>NC_040905.2:9034713-10324552 GCF_004126475.2 Phyllostomus discolor | reverse complement strand
ACGACACTTTTCCTTAAAAAGTGTGAGAAAGAGAAGTTTTTGCCTGCCACTGAGCTCTTCTTAATGATTACAGTCACTCAGGATTTCTTAAATTATAAGGAGACTAAGACTTTGTTGATTTAGGTTTTGGCCAAGAAAATTTCAAAAAGAAAGGAATCTGGTTGGGTCCGTGTCTGGTTATTTCTATAGTCCGAGACTTATGCATATAGTACATACGGTGAGGTAGTTAGGAAGGTGGGATAAGGTTGCATAAACAAATCCAGGGAGAAATACAGGACACTAAAATACCAATTGCCAGTGTTGTACTGCACTGTAGCTTCCCCCATCCACCTAATATTATCTTTATTTTGATTTCAAAATCATGATTAATATTTACTCTCTTCATTTTCCAGAAGCTAATATAATTAGTTGATTATTTACTTGTCCAGGAAATGTTACTGATATCTAAATTGCAGTCTTTGGCTTGAATGATGGGTTTTGGAAATGCAAGAATTATTATTTGAAAGTAGTGGGTTTCATAGGACACTTTTTTTCCCTTAACTTTTTAACCTCTTTTCTGTTTCCAAGAGCAATTACTAACTTGTGGCTTTACTGGAAAATTCAGTGAATAGGTTATTAAAGAAAATAATTAAATCTGATCTGTTATGATAAAATATTACGTACTTTGAGTATAAACAGGCCTTTCTAATTATATTGTCAAATTGTTATCTTGTTAAATTTGTATCTCTAATCTTTAAGTAATTTTTTTGTGTATATATACACATATGTATATTTTGAGTATAATTATATTGCTACAGAAATGCTTTTCTGTGTTACACACTATAGCATAATACATTACAGGGAGAGTAATTATACTTACACCTTTTAAAAAGGAAGTATTTGGTTTCTAACAGTAATTCCTATTGACTGTAGAAAATTTGGAAAATAAAAAAAGAAGAAAAATTACTCATAATTCTACTACCCAAATATAATCACTATTACCATTTTAATTTGCATCTGTCTTTTTTCCTCATGCATTGGAAGGTCTTTCTTTTCTGATCTCACCAGAACTTTTGCTCTTACTGCCTGGAGGCGTAGTTTGCATGTTCTTTAGAATCGTGGGATCGTGTGCAAACGCCTTGGGCTGCCGCTGGGGGGGAGGAGAGGCCCCCAGTGGTGGTGGCTGGGGGTTCGGGGTTCCACGTCAGCCACGGAAATGTGCATCTTGTCCCTGATGTGTGCTGCAGTTCTCCATAAACTATCCTTTGAAATCAGGTTTTGCTGCTCCTTTAGAATATCATTTTGAGATAATTTTAAGTAAAATAAAATAAATAAGATGAAAATTACTTTATTAGGAACTGGGACATGACCTACATCTTGTTCAGGTTTAGGTGGTTAGGAAAGTGCAGCAGGAGAGGGATCAGCGGGAATCAGCCTTTAAAACTTTAAAAACTGCAGCTACATTGTCATCACGGCTCACTCATTCTACCCCAGGATTTTGGTCTCTTACTTCCACTCAGAGAATGTTTCCCTTTATTGCTTTGAGTTCTTTCTTTATTTGTTTATTAACATTTTTTAAAATTTTAATTGTTCAAGTACAGTTTTCTGTCTTTTACTCCCATCCCAGCCCCCCCCCCCCGCAGTGCTCCCCCCCATTCCCACCCCCAAGTTTTTGTCCATGCTTTCAGTTCTTAGGCGCAGTCTTTATTTGAGATTCAAATAGGGCTCTTTGGCCTAGAGCCCTCAAACGTGTGACTATTTGGTTTCTAGCCCTCAAAACTCTGTAACAAATCAGTATTAAGTTAAATTCAGAAGGTTTCGGTAGATTATTAGTAAGGGCATGCCTACGGTACCAGTCTTCTCATCTCATTTAGTAAACTTCTGTCAGTTCATCTCCAGTCGATATCATTAAGTGCGTTTGCCCTGGGTTGTCTTAATCTCTTTCACCATCAAAACAGTTCTGTGCCATTTATTTCTTAATTACAGAGACTAAGCCTTTGTTGATGTAGGTTTTGGCCAAGAAAATTTCAAAAAGAAAGGAATCTGGTTGGGTAATATAATGACATTTTGGTCAAGGACTACATATATGATGGTTGTCCCATAAAATTTTTTAAGTATTTTTTTATTGATTATGCTATTACAGTTTTCCCAATTTTTCCCCCTTTATCTCCTGTCCACCCTACCCCCCAACCCTCCAGCATTCCCCCCACCTTAGTTCATGTCCATGGTTGTACATATAAGTTCTTTGAGTCCTCTGTTTCCTATACCATTTTTTAAGCTTTTATTTATTTATTTTTTTAGAGAGGGAAGGGAGGGAGGGAGAGAGAGAGAGAGAGAGAGAGAGAGAGAGAGAGAGAGAGGGAGAAACATCAATGTGCGGTTGCTGGGGGCCGTGGCCTGCAACTCAGGCATGTGCCCTGACTGGGAATCGAACCTGCAATGCTTTGGTTCGCAGCCTGCGTTCAATCCACTGAGCTACGCCAGCCAGGGCATACCATTTTTTATCTTTCCCCGTCTATTTTATGTCTACTAATTATGCTGCTGCTCCTCTGTACCTTTTCCCCCCATTCCTCCCTTCCCCCTCCCTACTGAACTTCCTCTGTGTGATGTCCATTTCTCTGATTCTGTTCCTGTTCTGGTTGTTTGCTTAGTTTTTCTTTTCTTTTAGGTTAATTTGTTAATAGTTGTGAGTTTGTTGTCATCTTATTGTTCATATTTTGATCTTTTTTTTTCTTAGACAAGTCCCTTTAACATTTCATATAATAAGGGCTTGGTGATGATGAACTCCTTTAACTTGACCTTATCTGGGAAGCACTTTATCTGCCCTTCCATTCTAAATGATAGCTTTGCTGGATAGAGCAATCTGGGATGTAGGTCCTTCCCTTTCATGACTTCACATCTTTGCAACCCCTTCTTGCCTGTAAGGTTTCTTTAGAGAAATCAGCTGACAGTCTGATGGGAACTCCTTTGTAGGTAACTGTCTCCTTATTTCTTGCTGCTTTTAGGATTTTCTCTTTGTCTTTAATATTGGGTAACTTAATGATGATGTGCCTTGGTGTGTTCCTCTTTGGGTCCAACTCCTTTGGGACTCTCTGGGCTTCCTGGACTTCCTGGAAGTCTATTTCCTTTGCAAGATTGGGGAAGTTTTCCTTCCTTATTTGTTCAAATAAGTTTTCAATTTCTTGCTGTTGTTCTTCTCCTTCAGGCACCCCTATAGTTCGGGTATTGGAATGTCTCAGGTTGTCCCAGAGAATCCTCAGCCTCTCTTCATTTTTTTGGATTCTTGTTTCTTCGTTCTGGATATTTATTTCTTCCATTTGTTCCAAATCGTTGCTTTGAATCCTGGTTTCCTTCTTGTTACTGTTGGTTCCCTGAATATTTTGCTTTATTTCATTTTGGGTATCTTTCATTTGTTCTTTCATTTTTCGACCAAGCTCAATCAGTCCTGTGAGCATGTTGATTACCAGGGCTTTAACTTCTCCATCAGTTAGGTTGGCAATGTCCCCATTGCTTAGTTCTGAGGTTTTGCTGTGTTCTTTCATTTGGGCCTTATTTCTTTGTCTTGGCACACCCGTCTGGTGGTTCTGGTTGATTTTTTTCTTTAATTCCTTGGTTGTCAGAGTTCCATGCAGTTTGATTTTCTGGTGCTTTTGTCTGTTGGTTTTAGATTGGTGGTTGTCCTCCTTTTGGTTGTGAGAGGAAGCGAAGAAACGGTTTCTACCTCTGCCTCTGTCTTGGCTGGAATTCCCCATACGATTCTGATGAAGCTGAAAAATTCCTGTCACCCCGTGATGTAGTGGCATCACAGCCGTTGTAACAGCTCGGTGCACTGCATCGCTCGCGTGTTCACAGTGGCATTGGTGTAAACAAGCCTGTGCTGCCAGTCGTGCAAAAGTAAAGCACATACAACTGTGTACAGTACGTCGTATTTGACAATGATGATAAACGGCTGTTACTGGCTTATGTGTTTACTTTTAATCGTTATTTTAGAGTGTACTGCTTCTGCTTATAAAAGAGCTTGCTGGTTTAAAGCATATGCCACGCTATACCAGTAGCAGCTGCATCCATCTCGTGCTTACCATGGCTCTTGACTGATCATTTTCTCTTGTGCTTGATTTGCTCCAGCGTTTTGTAAATACAGTGTAGCCTGAGTGCGCAGCGTCTGTGAAGCCTTCGACACTGTGCACTGGTGTCCCGGGCCTTCACATGCACTCACCGTGCTCTCACTGCCTCAGCCGGAGCAACTTCTAGTCCTGTGAGCGCCATTCACGGTCAGTGCCCAGTGCGGGTGTGCCGTTTCTTATCTCTCACACTGTGGTTTCACTGTTCCATTTCTGTGTTTACATATGGTTAGATGGACAGCTACTTACCACTGTGTTAGAACTGCCCACATTATTCAGTGCAGACTGTCCTGTTTAGGGCTGTAGTCTAGGAGCAGCGGCCAGGCCCTGCTGCCCAGGGCTGGAGCGTGCTCTGCCATCTCGGTGTGTGTGAGTGTGCTCTGCACCGTTCACGCAGTGACGAGACGCCAGACCACGCATTTCCAGAGTGCACCCCCATCGGTACGTGGCGCAGGGGGGTACGCGACTGGAGTGGGAGAGGGCGGGCTCTCCCGTCTGTCTGGTGGGAGAGTCCTCCGTGCGTGTACTTCGGTTGTGGAAACTGGAAGCTTCGAAGGAATTTGGGGGGAAATGTTTTCAAATGCTTTGTTTGTATTTGAAGAGTTCTAACACATAGTTACTCTGATACTCAGCCACTCTAAAAAGTTGCCCTTATATTTGTAGGGGAAATATATTAGTCATGTCCTTTTAATAGTAAATAATGTTTCCAAAGGAGTAAAACATTTTAAGCTGTGAATCTAGGTATATTTTTGTTTCTTTAAGCAGTTTTAACTGCAAATAAAAACGCTAAGAAGTGCAATGGTTCAAAGTACACTGTGTTTCTTTCCGATTTCTGAATATTTCCAGATCTTTTTATCTAATAGAAACTTCCTCACACTTGTTTCTGTTCTTCTGACATATCCGCATCGTTTTGGGGGTAGTTTCTTACATTTGGGCACAACAGAATGTTCCAAGCTCGTTTTGTACTTTTCCTGCTCCGACATTACCCATTCTTCTCGTGATTCACGGCTCCCTTCAGCAGGGAGGTCTGTTTATAAACCAAGATCTGGGCACTGGATATGGTCACCGCTGCGGAGGTGTCATTGCTTCTAGACTGTTTCAGGAGACCGAGCTGCAGTGGGGAGATCGAGCAACCAATTAGTAAAAATAAACAAAATGCATTTAAAAAATCAGCAGTTCACACTGCTACATCAAATCCTAATTCAACTTCCTAGCATTCAACCATTCCACATTTGTATTTCACTTCTCCAATAGTGAGAAATTTGGCTTCCAACATCACCATTACACTTACTCATTGTTCAATGGCATCATACATAGAAGGTGGTTCCGGAATTGCTGTAGCCGGAGCCCCTGTTACAGACAGAATTCACAATATCCCCTAGGGTTCCCTGCCCCGCCCCTTGCGTGTGGATGTGCACCTGAGTCCCACGAGATGCTCCTCTGATTAGGGCATAGTGACAGGTGCGACTGGTGCGAAGAAAGGAGGGTTGTCCTCCGTGGATCCTGCCTAAGGGCTCAGGTGAGCCCTTAGAAGGGCTTGAGACCTTCCTGGCAAAAGAGAGTCAAAGTCTGGGGCAGGGGGGATTTGACTGGAGGGCTATTCTGTGTTGCTGACTTTGAAGATGGAAGCAGGATTTGAGCGATGAAGTTGGAAAAATGGTGACGGAGATTTCCAAGCAAAGCGTTGAAGGTACTGCCAGATATCATTTTGCTTCTTATAATAAACTGTGAGAGAAGAAAGATCAATCGAAAGAAGCCTTATTACAAGGGAACCAAGAGTAGATGATTTATTTAATTTTGACCGTATACAGATGGCAAAGATTGTTAAAATGAAAAAAACAAACCCTGCTCCTGGAAGTGTGGCATAGAGAAGAAGCCAAGGGAGTGGCTGTATGTGTAACCTCTGGCTAAAACTTGAGGAAGACAGAAAAGTCAGAGCATGCAGTTACCCTAAAGACATTAAGTGTGTGCCTCATGGATCTCCTCAAGCAAACCAGCGGACCTCCAAGAAGAGCATTATTCCTCATCCATTTCAACAGGAGCCATAGATAAAGAAGGGATTTTTTTTTTCCCCAATGTGCGATTGCTGGGGGTCATGGCCTGCAACCCAGGCGTGTGCCCTGACTGGGAATCGAACCTGCGACACTTTGGTTTGCAGCCCACGCTCAATCCACTGAGCTACTCCAGCCAAGGCTAAGAAGGGATTGTTTTGTGGAGACTTAGGTTCCTGGCTTTTGACTAATTCCGATTCAATATGGCATTGCTCGTTTGCTGGCTTTGGTTTCGAAGATGGAGGAATCCAGGTGGCAAGGCAGGCACAGGGCTTCGAGGTGCCGAGAGCAGTCCTCAGCAGACAGAGGCATGGAGACAGGCACTAGGACCCTCGGTTCAGCCAGCAACCGGAGTGAGCTGCGAGTCAGGGTCTTCCCCAGAGCCTCCAGAAAGAAATGCAACCCCCTGACACCCTGACTTCAGCCCATGAGACTGAGCAGAGAATCCAGTCACATGGTGATAGGACTTTTGACCTAAAAAACGGTTTGCTAATAAAGCGGAGGTGTTTTAAGCCCCAGCATTTTTGGTAATTTGTTATACAGCAATAGAAAATTAATACAGTTCTGCAAAAACAAACAAAAAATAATTCTTAGTAAGATTGAAAGTTCCTGAAAAGGTGGAAGTGACTGTGATCAAGCCCAAGAGCAAGAGCCAGCCCTGAGTGTGAGGAGGAAAAGGAGGGGTGGGGCAGGCTCTCTTGCAGGTGTGTTCAGAGACGGCGGGCCTTGGGCAGGCAGGTGAAGGTGTCCCCTTATACTGGCAGGGTCATTTCCTAGTGTCGTGTTTGCAGATGTTGAGATGAGGCCTGCAGTAGGACAGAAGAGGTTTAGAACAGCCCTTGATGGCTGTGAGAGAAAAAAATCCCTAGGAGAATGGTGGGGGCGTTAACAGCTCTAGAATGTAAACTTGTAGGAACAATCCGGCTGCGTGTTTGTGTGATATTCTTGGGTCTTAGTTAGGAGCCTGGGTATTGGAATGGAAGACAGTGATGGGGAGGATGGAGCTGATTCCAGAGCAGAAGTTGTACATTGTAGGCACAGCAAAAGGACATCCAGGTTTATGCTGAGAGAGTGGTAAAGTTTAGGATATTGACAATAAAGAAGGTTAAAGAACCGGAAGGTAGGTTGTATGACTAGTAAGTGGAGGATCTAGAGCCTGGGGCATATCAGGTGATAAGTGTTTGTTGAATCAATAAGTATTGGAAGTTCATGGTTTCAGAAAAGGAATCATGTATGGTAACAGAAGACTTGGCCTTAGTTGGGGCTGCTCGAAATATCTTCGAAGAGGTCATTAGAGTTGAGTAGATCAAAGAAGAATGCATTTCTCTCTTTGAAGTGTTTAAATGGATTTTAAAATTGCTCAGGAATTAGAAAGACTTGGACTTCAGATCCTTTGATTCACAGGAGGAAATGACTAAGAAAGTGATGCATTACACAACAGGCCTTGGCGAACTAAAGCCTGTGGGCCAAGTCCAGCCTGCACCCTGTTTTTGTAAATAAACGTTTTATCAGAACACAGTCATGCCCATTCATTTGCTATTGTCCGTGGTTGCTTTTGTGCTACAGTGGTAGAGTCTAGTGGTGCAGCAGATACCATGTGGCCCACGAGGCCTAAAATGCTTACTGTGGGGACCTCCAGGGAAAGAGTTCGCCAGCTTGCAAATTAAAGCTCCGAACATTTTCTCCAGAAAAGTGTGTGCACATAAAAATGTTGCTGACAGTTTCAGGAAGCTGGTGATTCCTGAAAACCTGTGAATGGACTCTGGTCAAGAAGAACTTTTGGATCAAAGTTCCTAGTATATTTCCTGCTGCGTTTCAGAGCTAGCTCATTATTCCAGAGACCGGGGAACTTGTAATCTGTGGGTCCCAGAGCCTCACCTCCTTCGGTGACCCCAGGTGGCACTGCGGCAGGGCACCTGTTTTTGCGGGTTCGTCGTAGGGGCAGCCACAAGAGTCTGGACAGATGAGTGCAGATCAGCACACGTGTGTGTGTGTGTAGAGGAAGCCAGTAGTGGTCATGGATCAGTAATGTCCTTTCTATTTGCAAAGTATGTATGAGGAACCCATAGATGCTTAATTCTGTCTTCTAGGCTGTTTGCAGTTAAGGCTGTTGAATAAGAGAAAGGAATTTTTCCCCTTCAGGAGGCCTATGTTTACATAAAGGAGAAAGTGAAAAAACTAGTTTATTTGATGAAAAAGTGCTTTAATCACTGCCTGTTCTGTAATAGGTGTCACTTTAAACTTTTTTTCCACTAATGTTAGCCATGGTACTGATTGTGTTTAGGTCCATTTAAGAATCCTTAGTTGAACTTCGTTTTTGTTATGACTAATCTTGGTCACTGTTTTAACACAAGGGTACTTAACATTCCTGTTGCTTTTGTCATGCTTCTATCTCTACAAACAAGAAACAGCATTCACAGTCTTCTAGATTTTTTTCAGTGTAACCTACTGTTGGTTCATATTCTGGGTACTCAACAGCCAGGGTGACCACATGGCCTTTTATCTTAATGCCCTTTGTGATAGGGCTCATTCTCTTGTGGTCCTCTTAAAATATTGTGTCTATTCCAAGATGCTATTTCAACTGTAATCAAACATCAGTGACAGACCTGTTTCCTGGGGCCTGCCTTCAAGACCTTCCTGGTCTGGGCTAGTTGTTGGGTTGCTGTTAGGACAAGGGACAGGAGTGAGGCTCTAAGGGCTGAACTGAGCAGCACCCGTATGTAGAGTTTCTGAGTCTGGACGTGGGAGAGAAAAATGGGAAGTAAGGACCTGCCTGGGAGGCAGGCAGCCTGCGAGTTAGAGTCAGGGGTGAGGCAGAGAGGTCAGTTCCAATGTCGGGGGGCGGGGCATTGAAGCCGAGTGGAGCAGAGGTGCTGCGCAGTGGGCACGATGGAGGAAGCCGTGCCTTTGGGAGCTGAGCCCCTGAAGGCCAGCATGTCCTGGATTGTCGAGGTGTTCAGAACCTCTGGAGAGTGCTCTATTTTGTTGGGGTGACATCGCTTGGTAAAACTACACAGGTTCTGTGACATGTCATCTGTGTATGGCATTGTGTGCCCACCACCCACAGTCAAATCTTCTGTCACCACATTTACTGTCCTCCCTACCCCCTGCCCTCTGGTAAGCACCATACTGTCGTCTGGGTCTGTGAGTTTTTGTTCGTTCTTTTGTTGCTTTTGGTTTTTAATGCCACATATGAGTGAAATCATATGGTTCTTACTTTTTCTCTCTGATTTTGCTAGGCGTGGTATTCTCAAGATCCATCCATGTTGTTGCAAATGGCAGTATTTCGTCTTTTCTAGTGGATGAGTAGCGTTCCATTGTGCATATATTTACCACATCATCTTTATCCAATCATTTACTGAAGGTCTCTTGGGTTGTTTTCATCTCTTGTCCACCGTGAGTAGTACTGCAGTGAACACAGGGGTACAAATATCTTTGTGAATACTGTTTTCAAACTTTCGGGGTAGATACCCAGAAGAGGAGTTGCTGAGTCGTATGATAATTCTATTCTTAATTTTTTGAGGCGTCTCCACACTGTTTCCATGCAGGCTGTATCTGTCGACATTCCCCCCAGCAGTGAATGCGGTGGGCTTCCTTTTTCTCCACACCCTCTCCAGCCCTCGTTATCAGTTGTCTTGTTGGTAATGGCCATTGTAACAGGTGTGAGGTGGTATCTTATTGTGGTTTTGATTCGCACCTCCCTAATAGCTAGTGAAGTTGAACATCTTTTCATTTATGTGTTGGCCATTTGAGTGTCTTTTTGGAAGAAGTGCCTGTGCAGGTCCAGGGCCCATTTCTAATCGGGTTATTTGTTTGTTTGGCGTTGAGTTGCTCAAGTTCTTTATATATTTTGGATAGTAGCCCCTTGTTGGAGCTTTTGTTTACAAATACCGTCTTCTATTTGGTTGGCTGCCCTTTTGTTTTGTTGGCGGTTTCTTTTGATGTGCCGAAGCTTTTAAGTTTGAAGTAGTCCCATTCATTTATTTTTGCCTTTGCTTCCCTTGCCTCTGGAATCAAATTCATTAACTCCTCTCTAAGACCAAGGTCCATAAGTTGAGTACCCATGCTTTCTTCTATGGGATTTATTGTTTCACGTCTCATATTTTAGGTCTTTGATCCATTTCGACTTAATTTTTATACATGGGAACAAATTGCATGTGGCTTTCCAATTTTCCCAGCACCATTTATTGAAAAGGTTTTCTTTTATTCTCCATTGGATGTTTTTGGCTCCTTTGTTGAGAATTATTTGCTCATACACCTGTGGATTTATTGTGGGGCTATCAATTCTGTTCCATTGGTCTGCAAGCCTGTTTTTCTGCCAGTACCATGCTTTTTTGATTATTGTCACCTAGTAGTATATTGAAGTCAGGGAGTGCCCTCTTTTCACTTTGTAACTGTTTTCCAACAGTGAAAAGCTTGACTCCCTTTATTATCAACATATTTTCTTTGTTGCTAATTCTTCCTTATACTCTTAGGAGTTTCATAATTGTTAATGCATACCACTGTAACAAAGAAACAAATGTATTAACTAAAATTCTGTACTTATTTACAGCTCTTTTTGGTCTTTAGGCTGAGACTATGCATTAGATTCCTAGAATTACTACTGTAATAAAGTACCATGCATTTGGTGGCTGAAAATAACACAAATTTATTCTTCCACAGTTGTGGAGGTCAGAATTCCGAAATGAGGGTGTTCTCACAGCCACATTTCCTCCAGTGGCTCTAGGGGACCCTTCCTTTCCCCTTCCAGCTCCTGGCGACCCCAGGCGTCCCTTGGCCTGTGGCTGCCAGCACGTAACTCCCATCTCCGCCCTCTCTTCACAGAGCCTTGAGCTTGTTCTGTTGTCTTCTTTTCTGTCTCATTAGCGTACTTGTCATTGAATTTAGGGCTCTCCTGGATGATGCAGAGTGATCTTGAGATTCTTATATCTTCAAACACTCTTTTTCCAAATAAGGTCACGTTCACAGGGTCTGGCGATTAGGATGTGCACGTATCTTTGTGTAGAGGGGGGTGACACCATTCTCTCCATGAGATTCCATGTTCCTATTTTCCTCTCCTGGGTTCAAGATTTGTATATTCAACTACCACCTTGACATTTCCATTTGCAGATCATAGGCATTTCAAACATAACAGGTCCAGTCGGGAAATCCTGATTCTTACTGCCCACTTTAATTGCTATCAACTTTGCTCTGGCTGGCGTCGCTCAGTGGATTGAGCTTGGGCTGCGAACCAAAGCATCGCAGGCTCGATTCCCAGTCAGGGCACATGCCTGGGTTGCGGGCCACGCCCCCCAGCAACCGCACATTGATGTTTCTCTCTCTCTCTTTCTCCCTCCCTTCCCTCTCTAAAAAAAAAAAAAAGTAAATAAATAAAAATCTTTTAAAAAATTGCTATCAACTTCTTTTCTAGCTGCTAAATCTATGAAGTTGGGAGTAATCCTTAAATACTCCAACAAGCATAACCCTAAAACCCTTTCTTTCTCCCCACCCAGATTTATAGGAGCCCCACTGAGATGCCTGTCCACTAAATAGCCCGGTCTGTTCAATCCAAAGTACCTTGTTTTGCCATGCATAATGTGCTCCCTTGTATAATGTACACCCACATTTTGGGCCCAGACTTGCAGGAAAAAAATTGTCCCTTTTAATTCAATTATTTATTTATATTTAGATACTTGTTTTTTGTATTATAAACAAATTTTAACATTTATATTTTAGCATATTATGGTACAAGAAATTTTGTGTAACAAATAATCATAAAACAAAGCCCTGGCTGGCGTAGCTCAGTGGATTGAGCGCGGGGCTGGGAACCAAAGTGTCTCAGGTTCGATTCCCAGTCAGGGTACATTCCTGGGTTGCAGGCCATAACCCCCAGCAACCGCACATTGATGTTTCTCTCTCTCTCTCTCTCTCTCTCTCTCTCTCTCCCCTCCCTTCCCTCCCTAAAAATAAATAAATAAAATCTTTAAAAAAAAATCATAAAACAGAAGAACAGATACAAGGTGTTTCAGGCATTACCTATGTATAATGTGCATCCTTATTTTTCCCTCAGAAATTTGGGTCAAAAAATGTGCATTACACACAGCAAAATACGGTACACCTCACATCTGTCCACTTTCCTCTTTTCACCACTGCTATTGCATGAGTCAAAATTCTCTCCTGCCCCTACATCCAATTGTTATGTACAGTAACAGATGTGTTGCTCACTTTTCTACTTTTACTCTTGCCTCTTTAGCAGTCCATAGAGTCCTTTAAAAATATGCTTCTAAAATGCCTCTATAGGCTTTCTCACCTCTTTACAGACTACAACAACTTCCATATTCTGACTCCTATGTCCCTGCATATCCACTTGCTTTGTGCTCTCTCCTGCACAACATGCGACAGCCCACTAGCCGCCTTCCATTTCCTCCGACGCGCCCAGCTCTTTTCCCGCATCAGGACCTTCTCATACGCTTCTCCATCTGTTTGTTGGAAAGCTCGTTTTTCTGCTTCTGCATGACTGGCTTCTTCCCATTCCTTCAATCTCAGTTTACATTACACTTACTTAAATAAGTATTGCCTGGCCCTCTAAGTAAATACGACCCATCCCCCCCCTACTGCAGAAGAGGTTCTGGTCCCTGTTTGCATCCCGGGAACATGAGCAGAATGTCAGGGTGTGGCCAGCTGCAACTTGAGGCATCGTAGGCAACTTGGACGAGAGATGGTCTCCAGGCCCACATGTGGGCACTGCAGTTCCAGTTTATTCTTTCCATGGAACCACAGTTATTTTCCTTCTAGTGTGCACAGTTTGCTTCCTGTAGTATAGCTGAGTTTTTGGCCCTTTCAGAATAAGAGACCTCACCATTATTACACTAACAATATTAGGCTCTTTTCTGCCTTGCCTGAACCTCACTTACTGTAGGGGAGCGCTCCAGCTGACTTTGCAGCCTAGGAGGGAAGTGCGTGTGTGTGTGTGTGTGTGTGTGTGTGTTGATGTTTGATAGGTACTCCGTGGTTGGTGTGGTGCGTATGTCAGTTCTCATACCAGCATCACTTTGTTTTAGTTAAAGTGTTTTTACAATATATTTGTGTTATGCTTAGTAAGATCTATCTTCCTGAATAATTTTAAAGATGTCTTTCCGTTCCTCACATGTTTATTCTTCCAGATGTATAATAGAATCAAGATTGCTGACACATTTTTAAGAAGCACGGATTTTTTTATCCCCAACCTCTTGTATCGCCTTGATTATTTGTAAATACTTTCTATTCTTTTAAATTCCTTTTCATTGAGAAAAGAATCTCTAAAGAAGGGCCTATTTCTCTTTCTTTTCTTAAAGAGAGGCTGTCATTGTCCCCTCTATTTCCTTCCTTATGGAGCACCTGTTATGTGTAAGCACTGTGCTACTTCATGGGCAATGGGGGAGGGGCAGGGCACGTTACACAGTGAGTTAAACAAATAGAAAACAAACAAAGTGAAATAAACAATGCATATTATGAAATAAAACTGAGATAAAGCCCTGACGGGTGTGGCTCAGTTGGTTGGGTGTCATCCTCAAAGCAAAAGGTCACCTGTCCCATTCCTGATCAGGGTACATGATTGGGTTGCAGGTTTGTCGGGGGGGGGGGGGGGGGGGTTGCTTTCAGGATGCAACTGTTTCCCCCTCACACCTCTCCTTCTCTTTCTTCCTCTCCTCTCTCTAAAAGTAAATAACATCTTAAAAAACTGAGATAAAATAATATCGGCTTGTTATTAAAATAGTGTGCTTTGGGGAATACTAAAAAGTTTTAAACATTTCAGTTTCTGGTTAGTTTATTTTTTAAAATTTGTTAAATATCTTTTTTCTTTGTATTTCTTTAAGGGTCACACAGCAATGCTACATACTGGCTCATGGCATCCCAAAATAAAGGGAGAATTTATGACTTGCTCCAATGACGCGTAAGTACTGTTGATAGTTCATCTAATATTCATGTCTTTCAGTATTTCCTTCCACATGTGTATTGTAACCGTCCTGCCAGTAGAGTAGGAGATAGAGTGTTGGGAATCCTGATGTTGACATATTTTTGTTCTTTACTTTGAATTGAGCTGACAGTGTAAGGTTTGTTTGAATAAATATGGAAACTATGCAAATAAGAGTGTGAATTCCTGTAGAGTTTATTAGGGGGCACAATGGATCAGATTGATGTGATTAAGTGGACTTAAATGACTTTGTAGTTCTGACTGGTAATTTGTTGCTTTTTATAGTAAAAAACTCATTTCCATCTGAGTCGAATAGCTACTATAAGTTTATTGTTGATTGTTTTTTGGCAGTAATAACTGAAAAATTTGATTAAATGGTTATTAAGATTCTTTTCCATGATATCTCTTGGCCTGAGACTCAAGAATACTACAGAGAATATTTGGGCAGCTTTTTCCGGTATTGTCATTGTATGATTCATTTTTAGTATTAAGAATCATTCACAGGATTGTGCTATCTGTAATACTACAGAGAAAATAACAACAAAAACTCCTACATATTAAGCAGAGGCTTCTTAAGGGTCCTTGCATGCTTCCTCACTCTTGCAAACACGGCATCGCCGTCCGATCAGGCTCTGACTGTGCCGCTGGCAAATGGGAGATCTGGTGGGGGTGCTTCTGCTCTCCCGCCCGGGGCCCATCTTCCACCTGCTCACACTCAGCCCTCTGCTAACCTTGGAGGGTCACAGAGCCAAAGACTCAGTACATTAAAGATTCTGAGGAATACATGAACAAAAGAAACCAGCATTTTCCAGATACATCGCCACAACCCCCTCTCTTTCCACAGCCAACAACACCTGTAACACTCTGGGTGTAGTGTCCCCAGGAATACCCTTTGGAAAATGAAGATGGCCACTAGTGAACGCTTTTGATAGTGGGATTCAGTAGATGATAAATATTTTTATCTGTTGCACCTTGTAAAGATGAATTATACAGTGAACTTTTTGGCAAAGTTGTCATGGCATGGTAGTGTACAGTGTACAGGCCTAGAGGAACTTGGGCACTCCAGCACCAGCCGTGACTTTGAGCTAGTAGTCATTGACCACTGAGTCTCCGATTCCTACACAATGGGATAGTACTTGAGTCACAAGATCGTAGTGTGGACTAAATGTAAAGCCTTGTGCATAGTCAGCGTTCAGGTGCAGCGCTAGCCTTGGGCTCATTTGAGTTGGACTAAGGCTGCACACAGTGTTCAGTCCTTAGCTTTTTGTAGAGCTTCAGTCACATCTTGCCGAGCGGCTCCTCTGTGGGAGCGAGTGCAGGGCAGGCTGGAGCTCCCAGGCTTTTGCTGGAAGGCTGCTGTGCGGAGCTCACTTGATTTCCATAATCAGCAACATCTGTGAACACAGTTGTAAAATCCTCCAAGGGATGGTGGTTTATGTAAATGGACCCCCGCAAAGTAAACTTTTGTATAACTCCAGGATCTTTTCCCCTATTTTAAGTATTTTTTTTGGAAACTTAAAATATTACATTCATTTCCTCTGTTACTAATAAGCATTTTGAATATAATTCAATGTCATAATTTATAAATTATTACACTGTGGCATGATATGCCTCAGAAAGTCTTGGCACATGTAGGTATATTTATAGCTTTTTGGGTTCTCAGACTGCTGCTTTTATTTTTTGGTTTTCCTTTTTTGTAAATTGTTATTTTCTGCTGCTGTTGGTGTGATAATTTATATAAGTACCTCAGTTTCTCTTCTCAGTTTTGTGCTTCTAATAAGCTGTGGACTGGGGCAGGGCAGGGTGGTCCAGGCATTTAGAATTGGTACAGAAGAAGAAGGAATGAGCCGTTAGTATAGTGTATGCATTTTTTCAGCACATTAATTTTACCATATTCTTTAGCTGCCAGGGGACTTTTTCCTGCTCACTTTCTGGTTCTGGGCAGTTTTGTACTGTCCCTGCTGCCACGTAAGTGCGGCGTGGTTTTATTCCTCACGGTTCTTTCTCGGCGATGCCCTCACAGAGACAAAATACACTGTGCGGACCCCGCTTCTGCAGTATCTGGTGTTGCTTGTAACTCATTTAATTGTTTGTTCATTTCATCCACTTTTAATTATCCTTTAATATACTTTCCAGTTTTTCATTTAAAAACCATGAGGATGCCTTTTAAAGTGTTTTTGCTGGCTACTGGCATTTAAAAATTCATAGCTTTGATTTTATTGCTGTGTGGGTAATTAAAATATATCCATTTTGAAAGCATTCGTTAATAGAAACTTTTACATGAAACAGATAACTTCGTTGAAAAATTCACTAGGGTTTAGCAGTAGAGCCCAACTCCTGTTAAATATTGCCATTCAAACTTGGTGGTTATGGTAAAATGTACTTAGAAAGGCAACATTTACTCAGGTTTTTTTAAACCCTTTTTTCTTCATGAGCTGTAAGAGTAATGAGAATTTATTCTCAAATTACTGTTGACATTGAGATGTGTATATTTGGTGTTAGTTTGATCAACCTTCTGTTGAGAAACTGTTGAATGTAGGAATGATGTAGATCTTTTAATTTTCTCATCAATTCATGTGGTTCATATGACTTCCTTCTCAAAGTAGTTTGCTTTTATGCTGCTTTATTTTATTTTTATTATTTTGAGAAACACACAATAGGTCTGTAAGATTAAAAAATAATAACAATGACCCATTGCACAGCTACCAGGATAAATGATTTGAAAGGCCAGATTTAGAACTTACAACTAGCGTTTATGACTGTGGTTGCCCTATTATTATCACCATTCAGACTTATGTGTGGTCATTGTAATTTGAATTCTCTGCCTTTAATTCAAGTGTTGGAATCCTTGAAGTTTGTGCCTGAGTTCCAATGTGTGATGAAGTATACAAAGAATTTTTGTTAATTTTCATGTGAGTTCATTTGTTACATTGAAGGCTGAGGGTGGGGTTTTTGGTAGCTTGTTTGTCCCTTCTGTTTTAAATGGGAAAATGTCACTGTTCTCAGTGTTGATCATGAAACAGAATACTCTGAACCGTAACATCCTGCAAACGTATTCTTCTAACTGGAAAGTGACATTGACAGTTACAGACAACCGTGCATTGTTTGGTGTTTTGGACCTAGTTTTCCCTTAGGATTTCGTGAGAGGATAAAATACGGCTTTATTTAATCAGTAAATTTTAAGATGATTTGAAAACAACACATCAAAACAGTGTAGAGATTTATTTTATTTTGGTTCTGCGGTGATTTAAGGTAATTGGATGCTGATCTAAAGTAGTCAAAGCACTCGAGAAGGATTTTGGTGCTTGACCTCAGAGGTGAATTGTATAGTACTGTGTTTATTGATGACATAATGTGGCCCACTAACAACCTAATATATATCTTAAATTATAGCATGATTTTTCAGTGTTGTTAATGAAGTGTGCGCAGAAGTATGGTGGTCATTTATCTTCTGTATCTCAAAATAAATGAATAAAATCATATTGGGGGAGTTTACAGGAAAGAATTATTTATAATTAAGCCTTTTAATTTTTTTTGTACATTTTAATTTTCAAATTCCTGTTTATGCTTGAATAGCTTTTGTTTGATTTATAATTTTTCCAGTGCTTTCAACTTACTTAGACATACTTTTTATCATATGTTTACAGTATAAAACTTCACCTTATATATCTATGAATTGTAAGAAAATTTAATGTCATACTAATCTTTATGTAAGTTTTATGTGATTTTTATGCAGAATGTTCTTTGTGTGTGCTGTGTGTAACAAGATGATGTTCACACCTTTAAAAACATTGGAGGAAATTTTGATAAAGTCTAAGTTTGTTATGTTTTACTTTATTTACACACTTTTTACAGTTGTTAACCGGCCATTTATTTTGGCTATGGAAACATCAGTGACAAACAATGCTTCTTATGTCTGGATTATAAACCGTAGAGGGTGCTATTGAGTATTTTCTTTGTTTATCTTGAATCCATAGAAACGTATTGTTCATATCATCAGTACATCTCTTAGCTGTTACAGCAATGCAGTTTTTAAAACATTTGATTCATTCCTTTATATATTTGTGTGTGTTTTTTCAAGAAGAATATGGGTGTCTCCAAGTGTTGAAGGGTTTATTTGTTTACTGGCATCCCTAACTGAGGATTTGACAGAGGGCAGTTTGAATTTCTCCTGGGGATTTCTAGGTCGGGCAAGGTAGCATCAGTACAATCAGCCCACTCCATGCGTGACTAAGTGAATCCGTGTGTATGACTAACTCACCAGTCGTCTTGTGGTGGGTGGTGGCCTGGGTGGCTCTTAATGGAGTAGTCGTAAATGTAGAAGGATATTGTTCCTGTGAAAGCTGGTGAATTGAACTTAGTTGCAGAAATGAGAATAAAAAGTGTCTTCATATTGTGGATTTTACGATTCTAGACACTCCGAATTAAAATAAAGTGATCCTTTGTTTTGATTTTCTTTTTCTGAAAGACTTAGCTACAGTAAGCGGTTTTTCTTTTTTAAATCATTCTTTCCAGTTCTTTGCTAACTCTCTGTGACTACGTGACAAATTTTTTTTTATTTTTTTAATTTATTTTTAGGGAAGGAAGGGAGGGGGAGGGAGAGAGAGAGAGAGGGAGAGGGAGAGAGAGAGAGAGAGAGAGAGAGAGAGAGAGAGAGAGAGAGAGAGACATCAATGTGCGGTTGCTGGGGGTCATGGCCTGCAACCCAGGCATGTACCCTGGCTGAGAATCGAACCTGGGACACTTTGGTTCCCAGCCCGCGCTCAATCCACTGAGCTACGCCAGCCAGGGCTTGACAAATTTATATACTGTTTCAGAGTCCCTTCTTTTCTTTCATGGTGTGTACGCTTGTTGAACCCGTTCCCAACTTGGGAAGCAGGCGTCACCTCCTCTCCGCAGTTCCACGTCGTCAGGAGCGATGAGGTTAGGGAGGCGCGTTCCCAGGCACTGCGCAAGGAAGTGTGAATCATGAGTCGCCCTTTCGCGGTGCCCCTTTCTAAATCTTGTAAGTTTACACGATTTTGTGAACCCATTTCTGTCTTATAAACAGTCCTTTCATGTGATAATACTTTTGAAATTTGTCTTGATGAAAACGTTAGCTTTTGCTACTACTTTTAAAAATGTGCCCCAAGTGAAAAGTTTGCCCTTCCCTTAATGACACTTGCCTGCCGTCGTCACAGCAGTAAAAAGAGAAGCAGATTATAAAGATGGAGACATGCCATGGGTTCTTGATCACAGGGTCCCCTCTGATGTGTGTTCCCTGCACGGGCTGGGTCCTGTTATTGAAAGTAAAACAAGTGACATTTTGGGAAAGCTGTGCTAACCTATCAGCAAAGACAGCACGGACGTGCTTAATGGCGCTTCACGTGGTCACTTGTCTTGGACCATCAGTCAGTAGCTGTGTCTTCGTGGAGGAAATAAGGCTGATTTCCTCCGTGACTTTCTTTCCAACAACAATTTGGTTACAGAGCTTTATCTCTATACCAAATAACTGAAGGGGTGGGGCAGCCTTTGGTTTGCACGGTGTAAGTGTGTTGTCGTTGGCATTCATGATCTCACCTGGGCAGTTTTACCTATGTGTCCCAAATAGGCAGAAGATTATGGTTGTTTTTTATAACCCATTACATAATTAATTTTTTTACAGACACGCAATTCGAAGTTCTGTATTTACTAGATTTTTAAAAATATGTACCTCAGCATTTTTAGCAACTCATATCGGGCTTCCCCAATTGGTACGGTCCAGCACAGTTAGCCCAGGGAAGGAGGCATTGACAGAGGGATTGCTGTAATAGCTTCAAAGCTCTTTTTTCTACATCACTCACCCAGAGAATTTGTAAGATAAACATTTGTACGACTTTGTAGGCGTGTTGTGAGCGTTCAGTGTGATGACGCACAGAAAGCACAGCGCTTAGTACACAGTTGGTGCTCAACGCAAGTTTACTTCCACTTATTCTGTTCTTTTCCCCCTTCAACTGGCTGCACTTAAATATACAAGGCCAAGTTTGCTGTTCCTGTAGAGCCGAATTGGGCCACAGGTCAGTTTAACACCTGTTGTCCACTAGCTGCCTGTTAGAGCTCAGGCGGCATACGTGCCCTTCCTAGCCCAGCGTCCTCATCTGTAAAACAGATGCCTTAGATGACATTTATTTAATTGTGGCCTGTCAAGAAATACCAGTCATCTGCACGAAGAGCAGTTCTAAAACTGCAGAGAAGCAAGCCAGTGGTAAGTGGACTTGGATGAGGAAGGAGGAGTGAAAGCAATGGGTAGTGTGAAGATGTCACCGGGAGAACTGGCTGCTGTGGGAATGCAGGAGGAAGAGGCCGAACGGAGTCATGCAGAAATGAAACATGGTGCAGATTTCCACTTGGAGGGTTTCTTCTGTGAAGCTCAGCAAACGTTTATTTTATATCTATTGCTGTGGGTCAGGCCCTGCATTAGGCATCCAGCTGTGAGCTGGTTGCACAGAAATGAGTACAACCTGGGCCTTACTCTCCAGGATGCCCCCAGTCTTGTGGGACCATTGGACACCCATAACCAAGTTTTACGGCGAGGGGATTGCGGTGGGGAGTGGGGCTCCCCCCTTTTAGAGGAACACGAAGCCCCGTTTGCTAAGAAACGGGTCCCGTAGCGCAAGAGCAGAGTTTTCTTATTGATACTTTTCAATCTGGGAGTCAGCCCAGATTCACCTGGGAAAGAGAAAGTTTTTTTCCAGATGGGATGTTGCTTTAGTCTTCACCGAATCGTAATAGCAATTTCTAGATCCTTTCCCATTTCAAAATAACCCCAACCTCTGCTTTTATGACCCACAGAGTGAACTCTTAAGAGTTGGCATGGGGGGAGAAAACAACCCTTCCTTTATCTGTGTTATGGGTGAGGAGCTTTGCACACTCTGTCTCAGCTCTCACAGTGCTGGCTGCTGGCTTGAAGAACCAAGTGACTTGCTGGTCGCACATCTCTGTGGTGGTGAGGCAGGCTCCTGTCTGGCTCCATTATATCGCGTTCCCTCCCCAGCTCTGGTCTGCCTGAGCCCATAACCATCTGTATCCTGTTTCCCATGCCTTCCTTTAGAGTAGGTGGTTGCAATAGGTAGAATGATGGGAAAGCTGATCTTGGGGTTAGTGCACTGTTTTTCAAACTGCATCGTGAGACCCTTTTTTGGGTCGTGGCCAGCAGTTTTTACAAAACAAAAGAAAGTAGAAATTGTCAGACTGCGCCACAGGTAGCACCGTTTACTGAGGTTTCAGTTTCGGTCGTGTGAGTGGGCGAGTGGAGAGGTGAGTGGCTGTGTGCATGTGCTTGGCCTTAGTATAATGTCTTTCCTGCTGTGTGGTGACCAGGTCACCATCGAGTCTTTTCTCCAGGCTTTGGAGACAGGCCATATTACGCTGTAAGGCAGTAAAATGCAGTAGTTAGTTCTCAGCATGGACTCTCGGGCCGGGTTTTCAGGGTTGAATGCAGGCTCTGCCATTGGACTGTATGACCTTTGGCACGTCATTCTGTGTCTCCTTGCCCGTGTTTTATCTTCTGTAAAGTGGGGTTGTGTGAGCGTTCGACGGATTTACATACCTAAGGTGCTCAGGATAGTGTCTGTCTCAGAGCAGCGCTCTGTGAGTTACTCGCTGTTATTACTGTTGTTATTGTTAGTATTGCTGAAAGGTTTCTCTCTCTCGCAGAGGGGTTCTGGACACAGGGCTTTATCAACAGCCTTCCATAGCTCTGATTCATTTGGTGAAATTAATTTGTTGCAAACTTCTCATATGCTACACGAACGCTAACTTTGCCACTGGTTTAGTGCAATACTCCTTTTTTTTATACATTCCAATTGTTCCTATTTGGCCAGCGCCCCCAAAGGCAGCTACTAAGGCATGTGTCTGTTTAAGAGTTATTGTGGAAAATTGTAAGCCCGACTCTGCCAGATCTTGGCCTGGGAGGAACTGGCTCGCTTTGCAGGCTGCTTGAATCCTGGTCGTGGGCCAGCCAGCATTGCCAGCTCATAAAATATACGTGTACGTCCCGGTCCGCTGTGCTGTAGCGGGCTAAATAAGCGGAATCCCTAGGTCCACCTGCCTCAGGGTCTGCGACAGGTGTGGAGGAAGGTGTTGCTTGGGTGTTCAGGGAAGCCTTCACAAAGGAAAGAACATCTGAGTTCGGGGTCGAGGGATCGGTAGAAGTCTTCTAGGAAAGTAGTTAAAGGAAAATATTTCCAGGCACCAGTAAGAGTTCATACCGAGCTCTGAAGCCTGTAAGCCTTAAAAAGGTCATAGAAAGGCAAGAAGAAGGGGAATGAGTGAACAGAACAAACTCTGTTGTTACCTTCCAGGATATCAGTGACGGGTTTTTATAAGTACTCATTGGAAAAAGTAAAGCTTGAATATGTTAGAAAATTATTTGTTTGTATTTCTTTAAATTATATTTCTTATATAGCCAACCGTACCTTTTAGTGAATAATTTGCTGTATTTTATTATGATTATTGATAAACTATTCTTTTGTTGGTAGAATTGTATTCTGTGCCTTACCTCTACTCTTTACCTGGGCCTGAGCTCCCATTAGCAGCCACCACCTAATGGCAGCTGCCAGAATTGCAGGCAGTACATGCACTGGAAAAATTCACAGGACTTGACAGCAAAAGCTTGACCCAGTTCAAAGAATAATTAGTACAAAGTAAGGATATGCGGTAATCTTTCTTCACAGAACCCTTAAACACTTACATTAATAATTATTAATAGTTTACCATAATCATGAAACTAACTATATCTTATCCCAAGTTCATCATACAACATCCTGATAATATAAACGTTATAAGGCATGAAGTTCTCAAGTGTTTAGGGTTGACAAGTGAATCTCTCAAAGTTATGAGATTGTAAATTCATGCCATTCCTTCTAGTGCCCTTTGTATCTCCTTATTGCTTACTTTGTAAAAAGTCCGTGTTTCATGCTCGTGAACTTGCGTGACGACACTGTAGAAATCTGAGGCAGGCGCGAGAAGCTGACCCTCACACGTAGATTCTCGTTGCCGTGATGTAACTGCTGACGTTTGGAGGAGAGGAAATACCTTAGAGTATTTGTAAATGTCCTTGAACATAGCTGTACTCACAGATGACACAAAACCTTATTTTCTTAACCTTATATCAAAAGCTGTGTAACCTTATCCCAAAATCGTTTCTGTGCTTTTGTGTAGTTTTTATTACTATAGTTTTTAGTTGTGGCATAATATTCAGTTTTAAGTACCATAACTTACAAAGCCACTTTGTTATCTAGTTTTTATCTATTATAAATAATGTGATAAATATTTTATGCATGCAACTTATTTTATATTTTGGATTTTTCTACTCCTCCCACCCCAGCTTTTTAAAAGTATATTTACTAGCAGTGCTTACATTTAGATGCAGAAAGAATATTTGGAAGAATAAGAATCTCCTTGCCAAAGAATTTATTTTTGTGTGCTTGTTCTTTGCATGATGTGACTGGACCAGTGCTGTGGTAGTTACTACCCTCCAGTCTGTGCCCTGCAATACACGGCGGATCAGAAGGCTGGGCGGGCATTCCACTGGGGTTCTCTTATTAACCTGATTTGGGCATAAAAATTTTATTGGAAAACCTAGATAATTTACTGATTCAGGGAAAAAAAGATTTAAATTACTTGATTGTTGTGCTAGCACTTGGGAGGAAACTCTTTAGTTTACATCTTTGAATCCTAATAAACGTGCTTTATATGATCTTTATTTGCAAGTGACGTTCTCTTCTAGAGGTCCCTGATCTTCAGCAGACTCACTGACGTTGTGTGAAATATCAGATGCCTCCTTCACCTCACGGTTTTCAGTAGAACGCGCTTTTTAATGACCCTTTAATTCACTTACAATTTAAGTCAGATGTTACTATTTCTTTTTAGTACCTGTTAATTTCCCTTTCCCCAGGCAGATGCCCTGGACTGTGGGAAATCGCAGTAGCAATCAGAGCGCGGTAGGAAGGGTGGGCTGGTCGTTCTTGGGGAGCAGGGAGAGTGGAGCCCACTTCCAGATGACAGTGACTAAGTGTGAGAGTCAAAGTGATTCCTTCACATAGACTTCAGACTTAGTCATGTCGTGTGTCAGTTTCTGATGTGGAAACCTTGCCACGGCGCTGCAGAAGGAGCCGCAAATACTCAGCTGTGGGAAGTCGGGGGTGCTGTTACACACACCCAGGTACCCGTGAGACCGATGGCGTGGCGGGGAGCCTGCTGGAGGGGGTGGGAGCCAGCCGCCAGTGGCTGTATACCCAGAGGAGTGTTCAGGAAGGGCATGTTATTGAGGGTTTCACTGGATTTAATATTTTTATTTTCTTTTTGAAATGGAATCATATGTTAGAAATGAAATCACCAAGATTTTGTTTTTTAGACACATGAGTAACTTCCAAAAGAAATGATCAGCTAACTTTAATCGACTCTATCTGGTGGTACTTTTATTATAGAATGACATGAAAAGAAGCTAGCTGGTGCTTCAAAATGGCAGAGCTAGTGCGTGACATTATGAACTTCATTAAAAAAAAAAAAGCTTAGCAAAATCACTGATGTTAATGACCACCCAAGTAGCTATTCTAATTAATGCCTATGGTACTTGAGGAGCATTGGCAGGGCAGTGACCCTGGACAGAGCACCCATGAGTTTACCAAATATGGGCTATTTATTCTTCCTAGAGAGTTTATGGAGACTGGGACTTTGGTACAACGCTGTCTTTGTGCGAGGGCAATGGCCAATGATACGGAATGCTTGCTACATGCCAGATGCACTCTTCCAAACGCTGTGTATGTGTTAACCCATTTAGTTATCTCACCAGGCAGGCCAGGCAATTGCAAGACCCTTCCTTCTTTCCTTCTTTTCTTCATCTTCATTTTGTGCAGGAGTCTGAAACCATTGCTTTGTTCTGGGCGTACCCCGAGTCAAAGAGTGGGAGGCGCTGTAGTCTTAGCGGTAAAAGAGAAGTTTCCGAGTTACGGTAGAGTCAGTGATGAGTCTTTGGTAACTATATAGTTTCAGATGTTAGGCCTCTTTCAGTGAGAATTTTATTCTGGTTCTAAGTAATTCTAAATGTCTTATTAAATAAACAAACATATATTCCATGACTAAATCCATATATCAGGTAATCTACCCCACGAGAGCTGACTATCAAATAAAAAATCAATTATTTGCATTGTGTGGATATTTAATTTAGATTTCCTCTAGGAATTTATTTTGGAATATATTACAAATATCGATTCATAGTTATATTAATTTCTTAATACTATAGTATTCTTAATATTAATAATATTGAAGGATATTACAAGTCCTATAACAATTAGCATGACCACTCCTTTTTACTCTAAATATGTCAATTGCCTTGGCTCTTCAAGTTCCATCAGTGGTAACATTCTGTGAATTTCAGTCATTTTTAGATGCAAACAAAGCCCTTCTGAATGCAAAGTTTAAAAGGGATATCAGACACTTATTTAGGAATAGTTATTATGATGTAATCTGTCTAGATTTTCTGACATAGATTGCTATTTCCTTTTTAAAGCTACTGAATTGCATGTACTGTAATTACCATATTACTGTCTGTTGGCCCTAAATTTTTTGTTTTGAACTTAGCATACTTACCATTTTTTTCTTTGATTCATAAATGCCCCCTGCTTGGTGAATGTGTATTATTTCTCCGTTCAGCCCTGTCTGTATTATTCATACAGTTTTACTTCCTCTGTGGATTACAGCAGGTGGCTCCGCAGTGATCTCATTCTTAGGCTAGAAGGCCTAGCTTTTAATTTCTTTCCTTACACCTGCCTCCACCCCACTCCTTAGCTAGCATATTAATAATTTGTCTTTCTCTGATACTTATTCTCATAATTATGGGTATTCTTACCCTGTTCTTAAGCAAGATGTATTGAGCTTTTCCCTTAGTTTGGTGTGTCATTACTTACCACTTCTCATGTATCCTTCCTCCTTCTCCACTCTTCCTCGCTCTCTCCTCCATCTCCTTCCCTCCTTCACTTCCCCTTTCCTCCCCCTTTCCTCCCGTTTTCCTTCACTTTTCCTCTTCCTTAATCTCAACAACAATTATTAATCAAGAGTATACTCCTAGAAAGTCACTTAGAAATACTAATTTATTTGGGTGTTAGTTTATTGCCAGAATGTGTTAATCAGTATAAATATAAAAGGCTTTTTGAAAGTTTGGGAAATTATTGTTTTATAACATTTATTTATTTAATATTATTCTTTCTTTAAAAAGATATCTTTTTTTAAAGAAAGGTTTTGTTTATTTAAGAGAGCAGGGGAGGGAGAGAGGGAGAAAGGGAGAGAAATGTTGATATGAGAAAGAAACATCAATTGGTTGCTTCTCATATGTGCCCGACCAGGGACAGAACCTGCAACCCAGGCATATGCCCTGACCAGGCATCGAACCAGCAACCTTTCGTCTTGCAGGATGATGCCCAACCAACTGAGCTACACCAGTCAGGGCTAGTGTTATGCTTTATAACACTAAACTTACTTTGTTTTTCTTATATAAAAATTTTTTTACATTAAAAAATTTTAACCTCTTTTTAATTATTTTGGGGTTTTTTTGAAATTTATTTCATTGTATTTATTGCTTATGCTTGTAACTTCTAGAAGATAACTTTTCTAGGTTTTTTATACTTTCTTTTTGATAGTAGAATGAAATTTTGAGATTTTAATGAGCCAATTTAAACAAAACTAGTAATGGGGAAAATTTTAAGCCAAGAAAAGCCATTAATGACTGAGTGTTCCCAAAGTAGCTTGAATTATGAGTTTATATAATTCAAGATAGAGAGGTGCATACTACATCTTTAAAAAATGTAAATACTTCCAAAGCAATCTACACATTCAATGCAATACCTATTAAAGTACCAATGGCTTATTTCACAGACATAGAACAAACACTTCAAAAATTTATATGGAACCATAAACGACCCCAAATAGCTGCTGCAATTTTGAGAAAGAAGAGTAAAGTAGGAGGGATCACAATACCTGACACTAAACTATACTAAAAGGCCACTGTAATCAAAACAGCCTGGTATTGGCATAAAAACAGGCACATGGACCAATGGAACAGAACAGAGAGCCCAGAAATAAACCCAAGTCTCTACGGTCAATTAATGTTTGACAAAGGAGGCAGCAACATAAAATGGAGTAAAAATAGCCTCTTCAACAAATGGTGTTGGGAGAACTGGACAGCTACATGCAAAAAAAAAAAAAAATGAAATTAGAGCACCAATTTATACCTTATACAAAAATAAATTCAAGGTGGATAAAAGACTTAAATATAAACCGTGACACCATTAAAGTCCTAGAGGAGAACGTAGGTAGGAAAATCTCAGATATTTCACGCAGAAACTTTTTTACTGACATGTCTCCTAGAGCAAGGGACATAAAGGAAAGAATATACAAATGGGACCTCATCAAAATTAAAAGCTTCTGCACAGCTAAAGAAAACAATATCAAAATAAAAAGAACCAACTGTATGGGAAAACTTATTTGCCAATGATACCTCAGACAAGGGTTTAATCTCCAAAATATATAAAGAATTTACATGACTACACTCTAAGAAGACAAGCAACCCAATTAAAAAATGGACAAAGGACTTGAACAGACACTTCTCCAAGGAGGACATACAGAGGATCCAAAGACACATGAAATGATGTTCAATATTGCTAGCTATCACAGAGATGCAAATTAAAACCACAATGAGGTACCACTTCACACCTGTCAGAATGGCCATCATAAACAAAGCAACAAACGACAAGTGTTGGAGAGGTTGTGGAGAAAAGGGGACCCTAGTGCACGGTTGGTGGGATTGCAGACTGGTACAACCACTGTGGAAAACAATATGGAATTTTCTCAGAAATCTAAAAATGGATCTGCCTTTTGACCCAGCAATTCCACTGCTGGGACTATATCCTAAGAACCCTAAAACACCAATTCAAAAGAACCTCTGCACCCCAATGCTCATAGCAGCACAATTTACAATAGCCAAGTGCTGGAAGCAACCTAGATGCCCATCAGTAAATGAATGGATCAAAAAACTATGGTCCACTTACACAATGGAATTCTATGCAGCAGAAAGAAAGAAGGAGCTCCTACCCTTTGTGACAGCATGGATGGAGCTGGAGAGCATTATGCTAAGTGAAACAAGCCAGGCAGTGAAAGACAAATACCATATGATCTCACCTTTAACAGGAACCTAATCAACAAAACAAAGAAACAAGCAAAATATAACCAAAGACACTGAAATAGAGGACAGGCTGACAGTGACCAGAGGGGAGAGAAGAGGGAATTTCAGGGGAGAATGGGAAGGGTTTACAGGAACAAATTTAAAGGACACATGGACAAAAACTCGGGGGAGGGTGGTAATGGGAAAGAAGTGGGGAGGGATGGGTGGGTGGGCTGGAATGGGAGTAAGAGGGAGAAAACTGTACTTGAACAATGATTAAAAAAATGTAAATACTGTAAAATGCTAATGTCGCGGTGGTTTGGGACTAGGTCAGAGCCAGACACTCTTTATGTCATTATAGACTAAGCACCGCCTATGAGGAGTTGCTTCCCTTTCACTCTGGCAAAGGTGTCTCTCTGACCTGTGGTGCCATATATTTTCCCGTGGTTAAAGTGATGCACTTTCACTGACAGGTGGGCCACTAGTTCAGCTCCTTCTCTTAAGATACACAGTTAATAAGCTACAGTATATCCCCTCCCCAGAACTCGCAGTTTAAAGTAAAAAATGAGGTTCTATCTGGTAAGCCAAATAGGGGTTATTACCTATCTGTGTATATCAGATTAACACCTTTCCTTCTTATCTTTTGTGCCATTTCAAATCTTAATAAATACATGCCTTTGACAGAACATGAATTTGTATTCTTAGTTATTGCTGATTTCTATAATAGCTCATTCAAATGGGGCCATTGCGTATCTCAAGTTATAAATGAATCTGTCTGGGGTGCTTTAATAGTTCGTTATAAAAAACAGGCCCTGGCTGGTGTGGCTCAGTGGATTGAGTGCCGACCTGTGAGCCAAAGGGTTGCTAGTTCAATTCCCAGTCAGGGCACATGCCTGGGTTGTGGGCCAGGTCCCCAGTAGGGGGCGTGTGAGAGGCAACCACGCATTGATGTTTCTCTCCCTCTCTTTCCTCTTCCCTTCTCTCTAAAAAATAAATAAATGAAATCATAAAAAAAAGAAACAATAGGAACTAGTCCTATGTGTTAGAAGCTTTGCGACAATTGGAGTCACTTGGCCTTCCCAGGACACTCGACCAGCTACTCGTAATTTATGTCACTACATGAACAAGCTTACAGAAGACAGTGTTGAGAGAAAACGTACATGTCAAAGCTGTTTGTCTAGTCAGGTGTTGGCTTTGGCTGAGCCAGCCCGTGGTCATGGTACCTGTGACTGGCAGACTCATGCGTGCATGGAGTCACTGTCGCTGCGCCAGTTGCACACTCCTCTCACTGCATGAGATGGGTGCTCCGTTATACCTGCCGCCGGGGGAGAGTCCTGAGAAGGATGCCCGTGAACGAGCGCGGCAGGCTCACCGTGCCTCACCTCAGGAGGGAGACCATCGGGAAGCACAGTCTATGGTAGCTTAACTTTTTCTATTATTTTCCACTCTGTTAATATTATCTCTTTACATTTTACTTAAGTGCCATGAAGGCTGGAGCCTTTAACACCTCTTGTAACCTCCGTAGCCTCTTTCAAAGTCCTGGTAGTACAGGATTAACGGATCTAGAAGACTGAGAAAGGTAAGGTTATTTTGGTCAGCCTCAAAATTCATATATTTTTAATCCTTTTGGAAATAAAGGCTTTCTCACTGATTGATGCCAGAGGGACGGCATACACTGTGTTAAAAACAACTGTTTAATTAAAACTGTATAGAATATTTGTAGGAGATAGATGATCAAACACGCGGTCACAGCAGATAAGGCCAGCCGCTTCTGCAGGATGCAGAAGAATTCCGTGTCGGCAGCTGTCACGTTGGCATGGCGCTGCAGCTTGTTTTGTCCCCAACAAGGGCAGGACCTGTCGTAGGAGGGTCTCAGCCCCTGGCCGTATCACCACGAGGGTTATTTTTATAAAGCGGGTCTCATTGTCTTGGCAAAGCTTAATCCTCTGGTGGGTAGAATTATTTTTGTTGTCGTTTATATTATGACATATTGCTTTTTTTTAGTAATAAATTAGGAGAGTTCTGTCGATTTAACATAAAGATGGCATCTGAAGTTGTAAGCCCATCTGCTATTTACATGTAGAAAATCATTTCATGTGCTCGTGCGGAAAAGGAAGAAAGAACTCATGGATTAGAGACCTGAAGCTGAAAGAAACAGTGGGAGGACAAAGAGTTACCTGAAGGGAAGGGGGCAGAGCAGGCCCTCCTGGGACCCCTGGGATAGGCACCCGAGACACCGCACCCCATGTGAGCAGGGGACACCAGGTCACGTTCAGATTTTCCGTAGTCAGTTGGAAAATTTTCTTTGTTCTTTAAGATGATGTTATAGAAAAATTAGAAGACTTACAATTTGAAACCTACAAGTTAATACCTTTGAGGCTCAGCTTCCTCCCTGACCACGCTGTGGGCATGTTAGACTAGAGAAAGCTTAGCTCTTCAGACTGGAAACAGAAGAAAAATCCCCCTTTTCTCTCTTGCAGTGAAATTGTGATGCTGCAATTGATATGATACTGATAAAATTTATGATACAGAAAACGTGAGGTTATCTGTTTATATTATCAGTTAGGTTTTCACTAATAAGTCTACCTTTTTTATTGCAGTATTTCTGAGTTATAGTTTTACAAAAGATTTTTTCTTATTGATGTTGACATTTTTCTAATTGTGTTTGTTTTACTTCAAAGGCAACCTAAGTGCAGCTCGTGTTTTTGTGCATAAACACTTGCAGTAACTCGTGTAGTTAAAATTTAAATACAAAATAAACTATTTTATAGCTTTTTTAGAATTAGGATCACTATAAAAATAAGCCACTTTATATGGCGTTTCATCTGATGGCACAGAAAATGATCTTACAGATCTTGCTTTTTCTTGATGTCCTGCTGCTGTGGTTTTGGTGGATTTGAAATATCTGCAGACAGCTTACGAGTTGAGGGAAAGTTTATCGTGTTGCTTGTCAGCACAACTCAGAGATAGTCATCTGAATACATAAAACTCTAAAGTCTAAATAAAAGTTGCAAAGCATTTTACAAACGCAACAAGTCAGGTCTTTTAAGAATCCTTTCTTTTTTCTTTTTGCTGCTTGGTGCAAGACTGCTTCTGTGTTGTTAGTAACCGAGCTGGTGAAATAGCTGGGCTGCTGGGCATATTTTGCTGCTGAGGTCATTCCCTTTTGATCTTAACAAGATGAGCTATAGACATTTATTGTTGGAGTCTTATCTTGTTGAAAGAAGAACCTTGAGTGGATTTATTTCATTACACATAAGCTTGATGTGTGAAATTACTTATGTTGTCTGCATTTATAACTGTTAATTCTCAAGAAAACAGATGTCTTTATGTTATGTTGGCCACTGGAATTCAAACCTTTTTTTTAAAAAAAATGGGTCAGTCTGTCAGACTCTTCAGTAGTTCGTGTCATTTCCGTGTTTTATAGTTGTTAGAAGCCTGTGACTGTAGAACGTTGTTAAGAGTTACAAGCTGTTACAGACTGTCGATATTTTGGATGTTACACTAACCATTCAGGGACATAATTTCCTAGAAAATAACAGACAAAGCAGTCTGCAGATTGGAGATCTGAATGTGCTCAGCCTATGACCCTGAAATAAATAGTTATTTTCTTTTTAGAAATTCACATAGGTAATAAAATGTTTAGCATTACTTCTTTTCTTTAACTTTTTTTAAAAAGATTTTATTTATTTTTAGAGAGAGGGGGAGGGTGGGAGAAAGAGAGGAAGAGAAACATCAATGTGTGGTTGCTTCTCAGGCACCCCCCCACTGGGGACCTGGCCTGAAACCCAGGCATGTGCCCTGACTGGGAATCGAACCAGTGACCCTTTGGTTCACAGGCTGGCACTCAGTCCACTGAGACACACCAGCCAGGGTTCTTTTTACAATAATTTTAATGAGCTATAATTCACATACTTATGACATTTACTTTAAAAAAAAAAAAAAGCTCTGGCCAGTTGTGTTAAAGAAAAATTTTGCATAGTCGACTTCTCTCACCAGGCAGGCTGTCCTGGCACGCTTCCAATGGTAGTGGAATCACCTGGGTCACTGGCAGCCAGTGCGCGCGCACCGGAGTATTTTCCACACGCGGTGCCCGACCCGGTATCATCGCCACTGCAGTGATGGGCGCCCGTCTGGACCTACATGGCCTAGTACTCTATTTCAGATCTCCTCAAGGCGGGACAGATGCTGGCGAGGGCGACCGGTTTCGCTTTGCCGCATCTGATTATTTCCAGACTCTGCTTGCATCCCAGCACGCACTTTCCACTCGTCCCAGTTGGAGCCTTGAGTCGGTCAACTCCAATGACTTTTTCACCTTTTTTTGCAGCCACCATCTTTCTGCCTGGGATGTGGGGCAGCTGTCAAGATGGCTGGGTGCGAGAAAAAAAATAAAATTTACCCTTTTAAAGTATGCGGGTGTGAGCAGAAGTAGGTTTACGGTTGTTTGTAGGGAAAATAATACAATAATTAATAGGTAATAATACAAGAATAAACTGTTTTGTGTACTCACAACTGTACACCTACTTTTGCCCACACCTGTACAATTCATTGGTTGTTAGTATATTCCCAGAATTGTGCAATCATATATCTAAATTTTAGAACATTCTTATTGCCCCAAGTGAAACCCTGTACCCTTTAGCAGTCACTCCCCATTTTCCCCGTCCCTCGGTCATGGCAACCACAGACCTACTTTTTCTAACTTTTTGAATTTTAAAATGATGTATCGCAATTAAATTAAATAATAGTTTAATAGCACCGACCCTTCATATTAATGAAATTACGTAATTAAATTATGTGTCATTGATACTTGTAGCCACGTGTTAACTAAGGTTTTATTTTTCTCAAGTTGCAAACAAGAGTTGATCGTCACTGCGTGCTCAAAGGCGCACTAGTGTGCCTGAGTTACCTCTCTTTTCATTTGAGATAAACGTTTCTTTCCTTTAACCCACAGCTTCGGATAAATACCATGAACTTAATTGTATTTATCTTTGTTTAGAATACCTTTTCTTCACAGGACAAATAACTATTTTAGACAGCAGTTATATTAGAAGTATTGTTTAAAATAGCTTAAAATAAACTTCGCACTCTCTCAGTCTTAGAAACATCCCACTTTTGTACACAAGCAATTGACATTTTTTTTTTAAATCATGCCTGTTTATTCACTAGTGCAGACTCTTAAAGTCCTCGCTGGCCGTGTGACTTTGGGCACCTGGTTGTTTCAGCGACCAGTGGACTGATAACCACAAGTGTTTGCTTATCCTGAAAGGTTAGCCTAGTTTCGCCTGGTTTAAATCAGGGGTTGAGGGTGAGGGGCAAAGGGGAGATTTTCTGACATCGCAGGTGTACTGAGGATTCTCATAGTGTAGAGAGCCGCTTTGGAGTTCACATGGGATTTACTTCGGCTGACAACTGTCAGAATCCCCCTAAAACTGTTAGTGTGTGAACCTCCGACATGTGCGTGGAGTGGGGAGAGGCTGTGAAACCGATTATATAAGGATTCCGGGGGAAAGGCCTGATTTAGGAACATCACCCTAGCAAGGCTTTCCTGGCTCTGCTTGGAAGTGGGGACAGGACCCGGAGTCTAGGTGACAGGGACTATTCCTGTAAAGACTGGTTTTCACGGTGTCTGGTAATAAGCAGCGGCAGACGCCCTCCGCAGCCGACACAAGAACCCCCACGCTGAGTAGGTACTCCGTTCTTGAATTCACGCCTCAGGTGTCTCCTTTGGGTGTAAAATCAAAATACTGTTTTTGTGCTGTAAATAAACAAAAGGGCTAAAACATGCCGTGGCTGGATGCGGACAAGAGATGCCCGGAGCCTAAATCGACCGGGCAGGTGGACAATGAGTGTTGTCATACGAGTGGACATCACACCACAACTTGCACTGTGGCACATAAAAATACACCCCAAATCCATGGTCTCAGGAGCGTGCTTATATATAGATGCATGTGTTGGGCTTTATAATAGCTCTCAGAGGAAGAATGGGTTTCACTTTACAGAGTTTTGTTCTGCCTACAGAATTTTAAGAGTAAATCTCTTGTATAACCTGATGCTCTTACGTAAAATAAAAAAAGGTGAAAGCTATCTGTTTAGCTATCACAGACGTAGGCCCTGATAAGATTGTAAGTAGGTTCTCAGTGTTTTATATTGTATTAAACTTTTTTTCGTGCTAGATTCGCTCCCACGTGCAGCCCCCTGAAGACGCACTCTGTTGCTGTGTGTTTCCTGGCTCTTTCCCTCACGGGGTTTGAGCGGGCATGGGGTTTGAGCGGGCAGTTTTGCCCATCCTGTGGAAGCCTTCTTTCTCGGCCCCAGTTATCATGCCTGGCTTGTGTAATTGGGTAGTCATCAGAAAGGCGGGGGGTGGGGTGGGGGTGGATTTTTTAACCTTTGAAAGTGATATCCTTTTCAGCCTTGGCAGGTCTCGGTGTTCTATCTTTGTCTCTGAAAGCCACATCGGAAATGCTACGAGTTCCTATGCTGGAGTTAGGAGAGGTGGTTGTCAGGAGGATCCTGTAGCACTTTTCAGAAATTAGAGGGTCATCCAGCAAAACTAGGCCACATAGTCTGAGGATCAAGTGCACCCAGTAATATCACTTGGATTGGAAGGTCTGCATGCTTTTAAGCTTATCTGTAATTTGGTCTGGTTTCTATTTACCTATTCAAGCCCAGCAGAGTTTTTGTGGTTGCTGAAAAAAAAAATACTGATATCAGCTTGCACATATGAATATATTTTTTCCATTTTAGTCTTATTTTCTTTCTAGTAGGTGCCAGGTTTATGTGTATTTACTGTAAGAATGTCTCGTTTAGCCCTACCCACCCACTCACCCAGCTCCTTGTGGTACAAGGGTACAGTGAGGGATCCATCGTGTTTTTAAGAATTTTAACTCTGTGTGTCAGGTGTTTAGGAAGAGAGTCCAGGGCCTGGTCCTTTTCCTGAATTCTATAAATACAGGTTTTTCTGTGTATTAAAAAAGATCTGACCTGGGCTTAGCCCTTATTTTTAAAATTGTATTTATTGATTATGCTATTACAGTTATCCTGATATTTCCCCCTTTGCTCCCCTCCACCCAGCACCCCTCACTCCTGCAGGCACTCCCCCCACCATTGTTCATGTCCATGTCTCATACATGTAAGTTCTTTGGCTTCTCCATTTCCTATACTGTACTTTACATCTCCATGGCTATTCTGTAACTACCTATTTGTACTTCTTACCCCCCCACCTCTTCGCCCATTCCCCCATACTTGGTTCCCATCTGGCAACCATCAAAACACTCCATATCCATGATTCTGTCTCTGTTCTTGTTTGCTTAGTTTGTTTTTCAGATTCAGTTGTTGACAGATTGTTTTTTGTCATTTTATTGTTCATAGTTCTGATCTTCTTTTTCTTAAATAAGTCCTTTTAATATTTCATATAATAATGGTATGGTGATGATGAACTCCTTTAGTGTTTTTTTTGTTTGTTTTTTTGTTTTTTGTCTGGGAAGCTCTTCATCTGCCCTACAATTCTAAATGATATCTTTGTTGAGTATGGCGATCTTGGCTTTAGGTGCTTGCTATTCATGATTTGGAATACTTCTTGCCAATCTCTTCTAGCCTGCAAAATTTCTTTTGAGAAATCAGCTGACAGTCTTATGGGAACTCCCCTGTAGGTCACTAACTTCTTTCCTCTTGCTGCTTTTAAGATTCTTTCTCTTTAACCTCTGGCATTTTAATTATGGTGTGTCTTGGAGTGGGCCTCTTTGCATCCATCTTGTTTGGGATTCTTTGTGCTTCCTAAACTTACATGTCTATTTCCTTCACCAAATTAGGGAAGCTTTCTTTCATTATTTTTTTCAAATAGATTTCCAATTTCTTGCTCTTTCCCTTCGTCTGGCACCCCTATGATGTGAATGTTGGACCTCTTGAACTTGCTCCAGAGACTGTTTATACTCTCCTCATCTTTTTTGATTTCTTTTTTTCTTCTTGTTGCTCTGATTGGTTATTTTTTGCTTCCTCATTTTCCAAATCATTGATTTGATTCTTGGCTTCATCCACTTTATCATTGTTTTCCTGTAAATTGTTCTTTATTTTGTTTCTGGCTGGATCTTTTTTATGCTATTGAGGTCCTCACTAAGTTCCTTGAGCATTCTTATAACCAGTGTTTTGAACTCTACATCTGATAGATTGCTTATCTCTATTTTGTTTAGCTCTTTTTCTGGAGTTTTGATCTGTTTTTTTCAATTGGGCCATGTTTCTTTGTATCCTCATTTTTGGCAACCTCTCTGTGTTTGTTTCTATGTACTAGATAGAGCTGCTTTGACTCCATGTCTATAGCACCTAATGTATTAGGTGTCCTATAGGGAGGGTTCAGTGGCACAGCCTCCCCTATCACCCAAGCTGGGTACTTGAGGTATGCCCTTCATATGGACTGAGCATACCCTCCTCTTGTAGTTGAGCCTTGGTTGCTGTTGGCAGATCAATGGGAGGGATTTACTCAGGCCATTCAGCTGCCAGGATTGGCTCTGACCACTGACCAGCAACCTCCGCCCTCTATGGAGGATCAGCTGTGCAGGGTCAGGGTGGTGGTGCTCCAAAGTAGTCTGTAGCTGTCCACTGGGTTTCCTGGGTGGTGCAGACCAAGGTCAGCTCCAACCTGTGTGTTTTCCCCATGGCCACCCTGCCTGAGCTATAAAGGAATCTGAGATGGCTGCTACATGTACTGGGCTTGCAGATTCCCATGAGAAGCCAAGCTGTGAATCTAGGCTGGCTGCTGCTAGACTGGGGCTTACTGAGGCCAGCTGTTGCTTGTTTGAGAAGATTTAGGAAGTTGTGAAGCATGAGCAAGAGAAGTCATTCACATGGAAAAGCATCTTGGGAGGGCCTGTAATTTGGGTGGGGTGGAGTCTCTGGGGATCTCCAAGGTGGTCAAACAGTGTTAGCCAGGTTGATGGAGTCTCAGGTACCAGCTTGGCAGCTTTGTGGCTCTGTGCAGAGAGGGCCCAGAAAAGGGACAATGGTCTCTGTTTGCCCCAATGCCAGACACTTCAGTCTCCTCCAGCATGCCACTAGCACCTTCCAAGCTGCTACCCCAGTGCTGGATCCCAGAGGTAGAAAGTCTGAGTAGGTGAGTCCGTGTGTGGGTTCTATTAAAGGAACTGCTTGGGGCTCTAGAAGTTTCTTCCACCAACTCAGTCCCTGTTTTTTCAGCCAGAAGTTGTGGGGACTTATGTGGGGAAGTGTGGGCACTGGAACCCTGGGTGGGAGTGGGGGCTGGTGTGGGACTGGGACTTGGCACCCCTGAGATATACCTCCTGAATTTTTAATCACCACACGTGGGTGTGGGTTGGCCCATTCTGTGTCTGCGCCCTTCCTACCAGTCTGGATGGATGTGGTTTCTTTAATGCCGTAGTTGTCAGACTTCCATTCAACTCAATTTCTGATGGTTCTGAGTGTTGGTGGTTCTATAGTTTTGGTTGTAGTTTTGATGTGATTGAGCAAAGAGGTGTGCCATGTATTCCTATGCTGCCATCTTGACCGGAAGCCGCCTAGCCCTTGTTTTAATTCACTCCTTTCACCAGTGATACAATGGACTGTCCCGTTACTTTTCAAACCCTTTGATAGCACTCACAGTGAACACACAGAACGCACTGTGGGAAAACACAGTTCTCTGAAGTCAGTGGGAATGACACCAAAAGGAAGTAAGCTATGTAGTGGAAGTCTTTTAACCTGCTTTCTTATCTTGGAAGGCTTTTTACAATATACATCTCTGCCTATAATACACTAAGTGTTACTTAACTCCTTGCTGAATCAGAATCATTATTATCAATATGATATACTGAATTGTGCTACTTACAGGTAGATGCACGTGTAGGGCCAAATAGTGTGTGGGAGATTGCCTGTAAAAATGGTCTTGATTTTTCCTGGTGCCCCTTGCGATGTGACTCTGCAGAGGGAGAGTTTATTTACTTACTTCTTGAGTCGGGCTGACCTTATAACTTGCTTGGACTAATAGATGTAGCAGAGGTGATGGTGTATCGAATATGAAGCTAAGCCACAAGAGGTTTTATGTGTTTTTGCTCACGGAATCCTGTCTGGCTGCCATGAGAATTAGCTTGGGCTAGCCTGCTGGCTGCGTCCCCATCACACCTGTCACTGCATCCAGGGGCCAGCCAGCCACAATGAGTGTGAGGGAAGCCACTCCAGATAAGCCAGTCAGCCTTGGCTAACCTGTCAGACTACTGCGAAATCATGACAAAGCACAGCCAGCATGGAATTGCCAGTTGACCCATAGAGTTAAGAGTGAGACATGTTCATTGTTTTAAGCCCCTGGGTTTGGGGTAGGTTGTTATGCAGCAGTGTCTAACTTGTGTATGTGTTGGTCTTAGAAAATATTTCTTTACGGGGGGAAAAAAGCTTCAGTTTTCCTTTTTGGTCGCTTGTTGCTCTCTCAACAAGTTGTCTTGAGTGATATTTCTGCAAAATCAGTGGATCAAAGACAAGGCAGCTTATTTCCTTTGTTGTTGGCAACCCCCAAGGGTTTGCTGGATTGAATGACCCTCTTTCGAATAATTTTTTCATTGTTTTTGATATCCTTTGATAATAGTACTTCATTTATCATCTGCTCTGTTAACCTTGTTAGAAGGGTAACCACAGGAATGCGCCTGTCATCCTACCTTTGTTTTTCAGTTTTCTGTGTGCTCAGCATTTAGAGGAGGCATGTTAAGGATTTCCGCATCATTTGTTTAGCGACAGCACAGATAGTTCTTGAGCCCTTACCCCCTGCATAGGCCCTGGGCCAAGGGCTTCTGTGAGCCTCCAGTCTAGGAAAACTGACCGGTAAACAGCACAGTAAAATACAGTAGAGTCACCTCTTACCCACGGCTTCACTTTCTGTGGTTTCCGTTTTGTGGTGAACTAGGTGGTCTGAAAATATTAAATGGAAGGTTTCAGAAATCAGCAGTTCCTAAGTTTCAAACCGCATGCTGTTCTGAGTAGTGGGAGGGAATTGTGTGCCATTCAGCTCTGTCCCCCCGGGGACGTGGATCGCCCCCTCGTTCCGCATCCCCAGGCTGTGTGTGCTACGTGTCTGTCAGCCACTCAGGAGGCATCTCGGTTGTCAGACTGACTATTACAGCCTTGGAGTGTTTGTGCTCAAGAGTTTGTGGACTCTCATTTTACTTACTGATGACCCCAAAGTGCAAGAGTAGTGATGCTGGCAATTTGGAAATGCCCGAGAGAAGCCTCAAGCATCCCCTCTAAGTGAGTGCAGTGCAGTTAGATGTTTTGAGAGAGAGACCACATTCACATAATGTTTATTACAGTGTATTGTTACAGCTGTCCAATTTTATTACTAGTTACTGTCATTCTCTTGCCTAGTTTATAAATTAAACTGTATCATAGATATGTATGTGCAGGAAAAACACTATATGTAGGGGTCGGTACTGTCCACGATAGCAGGCGTTCACTGCGGTCTTTGAACGTCCCCCCGTGACAAAGGAGGAACTCCTGTAGGCGGGGCAGGGGCAGCTGTGACAGGAACACATAAGAGGAAGCACGTGGGCAGGTACGTCGAAAGCAGCTTCAGTGCCACCATTCACCAGGGAAATGCGCATCTAAACCGTGATGAGACATCACCTCACACCCGTTAAGACGTCTGTGTTCAGAAAGACAAGCGGTGACGGTTGCCGGCGAGGCTGTGGAGAAGGAGGAGCCCCGGTGCACTGCTGGCGGGCATGGAGACCGGTGCGGGCATGGAGACCGGTGCGGCCACTGTGGAAAGCGGGTGGAGGTTCCTGAACAATCAAAAACAGAACTGCCTTACGATCCAGCAGTCTCACTTCTGGGTGTATATATAGCCAAAGGAGACAAAATTCTTATCTTGAAGAACTCTCTGCACGCCCATATCTGTTGCAGAATCATTCACAACACCTACCTTATGGAAACAGCCTACGTGTCCGTCACTTTTGGATGATGGACAGTGAAAAAGTGATACATACATATGTACATACATGCAGTGGAATATGATTCAGTCGTGGAAGAAGTCTCGCCATTTGTGACAGCGTGGATGGACCTGGAGGGCATGGCTAAGTGAGGTTAGCAGTCAGAGATACACAGGTGCTGCATGGTGTCACTTATACGGGGAATCTTTAAAATAAAATTGACCTCATAAAAAACAGAGAGCAGAATGGTAGTGGCCAGGGGCTGAGGTGGGGGAAAGGAGAGGTTGGTAAAAAGAGTACAAACTTTAAGTTACAAGATGAATAAAGTCTGAGGAGCTGACGTATACTATGACAACTACACTCAGTAACACTCGGTTGTATAATTGAAACTCGGTGAGAGGGTAGAACTTACAGTGAATATGTATATCAAGTCATCACATTGCACACTTTATAAAAATTGTATTTGTCAATTATACCGTTAAAAAGAAACTAAAAAAAAAGGCCCCATTAAAAATAAAAAAAGAGGTAAAAGGGGAAGCCCCTGGGAGACCATTGGCCCCCCTGGGAAATGCTGTATGGTTTCAGGTCTAAAGGGTGAGTGGGAATTAGCCAGAAAAGAGGACAGAAATCACTTTTTGTTTGTATGGGAAATTTATATAGAAAGACCTAAAGACCAGAGAAATGGTGGAATATGGCAGGAAACAGAATATGTGGGAACTAGTGGCAAGAAAAAATCCAGAATGTAACCAGGAACTCGATCATGCCAGATGCTGTAAGACATGCTGCGGAGGGGAGATCGGAGGGGAGCGAGACTGAGGTGAGGGAGTCTCGTGACCAGGGTTTGCAGTGCCTTGTGCAAGGGATGATGGGACCTGAAGTAGAACGGCAGCGGCTGGGCTGAAGAGACGTAGGCAAATTCATGGTAAAGGACAGAGGGACTCAATGAGTGGTGAGTGTGATGGAGAGAAGAGAGGAATCGAGGGTCGCGTGTAGGGGCTTGGCTCGGTCAGCTGGCTGGCTGCTTCCCTGAGGTGGAGGGGCACCACGAGGGATGGCGGTTTGGAAGGAAGGCAATTTAACTTCGAAAGTGTTGAGTTTTAGGTGCTTGAGAAATTTTCAGGAAGTGTCCAGAAGACAGCAGTGACTTGACTCTCAAACTCAGGAGCTGTCCATTCTGGAGACGCAGCTTTGAGAGTCGTGAGTAGGTGACAGTTGAAAGCGTGGACGAGAGACGAGGCAGCCGGGCAGGGGGCACTTTATTGCTGCAAAAGGACCTGGGACTAAACTCGGAGGAAATGACACTGTACGGAAGGAAGACGAAGAGGAGCCTTCAGAGAGCACTAAGACCAGCCAGAGAGAGAGGAGGAGAACAAGAGAGTGGAATGTCACAAAATGAAGAGAATGTGTTAAAGGTGTGAGAATGGTCTGCAGGATCAGAAGCTCCTGTGAGATCAAATGAAGTGAGGTCTGAAGGATGTCCTTTGGGTTTAGGGACATGGCCTCTGTGTCCGAGCACAAGCTGTAGTGTGCGCTCGGGGTGCTCTTTTCCCTTTTTTGTGTTGGGGTTCCGTTCAACTCTCAGTCCTCTTTCAAGGTGTTCCTCACATGCCCTCTCTCCTGTGAAAGGTCTCCTCCCAGCAAAACATATTGCCTTGCGGTGCCCTCATAGCCACTGCAGCACGTATGAGCGTTCTCACAGATGCACTCGGGTTCATCCGTGTGCCTGCCAAGATAGCACATTCCTGAGCTCACCGGGTTTGTATTAATTCCCTTAGGACTGGGATCTGGTATTACTTATGTTTAGCTGTTTAATACTCTTTGCAGTGCCTAGCAAGTAAGTGTTGTTGATAAATGTTTGTGGAGTCGAATGCTTGGTTTTGAATATAATCCCGGGTAGAAGCAACATTTGAAATTGTGCATTACATTTACTTCAGAACCAAAATTTCTAAATAGTGCTGCCTGCTGGATAAACTTTATCATATGATCCTTTCTCTAATAACATTCACAATACAAATTAAATCCTGTTTTGTAAGATGCATTATTTTTTTTTAATTTTATTATATTGAAGACTGCAGGGTTTTTTTTTTATGATTTTATTTATTTATTTTTAGAGAGAGAAGGGAGGGTGGGTGGGGGAGGGAGAGAGAGAGAGAGAGAGAGTGAGAGAGAGAGAAACATCAATGTGTGGTTGCTGGGGGTCATGGCCTGCAACCCAAGCATGTGCCCTGACTGGGAATCGAACCTGGGACACTTTGGTTCGCAGCCCGCGCTCAATCCACTGAGCTACGCCAGCCAGGGCCGTAAGATACATTATTAATATAACTTTGGAGAAAGGGGTCGATAGATCGCTGTCTGTATTTGGCCAGAAATGGACTAGATCTGTTCCCTCTAAGAAGCTTCTGGATCCAAAATGATCTTTCCGGACAGTGGAAAATATGTAAGAGTCAGTCAAGTAGTCAGTTCCTGTCTGCAGGTTAGGAATGAATTTGGTAACTTTCGTGGGTAACTTCAGGTCTGTGTGTCCATGTGGGGTAAGCACATTGAGGCACTTCCTGCTGCATGGTTCAGCTGCCCCAAGGGTTTGCTTTGGAAGATAGTTGCTCTTAAAATTCACTGGGGTCCTGGGGTGATTGATAGCTGGCTTGGCTCAGCACGCAGCACTCACAGTGGTAACATGCACACGTGTGTGCATGCCGTACGTTTTTAGCTGTGACTCTGAAACTTGGTAATATCCTCCCCTCCTCCCCGGTAACTTAAGTGTAGTTGATTTACTCAAATTCTTCTTTCTTGAAATATACCTTTGCTGATATATATATATTGCAGGCATGACAGGGGCTTGCTCATTTTCTATGCTTCTGTGTAAAGGGTGTTCGGAACTGACTGCAGGAGCAGAAAGAGCGGCCTCTGCAGTGAAGGAACGAGAGGCTGAGGAGTGCTACAGTCCGGTCCGGCGTGTGGAGTTTAAAGTGATTGTCTCGCATGAAAGGAGAAAGAAGGGACTAGCTCTGAGCTCGTGTTAAACAAGGATTTCTCATTCTCAGGAAAAGCCAAAAGGAGAAGCCAGTGGAAACTGCTTATAAATAAATCACTGGGCTGAGAACTGATGGTCTGTTCCTGAAATCTGTGTAAAATTATACGTAAAGGTCAAGAGAGCAGCATTAATATGTATGACCGGATTCCAACTCTAGTAGGCAATCCATTCCCTGAGGCGTAAAATGAGATAGTTGAGCATTGAAGGAGGAACGCGCTGTGTAAACCCATGTTGTGCACTGCCGTGGTGTCACACAGTTGTGTCTTTTGGGGCTATGGTGTTGGAGTGGGGCAGGGCACGACTTGGTATGCCCAGGAAAAGGGGCTATGGGATATAGATATGCATGGCCTGTGGGGCCTCTGAGAAGCTGGTGCGTCTCTGCTGGGTGTCATAACCAGTTCTGCTCTGTTGGTTGAGCCAGAGCCTTAGGAACGGTCCTTGATAGCTTCCTTCCTCCTGACCCCATTTGCACCGGTCCTGTAAATTCTACTTGTGAAGGTATGTTTTGAGCCCATTCATTTCTCTCATTTGTTAAATATGATTCAAATGAATGAATCTTTTTTAACTGCCCGTGTTCAAATCACCATCCACTCTCAATGTCTTTCACTTTTGTTTTCGCCCCATTGCAAACACAGCAACGGTTTCTGAAAGTCCCAGCACAGGTCATGTGGACTCCCCGGCGTAAAACCTGTAGGCTTTAGGCTAGGAGCCTAAAGGCTGGGGCAGGCAGAAGTAGGTTTACAGTGGTCAGTACATGGAAGAGTTTATTCTTGTATCATTTGTTTTTATCGCCACTGTAAACCTCCTTTCGCCCACCCCTGTATCACTTCCCACAGGACCTCGCATAATCTGGCCCTGGCTGTCCCTATTTCGGCCACAGCAGCTGGTTTTCTGCCCTCCAGCACCTCGCATGCCCTCCCACTCCTCGGCTTCAGCACCTGCTCTGCCCTCTTCCTGGAATGCTTTGCCCCCTCTTTTTCTGGTAAGCTTTACGTTGAGATCTCCTGCCCAATCTCAATTAGGTTCCCCTGCTGTACTCTTTAAAATCCTAATAGCATTTTTCAGAACTTATCATCTGATGATATTCATTCAGCCATAAGTCATTAACACCAGCTCTGTGTTTCACCCTGGGTCTGAGTCGATATCCGGGAGCAAGATAGCTCCCAGTCTAGTGGAGGAGAAAGACGCTAAAGAATACATAAGGGTAGTTTGTAGCCAGTCCTTAGAATCAAACAGATGGGGTCAGATAGTATGGCATCGTGATGATGCTGGTGATAATTATTAAGAGAGGTCAGGGGAGGCTCCTTTAAGGAGATGACATTTTAGGGACAACAGAGAAGGAGAGAGAAACAACCACGGAGCAAAGCGATGCTCTAGACAGAAGGAGGCACGTGTGCGTGTGGGCTTGGGGCGGGAGGGAGGAGCCAGTGGTCAGGGAGGCTGCTTCCTCAAGCAGGTGCATTAACGCTGATTCTCCTAAGTGAGTCAGGCCAGGTAGGAGGAGAAGCCAGTCTGCAGGGGAAGGTATTACCTTTTATTTTTTAAAGATATTTATTTATTTATTTTTAGAGAGAGGGGAAGGGAGAGAGAAGGGAATATCAATGCATGGTTGCCCGTCATGTGGCCCCCACTGGGGACCTGGTGCACAACCCAGGCATGTGTCCTGACTGGGAATTGAGCTGACAACCCTTTGGTTTGCAGCCTGCACTCAATCCACCGAGCTACACCAGCCAGGGCATTTTATTTTTGACATGCTAAGTTCTAGGTGCCTGCAGGAAAAGCACATGCCTGTCTGGTAGTTGGAAATGTGGAATCATATCCCAGGCAACAGATACGTGGATAGTCAGGTTAGGCCGGAGAATCATGATATAGGTGGTGGTTGAAGCCATAGGGCTTTGTATAATTACTTCAGTCCCTGAGGAACACCAGCTTTTTAAAGGCACAGCTCAGATGTAATTCAGCAGAAGAGACAGGAAAAGTTAAGGGCAGAGGAGGAAAGAATGTAGTTTCAGAAACGTACAAAGGGCAGGGCTGCATGAAAACGTGAAAGGGCTGTTGGGGTGGGAGGGAGGGGGCGTGCAGAGGTGGAGTCGGGAATTATCGATACAGGCAGAGGAGACAGGGGGAATGAAGCCAATGATTTAAATAATTATAGACATATCAACTTCTTTTTTTTTGCTTTGCCTTTTTTTCAGGCTCTGGACCAGAGCGTTGTCACTGCATTTGTAGTTCTAAGTGTAACACACCCGCTACTAGTGGGGACCATGTGAGTGCTGGAAAGTTGCAGAGTCACAGTGTCGTCAACACATGGGAGCAGCCTTCCAGTGGTTGAGCATCCAGCTGGAATTGCGCCCTATTTATGAAATTTTCATAACTTACTGAGTGCTTAGCTGTGTACCTTGTGGTTCTTAGTTTTACTGAAGGCCAAACTAAGTTGTGTGTTTTTTTTCATTTAATGATTAAGATATACCACTTTGGGTAATTTTCTTCCTAATAATTAAATGCCATCAAATCAGTAAACTTATTTGAGGTTATTTGCAGGGCACAGCACTGGGTGTGGGGGACGCCCAGGTGTACGAAACCAGCCTCTGTCCTCAAGGCGGTCAGTGTCCAAAGCCAGGCAGAAAATGCACGGTGTAAAACACGGCATGCTGGGTCAGGTGTTGTGAAAGGTGTGTAACATCCTACTCAGCCTCAGAGACACGCGGAAAAGGTGATAAATGTGGCCTGGAGAAGTGAGGGGCTGCTTCCCCAGGTGGGCCCTGACCTGACCGACCCTCCTCTCTCCCATTTCTATTCTCACCTAAATGGCATATTTGAAGATTTCATTTTCCTGCCTCGGCTTAAGCCTGATGTTGTTATTGAGTTTTGATTCTCTAATTCCTAGTATGTTTTCTCCAAGTGCCGTGTTCCTTACAGGCACAAGATGAGGGGATGTTGAAACGAAGGAACAGCTGACTCACGAGGGCACGGGTGTTTGTTCCTTCAGCTCCGTGTTTGTAGCGCTTAGAGTGGTGCTTGGCCCGTCGGCAGGGCCGCGGATCCCCTCTGGCTGAACGGGAGGGAGAGGGAGGGAGGAAGAGGAGAAAGGAAGGGAATTTTTCAATATATTCGCTTCGGGAAGAGCAAAGAAAGCAAAAGGACAGAAATCCAGCTCCGTTTAGAACAGTCACAGATTTGATTACAGTCTGAAAGAAGTTTGAATCTCAACATATTATCTTGTGTCTGTTTCATTATTGAGAATTATCCAACATGGAATCATTTTCTTACTCGCAGGATTTAATGGACTGGGCACCCACAGTGGAACTTCTGGGATAGACAGCAGCTTTTACAAACAAGACCCCCAAATGCTTCCTTGTGCGCCCCTTTGTAAAAGATCATCTCTCCTTTGTCTTCAAGTTTCTTCTCTTTTATATTTCCTTAACACCCCATTTGAGTTTTGTCCTCAGTTTTTCAGAGAATGCACTTAAAAATTATTGGATTTTATTGTATCTCATTGATTCTTTAGAGGTCGTACTTTTCTTCTTGGAAAAACACTTGCTTCTCAAGAATTCTCATCTGTTGTATGCCCCAAACAATATGTAACTTTGTGTAGGTATAGATACGAGATCTCCAGAAAGTCCAATAATCCGGATAACGTATGTCCTAGTGAAACTGCTTCGTCAGTTCATCTATTTAGTGAATTCGTGTAATTTTTTTCACTGCCCTGTTTTTGATTTTCCACTCCCCACATGTGAATCAAATTAATGTAGTTTATTTAGAAGCCGTATTGCCAAGCAGCCATGGAAAGCTTCTTTGCTTACATTTCGATTCTCCCCCTTTGTCTCTGGCCAACAGCTCAGCTCCTTTGGTGTCCCATCTGCGCTACACACGACAGCCGTGGCCCACTCCACTCCTCTGGGTCAGGAAACAGAGAGACCTTCAAGTCAGCCTGAGTATCACCTGCCGTTGCCGTGGGCCCAGTGCAGTTAGGGGCAGGAAACCTTTCAGTTCTTCTAGGAATTGATACAGTTAAGCCCGTGACTGTGAATTTGTATATATTTTTGGAATGTCCCTCATTGAATTTTAGAAGTTCTTTAACTTTCAGAATATATAAGCATTTGCCTCAGAGGCATAGCCCACCGCTACCCTCCTCACGTGAAATTCTCGTTATCCTGCCGGGGAGTCATTTTGCTCTTTGACTGTTGACTCGTGATTCGATTTTTCTTTGAGAGTCTACATTGGTCTATGGCAGATCCTGCTTTTGGAAGTAAAAAGAATTAAATTTTCTCCTGACTCTGTAACTAATATATCCATGAGTTAGAAAAAAAACCTTTTTTTTAACTCAAATTATCAACAGTTCAAAAACAGTACTATTTTAATTGGTTTGTTAATTTATTTTTATGCGTCTTATCTCATTTCAAACAAGAATTCAAAGGAACTCAAAATAATGATAGTAACGGACATTATGAAAAACAAAGAAAGCATCCAGGACCATGGGAAAGTGAGGGGGAAAGGATAAGGTTAGTTCAGAAAAAAACATTAGGAGTGGGTTTTGCTGCTCAGTGGGTACAGTTAAATTGTAGATTCAGTTCTAAACTTGCCAGGGACCAGAGCAAAGGTGCAGACATGCTCAGTTGAGTCCCAGGATCCCCAAGATGTAAACATTGAGTTTTCCTTTCAAAAGAGTGTAAAGGATAATTGTCCCCCAGGGGCCCTCATAGACAGTGAACTGGATGATGTAGACAATATCCGTGCAATAAACATAGCAGTAAATTGGTAGTAAGTGGGCGTTTAGTGTGGACAAGGCACTGTGCTTAGTGCTTTATGTATATTTTCTTGATGAATTCCTAGAATTATTTTCAGATTAGGAAATAGGCCCCAAGAGGTTGACTTATCCACAGTCATAGTGAGTGGGGAGAGAGGACTTAAAAACAGGCAGACCTGACTCCATGTCCTCGCCCGTAATTATTCTGCTGTGCTCTGTTCCTGTTACTGTGTTTTTGTCGCGCCCCTTAATGTAAGTCAAGGGCAGAACCAAAAAACGTAATTCAAGGAAAGTCATTCTAAGAGGAGATGGATGCACTGCAGTCTAAGTCTACAGCCGGCTCTCTGAAGATTTGACTTGGACCAGGGGTGAAATTTAGATGGTCTAGAACTGTCTTCTTAACCTGTGTTGGGTCTCTTTGATGATGTAGGGGGAGTCACAGACCTTTTCTTGAAGAGGCACACATAGGTACATTATAAGCAACCCACAGACCTCCCCCGCAGAACTGGTCCCTAGATCTGGGGCTGGGTGGCCGAGGCCAAAGGTCAACTCCGGCAAATGTGCAGTGTGCTAGCTGTGAACAAATTCTTCTGCAGTAACTGGCTCTTCAGTATTAGGTGGCTTGTCCTTTCTTAAGTCATAACCCAAGGGACACTTTACTAGATTTTAAATTCCAGATCTCGCAGGACATTAGACAATTCCTGGTGGCAGGGGAAGTATATGAAAACATTTAGTCATTTGTTTAAATTTGCTAGGATATTTGACCTTTGGTGGTCTCACTGCTCAACTATAGGATGGGTCATTTTAGCCGTTGTACTCTGGTCCCCATTTCTCCTGGATTAAATTTGGTGGTTGTGCTGACTGCTGTATTCAGACTAATTAACCGTAGGGATAGGTGAAAGCTAGACTATGAAGTCAAACCTGTTAGCACGGTAGGGAGACATGTAGTAAATGTCCCTGGAAACTAGACTAACAAGGCTGTAAGCAGTACTTTTCAGAGCCCCTGTATCAGACGTCTAGCACTATGCCTAAGATTGCTCTGCTCACGTAGTAGTGTCTGTCCCAGTTTTGTACAAAGATTTAGACAACCAGAGGTCTAGACACAACTGCCCTGCAGGTGTTCAGGGCCTCCACGACCAGGTTGCCCTGGGTTAGAGTCCTAACTGTGCCACTAGCTGTGTGATCATGGACAACTTATACACAAATTACTTAAATTACACACCTCATCCGAAAAATGGCAATGATAAGGGTACCTACCTCGGGATTGAGCTTAAAACGAGATAAGATGTGTATAGTGCTGGTATACTACAGACTTCACACATGTTTAGCATTTAGAACATCATTGTACTTAATGGCAATGCTGCAGAAAGAGAACCTCTCTTTGTGTTGTCTCTGTATGTAACTGTGAAGCCATCAGGGCTGGAGAGCATTTGCAGAGCTTGCTGAGTTTCAGCGTCTGTTTTCCGCGTGGGCTGTCTTGGTGTGAAACGGTGCCTTTTTTCAGCCCACCATTCCTGATGGCGGAATGCTGCTGGGGTGGTTCCCCTGCTCTGTCCATCCTAGTAGTTCATACATAGCCCACGTGCAAGGCTACACACTGTGGGTAGTGAGTTTTAAAACTTTCCCTGGATTCACCTTATTTCCCTGCTTGAACTTTGTGCATCAGCTGCTGCTGATTCTTCATGTTCTTTCTTCTCCCCTCCACACAGAAAATTGATCCCCTAAATGTTTGAAAGAGTGCCCAGCAGGCCTTATTCGGAGGGGGAATGCCTGCTTACAAATAAATGTGGCACAGGTCTGGAGGCAGGGCAACGTGTGAGGGGCGGGGAGCAGGGTCAGGCGATCAGAGTCAAGGAGGTCCCTTATCCTTACGTCCTCTTCACAGAGTTCCCACAGTGATTCTCTCCCTCGGAGGAGAAGCATTGGCATTTATTTTATTGAATAGTTAGGACAACATGTCTGTAACGTAATATGTTTCACAACAGTGAGGCTTTCAAAGTCACTGCTTATTTCTAAAAGATGCAAAATACAAATCATATTCAGATTTATTTTGCATTAATTTTATAGACATGGAAATTTTACAGTAATCTTTCTCAAGTAAAACTATTACTTGGACCATCAGTATTTTATAGCATCTAAAATTGTGACTTGCCTGTTTTCATGGATCCATGTGGATGACTATGAAACTTGAGGAAGCAGTAGGTACATTAGTTGTCGAATAGTCTACTTACCTGAATATTGACATTTATTACTTATCCCTCTTGTGCCTTAGTTTTATTTTGTAAAATAGAGATAATACTATTCTTCTTAATAGATTTGTGAGGATTAAATGACAGAGTGCTTAGAACTTTTCATTATGAGCACTTAAATGTTAGCTCTTGTGACTCTGAGTTCAAATCGTAGCTTTTATTCAGATTATTAGTTCAATATTCAGAATTCATTATCAAGCACATTTTGGCATTCATGATTTCTGGAGATAATCCTTCAAGTGCAAGAGTTCCGTTGTAGATGAATTTGTCAGAGATACTGAAAAGGTTCACTATCTTCAGTGTAAACTTCTAAAGCAACGTTGACTTCACTGCCTAACTCTACAACTTGATTAAGCATTGTTTAACTTTTAAGTCAGGAAAAAACCATCCATTCTCTTTCAAAAGAGGAATATTTATCTCATTTTCACATTTGCACTGAATCACTCTTTGGCACATAAAATTTTATCTCCTAGAATCTGTCTTGCAGATGTGGAGTCTGCTGCTTTAAACCTTGGTTGGCTGAGTGCAAGTTTCATGTATGTATTGCATTTAGAGGCATTAAAAAAAAAAAAAGAAAGATAATGGCTGTAATCCTGAAGACTAAAGGCTCCATGCTTCAGTGTCTTGTTGGAAAGCCTGCCTGCACCTGCTAATATTGAGGGAGAAGTGGGTCCAGAAATACCCTCGAGCCCTGGCAGCACCCGGGTGGAGGGTGGGTGGAGGCAGATTTCTGTGAGATTTGTCATACCCACTTTATCCTGTGCTAGCCACTGTAATCTCTTCCCTTTCCCCCCGTATGTCCTGGTTTTCCACCTCCACCCACTGTGCCCTGTCTCGCTCTTGTCAGGAGGCAGTAACCACTTCTTAACATAACCTAAACAGCCATCTGTAATTACAGACACACTACACCTTTCTCCACATTTTGTGGCCGAATTCCCATACGATTTCTTATCTTGATACATGTCGTGAGAATAACGACACTGAGTCACTTGCTTTACGCCCCAGGGGGATTCCCTGTGAATTTCCTGCTCCCTCGTCCAGCATCCGTGGAAATGAGGTTGGAGAGTTATAGGATTCTTCCGTCTGTTCTCAGTGCCTTCTCCAGAAGAGCTGATTTCCATCAGTGACCTCTTCATGTTCATTCCCAGTCGGTCGGAAATATATCCTACTAGAAGCACTGGATCTTCACTATTTCAATTTCATTTTCTATCTTCTCAAATTCTCCATTTATATTAATAACAGCACCATTCTCCTTTGTCCACGACCTTTGTCAGGGACACTGTCTTCGTTCCTTCTTGGTTCCATACTCTGCAGCCGAGAGCCCAGCCCTTTTACTGGAGCATCGGTCCAGACCGAATTGGGGGCACACCACTTGCTTGGGAGGGGACTTCAGGCCTGCCCTCCATGATTCCAAACCCCTTACTGTTGCTGACTTTCTGTTGCTTCCCAGACTTTACAGAATGTGGTGCGCATTCCCTGGCTGGTCTGCAAGGCCCTTCCCATTGCAGTCCTAGCCCGTTTCCATCCTCATCTCAAGATGTGTCCTATGTGCACCCTTGCCCTGCAAACACACACACACACACACACACACACACACACAATTACACGCAATATGTCAGCCTAGTCACGTCACCATTCCTTCCTTTGCTCATGGTATTCCTTCTGCCATAAATCCACTCCTTCGCCTCTACCTCACAACCCCTTCTTCCCATTTAGGAGCCAAACTGGATGTTGTGCCCTCTCTTTAGCCTGTCTCCCTCAGTTCCATTCCTTTTCATCCTAGCCAGGTTTTATGGCATTCTTATCTGTACTTAAATGGCATTTTATGCAGGAGCACCTGCTCTCTCCCCCTTATCACTTCCTGCTCCTAATTCCGTAGCCTTCTGACTCGTGCCCCCAGCATTCTACCAGAATTGCTTTCGCAGACCTCGTCTATGACCTCCCTTTCTAGGGACCAGTGAAGGCCTTCCATTCATCTTATTTACTATCTCTTTGGAATTGACACTTTTGCTTATTCCTTCCTTTTAAACTTTCTCTTTTGGCTTTCCTAACACTGCCCCCACCCCCCACCTCTCATAAGTCTTTCTTGTCTCCTATCTCACTCCTTCCTTTTTTGCTGCCTGTTCCTTAAGAATTTGTTCCGCAGATCCCATAGTTGTATCGCTGTCTACACCTAATGACTCTTAACTGGATTCCTTTCACCTACAAGATTAGATTCCCCACCTTGTTGTCACACAAGTGTCTGAACCTTAACCTGCTCTTATCTCCTTTGCTATTACTGTCTTTTGTCTTACACCACACCTTCCTCATCTCTCCCGCACTGAGTGAATAGCACTGGTTCCTTAGCCCTTGGAGTTACTTTTCTTTACACCTTCCCCACCTTGTTGCCTTAGCCTGAGCCTTGGTCATTTCTCATCTCGGCTATTCAACCTGCAGACTTGTCCCCTCCAAGTAGTCTTCCCAAGCGGTTTTCTAAACTGCAGGTCTGATTATATAGAGTAAGCCACTCTCTGTTTAGTGGCTCCGTAATCTCCAAGAGTCTAAAGCCTGTAATCAGGTACATCTCAAAGGGTATCCTTTACGCTCTGGAAATTGCCAGTGACTGTTGCACCCCCATCTCCTGTTAGGACCACCGGCGCTTCATCCTCTTATCGAAGCAAAACAAGCTACAATAAACTCTGCTTTTGCGAGCCTCCTGATCTTCGCATCTCCTACACCAATTTCTAGGGTTCACCCCTCCCCTCACAACTGTGCGGTTCACCTGCAGAATCTCAGCTCTCCCCAAAATAGACACATCTGTGGAATCCTTCCCAGATCCTTCTCCTCTGTCTCCTCTTGGGCTGTTGCCTCATGACCTGGTGACATTTTCCCCCAGTTTTTCCCTCCAATAGGTTATGTGTTGCTGGAGAACAGGCACCTTTGTGTCCCCAGGTGTCTACCGAGACCCCTCGCCTATAGAAAGTATGAAACATGTATTTGTTGCATTGTGACTCTGTGGCTTATTGCCTGTCTGTTATTTTCGCCAACCAAGCTGTGATTTCCATGGAGGCGGAGGCCCGTTCCTAGTCAGTCCTCGTTTCTTCAGAGCTGGGAACAGTGCTCATGCGTTTGAACAGTTGCTTGGAGCAAATTATTTTGAAGAACATTTTAAGAGAACTCAAGAGTAGAACAGTACAGAAGGATAGATAATGATATATATTCTAAATATGTATGTTTTTAATTATATAAATATGTGTTTAATTATATAAACGTGATATAGGATTTTACTTTCATTACAAGCCTATTATGTGGACAAAACAATGCTAGATATTGAGAGAATAAAAGGACCCAAATTGGTATCTGTTTGGACGGTTGTAATTTGGCATCGTAGAGGATGTGTGAAGGTCGTGGCTGCAATTTGGCATTGTAGAAGATGTGCAAAGGTCATGGTTGTAATTTGGCATCACAGAAGATGTGTGAAGGTCATGGTTGTAATTTGGTGTCGTAGAAGATGTGCGAAGGTCTCCACATATTCTTTGGACATACTTGCAAAGCATTTTTGCCACAGGTTTGAGCAGAACAGTCTTCAGCATCTACCTGGAGTGTTCTCTTAGACTACTCTACTGCATTTCTTGTGAGCTTTGCGATAGGTTAAAATAAAGGTTTTAGAAGGAGGGAAAAAGGAACCTACTGCCACATCTGAGTTTTCCCTTCCCTCTTCCTCTATCTAAGGCCGCTTACTGAGATGTAGGTGTGAATATATAATATATCTTTATATGTTATATATTGTTTACTTGTACACAAACCTTTAGGCTGTTGAACATTTGACATGGGGCCTAGCGGTTTAATTTAATGTCGGTGCGAAGCTGTTGCCCGCTTCACCTGCAGTGGTGCCCGGGTCGCTCGGACTAGCACTCTCTGTGTGATTCAGGATTCTTCACTTACTCTCCGTTCCAGACCCTGATCTCACTTGTGTGGTTTAGTGAAATAAAAGATTTAAAAAATATTTTGTAAACAGCTTTAGGGTTATTTGGTTTATAAGAACAGGGAGTAATTTTTGTCTAATAAGAGTATGGGCATGTATTTTACATTGAGAATCTCTTCTAATTCCATCTGATGAACTGCTCCATGTGAAGTCTCCTACAGTGTTCGTCAGAAATGTTTAATTACTGACAGTTATTCTAAGAATTTAATGGGACTTTCAGCTATACAGATTCCAGCTAAAACTAGAAGAGGATGGAGCTTTTCAGTGTGTTTACAGAGTCATGCAACCATCACAACCATCACATTTCCAACATCCCCATCGCCCTAAAAGGAGACTGTGTGCAGTCACTCCCCATTCCTACCCCTGCCCAAGGCGACCGCTGATCTGCTTTCCGTCTGTGCATTTGCCTTTTGTGGACATTTCAGATAAATGGGATCACACAACATACGATCTTCTGTGTCTACCTTCTTTAACTTGGCATGACGTGTTTTGAGGTTTATCCATGTTATAGGGAGCTGTGGACTGAATAGTAGCTCCCCAAAGGATATTTCCCTGTGTAATTCCTGGAACCTGTGAATGGTACCTTGCTTGGGACGGGGGTGTTTGCAGAGGTGATTGTTAAGGATCTTAAGATGAGATCATCCCGGATTATCCAGGTGGACCCTAAATCCAATGCAGGTATTCTTGTAAGAGATAGAGAAGGAGATACACAGAGAGGAAGGCCATGTAAAAATAGAGGCAGAGATGGGAATGATGAGATTATAAACCAAGGAAGCCAAGCAATGCTGACAGGCTCCAGAAGGTGGAAGAGGCAAGGAGGGACTCTCCCCTAGAGTCTCCAGAGCTGTGGTAGAATAAATTTGTTTGTTTGTTTGTAGACAGAGGAGGAGGGAGAGAGCAAGAGAAACATCAATGTGTGGTTGTCTCTCATGCGCCCCCAACTGGGGACCTGGCCCACAACCCAAGCATGTGACCTGACTGGGAATCAAACTGGCCACCCTTTGGTTTGCAGGCCCACACTCAATCCACTGAGCCACACCAGCCAGGACAATTCTGTTGTTTTAAGCCACCCAGTCTGTAGTTACTTGTTATGGCAGCCTCAGCCATCTACTCATATATGTCTATCACTTTTTTATTGCCAGTTTTTCATTGTGTGGCAGTTTCATATTTTGTTTATCCATTCATCAGTTAATGTACATTGGGGTTGTTTCTAGTTATTGGCTGTTATGTTTAGTGCATCTCTGAACTTCGTGTTCAATTTGTTACATGGGGAAATTCTTCAGATCTCTTGGATGGATACCTAGGGGTGGAATTTCTGAGCCACGTGGTGAATCTATTTTACAGAACTGCCAAACTGTTTCCCACAGTGGTTCCACCACTGCACATTCCTACCAATGATGTATGAGGTTTCCGTTTCTTTACTTCCTCACCTACACTTGCTGTTGTCTGCCTTTTTTATTATAGCTGCAGTGGGTATGAAGTGGTATCTCAAAGTAATTTTGATTTGCGTTTCTTTTCTTCTATTGTTCAAGTACAGTTTTCTGCCTTTTCCCCCTCCCCCTCCCCACCACCCCAGCCCTCCCCACCTCCATCCCTGTTTCCACCTCCCACCATTGTTATTGTCCTTGCGTCCTTTATAATTGTTCCTGTAAGCCCTTCACCCTTTTCCCTCATTATCCCCTCTCCGCTCCCCTCTGGTCACTGTCAGCGTGTTCTCTATTTCAGTGTCTTGGGTTATATTTTGCTTACTTGTTTGTTTTGTTGATTAGGTTCAAGTTTGCATTTATTTTCTTAATAACAATGTCAAGCATTTTTTCACAGGCTTATTGGGCATTTGCATACATTCTTTAGTGAAACATATATTTAAAATTTTTGCCCATTGAAAAAAATTGGGTCACTTAGCTTTTTATTATACAAGTTCTTTAGCTATTCTAGATACCATTGTGTTATCATAGATATGATTTATAACTATTTCCCCAAGTCTATGTCTTATCTTTAAACTTTCTTCATAGTATCTTTGGAAGCAGATAAATTATTCATTTTAACAATGTCCAGTTTATCTTCTTTTTATTATTTGTGGTTTTGGTGTTGCATCTAAGAAGTCGTTCCCTAATCCAGGGTCATGTTTTAAGAGTTTTACATTTATGTCTCTAATCCATTTTAAGTTAATTTTCATATGATGTGAAGTAAAAGCTGGTCCACATTCATTGTTCTGCATATGGGTATCCAGTTGTCGGCATCATTGTTGTAAAAGACCATTCTTTTTCCACTGAATTGTTTCAGCATCTTTGTTGAAAGTCAGTTGGCCATCAATGTACGAGTGTAAGTGTTTATTTACTGCAGTATTCATTCCCTACTTTGATGTTGGATTTTGCAAGGCCTAATTTTAATAATTGTAACTACAAAATATGAGTACAGAACGCCTCTCTTAAGTGAAACAGTGTTCTTGCTGCCATGGCGTTCTGTGTGTGTGTGTGAACCGTGGTTGTTCATAGAGATCACTGCAAGTGTATGTGGAAGCTAGAACATTCTCCCCATTTCTGGGGAACCTTAGCTTTGGGGCGTTTCTGGGAAGAAGGTCGTTCCCGCTGGCTTTGCTCCACCGAGGGAGCCAGCGGGTTTCAGACTCACGTGTCACTCTCGTTGCTGGCGTAGCCTCTCCGGGAAAAACTAAACCAAGATCTTTTAAGGGATTTCCATGCAGAATTAGCGCTCCCCTTGGCTTTGGCCAAATGCTGTGGTGCATTCATGCAGCAGACGCCAGCCAGTTCAGAGCTTGTGTCTGGGAAGAATTCAGAATTTTAAGACACAGCATTTGTGCCTGAGGCAGTGTAATGAGCCCACCTGAGGTTTTTCCTTGTCTTCTGGGTGTTTTCATTGTGCTTCCAGGAAGGCCCAGGCAGGTACTTCTTCTATTTTTAAATATTTTTCATGAAACACAGTTTTAATTTTACAAGACCAGATTCCCAGTGAGAGCATGTGCCTGAGTTGTAGGTTTGGTTCCCGGTTGGGGCGCATACGATGTTTCTCTCCCTGTTTCTCCCTCCCTTCCCCCTCTCTAAAAAACAAACAAATAAACGAATAAATAAATAAATAAATAAATAAAATCGAAAAAAGACTGTGTCTAGAATGACTAAAGAACACTTAACATACTATAAGGAAATAAACAACTAAATATTGTAAAAGAGGCAAAAGATTTGACGACATATTTCACCAATGAAGAACAATGGGTAATAGCTAGAAAGATGCACAACATCATTAGTCATTTAGGAAATGTGAATTAAAATCACAGTGCCAATGCACACCTGTTAGAATGGCTTTAAAAAAAAAAGCAACTTGTAATGCCAAGTGCTGTCAAGGGTGCGGAGCCCCTGAAACTCTCATTGCAGGTGGGGATGCACGACAGGACAGTCACTTTGGAAAAGTTAGCAGGTGAGCAGTTTCTTATAATGTTAAAACATATGCTCCCCGAATGTCCAGCAGTCCTGTTTCTAGGCATTTAGACAAGAGAAATGAAGACTTATTTTTACAAAACAAAAACTGTATATGAATGTTTATAGTGGCTTTAATCATAATCACCTCCACCTGGAAACAACCAATATTCTTCATTTGGTGAATGGAGAAACACAAGGTGGAATGGATGTCCATACAAGGGACCGTCTTTCATCCACAGAAAGGAATGGACCGCTAATACATAGAAGAGGAACCCAGATACATTACGCTAAGCTAAAGAAGCCAGACTCAAAAGGCTGCGCACAGTGTGATTTTCACTTTATAATATGGGAAAAAACGTAGAGATACAAAACAGGTCAACAGTTGCCAACGGTTAAAGCTGGGGAAGGGAGGGGTTTTCTACAAGGAGGCAACACGAGGGGGATTTTTTTCATCTGTGTCCTCTAGGTGCAGCAGACACAGGCACCCCAGACTGGACTGGGCGGCTCTGGTGTTGCCAAGGACCGGGGCGCCTTCAGTTTGTTGCTCTGACCAGATGCAGCGTCGTATCCAGACGCCGCAGAGGCAGGAGCGAACACGAAGGGATGGGGAAGGGTCTGAACTTTCTTTAGAGACTTTTGCAAAGCCCACGCTGGCCCTGCATTTACACCGCACTGGTCAAAGCCTAGTTGCCACATTTCATCGCATCTAGCAGCAGCAGAGGCTGGGGAATACAGGCGTGACCTGGGAAGAAAGGAGAGTGGATGTTGGAGTGCGCTGCTAGCAACATCTGTCACACTGCTCGTGGCTTCCAGCTGTCCAGGTGTCTTATAACATGGGAGTTAAGTCTTCGGGCTCCCCACTAGGTCACTTTAAACCCTTGAGTTCCAAGGTGCCGTTCTGTTATTCCTGTGCGGCCGTTTCCAAACCCTTATTTGTGGGAATCACATAAAGTTCACTCTGTGCGGTCTCAGGCGCTGGGTTTGGCAGCTCTGAAAGCTCGAGCTCAGTAATGCCACACAATGGACTGATTTCCCAAGCGAAGTGTGGGGGGAAACCATGCAAAAATTATTGATAACAATCCTTCATTCGGAATAAATCATAAGTATTTGACAGAAAATGCTGGCTATTTGAAGCATTTACATTTAAAAATCAATCATATTTCATTGTTATACCTCGAAGTTGATTCATAAAATGCTTTGATAGGTAGCGAGTTTCATTGGTTTCACAAACATTTATTGAGGACCCAGTATGTTATGCTAAAGAGATGGTGCAGACCCTAGGCACACAAAGATTTAGAAAAAGAAAGAGAGAGCCCTTGCTCTTGAGGGGCTGTTTTTGTAGAAGGAAGAGATGATTTAAAGAAAATTTTTTTTAAGATTTTATTTATTTATTTTTAGAGAGGGAAGGGAGGGAGAAAGAGAGAGAGAAACATCAATGTGCAGTTGCTTCCCATGTGCACTCCCACTGGGGACCTGACCTGGCCTGCAACCCAGGCATGCGCCCTGACTGGGAATCGAACCTGTGATGCTTTGGTTCGCAGCCCACACTCAATCCACTGAGCTACACCAGCCAGGGCTTGGAAGAGATGTTAATATGTGTGATTCAACTCACATGATGGGTGTTACAGTGTGGGGGTTAGAATGTGGGAACCTGGTGGAGCTCCCTAGTTTTGATCTCTTTCAAAATTGTTTAGGCTACTCCAAGTTGTTTGTATTTCCACACAAGTTTTAGAATCAGTTTACCCGATTTATATGCCAAAGAACCTCTGCTGGCATTTTGGTAGAGATTGTATTCACCAAAATGTTTGTTAGGGGAGAATTGAAACCTTAACAGCGTTGATTCTTCTGATCCATAAGTACAGCATGTCTTCTCATTCACGTAGACCCCTCAGTTCTCTCAGAAATGTTTTACAGTGTTCACTGTGCAACTGGTGCATATTTTCTTGTCAGATTCATGTTTATTCGTGCTGTTATCAGTGGTATGATTTTCATAATTTATTTTATTGTTGTTCAAGTACAGCTGTCTGCATTCCCCCCAGAACTCCCAACACCACCCCAGCCGTCCCTACCTCCCTCTCCTGATTTCACCCCCTTGGTTTTGTCCATGAGTCCTTTATAGTTGTTCCTGAGAAACCTACCCCCATTACCCCCCATTATCCCCTCCCTGATTTTCATAGTTTCAGCATCAAATTGTTTGTTGCTTGTTAATAGAAATAAAATTGATTTATGATTGTTGACTTTGTATTCTATGACCTTGCTGAACTCACTTATTAGTTCTAATCGAATTTGTGTAGATTCTTGGGATTTTCTGTGTAGATGATCCTGTGTTCTCTGAATCAAGACAGTTTTATTTCTTCTTTCCAGCCTTTAATTTCTTTCATTCACTCTACTGCACTGGCTAGCAACTCCTGAATAAAGAAATGGTGAGAGTTGACATTACTGCTTTGTTCTCAGGCATAAAAGGAAAGTGTTCAGCCTTTCTCCATTTAGTATTTCACCTGTAGCTTTTTCATATATGTCCTCTATCAGGTTAAGGAAGTTCCATCTTATTCCTAGTTTGCTGAGAGTTTTTTTTAAATCATTAGTGGATGTTGGGTTTTTTTCCTGATTCTTTTTTTGCATAAATTGACATGATTGTGTATCTTTTTTCTTTTATACTCTGTTGATAAAAGGTGCATTATATTGTTTTCAGTCCTGTCCATTGTCCACTTACTCGAGAAGTACTATCATTTTATGCACTGCTAGCTTCAGTTTCTGATTGTTAAGAATTTTCGTCTGTGTTCACTGGGTGTACGGGTCCTTGTATCCAATGCAGCGAAACTGGGGCTGGCACCTGGGTGATGCTGGCCTCAGAGCATGAGTCGTGACGTGTTTCCCCTTCTGTTTCCAGGGGAAGCTTGTACAGAGCTGGGGTTCTTTCTCTCTCAGATGTCTGGTAGCATTCAACAGTGAAGCCCTCTGGAGTTTTCTTTGTAGGGGGATTTTAAACTATGTATTTAGCTTTTTAATCGTACAGGAATATTCCAGTTATTTATTTCTTATTGAGTGAGCTTTGGAGGTTTGTATGTTTCAAAGAAATTTATCCATTTCGTCTAAATTATCAAATGTATGTATATAAGTTTGTTCATAAAATTCCTTTATTATCCTTTTAATGTTGGTAAGCTCTGTAGTGATATCCTTTCTTTCATTCAAGTTATTAGTGTTTGATATTGTGTCTTCCATTTCTGGTGGGGGTTTTTTTCATTAGTCCAGATAGTGGTTTATTAATTTTATTGCCCTTCTCAAAGAACCAGCTTTTGGTTTCTCTACTGTTTTTCTGTTTTTTATTCATTTGTACTCTCATTTTTTATTATATCCTTTCTTTTGTTTTCTTTGGATTTAATTTTCTTTCCTTTTTCTAGTTTCTTAAGGTCGAATCTTAGGTCATTGATGTGAGGCTTTTCTTTTTTCAAATATATACACTTAATTCTGTATTTGTCCCCTGTGTTCTGCATTAGCCTAATACCGTGAATTTTGATGTATTATATTTTTATATTTGTTGGATTCAAAGTATTTTTCTTATTTCTTGTGATATGTTTTTCTGACCGATGGAGTATTTACATTTGTCTTCTCAATTTCTTTTTTTTTAAGCTTTTACTTATTTATTTTTTAGTGAGGGAAGGGAGGGAGATAGAGAGAGAGAGAGAAACATCAATGTGTGGTTGCCGGGGGTCATGGTCTGCAACCTAGGCATGTACTCTGACTGGGAATTGAACCTGCGACACTTTGGTTTGCAGCCCATGCTCAATCCACTGAGCTACGCCAGCCAGGGCTATATTCTCAATTTCTTAATGTTTTGGAAAAGATATTTTTCCAGAAACATTTCTGTTATCGGTTGCTTATTTAATTATATATTCTTGACAGTTTATATACTGTGTATGCTTTTATTTCTTGTTAGCGTGTTTAGATTTATTTTTTGGCCCCAAATGTCATCTGTCTCGGTAAATGACCAGTGTATGGCTGGAGGGAGTGCACATTCAGTTGTTGCTGGGCAAAGGGTTACATGAGTGTTCATTACTATGCGTGTGGTAGGGTTTCTGAGCGCCTGCATCTCCCAACTGCGTGTGTGTGTGTGTGTGTGTGTGTGTGTGGGGAGAGCAGTCTTGTTCTGTCTCTCAGGCACTGAGACAGGACTGTTGAAGTGTGCAGCTCTCAGTATGGATTTGTTTTTTTATTTCTATTAAGTTCGCTTTCATGTTTTCAGGCCCTGTTGTTATGGGCATATGTATTTAGGATTATTATGTCTTCTTGATAGTTGACTCTATCATTATGAAGTATTCTTTTTTGTCTGTAGTTTTATTCTTTGTTCTGAAATCCACTTTGTCTGACATTAATATGGTCACTCTAGCTTTCTTTTGATTATGTTTACAAGCCTATCTTTTCTTTATCCTTTTGCTGTTAGCCTAGCTAAGTTATTATATTTAAAGGTTTTTGTTTGTTTTTAAAGACAGAATTTGCTGAGTCTTGCTTTTGTCTAATCCAGTCTGACATAGTTTGCCTTTTAATTAGAGTTTTTAGGCCATTTACAACCAATGTGATTATTAATGAGGTTGAATTTAAACCTACTGTGTAGCCATTTGTTTTATATTTATCCCATAGTGGCTCTTTATTTTTTCCTGTTTTTAGAGGATTCATTTTTTACTTCCATTTTATCTCTATTATTACATATACATTACAAACATGGGATTACTCTGGGGTGTGTGATGTATATCCTTAATGCGTCAGAGTCTCCCCCTCATCAAGTACTACTGCACCGTTTCAAGCACAGTATAAAACCGTGTGTTCCGTCCGTCCCGTCCAGCCTCCGTGCTGTTGCTGGCACACAGTGTGCTGGCACATGTATCATAAACCTCACAGGGTGTTACTCGGTTTCTTGACAGCCATTTGTCTTTTAGAAAGACTTAAACGTCTTTAAAATCTACCCTTATTTTTGCCGTTAGCAGCACGCTCTGTGTCTTTGTGTGGCTTCAGACGTGCAGCTGGGCCGCGCCTGTTCTTCCTGGAGGGAGGGCTTCAGCGTTTCTTCCTTGCCTGTCCTATGGAAGCAGCTTTTGCTGCTCTGGAAAGGTCTTCATTTCGAAATATTTTTTCTTTGGCTATAAAATATTCGATTGACATTTTTTTCTTTCAGAACGCTAAAGATGCTGTTCCCTAGTGGTTTGGCTCGGACAGTTTCTGTCTGGAAGGCTCTGAACTCATCTTTGTTTTTGTGCATACTCCACCCCCCACCCCGGCAGGGAGGTTTGTTTCCTAGCCCCCCTCAGGCCCAGGGCTCCTCTGGCGAAGGCTGCGAGCGGGAGGGTGTCCTGCCCCCACTCCAGCTCTAACTGCGGCTGCTTTCTACGGAGTGAAAAATGTGAAAATGCGGGCGCTGACGGCAGTGTTTTCACTCCTCCCCCAGAGGCACGAAACCTTTGCCTGGGCCCTGGAGCAGGACACCGTTCTTTCTTAATGACCGAGTTCTTCAGTGTGTCCCTAGTGCGTGTGGTACAGGAGTGCATCGACACAGGCGGATGATTTGTGAATTAATGTGTGTATGTGGGGGGGAGGGTTGTTCAACAATTTCAGTGATCAGAGTGTAGAGGCAGAGCTGTTTGGGGGCCACTGCTTTCAAGGGTCAGGACTGACAGCTGGTAGACTTGAAGCAGAATTTGCCGTTTGCCTTTTGATTTGACAACACGATCCAGCTGGTTGACTTCATTTCAGTGAATAACCTCATTTATAACTGTAGAATGTTTCACCGTGCACATTTCATTTTTAATATAACTATTAAATTCCTGTGCTTAAAAGTGGAAGCAGTCTTAATGGGCTCTTTTGTATTTGAAACTCCTTTCTTTTGGGGTACGTGAAAATCTCCTTATGCTTTTTAGGACCGTGAGGCTGTGGGAAGTCGAAAATCCAAAGAAGCAAAAAAGTGTGTTTAAGCCGCGGACGATGCAGGGCAAGAAGGTGGTGCCCACCACGTGCACCTACAGCAGAGACGGGAGCCTCGTGGCCGCCGCCTGCCAGAACGGCAGCGTGCAGATCTGGGACCGGAACCTGACGGTGAGTCTCGGACCCCTGTGCCCATGCTTCTTAGAAGGAAGCCACCTCACACATTAGACAGACATGTCAAGGTGTTAGGAAGATGAATCTCCTGAGTTTATCCCTAGCGTAAACTTCAGTGTTAGTTGTTAAAACACTGGGACTTCTGCAGTAAACAGCATTGCTGCCCACATCCCAGCAGTGGTACTTCCCAGTGCATCTTAGATTTTGTTTTTAAAATAAACTAGGCCTTTTGGTGTAGAATTTAAAAGTACAGTGCAGTTTACTATATGACATTTCAATGTACATACTTGATTTTGAAAATGAAGGATTTGAGGGTCCTATAAAGCAAGACTACACAGACAACTAGAAAATGTTTCTTGGAAGAAAAGACTTAAGAAAACCATGAAATGTCAGGATGCTCCATCAGTTGTTTTGTGGTTATTTCTGTAGTAATTCCAATAATATGTTGCCTTAATATTCCATTTGAATAGGTTTCAGATTTTTTCTTTACAGTTTATGTCATTATTATAATAAATAAAATTTGAATTGGAAAGGATCATAGAATTCTATAACTGTAGAATTCTAGACTTTGACTAATTCTGTGAAATACCAATAAGCTTTTTTTTTTTTTTTTAAAGATTTTATTTATTTATTTTTAGAGAGGGAAGGGAGGGAGAGAGAGAGAGAGAGAGAGAGAGAGAGAGAGAGAGACATCAATGTGCGGTTGCTGGGGGTTCTGGCCTGCAACCCAGGAATGTACCCTGGCTGGGAATTGAACCTGGGACACTTTGGTTCCCAGCCCATGCTCAATCCACTGAGCTACACCAGCCAGGGCACCAATAAGCTTTAAAAAGGGCTTTGTATGTGTAGGTGGTAAAACGAGAATTTTGATAAGTGGAATGGTTGTATGTTACTAATGTTATAATACAGTTTGGATATCTTAGTAAAATGTTGTGGTCTAATTATTAATCTAGTATATATTTATTAAGTACCTACTCTATGGCAGGCATTATTATAGGCACTGGAAATATTGCATATTATCAAAAATCCCTGATTCACGAAGTTTACATTCTAGTTTTTTAAAAAAAATTATAAAAATAATGTCTTTCAAATAAAATTGCCATCAAACACTTACATTTTGAAAGGGATCTCAGGAATCATAGTTCTCCTTTTGGGCAGATGAGTTAAAGTCAGTTTCCTTGGAATAAGGTAAAAAGGTCCCATGTTTATAATGCTGGAAATGTCTTTGGCACCTTCTGTTTGTCAGATCTTTTTATTTCTGTTTTCATCTTCACTGAAAACCCCGTAAAGCATCATCACAGTACAGAGATTTTTAAAATCCTTTGAATTGTAAACTGAGTTTTAACCAAGCAATAATTTTTTTTAGTAACTGGCTTTCATCGACTCTTGGTGCTGTTGACTTAAACATAGAAATTCTAAACCATGAAGTTTTCTTGTGTAGCTTTAATAATGGTACGTTTAGTATGATATATATGTCATTTATATGTGTGTGTATGCATGCCTTCCTGTTAGAATCTTTATATTTTTATAAAGTTGAATACAGATGTTAAAGATTGGCCTTACGTATCTCTCGAAGTCATGAGTATCTTCTGCTTCCAGGTTTGTAGAAAACAAAGCTGTTTGAAGGCCAGTTCTTCCCCGGCCCCCTTATCTTTTCTAGCCATTCTGCTAACCACAGTCTTTGATTCTATTTTGTTAGAATTCAGTAATACATGAATGTATAGCTTATTATATACCACATCCCATTCATTATATTTCATTCATGTTTTTACATTTGCATGTAATTGTGTCACTTGAGGAAATATCAAATTGATAAGAAAAAGCTCGCTGTCAGGAAATGCAGCTTGATTTTAAAAACAGATTTTCGCTAGACTTCAGGTGGTAGGCCCACATGGTATGTTACAGAGTTGTACAGCTAACACCTATGTACTGTTATTAACCTATGTTACCCCAACACATTTAACTTAAAAATAAATAAACAAAAATCGAATTGTTGCTAATAAAAAAATGAACAGATTTAAAAAAAATTTAACTGTTACTTTAGCAATAATAAATCACCCACAGGGAAACACTAAAGCTGAGGCAAGAAAGCCTAATGGCAATAGGTTTTCTAGCCAGTAGTCAAAGAATTACATGGTGAATAATTGTTAGCACAAGTTTTATGACAAGTGAAGCTATCACAAGTGCCATAATCATAGAATTTTTAATGGGCAAAGTGGAACTTTCGCAAATTAAATATCTTTTTTAAGAAACAAGGTGTCTGTCTATTAATGATAAATTCCTACATTCTCAAGACCTACCTTTATTCCAGACTCATGCTGGCCAGTGTGGTAGTCACTAGCCACATTTGACCCTTTCAATTTATTCAATAAATTAATTAAAATACAGTGAAAATTTCAGCTCCTCCGTCACATTAGCCACTTGTGACGTTGCCCAGTAGCCACGTGGGTCCAGCGCCCCTCACCAGCCAGCACAGGTAGAGAGCAGTCCCGTCGCTGCAGAAAGTGCTGTGAGACAGCGCTGCTCACGAGAAGTGCTTGCCCAGCATCCCCGTCAGTCACGGGGATGGCCTGCCTTTCAGCCGGAGGCGGTGGCTTCTCAGAGGAGCTCGCACACTGCCTCCCCCGTCCCACTCCCTCTCCCCGGCACGTGTCTGAGCAACGGCAAGGAGGCCTGCGCCCGATGGGCGTCAAGTGAGAGAGGAGCAGACATGCGGGGGGTGCTCCCGGATGGGTAGCAGCACGCACCTGCCTCAGGGCCTCATTGTACGTGGGACCCCTCAGCCTGCAGCTCTCTCCTCCTGGGTGCTTTTCCCTCGCCTCTTCCCGTGCAGTCCTCAAGTGTCCTCCGCAGCAAGGCCCTTCCCACTCCACCCTGTAAAAATTGCAACCTCCACCCCACCAGCGGCACTCTGTCTGCCCCTCTCACTTCCCCCCATACGGCATCCTCTGCTGGATGTTTATGCATTGGCTGGTTGTTTCCCTCTGGTAGGATTTGGCTCCACGAGGGAGAGGAATATAGTCTCATTTGCCCCCTGCGTTATTTCCAGAGCAAAGAACAATGCCTAGTATGTAGCAGATCCTCGATAACTACTTATTGCATGAATGAGTGAAAAGAGTGTATTCTAAAAAGGTAACATAAAGTGGGATTGTCAGTGTGTTTCTAAGAAGACATTGAAAAATACTGGCATTAAAAACTAATATTGCAATAACTAAACATGGTACCAGGTGGGTACTTGAAAATATTGGGGGGGATCACTTTGTAAATTATATGATTGTCTAACCATCATGCTGTACACCTGAAACTAATATAAAATAATGCTGAATGTCAAATATAGTAGCATTAAAACTACCTTAGTTATATTAAAACACAATGAAATAGAATATGACAGGGAGAGATATTGAGGTAAGTTTTGGCATATCCTTAATAATGTATAAATACATAATTTCTTCTTTCTCTTCTCCTTCTGTCATCCCTATGAAGTGAATGTTGGATTGCTTTAAGTTGTCCCAGAGGCTGCATGTAGTATCTTAATTTTTTGGATTCTCTTTTCTTCTTGTTGTTTTGATTGTTTTTTTTTTTTTGCTTTGTTGTGTTTTAAATCATTGATTCGATTCTCAGCCTCATCCACTCTACTGTTGTTTCCCTGTAAATTGTTTTGTATTTCAATTAGTGTGTCCTTTGTTTCTGACTGGATCTCTTTTATGCTATTGAAGTCCTCACCAAATTCCTTGAGCATCCATATAACCAGTGTTTTGAACTCTACATCTGATAGATTGCTTATTTCCATTTCATTTAGCTTTTTTTCTAGAGTTTTGATCTGTCCTTTCATTTGGACCATGTTTCTTTGTCTCCTTATTTGTCAGCTTCCCTGTGTTTGTTTCTATGTATTAGGTAGAGCTGCTTTGACTTTGTGTCTTAGCAGTGTGGCCTAATGTAGTAGGTGTTCTGTAGGGTCCAGTAGCACAGCCTCCCCTATCACCCAAGGTGTTTATTCTAGGTACTTCCTTCATGTGGGCTGAGTACACCCTCCTCTTGTAGTTGCACCTTGGTTGCTGTTGGCAGATCAATGGGAGGGATTTATCCAGGCCAGTCAGGGGCAAGGACTGGCTGTGACCACTGACCAGCAACCTCCACATTCTGTGGAGGATCAGCTGTACAGGGGCAGGGTGGTGGTGCTCCGTGGTCTGTAGCTGCCCACTGGGTGTGCTGGTCCTGGGGTTTCCTGGGTGGTTCAGGCCAAGATCAGCCCCCACTTGTGTTTTGCCCAGTGTCACCCTGCCTGAGTTATAAATCTGAGATGGCTGCTACTTGTGTTGGGCTTGGAGATGCCCAGGAGAAGCAAGCTATGAATCTAGGCTGCTAATCCTGGCCCTGGTGCTCACGGAGGCCAGCTGCTGCTTGTGTGAATGGATTTAGGAAGTTGTGTAGTTTGAGCCAAATCCAGTCATTCATCTGGAAAAGCAGCTTGGGTGGGCCCATAAACTGGGTGGGTTGGAGTTTCTGGGGATGTCCAAGGTGGATCAAAAAATAGTGTTAGTGGGTTGATGAAATCTTAACATATGGTACCCGTCTGCCAGCTCAGCCTGGATGGATGTGGTTTCTTTAAATCCGTAGTTGACAGATTTCTATTCAATTAGACTTCTGTCAGTTCTGAGAGATGGTTGTTCTGTATTTTAGTTGTAATTTTGTTGTAGATGTGTGAAGAGGCAAGCCATGTCTACGTACATGGCCATCTTGAATGGAAGTGCTAAAATCTCATCTTTTTAATAAGTGAGGAGTTCTTTGCCACGGTTGGACCCATGGTGACAGTGAGCTTCCTCAGACCTCAGGAATGTCCAGTGAATGGCCTAACAGCGGCTCAAGGTGTTGGCTAGGAAAGGGGTGATTCAAATAGTGAAATAATGTAGCAATCAGGTGTCTGCCTCCCTCTTTAACCCCATCTTTCATTCTTCATGCTCACTCAAGTCCAAGCTAGCTGACCCCTCGCTGCTTCTCAAGTCTTACCAGGCCTTGTCCCACCTTTGGCCTTTGTACTTGTTATTCTTGCTGGCTGCATGAATTTGCCGTGGTTATCGCCCTGGATGTGGCTGCTGACTTCTCATTCTGGCCTCTGGTGAAATGGCATCTCAGAACCATGAAGCGGCGTAGTTTTTGAGAGTACAGAGTGGGAAGGCTGGTTCTTGACCTGAATGGGCTGGGGCAGCGCCCCTGCTTTCTCCTGCCTCTGTGGCTCTGTCCTTCGCTGTGTTTTACTGTATTGATAACCCTTCCCGCTGTGTAATTATTGTGTTTTACTTTTTATTGGCCTGCTCATTTATTTTTGTCTCCCCCTAAGCTTGATAAGCCAGGGACTTTTTAATCTTATTTCCATTTTCCTGTGTCTAAGGAGGACAGGACATAGAGTACATGTCCAGAGTAAGTATCTGTTGAGTAAATGGCTGAATGGATGCTGTCACAGCATCATAGGTTTTCTCTTGAGTCAGTTTGGTTTTTAATTATTGTTACTCTTGTTTTTAAATTTGAAATCACTGTTAATCCAGTTTCATCATAATCAAATGTGTTGTCGTAGGTTGTTTGATTTAGCCTTCAGTATGGAGTGAGTGGTGCTTATTTGCATCAATACTGTTTCAGCCTATTTTCTAATAAATAGATTTTAAAAAATAATATATGATAATAATAGCTAATATTTACTGAAACTCTGTGGCAGCTACTGTTCCAAGTACTTTTATATATATATATTTTATAAATATATATATATATATATATATGTTAATTTATTGGCCCTCAGGGTAGTACTGTGAGAAAGCACTCCCGCTAAGCATATTTCAGGTGAGAAAACTGCAGCACAGCAGAGGAGGGTTTAACGACTTGCCCGAGGCCGTGCAGCTGAACTGCGGAGCCAGCCAGGCTGCTGTAGGACCCGCGCTCCCAGCTGCGGTGACGGTGACGCACCGCACTGCTTTCCAAAGTAGGTGCGGTGAGGAGCTGCACAGCTGCAAATTGGCCAAGACTCATTGAATTACATACTTAAAATGGGTGAATTTTATAGTGTTAAGTTATACTTCAATAACGCCGCTAAAGAAAATAAACAGTTTTTGTTTTTATTCTTAAAGTGGATTATAGTCTTTTCAAAACTGTATCTAAAGTACAACTTTTGTGCCTTAGCCTTAGAAAGGCAAAACTTAACATCAGCATATACGAGGAAAAACATATGACTGATTAGAATAATGTGTGAAGACACTTTTAGGTTTAGATGATTATACATAGATCAAAGTTGCTCATTGAACCTTGAAGAAAAATTAAAATTGAGTTACATATTTACTTAAAGATTTATAAGTATTTTAATTTTTCAATCATAGTTGACATACAGTATTACATTAGGTTCAGGTGTACCACACAGTGAGTGGACATTCATGTATCCTAGGAAGTGATCACCACAGTATTTCACGTGCCCACCTGGAAACTGTCCGTGGTTATTACAATATTACTGACTGTGTCGCCTCAGCTGTACTTTCTATCCCCATGACTATATGTATAACTGCCCGTTTGTAGCTCTTAGTCATTTTCATCTTTTTCACCCTTTTGCCCAACCCCCCTTTCATATGGTGACCATCACTTTGTTCTCTGTATCAGTAAGTTTGTTTCTGTTTTGTTTACTTTGGTTTTTTGATTCCTCGTGGGAGGTAAATCAATCACACGGTGTTTGCCTTTCTCTGTCTGCCTTATTTCACTTAGCACAATGCCCTCTGGGTCCATCCGTGCTGTCACAAATGGCAAGATTTCATTCTGTTTTGTGACTGAATCATACTCTGTCGCATGTATGTAGCACATCTTTATGCATTCGCCTGTCGTTGGATGCTTAGGCTGCCTCTGTATTCTTGCTATTGTAAATAATGTCGAAGTGAACATAGTGGTGCATATGCCTTTTTGAATTAATTTTTGGATTTCTTTGGATAAACACCGAGAAGTAGTATTGTGGGATCATGTGGTAGTTCTGTTTTTAATTTTCTGAGGAACTTGCACACTGTTTTTGTAAGGGCTGCACCCGTTCACAGTTCTACCAGCAGTGCACGAGGGTTCTCTTTGCCCCATATTCTCACCAAGGCTTGTTTCTTCTCTTTTTGATAATGTGACAATGGCAGACTGTGAGGTGGTGTCTCACTGTGGTTTTACAAGTACTCTTAAAGCATTTTGACTCATAAGCAGATATAGAAGAATTCTCCCTAATGTGGTAAGGGTAGAATATGCGTATGCTGATACTTAGGAGAGAAAAAAATGGGAACCTGTCATGAACCAAAAACCTGTAAAATATATGAAGAAAAGCTTCTGTTTTGGAGTCAAACGTATAAACATTATAAGTTAGCAGTTAGTATAATCTTATGTTTCCTTTATATTGAATAAATAGACAAGAGATGCTGTATAGATTCAAGAGAATGATATAATTTTATCACTGTTTGATGACTTGAATTTAGCCAGGGTATTAAAGTGAAAGTAATTATGAAATATTTGTAAAAAAGTGCCAGACATTTTTATCTGCATGGTGCATGCTCATGATTATGGAGTCATTTTGTTAGTCTGTTTTTAATTTCATTAGACATGTATCCAAAATATAGCTCATAATTTCCTCTAAAAACCATTTCCTAAGCTTTACCTTCCTAAATGACCCCCCACGAAAGTTAATTTTGGCTATTTTTTTCTGAGTATAAAAGTAATCCATTGTTATATATAAAGATGTTCATCCAAAGTAGAACAGCATATGAAGAAAATAAGTCACCTATAACTACACCACCCAGAGATGAGCATTTCTAGATCCTTTCCTGTACTCACATGTAAGGTGTGTGTGCCTTGCATGTGTGTTTCATGTTTGGGGGTTCTTACTAGACCCAATAATTAGCACCCCTCTCCCTACCTGGTTTCTCAGCGAGTTAAGAAGTAAGACAAATCACTAAAGCATGGCAGATGGAGGCCAGAGTCCAGCTTTGTTGCAGGTGACAGAGGTGGACGAAAGCCGAAAGAGCCTCCTGGCGAACTCCTGGAATTGCACGGATTTGCTCCCTGCCTCCCCCTAGTCTCATCCAACCCTGAATGTGGCCAGGCTTGCCCCAGGAAGACTTGGGGCTCGGAGGAGCAGAGAATGACTGCCTAAGAGCTGAGCCAAGCATTCTCAGTGAGTTCTTCCCACATTCACAGGTCGGATGAAGAAGCTACCTTCCTTCTCAGGGAAGAGTGGGTGGGGAAAGGTCAGGGCAGAGGATGTCAGAGCAAATAGGGCCTTGGAGGCTCTGAGTAAAAGGGTTTGAAGACTCTTCTTGGGGCAGTAGGGCCATTAGATTTTAGGAGAAGAAGGCCATCGTCCAGGTTACATTTTGAAAAGAGTCACTCTGGCCATTCTGCCTGGGGAATCTATAGGAGGAGAAAGGTGGAAGCAAGGAGACTGGCTGGGTTTTGGAGGCTGCAGAAGTCCAGGTAATTTCCTGAGGAGGGTGCTTGCAGTGGAGGTGATGTTTGGACTGTGAAGAGTTTTTGAAGCTAGAATTGACAAATGGGTACAATTTCACATAAAGGTAATTTTTCCACAGTATTTTATTTTTAGAAGATTTTATTTACTTTTAGAGAGAGGGAGGGGAGGGAGAAAGAGAAGGAGAGGAAACATCGATGTGTGAGAGAAACATTGGTCGGTTGCCTCTCGTGTGCTCCCAGCTGGGGACCGGGCCTGCAATCCAGGCATGTGCCCAGACCGGGAATCGAACCCATGACCTCCTTTTGATCCACAGGAGGAAGCCCCAACCCACTGAGCCACACCAGTCAGGGCTTCCACAGTATTTTAAATTATGCCTTTTAAAACAGTTGTTCACTGGTATAATATGCATAATTTAATTTGGAAAATGATTCCATAAAACACATTGTTACATTTCATGGCACCGGATTTTCCAATGGTGAGTAGGCTATTTGAGAGTTGAGAATCTGGATTGCATGAAAGCCTACCTCAGTGTTGTGCTATTTTAGCAAATTCTGAACAGCTAATTTTACTTCTATTATTACCTTGTATTCATTGACAGTGTGGTATAAATGGTCCCAAATTCTGAAGACTTTTGGTGTTTTCTATAGCACAAGTGCCGTCCTCTGTAGCCGCCTCCATAGGACTGTGGTGTCTTCCGAAATGACCATTCTCTCTGCAGGATGGCAGCAGTCTCTGCAAAGCCTATATAAGGGATGCCTCTCTCCAGGCGAGCGATTTCCTGAGCCCTGTTTCTCCGCTTCGGGACAGCTGTGATTTATTTTGTAAGCTGACAAGGCCAAACATTACTGTTCTAACCATTATAAACAAAATAGTAGATGTTAAATGTTCCCTCAATAGAGTTACTAGTAGGGCTTTTATATACAGAAAGTAACGTCTGAGCCAAAAATGTGAACCGTTTCTCTGGTCTGCGGGCAGCTCTTAGCCGACTCTGCTTCACTGCAGAGGACCAGCGGTGCAGCCCGTGGTGACTGGCCCCCGAGCTCCGGGCGCTCCCGGGAGCCCACCCTGGCCGCTGCTTCCCCTCCTCCTCCTGCTGGTTCCCCAGGCCTTAGTGATTTTCCACATTTCTCCCAGCTTCGCAGAAACTGTTCTTTTCGTATGTGAGATCCAGATGGAAGAACAGTGTAAGATTCTGTTAAACCTCAGCAATTTAGAACATTTTAAATATTTACCCGTCTTGTGATTTATCACCGTTTTTGTGGCTTTCAGAACTCTATTCTGCAAAGTGATGTGAGGATCAGACCTTAATTCAGTATTTTCGAAGTTATTGCCTAAAATTGTTTATAGGTGTAGTGTGAAGAATTACTTTCGCTGTAAGCTGTCTGCTAAAGGATTGTGCAGTAGTCCCCCCTTTGTCTGCAGGAGACAAATTGCAGGACTTCCTCGGGGCAGGCCCAAAAGCACAGGTAGCACCGGGGCCCTATGTGTACGGTGTTTTTTCCTGTACATACCTACGGTGAAGCTTAATTTATGAGTCAGGCACAGTGAGGGGCTAACAACAATAACGGATGATAAAATGGAACAGTTATAACTATACTGTAGTAAAAGTGATGTGAGTGTGATCACTCTCTCAAAATACCTTACTGCACTGTATTCGGGCTTCCTCTCATGACAACAGGAGATGAGACGATGACGAGAGGCAGTAAGGTGGACGAGAGGTGCCGTGAAGTAGCGTTGGGTCACCGTTTACCTGCCAAGGACACAGCTAAGGAAGTAACGGGCGGGCAGTGTGCACGGTGCGGCTGGGCTGGACAAGGGGATGGTTCACGTCCAGGTGCGACAGAGTGGACAGCGTGAGATTTCATTACACTGCTCAGAACGGCGCCAGATTTAAAAGTTAGGAGCTGTTTATGTCTGCAGTTTTCCATTTCATATTCGTGCCACGGTTACCTGCAGGTCATCGAAACCTTGGAGAGGGACACTTTGGTTAAGAGGGAACTGATGGGACTCTTTGCTGGCAGAGTTTCACCCTGGTGGGCAGAAAAAAACGGATGCTTCACGGACAGGCGGCCAAGGAGCCCGTTCCTGTGTGCATCACGTGGCATCCCTCACACTGTGGCTGACTGCGCACACGCATGCCCCACACACAGGCCGCCCGAACTGAAAGAGATGTCTACCTTAGCAGTCCCAATTTTGCAATTTGTGATGCATTCTTAAATATTTTTTTCTTTCATTTCATTTCATTTCTAAAATGTACTGACCATCATCTCTTCAGTTGATTTTATGGGCCCACTAATCAGTTAGAATCTAGAGTTTGCAAAAATACTTCTAAGGCATGTCCCAATATAATTTGATCTTTCCAACAACCTTGGGAGGTAGGAAAGACTCATATCCATTCTTCAAATGTAGTGAAAGCTGACACTTCATGAAGAGAAGCTGTGACTGACGAAGAAGAGATGCTGGTTTGGGAGCATCACGTGACCAGAGGGCATCGGGAACAGAGAGGGCACTCGGATGGTGGGGAGAGGGAGGGGCTGCAGAGGTTTCAAGCAGGAGGCAGGCAGGTGCAGAGGATGCTTTGCCGGGAGCGTCCTAGAGGCAACCAGTCGGTGCTTCTCTGTTGAATCGATGCTACTTCCTCCTCCCTTCCTCTCTCCCTTTCTCTCCCCCTTCCTCTCTCCCTTCCTCTGTCCCCTTCCTCTCTCTCTAAATGCAATGGAAAAAAATGTCCTTGGATGAGGATTTTAAAAATAATAAAAAAATTAAAAGTAAATAAAAATTTTAAAAAACTTATTTAAAAATTATAAACACTTGAAAATGGACCATACTGCACATAGCATACACCTGGCCATTTCAGAATGTGCAGTGGTGCGGCTCTGCAGTGTGTCCACAGTGCTGTGCAACGGCCAGGCTCTCTCCGGCTTCGGGACTGCTCCATCGCCCTGAGAGAGCGTGCGGTGTCCGTTCAGTGGTCACTGCCCACCCCAGCCCTCCCCGTCCCTGAGGAAACTTACCACACTACCGTAAATAAAAGCCAGCGTTGCTATAAATAGAACAGTGTTTTTTTTCAGTTGTGTTAAAGTAAAACAATTTAAATACTAGAGAAATACTATTGTCTGGCAAGGCGCCGTGTCTGAAATTTTTCTGTGTTAAAGAGATATAGCAAGTGATACGGAGGGTATCAAAGACAAATCAGTGCTAAATCACGATTTCTGCTTGGTACGATATGCAAGAAGTGAAGGAAGAAATTTAAAAACATAACTTTCTTGCTGTATGTTTGCTGCTGCTTGATGCTCTTCCCTGGCACCGCCCACAATGTGTGTTGCTAAGCTGAACTCACCCTCCACCCCCCCAGCCCTTCTTGTTTCCCTCACTGGTAAAGGTACCGGGCATCACTCCCAGGGTTTTCTACAGCTGGACCCCTGGTGTCAGCGGTTTTCTCCTAAGTACGGTGGTTGTCGCCTACTCTTTGTCTTGATGTGTCAGGTCAGGTATTTACCAGGTACTGACCTAGATGATTTGGGAGCTTTAAAGAAAAAGACCAGATACTACACTCAAATGATACAAATCTTTGTTGTGAAATTACCCTTATGCACAATTACATCTAAAAAATAAAACATAGTAGTCAGTAGACAAGTGGATTATATTCTAAAAGTCTACTGTTCTAAATTATTCGGAAACTCGTGCACTTTTTCCTCTAACTAATATTACTCTTTGCTGTTGTTGGGGGTAGTCCTGTGTTAGCCCAGTGTGTGGCTCATCTCTCTGTGCTCCTCTTCATGCTCCCCGGCGTAGCTCCGGTGTGACAACAGGTGCCCCCGGCCTCCCGAACCTCGTTTTCTTCACCTGAAAGTTAGGATGAAATAAGGTGCCCTTTGTGAAAGTGCCCAGCCAGCGTGGCGCCTGGCACTTGGTGGCAGGTAAACAAGTATTCACTCTTCCTTCAGTCATTTATACGTATAGTCTCTCCAGCGCGTTAGTGGAACTGCGTCACGACTGTTGGCCCCGTGATTCAGCCAGCATCGTTCCGCTGTGACCTGCAGCGCCGGGCCAGAGGATCCGCCCCTGTTACTGCTGCCTCCCCAGCATTAGTGATGGTGGTGGTGAGAGCAGGACTAGTAAGAATTATCATGATTAGACTAGGAGTTAGCATTGCCCACCTACTGTGTTCCGGGAATTTTTCTAAATGCTTTCAATGCATTTGCTTGTTATACAGCTGCAAGGTCAGTATTCTTGTCTCCAGTTTAACGAGAAGTGAACAGAGGGGAGCTATTTGCCCAAGGACACACAGTAAGGAGCAGGTGGTCTGGCTCCAGTCTGTGCTTTTAACCATCTCTTGGGCCTCTCTCGGAGAGTGGCTCCCTAGTTTCCCACGCCAGCCGAAGGGACCATCACCACAGAGGAGACTCTGGGGGGCTCCTTCTCCCCTGAAGGTTGTCAGAAGCCAGGAGCTACGTATTACCGAGGGCGAAACTGTCTGATAGAGGCTTTGTTTCACACAGAAAAGATTCAGCTTCTGTCTGTCTCTCCAGAGAGGGCCTGCCGAGGTGGGTGCGTGGGGAGAGGCACTGGGAGAGAAGGGACGGGTGGGGGATTCCCGGGCCCTTCCATCACAGTTGACCAGGACCCAATGGAGAGGAGGTGGAGGAAGACATGAGTTTAGACTCACGCAGTTGGGCGGGGAGTGACTGCCGGAGTCTCTCCCCCTTTGCTCTGCTTCCCAGTGCGGCCACCTAAATGGGCCGCGTTAGAATTACTTCTGAATGGTATTCGGATTTCCGTTGGTGTGAAAACAATGTGGGAGTCCACCTAAACTGAAGAAGCAGTTCATTCTGTGTTATATGTGTGTTTTACGTATTTTGTTACTGAGATAGTGAATCAAGAAGTGGCGTAAAATTTAAACATTTTGCTAAATTTAAATGGCCATAACTTAAGTGGAATTCTTTGCCATTGACTAGATCTAGTAGGCAGATGACATTTTGCTATTTTATTTTTAAATCTAGGAAGATTTGCCCATAAACCATTCCGTAGCAGAGCAGACTTTCCAAATGCTGTGAGTTAAAACATATGGAGACGCTAAAGATACTCGCACGAGGCTTGAGTGTTTTCCCACACATAAAATGTGCATCTCAAGGAGGGAAGGGTATTTTAGACATTCCCCTGAAATACTAGGTTGAGGCTATAGCAAAATACATGATGACTTATTATTTTATATTGATAAATTAAGAGTACCTTCGTTAGGTACGATAAGCCAAATAAATAAGTAATAATTCTCTGTCATACCCCTGAATCCACATTCTTAGAAAGTGACCCTCTTGTATAAATCTGAAACGGATACAGTAGGGGTGTGTGTGTGTGTGTGTATGTGTGTGTGTTTGACTGTTTGAATTTGATAGTGATTGCTCATTTGTATGGGGTTTCCCATTTCCAAAGATAGACTTGGACCAGATGCTTCTGTTTTATCTTACGGGAGAGTATTTCTCAGTATTGGAAACACCAGTACACACTCTGTGTTTTCCAGTTAGCTTAGAAGACTTTGTTAAGCTTTGTGTTCTGTACTCTGTTGTAGAAACAGTGGGTACATTGAATATGCTTTTCAAGCGAATCTCTGTCCTTGCCCCACACAGTAATTTGCCACGACCCCCTCGGTGGCGTTGGGACGGGGCGATGTGGAAGAGGTGGCCTGCTTTCTCCCCTTTCATAGCTGTTAGCAAGGAAGATGCATGATCAGCCTTAAGTTTTCCAGGAATCGCTTTTTCTTCACATGGGAGGTGAATCAGAGGGAATTAAGGGGGGCAGAGGGCTCAGTTAAGAGCTTTCGTGTGGGTCCAGTCCCAAAGGAGAGGTGGGGAGGAGCTCAGCCGAGTGTGTGGAATGATAGTGCAGACCAACCCAGAGACGTGGATCAGACGTTATTAGGATGTAAAGCACATGTAAGCTGGTAGGTGTCTGTATCTGAGGAATGAAGGAGAGGGACTGATGAGGCTGAGTGACGGGAGTCCCAGGCCACTGACCCAGGCAGGGAGAGTTGCCTGAGGGAGCGGAGGGGGAAGGGCAGCCCGCCAGAAAGTCAGTTTTGGGCGTGTTGAGTCAAACATCTTCAGCTCCATCTCCAGCTCAGTTGAACAATGAAGGAATTGACTGATTACTTGTATCCATGCCCATTGCTCTCTTTCCCTGAATTTTGACTGAGAAATGCCCTCACTTTTTGTCTTAAGGCTGGACTTCTATTTCCAAAACTTCACTGATTTTTTTTTCCTTTATGATCTCCTACCTTAATTTCCTTGTTTTTGCTGATCGAATGTCCGTGCCCTGACCCTCTGCCCGCTGTCCCTGTTTACGACTTTGCTTAGGGCCTCTGGCCCACGTCTGACTGTGCCCCTTACCCGCTCCCCGCTTGTCTCTCTCAGCTTCGGATCAGAACCCCTCCTGGATGTGTGTGCTTGAGAGAGGGGCACAGCGATCGCTCACAGAGGTGGCACTGTCTCCGTGTCCCCCCTGCGCTCATTTTCGTGGGGCCGGAGAGGACACAGCGCTGCAGTGTGGGGGAGGAAGGGGCCGGGCCGGGCCTTGTGCCGTGCTGCTTCAAGGCTGCCGTCTCAGGTCATTCATTTCCGGCTACAGCCGAGAAGTCTGACCGGCATGTGCAGCTCTACTGACGTTTAGATGTTAGTCAAGATTGAGGAGGAAGACAGAATCCAGTAGGTGTTTAACGGGCTTAATAACTTTTCCTGTTAACTAATAGAGATCCCTGGAACTTGAAACTGTCGTCACCTTTTTTTATCCTGTCTGTTAGGACACTAAAATGAGTTTATGTTGCAAGAGTTCAGGCATGTATGTATTTTTTAGCACTTCAAGGTTTATGTGCTTTACATGTGTTATGTTGAGCTAGAGAGTTGAATTTGAGAATCCTTACAGTGAAATGATTAACAGTGCACCTCTGGATGTGCCTGAGTTCAAATCCAGGCTCTGCCATTTATTATCTGAATGATAGTTTCTCCAGTTATAAGAAGGGGTGTAATGGCACCGTCCCCTGGGCTTGTTAGGACTAAATGAATGTATTTATATGTGTAGCTACATGTGCATGTATGTATGTGTGTATCATAGGAGGTCTGTCCAGAGGAAGTCCAGCCATTGTTAATATAAGGAGAACGGTTTGTGCCACATTGATGTAACCTGGCAGCCAAGGCGAGGGGACTGGAATGCGTGTGTGTGGACAATGATGACTTCACTGCACTAGTCAGTGGGCCAGTAGGCACTGCTGAGTGAGCTTGTGTCCTGTGTGGCCGTCACATTCAAAATGAGCAAGTAGAGCAACGAATCTGCATCCAATTTCGCATTAAGCTTGAATTCTTCTGCGGAAACTATTCAGATGATTCAGAAGGCCGCAGCTATGGACCACTGGTGATTGGCGGTTTCATCACAACAATATGCCCGCTCACGTATCACGTCCCGTGCAGTTTTTTGTGAAACATCAAATTACCCCAGAGACTCAGCCCTGCTACAGCTCAGATTTAATGCCCTGAGACTTCTGGCTTTTCCCCAAGCTAAAATCACCTTTGAAAGGGAAGAGATTTCTGACCATGGATGAGACACAGGAAAATATGACGGGGCAGCTGATGGTGCCTGGGAGAACTGTGTGAGGTCCCAAGGTGCCTACCTTGAAGGGGACTGAGGTGTCGTTTTCGTGTGTGCAATGTTTCTTTTATCTTGTATCTTCTTCAGTAAACGTCTTTATTTTTCATAGCGCACGGCTGGAAACTTTCCGGACAGACCTTGCATATGTGTATGTATATATGCAGTGTGTGTGTGTGTCTGTGTACGCACACTTAGAGCAGGCTGGCTGCTAGTAAGCTCTCTATTTAAGTATTAGCTATTGTTATTATTTTGATGCTCATCAGTTCAGAAGTTTATTTGTTGTTTTTTTTTCTGATTGACTTAATATGTGATGCCTTAGACCCTCTTTTTGTCCGTAGTACCTTTCCTCTTGGTGAACCTCTGTAGCATGTGTGAGAGAAGACAGTTCACACTGATGCTGAGATTGCAGATCACGTTTTGTGAATTGGTTGTTTCTGAATCAACTCTGGCTCTGGCAGTTACTAGAATCCACACAGCCTGTGAATTGTAGGCTGATGCGCTCACAGTGGAAAGTGATAACTGCCAGCCCAACTGCAGGAAGAAATGTTTGTTGTGTTCAAAAGCACACCCAAAATATTAGCTTCAAAGAATTATCTTTAACCATTTTAGAGTAAGTTAATGTGCACGGCACTTTAAAATTGTAACTTCATTAAATGGAGTTTTATTAGCTGGGTGGATAACATCAAGCAGTTCACTGGCTGCCCAAGGGGGGAGCAAGTCAGAACATCAGAAGTGGGGAACAGAAAAACAGCCCCAGAGGGGTATGCGTTTAAATAAGGAACAACAGCGTCATTGTGTGGAGCCTTTGAAATGCTTCCCCTGGTTGCCTATTGCAGTGAGTTTTCCTTTAAGAATTATCATATTAATACGAGGGGGAAGAAAACCTGAAAAATTTTCCCTACAACGTTACACTTTTTGACGTTGTGATTACGACTCAGTGAAGCGATTTTAATCATTATGACAGCGATTCTTTCCCGGTGGATGCGGATGTCATTACCCGTCTGTGAAGACCCGTCGGAACTTTTCTCCGAGTTTTACTGGAATCAGCCGAGTTTTATTGGAATCAGTTAGCAGTCTATTTAAAGGAAAGCCGGAGAGTTCACTGGGCTGCGAGTGGGACTGGAAAAAGTTAAAATTGCCCTCTAAATACTTTTTCTGCGCCATTTGTGGATCCACGAACTCTGACCTATGAGCATTATTTATGCGTGGTGTGTTGTCTTAAAAACTCTTTCACTTTCTTGGTTCTTGAGCTCTTTCGGGTCTGAGTTCATTGTACCGTTAATTCTCTGTCAGCGGCTCTGGCCCTTCACGTGGTGATCGATGCCAGTGTCTCGGTTATGGATTATAAGCTCCTTGAGGGCAGTGACTCTTGGCCGGGGTTGGATGACACTTTTGATGGTTGTCTTGATGATAAAGTAGTTTGCTCCTTTGATTTGGAATATACTCTTGACTTCTGCTTAGCATGGTCTGAGACTTAATGATATTGCAACAGTTTCTTAATAACCTGCTTTCCAATTGCTTGGGTCATATCAAAACAAAACAATAGCTCTTGTTCATCATCATTGTCTGGGTGCCAGAAGTGTGTTTGAGCACTTTACATTTATTATGTCATCTAATTCTGAAATTGGTATTGTTTTCCCATTTTACAGATGAGAAAGCGAAGGCTCGGTGAAGGGAAATAACTCTTCTGTTGTGTACAGTCAGAAATAGTGGTAAAGCCAAGGACTCGGGTCTGTCGACTCCAAAGGCACTGCTTTCAGTCACTGTCTCTCGGTCCTTTCTTGCATCCCCTGGATTTTTGCACATGCTACTGATTCTTCTGTGTCTCTGTAATATATATTTATATTTTGTTATAGAATGCTTATAGGGAGTTACCATAGTTCTAATACCAAACCATTGAAAAACAAGTATATCTCGCTGATTTGTCTTCACTGATTAGGGAAAAATAATTCTAAAAACATCTTATGCCATTTGTCTAACCTCGCAAAACCTGTGTTAATGCTATTTTGTGGGAGTGAACATTCCTGATCGTAACTGTCAGTGTTGATACATTTTGTGTTTCCATAATAATTCTTCTATAGCTGTGTCTTATGTCTTAGCCTTTCTGATGGCGTATTCACCAGTCTTTGATAAATAGGCTATTGTGTGGGTTTTTTTTTTTCTTTGAGAGAATGATGGAGTTAAAAATAATCACAATAATAATTTTAAAAGAACATGCTGACATTTAGATCTAAAGACTTTTTCCCCTAGGCTATAAAGTCTTAAAAGTAGGTCACACTTTGGGCTTAAACTCTGACAGATACTTGCTCTCTGTGTGAGCTTACCTTTTGATCTTAAAGCACTTATTCTTGACTTCAGTAAATTCTGTTGTCCTTCCAAATTTGGAAATACTCTATGAAATGAAAAATCACTTAGGCACTTAAAGGAGATAATTAAAGAAACAAGTTTATACTTTTCCGTTTTGTCTGCTTGAAGAGTTGGAATTTTCTTCAATCCGCCATTTAAGCTAGAAATACGAGGCAGTATAAAATCACAGAATTTTATGCTCACTTGAATGAAAGAGACATAGTGAGGCATCCTTAAAATTCTGTTTAGGATTACCTTTATTAAGCAGAGTAAAGCCAGTGAGAGAGTGTTTGAGGGCTCCCCTGAACATAGCCTGCTTTGCTGAGTTAGCATGATTGACATTTCACTTGTTTTCCAATACTCTGTTCATTACAACAGAATTGCTGTGGGTCTTCTGAACTGTTTTTCTTCAGTTCTACCACCACCACAAACCACTGAAGAACATGACCTTTAGCCTTTCCTCTTTGTTTCTCTGATTCATAGCACACTTTCTTACGCTTGGAATTTCTCTCCCAGATTCTCCCGCCCAATTCTGCCTAGTTCCAGAGAGTACGACCTCGGGTTCACTTCTTTGCTATAGGAAGTAATCACTGACATACTGATTTTCACAACCTGTTTTTTGTTGTTCTGTATAGTCATGTGAACTATTTTAGAAAGGCCTGTGTATGGCCAGAGAAAACTGGCCGGGGTGGAGGTATAATTAAAGATTACTTTAAGTGTTCTAGATCTAGCGACTTTCAGTAGAATATTTGATTTAAATATACCAGTAGGAGTTGGAAAGCATGATTACTAAAAGTGTGGTAACTGTTTACTTAGAGTAGGTCTGCCTTTATTGGAATGGACTTGCTGCGGGTATGTAAAGTTCACAAGCATTATTGTAAGGTCAGCTAATTGTAGTGATTTATTTCACATTTTAGTTCCTTAACTGACTATTCTTCTGTTCTAATCTATATTACCTGTAGTTTTCCCTGCAAGATGCTTCGTAGAGTTCTTTCTACCCCCCTCCGTTTCTTTACCATCTTATTACAGAAAGTAAGTTAACCACATTCTTTAAATTTAGAAAAGAAGGATTATATCCTTTGTCCTATTGGTATTTATTTTTGACATTTTAATCGTGACTCCTGTTGCCAAGACTTAAAATAGGAATGCAGAGGAGGCATTTGAAAGTGAACATATGGATTATGCTCCTATATCCAGATATTTAAGGGTCCCATTTGAGCTGTTCCCAAGACAGTATTTCCAGCACAAAACTGTCCAGACAGGACACATACCAGGTGCTCATGACAACCAGGACTCGGGGAAGTAGAGTTAGAATCAGAACCAGGAGCCCCGTGGGAGGCACCGTGCCTAGGAGTGACCCCCGGGCATGCATTTCATGCTGACCCACAGAGTGCTGGGGCAGAAAGGCTCAGCCCCGCTTACCTAAGGGTGCGTGGGGGAGAGACGAGCACAGAGGGAGAGATCAATACAAACTCACCCTGTAGCTGTTTTTCTGCCTCCAGTTTCTTACCACTGGCTTCTTATTAATTCCATCAGAGGTTCATAAAGAGCGAAAATAACCCAGCACTTTGAGTTCAACTAATGTTTACTGAACAAGTACTTGCTGCTAGTTCCATTATTTTATAAGATTATGAGCCAGATCCAAGTATGAAACAATTTAAAGCTGAAGACCAGAATTATGCATATATGTTTGTTTGTTTGTTTTGGGTGAGCAATAAGTGATTTGTTACCTAAAGAGAATGAAAGCTTATTTGCTAATTAATTTATAAATCCAAAGTCCTTTGAACTTGTAATGATAGGTCTTATTTCTATCAAATAAGGATTCGACGAGAAATAAACATTCTTCTTTAGGGAAATGAACATTATACTTTCAAAAACACTGTCGAGCTTTAATTTTCATGACTCCCTTAGGCATTTTGGGAAATAATCTTCAGAGTTTCCAAAATCTTTTAACCTTCACGCAAATGAAAAGACAAAGTAAGAGACGATTCCCTCTCCAGCCTGAGGCTGCAGCTCTGTTCGGAGGCCGCTTGCCACGCAGCACTCGCAGAGAAGGAGGCAGGTTCGGTGGGACCTTTCCCAGCAGCGTGAGGCTGCGCAGACCGGACCAGACCCGGCCAGGCCAGCGAGCGGCCGCCTGGACTCTGGGAAATTTCTCATGGGATCTGAAAGCAGAGCTGATGCTTGTCCTTCTAGGTAGCTCATAATTTACCAAAGAAAAACCACAGCTCTGCACGCCTTGATAACCTGTGACATTTCCAGCCTCGCTGAACCGTGCCCCGTGTTAAGTGAGCTGAGGCGCAACTGAAATTTATTTTAAAAAACTGTGCCAGTCAGTAGAGTGAGTTCAGTGTCTTTGATCCTGTGCTGTGCCCGTGGCACTTGTGAGCTCACTTGGCCCTTTTCCCAAGTTCACGCTGTCGTACATCAACTCGGGCCACACGTCTGTACGCTGGCTCCGTGACACAAAATGCTAAACGTTGATACTTTTCTCATGAGAAGAATTTGCATTTTAGCTTTGACTGCCCCACACGGGAGGCACAATAAATATGATTCACAGCCTGAAATGTATGTAAAAGAGACGTTTCCAACATATGAAATAGTTGTTTCATGGGAACAGATTGCTTTCCAGTTTTCTCCCCACAAGGAACCCCCATATTTAAAAAAATGCTCCTCAGTAAATATATATAGAGATCAAATGGAAATGTTTATTTTGAAAGGATGTACTAATAAGTCCTATTCTTCAGTATCTTTTCTTACTTGACTTGCTTGACCAGGTGGTGATGGTATCTGCCACGTACGAGGAGCCCTTGCGTTCTGTTCTAAAGGGCGTAGTCTTCCAGGCACGTGGAGCTTCCATTTTTCTGTAAATTTACAACAAAGCCACTCTACCGTCATATGAGGCTATAATTTCACAGCTCACAGTATGGACTTGAGCTTGTTACTTCTTTCAGAGAATAAAATTTGCTCCCCCAAAAATTAAATTTTCCAGAGAGAAAAGCTGTTCTTTTAGTGATAATCTGTCAGAAGCTAAATTGTTAGAGGTCACTTAAAAATAAAACACCAACGAACAAGCTCAGTTTTCTGCACCAAATTTTTGTCATCTGAAGTTTGTCTATAAACATAGCGGTTGGAGGTATTTCTGTGGTTTTCATGAAAAAATACCATGAAATCGAGCGTTTGCTACTTCCTTGTAGTTTGTTATCCACAGGATTTTGAGTTATAGCATAAATAAGTGTGTTTTCTTTATGAAAGGAAAAGTAATTGGGCTTTTCAAATATAATTTTATTTCTGTGTTTTATTTTTTTTGATAAATTGTGTACAACTTATTGTACACAGTAGAATATTATTTAGCCATAAAAAATGAACCCTTGCCATTTGTGAGAATGTGTTGACCCTTGAGGGCATGATGCTGAGTGAAATAAGTGCGGCAGAGAAAGACAATTACCGTGTGCCAGAGGTGGGGTAGGGGTGGGGAAAATGGGCAAATTGTTTTTGTTTCATGGTTCTTTAGTTTAAATAAATTGATCTTTAAAAATGTCATAGTAAGAATTTTTCTGCCATTTTTTCTCTTCTAAATTTCATCAATCCTATTGAATTTTGCTCCTTGTGATCCTGTTGACTTTTACTTTTAAGACTTTAACTTGCTTTCTGTTATTAACATCGTCAGTGGACTCTGAATGATTTTTTGAAGTGATCCTTAGAAATCCCTTAGAAATGACACAAAACAAAACAGTGTGAATTTTCAATGATAAACTCTCTGAAAGAATAGTCCTGTGCCCAACTTTATAAAAATCAAAGCACATCGAATTTTTCGAAAGGTGTTTTAAGAAGAGTGCCGTGTGTGCTTTAGAAAAGCGTCCTGTCGCACAGGGTGCCTGGCCAGAGAAGTGCAGGCTGAGGGCAAGAGCAGGCGGAAGGCCGAGAGTTAGTCCTCCCGGCAAAGGCGTAGTAACGTGGAGGAGGGACTTCTAAGAGACCGACTGAGTTTATCCAGAGCCAAGGGTTTCATTGGGAGTAGCAGGAAGTGAGACCAGGGAGCTATGTTTGGGTCAGACCTTGGAGGATCATGAACGGTTGTGGTGCCTGATTTTAGACATTCATTCATTCATTCATTCACTCACTTCTTAACTATTTACTTACTTACTCTCTTATTTTGCAGTGTCAGTTCTCAAAGGTCTGTGCATGTGGAAGTAACACGATCAGCAGAAAGTGTGAGACAGGTTAACTTGGCGAGGATATATAGACGGCTGGGACGAAAGAGAGGAGACCTCTGCTCACCTTAAGTGGTTATCACAATGACAGCTGGGGTGAAGCAGAGGAGCGCGATGAGAGGTGGGACTCGGGATCTGGAGCAGGTTGATGAGCCTTTCTGATCCGTGTGGGGTTTGCGTGCGGACAATGGATAGAATAAAAACATCTTTCCTAGTGGTCTCACTGGGTTGTCGTGAGCATGAGATGTGAGAGCACATGTGAAAGTGCTTTGTAAACTGTGCAGCTTGTATCCATTCAGGCTGATGTGACTTACTGTACTATGGGGATTGATTGATTGGCAGCTCAGGAGATGTGGGCCATCGTACTAGTTACTGAAAAGAGGCACTGGATGTGAGAGGGATACTTGGTAAGGATCAAAGATGATGGTTGGTGACTGAGAACAGTGTAGTAGGTTAACCGAAATAAGGAAGGCGGGACTGGGAGCAGGTTTGGAGTAAAAATGTATGAGTTTCATTCTAAGATTATTGATTGGAAGAGATGTTCGTGTATGTAAATGGAAATGACAGTAGTGTTAGACATGGAAGGCTTTTCTGCAGAGAAAGTTATGGAGTAGAGTGAGACAGAATTTGGGGGTCATTTGCATAGCAGGTCGTTGAGCCTGTGCATTCCTGAGCTCTGGGGCAGTAGGCGTGGAGGGGAAAGCAGGCAAGTTCAAGGCAACTCCATGCGGATGTTTGTTCCCTCCCAGCTCTCCCTCAGGTGCCCTGTTCCCGCTTTTGAGACTGTCCTCTCTGACCCCCTCCACTGCTCATCCACCTGCTGTTCCTTAGACTACCATCTTGAAACAGCAACACTTCCTGCAGCAGAACTTCCCTGAGGGCTTTCAGAACATCAGTCAGCAAAACGCGCTTGTTTTTATAGGGGCGGGTGTTAAAGGAGGTAACTGGCTACTTATCACTCCCGGCTTTGAAAGGGGAAAGGGCATCTTTTCATCTCTGGATACGTCCCCGCTCCCACTTCATTTCTTGTGCTGACTTGGGGGCCGGGTTGGTGAAAGGACACCCCTCCCCCCACACACTGAAGTCGGTGTGATGGTGAAAAAGGATGAGAACCAGCGAACGTGGCCCTGGGGACAGGACACGTATTGCAGCCTCAGCCCCTCCTCTGGGCCACCTGGCAGGACTGAGCAGGTTACGCCTGTCACGAAGGCCCAGATAGTCTGACCCCAGTAAGTCCTCCCCCGCCGTGCATGCTGCATTTCTGTGTTCTGGCCACACGAACGTGCCGTGGACTCTCCCCGCTCCGTTCCTCCGAGCAGGCAGTTCCTCGGCCTCAGGACTCCTCCCCACCTTCTCCGGCCACGGACAAACCGCCCTCCTCTCGAGGCCCAGGTCAAATGGCGTCTCTGTGAAGCTGCAGCTGGTCCGCCAGGAGAGAAATAACCGTCCCTTTCTTTGTGTCCACCGGGTTTTTGTCAGGTATAGAAAAGAGGTCAAGTTCCAGGGTCAGACATGGTGCTTACTTACCCTGGCATGGCACCGTCTATTTATGGTGATCATTATGTCTTGTAACTGTAAGTTCTTTGTTCCTCATAGAAATAGGAAATTGCATACTTGTATGCATTTTTGTTTCCTCTGCAAGATCAGGAGGGTTTTGGGGTCAGGGCCTCCGTCGCAGCTATCTTGCTCCCCCGGGGCGAGCGCAGTGCCTCCTGTGCGGTGGGAGCTCAGCGACTGGTTATATGGACTGAGGAGCCGCCTGTTAGTACGGAGCAGCAGCAACTTTCGGGTCTGTTCCCTTGAAACCGCAGTGTCCTCCAATCCAAACTGAGAGGATAATACTTTGCTTGGTCTCCTTCATAAACTACTGCCCCGTTTTCACTCGGATACTCTCTCGCAAACACCGAGGCACATGCGCCTTAATCACGTCACACAGGCTGCTCACTGTCTTTACCCGAGCGACCTGTTTATGCCCAAGTGATGGCAGAGGAGTTAGGACTAAAAGTCGTGTAGAGAAATGTCAGGAAGCCTAACTGTGCGTTTTGTTGTTTGGGTGACTTGTTTTTAATTAATTAACAGGGATCACCCGGTCTCTTCAAAGTATGAAAATGGATTGATGTGATGATAGTTAATGCTCCCACACTATTTCTGTTTTTACTAGGAACATGGAAAATATTTAGGTACACACGTTCTTGTTTTCCCATAAAGCATTTGTGTGCTGGTAAATAAGGTTTACATATTCACAGAAGATGCGCTTCAGTGGAAATTCAAATGGAATCAACTCTCTAGTCCTAGATGGTAGCCAGAAGGGTCAGCGTGAATATCAGGCTACCTCGTCATTGCTAAACACACTGTGCCCTTTCCTAGTCTTTGCCTCAGATAATAACCTTCCTTCTTGCTAGAATACGCCTTGCCCCTTTCTGTCTGACGACCTAGTTTCCTTCAAAACACTCCTTGGGCATTTTACCCCAGTAAAAACATCCCTGCCCCCGGGCAGAATTAGCCACACCTGTCCCTCTTTGCCTGGGTGAGGGCCCTTCGGACTCTCTTCCTACACCCCACTGTGAGTTCCCACGGGCTTAGAGCGTGGACCAGTTAATGAGTGAATAGCCAAAATTCAGGTGTTTGACAAGAGTGGTAGGCTAGCGGCTCTCCCTCTGCCAACCACTCGCCAGCCATGGCTTCTGTTTCGTTTAATTTAAGACCCAAGAAGTGAATTCAATTGTGGGAGATGGAGCTGGTGTCACGAGAACTGCCGGGTGGGGAGAAGCTCCACACGACTGGTGCCCAGGGTGTCACAGGGCAGTGCTCAGTGTCCGCAGGAAAGGAGGAACGTGGGTGGGACAGGGCGGGTTTCCCAGCCACCGGGCACGTGCTCCGTCAGCCTGTTCCTGCAGGGTGAAAATAAGGGCTGTCCGATCCTTTAGTTTATTAAGAGAAGCTGCACCTTCTTGAATGCCTGTAGATTATTTACAATTTTGTTTCTCCCATCTTCCCTTGTTTTTAAATTAATAAATAAATGAAAATACTTAAAAAAATAGTTTTCCTCTGATAGTTACTACTTGGCCAATGTTCATTTTTGTGGTTTTAGGTGAAAAAATCAGGTGATGTGTTAATGATCACATCACCGGGATCATTAACAAATATAATGAGCAAAAAAAAAAAATGTCAGAAGTTTTTAAACAAGTTTTACAATCTGTTGGGGTGACTTGGGGAAATGCACACTTTAACAAGTGAGAAATGTTATTAAAACTCTTAGAATATCAACGAGAGCATAATCACCTTGCAGGCGGGGATGGTGCTGTCGCCCGTGCTCCTGCAGCACGGCATGATGCCAGGGACCCGGAAGTCAGCCAGCGAGTGTGTGCTTCAAGTTGACTTCTTTGTTTGTTTGTTTTTTATTTTATCTTATTTTTAAAAATCCTTTTATTGTTGTTCACGTACAGGTGTCTGCGTTGCCCCCCCACCACTGCCCGCCACCCCAGCCTTCCCCAGCTCCCTGCCCTGATTCCTCCGCCTCCTGGATTCCGCCCTTGCGTCCTTCACAGTTGTCCCTGGAAACCCCTTCAAGATGATTTCTTACGTGAGCGGAATTGGAACACCTGCTTTTTGAAATTGCTTTCTGCTATGCTCAGAATAAGAAAAACACTATTACTATTATTTTTAGTTGTGAAACCATTTTCTCTAGTAAAGTATACATTTTAAAAAGGAGAAATGTTTTATTGGGTCAGTGAGCTGTCAAGTTCAAGTTACATTTCACTGACCTCAACTTTGACTTTCGGGGCAAAAACACAAATTTAAACCAGTTAACTCTGGGGCATAGTCCTTGGAGAAAAGGCAAAAAAAAATCATTTGACTTCTGCAATATATATTTCCCAAGGTTTTAAACGGTGTGTTTGTTCTCTGCCCTGCAACCCCAGCCGTGTGGTCCCTTTGCTTCCTTGCTCTGGCTGTGAGTCCAGCTTTATCAAACCCACAATTTTGCAGGGTGGTTCCACTCAGATATATGATATACATCTTCTTCTTGGCCTTCTCGCCTTTGATAATTGCTTCCGTTTTCCTGTCCAGTTATCTGTGTCATTTCATCTCATCGGGTATTTTCAAACTTGTCCAGCTCTTGTCTGTTCACCTTACAATCCCCCATCCCTACTCTGTAGCTCCCCTCCTTTTCCCTGGAAAAATGAAAGGGCAGTAGGCCGGACTTCTGTTGGACTCTGCACCGTCGTCTGCACCACGCGCGTCTCCGTGGTCTCTCAGCCTCCTTCCTTGCAGTCTCCGAGGAGGTCTTTCTCTTCTAGCTCCCCACTAATCCGGCCACCTGTGCGCCTGCTTGATCGTGTCCTTCCTGCTTCCTCTAAGGCCTAATTCTATCAGTCGCTCCCTTTCCTGTATTTTTATCCTTTTCATCCCTATTGGCTCCTAGAAAATATGCTCAAGTTTCTGCTTTTTATTTACTTGATTTAACAAAAGCTGCCTCCAACTCTTCCTCCTTTTATTTTCAGGCTTCTACCCAGCGTAGACGGTACTGGCTGTGCCCACTTCACAGACTCATTGAAACGGCCTGTACCGAAGTCACTGACGCAGCTGAAAGGTCGTCAGCCATCCTCTTCGTTACTCAGCCTCTAGCCCTCACTAGTTCCCCTGGACAAATGTTCCTTAACTCATTTCCCTGTCCTCAGTCTTCCCTCTTCCAAGTCCTCTTTCCCATGGCTTCAGGGGCATCTTTTAACATACAGATAGAATCAGACTACCCCTTTCTCCTCAAAACCCTGTAGAGGCTCAACATTGCCCACAGGTCACAAATTCAAGCTCCACAGAAGGACATATGAGGCCACTAATAATTTGACCCCCAGCTTCTCAGGCTTCCCTGCTACTGGTCTGTTCTCAGTGCCACCTGTAGCTCCAAAAGCAATGGGCTTGTCACACTTCTGAGTCTCTTCTGCTCGGAGGCCCTGCTGTAGCGACTTTCCTCTACACGCCCCGTGATCTTCCACTTAACCCTCAAAGCCACAGTCAACAGTCGTCACCAGGCCGTACCTGACTTCTCTTCCCTCCACTCCCAGCACATCAGCGTTACGCTGCCGTGGTCGAGTTGACCATTATTTTGTGGGATTACTGTGTGGTTTGTGGATACTGCCATTATTTATTCCACTGTGTACTGCAAATGTTTGTTTTTAGGTTTGCCTTCCTTTCTAGGCCGATCTCCTGGAGAGTAAGGAGCCATCTTCCTGATCTGTTACTCATCTGTAACACCTAGCATAGTGCCTTGCACGTAGCAAGGACTCCGTAAATATTTGTAGAATGAGCGAATGAACAGTTGGACTAGTTTTATCAAATATTCATTGGTGGTGCCTCTGTGGGCTCAGCATTATACTTTTACATTTGGATAAGTTTTGGCTTGTTGGTCTTTGATATCACTGTACTTAATGCTGGCTGCTGTGTCATATACCTTTTTTATTTTTATTTTTATTTTTTATTGTGTCATAAGAGATGCCATAAGTTCTAAAGAGATGTAAAGAGCAGGGAAGAGGGTGTGTTTGTGGCTAGTGACTTTATATGACAGTCGTCGTGTTTTCATGGTGGATCGTGTAAGCTCCTCCATACATCACCTTCCTAACCAAATTGTCCAGAATCAGAGGAGAGATTTCATGCAATTTATGATTATCTTCCCCCTGGCTTCTAGTCTCCCTCCCCTTCATCTCCGTGCAGCTACTGGACGACTCCATCTGGACGGCAGGTCTGATGCTTTTGTCTTCCGCTCGTGACCCTGCAACTCCTCGTTTCCACCTCTTCCTGTTTTAGGAGCGTTCCGAGTCTCCCACTTTACAAACCTGGAGATCTTGTTCCAAGCGAGACTTCTTCTGAAAGGTCGCTGTCACTTACAGAACCGGCCTGCATCCCTCGTGCACCTGCAGCTGGTGACATTCGCTCTCTGTGCTCCACGCGGAGGCTCCGGGGGATAACCCACCAGCACGTGGGCCGTGGCTGTGTTCAGGGAGCCGGTCTTCTCCAGGCGTCTGCTGCACAGGCGCAGAAGCAGATGAGTGGTTTCAGCCCCGGCTGCCAGGGGAACCGAGGGGTTGCCACAACAGCCGCGGCAAACAACCCCCCAAAGTCCCCAAGAAGCATCAACTCACGCTACTGGAAAATCAAAACGAGTCAAGGACCGTGCACTTTGGAATCTTGACCTTAGCTCTGTCCTCCACATCCCTGTGTAGAGATTAGACTGTTTTCTGCGGCAACTGGGCCATCTTTACAAGAGTGCATTTGAGATTCAGGCAGCTTTTGAAGGTTATGCATTGGAGATCCCTCTGGTCTCTCAGAAGTCGCTTTGTAGTGGAGTTGGATTATGCTCCCCTTGGAAGCCCGGTCTTTGACTGACATTGATGAGGTTGGCTCCAAGGAAACCCAGCATCCTCTTTGCCCTGGCGCCACTGGGCTCGCCACCCGCCTCCCCCCACTGCCCTTCCTCCCCCCCGCCCCCTCTCCACCACCTCTCTATCCCTCACTTGAACTGGCTGCCAGAGTTCACAGACAGCTGGGCAGAGAGCGGCTAAATCTGCCCAGCTGCCCGGGAAGCTTGGCGGCCAGGCTGAGGGAAGGAAGCATCGGCTCTCTTTGAAGGTCGGCTGCCAGCGAATCTCAGGCAGCTGGACTTCAAAGGGGGCACCGCCGGGCTTTCCCTCCTGTCTCGGCAGGTCATTCCGTGGCGCTGTGCTTCCGGTGTTGGCACGGTGGCTTTCAAGTTCCTCTTCAATTAAAGGGCTGCAGTGAGAGCTGCACTTGTGTTCGCGTTTGGGTTTCTTGTGTGGCATGGGCGGGCTGAGATCTTAACCCCTGTCACCCTGAACTTAACAGCAAAGCCGGAGGGGGAAAGGTAACACCACACGAAGGGCGGCTGAGGAGATCCACGCAGTTAGTGGGATTTCCTCGTGGCCAGTTGTAAGTTGTGTGACTTACCAAGTTTTAAATTACTCCAGGGACTCTTGGTGTGATCAGTGAAGGCCGATCTGCCTGTGCTTCTGGGCTGAGTGTAGCTAGTGGCTGGGACTTGTGTTTAGCTGTGGACGACGGTTCTATCTGTTTCCAGACACTCGTGTAGGGCCCCCCCCACCACTCCACACTTCACACTTCACACTTCTGCACCGTTCACCTCCCCATTCTACTGGTGGTCGGGGAAGGGACTGGCCTGGGCAGGAAGGAGCAAGGGTGCGGCAGAGCGCAGGCCTGGGCCTAGGTGCAAACCGGGGTCAGGGCAGAGGGAGCCCGAAAGCAGAAGAGCTGTGAGTACATGCGTGTGCACCGCTGGTTAAGAGTGCAGGCCCTGGGGCCAGGTCGCCTGGGTTCAAATTCTGGCTCTGCCGCTCACTGGCCACCTGACCCGGGCAAGGAGCCTTCTCCTTCTGCACCTCCATGCCCTCCGTGGAAAGTGAGGATAACAATAATACTCACTTCCTAAGGGCATCGGCAGATTCAAGGGGTTAACATGTCCCTTGTACTTAGGACAGCATGTGTAGCCCCTAGTGTATGCTCAGTGAGTGTTAGCTGTTGTCATGCCCAGAGCCCACTGCCTGGGACTGGAGGGGTGTGACAGGTGACTGGCTGGCGACTTTTCCTGCCCGTGCATGGATAAAAGACTGCTCGCGTCTGCCTTAGGTGGGATTTGTAATAGAATTCTTCTTTCAGAAGTTCTTAATAATGTTAAAAAACGTGTTACGTAGCTTGAAGGAGAAAAAAGTTGTTTCATGTTCATTTTGGGCCATCGCTGTAATAATCTTCACAAATCCGAAAGAAGTCTAGCAAAGCGTGGTAGTGTGTGTGCGCGCGCACATGTGCGTGTGTTATACACATGTAAAACACATATAACTGTGCCCTAATCCACACACGAAAAATAATACAAGTAATAGAGGTGCTTTACTGAGGTGCAGTTCCTGAAGTGAGGATCAAGGTTTGGATATTCGCTGTGACAATTTCCTAGTCCTGTGTCCTCGGGTCGGTCACCTCTCTAAGGCTCAGTTTTCTGCTTCTGAAATGACAGAATAGTTACACGCCTCAGGAAGCTCGTTTTAGGAATGGGATTAGGAGAGGAGTGTTTCACGGCACTAGGCAGTACCATGTCACGGCAATAAGTGTGCCTTTGTCATTGTCACCGTTGTTGCCACTGCTGCTGGTTGGTGACATAGTTGAAATTATTATTGAAGGCTTTAGTTGTGTGACAGTGACTTTACAGGTGGAGTGTTTTTTCCTGAGCTCTCTGTCCTCTCTAGATCGGAGGTCAGCGAACCACGGGCCGGCCCAGCCTGCCGCCCCCCTTTGTGGATAAGTCACGTTGGAGCGCACGTCCGCCCCTCTGTTTACGTGCTGTGTGCGACTGCTCTCACACTGCCGCAGCGTGAGTGAGTGGCCTAGACGTTCCCTGCCTGCCCTTCCCAGAGAACGTTTACTGATCCTTACTCTGAAGTCGTGTTTCCCCATCAAAGTCCAGAAAACAGTTCTCTCTGCGTCCAGTAAGGACTAGCTGAAACAAACGAAAAAAGTTCCAGAGTCAAGTAAGCTTTGGAAAGGTTAAAGAGCTTGATTTATCCTGGGACTACTATTGGAGAGACTCGGCCTTGTGCTATACTGATGTGCTTTGTGAATCTTCAAGACAAGGCCATGGTATGCAAATGAACTCTAGTTTCCCAGACTCACTTGGCTGCAGAAAGACCCCCCCCCCCCTCCCCCCGCCACCCCACCCCTGGATAGGATGATGTTACACAAAACATCCTCTGGGAAAGCCTGCGTTGGGCTGCCTCTCTGGAAGGATTTTCTTCTTAGATCATTCCTCTTGGTGATTTAGGTGATATGCTCATTTGGAAACCCACAGAACATCACAGGAGATTCTGTGTAACCTCATTTTATCCCCACAAGAAAATGATACTTTCTTTAAAATCAGAGCAGCAAAACAGACCAGGTAATAACATGCCCATGTTTACATGATTCTCTATGATGTCTAAAGATTATAAAGGAGTATGAAAGTTCAGGGTTTTATTTCATGCCTTCCTGAAAGTCCATAGCTGTGGGTCTTCTGTAGGCCTGTACGATTTTTTACACCTAAATTTCTGGAGCATAGTCCCACAGTGCCTAACTAGCACACCGGCTGATCTCAGCTGGGGTTTACGAGAAGAAAGATGAATGTGAGGGGAACTTGCACCTTAGCCATCAGGGGTCTGTTTTACAGACTGAAGTAAACACCTTGAATTTCAAGTAGCAAGCACATGGGGAGCCAGAAGATTCCCGGGCAGTGGCGTCATGCTCAGCCTGTGACTCACACATTTCAGTGACTGCAGCTGCAGCGTCCAGCTGGTCATCAGAGAGCCCTAGGTAGTCACACACTGCCGTCGCCAGGTTTGAGGTGACCAAGCAGGCATGTCATTGCAACATTGTCTCGTTACGAATGAAGGCTGGGCTCTCTCTTGGCCGAACACAGTCGGGAAATAAATGCTAAGTCATAGCTGTTTTCTGATATCACGGACTCACAAAGTGAACCGGAGCTAAGGCTGGAGAACTCTGCTAGAGAGTTCAGCTCTCGTCATAAGTAAATGCTCCATCTGTCTCGGTGGCTCTCTGCGCCGGTCCTTCTCTGTCTCTGACCCGGGAGCTTCCCGTACAGCAGAGGCCGATTCTCAGTCATGTGATGCCCTCTAAACCCGGCTTTAAGTTGATGCAGTAAATGTTTTATGAAAGAGTAAAGGGTTTCAACATGCTTCTCCCCCTTTCCCAACCTGTACGTCATTTGAAGAAAGTGCCACGTTTTCTCTCCCTTGATATACCTCAGTGTGGCGTGTGTAATGGATCCTCAGTAAACGTGCTTGACGTTGGAAACGTGAATCCTAAAAATTCAGCGCCACACTTTTATGGGGGATGATGAACAGAGTTTTCAGAAACCTCTGTCAGATATCATTTCTTTTTTCTCTAAGTGATTTCTTTAAAAAAAAAAAGGGAAGCAAGAGAAGGAGGGAGAGGGGAAAGAGAAGGAAGGAAGGAGGGAAGGGAAAAACATCTTGGCTGGAACAACAATTATCTTTTTTTAAAAGGTTAGAAACTTGGATAACTGTCAGCCTACTATGAAATATATGGTTTCCTTGAAACATGCTCAGAAGTCCAGAGTTTCATTTGCTGTATTTATTAAGGACGATCCTCTCGTGGCACCGTGATACATGATGCGTAACATACCTCACTGTGCTCCCAAACTCATTGGGCTTCTTGGAGTTCAGACGGCGTGCCTGGGAAAGGAGGGATCGGAGGCCGACCTACTTGAAGGAAAGATCAGAAATGTGGGGACAGAGCTTTCATCTCAGTACCATAAGGAAAAGCAACTTAAATGCAATTCTCCCTTCCATGTTTCCAAGCATTTTCTTCTCTCATTCCAATGTCGTCTGCTGGGATCCTTGTCTCATGTGGTGTCAAAAGAATACATAGAAGAAATGGCTGTTATCAATGATCCTAAAGTATCATCTGACTTATAATAGGGACAGACACTCACATAATGTTTCCTATCTGTCAGGCACTATTTCCATTCTTTATACGTTGCATCAGTTAACTTTTGCCGCATAAGAAACTACCCTGAAACTTAGTAGCTTAAAACAACAAACGTTTATTGTTTTTCATAATTCTGTAGGTCAGTTGGGCAGTACTTCTGGCCTGAACTGGCTTGGCTGATTTCTCCTGGGTTCTCGGTTGCATCTGCGGTTAACTAACAGCGGGGCTAGACAGTCCGGGGGGCCTCACCCACATGTCTGCCATTGGCCGGGTGTCAGCTGGTGCTACGGGGAGGATTGAGCACATGACTCTGGTTGCCTAGGAAGCTAGCTCAGGCTCTTCCACAAGGTGGCTGGATTCCAAAAGCAGCAAGAGAGGAAGTCCCGATGTACATGCCTTTACAGTTCCCTGCTGTCCTGTTTGCTAATGTGCTCTGCTGTTAGGGATGCTAAGAGGCAGATGCTAAGGCAGCATTAGGTTCATAAGAGATTTATTGTCAAAACTCCTATAAGAGAAAAGTTGGTGGGGAACCACCGGAGGCCAGGAGTGTCAGATGGTGATACAAGTCGGACCCCTGTGAGGGAAAGAGGGAGGGAAGGAAGGAAGAGGGGTTGGCTAGGAAGGTTCCAAGGCTGCCACACAGTTCTGAGGAAGCTTTGGCCAGACCAATGGGAAGTCCTCGAGCAAAGTCTTGCAAGGCTTTACTGATGTGCTCTGGCTGTGCCGCCCCACTCAGCGCAGCACGACAGTTCTGGCTGCTTACGTCTGTAGCAACAATCCCTTCGTGGAAGGACCGGAAGTGTTGTCCCACTGAGTAGCTCAGCGTTTTCTCTTAAGAATCTGGCTACCTCTGTAGCCATTAGGCTGTTGCTCTGAAATGAGGCTGAAATAGGGAAAGAGAGCAAAGGATCATGTCTCTTTATTGGGGTGATCATCCTTAGCCCCTGCTCCCCCATTTCTCTCTCTGATTGTACATATTGAGCAATACCTTTGTGGTCTGCCCATCTCTCCTGCCCTTAGGAAAGCCATCTCCACAACTCTATGCACATCAAGAGCCCCCATGCTATACAAGGGGGCTCTCTGACCTTCAAAGTCATTATTAGTTGTAGCCTTTTGGCTTCTAGCAACTGAACACCGCAACCTGGATTTTGTTACTTCAGGCCTCATCTTACGCATGGACATGCATGGCCTGGCAGTGACATTGGTCTGGGACTGCAGAGGAGAGTTGCCACTGAACTTCTTGGCGAGGCTGGCTCCCTCTGCCCTGTGCATTCCTGGTGGCCTTGGTGAATGGTATTTTCTCTGGGCTCTCCCATGGAAGATAATGTTCTGTGTTTTGTGGCTTGACACAGTATATGCATTCCAGCATGCCCACATCCCCCTGTCTGCTTACTCCTCTCTCTGTCCTCTGCCCGGGCCATGGGGGGTTTTTATTTTATTCAACATTGGCTATCACTCTTCCAGGCCTCTAAGAGCACCCTAGCAGCAGGTTTTCTCCATCCCCTGGTGTCCTGTTCAAAAATGTGTCCCCAAATTAATGACTCCTGCTTCTCTAGTCTTATATCGAAGCCTCCTTGATTAAGCATCTTCAAAATCTACAGCTCAAGGCAATTCATGGCGCCTGCCAGGAGCTGCTAGCTAGTTCTTGCATCACTGTTGGTGCATAATGTCTCTCCTCCCTTATCGGGCCCAGCCACTTCCCCAGCTGAGTGATGCTTGGTTTCCACCCGAGTTATTGCCCTAGCAGCCAGGAGGTAGGGGCGCACCCTGAAAGAAGGTATCCGCTGCCTTGTGGGGGGTGGGAGACTTGTAGCATCTTCTAGCACAAGGGAAGTTCTAGCTCTGACTAGGCAGGGCTGGGCCACTCTGGAAGCTGTGAGTGTTCCAGGGGGTCCACAGATCCAGCATGCGTGGGCGCCCATCCAAGCATCTTCTCCTTATGTTTCAGGATCTCAGGCTTTCCCAGCCACGGCCCTGACCTTAGAATAGCAGACCTGCCTTGGCTGAGCGTTTCAGTGTCTTTGGAGCTCTATAAATCTAACCGCCAGGTCTGTTCCGTTTGCTGCTCAGCTGTGGCTGCTCTTCCACTGCGGCAGATGGAAGGGCCTCCGTGGAAGCAGCTGGAGTGGCCCTCTGGTCCTCCCACGTGGTCTCTAACCGTTAGAGGCCCTCAGGTTCTCTTTATCCCCCTGCAGGCATCCAGCCGACTTAGCAGTAACCAGCCAACCTTACTTCCTCTGCCATTGTTCCTCCCGTGTCCTTTAAGTGCCTAGAACATTGTACCAACGAGGACATTCCTCTGCACCGGGAGGTTTTCTCTGGTCGCCTCTGGTGAAATCTGTAGCAGTTGGACCACTATCAAGTGCTGCAGTGTACCTGCGCTCCACGTCCCTCTCGGGACAGTGCCCTCTTCACCTGCCAGCCAGGTGGCCCCAGGTTCTCTTCCGACCATGTGGGTTGCACTGGCCTGGGTCCTCTGAGAAGCAGGCACCAAGAGAGAGTTCACATGGAAGGCGAAAGGCCTGTGAGGGGAAATGCGGAAGGCCCTAGAAGCAGGAGAGAGTCACAGCAAGATGCAGGCCACACCCTTAGGAAAGAGAGAGGAAAGAAAGGAGGGTTAAATGTCCATCCACTGATGAGTGGATAAGTAACATGTGGTGCAGCCATGCAATGGAATGTTACTTGGCAATAACAGGAAATGAGGTACTGATACTTGCTACAACACGGGTGGACCTCAGAAACATTGTGCTGAGTGAAAGAAAGCCGCTCACAAATGGTAACATGTGGTATGATTTCATGTATGTGAAATGTTCAGGCAGGCAAATATACCGACACAGAAACTAGATTAATGGTTGCTTAGGGCAGAGGGGTTGGGGGCAATTGGGGAGTGGTTGCTAATGTCTGTGAAGTCTCTTTTTGGGGTGATAGAAATGTTCTAAAATCGATTGTGGTGATGTTCACTCCACTCTCGGAAAATACTAAAAAACATTGACTTCACACTTCAAATGGGCAGATTCCATGGCGTGTAAACGGTATTTTCATACAAAACTGTTACATTAAAAGAAAAGAAGGAAAAGGGGGCTGTGCATGAGGAGTCTCAGACCGTGGCACAGTGCCAAGGCGGTTTCAGTCAGGCCGACTGGGGGCCTTTGTCCCCTGTGTCCCCTGTGCTCGGTCGTCGCCGGGAGCAGCCCTGGCAAGGCCCCCCTCGGAGGCGCAGAGGCAGCAGGAGTGCCGGTCAGTTGTACATTCTGCAGTGGGCGATCTGGGAGGCACCCATGCACGTCTCCGTGTCCTGTGAGCCAGCGTAAGTCACACGCCCTAGACTTAGGGTGTAGAGAAAGAGGTGCCACATCTCGCTGAGAAGAACAGCAAAGTTCTGTTGCAAAGGACTGTGCCACACTTGCATCAATCAACTCACTGAGTTCTCCCAGCAGCTTGTGAAGTGTGCACTACTATTACTCTCACTCAGTAGATGGCCTGGGGGTGCGTAGGGGGATTAACTAGTCCAAGATCATATATAGATGGTAAGTGGAGGAGCCTGGATTTGAACTTGTCAGTTTGGCTCCACAGTCTGTACTCTTTGTGTTATGCCATATTTTCATGCAATATATTAACCTGAATATCATTATGAAACATTTGAGAATCAATTGGAGAGCTTTCAGTGTCTACAATGAAGGCTTCATGGGAATAGGGAGTCAGAGTTCCTGTACTTCTGTGTGCATTATCCTCCTTATCTTTACTCTAAGTCTCCGAAATTAGAGAGACAGGAGGGAATTATATCCAGCCTAGACCTATATTTATTTCATTTTTTAATCCTGATACTTAAAAAAAAATTTCGGCACATTTTTAACACTAGTATAGTAAGTAACCTTAATATATGATTGAAAATGCAGAATTGGCCCTGGCTGGCATAGCTCAGTGGATTGAGCGCGGGCTGCGAACCAAAGTGTCGCAGGTTCGATTCCCAGTCAGGGCACATGCCTGGGTTGCAGGCCATGACCCCCAGCAACCGCACATTGATGTTTTTCTCTCTCTCTCTTTCTCCCTCCCTTCCCTCTCTAAAACTAAATAAATAAAATCTTTAAAAAAAAAAAGAAAATGCAGAATTGATTGGAATTGCTTGGTTATCACTAAGCTTGAAATGAAAATAAAAACTTATGAAAGAGAAGGAAAATTTGTATCAACTGAGGGGGTCCTAGGAAGGGATTTGAGAAGACAACCCAATGTTATTACCCCTCGTTTGCTAGAGAGCCTGGCGTTGGCTCCGTCTTGCTCCCGGAGTTTGCGTTATTGCAGCTGACTGTAGCTCAACAGCTTTCTGAGAGGAGGTGCCCACTGCGGGCTTCAGGAATCTGCGGTTCAGCACGAGGCAGGGAGACCGGCCGTCCAATACAGCTCCGCTCTCTGGGCGTTGGCGAGAAAGGGAGGGGTGGGGCAGTGTGTAGAGCATGCCACGTAAAGATTAATAAAGTCGGAAACAGAAAGATGAAGTAATTTGACCAGGTTCAGACTAAAATGCAGTAAGTTGAAGTTTTAGGTTAATTTGGCTTGGCTCTAGCACCAGGACTCTTTCCTTGAATTTTTCTCTATCTTCAGCCCAGCAATTCCTTTAAATTCTTTCACTTAAAATAGTTTGTTCCATGGTTTCTCTTAATTACAGAACATATTTGTATCACTTTGAGGGCTGTCTGTCCTCTCCACTGATAAACACACACTCGAGCAACAGGAGATTATCGGGCTCTTGGCCGCCACCAGAGGTAAACTCACGGGCCATTGGTACCACAGAGAATGTTTGGATGATCTGGGATTTCGGGCAATGAAAGGTTTTGAATTTTAGGAAGTGACAGACATTGTAGAATATTGTTTTAAAATACAGTTAAGACTTTGGGGAAGACATCATATTTTTCTGGGAGAGTTTGGCAGACTGCATTAGAGAAGAAACACGAGAATTCGCACGGCCACAGAAGGCAGGGCCGGGACTCTCAAGTAGGCATTAGAAGGAGGGCGTCTTGGACTGAGTTTAAGAAAGGTGTTCCCGCCCTGGCTGGCGTAGCTCAGTGGATTGAGTGCGGACTGGGAACCAAAGTGTCCCAGGTTCAATTCCCAGCCAGGCTACATTCCTGGGTTGCAGGCCATAACCCCCAGCAACCGCACATTGATCTCTCTCTCTCTCTCTCTCTCTCCCCCCTCCCTTCCCTCTCTAAAAATAAATAAATAAAATCTTAAACAAAAAAAAAAAAAAGAAAGGTGTTCCCAGGTGGAGCCACCCGAAATGGGCTGGCGTTGCTTGTTATGTGGTGAGTTCTGCACTGCCAGGGGCTCCATAACCCTCTGCAGAGAAGGGACATGGGGACACTTTTACCGGTTGTGAGTTTGTACTGCGTGATCTCAGAGAGGGCTTTTAAAACACTAGGTTTTTGTGCTTGCATTTTCCATCACTGTGAATATTTGAGACTCGATACTCCCCAAATCGTGACATAAGGCACTCCCGTAAATAGGAAACCACTATAAAGGAGCTAATCACTCAGCCTCCCTGAAGAACGATGTCCTTTGCCCTGGACGATTATAAAAACAGGCGAAGGAGAAGGTGCGGTTTCAGGTTCCCACGTTAAGGCAGAAGTGGTTTTCCGTCAGGGTGACTGCGGTAGAAGTGCGAGGGTCTTTGTCAGTGTGGACTGCTCGGTGTTGATGTGCTGTGCACGTTTCAGACACCCTCTGGCCGTCTACTTGATTTCACTGGAATCAGCTTTCGTTACTGCTTCAAGGGAAGTCAACAACAGCAGAGCGCTTTGGACACACATTCTGTGAGCCACCTGTCTCAGTGGGAGACCTGGTCCTCTTCATTTCATTAGGTCCTGTGAGAGAGGGGACAGATTAGATTATTTTGAGTGCAGTCTTTCCCTGCCCTGGCAGTATTAACTATCAGTATGCAGCCATTTGTTGTGACTCTAAAGGGTGTTGTGCTAAGATGTAAGTCTGGGCAGTGGTAGAAAAACTCCACGGAAGTCAGAAGGACGGGCTGGGTTTTATTTTTGTGCCATATAAACAACGAATTGAAAAACCTTCGGAACCCCCCACCTCCAGAATGGCCCTTTAAAGTAGTACCTGTGTGAGGTGACTTCAAAGTGTGGCAGACGAGTGTCTGGTAAAGTCCTCTCTTACTAAATGAAGGCAGTCACGTTTGGTCAAAATCCCTTTTGTGCATTCAGTTCATTGTATTGAATTTACAGTCACCTGTCAGAAGCTTTTCCTAACTTTAGCAACGGATCACTTTTCCTTTACTTGATCACCATGTGGTATTTTTCTTTAAATGCTAGGACCTAAAATCAGTACAGTTGAAAGCACAGGGAAGCAAGACACACCTGGGGAGCGGCAGCTTCCCAGCCCATCTTGTCCCCTCCCCGACCCCACCACCCGGAGCCAGAGGGCTGGGACTGGATGTCAGGTGGGACCTCCCCACTGACTCCTGGGCTGTGGTTTCCAGGATAGGATTCCTTTGGCATCTACACCTTTAAGGTTCTCGCTCCCACTTTACTGGTCTGTGTGCATGTATACATCTCTATGTACATGTGAATGTATATTTTTGAATGTTGACAATCAAGATCTGTTCTGTCCTATTAATAATAAAATATACATATTGATTCACTAGTCGAATTATACAATATCATCTATTTGCCAGGGTTTGTCTTTCCCTTAAGAATCATATTGTGGTAAGTGACCTTAGCAATCATCTAGCTCAATCACTTCGTTTATAGCAGGCTGAATTATGATCTGGAAAAGCTAAGTAATTTTCCTCTGGTCACACTTCGAGTTTTTGACTGAATTAAGTATGGGTTTCATATCTCCTGGCCCTGGCCCAATGCTCCCTTTAAAAAATATATATATATATATTTATTTATTTATTTATTTATTTATTTTTAGAGAGAGGGGAAGGGAGGGAGAAAGAGGAGAGCAACATTGATGTGGGAGACAAACATTAACTGGTTACCTCTCACATGCCCTTGGGAGGCGGGTGGTGGGGTCCTGGCTGGGTCCTGGCTGGCAGCCCAGGCATGTGCCCTGACTGGGAGTCAAATCAGGGACTTTTCGGATTACAGGACCACGCCCCACCCACTGAACCACACCGGCCAGGGCTCAGGGCCCGGTGCTCTCTTTATGATACCACATTGCCTTACCACTCGCAAAATGTGGGTCTTCCTTCTGTTTGGATGTGGATTCGTACTTACTAGCATTAAAAACAAAACACTGAAAACAAATTAAAAAAAAAAGAACTAAGTTAATTTCACCGAGCGGCCGAATTTAAGTATAGGACTCTTTGGCACTGTTACTGCTGTGATGTCTTCCAAAAGCTTCTTTTTAGGTTTTGGTGGTTTATGACTTCGATGAAATATAATGAGGTGGCAAATTTTTCTTACTGAGGTTGGTAGCAGAGTTTTGTTTTTCCAAGGAACAAAAGGTTTCCAACCTGTTCTCCACACGCGTGCGGTCACTGTGCTGGGAAAACCCCTGAGCAGCTCCCGTTTGCCTTCAGGATGGAATCCAAGCCCTCAGCCTGGCCCTCCCCCCCACCCCAACAGGCCCCCAGTGGTCCCAGCCCTGCCCGCCTTCTCCCCGCCTCTCCTCCCCCTCCGGCTGGGGTTGACCTCTTCGTGCTTCCACTGCACCCAGCTCTTTTATCTCAGGGCCTTTCCATAGGCAAGTGTTAGTTTCCCGCTTTTAACAAATCACCACCGCAAATTTAGTGACTTAAAAGATACCAGTTTGTTATTTTAAAGTTTCTGTAGATAAGCAGTCTGGCACGGTGTGGTTCGGTTCTCTTCTTAGGGTGTCAGCAGGCTGAATGAACTCACAGCCTTGGTCCACGCTGTTGGCCCGGGCTGCGGCTCGTTCAGGGGCGGGGTCCTCTCTCCAGCTCACTGGTTGTTGGCAGGAGCAAGAGCTCTCAGTTCCTCGACACATCTTTAAGTCAACACTGGCATGTCACACACTTCCCAACTTGGAGTTTTTCCGATTTACTCCTCTCGTTGGCCTCCCCTTCTGTCCTCAGCCAGCAGGAAGCTCTTCTTTTAAGGAGTCACACGACTACTTCATTCCCACCTGTTTACGCCAGGAGAAACCTCCCTGTTCTAAGGTCAGCTGATCAGTAACCTTGATTATACCTGCAGAGTCCCTTTGGCCACATCGAGTAACATATCCATGGGCATCATTACACCAGGGGCCAGAGGGTATGGGGGTCAAAACCCTGCCTGCCACAATGCAGTGCTCAGGACGGGGGTGCTGTTCCCTGTCCCCGTGTCTTGCTGCTTTGTCGGCTGGCTCTTACTCTATCCACTGGGCCTCCGATTTCCTTCTGCCCCTGTTTGCCCCTGTTCCCAAGGGGGGGATTGGAACCTCTCTTCAGTGCTCAGGGATTTCTCTGTACTTCCCCAGTGTCACTTTGTCACTTTGTCAAAGTGACCACCTGTCACTTTGTGTGCTCATCCATATCCTCTCAGGGGACTGTCGGTCAGCTCTGTGGGGGGAAGGCATGTTTGTCTGGGCGCCTCTGTGTTTCCCTGCTGAACTTGGTGTCTGCCATGCAGTTGATGGCTAATTTCTTTAAAAAGGATGAATCAGTGAATTAGTTGTATCTATGAAAGGCAGAAGCCTGATAATTGTCTTTGATACGAATTTCTAAAAGTGTGACCCAGAGGAAGAAAGAGGGCAATTTTAACTCAATATAGACAAATTATTTAAAACAAACAAACAGCCCCGGCTGTGTAGTTCTATTGGCTGGAATGTCATCCTGTGCACCAAAAGGCTGTGGGCTCCATCCCTGGTCAGGGTGTGTGCAAGGAGGGACCCCCCCCAAACAAATGGAATTATCTTCTGGAGGGTGGGCCCCTTGTAATACAGCCTTCCCTCACTGGATGAGTGTTCTAGGAACCCAGCTGTATCAGTGTACCAGCTGGCATTGTTGTGAGAGGCTGCGTTCTGCTTCAGTGAAGTTTTTTTGAAGACTCTTTCAACACATTTGCCCATTTCATGGTGGGTGAGCTATGAGTGCACCTGCCCGCACTGCACTGAGTGTTCAGCAGTTTTTTACTAAAAACAGCCTGACCCTGGTGCCCTACCTCCCTATTCTCCAGTTCTTGCCCTGAGCAGTTTTTTCCCCCAGACTAAAGAAGTCCTCCAAGGGGAACGCTTTGCCAATGTGAAGGGGTAAAACAAAAAACGTTAGAAGCACTAACACGCATCAAAATCGACGAGTTCAAAAACTGTTTTGAGCAGTAGAAAAAGTCTCAATAGGTGTATTGCATCAAATGGAGAGTACTTTGAAGGTGACTGAAGTTTAAACATGTAGGAATAAATACACAATTTTTTATAAATTCCAGGTTTTGGGGGGATCCCCCCCTCGTGCCTGGGTTGTGGGTTTGATCCCTGGTTGGCCAGTTGATGTTTCTCCCTCTCTCTCTCTCTTTCCCCTCACCGCCTTCTCCCTCTAAGATCAATGACAACAAATCCTCGGAGGAGGACTAAGAGAGGAGCCTGCCTGTGTTTGTGAGGCAGCGTACTCTTCCTTCCTGGACGCTTTTAGACGGAAGCTCCGCGGTGGGCTTCCGTCGCTGATGCTGTTGGGAGGCTGGCGTGCGTGAGCCGCTCTGTGAGGCGTTCTCTGTTTCTGTGGGCCCAGTGGAGAGGGCCGGCCTGTGTCCTTTTGCCTGGGACTCCAGGGAGAGACAGACCCACATGTTCCATCACTAGCAGCGTCCCCGTGCGTTCACTGTGGAGGCAGCCAGCCTGGTGCATCTGGGATCATTGACTCCCTAGTGTGCTGGCCTGTGCTGGTCCCCGACTCACAACTGAGTGGCCAGAGCAGTGTAGCAGGGCTGCTGTTTTATGAGTCTTTAACAGTGCATAAGCGACACTGGAGTTAAAAAGACCGTTGCCACCCGTTAGCAGAAGAGGGTGACGCGGTGTTTGAGAGCAGGCCCTTGGCTTCACGCTCCCAGCTCTACTGCTCGCTGGGTGAGGTGAGCACCTGGACACGGTGCCCGGGTCTCTGTGCTTCAGTGAAATGGAGATGGTGATGGGAGAACCTGCCGCGTGGAGCGATGGTGAGAATTAAACAGGGAAGACTAAAGGATGCGGCGCCGAGGATATAAGCGGCCTTGTGAAAGGGCTAGCTGTCACCATCGTTGTCCTGTCATCCTTGTTGCCACCCCTGCCACCCCCATCCTACGGGCACATCGCAGGTGGTTTGGGGCCTGTGGCCATGTGCATGGTGTCTGTATGCCACGCATGCAGGGCATTTTCCACTTAGTGAGTGATACCCGGGTGTGGTTTTCACTTATGTTTACCCTCTCAGATAACCATAGGGAACGGCTCCGATCATTACGTGACGCACGTTGTTAGTAGAGTAGGAACACTAAGTGCTGTGGTGCTCTTGAGCTGCTCGGGGCTTCTTACTAAGGCAGTCGGTCCGAAAACTGTCTTCTAGGAAGACTCACCTTACCTCTTTTTTGTCCCTTATTAAAGCAATTGGATGTTTTTAAAAAGCCTTTTAAAACCTTTTCCCCCAAAATAAAGAAAACCATAATCAGGTGAAAATCATATTTTACATGTAGATAAACGTGTATCACTTTCTGGATGATAAAGTGAAATATTCTTGCCACAACAATGCTTGCATCTGAATCTGGAGGAGATGGTGACCCTTTGCTTGTCCCCCTGAACAGGTCCACCCGAAATTCCACTACAAGCAGGCCCACGACCCTGGCACGGACACTTCCTGCGTGACTTTCTCCTATGATGGCAACGTCCTTGCCACCCGCGGAGGTAGGTTAGACACTTCCTCCTTGAGGTGGTTCTGCATGTGAAGCGATCGTATTTAACGCTGACAAATGCCACTCTAATATCCTAGGACTGTGTAAAGCCAGCTGTGCTTTGGTTGACGTACCTTTACCAGCCCAGTCTTTTTTCATTAAAATGCATGCCCAACCTGGCAATATGCCTTTATTAAAAGGTCTCAAGTAAAACTTAGAAAATCTGTACTTTTGTACCTAAGTTTTGGTTTTAGCTTCAAATTCCATCTGAGTTTGAAGCCTCCAGTTATGACTTTGCCTCTACCTGATGCAATTTTGTAGATGACAGTCTATATTTTTATACCATTTTATAATTTTGCATCTGGTATATCAAAGTCTTCTCTTTGCTGACCATTGATTTTTTTTCCCCAATTCAAGCACTAACTCAATTCAGTTTTTATTTTTTATTTTATTATTTTTTTTCAATTCAGTTTTTAAAGAAAGTTGTATGCCTGGCTGTTGTTTTTTAATGGTTCCAGGGTTGTTTGTGATCGTATTGTAAGGCTACTTACCACACTTATACAATGGAGCAGAGGTGGTTCCTGGTTGTTTCCTAAACCTTTCTCACACGGGTCAGCTGTGTGTTGGCAGAAAGAAATGAGAGAATAGTGAGGGCAGCTCAGGAGTAAAGCACCATGGGGAAGTATGGGAGGCGACCCAGGATCGCCAGGTAGGCCCGTTTGTGGGGACAGAAAGGCAATAGCAGGTAAGGAGACTGGAGCTGTATTATGGACAGCCTTAACTACCACATAAAGGACTTTAGTCTTCCTGCTGCAGGCCAAGTTCATCTAGCAGCGCTACACGTGGTCTTTCGTTCCCTTACGCAGCTACTACGTGTTGAGCGCTACTCTGAGGCAGCGCCGTGATGAGTATGCGCTGTGAACATCAGAGACCGGGCTCCTTCCCTGGAAGAGTCCTCAGCCTGGTGCAGAGGGTGGAGGAGCGGGGAGGAGGCTGGGAGGAGGTGGGGAGACGGGGCACCGCTTCCCCCGCCGAACCAGTCCGGAGCCTTTACCCTCCGGAACTCCATGCAGAGGATGGCTCTCATTTGCATAATTAAACTAAACCGTAGCACATGTACCTGCATTTCCTATTTATGGTGCACATGGCAAAGGTGGATACGTACAAAATATGTATTTGGGTCCTAAGGTGATTCTTAATTAGGACCGTATATACTTTTACTTACAAACAGTGGTTCTTACCCAGGCAGGGCCAGGGAGGGGTGGTCTCTGAATCCCCTGGGAAAGTTTCTCCGATGACAAATGCTCTACTGAGAAATCCTCACATTCAGTCTTGCATCTTTAGCTTAATATACCCAAGTCTCCAAGGCAGAGATGGTAGAGGAGAGAGGAGTGAGAGAGGAGTGTAGTTTGAAGATTCTTCCCAGAGGATCCTCCACGAGGCCAGCCTCCCGTACCTCACCGTCCCCCCGACCCCGACCCCGTGGATAATCAGTCCCTTAGGAGTATAGGATGGATCCCATTTCAGTCAGTCATCTGGGTGGTGATTCGTACCTTCCCCTTCCACCCTGTAGCAGCTCCCGGGGAACGAGTCGGCTGCCGACCCAGCACGTGTACTGTGCTCCGTCGTTTTCCTTCCCGGGTGTGTGGAGTTCGGCAGAGGAGGTCCACTCAGGAGAGTCCCCAGGATGTTGTGAGGCGCTCTGCTAGCTCCAGAACCCACCAGTTAGCTGAACTGTTCACTGGAGGTTAACGTTTTCTTACTGGTCGAGAATTGTGAGGGAGGAAATGTAACCTTTTTATTAAGACTAGAGCAGAAAGGTGAGTCTTAACAAAGTTCTTCCATTATAAGCAGGTCCCTAGTCCAGCCTACTGTGGACCAGTGCAGCTGCCCAAGCTGCATCTCAGAGGCGGGGTCACTGGGGAGAGTGGGGTTTCTGCTGAACTCTCCACTCACCTCACTTGCACCTGTTGCTGATCCTTAGTGGACCCGAGGGCTGGAGGCAGGTCTCAGCTGCGGACGCTGGGGAGAAAGAGCAGCGAAGACGCTCTGATGGGAGTTTTGGCTTTCGTCATGGTTAGGAATTAGGAGTTCTGCAGAAATGTGAAGAAGTGATTCTTAAAGGAATATTCACGACACTTGAACTAGCTTGGAGCAGTTGTGCTGCCCAGCAGAGTGAAGGACGACAGCCACAGAGACAGTTACAGTGCAGGGGCGGGGGTCCCGTGGCTCACCCTCACTGACCTTAAGGGGCAGCCTCACAGACACACCCGAGGGGGAAAGGATCTGCTCTGAACTGAGCTACTCTCAGCCGTGACGGCTGCTAAATTAATATCTTCCTAAAAAGCCAGGTTGTGCTCAAGCCGGCCGCAGGGGAACTCGCAGCTGCTCCAAAACCACTCTTCAGGGTCTGCTGTCTCTCTCGGGCTCCGTCCACCGCAGCTGCAGCATCAGTCTGGAGAGTAACTTCTAGAAGACCAGTTCGTTATTTATGCATCCTCTACTGTTCCCCCAAATAGTGCTTCCAAGCTCCCCAAACAGTTAAAAAATGTAAAACCTGCCTGTGGGCATCTCCTTTCCTCCCCTTCATTCCCCTTCTGATAGTTATGTGGGGGGGGGGGGCTCAGAATGGAACTTATTTACACAAAATTGTGTATTTAGTCTTACATGTTTAAACCCAGCCACCTTCAGAGTACTCCCCGTTCGATGTAATACGCCTATTGAGACCTTTTCCCCCCACTGCCAAAACAGTTTTTGGACACGTTGATTTGGATGCCTTTTAGTTCTTCTGTCATTTTCTGTTTCACCTCTTCCCCATCGGCCACACAGTTCCCTTTGAGGACTGTTTTCATCTGGGGAAACAAACAAAAAAAAGTCACTGGGGGGAGATCAGGTGAATAGGGGAGGTGGGGCACGGGGATCATACTGTGTTTGGTCAAAAACTGCTGAACACTCAGCTTGTTGCGGGCAGGTGCGCTCATAAATCACCCACCATGAAACGGGCAAACGCATTGATGAAAGAGTCTTCAAAAAAATTTCTCTGAAGCTGAACGCAGCCTCTCACAATGACACCAGCCGGTGCACTGAGACAGATGGGTTCCTAGAACACTCACCTAGCTTGGGGAACTTGTACTACACGGGGCCCACCCTCCAGAAGATAATTCCGGTTTTGGGGGGATCCCCCTTGTATGCTAAGTTTAGCAAATTCCAAACGTGAAACCAGGTCTTATTGCACAATTCACTTTGTCTTTTTTTTTCTTTCTTTTTTCTCTCTCAGGTGATGATACATTAAAACTGTGGGATATCCGGCAGTTTAATAAGCCACTGTTTTCAGCGTCAGGCCTTCCGACCATGTTCCCCATGTAAGTAGCACATTTTTGGGATTCGATAAGCGTAAGAGAATGAAAAACAAATTTATTCAGCTTAATGTTAATTTATATCATACGCTTTTTAGATCTTCTCAAAAAGGGATTTGAAGAGTGTTTGAAATAGGTTTTTTGAGAAATACCTTTCATTTTCCCTTTTTATTTTGCACATTCTTAGACTTTAGAACTTTTTTTGAAGTTGAAATGATGTATTTTCATGTGTTTTTGTGCGCGCGCGCACACACACACACACACACACACACACACGGTCTGTCCAGGAAAAGTCCAGCCATTGTTAGTGAACAGTTTGTGCCACATGGACGTAAGCTGGCAGCCAAGGAGAGTGGGCTGTAACGCACATGCGTGAACAATGACGACTTCACTGCACTAGTCAGGGGGGCGGTAGACACCATTGAGTGAGTACATGTCCTATGTGGCCATCACATTCAAAATGACTGAGCGAGTAGAGCAAAGAATCTGCATCAGATTTTGCCTTAAGCTTGAACATGCCTCTGTGGACCCTATTCGGAAGATTCAGAAGGGCGCAGCTACGGGCAGCTGTGATTGGCAGCACCACCGTGACCACGCACCAGCTCATGCATCTCGTGCAGAGTTTCCTGGCAAAACATCAAATCACCCAATGGCTCAGTCCCCTACAGCCCAGATTTGGCACCCTGTGACTTTTGGTGTTTTCCAAAACCAAAATCACCTTTGAAAGGGAAGAGATTTCATATTGTTGGTGAGATTCAGGAAAATACGACGGGGCAAAAAATGATGGTGACGGGGAGGACTGTGTGAGGTCCCAGGGTGCCTGTTTGGAAGGGGACTGAGGGGTCATTGTCTTGTGTACAGTGGTTCTTGTATCTGGGTATCGTCTTCAACAAATGCCTCTGTTTTTCATAGCACGTGGCTGGATCCTTTTTGGACAGCCCCGGATGTATTCCGGATGTGTGCTTAGGTCTCGGGGTAGTGGAAATACTTTAAGGGACTGACATGTTCTTTTCATACTGTGCGAATGACAGGGCAGGCTTACATTTTTGTTGTCTTTTATAACTTGAACCCTTTACCATCAAAGGGTTAGCAGCATTTTTACATATCATTTCCTTGCTTGTTTTAACTCACCTTTCCGGTCAGGGATTCCGTCACCTCCATTCACTCACGCTCTCTCGCTCTGGGAGCACCGTTTTTCTCCATCCTTCTAAGCTGACGAGTGAAGCATGTACACATTTTTTCCCGAGGCAGCTGAGGTGGAGTTTGACATCTGTACCCTGCAGTTGGTGCCCCAGCCACATTTTCTGTTTCTGTAGAAACAAGATTTCACGTCTGTGCTCACTAGTGACCAGAAGCAAGGAGAAGGTGGAGGTCCGGGGAGCGTCGGGCGGGGGGCGGGTGGGAGGAGCACTGTGCAATGACAGCACCGACCTGAACACAGCCTGCGGCCTCGGCCCACAGCCCATGGCGCTGGGCTGCTACGGCACACCACACTGATGGGCACGCCTGAATTCACAGCCGGTGAGGATTTTTTGAGCTCTTCTGTCGGCCACAAGCAGGACTCACTCCATGACTTGTTAGGGTCACGGCTTAGATCATTCACAGGCAGTGGCCAGGCCTCTAATAGCAACAGTTACTGAATCACAGCCACCAGTTTGGTTCCAGCGGTGCGGCCTGCTCCTCATTTCATGGTGTTTGACTCCACACTGCTCAAATTATTTGAGTGGTGGCGGCGGTAAAAAAATGGTTCCAAAACCGGCTACAGCAATCACTCCTTTGACATTAGTCACGCAGTGTCTGTGTGTTACGTCGACGCCGTCACGTCCGTGCGGCGTCTTCCCACGCTCCCTGCACTGAAAAGCGTTCTGGTGTGTGGGAGTGAGAAGCACAGATCCCGGAACCAGACTACCTACGTGTGGATCCCAGCCGCACCACCCTCTTTTGTGATCTTGGACAAGGTTTACTAAATCTCTTTCTGCCTCAGCTTCCTCATCTGTAAAATGGGTATACTAATAGCCACCTCCCAGGATTATTGTGAAGATTAAGTGAATTAATTTAAGTGCTTGACTCCTAAGTCCTACTTAAGAGTTACCTCTTATTACCGTGATCTTGTTTATGTTTTATTGAACTCACTTATTGTTGCCGCTCTCTTGTGGGGCCACAGGCTCGTACTGACACGCTCTTTCTGCCTGCAGGACCGACTGCTGTTTCAGTCCAGATGATAAACTCATAGTCACCGGCACGTCTGTTCAAAGGGGGTGTGGCAGCGGCAAACTTGTGTTCTTCGAGCGCAGGACTTTCCAAAGGGTGTACGAGATAGACATCACGGATGCAGTATGTATATTCTCCCCCCGCCCCCCCCCCCAGCTCTGAGGATGCAGTGAAGTGTGCCTGTTGGCTGTCTTGCGTTTTGGTTTTAAAATAGAACATGAGCCCTGGCCCATACACTTCAATGGTAGCTACTTTTTTTCTCCATCACAATGAACTTAATTTCTGTGTAGTTATTTGGAAGTTCAAGACATTTTAAATTTAACTTACACATCTGAAAAAAAAAGCTCCTTTAGTTTTCTTTACAGATTAACATTTGCACTACATTTATTTATTCATTTATTCATGTCCTGAGACTGGACATGTTATAATAATATAATACTAGTGAAGATTCCCAGAGTATAATCTGAATTCCTTTAAAGTCTTTTCAAATATGTATTATTATTATTTAGATGGTGCTATTCATTGTTATTTTCTGTGTATGCAACAGGCCAACTAATGTCTGTGCAAATTTTCTTTGGCTCATTGTCAAAATCAGCAGTAATATCCTGTGTCTTACACAGTGCTCTTATGTAGGTTCGCCAGTTGTTTCAGTTCTTTGTATATATCTGAGACATACTAAGCACTTAAATTGTTCAGACAATCAAACAACTGTTTTTAAATCACCAGTAAAAGGCTTCTGTCTCTAATGTCCTAGCATTACTTTGGAGTCTTAATTGTAGGCCCCACAGTCGAAGCCACAGTATAGTTAGAGACAATGTAGAAATAACAATGAGACTAATTCTAGATGCATACTTAAGTTTTATAGGGCCCAGTCTCATGACATCATTTGAAATGTGCCAGCACTAACAATACTTTTTTTGGGGTGCATCCAGGAGCCACCTAAAACACTAGGATCAAAGAGAAAACACTCTTGATTCTATCAACTTTAATCTCAAGAAATAAAATGATTATAATTGAGCTATTCTGTTATGCCTCTCAGCGACTACACATTTCAGTATTATTTCAGTATTATTTATGATGATGTTTTTAAATTGTGATTTAAATGGAAACATAATAAATTAAGGGGCGTGGAAACATGATTTACCTTTAAAGACATGCTGGATTTCTGTAGCGTACGGAAATGCTCTTTGCCGTGTTGCTCTGAGGTGCTCTTCCAGGTAGACCTTTTTCTCCAGAGCACTCACCACCCCTTCACCTATTGTGTGTGTGTTCTCATCCGTCTTCTGCCACCAGGATGCCAGTCTGTGAGGGCGGAAACTCTGTTTCGTTCACTGGGATGTCCCGAGGGCTTAGAAGAGCGCCTGTTACACAGGCGGTACTCAGTCGATACTTACCGAATGAGTGGATGGCACACAATCGGCCTTTCATATCCATGGGTTTTGCAGCTGTGGATTCAAGCAACTTTGCATTGAAAACTATTTTTTTTAGTTGCAGAAAATTGGTCCTTAAACATTACAGCATCGCAATCATTTACATAGTATTTACGACATAGTATTTACGGTGTATTGTATTTGGTGTCATAAGTAACCTAGAGATGATTTAAAGTATGTGGGAGGATGTGCACATACTATGCCATTTTATAAAAGGGACTTGAACATCCGCAGATTTGGGCATGGGCCAGGGGTCCTGGGACCGATCCCCCCGCAGGTGCTGAGGGAGGACTGTACCTGGGAAGGCAAGTAGGTAACGCGCATTGTGGAGCTCTGGTGCGTCTGTGGAGAGTGAGGCGCGAGAGACGTGTCTAGAGATGGAAAAGCAAACTGACCTTGGAGACCATACAGGAAGGTGACATTGTGTTGTGGCTTTTTTTTTTTTTTAAGCAGAGGAATGGCACATTCAGATCTGTGTTTTAAAAGTTAATTTTGACTGGAGTGTGAAGGTCAGACTTAAAATATTCAGTGTTCATCTATAGATGAAGGCTGAAGTTTGTAACTTGGGAGACTGAGTCGGCGTTCTGTGTGATTGAGAAAAGGAAAGAAAAGAAAGAAAGCAGGTGTTGGAAGAAAGACGGTGAGTTCTGGTGTGGGTGTGTTGCACTGGAAGTACCTGCAGGACCTCTGGGTAGGTGGGTAGGTGGGTTTGGTGCTTAAGAAAAAGAAGACAGTTTTGGAAGCAGCATTGATAGTTCATAGTTGAAATGTTGGTTACCGATTAGTTAGGTTAAAGAAAGGCAAAAAGCAGAGAGAGAATGAGCCTGTAGGAAACTTGAGCATTTAAAGGATGAGCAAGTGAAGAGAAGCAAGCGAAGGAGAAGGGTCAGTGAACCAGCAGACCAGACCATATACTGAATTGTCTTAGAAATGTCAGGTACCTTCCAGGGGCCTTGTAAATCATTGATGTAGGGTTTGTGTGTCTTTTTATTGTTATTGACATCAGACAACATTGTTGTCTGCTTATACAGTAGAATGGAATGTTAGAGAGACTTCCAACTGCCTCTTTGATCTGTTTTCTCAGGTTTTAAGACAGCCTTCTTGGAATGAAAGAAAATAAACAAATGTGTTCTTTGGAAGGGGTGAGGGGTGGACACCTCAGTGCTGTGCTTGTGTGACTAGCACAGGCAGTGGGGGCCTGGGGTCTGTCCTGGGTGTGATTGATTGTGCTTGCACACCCTCTTTGAAAACAGAGACTCCTGGAGTTGTGTTCTAGAGGGCCAAGCTCAACGTGTATGTGGATCCAAACATTGTTCTCAGTCAGGGGATGTGAGACTCTGTGTAATTAATTTACTAGTGACTAAAAACTGCCCTATCATTTTCACAATAAATAGCCTTTTAAGATAGAACAATTGCACTTCCCACTTTTATTTTTGAAGCAAACTTAGAAAAAAGCTGGCTATAATTTTACTATAATTTTACTATCTGCCTTGTCATGTGCTCTGAATTTTTTTTCTCTGTTCAGTGTTGAGGTTCTCACGCCTCCTCACTAGGAGATGACAAGTGTTTAGCATTCTCTGTTTTTACTGTGTGATGTTTATACACATTTTATAATTCTGCTGCAGCTATTTTTAGATGTGTTCTCTGTAGTCCAATGGTATTTCCTCAAGTTAAGAGAAAACACGTGCATATTCTTTACATATCTAATTCTTTGTAATTTGAGAGTGTGATTACCATATTTTTCAGACCATAAGATGCACCAAGGTTTTAGAGGAGGAACATAGGAAAAAACATTTTTGAAGCAAAAAATGTGGTAAAATACTTAATAACATAAATAACATAATATTTCACCAATGTCAATGTAAACAGAACTCAACAGCAGCATTAACAACCATTATTCCTCCCAAATTTGAGGTGGGGGGAGGGGGGAGTGCGTCTTATAGTCTGAAAAATACGGTAGCCTCTTTTCTAAAATGAATTCCATTGCACGCTTACTATTGTTTTTGTGTAGGACACCACAAACTTTTCATGTTGTACAAAAGTTATTTATTACCCTATTTTATGTGATAAAAATAGAGGAGTAAAAGAATGGACAAAAATATGTATCAAAATTTAAGAAAATAATTATATTTAGAAGAAACAAAATTTTAAACTTTTTCGGAATTTTAGTTTTTTAGGAAATGCTCCTAAATAACATCATAAACTATTATTAGCTAAGTAATTTTTCATCAAACTGTAGTTTATTGCAGAGTGACTAACCGAATTTCCTTTTTAACTGATATAGTTCAAGGGACATTGTTTATGACCTTGTACTAGCATGTCACCATTTATACTCTTTAACCAAAGTGGAGTGAGAAACAGTTGTTTTGGCCTGGTGTTATTCAGGATGGTGGCCTCTTTACCTCAGTTGCATTTCGCAGTAGCTTGAAAGACGTGCCAGGCATTTCCTTGGGCAAAGAGAAGAAAGGTAGAGAGGAAAAAGCCAGGCGTTTGACACCTGACCCTGACTTCTGTTCCATTTGTTTGTTTGTTTGTTTGTTTGTTTGCTGAGGTACTTGGCGAGGGCCCTCTGTGTCTGTAAACCTGACTGAGCACAGTGAGGAGTGGAAATAAAAAAACACAACCTTTGTTTTTAAAAGAGCTATAACATTTAGCACAATTGGTCTAGCTGAAAGGAAGGGGAAGAAAATTTGCTTTGATATTTTCAACTAGACTACCCTAAACATTTCAAAGTTGAGAATCAACATATAATGGTAAAGTTCTTTTAAGGAAGAAAAAGAGTTATTTGTGATTACCTAAAGGATATTTGATTATCTTTAAGAACATTTCTTTAACTTCTGAAGAGAATAGATAGCAAAGAACAGGGATATATTAGATTTTTGCTTCTTTTCACTTGTTTTCAAGAACATCCCTTTCCTGTGAGAGAAAATGAAATCTAGATTATGCACATGTCACTTACATTCTTTAAAAAACACTCAGAATGTCAAGTATTAGGTATCCTATATCAGTTTGAAATCTTACTAATTTTTTCTCATGGAGCCAGCTCTGCAGCTAGAGAAGGTACATATTCTGAATCTGTCTTCCTGGAATTTTATCAGTTATCTTCATCTACATCAAATGGAGGGAAGTGAAATAAAAATGGCTTTTATATTGTTGTTAGTCCGAACTCGGGACTTCTCCTACAAGACAGGGAGAACCTGAAGTTTTTCTACCAGATTTATGTGCTTGCTTACTTAAGAACTATAGATACAAGCTGTATCCATGCCCCTTATTATTATGGGCATTGATGGAAAAAGATGCAATTATTGTTAAAATTACGTTAAGTTGCAATTTACATATTTACCAAAAGGATGGAAAATTTCTTATTTAAGGCCCGTATGTCTGATTATAGAAGTAGCTTACTACATACAATGAGGTCTGTCCGGACGAAGTCCAGCCATTGTTAATATTAACAAATGGTTTGAGGGGCATCGCTGTAACCTGACAGCCAAGGAGAGTGGACTGGAGTGCACATATGTGAACAATGATGACTTCACTGTACTGGTCAGTGGGGGCAGTAGATGCTGCTGAGTGAGCATGTGAGCTGTGTGGCCATTGCATTCAAAATGACTGAGTGGAGCCCTGCCTGATGTGGCTCAGTGGATTGAGTGCCGGCCTGCGAGCAAAATGCCTTAGTGAGTAGAGCAACATGTCTGCATCAAATTTTACGTTAAGCTTGAACATTCCTCCATGGAAACTATTCAGATGACTCAGAAGGACGCAGCTATGGGCACTGGCGACTGGCAGCTTCATCAAAACAATGCGCCCGCTCTTGCATCACGTCTCCCGCACAGTTTTTTGGGGAAACATTAAATCACACAGGTGACTCAAACCCCCCATAGCTCAAATGTGGTACCCTGTGGCTTCTGGCTTTTCCCAAAACTAAAATCTCCTTTGAAAGGGAAGAGGTTTCATACCGTTGATGAGATTCAAGAAAACACAATGGGGCAGCTGATAGTGACTGGGAGAACTGTGTGAGGTCCCAAGGGGCCTACTTTGAATGGAATTGAGGCATTGTTGTCCTATGTACAGTGTTTCTTGTATCCTGTGTATACTTCAATGAATGTCTCTATTTTCCTACTACATGGCTGGATGTCTTCTGGACAGACCTTGTATATTGAGAAAATAAGGTCCAAGTTGTATAAAACAATCATTTATTAAAAGAAAAAACACCAAATTTTGATGAAGATCAATGGCATTTTCTTTTTTATTTAATTGGGTGAAGTTTTGAAGGGAACGTGAGTTTACATTATTTTTCCTTACCTTATAAGAGCTGATGCTTCATACATACATATCAATGAGGATTATCAGATTAGCTTTTTGTATGTTAATTGTATTTTTATGATTATAAAAATAGTATATATTAAATCCCAGCTTGACAATGAAGAAAAGGTTATTAAGAAAATAAATATCAAATGTAACCACATCACCCATAGATTATTCCCAGATATGACATTTAAATTAATACATTTTTATGTCCAAGAAAATTATTATATGTGTTAACATATAAAGTGACATACTATATGAAATGAAAGTATTGCCACTTTTATTTCCCATTAAAAGTTTTTATGTTCTTATTTGGAGAGAATATTGATATTTTAAATCCAAAGAGATTGAAGAGGAAGAGTAAATGGGTATAACAGGGCCATTAAGTAACGGACCCTCCATGAAGCTAGTTGTTTATCTTAACTCATTAGTGTCGGGGGACATGCTGGCCATCCCGATGGTCATCTCCCATTACTTGTGCATATGGAGGAGAACAGAAAGGTCATTCAAGTTAAGGGACATTCCAGTAGTCCTCAGAATTGGCTCTGGAATGTGCCTTTGTTCTTGCGTTGGAATACAGAGATAAGCACCCTGTGAAGGTCTGTCCCTGAAGGAGCTGGACCCACCTGTGCTCCTGTCTCGTCCTCGACCGGACTCCCCATCTGTCTCATGGGTGCAGAGTCCCAGTTCAGGCAGGACCGCGCCTCTTTGGAAACCGTTTTCTAGAGATGAGTCAGGTGGGGTCCTCGCTCAGTCAGGATTATTCAAGGACCCGTGCACCCAGGGAGCTCGAGCTGTCTGCCGGCCGTGCAGATGCCAACCGAAAATGACCGTGAAACAAAGACCACATTTGGCATTGACCTGCCTCCTCAGATACGGTACAGCCCTCTTCATGTGTAGCACACGGGGATGGAAAAACTGGACTTGGAATTCGCTGGCTTTCCATGATCTGATTTTCATTAAAGAGCAGTCAGGCAACTGATGGACTGGGGAATAGCAGGTGCTTTGAATTATGTATCATTTTGAATAAAGAGGTATCAACTTAATGAAATTTGCTGTAATTCACTTTCTTGGGAAGATTAAACAGTGAGCATTCTAGGCAGATCCTAATGAACACGCTTCTGTTTAATAAAATACGCCTTTTCCCGCAGCCGGGTGGTGGGACAGAACACCCATCAGCGGTGTACGGAGCGTTTGCTCGTTGAGACCAGGAAGGCAGGGCAGTGAGCACTGGTTGAACCCGGTCTTCCGAGATGCATGGATGTTCGGTAGGGAAGCTGGGAGTAGGAGGAAGTGGTGACGTTTTAGTGCAGATCTGCCAGCACAGCAGTTGCCTAGTGGTTTCTCTAGCCCCACCCTTCCCAGGGTCCAGGGATAAGCCCCAGCCTGGCTCCCATGCTGGCGTTTCACTGTCAAGAAGCACCGTGAGTGGCCAGCACTGCTTTCCCTACGATTGTTTTCTTTAATCACTGAAGAAAAGAGATGCCGTCGGGCTATGATGAAAAACACTACTGCATTTTTGCCGCTTTCGTGATTCAGATTAGTGAAACCTTTCTTGGGATATTCCGAAGCTGGCAGCGCACACACCAGAGCTCACTTTAAACAGTCGCTGGAATTCAGCCTGGACGCCTCACTAAATTAGCTTCACACTGCCCGAGAGTGGGGGCTGGTGTCAGCGAACCTCGATGAAGTTCCTTCTCGGTTCTTGTTGCCTCTGAAGGTCTCAGGTCATGGGTGTCCAGGACAGTGGTTTTCAGGATTTGAAGGTTACAGGCCGGTGCTTGCCTGTAGGCATGTGAGAGGACAGAGGAAAGGGACCATTGATGTCATGGTGTTTTTACTGCCGGTATCTCCCTGAGCAAGTCTTAAAAGGCTTAGATGGGGAAGAATGACAGGCACCAGTTGAGTGTTTTGAAGGTTTTTTTTTTCTTTTAGTATTTAAAAAAATCACACTGTGAAATGGATCTCTTTGTAAAGTGTGTATTTCTGTGCTTTTCAGCACACGTTTAGTTTCGTATAGCCACCGCAGCACCGTCAGCACACACACAGAGCAGTCCCGTCACCCCCGGGTCCCCTTCGTGTGCCGTCCCTCCGTCACCACCCTGCCAGCCCGTGCCCCGCCCCCACTCCTGGCCCTCAGCACTCACTGATTATTCTTCCTCACCACAGGGGTGCCTTTCTAAGGACCCCTTCCAAGTGGACTCATGCAGGACGTAACCTTTTTAGACCCACTTCTTTCTACAGAGTGAATGCCTTTGAGATTCATCCAGGCCGTTTGTGCGAAGCACTAGTTTGTTACATGTTATTCCTGGGTAGTTTCCACTGTCTAGCACAGTTTATCTGTTAAAGGACATTTGGTTGTTTCCCGTTTTTGGAGATGATGGGTAGAGCTGCTATAAGCATTCACATACATGTTTTTGTATATGATCGTAAGTTTTCACTTCTCTAGGTAACCACCCTAGAGTAGGCTGGCTGGGTCATGTGGTGAGTGTATGTATATTTTTATAGGAGAATGCCAAGCCAGTCTTCAGAAAAACAATGCCATTTTGTATTCCCACCAATGGTATATACATTTTTCACTGTCTCTGTATCCTCGCCCATATTTTTTATTGTTGGCATGTTGAACCTTATACATTCTAATACATGTGGTGTAGTATCTCATCATGGTTACAATGAGCATTTTCCTACTGGCTTATGTTGAGGAATAGCTTCATGTGTTCATTTTCCATTTTTATATCATGTTTGATGAAATACCTATTCAGGGGTGTTGTTTTTTTATCATTTTAAAGTCAGGTTGTATTTTTTTACTGTTAAGTTTTAGATGTTCTTTATATATTGTATGTGCCAAGATATTTTGGGGGGGGGGGTTGGATATATGATTTACAAATATTTTCTCTCTGTTGTTTGTTTTTTAACTTTTTTCCAAATAGTGTCTTTTATGAAGCAAAAGATTTTAATTTTGATAAAGTCTGACTTATCAGTTTTTTTCTTTTGTAGAATGTGCTTTTGGTGTTACATCTAAGAACTCCCTAAGGGACCCCAAGTCACACAGATTTTCTTCTAAAAGTTTTATGTTTTAGCCCTGGCTGGTGTGACTCAGTAGTTGAGCGCTGGCCTATGAACCAAAGGGTCACCAGTTTGATTCCCAGTCAGGGCACATGCCTGGGTTATGAGCCAGGTCCCTAGTGAGGGGCGTGGGAGAGGCAACCACACATTGATGTTTCTCTCCCTCTTTTTTTCCTTCCCTCCCCCTCTGTCTAAAAATAAATAAATATATTTTTATAAAGATTTTAAAAAGATTTTATTTATTTATTTTTAGAGAGGGAAGGGAGGGAGAGAGAGAGAGAAAGAGAGAGAGAAACATCAATGTGCGGTTGCTGGGGGCCGTGGCTTGCAACCCAGGCATGTGCCCTGATTGGGAATTGAACCTGAAATGCTTTGGTTCGCAGCCCGCACTCAATCCACTGAGCTACGCCAGCCAGGGCAAGAAAATATTTTAATAAAATAAAATAAAAGTTTTATGTTTTACATTTAGGGGTATGGTCCATTTAGAGCTAATTTTGTGTAATAGAGTGAATTACAGGTTGAGACAGGGCTAGGACTAGGGTCAGGTTCAAGCACAAAGTTTAAGGTGATGCAAAAAAAAACCCTCAGTAATGAAGATAAATAATATTTTAATTCAACATTTAAAAATCAAAATTACTGTCAAAAATAATGACGAATAAAATACCAATATTCTAAATAAAAGTAGGATCAGTAACAGTGCTATGCCAAGCTGTATCAAAGCCTCAGGCACAAGAAAAAAATCAGTTTGTCTAATGCTGTCTTTATTTAAAGTTTTGACATTTGGTTCATCACAGATTTGGGGGCTGGGGGTATGGGGAGGAGCTGGAGTACCAGTATGGGGAAAACTGTAAACTGACTTCCGCTTCAGTGATACATGGAACTCGGGACTGATTCCCCATGTACCTACCACTGTTTACTCCCCAGAGCCCTCGAATAGGTGCTCCATGCCTTTTGTCAGGTTTTGTAACTGTGTTCAGAGGGAGAGACTGTGTGGCATGTGTTTTCTCTATCTCACCCAGAACCAGGAAGACTATTTTTTATTTTAAAAGATTTTTTTAATGTATTTATTTTTAGAGAGGGGAAAGAGAGAGAGAGAAACATCAATGTGTGGTTGCCTCTCCCTCGCCCCCTACTGGGGACCTGGCCCGCAACCCAGGCATGTGCCCTGACTGGGAATCAAACTGGTGACCCTTTGGTTTGCAGGCTAGCACTCAGTCTACTGAGCCACATCAGCCAGGGCAAGGAAGACTATTTTTAAATTTTAAAAAAAAATTACAGCAGGGATGGAAAACTTACAATGAAACAATACAAATTTCAGCAGATGTGGCTAGGAGGAATCTTCTAAGATTGCTGCCCTTTTGCAGAGACATTAATATTGTAGGAACTAAGACAGAATGTGCCACAGGCAAACCTTCTATCTGTTGCTCGCCATATTTTGCCATGTATATTGAGCACTTTTTTGCCCAAATTTTTGAGGGAAGAAGAAGGATGCGCATTATACATGGGTAGTACCTGAAATATCGTGTATCTGTTCTTGTGTTTTGTAATTATTTGTTACATGAAATTTCTTGTGCCATAAAATGCTAAAATTTCTTTATAATACAAAAAAGTATATAAATATAAATAAAAATTGAATTAAAAATTAAAATGAAAGGTTTTTTCCTGAAAGTTTGAGCCAAAAACATGGGTGCACATTATACATGACAAAATACGGTAATCAGCTGCCATCTGGCATCATTTCTAGGCATCACCTTCCAGGGTCCACCCTCTTGCCTACCTGAGAACTGCAGCTTAACTCGCCTGTGTGAAAGTTAGCCTGACTTTAGCAGAAGATTTCACCTAAAGAGTTCATGCCTATGTAGGAAAGCCCTTACCATCAGATCTTTTTTGTTTTCTTTACTTCTAGCCTCACCTTCTTAGCGCCCACCTCCTTCACTCCCATCCTCATGGAGGTAGAGGGCGGCTGAACACCATCCTCTGTGTCCTTGAGGGTTACCGAGTCACTGTTCAGTCTTCTCTCGTCTGAATGAGCCACAGTTCGTTGTTGTTCTTTTTAACATTTCCTTGTGGGGTATTTTCTCAACATCCTGTTATCTTTGACACTTTCTTCTCAGCTGTGTCTAGATCCTTAAGGGACCGAACTGGAGCAAGAGACTCCTCGGTGCTGTTTGGGTGCCGAGGGATGCTGATAATGCTCACCGTAATACATGGCACGTAGTAGGTGTTTGGTGAAAATGCGTTTGTTAGTTTTGCTTTACCTCTTACTTTATTCTAATATGTCCTTATTGGACTTACTGTAATGGCATATTTCCTACCACCCTGTCTTGGTTTTGTTTTTTTTGTTAATGGATTTTTAAAAAATTAATTTGGAATTTCAGAGTATAAATGTTTTATTTTAGATTTGATTTAAAAAAGTACACATTTTCTGAAGTATCGCAGGTTCGATTCCCAGTCAGGGCACATTCCTGGGTTGCAGGCTGGGTCCCTAGTGGGGCCACATGAGAGGCAACCACACATTGATGTTTCTCTCCCTCTCTTTCTCCCTCCCTTCCCCTCTCTAAAAATAAATAAATAAATAAATAAATAAATAAATAAGAGTCAAAACTAGATTTATATATGTTTTTAAAAAGTACACATTTTATTTTGCCTGCTTTTTTAAAACTTGAGATGATCCTTTTTTCAGTCTTACTAAAAATAGCTGTGTTTCAAGTTCCATGGAGGAAGCACACATTTACTGTGGATGCTTAAAAATACTGCTAATTTAAAACTCTAATGAGTATAATGTGTTTTGGTTGTTACAATGTTAATGAATATGATCTGTGCCCGGGATCTATTCTGCAGAAAACTCTCTGCTTTGAAGTAAAAAGCATTGGTTGGAACTTGTCACTGTATTTTTTCAAAAGTCCAATCATTACTGTCCCTTAGAAGAGAAGGCAAATGCTAATACATATCACTTCGTTTCTGGAGACTTTTAATTCAGGTGCGGTCATTTTGATCGTCAGCACACTATTCTTTGAAGTGTTCACCGCAGGGATCCACATCCCAAACCCGCAGCGAGATGCCTTTTCCTCTGAGCATCCCTTCGACGGCGGCGATCTCGCCGTTGGAGCTGTGTTTGCGGCAAAGTGCCCATCACACGCTGTTTTGGGAGCCATGTGTCACTGAAGGCAGAGGAATGAGGACAGAAGGAGGGCTGTCCCGTTTAACCATTCCCCATCTTCTAGTGTCATCTCACCTTGGAGCAAAGGGCAGCTGCCACTTCTTGGTGTCAGTGGTTTCAAAGAAATTCTGTCTACTTTTGTGCTTTCATCTCCGGTCCTTTGGAACAGTAGAAACGTCAGCATTTTCCCTTTTCGTTAAACAGAAACTCCGCCCCCCTTCTCTACACGAGAGTTTAGTGCTTTATTTAATTGGTGTTTCAATGTATGCATATTCCCTTATGTAGACATAACTGCCATGAATGGCAACACTGGGTGAAGAATCAGACGCTCGATAATACGACCCTGATGAAGAAGCACGCTTGACTCCTCTGTAAAACATCAGAAAAGGAGGACTTGATTTTGTAGATGTTTGAAGGTGTTCAAGATGACACACTGTTCTTTACATGATGTATGCACACATAACCCGGCACCGTGTCCCACCACTGACAGAAGACCACGAGAAGGACTTTATGTCTTGCAGAATTTTTTCTGGCCGTGTTTCCTCTCCCAGCCTGAGTGTGATGAATGATCTTTGGGAACAAGTTTTCCAGCTGTTGCATCAGAACTCCGGCCAAACCTCCACTCTTATATATAATGTGGGAAAGAACGAGCTCTATAATGAACACATCTCCCAGGGTCGTGTTTTTTCCTTTTCTGGAGTGATCGATAGTGCTGGGTCTTGTGTGAGGAGAGGTTGTGAGACCTCCAAAGAGCTAGATGACAGGGTTGATCTGTGAAGCATCTTTCCCTGTCCTGTGTTAAGGTAAATAGTGCTCTTCATAGCCTGTGAAGCTCGTCTTTGAAGAATTAGTGTTTCCCGTACATTTTTGGTTTTACATACTTGATGGTTTCCAAGCCCTGATCATTGTATTTCTTTTTTTTTTCTTTTTCTTTTTTTTTTTTTTAGATTTTATTTATTTTTAGAGAGGGAAGGGAGGGAGACAGAGAGAGAGAGAGAGAGAGAAGCATCAACGTGCGATTGCTGGGGGTCATGGCCTGCAACCCAGGCATGTACCGTGACTGAGAATCGAACCTGCAACACTTTGGTTTGCAGCCTGTGCTCAGTCTGCTGAGCTATGCTAGCCAGGGCTTGATCATTGTATTTTTTATCTAGCAGTTAGGGATTTAATAGCTTTATCCATTTATGCTTTGTTCCATTAACACAAAGACAGGATTTATGGTCACGTCTTTGTGCCCCTCTTAACTAGTGATGAAGGAAGAAGGCTCAAGGGCCTGGGTCTGTGTGGATCGATGGAGAGAGGTGGCCATAGGTAGTGCCACCCACGCTTTGCCACCCCTGTCCTGTAAGAGATAATGGGATACAGACAGACAAGACCCGGAGCGCCTTGCCTGAGGCTCCAGCACGCCAGGCCCCTCTCAGGCCCGGGGGCTCCTTGTCTGCACCCACCTGCAGCCCCCCTGGGTGCCCACAACTCCCTGGGTGCCCACAGTGGGAGGCTCTGCCGGGGTGCTGGTTGGGAAGAGCTTCCCGGAAGTGCTGCTCCTCGGTGGATCTCTGCGGCGTGGGGCCCCCGGGGCAACTGTTGCCCAGTCTATGGACTCCAGCTCCCAGACTCTTGTCGATAAGAATAATCGCCAGATTTTCTTCAATCGTAATCTGTGCTCTCTTTGCCTTTATCAGTTCTTCTCAAACAGCAGGATTGGACCGAACTAAAATTTTAGTGTTTTGAATTAGATGAAGAGAATTGTGTTTAATTTTCTTACCCGAGAGACTTTCCATTTTCTCTGAGAACGTTTTCTCGTGATGAAATCCTTAAGGCAGGTTTGCTGTCAGATGCAGATGTGACTCATTTAGGGCCAAGGACCACTACCAGATTCCAGATTTTTGCTGCTTTAGTGCTCCCCTTCATTTCAGAGCAGAGGCTGTAGGTGAACGGATGTTAACACATGCACTTTTCATGGGCTTGGTGAGAATTAACTTGACCATGAGATGACAGTTTTTACAAAGTGTCACCTGTGCGTCTGCCCCAGATATCTGTGGCAGGGGCGGAGCCACCCTTGCCCTCCAAGGGCTTCCCTGTAGCAGCCCCTCGTCCGGTGAGAGTGCCGTGGCCTGCTCTCCTGTTCGCCACTGGGATTCTGCTGGTGTGTGGGGAGAGGAGTCGCTGGGCCAGGGAAGGGAGGAGAGGGAGAAGATTCCCAGCAAAGAGCGACCGTCGCTGCAGGCCTGGGCCTGCGGGGGACTTCCCTGGAGCTGGAGGGGTGTGGAGGAAGAAGACAGGATAGGCATGAGCGCACCGGAGGAGCAGGGTAAGGGTCTGTCTTCAGTCTGTGTCCTGCCAGGGATGTCTTTGTGGGGGCGGGTGGGCGTTGGGAAGTCTGATTTATTGGAGACTGCGGCTGGCTCACAGGTTTGCTTCCTGAGTTGCGGAGGGGTGAGGCCAAGACCCCCGGCCTGTGCGCGCTGCAGAATCACCCACGTTCGTTCGGGGAAGGCAAGGCCCTGGGAAGGCAGGACAAGGCCTGGAGAAGTTTGGAGAATTCTCACTCACCCCTCTACCTCCCCAGTCCAGCATTTGCACGTGGGAAGCGGTTTTCTTTCTCTGTGAAATACAACTTTGAAAGTCTGAAGCTCTTTCTCCAGTACTTTTCCATTTTCTCTGGCTGCTTTTTATTCGTCTTGGACTCACATCTTGGTCTGTGTTCTTAGCCCCGGGGATCAACACGCTCGCACACGACCGTGCCAGCACGCCAGGACGTCCGTGCCTGGGAGGCTGCCCCTGGACAAGTCTGCAGGACGGTGGGACAGTCTCCTGCACTGGCAGGTGCAAGGCCCTTGACTTGAAAATGCTGGCAGACGCTTGTTCCTAACCCAAGAGTCACCGAGTTAGCCTCTCCACTCTTGGACTTCATGACCCCAACCCAACAGGAAAAAACCAGATGCAGTTCGGCTCACAGGACGGGTCAGCAGCTGGGAAGGATCAGGAAATGGTGTTTCATCATAACCGTGTCTCAGATACAAAGTTACGAAGGGCGTTGGGCTCCTCTCCGCCTGTGAAGTGGACTCGGGGTGGGGTTTGGATGTGCATTACAGACGCCGAAGACGTTACGCAGGCATTGATTTCTTTTGTAGTAACATTTGTGGGCCGGGTAGTGGTGGGCTTTTTTCCTCTGCGATTTTAGTAATACCATCTGCTCTTTAATATAAACTTGCTAAGGTTTCTACTTCTGGGTTAGGTCAGTTTGGAAATGATATAAACTCTCCGGCGCCCCTTCCTCCCCATCTTCTAAAACAGGACTTGCTGTAATTAGGTCGTATAAGGGAGCAAGCCTTGAAGCTGGAGGAACCTGCCCGCTGCTCCCAGCTGCTCTGCGTGCGGGGCCGTGACCTCGGGAAGGCTGCCCGGCCTCCTGCAGACCCGGTTTTTTCTCGTGAAGTGGAAATGAGTCGAGTAATTTTGTAGTGTTGCTGTTGTCAGGATTCAGTTGCTTTACATAACAATGGTCCAGATACCTCCTAGTTCCCTTCCTGCCGCGTCCTAAAAGATGAATTTATTTCTCTCACTGGTTTAATTTCCCCTTCTTTATTTGCTTCCATGATTTCACTTAAAGTAAACCCCCAAACCACAGAAAGAAATTACTTGGGGTTTTTTTTGTGGCCTTTTCACTTTTGCTCAGGGGTGGTTCCAGAATTTCCCGTTTCAGAGTTTGGACACCACCATCCGTGCACAGCGCTCTCTTCTGCCCCAGCCCACCCCCCTCTTCCTCCTCTGGTCTCTGTGGAGAAGAAAGATCTCTGTGTTGAGCACGTCAAGGCTTGTAACTCCTCCTTGTCATCTGGCTCCCGATCTCCGGCTCCGGTGTCCCTTTGGGGCTGCCGCCGCGAGAGCTGAGTGCTCTGGGGCAGGTTGGCGTTGCTGTGCACGGCCAGCTTAGAATGCTAAAATGAAAGTGGGCTTTGGTTGAAAAGACTATAAACCTAGTTCGGTGTTCACATGGAGTTGAGCTTAGGCAGCCAAGGAGGACATTCGCCGTTCATGTGTTTTAGTGAGATGAAATAGATAAGCGTGGTAATAAAGTGTTTTAGCAGTTTAACTAAGCACATCGGTGTGTTAAGATAATGCAGGCTCATTTCAGGGTCTAGTTCTTTGCTCTACCGTGGTCTGCTGCCATTTGAAACCTGTGATACAATGTATAAGGCTCTCGCTTTGATCCCTGTAGACCTCCTCACGGCATTCTTCTCTGGTCCTTTCATTCAGATGCGCTTTCTTCATTTGCTGCACGGTTCAGTATGTCTGCGGGTCGGAACGTGTCGGACCCCCGGCTGCAGAAGCACCTCCTCCAGAGCAGAGGATGGGGGAAGCTGGGTGGATGGTTGATGGAGTGAATGCACTCTCTGAAGTAGCTGTAGCCTCATCTGTCTTCCCCTGGCTCCCCGGGCTTCTCGCAGGCACGTGTCCCATTGTTGCAAAGTGAAGCCTGGGACGTGTGTTTGACAAGTCGGCAGCGTGGCCGCTCAGCTTGCTCCCCAGCCCCGCCGCCGTCTCGGGGATTGTTTGGTTTGGCAGGGGGCCAGCTCTCTGCTATAAGATGCATTTCCTTGACAGGGCAGAGTACGGAGCCGCATTAGCTGCAGAGTTTATGAAGGTTAGCTAAACACACACAATAAATATTAATAAACAAAAAAGGCCCACCCACCTTTGACTTTGAATTCTGTTTCTTCTTTCCATGCCCTGGAATCCCTGAAGCATTTGATTAATAACCAGCCTGCAGGGTAATTGAGCCTTAAGGACCCTTCACTAGAGCCAGACGGCTCACAGAGCCCGAGCTGGCCGCGCTGGTGACTCACTGTCGCAGTGGGTGGACGGTGGCTCCGGGGTGACTGTCAGTGCCGGGGCTCTTGTTTGCCCTCTCCTTGCTTCTGTGTGAGAAGCAGTGCAAATGCGCTTCTCCGTGAGAGCTTTCGGGGACCAGCCAGGTGTGCGTGTGTGTGAGAGCTCTGAGGGCAAAGGTCACGAGCAGGACTAGAGAGGTGCACTGCCCAGGCTTGGCCTCCCTGGAAAGCAAAGCAATCGGACATTGGTCCGCTCGCCCGGGCAGGTGCCTCTCTGGAACATTCACACCCTCTGCGTGGAGGGAGAGAGAACAGTAACCTGCTGCCCCTGGAAACTGCCCGTTTGGCTGGGTGTCTTGGAATCTACCAGGCCTGCATTGTGGATCTTTTCCAGTTCTGCACCCTACACACTTGAAAACGTATTTGGGAACCAGTAATCTCAGACTGCTTAGCCAGACCTCCAGAGAACCAAGCAAGAGGAATAACGATAGTACCGAGTCCTTAAGCTTGCCCCAGGGCCACTTGTGAGTAGCTGAGGTTCCTGAAGGTCGTGGAACACCCCCCAGCGCCCCCCCCCCCAGTTTCCTCTTGCTCTCTGATTTGGGCACATTCCTCTTTAGGACCACGTGAGGAGAGACCTGACCCTAGTGCATTTGTAGGGTACTTGAGTACAACAATGGCCTGGGGAAATAAAATTATTTTCCCTCATAGGGGAAATGATTACTACCTCATAGGTACTAATATTTTAACTTGAAAACGATCTCCAACTCCAGTTGGTGGAGCAATCCATTTAGGCACAGGTGAACTGTGACTTCTAATCCATCTCTTCAGCAAAAATTCACCGAGCACCAGATACCAGTCTAGGGACTCGGGATACACGGTCACACAAAGCAGACCAAGGTCCCCGCCCGTGTGGGACATACGTTCTAGTGGGGAAGGCAGGACGGTAAGCATAATTCACAACAAATTACATGTTATGTTAAAAGGTGATATATGCTATGGAAAGAGAAAAAGCGGAATAAAGGGAGTTTAGGGTGCAGCTGTGCAGCAGTAACACCGAAGCAGAGACTCGAGGGGATGAACATGGGCGTGGATGAACTTACTCCACAGAGGGCTTAGGGGGTTGTGTGTGTGACTCTCCTCACGTTTCCACGCGCCTGGCCACATCCCTCTGGGGGTCCCGGTGGTCCGGGAGTGGTTCTCCAGTCGGTCTGGGGGCGGGGCACCTGCGGCCAGGCTGCGCCGTGCAGGCCCCGAACTGTCGACACGTGTCATTCCCGCTTGCCCGCCGGGCAGTCTCTGTAGGAGACACGCACAGACCGTGTGCACGGCAAGGACAGCCCTCCCCCAAAAGTCAGACCGCGAATGGTTTTGTGAGTTATGATTCTTTTAAGTTTTCCCGTTAATAGCCACTCACTATTGTCTGTGTGAATATATTTAAATATATATTTATGTCCCTTTAAGTGCAGGCACCATCGAGTTAGAGTTAAGAAACACTGTGGGAAGAAAACTTAAGTTGTGAAAATCTACCCATCTAGCTTAATCTCCCCCACCCCAGCAGGGAGAGCACGGCCGTGCTGGGGCGAGGTTTTCTCGGTAGGACACCTCAGCCCCCCTCGGGGGTTCCACCCGCCGTGAGTCGGGGGTCCTGCCGGCCCCTCACGCCTCCTCCTTGGGTCCTCGGGAGTCTGAGGAGAGGCCGGGCAGCCGTCGAAACTTCACACGTATTTTTAGCCGGTCACGTGGGAGCCAGAATTGCTATCAAAAGGGACCTTGGAGATTCCCCGAGAGTCTGTCCTAACAAAAGGGAGAGAGAGATGGTTAGGGAAAAGGGACCAAAGAAGTTCAACCCAAGGCCGATCTGGGAGACAAACCCCATGATTCTCATTTTACTATTGGAGTGCAAGAGGGCAGGGCCTCGTGGTACTCTCTTTCCCTTGGTCCTCGTGCCCCGCTCGGGGCGTGCTAGGTTGTTAGTAAACGTTGCCGTGATGTCCCCCACGTTTCTTACCCCGCCACGGGGAGAGCGGCAGGCCCAGCACGCGTGTTTGTGCCTGTCACCTCGAGCGTCTTCTTCTCCCCTTAGTTCTGTCCCTGCTGCCCTCTCCCCGCAGACAGAAATTAAAGCCAGGTGGCAGTTGCGCTGGTTCTTCCCCCCGCCCCCCCCCCCCCCCCCCCCCCCCCGCCCGGAGCACCACTCACTTCCCCCACAAGGAACGAAATGAAAGGATCAGGACTTCCTCGAACCTTCTCTTCAACAGCTTTCCATTTAGGTCCCTGCCCAGTCTCTGCATTCCGAGTCTCTGTTTTACTTCTGCAGTTGTCCTGCTGGTTTATCTCAGAGTTAGGGCGGGAGCCTTCGGTGCCTGCAAATATGCGTTGGTCCTGAGAAAGCTTTATGAGCTTTGGATCTTTGGGAGCTGAAAACAGTAACCACCTGGCCTCAGTCTGCTCTGCAGAGCAGCACGTTGTGAGTGCGGAGGCATGAGCCACCGAGATCTGCCTCAGCGGCAGCAGGACCGAGCTCCGGGTGCCGGGCATCGCAGGCTGCCAGCCCCCGGAGGCCGTGGGGCGGGGTTCACAGCCGTCAGGAGCAGGGAGAAGGGATGTTAGGAGGGGGACATTGTTGTTGTTTTTACGGTGTCACCCAAAGAAGTGACAGTATGGAGCTTAACCTCAGGAATAGGACCTTGTGGGTTAGAAGAAAATGCCCTAGAACTTGGGGCGACTGTTCATGTGGCGTTCAGTTTAGTAAACTAGCCGTCGGAGCAGCAGCAGCAGGCTTTCCTGACTTTGCATTCGGCCTCTGTTGGTTACCATGCCTTTCCTTTTCAGAGCGTGGTCCGCTGCCTGTGGCATCCCAAGCTGAACCAGATCATGGTGGGGACCGGAAACGGACTGGCCAAAGTCTACTACGACCCCAACAAGAGTCAGAGGTATTTGGGAGTGTTGCCTCTTTTGGAGGGACGACAGCGGCTGGGGGCAGGGCCTTCTCTCATTTCACCCTGCTTGTATTTATCTCCTCCTCTGATGGGGATCCGCCCTGGCAGAAAATGCAGCTGGCACAGAGTGACGCCTCAGACTTGTATAGCATTGTACTTGAAAGAGGATTCGGAGTCGCCCTTGATCCCTGCAGAACTCAGAGTGCAAGTTTCCTGGGGATTTGCAGTCCTTCGGCTGAGATGTGGCGGGCGGGGGGGGAGCCCTGCCCACTCTGCATTCTGCCCTGGACGGCGGCATTAGCGGCGATGCGTGTCGGGGATTAGCAAAGCGGGGCACCGGCCACACACAGGAAATGGGACCGGCTGGTCCGTTTTGTCCCCTCTCTGTCTGCCCTTTCATCAGACACCGGTGTGGGTGTGGGGCAGCGTGGCAGTCCGCTGCCAGCAGAAAGGACGGCACAAACACTTCCCTCTGCCGGCCCCAGGCCCACCCCAGATGCCAGGCGTGAGCGCGTCCGCGTGTCTCAGAGAACCGCACTCCGGGCCGAGCCGGTCCCTCGGGTCCGCCCCTTGTCTGCGGGCACAAAGGTGGACCTGGAGGGGCGTGGGAAACGGTGGTTTGATGCCTCCCTACTGGGCGACTGTGGTTGACTAGTTCTTTCTGTAGACTGAGCCTTGGTTAGCTAGCACTAAAATTCACACGCTCACATTTCACTGAACCCCTCCCCCTCCCCATAAACATGCTTTGAGGGCCCACAGCCTTAGGGGGAGAGGACACCCGTCCTTTATTCATGAGCCCTTACTCGTTGACCACACTTGGGCTCTGAGTGGGAGCAGACGGTCCGGTCTCCCTTCAGAGCTTTCGGGACTGGGATTGGAGCCCTTGTCCTGTTGAATAGAGCTAGATATCAAGGTGTTTAAGAACAAGTGGATTGAAAATGCTAATGGAACTAGGTAGGGCGAGGGGGAGCCCGCTCCCCTCGAGGACGCGGTGAACTGCACTCTGTAGCCCCGTTCCGTTTGGGAAGCACTGCCTTTGGGGTCTCTAAGAAGCACGCGCATTCGTGTGAGCTCCTCCTGAACGGACGGCTCGTGTTGCGAGGGAGGAGTGACGTGTTCCGAGGGCGCTGCGTGGCTGATCCCACGCATCCCCGGGCTGCAGCCCCTCGGTCACGCTGCCCTGCCGGCCCGGTCCCAGGCACGTGGGCCCTTGTGTTTGAGACGTGGACAAATGCCACCTGGGGTCTCGACCACCCAGACAGATGGCTTTCCTCCAGGACATCCGCGACAATTTGAACCCTCTGTCCGATCTGCAGGGTGAAGAGGTCGGTTGATGTTATTAGTATCTCCTTAAGACTTTAATTTCAGGTTATTCCTATAAGGTGTGACACCAGCCTTCCGCTGCCCAGTTCCTTCCAGAGGAACCCTCTCTCTGTGGCAGCCGCTGACCGGCAGGGGAGCTCGCGCATACGGGCCCTCCTCCCCCCGGTGCCATCCCCGAACACTGAGGGCTGGGGTGATGGCGCGCACAGCACGTGGTCTGATGCTGTCAGCACGGACTTCATGGTCCTGAGACCCAGGAAGGAGAGTAATACACTTGTTCCCTCCTCAGGGGAGCGAAACTGTGTGTGGTTAAAACCCAGCGGAAGGCGAAGCAGGCCGAGACCCTGACCCAGGACTACATCATCACCCGTAAGTTGCTCTCTCGGCCTCCCCCCCCCATCGAACAGCCCTCCCCTGCGCTGGCGCAGTGTTGGTCTCGGGGCTCCAGCACCAGGAGAGGCCCCCGGGGCCGGGCATGTGCTACAGAACCCCCCATTCCTGTGGACGGGCCCACCGGTCGTGCACCAGCTCGCCCCCGTAGCTTCTGTGACTCATCATGGAGACAGAGTTGTTTCATGTCACTTCCAACCCGAGACGGAAAAGCCCGTGTGAGCCTGATGCATTGCTCCATCGCAGCCTTTTAAAGAATAACAATGTGTTCCAAGGATAAACAAGAAAGAGTGCTGGCCTTGGAACCAGGGCAGCTGGACGTGTCCAGTCCAGTTGCTGGCTGGCAGCGTGTGGCCGGGCAGCCGAACTCTCCAGGGGCGGGAGGGAAGGGTCCCCCCGTCTCCCTCCGAGGTCCTGTGACCAGGGGCTGGACCGACTCAGAGATACTCAGATATTAAATGAACTCCCTGGGGTATGACCAGAAGTCCTACCAGGACGAGGTCGCAGCTGGGAAAGAAATCTTGGGTGCTAGAGCCACTGTCCTCGGCGGGTGCCCCTGTCCATGGACTCTCTCCCTGTCTCGGCCCAGAGCCCAGGGGGCGCTGCATGGCTGCTGGGCTTTCTCCCTGGGGCTGGGTCTCCCGTGAGACCGACTCCCTCGGAGCGTGGGGCCAGTCAGGGGATCCCACGACACTCCCTGCAGGAGTGGGAGTGCTGGAGTCGGTGTCATAGCCCGTCTGGCTTATGCAATTACACGCGGCCTACTTGCATTCCTCCAGTCGTTTGAAGGGAAAAGCTATTCCCCCCCCCCCCCAAAAAATACTGCTGTGCCGTGCTGCCTGACCGAGGGGCGGGCGGCTCTGTTCCTGAGCTCCCCCGACTCCAGGCGGGCCTGTCTCACCGGCATGGTGCGGTGCTATGCGGTTCTGGCCCAGGCCGGCCAGTGGGGTGCAGGGGGTGGGTGCCGGAAGCGCACTGGAGGCGGTGCGGGGGTCTCTGCCGTACACACTGTGAGGTCCTTTCAGAGCCCTGTGGTCCCTCTCCCTGCCTCTCTCGGTCCTCTGGGAGAAAGCCTTCCCCTTTAAAAGAGGTTTTAGTCTGCACACAAGCATCTGAAGAAATTATTCAGGTGCCTTTTTGGGGTCAAAAAGGAGATGTTTAACCCCTCCCTCAGCCCCCTGCCATGTCCTCCCTCTCCCCCAGAATGTCAGTTTCCCTTTTAAATTCACACGCTCTTTTACACCCTGACACGCAGTTCTCGCACTGAGCAAACAAACAACAGTGACTGGACAAATACTGCTTTGGTCTTGCTGTTCTGTGCTGTCCCACATGGAGACTTGGGAATGGGTCCCCATCCAGGGCCCAGGGCGGGGGATCCAGCAGCCCCTGCCTTCAGGGCAACCTTTGTCCCAGTTCAGTGAGTGCTGCTGCCTTCCGGTGGCTGGGGCTGAGAGGTGGTCACATTTCAGAGGCGTGTGAAGTGGTTCCAGTGCTTGCCAGGCATCCGAGGGAGCCTCGGCCCTGAAACAGGCAGGCACGTGTCATTCAGGCCGTAAGGAGAGAGGAGAGGCGGCCCCACAAGTGTTTCTCCTCAAAACCACGGAAATCCAGTTTCTCTGCCACCCGGGGCTTGGGTTTGGGGACCGGGGGCCTCCCCAGGGTCTCCGTGGCCGTGCTGGCCGGCATTTCCTGAGTGGCCCGGGTTGCCGGGAGGGGGAGTGATGAGTCTGGGCCCCAAACCGGACTGGCTGATGGGTTACAGTAAGGCAGTCTGCTCTGATCAGAGGAAGGCTGTCGTTGTGGCTTCCATTGCATCTTTTCGTCGGTCTTGCCCTAGCCCTGTTTCTGGATGGAAGGGTTGTTATCATCACTCAGTGAAATGTCTCTAATGTGACTTCCCGCAGCCCACGCCTTGCCCATGTTCCGCGAGCCCCGCCAGCGCAGCACCAGGAAGCAGCTGGAGAAGGACAGGCTGGACCCCGTGAAGTCCCACAAGCCCGAGCCTCCTGTGGCGGGCCCAGGTGACTGCGACCTCGCCGGTGACCTGGGGGAGGGGGGGGGACGAGGGCAGGGTGGGGTGATTCCCATAGAGGTGGGACAGTCTTTTGGGCCTGGATGCTGCTTTGTCTTCGGAGAGATTTCATTAAACAGGTGTCTTCAGGCATTTTCTTCTAAGCATCAAAAGCCTTGGCTGAAATCTGCGAGGCAGGCAGGACCCACTGCGCGCAGCTGGTAAGAACGGAGCTGCGGTGGGCGCTGCAGTGGAGAGGAAGCCTGCGGCCTGTCTGCTCGGCCACCCGACGTGAGCCCCGTGGGCGACCCGGGTGGAAGCCCGGGCCCCCGGGAACCCGCCGGTCAAACCGCTGCTCTCAGCAGCTCCAGCTCCGTGCGCCACGTGGGCACTTCGGGCAGAATCCAGGCGGCGTCGGGCTTCACACAAGGTGTGAAATGGTGTGAAATTTAGTTCTGTGTCGTAAAACGGAGCTGTCCATTTCCCCGGAAGATGAACAAAAGTCCTTAGAATTTTTAACCGTGTTGGGACTGGAAGAGAGCGCATCAGCACGGGCGGTAGGTAGCACAGCACACACCTGTCCCGGAACCCCGCTTCCTCCTGTCACCCGTGCAGTCTCCTGTGTCCTGTCCTAGGCTCACAGACCTACGGCTTTCTACCCGTTCGTTCACCTGAACCCGAGCTCGGGACCTGCTGCACCTCCGTGTGGCCTGCCTCTTCGGCACTGTAACCATGCCACACGTCGATCTCACTTTTAAGACAATTTTCTCTGCCACCATCCTGGTCAAATTTCCTAAAATAATATTCTGGCCCGGATTATTGACAAGCCCTTCCAGCCAGGCAGCTTATCTCAGGTGGCGCTCTCCCTGCCTCGCCTGCACGGTGCACCTCGCGCACAGCTGGCGTTGCCGGCTCCTCCGGTGTTCCTGTGCAGCTGCCCCCGCACCCTCAGGAGCTTCTGTCCGGTTGCAGCTCCGGAGATGCAGCGTTCTCTGCCATCTGACTGTCACCGCGCTCGGGAGCTCCGCCCCTCACCGCTCTCCGCCTCCGTCTGGCCCCCCGGGGTGACCGTGGGTTCACTCGGGCCCCCAAATGCCCACTGAATTCTCCTTCCTCTATTTTTGTGCCGAAACCGTCCTGCTCATTGAAGACAACCTCCTCACTCCTCTGAGCTTCCCCAGCGTGGAGTCTCCTCTCCCTAAAACCCCCTCAACCAGCGCAGCCTGCAGAGTTCTCTCCTGTTGCCGTGACCGGCCACACAAACTCTTTGGCAATTAATTATTTCTGGCCTTATTTAGTTAGTCTCTTCATGTCTTGATTTATACAATTAATCTTTTAGTGTTATTTGGCTTTTCATGTGTCTTTTTTAAAAACCTCCCTGAGAAGCCACCCGTTTTTGAGTGCCCGGCATGGTGGGGAATGGAGCCCGGCTCTCCGCCGGCACAGCTGCGGTGCAGGGAAGTGACGTGAGTCAGCGTGCTCCGCCTGCTGGTTTCCTCTCCCACACGGTGCTCAGAGGACGGTGAGCCCCAAGACATGTGTGTTTAAAACCAAACCAGCCTCTGACAAATATTGGTCATTTTGATTCATTGAGTTTCAAATGAGCAGGCCAGCACCGAGGAATTTTTTAAAGGGGTGTACATAGCAAACTCCTCGTAATTCTTTCTACATGAGTGTCATTATATATCTTTGTTGATATATCTTTGTTGTTTAATTTACAAATGTCTATATATTTCAAAAATGTCTTTTTTTAATGAAATTTTTTATTTTTTTTAAAGATTTTATTTATTTATTCAGTCATTTTTAGAGAGGGAAGGGAGTCGACCCAGATGTTTCTTTCCAATGAATTGACCATTACATTTCCTAAGTTCTGAAATGGCCAACAGACCACGGAAAGACAATGCTTTAGGCTCCTGCTTGAAACCAGAACCTTTAGCCAACTGCTGGCCTTGATTCAGGGCCAACAAAAATGTCTTTTTCGATTTAAGAATGTCACGGGGAAGCGAAGGTTTAGTGATTTCCTGCTCTGGCGGTGATTGTCATCAGTGAAAGCTGCAAGGACAGTACTCGAGTGCTCTGGAGATCTGTGTGCCGCAGACAAGGCCGAAGAGGCCTCAGCGCGCTCGGAATCTCGTGGGGAATAACAGAAACCAGGCAGATCTGAAGCCCGGACCCACTCTGGTACTCATTTGAGGGGCCACCTCAGGAGGCAGCCCCGAGGGACGCCCAGCCCTGCCAGACACGCAGCGTGCACGCAGGCCGTGTCACATTGTCACACTCGTTAAGTTTCTGACTCGGGCTCTTCCCTCTGAAACAGGCCGCGGCGGCCGGGTGGGGACCCACGGGGGCACCCTGTCATCGTACATCGTGAAGAACATCGCCCTGGACAAGACCGATGACAGCAATCCCCGGGAGGCCATCCTGCGCCACGCCAAGGCCGCGGAAGACAACCCGTACTGGGTCTCTCCGGCATACTCCAAGTAAGGAACGCGCCTTCTGACACAGAAAAGTTACTGGATTTAACGAATGGGGAAGAGCATAACAATGGGTGCTTTGAGGCTCTAACTTCACCATTTCTGTCTATTCTTGAGCGTGAAAACTAGGCAGGTACCCATACTACCCTTCCACACAGTGGAAAAAAATCCATCAATGCAAAAGGGGTGGACAGTGGAAATTCAAAAGCCCCCCATTCACTTTAACCCCCAGTTTCTTCATTCTGCACTGAGATGTACCCGCCCCCCCCCCCCCCCCCCCACTGGCAGATCCCTGTATTTCCTCTGGGAGGGAGTCCATGTAGAAATGAGCAGGTGCATGCTGAGAGTCACTCATTATTTAAAAACACAGTATATAGCGTGTTTTACAAGATGGCTTGTGTTGGTTGGTTGTTTTTTTTTACTTAGGACATTGGACCAGCTCCAACCATACATATCTGGCTCATTCTTTTTACTTTCTTGATATTTTCCTTTGGTGGGTATACTTTTCTAAGGCCATCCTCTATGGAAAGACATTTACATTGTTTTCAGTCTTTCGCTTCCCTAAACAGTACTGAAGTTAACGTCGTTGGGCATATGTAGTTGCCCACGTGTTCAAAACTTGAGACATAAAATTGCCAAGTCAAAGGGTATTCGCGTTTTAAATTCATACAGATAGTGCCCAGTTTTCCTCCAAAGAGACTTTTTAGCCCACTTACCCAATGCCTTGCTGCCTGCTTCCCTCTCAGCCTTACTAAGAGGGTATTCCTTTTTATCTTTGCCAACCTCATAGATGAAAACTTGTATTCTGTTGTACTTAACTTACATTTCTGCACTTTTAAGCATTTTTTCATGTATTAAAATCCTCTTTTTCTTGTGAACTTTAATTCATGTCTTTTGCCCATTTGTGTATTGGTTGACTGGTCTTGTTCTTACTCTTTATAGCAAGGACTTTGCATGTCATATACTGAAAATGCTTCTTAGTCATTTTTATTTTACTTTGTTCATGGCATTTTTCCCATGTGAAAAAATATATTTTAATGTAGTCAGTTTTAGAAATTTTTTTCTCTCAGGTTGTGTTTTAGGTAGGAAGTCCTCCACTATCTCAAATTATTATTTTTAATTTTTTTTACCTTTTAACCCTCGTTACCCACTCCTCCCTCTCCCCACCCCCCTTTTCTCTAACCACCAATCTGTTTTCTCTCTCTCGGAGCTTGGTTATTTATTTATTTGGGGCAGGGTCCACCTACAGGAGATAACATACAGTATTTGTCTTTCTCTGTTATTTCACTTCACAAGATTATGTAAATTCCCCATCTTTCTATGGAATGCTCTTTTCAGAGTTAAGTCTTTGCTTCACCTGGAATTATTTCAGTGATGTAGGTATCTTCATGTGCTATCGCCAGTGCAATACATTACCACAGACTTGGTGGCTTAAAAAGCAGAACTTGATTATCTCACTGCCTGGAAGCCAGGAGTCTGAAGTTAAGGTGCTGGCCCTTGCCGCCCCCCACACGGAAGCTCTGGGGGAGAGTTCGAGCCGTGCCTCTTCCAGCCCTGGAGGTTTCCTGCCCCCTTGGCTCGTAGCCACGTCACTCCGAGCCTTGCTCCGTCTTGGCACGGCCTTCTCCTTGTGTGGGCCTCCTCTTCTCTTTATGGCATACCTATGACGTCATTGGGGTCTGCCTAAAATAATCCAGGATCATTTCCTCAGTTTAAGATCCTTAATCACACCTACAAAGACCTTGTTCCAAGTAAGGTAACAGTCGCAGATTTCAGGGATTTAAGGCAGACATTGCAGGGAAGGGGTCTTTCCAGCGTTCCACAGTAGAGCTCAATTTAATTTTCCTAGTTGGTTAGCCGGGTGTTGCAACAGTTTTTCATAGGATGGCTTAATTTTACTCATTGAATTGAAATGACTTCTTTACACATTGGACTTACATAGGAATTTTAGCTAATTTCTGGGCCCTCTGTTCTGTTCTGTTGGTCTAAGTATTACTTCCAAACAGTTCTCATTATTGTAGAGCTGCCCCTTGTCATTATTCTTTTTATCAGAATTTTTCTATAAATTCTTGCAGGTTTCCATGACTTTACTCTTATTATACAAGGGAGGGGGGTGCAAAATACCAGAATTTATTTATACAGAATTGTGTATTAATTCTTACATGTTGAAACTTCAGTCACCTTCAAAGTACTCTCCATTTGATGCAGCACACCTATTGAGATTTTTTCCCCACTGCTCAAAACAGTTTTGCACTCATCGATTTTGATGCCTTTCAGTGCTTCTGCCATGTTTGTTTCACCTCTTCCACATCATCATGCTGTTTTTTGGTCAAAAACTGCTGAACACTCAGTGTGCTGTGGGACCTTTCCTTCTGAATTTATAATTCCTTTGTGTATGGAAATGCCATGTGGAGACAGATCTTTCTTTTCTTTTTCTTTTTCTTTTCTTTTCCTTTTCTTTCTTTCTTTCTTTCTGTCTTTCTGTCTTTCTCTTTCTTGTTTTATATCCAGCCTATTTACTGTGTTTTCCTATTGTATTAAATAATTTCTTACTTCATTTTCTTGGGGTTTCTAGACTTAAAGTTACATCATATCCAAGTAATAAGAAATTTACCTCCTCCTTTTGACCTACCATTTCTTTCCCTCGTCTAATTGTGTTGACGGGGACGGCCAAGACACCATTGAATGCCATCAGTGATAGCACACACCCTCTCCTCGCCTGAACTGTAACAGCAGTGACTCTGTTAGGTTAAAACATGGAATTGCCCTTTTTGTAGGTGGGAAAAAGTCAAATAGCAGCAATTTCATATTACTCAATTTAATGGTATTCCCCCATAAAGTGTGATGACTTTTGAAAATAGAAACTTAAGGAAGAATCCATAGTTTTATTTATCTATGTATTTGTGTATTTATTTATTCATTCTTTCTGTAAAGATTTATTGAGCACCCAGTAGATGTCAGGTCCTGTTCCAGGCTGCAGGGTTACAGCAGTGTGTGAAGAACCTGTATTCCAGTAGACAGAAAGAGGGAATGAGTAACTCCATAAATGTTACATGGTGGCCAGTACGAAGAAAACTGAAATAGAAACGGGGGATATCGGGTCACCAGGGGGAGAAAAGGGTGCTCTCTTTAGATAGGGCGATCAGATGGAATGGAACCCCGCCAAAGTCATCTTTGACCGAGGGCAGTGAGGGAGTGAGCTGTGCACATGCCCCGGGGAGGGCATCCCACGCCCAGAAGGCACCACGCGGAGACCAGAGGGGCACGTTGACCTGAAGTCAATGCTGAACTTTATTGAATTCCTTCATCGTCTCTCTTTGGAAATGACCATATGATTTTTCCACTTTGATCATTGAGTATGATGAATTATATTACCGAGTTTCCTAATGTTGAATCATCCTTTCATCTTTGTGTGACCCGCACAAGGTCATGGCTCTTGAACTGTTTTGAATACCATTCGATCTGCTTTGTAGGGCTTGGTAGAATTCCCCTGTGAAACTGTCCAAGCCTGGTGCTTTTGTGGAGGGGAGGGTGAGTAGCAATCCCTTAATTTCTCTTTCTTTTCTGTCCCCTCATGGTGAGTAGTGTTGTTTGGATTTTCTGGCTCTTCTGAATCTGCTTGGTAATGAACATTTTCTTAGAAAATCATTCATCTAGATTGTCAGCTTTCTTTAAATAGAATTAGTTGAAGTGGACATTGTTTTTGTTCATTGTTGACCATTACCTAACAGTATTTTCCTGCGTTGTAGGCGATTTAGTTACATTTACAGTTGAATAACATGCTAGTTAATGGTCGCTCTGCAAAGTGGGTTGAGCAGGTTTTGGTGAGGCCTGTCCTCCCCTTCCAAGCAAGGACTCTGAAGCTCAGAGGCTGAGCTCTCCAGAGGACTGTGACCGTTCCTCGGACACACCTTTCTGCTGCCGCCTTTCGCTCCCCTCCCTTTCCTTCCACCCAAGTTTGTCACCTTACATCTATTGCATAATACGCTCATGGCACGGTCTGCCTGTGGCATGTGATTTGTTAGCCAGAGCGGCGGGGCAGCGTCTCCTGTGCTCACCTGCTAGGGTGTACGGTTTACTGCCAAGTGCAAAGTGTTTGAAGGGAAGCTAATATTTAAAAGGATCCTTTCATAAAGGTCACTGTAATTGAGAATGTGTGTCTGGTTGTTTTTCTTCACTGCAGTTGACTTCTGTCAGTGATGAAATGAAGATTTACTGTGTCGTACTTTATCACAGGAAAGCGCAGTTAGACCCTACACAAACCTCCCTGCTGGCGCATGATGTGCGCTCACCTTTATTCCCCAGTGACAAGGACAGAGGGTCTCTGAGCGCTTCCCACCTATTGATCGAGTGTGTCGGCTTCATTTCTGGCACTGGCTGTGTAATAGCCATGACAGCTTTAAGACACGGCGGGATCACGGAGGACTGTTGTTCAAGTCGCACACGGGTGGATTCGATTACAGTTTCTCGTGAGAAGATGTTCCTGGAGGGAGGGGAGAGGAGCTGGCTGGGGAGGGGGCAGAACAGAGACCCAGAGTGCCCTTGGCTCACGCACCAGACGGGGGTAGACGTGTGTGGGAGCCTGGGCCCCGGCCAGGGCCTGACAGCCCGACAGCTCTGTCAGCCGCGGTCGCCGTTCTGGCCGGACGAGTGCCACCACGGCTGGTTCAGCCCGGGTAACTCTCAGTGTGCCTGTTCTGTCTGGCCCAGGAGATGGGGGTCCGAGTGTGTTAAAGGAGGCGTTTAAAGCCACGTCGAGGTAGTGGGCAGTATTGAAAGGAGTCCCTCTTTCAAAGGAGTGAGCAAAGGTTTACTTGTGTCAGCAAGAGACGTACACCCACAGGGGAAAATGTAACTGTTTTCCTGGGTTGTACTCAGGTGACTGATCGTCGCCGACCACCGTATTCCTACGCGACGGCCAGTGTTCTCTCCCCGTGGTTTTGTGAGGCGTCTGTGTCGGAGTCCAGGGTGGAGGTGGAAAGGTTAAAAGTTCGGGTTTCTAGACCCTGCCCCAGATGGACCCACCGCGCCTGTGGCATCGGGGTCGGGAATTTGCATTTTAAAGAAGTCTCCCCAGGTGATTATTTTATACACTGAAGTTTGGTAATAATACAAAAGTAATTATTTAAATAGGCTGCAAATGATTAGCTCTTAAGAAAATTCAAATGTTTATAATAGATTATTTTGATTATAGAGATTCATACTGAAAATAGATTATATAATAAAAGTATTTCCCCCAGGATTTAAAAAAAATAGCAAGTGACTATGTTATATTTAATATGCAAATTATTTTATTGAATATGTTCTAAATACAACCTTTTAAAGGTAAATCAATTATATAGAGTAAGCAGCACCTAATAGCCAGAGCAAGGTATATAATAATAATGCCATTTTCATATACTTACACCTTGCCAGGCTTGTTTCAAAATGTTATGTTTTTCATCTAATCCTCCCAGCAGTCCTACGAGGTAAGTGATATTATCATCCCCATTACCGATGAGGAAAGCGAGGCTTGTAACGTGACCAAAGGTACACAGGTTGCGGGTGGCAGAGTTGGAATTGGAGCACAGTGGTCAGGCTTCGGAGTCAGACTTCCTCTCTGACCACGGCGGGCACTGCCTCCCGTCGCCGCGCAGCCGACAGTGCTCACTGGGCAAGCTGAGTGGCAGCGAAGCCGGAGAGACCATTGAGGGAGCCGTGAGGGCCGGGAGCGGCGCCCCGGGCTCAGCTGCTGCTCTGAGACTCACGCGCCTTCACCGAGACCCTTCCCGCCCGTGAGCACCAGAGCAGGGCTGCAGCTGTGCTGCTCAGCTTCTGTGCGCGTTTTTGGAGGGACATGGTGGCACCCACAGTATACAAGTTAACATGTCGTAAATGTGAGCTCAGAGAGGGCCCTGGTAGTGCCCGGGCCGTCTCAGGTCTATGTGCTGTTCAAAGACTCAATCTTATTTGTGGGGGTGGGATGGATGGGGCCAGGTGGCGGCGGCAGGGAAATGGAGACAAGGGTACTTGAACAACAATTAGAAAAAGAAAAGATTTAACCATTGCAACTTGCTTACCCACCTGGTGGTAAGGCGGCCAGCGAAGGGCGATTGTGGAGGGCTCTCTCGTTTTCCTTTTCCCTTCACTCGGTTACCAGTGCGCAGGGCTTCCCCCAGGCCCCGTCTCCGCCCTCGCCCTGCCCTCGCCCTCCCGTGCGCACCGCTGTGAGTTAGCATGCCCGTTAGTGAGCCCGAGATGTGTTTATCTATGTTCCAAAATATTGTTGTCCCTTTCCTGAAGAAAATAGAACTTTCTTTATCTAGAAACATCTTGTTACCTCTCCTCTTCTTTTGTGTCTCTAATGCGTTGTTTAAAAAATTATCTTTGATTAGCTAGCTCTTCACCAAAAAGAAGGGACCGTCTCAAGTGGAATCTTTTGGTCAAACTCTTTATTTAGTCTTAATAATTCTGCAATTGTGATGATTGGGTCAGAGTTCGTCGGACTGTCTTCATTCTGCCAGGGCTAACAAGTGTGTCAGATTGTCTAGTCATGGCTATAATTGGCCTTGGCTTTGAGGTTCTCCTTCATAATAAACAGCGGGCCCCTGGCCAGAAAAGCTTGTGGTTTACACTCACATACTGATGACTAACTATTACAAGTGGTTTCCCCTCATGCGCATTCCCCTGGAGCTCACTTTATGCTTTTTGAATGAATCATGTCAGAAGAACATCCGTAATTACGAAGAATGTGACCTGCGGACCTCTCACTGCAGCTGAAAACATTCTGAGGCCTCGGCCTGGCCCGAGCGCCGCAGCAGGAGTGTGGAGGCCTGGGGCAGGGCGGCAGAGGGAAAGGGCAGCCCTGCGCACGCGTGAATCTCCCGCACGCACAGACGGTGCGCCCCCCAAGCGCCCTTCCAGACGGTCGCAGGGGAAATCTTGATTCATCACTGACTGTCGCACATGAAATTCCGTGGCGTGGGCCGGAAGCACTGAAGGTGGGACTCCGTTGCTTTGGGGCATCTGTCTCTTGTCTGCAGCCCACAGTTGCTGGCAGAGACTCTCTGTGTACAAACAACTTAGAGAATCCAGTTTTTGCGATGTTCCCAGGGGAAGTTCGTTAGCACAGAGTCTCAGATAATCATACTTTATAAGTTCGAGAAAGACATTTGCTTAAGCTTTTATATTTGCATCACGAAATAATATTAGCAAATGCGGAGTTTACTGAGGCTAAAACAGAATGAAAAACCCTACAGCCCTCTTCCAATTGGTTCACTGAGTGGTTAGCATCTAGAACTGTGTGGATATCTAAAATCTGCTTTTCTTTTCTCGGTAACCCTAGGAAGCAAGTTGACACATATTGTTAAGTGAAAAATGTTTTCTACTCACCAAGTGCGTTAATCAGACTGGAAGACAAGTTTCACATCAGCCTTCTGTACGTGTAACTTTCCAGTTAACAACGAGAATAGCGGGTGGGGGAGGGCCTCAAGCCAATGGTAGAATAAATAGTCTAGACAAAGCTGATCTCAGTGAGGTGGGCGCTGAGCTGGTTCTGCTGAGGCTGCCTTATCCCAATAACCTGTTGAGTACCCACAATGATTATACCTTTGGCTGAAGGAAATGTTCTCTTTCTTTTCTTTTTCTTCAAGTTGATCCCTTTATAGGCTTTTGTTCTGGGCAACCGAGATAAATCTGCTATGCAGCTGTAAATTTGAGTTAATGGCTGCCTGTCTCTTGAGAAAGGAAATACAGAATTCTGGAGAAACTGATTAAGTAGAATGGGTGGGTAATGGAAATGCTGTCTTGAAGTGGTGGGATACATTTTCCCTGTGTTTTCTTCTCGTAGTTTACAGTGTTTGCTCTTTGGTTTAGGTCTTTGATCCATTTTGAGTTAATTATTGTATCTGGTATAAGGTAAGGGTCCAGTTTTTTCCTTCGTTTTATGTGAATATGTAATTTTGCCAACACCACGTATTGAAAGGAGCCTACTTCTTACACTTATTTTTACCTGCTTGGCCAACAGAACAAAAGAACAGGTGGGCAACAAGCATTGCTGGGAAAATTCAGACACTGGTTTGTGCCTCGACTTGGGCAACCTGGGGAAGGGGAGCATGGCTGTATGAAAGCTGAGTGTCATGATCTGATGTCACATACACATAATGTGACTCTTTTGCTGACAGTATCGTTAAATAGTTCAAAAGTGGAATTTAAAATAAATTCTGTGGAGTTTCACAAAGAGGGTGATTCTACCCTCCAAACCAGTTGATATCCTCTAAATTAAAATAGCTGGAGAGGAAATGGAAATTGTGTGATCTAAACATGGAAAGGGAAGCCCTGGGCAGGTAGCTCAGTTAGTTAGAACATCATCCCAATACACCAAGGTTGTGGGTTCGATCCCTGGTAAGGACACATACAAGAATCAGCTAACGAATACATGAATAAATGGAACAACAAATTGATGTTTTTGTTTCTCTCTTTCTAAAATCAATAAATAAAAGCTTTAAAAAAGAGCAAGGTAGAAGCCACAAAAATCTTTTAAAAAATAAAAATAAATAAAAATAGGAAGTCACAGTATAAGTGACCGTGATGTACAAATTTACTCAGTGAATTTTGCTGAGTTCAGTGCTAGAGGGGGAAAAAGCATCTCCTTTGAAAAACTAATCTTTTTCTTCTGTCTTGGCTGCTGGGAACTTCAGTGCTAAGTTTTGGGTTCAGTTGCACACCCTTTCATTCCCTGGTTCTTGACCTTCTGCTTGCTCATTGGTTTGGTTTTGTTTTTCCTTATAAGTCAGTTTTATTACGGTACAATTTACCTACAATGAAGCACAAAAAGCACTCATTTCGAGTCTTGACAAACGCATACCTATGTCTGTGTCATCAGCACTGCAGTCAGGGTGACAGAATATTTCCGTCCCCCCCACAGGGCTCCCCCGCGCCTCTTTGCAAACTGTGCTCCCCCTCTGCCCCAGTTCAGCCTGCGCCCCTCGGTGTCAGCCCCCGGTCTGCTGCACGTGCTCAGGGAGTAGGTGGAACAGAGAAGACTGAAGACTTCAATGAAAGAACCTTTTTAAGCTCTAGGCTTCCTTCTTTTGATCTGCTGTTTGTTTTCTTTTTTTTTATATCCAAAAAAGCAGGATCCCAAGTCCTATTACAACTAAAATTAACGAGCATTTTCAGATCTCTTCAGATATCTCATGAAGCACTGCCCGCTATCTTTAGAAGACCATATTCTCTTCATTTTGCCCTCAGATTAACCATCTAATTCGAAGGATTTCTTGAACCAGACACATGTATTCCTGTATGGGTTGTGCGTGCCCAAGCGGCCGCTGGCACTGCCAGCGGAGGGCCCACGGAGGGAGTGGCAGGTTGCCTGTTAGAGAGCCGGGGCCCCGCTTTCCGGTGACCCGGCGACCATGACCTATGGAAATCTGCAGCTGCTCCTGGAAATGTTAGCGCTGTGGCTTGTTTGTAGGTGTCTGGAAGTGACAACAAGAAGTTTAACCACCTGTGCTGTGTATGGGGACAGCTTGGGGTGTCTAGGTCCATGTGTGAGGTCATTGGAGAGGCAGGAACCGTGACCAGCTTGTGCCGGAGGAAACGTGGCACCTGGCTTACGTCAGAACAACAACGGCACGAACGTACACGGTTTGTGCCTCTTCCCCAGGACCGTAAAGGGACAGCAAGACACAGCGTAAGGCTTTATCCCTGTTTTCACTTGCCAGGCAAAAGGAGTAATTGTCACTGGTATTATATTTACCATTCTGGAATTACATCAGTATGATGAGTTGAACTCTAAATGAAGATTTAAGCTAAAGTATATCATCGTCACATATAATGCTTTAATGTTTCCTTATAAGGTGAGAGAGCTGTTTAGCACGACCAAAGGGGGCACATTTGACCTTTTTTTGGAATTACTTCCTGTGTGAACAGTGTGAAAGGAATGTCACTGAACCAGGGGTGTTTGCAGAGCACAGTGAGTCCTCACGCAGACATGGCCAGGGCTCCAGCAGTGGTCCTCAGCCGTGTCTCCCACGCGCCTGACCTCCCCACTCGGCGGTCTGCACGTCAGAGGGAATGTGCCTTCGATTGTCTCGTTTCGTTTTTGCTGGCAGTGCTCCAGTTGCTGTGAACGCTGTCTGCTGTTTTAAACTCACTGGATAAAATAACTATTAACTCAGTCTCCCATCCATGAGTTCCGTGGTCACATGTATTTGGACCACTTAAGTCTAGGGACGGCCCAGAGAGCTATAAATAAAGAGCGTGTGGATTCTTGCGTGGTGACTATAATCCGCCCCCCACCCCTCCAAAGGGTTCCGGTGAGCTCGGGTTTGAAGTGGAGGGTGGTTGTGGATGTGTGAGGAGCCGCTGATCTTGATGCGCTTCCACTGTATTCAAGGGAAGGATAGCATCCCTAGGCTACCATTCTGGAACTGTAGAGGGAAACCCTTTAAAAGACTCTTCGGCTGTCTTCTTGAACATCATTACATTTCCATGATTCTTTTCATCGCCAGAAATTTAACGATGGATATTTAATAATCAAAATGTAATTTTCCAAATGCGCTTCCACGTGATGAAAAGTAGCAAAGTCTAATCTAATAAACACTTGCCAACTACGTTTTTCCTCTTCTCTTTAACTTTCTTTTAGGACTCAGCCCAAAACCATGTTTGCACAAGTTGAATCCGATGATGAGGAAGCAAAGAATGAGCCAGAATGGAAAAAACGTAAAATCTGAAGAATCTCACATGAGAGCTGTTTGCATGATGGGAGGGATGTTGGACAATTGTTTTTTTTTTTTTTTTTAAGGAAATGAAAAGTACATTTTTATGAACAGCTTTTGTCCGTTGCCTTATTGAACTATTCAAAAGATTGGTAGCTACCCTTCCCTAAAATTATGCTTACATTTTCTTATCTGCAACTATTAAACTGTATTATAAGTAAATAAGAAACAGGTTCTTAGCCTATTACCGCATCCTTCGGGTATTTGGAGACTTGATCCGACAGTTGTTGTCCTGTGCAGACCCCCGGACCTTGGGGAAGGGGCTGCACATCGCCATGCACAGCTGTCTCCAGCGATCCCCAGGGCGCAGTGTGGAAACAGGCATCAAAAGTCTAGCATTTCTGCGCAATATCACAACAGTTGTTTACATGACTGCAAATAATTAGGCTGAGCTCAAAGTACAAGCATTGCCATACGAGGAAAGAATGTGTGTCTGATGATCCTTCAGCAGCAGATACAGCGGTTCAGAGTTGGGAAGCAGGCTTTGAAGTCAGACTAGTGTGGGTTCAAATCCAGCCTCTGCTCTTACTGTCTGGCTCACCTTGGGAGAGTTGCTAAATTCTGTCTTCCAGCCTCAGATGATAATCGTATGCCCTTGTCCATTTTTCAAGAGTATTAGAGGAGACACTCCTGGTAGCGCACAGTAAATCTACACTCAATAGCTGCTCTTTTAAAATAGAATTAATGATATCTACTCTGCCTATTTCTTATCAGTACTTGGTGTAGAAATGCTTTGTAAGAGCCATGTAAGTAGAAGACACTAAGAATCGCTCTGAAGGATCCTTGTGCTTTTGTGACTGGGATGCTAAAACAAAAGCTGGCAGTTTGTCCGAAGTCATAGTGAATCAGTAGAATAAAATCCTGTGGACTGATTCTGTGTAGACGTGGGGTAGTTTTTGCATGTCTTGTAGTTCCTGCTGGACAATCTCATTTGTGCTGGTGAATAAAATAATTATAATGGTGAGTGCGGATCCAACATAGATGAAGGCTCCTGGTTCTACAGGCTTCACAGACCACCCCCTCCCCCCAAATCTTGTTTAACAACCACTCCCGCCCACACAGCTCCCTCACCCGGCAGTCCCAGGCGGCATTATGGCCTCCTTCCATAGAAGAGCCCTAACACTCGTTCCTGGCCACTGTTCCATCCTCTCCCTCCCACCCCGTTCACCACATCCCTTCCCTTGTCACCTAGCTCATAGGTCATGGGTAACACGAGGAAGAACTAACCTTTGCTGAGTACCTACTAGTTTATGACTACTAGTCTAAGGTGTTACCTGCAGTAGCTCATTTAATTCTCAGAAAATCCCCATGAGTAGGTGAAATTGTCGAATGTATTTTAAAGATGAGACCAAAGAGGTTCATGATAGGTAATAATTTGTGCAAGGTTACATTCAGGAGGGCTGGAGGAAGACACCCAAGGTCCCTGAACACCAGTTAACTCTGTCCCAAGTTTCCTATTCCTGTTGAAATACCTTCGTCCAAAATCAATTACAGGCCAATATTTTGTTCCAGCTGTTTAGGATTTTGTAAATTTATTGCTTCTTGGATAAAATTTACTGAAAGCATTTCATATTTTTTTCCCGTCTTAATACAAACATTGCACCATATGGAAGCATTCGCCTCGCACAGCCAGGCGTTGCAGACAGTTGGAGGAAGGAAAACCCGATCACGGTGATGTAAGGGGGGAGGGAGGCACAGTTAGCACAGAGACGATTTCCTCCTTGTTACCCACGCACGAGTGGCCCTGCCAGACGTGACCTGTCTCACTCTGGACACCCGTAAGTATTTTAATCTCGATTTCGGTGAGCCGGGGCCTTCGACCGGGACTGGACAAGTCATGGCACTCCTTGGGCCCATGGCCCCATCCCCCGGACGGATGTCTCCCTGTCCTCGCACCCCTCCTACCCTTCACGCCTCACGACCCCACCTGTACACACCTCTGCTTCCTGTCTGGTCCACCACGTTTCTGTTTGCTCACACGAGGGACCTGGAGGTCCTCGTGATGACTCCCCCCTCACCCTCTTGCCCCTCTTCATCCAGCCTCTGTCTGTGCCGTCTTCTGAATCTTGTGTATCTGCCCTTCACCTCTCTCCTTGCTGCCCCGCTGGCGTTCAGGCCCTCTCCTGCCCCTGCCCAGGACCTTGCAGGAGCCTCCCCCCACTGCCCGGTCTCTCACATGGGCCTCTCCTGATGTGCCCTTCATTCCGCCGTCAGAGTCAGCTTCCTGAACCCGGCCCTGCCGTCTCAGTCCTCTGCTCCCAGCCTTCCAGAGGCCCCGTGTCCGCACTTCTTTTTTTTTTTTTCACGGCACTTAGGCCATGCGAGACCTAGCCTCTCCCATCCCTCCTGCTTTAACTCCTGCTGATCTGAGGCCTGGCCACACTGAACCCAGAAAGCACCGTGTTCTTTGCTACCTGAATACGTTCCCGCATGTTGTCCCTTCTTCCTTCCTTGCCTGCCTTTAAAAAAATATATGGTATCAATTCGCCTTGTCCACTCAGCCTCCCGTGACCCACCCTGGCAGACGGCGAGCTGCCCTCCCGTGCCCCCATCCTTGCTCACACGTCTCTGCACTCCACCCTTCTCTCGGGTTGCATTGTACGTGTGTGCGCGCGCGTGGCTGGTGGGATGCAGACTGTGAAGGCTAAAGCACGTTGGATTCTGTGAATGTTCAATGAAGTAGTTGAATGAGTGAGAAGAGCCAGATTGCACTCACCTGTGTGTTTTTGACCCTGGCCCTGAGAAGGGGGTTGAAGGCGCCCATTAAGTGTGTGGGGCAGGGGAAAGGACGGAAGAGCGTCAGGTGTGGGAAGCGTGTCTGCCTCGTAGCTGGGAGGGAGGGTCGTTCATCCCGATGCTCGGTCTGTATCCAGGCTGCTGTGCCTCTCTGCTGGGGTGAGTCACAGGTCACCGTGGTGATGGCTCAGGGAAGAAGCGGGACGGTGCACAGTTGTCTGTGCTCCCGGCACGGCCCAGCAAGCCCTAGGCCACTGTGACATCTTCAGGCACCCACCTCCTGTCCCGAGTCACCAGAGGGCTGAGGTATCTCTAGCTGGGGCTCTCTTAACCTCGGCAGGGTGTCTGTGAACCCCCCAGCGTACCCAGCACACTTTGCCAGTGTGCACGTACCTGCTTCTGTAGAGGGGCTCCATAGCATTCGTCAAAATTCTAGGATATTGGGTACTGCTGGCAGCTCTGTCATCACCCAAGGGGACTGTATACAATTGGGCCACTCAGACTTGAAAACCGGGACAAAACTCACATACACACGTGCACACACACACGCGCGCACACACACACACACACAACCAAATGGAACAAGTCATAACACCTCTGATATGCTGGTTCCCATTTCATCTTAGGCAGTGAATCTTACCGCTTTGTAGTTGAATCTTAATAATTATTCTTTGAAAAGCTATTAGCCTTCTGCTCCATCAAAAACTGAAGAGATCAGCCTCATGATTACCTGAAGGCAGCTTCCTAAGATGCGCCCTTCCTTATGTAAAATCTTATGTATCATAAGACACGAGCCAATCTGAGAAAAGCTTTTAAGAATCAGTATGACTGTATCAGGCAACTGTGAGCCCTTTAGTGTTTAATAAGCACTGATTGAGCAGATGTGGTGGGAGGCTGGAGGCACCCAGGTGCCTGCTCAGAGGCGCACACACAGTGGGCCGGGGGCCCTTTACAGGTGGAGGGCTCCACTCATTCATCGGGCTCCCTGTGCACGAGGTGATCAGGAACTGGGGGGCTGTTGACAGACACCTTTGGAAAGGTATCTGTCCATAGTGGGGTATACCACGAACCACCATTGACCAGTACTGTAAGTTTTACTTAATAATTTCCTCACCAGAAAACTGAGAGAAGACCAGGCAAGGAGCAAAGTGCCTAAAGATGGGAAACTGTGTGTGTGTGTGTGTGTGTGTGTGTCTAGAGGTGTGCAGGTGGAGAAGGCGCTTTGAGGGCAAAGAGACATTTGCTGTTCTAAGCAGTTTTATGGATTATCAGAGAGTTCATATGGGTGTTTTCAAAACAATGATTAAAAGCATTTTCAAGGTACTTCCCATGGCCCCGCTGGTACTAACACTCATTAAAGAAAATTTGGAAAGTGTTGCCTTGCCATGGTAGATTCAAAGATGGCCACAAGTTCCTTGACATAAGAGGACCGCCCTGCCTTAAACCTGAGCAGGCTCTGTGACAGCACGACCCACGGAACACGCAGAACGTGACGCTGTGCTGGTGACCAGGCCCAGGCGTTGAGGAACCTGCAGGTTCTACTTCCACACCTGTCCTGTCACTCTGCGGCCATACTGGTAGGAAGCCCAGGGAGCCCCACAGAGAGGCCCACCTGGAGAATGGAGGCCCCCTGCTCGGCCACCCCACCCGAACTCCAGCTACCAGCCAGCACCGACATGCTACCGAGCCACCTTGGAAAGCAGGGCCTTCGGGCCCAGTGAGCCACGTCAGCTGTGGCTGCGTAAAGCAGACAGGTGAGCCAGCCCCAACAGAGCCCTACCCTAATTGCACATTAATGAGGACAATAAGTGATTGTTGCCATTGTAAGAAGTTGTGGGGTTGTTTGTTATGCAGAAATATATAATTGGAACAACCTGAAAGACGAAGCCATTTGATCATCCAAAGACAGTACTGATACTTTATAATTTTTTCTTTAATGTATCATTTTAAGATATATTTAGTCTTTTTAAAACAATAATAATAGCTATTAAAATATGGTATATTTTTCACTTGTTAAATAAACATGTAAATTGTCTACATCAAACCTTATATACACTTTTAGAAGCTACTTCGTAAATCCATTTTATAGATGTGTCTCCTATACTAACCATTCTCCTATTCTTGGAAACATAGATTGCTTTAGAATTTGCTATTACAAGCAAGGCTGCTTTGCCTGAAGTTCGATGCCCAAAGTTTATGTATGTAGGATTCTTTTCTTAGAATTGGTTATCAAAATGGAATCATGGAGTGTCAAAAAGAATGAATCATATTTGCTTCAACGATGGACTCATATAACCTTGGTAGTTACCTTATCGCTGAGTGCTCAGCTGGGGAGGTCAAAGATGATTCTGGGAAATATTCCTAGTGTCCTGGGTTGAGCGGTGTCCCCTCACAAGTCCCGCCCCCTTGGAACCTCATAACGTGATCGCATCTGAGTCTTTGCAGCTGTGATTGGTTCAGAGGCAGCCGTGGTGGAGGGGGGTGGGCCCTGGAGCCAATGGCTGCATCCTGCTGGGAAGGGCACGTGAAGATGCACAGAGGGGTCAAGACCAAGTGGAGAAGAAGGCGGGCGCTGGAGCGAGGAAGCTGCTAAGTGGAGGACCTCCCAGGGGGTGGACCTCGGCCAGAGGCTACAGAGAGGCCAGGATGCACCTTTCCTGGAGCCCGCAGAGGGAGCTGGCCCTGCTGACTCCTGGATTTCACACTTGGAGCCTCCTGAACAGTGAGAAACCAAATCTCTGTGGGTTAAGCCCCGCCCCTCAGCCCCGCCCCCACCCCGCCCCCTCAGTGTGTGGTCATTTGTTAAGGCAGCCCTGGGGACACTCCGATCCAGGTTGGGGCTCTGTGCCGCTGCATGTCACAATTCATTAAGCGCTCAGGAAAAGACAAAGTTTCACAAGAAGCCTTTCAAGGTCCGACCTCAATGTTCAGAATCCCGTTGTCCTCCCCCACCCAGGCCTCAACAGTCGGCATGGACTTGACTTACGATGGTGGCTGTTCTCAGCCACTCAGTGTGGGGCAGTTTGTTATGCAGCGATTTAGACAGCCAATTCAGCCTATGTTCTGAGTATCGAAGAATTAAGAATTCCTGAGTATTAAGAACTTCTTAAGGCGGTGAGGTCACTTGGCTTTTCTCGATGGCGCGGAGGTGAGGGGACAGGTTTGGTGGGGGGAACGGAGTCTCTCCGGGATGGAAGGACTCAGGAAATAATCACAGTGGTCTTCCTCTGAGTTCCTCTGAGCCCGCAGGGCCTCTGCCCCTGGTCCCTCTCCCCCCAAGTTGATGTGGTTGGAAGTGGTTCCCTGAGCTGCTCCGTCTTGTCCCCGACCCTCCGGACAGACAGATGCCCAGCATTGTAGCCTCCTAATCTGGAGTCTTCGTGAGGTTGGGAGCGTCTGGGTGAGTTCTGCCCACAGCTCTCTTCCCTCTGACCTGTCTGTGGCCGCATTGCTGCTGATGGCTTGGCTGTGCACGAGGCGAGGCTCGTTGACGTGCGGGAGGCTGACAGCCGGCCTCGCCGCTGGGATCTGCCTGGCGGAGCCGGCAGGACGGGATGTCTGCTGCTGCTCCTCAGATCTGTGAATCTGATCGACCGTGGCAAAAGATTAAACACAGGATGGAAGAATATTTACCCTGCTAATCAAGGGGCTTGATCGTTGTTGGTAGGGCCGGTACCTTGGATGGAGCATGAAATATGAAGTCAGAAGTTTGGGGCTCGTGTTCCTCCTTCACTGTTCACTGATCGCGTGAGTTGAGGGAAGTCACGGAAACTGGGAGCCCTGGTCTCTTCGTCAGGAGAATGGGGACCACATGGATCGCCCAGCCTGTGTCAGAGGGGCGTGCGGTTCCCGTGTGAGAGGGAGGGAACGAGGAAGACCTTGGCGAACTCTGAAATGCTAGTGTAGTTGCCGGCCCCTGTGGTTGTCTGTGACTAGTGTCTCAGGGAATGTGCATGCAGTGCACACGCTGAGACAACAAGCCCAAATGCGTATCAGCCCCACAATTAAGACTCATCGTGGTAGTGGATGGGACACCCTGCCCACAGGGAGGATTGGACTCAGTGTGTCCGAGACATTGCTATCCAGAGTGGAGGTTATTCAGGCTTTGGCAATGACGGTGATCTCAGGTGGACTCTGGTCTGGGTTGATTCAGCCGCTAGGCCCCTGCCCGGCCTCCTGGGGGGCCTCCCTGTGGGCCTTGGGCGACACGGCCACCCTTGTGGTGCTGGTGGCGACAGCGTTGAAACCTGTCCACATTTAGGAGAATGGGAAAGTTGTCTTTTGCACTTCTCATAGGCTATTTTGATACTGCTTTATTTTCTTTACCCTCGTTTCTCCCCAGCATTAAAAAGTATCGTGTTCACTTTGTTGGGTGCCTTGGACGCTGCTGCCTCTCTCTTGTTTATGAAGAACAGTAAGCCGACCGTGACCAATGGCCAGCAGCGATCTGCCTCCAAAGTACAGGGACGTTTTTTGTCCCCTTATTTTGTTTTAAAAATAATAAGGTATTTTTCCTTTAGAGGAAATAATTTTATTCTTCAGAGATACAGCGCACAGAGAAAAGCTCTGAAGTCAAGGAGACCTGGGTTCAAATCCCGGGCTGGGTGAGTTGCATAAGCTGCTGGGAACTTCAGTGACCGTTTGGGATGTTCTGAGGACCACAACGTGAACGCCCTTTTCGAATAACAAAATGCTACGCAGATGTTCTCATCGCTGCTTCTCTGTTCGAGGCGGCGGGCTGCAGTAGGCAGGCTTTCCGGACGCTCTGGCTCAGGGCATTCCTTGGCAATGCTGTGTCGTGGCATGTGCGTATCTGATCTGAAACAAGACAGTCCCGAAGAACATGTTGCGGGTCCATCGCTCACCTCAAAACTTTGCAAACTTTCTTTTGAAATCCAGCTCCCACCTGCTCAGTGACCCCCAACAGTTATGGCTGCACCTACACGTTGAAGATGAGATTATTTCTCTGGCAGCGTGGGCCCTGGACAAGAGCCCCGTGAATCCGCTCCGGGCCGCGTGTGTGCCCCTCACCTCGCTGGGCTTTGATCCACTTGCCTCTTCCAAGATCCCAGTCAGTGGGAACGGTCCACAGCAGTCAGCATTAACTCTTTTCATTTGCAGGTGGTCAGCTTTCCGTGTTTCCCCTTTACAAGGTCACGGGGGTGCAAACAAGGGGAAGACAGAACAGCACAGCACACAAAGGCTACAGTTTTTATCTCAGGAGGTGTCCGACCGGCTGCCCCTCCCCTTGGCCTCATGTGCCTGGACGCCACGTCCTGATGTGGCCTGTAGCACAGCAGACCCTGCTCAGGCAGATTGCCCTTTGCCTGTAAGACCGCTGTTGTGACTGGGAGACGGCCAAGGGCGGAGCACCCCAGAAGTCACAGTTACGACCCGTCGTGTGTCATCAAACCCAGAGGAAGCAGCAGGAGGTGGCCGGAAGGACGTGGGAGAGGGGAACTGTAATTAGAGACTGGTGGACCTGGAAAGGACATTGGTGACCATCTCCCCGAGTCCCCAGTGGAGACAGTGAAGCCCTGGGGGGCAGCCCCTGCGGCGGGACTCACTGCTGGCCGGCGGGAGAGCAGGGGCGGGAGGAAGGGTCTTCAAGAGCAGCCAGGGGTCCCTCCTGCTCCACTCCCCTTGGGGGTCACCGATGGGAACGAGGCCAACCCAGCCTGGAATCCCAGCTCTGCCGCGTACTGTGACCTTGGACAGCATGCTGTCTCGTCCATGAAACTGAGACATTAACATTAACTCACGGGGTGTTGTCAAGATTAAACGAGATGAGTGTAAGGAAAAGCCCGAACTGGTGACCAGCACAACAGTAAGTGCTCAGAAGGGGACAGTTGTTGTGGCCGTACACAGGGCCAATAGACCACAAAGGGCGCATAAGTAGCTCTGTTGTGACATAAACTGGGCCTACGTTGAGTTTCCCAGCAGCTCCAGGTGGCTCTCTCGGCTTGGTTTGCCTGCTATCGTGGGCCTGGGCTGGCCTTTCAAACACTGCAGCTCCAGAAACCAGAGTCACATCCTCCACTTGTTCTTGCCAACCTTAGCCGGCACCATTAGTCCTACTGCAGTCTTTTCATTACTATGAGACTTCTACCTAAAATTCAGATTGTTTTTTTAAAAACAGACCTTGGGGATATCCAAATACTTGGAGTCCTCACGGAAGACTTTTGATGTTGAGGGTTTTGAGTGCAGATCACTCTTGATCTCTATAGTCTTCCTGATCTCTCTCTCCCTCTCTCTCTCTCTCTGCTTTTTTTTTTTTTTTAAACCAACAATGTCAAGGCTGCCTTGAGAGGCGTAACCCCCCAGGGCCTCCTGAGAGGGAGATGCAGAAGCGGGAAGCAGGGGCATGCCAGCTTGGTGGCAGCATTGGAAGGCTCCGGGGCTGGTGGGTTCCAGTGGTGGTGGCAGCGGACCCCACAGGCTGGGGCACCGAGTGGGAGGGGAGGCTGACGAACTTGAATGCTGAAACATCAGAAAGTCTTGTATGGGATTAGAAGGGGCAGCTGGCTTCCCTTCCGTTGTGTCCCTCATTTGTGCTGCTAGACAGACCTCGAGTAAGAGCTGCGGCAGGTGGGAGCCCTGCCGGTTTTCAGGCGGGGCCGAGAATCCCAGAGCACATACTCACCCGGGGAACCCGCGGGCGGGCTGAGCTTAGTCCTCTGCACACTCAGCCTCCTGCAAGCCCTGTGTTCTTCTCCCAGCCATGCCCCTTAGAGGCAGGCAGCAAAAGAGTTTCTGTTTTGTTTCTAAAGAAACCAAGGGACAGGGACTTAACTAGACTTAAACGAGCAGGTGTGGCTAAACCCTGGCATCAAGAGTCTCTGTACCCCTGTGTAGTGTTTTAGGGGCAGTGTTCACAAACATCCTGTTAACCCTCAGAGAGAGGAAAAGTGATCTGGTCTCAGAAAATGCCAGCCCAGAGATCCCGCAAAAGTCAAACCCGTGACTGGGGAGTAAGTCATGCCCCTGGGCAGCATCTGTCTGGGCAGGACATAACTGTGGTCATTGCTGCATTGCTAACCTCTTGCTCAGCCACTTGTTGAAACTGTCATTCTTTGGGAAACAAGAATTGGACCCTTTGCCTTCTGAAACCCCAAATGCCACCAGCGGCATCCTTCTCCGTGCCACCCGATCCAACAGCCTGTGGCATCTCACACGTGGCCACAGGGATGTTGCCCGGAGGGAGCTGGAGCTCTCTGAGTGGAGGCCCCCCGGCGGCGGGTGAAGGCCTCCCCTGTACAGTCCTGTTGCAGACTGGCGATCCAGTCTCGGGAGAACCTGATTCTGCACATTAGGCTGCTTCGGAGTCATCTGGGGGCGAGTGTTAGAATCACTGCGTCCTGGGCCCCACTCCCAGCCCTTCCCCTGCAGAGTGTTCCTGGGGCGGAGCCAGGAGTCCGCGTTTGTCACAGGGGTCCCGGGTGACCCCGACACGGGAGGTCACGCACTCTGCTGCCCGGCAGTACGGGGTGTTCGTGCTGCTTCTGATTCTGAGCTTGAGGGCATCTGGGAGACTCGGTGCCTCGGGTGCTGAGTGGAGAGAACGGCTGGCTGGCCCGGGGAGCCCCACGGAGTGTCTCAGGCTTGGCCGCGCTGTGACCTCTTGCTCATCTCTTTTTCTGTCTGTAAAACCAAGCACCGGGTCCACGGAGCTCCTAAGACAAAAGGTACTGTGTGAAGGTAGAGGAACATCGGTAAAAAGTGTGTTGTTTTAAACTTAGACACAATAAGTTTAAGAATAGCTTTTACCTTACCTTTGATTTTCACAATGATCTCGCTAGAACTTCACAATAAAGTATGTCCCCCAGGAAGACCCTGGGGCGCAGAGGCACGTTCTGGGGCCCACGGGGACACCCGTCATTCTGTCCGCCAGGGGGCGGAGCTTGGACCTGGGGCCCCGCCCTTCAAGCCTTCCGCTGGAGAGCCCACAGGGCAGGGGTCCTCACCACGGTGCTGGGCTGTGGGGCTTGGCTGGGGCCGTCTTCTGAACTCGGCCTTGACGTCCTCCGCTTCTCTGCCTCTCTGCCCCAGCTCTCAGGCACCTAGACCGGAACTGCAGCGTGACCCAATCAGAGGGGGCAGTCTCCCGGGGGGGCGGGCCTTCCGCCTTGTGTGTACGGTCCATGGAGGATCACGTGACTGATGGTGCGGACACTGGAGACCAGAGTTGCCACTAGTACGTCTGTCCAGAGAGCTACCGAAAGGAGTTTTAAATGACCAGGAGCGACCTTGAAGCCTGTACGTGACCGGAGTCTGAGGTCAGGCCAGCTGTCGCGGGCCGCTCTGCTGCCGCTCTCTCAGGGCCAGTCGCTCAGCTCGCTGTGCATGATGGTGGGCGCTGGGAGACCTGGGTTCTGCTCCAGCCTTGGCCTGGGCCTTCCTGTGAGCTTGGAAAGTTCACGCTTGTCTCGGAGGCTCCGTTTCTTCACCTGTACAATGAGGTTTCTTGACTCCACGCTCCTTCGAGCGAACTCCCGCCGACCCACTGGGGTGCTGGGGATACGTGAATGGGCGCCTTCCCCGGGAGCCGGCCAGAGGGTAGGGAGTTGCTTAGTGAACGTCCAGGAGCACAAAAGACAGAGGGTTCAGGGCTTGGGGAAAGCGTGGCAGTGGGTGAGGTGACATTTTCTTGTCCACCGGAAATACATACGGAAGCCCACGATGGCCTCCAGCATTCATTTGGCCTTCAGCTTTTGTTTCGCTTCCTGAGAAAAGCCCAGGACCCCTTGCAGCCAGAGCAGCGTGCGGCAAGGAGGACACTAATGAAGAGATGCTGGACGCTTTCATGCCTGGAAGGGACGGAGAAAGTGGTGGGCATTTCCAGCGACAACCCGGCTTGGGCTCCCCGGGGCCGCCTGGCCTCGTGAGCAGGCACGGGACTGTTGCTGGGGACTGACGAGTCACGGAGAGGCTGAGCTTTAGGAGACACCTCCTTCACCCCCAACCCCCAGGACACTGGCAGTGCATGCGCTGGAATCTGGATGTAGGGTAAGTCAAGGGCAGGGGCTGTTCTTTAATGACACCCTCAGAGCCTCAGTCTTGGCGCCGAATAAATGCCCACTGAGTGAATGAACATCCCTGACAGGATGAGATCGTAAGGACTAGAGAGAAACAAACCATTTACCTCTGGGCACAGCAGTTCCTCAGCCTGGACCCTGGGATGTGCTGGCTCCTTCTTGGTTTCTCTCCCTGTGCTTTCTTTTTTTTTTTAAAGATTGTATTTATTTATTTTTAGAGAGGGAAGGGAGGAAGGAGAGAGAGAGAAAGAGACATCAATGTGCGGTTGCTGGGGGTCATGGCCTGCAACCCAGGCATGTGCCCTGACTGGGAATTGAACCTGCGACACTTTGGTTCGCAGCCTGCGCTCAATCCACTGAGCCACGCCATCCAGGGCTCACTGTAATTCTTTATCTTGTGGTGGCCCCGGCTTCCTCCCTTATAAGGACCCTCAAAGAAAGAGGGTGGCTGAGGACTGCTTTAAAAAAAATTATTTGATTGTGGTAAAAATGACACAACCTGAAATTTACCATCTTAACCATTTTCAAGTGTACACCCCAGCTGCAGTAAGTACATTCACAGGCTGGGAAACAAGAAATACCTCTTTTTAAAAGCAACTCCTGAGGCCTGAAATATACATAAATTATGAGGAATGGAATGGTCTAGGAGCAATGGCTATAGACTAGCTTTCTAAAGTTTACATTTGATTTTCTAAAAACTTATTGAAGAATCGGCACTGTTTTTATGATTTAAAAAAATCCTTCAGTACTTGAGTTTAAAAGAAAGAGTTAACATGCTGGCCATTGCAGATGTCTTTGCCACATGTTTTATTTTGGGGGTTTTCTCCTATGGTATGCAATTGTTAGCTATCACGGTTTTTATTAATCTCCTCATTGGCGAGTGAGCCTCTTCCAAGTCAAATAAAGCTGGGTTGCAGTACCTCCCATCGCCATTAGGGGCTACTGTTGGACACAACAGGGAAGGACCTGAAAGTGTCTGAACCAAACTTCTCTCCTTCCTCCTTTCTTTTCCTACCGGGTGCCAGGCTCTTTGTGCGGCCTGGCAGACACAGCCATAAAGAAGACACAGCCCCTGGGTGAGAGGGACATGTCATTATAACAGGGGATGGGGGCGGGGGAGAAGGTCCACAGTGCTGTGGGAAGACCAGCGTGGTCTGTCATGGTAAAGGGTTTGAGGGTGGAGAGAGATTCGGGCTCTTGGAACAACTTGGGGGGTCCATGCGTATGTGGAAGTCATGCATCCAGGTGGCCCTGACCCCTTTCGTCACTGGCAGCTGCAGTGTAAAATGGTCACTTACCAACCTGTTTGGTTAGCATTATTTTCTAATGTGCAGCACTTGCCAAAATAAAACACAGATTTTTCGCCTCGAGTGGGCGGGAGCTGAGGCATGGCACCCCTCAGCCAGCGGTTCCCCCACTGAGGTCTTGTCTGTTCCCTTTGGGCAGGGCCAGTATTTAGTGGGGGTGGAGTGGTACCCCTGAACCAGCTGTTAGATTGGTAAGAACCTTCCTATTCTGTTGGTAAGTAGCTTTTCTGAGCTTCACCAGTGCCCCCCTTGCTGCAGGGGGCACCTCCCCCGCAGCTCCCCGAGTTCCGCTCCCTATAATCGGGCTATGAAGAGGCTCCACCCAGTCTGGGAGGGCTGCGGGCCTCTGGCTCCCTCCGCCAGCACGTGGTCTCACACCCATCTGCTGCCTGGTCCTCGCCCTGGGTCGCAGGGGCTGTTAAATACCTTGAGTGTCACTCCCGCACACAGGAGGTCTGTGGCCTCTGGCTGGATATGTGACCTTGTTTCCTGCGCAGGGGAAGTGTCCGGTCACGGACGGCTCTGGAGTGTGGGTTGATCTTTTAAAAATTTTTTCACTGTAAAAACGGCTTTATTTTCAGAACTGTGACATTTCCATTGCGTGGTGCTGAGTGATCAATCTGGGGATGGTTAGGGGGACTTTTACAATCCAAGGGAGACAGGAAATTATTTTTTTTTTGCAGCCCCAGCCCATTGAGATAATGTGATTTTTTTTTCAACTTACTGAATGTCCTTTCACATTCTTTGTGGTCAGCATCAGGTAGCAGTATAGCTAAAACAATAATAATAACAACAAATAACAATAGTACATCTATTTGTCCTTTCTAAAACCAGCCCGTGTGCCTTTCCTTCACAAACAGCCCATCAGTGTGAGACCCGCAGGCTAACCTTACAGGAACCTGCGGTTTCTCCTCCAAGAAATTGTTCTGCATCTAGAGAAACACTTGTTCATTTTAATGAGAAACCGGTGGGGTGCCAGCCGCTGGCCGGCTCCTCCGTGCCATGCTGCGAACCAGAGGGCAGAGGGCGGGCCAGGGAACCTGAGCACCTCTTCAGGCTGAGATATTTGATCACGCAGGGGATGAGAGCTGATTGCCAGTCCTCCCATCTGGAGAGCAACTCCTGGGTGGCAGGAGCTAAGGATAGGGCGAAAGAAAGTGATACAGCGAGGAGAGCGGGGTGAGGCGAGGAGAAGAGGCTGGGCCCTGGCCGGGTCCACAGCCGGGGCTGTGAGGAGCTCAGCATCACCTCTGCCCTGTCCTATGTGGTGGGGACTCGGGGCGACTGAGTCACTGGGGCTCAGCTGGGGCTCTGTCCCATGGGTCTACAGCTCTTTTTCCTCACGAGTGCCCACAGAAACCCACTTCTTACTGTGCTGGCTAATGGGCTAACCGATGCTTGGCATCTCCCTCTGGGTTCCCCCGAGGTTCTGGAATGGAAGGGAAGGCAGGCTCTTTGTGAATACCCCTCCCTTCCCCCGACAGGTGGGACATACAGCCATCCCCCCTTATCCACCAGGCCTACGTTCTAAGACACGCAGGTAGTACCCAACCTTATGCATACTGTGCTTTTTCCCTATACATGTGCACCTCTCAGTTAAAGGAAGCACTTCATGGTTTCTCTTCGGCGTATCCGGTCGCCAGCTCACTGCTCTTGTGGCTGGGGGACAATAGTCCAGCCTGGAGTAAGGTGAGGGTGACTCGAACACAACCCCTGTGATACCATGATAGTCCGTCTGTTAAACACCTAGATGGCCACTGAGTGACCAGTGACGGGGGCATAAGCCTCGCTGAGACACTGGACAAAGGCACGATTCACGTCCCAGGTGGGATGGAGGGGGCTGAGTGGGACGGCACAAGAACTCATTCAGTGTGAAATTTAAAACATGAATTGTTTAACTCAGGCATTTTCCATTTAATAATTTCGGCCGTGGTTGACCGCCGGTAGCTGAAACAGCAGAAGGCGAAGCCGCGGACAAAGGGGACCGCTCTACTGCCTTCATAGCTCTCACTGCATTGCGTCCTCGCTGGGCCTTTCCCCACCAGGACGTGAACCATGCACAGGGTGCTGCTCACTGGTATGGCCGGGACCCAGCGCTGTACTTGACGCGAGTAAATTCAGTAAGCTCCATCAGTGTCAGCCAAAGGAAGGTGAAACCCAGGCTGGGTAGCAAACAGCACTGATGTTAATGTTGTGTGCACTGTCCACAGCTACGCGGCTTTCAGGGACCCGAAACCCAGCAGCAAGGCCTCGCCGGCCTGGGGAATCCCGAGCAGGACCGAGGCATCTGGGGAGAGCGGAGGGCGGCGGCTGGGACCAGTGAAGGCGTAGTCGTTGGAATGGTTCAAGTGGCTGCTGTGGCTCTTTGGGAACTAGTAGCTCAGCTAAGGGTGTGATCTTCCAACATCAGTCTCAGACATTCTGGGCGGATCAGAGTGGCCTATTTGCATCACTTATTTAGATTCCATTTCGAATGGTTCGTGAACCCAGGTACCGCTCTGTTGGAACTGGCTACGGCCCTTTGTGGAGTTCTCGCTGTGAGCTGAGCTCGGTGGGGGGGCGCCTCCCTGGTATTAAGCGTCACAGCAGCTCTGTGAGGCAGGCCGCCCTCGGGGGCACGTAGGGGCACGTCGAGGCTCCCATGGTCACGAGGCAGCGTGACTCTGCTCGGAGAGACTCCATTTCCAGACCCTGCCTGCTCTCTCTGTGGGACTTGAGGGAGTTATTTAACCACAGACACTAAAATTGCAGTATTTGGGAAGAAGGCAACTTTCGTCTTCACCAGATCACGTGGGGCCAGGGCAGTTGGCAGAGCAATGGTCCGTGAACGTCTTGGCACGCATCAGATACACGTGTATTTTCGTGAACTTGGTGACCTCTAGGTTCCCTTTCTTGGGGACGGAGGGGGAGAAGGCTCCGAGGTCAGGCATACTTTCACTTGTGCTGGTTCCGGAGTTTGGAAGAGCCCGGTCAGCTCACAAGCTGGACAGGCCTTTCTTTGGGGCATGAAAGATCTATGACCCGTTCGGCCAAAGCCCCCACACAAAAACCTCATTAGGCTGGTCACACATTATCTCCCAAATGTCAGCTCAGACTGGAAGGCCCGTCCGGCCCACGGACAGCCAGCCCCCGGCCTCTGTGCAGTGTGTTATTGTACGGTGCTTCCTCGGGAGCTATAATTAGGTGGCTGGGTAATGAGTCCTCGGCGCGCATCTGAATAGCGACTCTGTTCGGCCCATGATGTCACTTCTTCAGCCCAGTCCCTGCTCATCCGATGGCCTTCGCCGTGGTGGGGTTGGAATTCAGTACGGATGAAATCGGACCTCCACGGGGTTCTCCGTGCAGTAGTGACAGCGCTCCGGACGAATCCCTGGGGGAAGAGCCTCTGCATACCTGGAATAACTATGACATAAGAGCCGAGACTTCTGGGAAGTTCACTTTCTGGCCCTTCGGTCTGGACTAGGCCCTGTGGCTCTCAGAGGTGCCCTCTGTTCATCTGGAGGTCGGGGCTCATGGCGCCAGCAGTCCCACAGGTTAACAGGTACAGCGTATAGATCACCTCTGTGTCTCTCCCCTTCCACACCGGGTCAGTGCCTGGCCATGCCCTGGGCTTCTGCCTCTAAGTACCTCTCACCTCCTTCCTTCCAGGGCTCTCTGTCTCCATGGCGACCATCCTGGTCCCTGCCACTGTCCCGTCTTGCCTTAGACCACCACACTGGCCTGTTGGCGGGTTTCCCTGCCCCCACTCCTCCGCCCTCCAGTAGACTTGCAACATCCACAGTGATCTTTCTGGACACCCACTTGGGACATATCCTGTGGCTTAAAACTCTGCAGTGGCGTCTCTGTGCTGTGCGGGTAGAGCCCAGATTCCTCATCCTGACCCCGAGACCCTGCCTGGCCTGTGCCCGTCCGTGTCTCCAGCCTCTCGTGGGGCCACACTGTCCCCCTCTTCCAGTGTTCCAGCCCCGTGCGCAGCTCAAACACACCAAGAACCTGCCCTGTTGGAAAACCTCTGCCCTGGACACTTCTTCTGTTTAGATTTGTTTACAGGGGTGTCCACCTGTGGCCCATAGGCCGCATGCGGCCCAGAACAGCTGTGAATGCAGCCCAACACAGCATCATAAATTGTCTTAAAACATTATGAGAGTTTCTTGCGATTATGTGTCCCAATGTATTTAACGTGTGGCCCAAGGCAACTCGTCTTCTTCCAATGTGGCCCAGAGATGCCAAAATGTTGGACGCCCCTGGTAGAACATGCTCTCCCCCCTTCTAAGCTCGCTCCCTTGCACTGCTAACTCCAGATCTTCCTTGAAGAACTAGTTTGAAAAGCCACTTCCTCAGGAAATCCTCCTGAAACACCCTCTGCTTCACCCCTGACCCCCCATAATTTAATCTGATAAACAGGCCACTCCTTCATAGCACACGTCACAGATTCCTGTCACTTGGGAGTGTGTTTGTTTAAAGTCTGCCTCCCACTCTGGGCCATTCCCGGAGCCCAGCCCCATTCCCAGCACACCCCTCGGGACCTGACCCCCATCGATCAGTGTCACGGTGTCATGGAGGGGATAAAGTGTATCACTTCTCTCGGAACTCAATTCTTCCACTTTTTGCAGTTAAATGTCCTTTGCTCTTCCATCTCCAGCCTCCCGTCGGCTGTGGGGCAGGTGGCTGTGTGTGAGGGACCCCCCATCTCCGGGTGTTCTTGGCCACCAAGGGCTGGTGGGGGAGCGTGGTAGGAGGCAGGAGGAAATCACCGACCTTCCGAACGTCAGAACGAGAGAGAAACTGAAGGTTCAGTGAGCCCCATGGCCACGTTTTACCAGTGGGAAAACGGAGTCCAAGAGAAACTGAATGTCTCACCCAGGAGCTGAGCTAAGGAATGGATGCAATGTCCCACGAATGGTCTTTTATGAGGCAGAAATACATACATGCGAAAACTTGTATTTACACATGATGTGTAGCACATTTTGTAACTTTCATTTCTATTGCTTCCCTGATCCTCACAGAAGCCTGGAGAACAAGGTAGGGTAAGCATTGTTTATCCTCGTTTTACAGAGGAGAAAAGGAGAACAGAGAATGCAGGTGCCTTACGTCACCACCCCAGGCCAACCCACCTTACAAGGGCAAATGCCTGACCAGTTCCCTCAGCTTCTTGGGCAGATGGTTTTCCTACTGTACCACCCTGCACTTCTTACAAACGAACTCGTGGGCAACTCTGTGGCTGGTGAGAAATGGGCTGGCCAGGGAGCCACAGCTGTGAGCGAAGCCAAGTTCTGCCTCCTTCTCTTCCTTGCGCACTAGGTAGCCCCCTCCCCCTTCCACCTGTCACATGAAACTGCCCGAAGTCGAAGGGTGTCCATGGGAAAGGAGTATCGGCGCTTCAAAGTCAGCCTCACTGGGGTTCAAATCCCAGCTCTGCTACTTACAACTCGGTGACCCAACCTGCTTCATAGGAACCTTCTGAGCCTGGGCTTTTGGCTGTAAATTGCACTTGCTGACTGCTTCTCCTTAGCTTTGTTCGGGATTAACTGAGGTCGTTCTGATAAGACACAGAGAAAGAGAAGGCACTCTGTGGCCACTACTTACCCTCACGTCAGAAGTAGCCCGAAGCAACAACGCTGAGGAGCTAAACATTGGAAAGGGCCCTCCTCTGGGTGGGGAAGGGCAAGGGGCTCTTGAGAAGGGCAGGAAGAACCCTGGGGCTGTGGGTGAGCGAGCCAGTGTGCAGGCTGACATGGATCGTATTCCGGTGGCAGTCTTGTGGGTGGCCTCCTGGTGTCATGAGGGTCCCCGTGTGTCATGTGTCACGCCTGCTGTGTGTGCAGCGCTCACTCACGGGGCAGGAGGGGCGGGTGGGCAGCGTCCCAGAAGCTCCCCCTGGCCCGGCATCCTTAACGCACTTGTGCGCAAACAAATCGTGTTTCCCGTCTCTGCACTTGGATGGGGAAAGTTAAAAAAAACAAATGGGAGGAAATGTTTATAAATTAGTCTGATTGCCAATCTGAGAATGGTTTTATTCTGAAAGCCATTTGGGAGCTTTGTTTCTGTAAGCTGGGACTTCACCAAAAGTGCACCCAGAGACAGTGCTTTGAGGAACTTACGCAACTGAGCTGAGGGCGATCATTTTATGAGGACTTTTTCCCAGTCTTGAAGCCGAAGTCTAAAAACACCATCCCTGAAGTTTCAGCCAGAAGGTGTAAAATGAGAATGTGTTTTCGTGGTCAGCATTTAAAGGAAAACTGCACAGCAGACTCGGGGGTGATCTCCGGAGAAGCGGTTGCGGAGAGAGGTGGCGGGGACCCAGTTTAAGGAGAGCTCACGCAGAAGCCACGGCCCTGGGGGAGGTGCCAGGTCCCAGGGCAGCACCTCAGCACCCCCCCCCCCCGCCCGTCTCTGCATTCTCTCCTGTTCCTGGGAGGACACCGGTCACATCTGCTCTGCTCTCAGGGACCCCAAACCCCCAGTCCGAGGGGCACATCCTTTTTCCCAAGGAGCAAAGCAAGTTTTCTCTCCTCCACAAAGTGGTGAGGGTGTTGCTCCCCAAAGATGGGCAGTGATGAATTCCAGCTAATGAGCGAGCTGTTCAGGATGGCAAAGAAACGGGGCGAGGGCCTGGTTCTTAAAATGTCTTTTCTGTGTGAAGGAGAAGGAAGCGTGAGGTGATGCCACCACATGTGTGGGGGCAGGGTCAGAAAGGAAGGTGGTCCTTGGTGTGGAAAACTGGATTCCCACTAGCCGAGGGGTTCACGTTGTAGAGAACAAGGAACTAAGCGGAACACATCTCAGAGGATGGGGGAAGGCGCAGGGGTCGTGGTAGGTCGGTACAGTTCACAGCAGGGCTCTGTCTCCAGGTCCCGCTCTCTGCTTCTACCAGCACCCCTGGGAGCGCATCTGCTTCTCGGCATCAGTGGTCCCACGGGCGCTGGTGACTCTTAATTCTCTAACCCTTCCTCTCCTCTCCTGGGCTTGGGACTCAGCTGCTCACCGTCCATCTTTGCCTTCACATCCCCGGGCAGCCTAAAGACACCGCATCCAACATGGCGAACGCATCACCAGGCATGGGCACCCTCATCATCAACCCAACATCCACCTGGGGATGAGTCATAATCCCACCTTCTCCCTCTGCCCTCACGTCTGACCTACCACCACATCCAGTGGGTTATCTTTCTTTTCTATTCATTGTACTGGTTGCCTCCTCTCCTTCCTGCCCTGACTATTATCACCTTGGTTCAAACTTCACCCGCATCCTTCTCCCAGGCCATTGCCATTCTCCCCTAATGTGTCTGCTGCCCCTACTCCTCTCCGCTCCAAGCGATGCTCCACACTCTTTCCGCAGTGACCTTTCTGCAACCCAGGTGTTGTCATGCCGCTGCCCTTGCTGGGCTGCGTGTCACCTACAGGACCACGCCCAGACTCTTCCCGGAGGTGGGCAAGGCTCTCGGGATCTGGGCCCTGTCTCTCTCTCTCCAGCTTCCTCTTTAATTCCCCCCTAACTCCCACACTCAGTACATGTGTGTTGGGTACCTACTGTGTGCCAGGCCCAGGCAGGCGCTGGGGATACAGTGGTAAACAGCGCTCTCCCCCTGAACCTTACGGTTCATCTTCTCCAAGCACATGCGGCAGCCCCGGCCGTGAGGCTGCTCCGAGCTCAGTGCCTTTGCTCCAAGCTCAGTTCTCTCTGCTGCTCTGCCGAGGCCGCCCATTCCTCCCCCACTTCCACCTGCAGATGCCCACACATCTCCCGAGTCCCAGCTGAGGGCCCCCTCTTTTATGGAGCTGCCCTGGAACTGTCCTTCCTGTGCGTCCCGGGCCACCTGCACGCGGCTCTTCGTTCTTGTGTTCACAGGATCTCCAGCGAGTGAGTCGCTACGCTGCAGTTTCCTCATCGGTGAAATGAAGACAGTGGTGATATTGTATGGAAGACACAACTTCTACCCATCTTAGCTTTGCAGTTGGGCCTCTTTAACAAAAAAGATTAACAAAAGAAAAACAGTTGATTAGTCCATGCAGTACTCATCACGTGGGAGAAGCCCGAGCAAGAAGGAACTCAAAGTTGGGCTCACAATTTTGGGTTGTCTCACTTCTTCAGCAAAGAACAATTGATCTGCAGAGAAACGATAGGACCAAGGAAAGTAGTTTTACATTTCCAGGGGGAGGCAAACTGGGGGAAGCTAAATACCTGGAAGGGAACTATTGGAGTTTGCTTGCAAGATTCCTTTGATGTGTCTCTGGACTGATAAGAATCTGTCTCCAGTAAAAGGAGAATCTATAACCTGTCTTTGGGCAGAAAAGGGAGAGCTTCTTCTTCGAGTTTGTTCCTTCTTAATTGCTTTTAGCTGAAAATAATTTTATGTCAACGAGGCATATTTTTGGCTGACATATTCTGGTTTCCTTCAGTAGCAACTTCATACTGTTGTTCTGAAGCCCAGCGTCCAGCCCATGGCGCACCCAGTACACACGCAGGCTCTGCAGTGACCACAAGGGCTACGGCAACGAGGGAGAGTGTGGTGGTGCAACTGCTGCAGGTGCAGTCTGCTGGTTCCTCAGAGAGTCAAATGCAGAGTTAGCACGTGACCCAGCCATTCCACTCCTAGATGTACACCCAACAGAAATGTCTGTCAACAGGTGAATGGGTAAACAAGTTGTGGTATATACATAAAAAGGAATAGTATTCAGTTGTGAAAAGGAATGAAGTTCTGGTACATGCTAAACTTGGATGAACTTTATGAAAACGAAACCCAGAGATACACGGAATCTTAATGAACCTCAAGGTGCACCTGAAGAACGTTATCCATCAGACACCTAAGGGATGAGTTTGGGCTTGTAGCAAAAACCTCCTAATGTTTATTCCAAGCTGACAGCAGTGACCACTCACTGAAGTACTTGGATCTGGATGGGAAAGGGGGAAATCATCTCCCCACAATTGCTAGTGTGAGGGGATCAAGCAAACACCAGGGGGAAGGGGCGTGAGCAGGGGCCTTTTCTCAGAATATGGGGGTGGGGGGCAGAGAAGGAGGAGGGGTGGGCAATGTGCTGTGCTTGCCAGAGTGTGGGATCCATGCACTGAGAGCAAAGGGGTTTGGGAGGATTTCGTGGCTGTAATGCAGGGTCTGGGGAGAAACAAGGCAGTTGTAAGGAAAGACTCTCACTACGTGGGGTGCAGTGGGGCAGTGAGCATGTCCAGGGAGGCAGGAAGGAACCAGTCTGTGCCCAGCAGCAGGCGGAGAGCCGCAGCCATGGCCTTGCTAGCCCACGTGGGGATGGCAGAGGCGAGGGTGTCCTGTGGGGTGTCTTGCACAGTGCCGAGTTTCTCTATGGTCAAGTTACTGTTGTTCCCTTCATAATTGATAACTATCTTAGGGCAGAGACTTGCAGATTCTGAAAATACCCTTTTCTCCTCAAACATATGCCTACTAATTTTAACATCCAGTGGTAGATCTTTCTGCAAAAATTATTACTGTGGCACATGTCAGATATATACAAGTATTCACAAATGCTCAGTCGCATGCGATAAGTAAGCCTCCATTTAAACCACTGCAGTGTGGTTTTCTATTCATTGAACTTCTTTCCCATGGACTCCATTACAACAGGATTTTAATCTACTAAATGGCACAGTGAAATAAACAAAATACTCCTCCATTCATTCATTTATTCATCTATGTATCCCACCGATATTCTTTTTTTTTTTAAATCCTCACCCAGGGGAAGGGAGAGAGAGAAAGAGAGAGATCAATTGCTTCCCTACTAGGGGTCAAACCCATAACCTAAGTATGTGCCCTGACCAGGAATCAAACGCACAACTTTTTGGTGTATAGGATGAGGCTCCAACCAACTGAGCCACCTGGCCAGGGCTGATATTTCCTCTTTTTCGCAAAAAAATTGAAGGCTAATCCTCATTTTTCTCCCAGTTTTGCCCTAACGGACAGCCCCCACTCCCTGCTGCTCTGTCTGAAATGCTGTGTAAGCTTGCTGCTACGGCCGGATGAGTAAACCAAGATGGGCGCATTCATTTCTCTGAGCAGATGGCTGTCAAAGTCAAGCTGAAAAAGAGGTGCCAAATCGTTTTGCTGGAATGTGATCACAGAAAATGACTCTGTCGTGGACATCTGTCTTTTTTTCCTATTCAGGACCCCTGTCCCTTCTTTAGGTCGCAGCACCCAGTTTCCTTTGCAGAATCTCACTTCCTGTGTTCTTACTCCACGTGGGTCAGTGGGGTTTGTCCAACTGCTGGTACCAGCGGTGGGTACGTGCCCTACTGGGCTACAGTGATTGGTTGAGAAACTGACATCTGGCTCTAGTTGGCCAATCAGAATCTCCTCATAAGATCCTTGGTGGATTATCAAATAAGAAACTCACTCTTTCCACCGAGGGTCTAAGAGAGTGGGTTCTAAGGCTGTAGCACCCACTGGACATCTTTGCCAGCCTGTGGGTGAAGGCAGCCTCGGAATGGGGCCAGCGCAGTGGCAGACAGCGAGGCAGGAGGGGTGGGGGTGGTTGGCTGTTCCTCACGGTGTCAGTCGACCCCCTGGATTAGCCTTTTCTGGAGCCAGCAGGCCCAGGACTTTTCAGTCGCATGGGCCCATCAATTCTCTTTCATCGTTTAAGGCAACTGAAGTTGGGTTTCTGTTACTTGTAACCCGAAGTCCTGACAAATACAGACGACTTTTGAGCACCGGCCACGGGTGAAGGCACATACCCGGGGCTGGCTCTTCGGGATTCAAAGATGAGCCAATCAGGGCCCCTGCAGGCCAGGGGGCCCGGGCCAGCAGTCGGATCTGCACACGAGGAGTTCGGCGGGAGGACCGCAGGGAGCCAGTGGTGGGTGTCACCTGGGGAGCAGCTGGAGCATTTGAGAGACGAGGGCCGTTCTCCCTGGCGGAGAGAAAGGCGTGGGCAAGAGTCCAGCTGTGGAAAGCATGAAAAGCTCAGTGTGTATTTTGAGGTTCTGTAGGTCATCTGTAGTGACTGAGGGCAGTGGTTAGGGCAAAAAGGAAGATTTGGGGGGACAAAAACAGAACTAGAGAAAAGACGTGTTTGGGACAGTTGTGCAGGCCCTGATTGGCAGTGTGAGGGATCTGATGGGGATCCGGGAGGTGGAGAAGGATTCGGGGTAGGGGCGGAGGACGAGGAAGATGACTTTGGGAGCCGGGGGCGGAGCGAGGATGAAAGGGCGGGAGGCCGGGCCTGTGAGCGGACGGTGAGGTGGTCTGGGTGCCCCACAGGGCCGGGCTGGGCGGGGCCAGGCTGGGCGGGGCGAGACGGAGAAAGAAGGCTGGAGGCGGATGGAATCCCAGCCTCCACAAACAGTCCGCGGAGAGTCTTTGGCCATATTTGCTCAAGAATCTCCTGCTGGTATCATTGGAAAGCCATACTTTTTATTTCATGCTAAACATTGTCAGCAGGAGCAATGCGGATTCATCCTGGCCGTGAGCCAAGCGGCCTGGCATGCACACCTTCAGCGGCAGCGTGCCAGACCTTGGGCCTGGCGGGCTCCCTCGGGTCCCCGCCCCTGCGCCAGCTCCTGCCGCCGCCGGAGTTAGGGTGTGGGGAGGGGCGTCTGTCTTCCCACTTGGTGCCCTTCCCAGCGAGAGAAGATCCAGATGAGCCTCCGACCCTCCCCGACATGGAGGGTTTGGCTTTTCTGTTAGTCTGTTTCTTGGGCCATTCCGACACTCGGAGGTGCCACGGCTTTGGCTGCAGACTGGGCGCCTTTCTGGCCTCCCCACCACTCCTCTGGCTCCCTGTGCCCCCTACTCCTCGAGCCTGTCCCGGCGTGGCTGTCTCTGGTCCAGGACAGCATCGTTGCTCCACCTGGATCCCGACGGGGGCCTCGCTGATCTCTCTCCTTCTCCTTCTGGCCCTGTACAGTCTGTGCTTGACCATGAATCTAGAACAACCCTTTCGAGTCACAAGTCAGATCCTGTCACTCCTCTTCTTAAAACCTCCTGATGGCTTTTGGCCTGATTCAGAATAAAATCTTTTTAAAACTTTATTGGTGATGCCATTACAGTTGTCCCATTTCCCCCCTTTATTCCCCTCTGCCCTGCACAGCCCCTCCCACCCACATCCCCACCCTTAGCTCACGTCCATGGGTCATGCATATAAGTTCTTTGGCTTCTCCATTTCCCATACTATTCTTAACCTCCCCCTGTCTATTTTCTACCTACCATTTATGCTACTTATTCCCTGTATGTTTCCCCCCATCCCCACCCCTCCCCTTCCCCGCTGATAACCCTCAGAATGAAATCTTAAATCCCTACCATGGCCCTGAGGACTTGACCTGACTTGTCACGATCCAGTCAGCGGCTGCCTCTTCAACTTCATTTGCTGCGACTTTCCCATCCCTTTGAGCCTTTATGTCTCGACACACTCCCTCCCGCTGCGGACTGCTCTTCCTCCTCACACTGGTGGTGTGCCCCAACCTCATGAAAGCCCGTATCCACAGAAGAAGCTAAGATACACTGCAGTAACAAACAGCCCCCCGATCCTAGTGGCTCCCCCAGCAAAGGTCATCTCTCACTCGCTGTGCCACGACTGTCGTGGGTTGGCAGAGTGGCTCTGTTCATCACAGTCGCCCCAAGTGTGGAGAACAGCCACCGTCTTGCATTCCACAGGTGGCTGTCCCATGAGAAAAGAAAGAGATTCTGCAGAGTCTCACAGTGCTATTAAGTGTTAGGCTCAGCACAAACACGTCGTGAGTGCTCGTGGCCTTTGTCTGGTTACTGGCCTCTGTCAACCCCGGGAACCATGAGGCGAGAGGGGAAGGGATCGGTAATCGTTGGGGACATAGCACTGATGATGAGCACAACAATGGATTTTTCTGTGTGTGTGGCAAAAATGAAAATTTCTTGGCCTGTCTTCCCACCCAGCGATTGCACACCATGGCAGGGCCAGCAGGAGGGGTTAGGGTGGAAGGCGGCTGGAAAACGAGGACCAGGAGGAGTGTTGGTTACCCCAGCTCAGGCTCCAGGAGGAGCAGGAACAAGGCTGGGTCTGGAAGCTCATGGGGCCAGTCCCACTGCAGCATGTAAGAAAATCGTGGTGGCCATTTGTATGGTTCTTCAGGCCGAGGAAGGGTACCTGGTACTGATGGTGGGCTAGAAAGACCCCCCCCCCCGCCCAGAAATGACTTACCTTCTGGTGGCTGCAGTTCTTCTATTAGAGATTCATTCCTTTGGTTCTAAAGTAGCATTTTCTGAGTCGTGTGCAGCAGAACTCTCCTGTGAGGTGTCAACAGGGGCTACTCAGTCACAGAAGAATGTGAGATGCTGGGTTAAACGGAACGAAACAGGTTTTCCCTCCACAGGGCCGTTTCCAGGCTTGGTTTGCTGTGCTAACGTGCGTGGTCTGCTGCCTGAGAAGGGACCGGCACGTGCAGCGTTTCCCCGATGTTCGAACCGCCCAGCGTCCCTGAGGCAGTTCGGGGAAGGCTGGTCCCGACCGACGCCTTGCCAGTTCTCCTGAGCCCCCGTGGGAGGCAGATGTCCCCGGGAAGGGCCTTCTGTGGGGGACTGGGCCCAGTGCAGGCAAAGCCTTGACCGATGGGGCTCCTGGGAGTGGTTGGGGGGAGGGGGCGGAGGTCTGAAGGGGAGCAGAAGCAGACCCTGATGCTTTTCCCTGCCCCCTAGCCTCAGCTGGGGGTCTTGTCCTCACTCAAAACTCCCATCATGGAAAATTTTCATTACTGCCCTCATCACATGTATTTTAAATGTTTTACTTATTGATCAAGTTTAGGTAGAGAAGAAAGGGGGGAGGGAGAGAGAAACATCGATTTGTTGTTCCATCCGTGGATGCACTCATTGGTTGCTTCTTGTATGTGTCCTGACCAGGGATTGAACCTGGTACCTTGGCATATTGCAATGACACTCCAGCTGAGCCACGGGCCGGAGCCTCATCACATGCCTATTTTAATTCTCTATTTCTGTCCCTCTGGGACCCCCTAGATTAGGGCTTTACCTTTATATCCTCCCCTGGTAGGAGGTAGGCACTCAATAATTAACTGATCGAATGAGGCCCAGGCACGGAGCAGGGGAGGAGTACAACCCCCGACATCACAGCCCCTTCACAGGGATTTCCCAGGTTAAAGTAACCTAGTCTGCCCGTTAAAACGCCTCATCCTTGTTTGTTGTCCACTGGCTCCCTCTTCCCCGGGAGCCCGCAGCCTTCTCTCTCCTTGCCCCTCCTGCCCCCAGCCCGACCTGCCCCTCCCGCCGTACCTGCACCTGGGCTGGGCTGCCTGGTTCATGCTGTCCTTTCTCCACTACGACGTGAATGTGTCTTGGAATGGGAATGGCCTGCCCTTAAGTGTGCTTCCCTGAGTAGGAAGTCAATGCAAAAATCTCAAGATGACTATCTTGAAGAGTGGGAAGGTTTTGTTTTGTTTTCTAGAGGAGGTTGGCTTTGGTGATGGAGTGAGGCAGGGAACATCAGACAGAAAGTGTAGGAGAGACCCAGGAAGTGTATTAGCAGTGTGCCCAGGGCTGCACGATGACCTTTCTGGGTCCTGTTTTTTATACAAATGTATTGAAAATTACACGACTGCTTTGGTAGAGAAGGAGGAATATAATCCAGGCTGGATTTGCTATTGTGTATTCATTATTGCTATGTTTAATTTTTTCTGATTTTAAAAATATCAAAATTCAAACCTTGTGCGGACTGGTGAAAACCCCGTGGCCCCCGGTGCAATGCCCGCGGTGCCGGAGCCAGGCCCTGCCCCCCACCCCCCCGCCCTCCGCCCCCGGCTCCTGGACCATGCAGGGGCCGCCTGCCTTTGCGGGTCGCACTGTTCCTTCCACCTGGAATGTCTGTCCCTCATCCCAGCTCCACCCTTTGTCCCCGTCCACCTGACAGATTCCTGCTCATACTCAAGGCCGGGCTCAAATGTCATGTTCTCTCGCCAGGTTTAGCAAATTAAGATGCAGGCTGCCCAGCCGGATTTCAGATAAACAATGAGTAATCACTTGGGTAGAAGTCTGTCCCAAAGAGCGCGTCTCCTCAGTTTTGTGTGAGACAGAGCGACAGGAGGGAACGGGGCGTGTTTATGGGGGTGTTGGGTTGTCTGGCGCCCCTCCTCTGCCACTGCCCCGGCCCCTCTTCCGTTCAGCGTCTCCTCCCACCTGCCAGGGCCGTCCAGCGCACCCTCTGCACCTGTCACCACGCGGCCTCCACCCCGCTGGCGTCATTGGTGCCCTCACCTGCCACGGGCGGGATGTGGCAATGCCTCCGTGGTCACATGTGAGTAAGTGGTGCTTTCCCTTTATTTCCCTCACTATCTAGTTACCCTCGGGGATGACTTGGCAACATTCGGTTTTGATTTCACTCAGGATGTGGTGTCATGAGACAGAAGTCAAGTTAACTCCTGCGTGGGGTGACGGTCGCACTTCTCTTCACCCAGCGGTGTCCCAAGAAGACATCCTGGGCTCCAACGGCTCATTACCTGATGGAGGGACGCCAGAGCCCCAGTCCGTGGCTGCCGCCAGTGCTCCCTCCCTGCCGTGGTCCTGAGAAGCCACGTGGGACAGTGTGGGCCCCAGGCTCCCTCCTCCCTGTCATTCTCAGTCAAATAGCAACTCAGCAGTGGCTCAAGCAGGTCCCTGCATGGGAAGGGTGTCAGGAGCCTTTCTGTTTTTGAGACTTAGCTCAGAAAATGCTGACTCTCCACCTTTACCCTGGGTCGATTCTTTTTAAAGTTCTTTTAAACCTTTACTCCACTCAGCACTGGCTACCCTGGAAGAAACCGGCCCCAGAAGATCTCCTGGCGCGGTCCACGTGAGACTGGCAGCCCCTGCGTCTGGGCTCCAGGCTCGGTGCTCTGACACCATGCCGGGTGCAAGGGCAGGATTCAGAGCTAGAAGCCCGAGGAAGGCAGCATCCCCCCGGGGACCAGTGCGAGGGGCACTCGGTCCCTGGGGACAGTGGACCAGCCAAAGTCCTGGCTGTTCGAAGCCGTTGGAGCCTGGTGGGGTCTCCCAGGAAGCATGGCGGAAGTGCCCTTTCCAATTGCTAAGAATTCCCCAGCTTTCAACACATCCTCCCCCTCTCTGGAGGAATTCCTTCTGCAGTCTCCTTTGGGAAGTGAGATTCCCCACGCTGACCACGGGTTAACCACGCTGAGCAAGAAACCACAGAGCCCCAGTGGTGTGTGTGCGGGAGGTGTCCTTCCCGTGGGAGCTGCCCGGTAGGTTCTGCCTCTCACTGATTTCTAGCTCCATCCCCTTCATCCCAATGCTTAAAGGAGCAGGGAATATGGCCCAAAAGTAGTTCCCAGGGACAGTTAACAGGTGTCAGGAGAAAGAAAACAGAAGCACAGTGGGTGGTTTCATGGGACCACCCACCTGGGGCATGCTGTGTGTCACAATCCCCCCACCCCCACGACTGTCATGTAGGTGGTTAGTCTGATACATGCTCCGAGAAGCTCCACACTTCTCTTTTTAATTTAAAAAAAACATTGTTTGATCTTATTTAACTCAAAGTTTTCCAAACTTAGGGGAAGGGAGCGAGAAAGAGAAGGAGAGAAACATCAGTGTGTGAGAGATACATCGATTGGTTGCCTCTCACATGCACGCCCCCCACTGGGGACCCCGCCCACAACCCAGCCATGTGCCCTGACGGGAAATCAAAGGGGCAACCTTTCAGTTGGCTGGCCGGTGCTCAGTCCACTGAGCCACACCAGCTGGGGCCCTTTTTGGATTCTTTATAGCACTTACTATCACTTTTTTGTATAGTTCCTCCTCTATTCAAATGACACATCAACTCCACTTTTGGATGGCTGGTGCCTTGAACAGTGTGGGCACCCTTAAGTATCTGTGTTGAACAAAGGAAGGTTTTTCCTCCTTGGGTAGTGATTGGCTGTGGAGAGTTGATAGACAAGGCCACTGACCAACCAGCAGGCTGAAGCTGTGAGGCCGCGGGGATGGCCTTGTAGCCCTCCTGGATGCTCCTGCCTGGCTGCCTGGCCCAGTGGTAGTCCCTGGACACGGGAGGAAGTACAGAAGTACAGAGAGCAATAGAAATGAGTCTTTATTTGTAAAAAGTTACAAAATGATATTGTACAAAAATAAAGTCTGTAGAGAACTTTGGTTGAATAACACAAACGACCAAGACAGATCAGAGAAGTCAGAACTTCCAAAGAAGGGCACTCCTTACTGCATCAGGTGGTAATCGCAATGATAAAGAAAAATCACAAACTTTACCCTTTTGCGGATTTGGTGGAGCGATTTGTCTCGGTGAAGACCTGCCTGTGGTGCGCAGGTGATGCTGGGAACCAGTCGTCAACACCCACAGAACCGGTGAGCCCTCCCTCTGGGCGGGGACTCTCTATGGGGAGCTGGGGGCTGACCGAGTTGTCACCCGGGGACACCGGCCACCAAACCTGCCAGGAGTCTCTGAATCAGACAGATGATCCTGGGGCGGCATCAGGTTGTGCCACCTGAACCACCAGACGGCTGGGCCTGCCACTGTGCTGGGGGGGGGCTGCTCCTCAGCAAGGTCCCCTCACTTCCGGCCCCAGCAGAGGGGGAGGGGAGGCCCTGTTCCTGTGCTTCCCAGCCGTGCAAGGGGAGCAGGAAGGGCAGAAAGGGGAAGGGTGAGCGAGAACTGGGGTGTTTCGGGGCTGGAGGGAGGAGATGCCTGGTAACTGCTGCCTCTCTGTTACTTAGTCAAAATAACACTGATTGGAGGGAGGCCAGTAAGCCTCGCTAAGCCTGCCCTACGTTGGGACCAGTAACCACGGAGGCGCAACGGGCTCTGTTGTAGGGCGCAGCGCGCCCGCGGCCTGGGTTGTGTGGGAGGGGCTCTCTCCACCCGCCAAGACAGTTGATCATGAAGTTGGCACCAGGCTGGCGAATGGCCAGGCCAGACACGTCTCCCTCGCCCACCTTTCCAGGCCGCCTTCTTCCAGGGGAGGGATCAGGTGTACAGGGATGGCGGCAGTGGCCCCAGAAGACAGCCCCGGGCTTTCATGGCCACCAGCAGAGCCCAGTTCCAGCGGCAGGGTGCTCCTCGGCTGCACCTGGCACTGGCCCGTGTCTCAGGAGCAGTGGGGAGGATGGAGGAAGAGTCCCTGGTCAGGGTGGAACCTGGCCACCTGACAGGACTCCTGCTTTTAGGTCGACAGGGGATGCAGGACTACCTACCACAAGGAACTGAACCTTTCGTGTGTACAGTTATGCACATCACAGCTACACATGGTCGGGGGAAGAGCTTAAATACAACAGAACATGCAGCATATGGCATTTCTGTTCAGAGCTGGAGCAACGAAGAAATAAAATCGAGTGCCCATGGTCTCTGTGCACCGCTCCGCTCCTGGAAAGGACACCTCAGACACGGCCCTTCGGACACATTCCTTTTGTGAAAAATGAAAAATTGGGAAAAATGCTGAAATCTGGGGGAGTTAATGAGGGCGTTTCTTAAAAAGGTAAAGTAAGTGATTTTTGCCTAGTGAAAAATGTTTTTTAATGCTTTGAAAAGCATGGACCCTTGTTCCCAATTTAAAGATTTCCTTTGTCACCCTTCTTTGCATTTTGCGAGCACATATACTTTGGCACCTTTGAAAAGAAACTTTAATAAATAAGGGAAGAAAGAGAAACTCATTAGTGAACGGCAATAAATAACAATAACTTAAATCTCAATAAATATCTTCTCTATATTTCTGTATCTGAAACGGATGCATTGCATCGAGTAGCTTCTCTGGTCACTGGTGACCACGCACGAGTGGAGCTGGGCTGTATGTAACGTCTGTCTCTCTGTAAACTGGCGGGCCAGCGGGCCTCCTTGCCCCGGGTGGGCGGGGGGCGGGCTTCCCCACTTGCTCTCCTGCAAGAATGCTGCCGAAAGCCACAACTGGTCTCCCGTTTCCAGGGCCAGAAGGGAAATGCCTTCAGGTTGGTTTCCAGTCACGCGGACAGCCGTTTGGGTTCCTAGCCAGCTTCTTCCCACCCCACACACCAAGTTCAAAATGAACCGCCAGCCGTTCACAACGTGCTGGCTGTAGTAAAACCTCAGGCCTTCGCTTTCAGAGTCCAAGGTTACTGCGTCTTGTGTCTTTGCTTGTTTTCCTCCCCTTCTTTCTGGGGCATGTCTCCACGGAGTGACAGAAAAATAAACCTTTCTCGCTTTCAGCAGTAAAAGGTAACGACAGGGAACGACACCGGGGTCACGTTTCCCCGGTGTCTCCCGACGCGTGAGAACAAACCACAGGAGACACACTGGTTTGGTTTCAAGTGCATCCGCAACTGTGCCCAAGGCCGGTGACGGTGGACGGTGGCCGGTGGACGGTGTCAGGTGGAACAATGGCAACACCCAACCAGGGACCCCAGCCCTGAGCTTCTGTGGCGTCGGCCGCCGTCCGGGAGGGTCCAGACGGCTGTCTTCTCCCTCTCCTGTCCAGTTTGCTGCAGCTGGATCTCTCTGTACCAGGCTCCCCCAATGGCTGCCTTCCTCTTCCTCCTCCTCCTCCTCCTTCTCCACCTTGGTCCTCATCTTCCATCTGGGCGAACGTTTCCTGGGAACCTTGGTCCCCTTCTTTGCACGGTAGCAGGAATGCAATACGCCGCAGTCCCTGGAGCGGGGGTCAGATACATCCACACCTTTTAGCGGAATGCTTTCTTAGAATATGGTAAACCAGGTTATCATCTAGAAACGACAGGTCGTCGTCGAAGGCGACGGGTCTGCAACAGGCCTGCCCCACTTTGTCACTCGCCAGCCTTCTGCTTTTGGATAAGTTCTTCAATATTTTGTCGTATGTCGTCTCGGCGGCCTCGCAGGAGCCGCTGCAGTACCGGAAAATCAGCTCCTCCTTGGTTTCGTAGCCCAGCCCCAAGTCCGTGACGTTCAGGTGGACGGCGGTGAGGACGCAGCCCCGGTTCCTGCCCCTCTGGCCCCGCCGGCCTTTCCCCCTGGGGTTGTCCGGGCCGGCCGCCGCGGCCTGCCGGTTTCGCTCCCTTCTGGGAAGCACAGCCATCTGTTTGTCCGGGGTCCTTTTCAGTCTTTTAATGGTGGCTTGGATAAAATCCATGACGTCATCAAACTGATCAGGGTAATCCTCTGGCATATTTGCTGTTCGACAAGAAAACAGAAAACAGAAAACATGAGACAACAACAATGGTCATTTCGAGCCATCTTCTAGATCAAAGGGCCTCCCAGAGTCAACCACGGCTGGACGCAGAGCAAGACAGTCAACCTGTCCAGCTAAGTGGCCACTGTCACCCCCACCCCTCCACCGCCCTGAGAGAGCAGAGGCGGACACGCACCCTCCGTGGAAGGAAAACAATCCCGTCGAAGGGGGAGACTGACACGGTGGGGGAGTGGGGGACACCCTTCCTGGCAGAGAACAGATCTTTAGGGGCGTGGTTTTCGTTTGGTTAACACCTGTCACTTTTCACAAGGCTGCACTGAGGTGGCTGCAAGCTGGCCGATCCTCCAAGGCCAGTTTTCGCGTCTGAAAACAGAGCCTGGAGTGGAAGGTGGCGAACAGTGCGGCTGGGCGGGGATGCTCCCCAGAGCAGAGCACGACCCTCCGTGGTAGTGGTAGGTGCGGGGAGGCCAGTGAGCCCTGGAGGAATTCCCACGCAGCGGCCCGACCCGGGAGCTGTGCCGCGGGGATGCTGACAGAAGGGTCACCACGGATGGGGGGTCACCCTACACTGCTGCCGCCGCGTGCTCGTCCCTGAAACCCACCCCATTTAGCAGCTCCGCACGGGTCCGAGGGGCCAGAATCATTCTGATAGAACACGTGAAAAGCTCATGAATGCAACTACATTTTAAAACTTCCTTAAAAAGCATGAAGAGGCTGAAACACAGCCTACCTTTCAGGAACAAAGACGCTGATTTACCACCTCCTTGGAACAGCATGAGACTAAAAAACACAGTAATACTGTGAGTTGATCATTAAAAGGTTTCACAGCACTAGGCAGAATGAGATGCCGTTGACCCTGGGGCGGGGTCCGCGGGCCCCTGCTGCAGGCCATCACACACCTCCCCTGTCTTGGGTTGCAAACAGGACACAACACGCACTTTAGGGACATCCCAGGGAGGAATGACGAGGTCCCTGCTGTGATGCCTGAGACCTCCGGGGAAAGGCAGGAATTAGCTACCTCTTCGGGGTTTTCTGCTGTGTTTCAGCCCTTGCTTTGACTGAACCAGAGAAGAGGCACCGTTTGAACAGTGTGATACATTTCTCAAAGAGCGAAGCAACTCCGATGCCTGTTTATTAGGTACTGGACGTTTCATGCTCCCCTCATCCCATTTTCACATCATCTAGTCTGTTCAGCATTACTCGTGGCTTGGAGAAATGTACCACAAAAGAGTTGTCAGCAAGAGTCGATGCTTTTGGCCGAGACCATGTTAAAGCAGAGGATTACACTGCACCTAACCCACATCTAATTGTTTGGTCATGAACCGATTGCTTAAAAAGACCTCGGGTGTCCTACTGCGTAAAACAAAATCCAGCTAACGTACTGAAGCACCCCCATCCATCTATCTGGATACAGATAACACATGGGAGATGTATGATCTGTAGCAATGAGCGGAGCGGGGATCCCGTGAACCCCCAGAGCACCTCGGTACCAGAGTCTAAAGTTTGCAGCTGCTTCCCCCCACTCCGAGCCCCACCCCCTCCTGCCTGGGTAGCTCCCTCATGCTGGCCTTCCCTCTTGCAGCCTGACTTTCACCTGCAGCCAGCGTGGGGCTCACAACTGGTCACACACTCACACCCCTCCTCTGCCCCAGACCCTCCAGGGGTTCCCCATTTCTCTCGGGGGCAAAGCCAAAGTCCACAAGTGTCTCAGGCCCTACCTGACCTGGCCACGGCCCATCCCCCAGCCTCTGCCACCTCTGACCTTGTCTTTTCCTCACTGTTCTTCCAATGCAGGGCCTCTCCACCTCGGGCTTTGGGCTGGACCCTTCATTCTCTGAGGTGGGGGACTGTCCTGTGCTTTTCAGGATGATTGGCAGCATCTCTGGCCTCTAGCCAAGAGATGCCAGTAGTCTCCCCAGCCCCTCGGTAGTGGCAGACTAAAGTGCCTGCAGACATTGCTAAATGTCTCCTGGGGCAAAACGTCATGGGCCGAGAACCACAGGTCAGACACAGGCAGGGACTCGGGCTGTCTTCTTCCTGCCTGGGACCCTGTTCCTCAGAGCACCCAGGGGCTGGCCTCCCATGTCCCCTCCAAGTCTGGCTCAACCGTCCCCACCGCCAAGCCCCACCCTGACCCCCCTCATTTCGAACGCAGTTCCTCCCCATGGCCCCCATCGAGACCCGGCTGCCCTCCCGACACTTCCTCCCTCCCTTCCAACACTGGGTCTGTGCGGCCGACTTCTCGTGTTTGTGGTTCACTGCCTGCCCGCTCCGGTCGAATGTGACCTCGAGGATCAGGGGCCAGGTGGCCTGGCTTGCTTGCTGGTGGATCCCAAGGGCTTAAACAGGGTCTGGTTCTGGGAGGCCCACGGTAATTTTTGAAGGAACCAGTTCGCATGACGAGGGGAAGGAAGGAGTCCTTGGGCTTCCACCGTGACCTGCCCCGTGGGGAAACGGGGAGGCTCCAACACAAAAAGCGCACCTCGCCCGGGAGGCTGTGAGGCCCTAAAGCATGGCCCAGCCACTCTCCACCTGAGAGCTGACGGCGGAGCGGAGTAATCGTCTCCAGGCCCACCTGCCCTGCCAGGCCCGCTTCCTGGGGCTTCGGAGCGTCTGCGGGCAGGCCCACCCCACCCTGAGTGTGCTGAACGGCCGTGCCCCTGGGGGTCACCTGTCCCCACTGCGAGGTCCGGCAGAGAGTGGGAGAGCACTCCAATTCGATGTGTCACTTCCCCTGAGCACGCGCTCACGGGACTCCCTGGGGAAGTTTTCTTTTTTCTTAAAACAAAACTTTAAATCCCTCCGATTTAAAGAAATGAACTACTTAAACTTTGAAAAATGAGTTGCTTATGTTGTTTGTGGGGTTTTTTCCAGTAATAAGCTATACAAGAGGAAATTAGGTGTGCTCAATTTGAAAAATCCATGCTCAAACTTCTAAAACTGAGATAGTAGAGGTGATTAATGAAAATACAAGAAAAGTCTTCAAATTCCAAGAAAAAAAGACTCTTTGTTTTACAAGAGGACTCGCACAATGGGGTCCCTGGTTTAAGAATTCCCAAATAGATCATTAACTTAGAAACCTGGGAACATAGGAAGCTAAAATCAATGAAGAATCAACTGAAGATTAGTCATAAACGAGGATGAAACATTACTGAAATTTTAACCTAAACACATGTGAGTTACAAAAGTTCAACTTACACAGGTTTACAGACTCATTAACTTATAGCACATGATAAATTACGTAATTCAGTGTGACTAGAGTGATGATAATGGTTTGAATCAGCCTTTATAATGTTATTTATTACCACAGACTTTCAAAGTCTCTGAAAAACATGCTTCCTCCTTTTTAAGACGCTGTGGCTGCACAGCTCTGTCCTCTGGCGTTGCTGGCCAGATACAACCCAGAGCACTCCGTTAAACTTGAATTTCAGATAAATAGTGAATACATTTTTAGTGTAAGCAGTCCCTCATAATGATTGGGACATACTTGTACTTCATTATGAGAATGTTTAGTCCCTTTTTCTTATTTCAAATGCCACTTGGGCTTTTCGGGGTGACGTGGTGTGCATGGACCGGCCACTTGGCCTTTTTGGGGTGGTGCGGTGTGCATGGACTGGCCACTTGGGCTTTTCAGGGTGGTGTGATGAACAAGTCATTGTGACCCTGAACCGAAAGGCGTCCTGGCACCTGGGAAGCGGTCAGTGAGTGTTCTGTGTGTTAAACCGAACTGTGTAGTTAATGAGAACTTCCCCTCCTGATGGGAAACCCCCCTCACACCTCATTGTTAACGTAGACATATTTATTTAAGCCCCAAGTTCAGGCCACAAGCGCTTCTTATTGAGCTGAAAGGTTCCCTTCCTCCCCTTTCTTCTTATTGAAAAATACAGCAAAAAGCCAAATACAAATATTTATGCTGAACGTTTTACCTGGATATAATTTTTTGGAAACCAGAAAAGGGCAAGCTTATACTTTCCAAACCACAGAGCAAGGAGCCCTGTTCCTTCCAACTAAACTCTGAATCCCGGGCCTATCGGTGTGGACTGAGTTCCAGAGTAGAGAGGTCTCCCTTTATCAACACGAGGCCGTGGGGGGATAGCGGGAGCCAAGCACCTCACTGAGCCTGGCCTCAAAAACTCTGCAGAGGCTTTGAACCTGGCCCAGGCAGGCCAGCTCCCCGGGCCAACCAAGAAGCCCAAAGCTGCCTCAATCCTCCAGGAACTCTCCGAGCTCAGGGGAAGAGAGGCGTCTGGGCTTGGAGTCGTTCCCTAAATGAAGACTTAATGTCGTAGCACTTTGTTCTTCATCCGGTAAAGAGCCTGGCAGCACGTCAGCTGCACAAATGGCCCTCGTTAGTATTGACTTTGATAGTAACACCCCTGCCAACCACAGAAGAGGACCATTGCCGGCTTTGAAAGGCTCGCTCACTCCCTGGACCACCTCGGTGGGGGGGGGGGGGGCGCGGGGAGACCTCAGCTGGAAGAGCACTTCTGTCGAAAAGTTCCCGCTTTTGAAAAACCAAAATACCCAAATGCGTTTTAAGCCATCTTTCAGTTTGCGACCAAATATTTTGGCATTATTCTATTTAAAGGGTTCTGACTTTGATGTGCCCTCTGTATACACAGCCTTATGTAAACAAATGAGCCCTCGAGCTGGGGCACGGCTCTCGGAACAGGCCGTTCGCTGCTGCCGAGTCCTTGCCTCACTCGATGACGGGGAGAGAGCACGTCACCTCGGGAACAAAGGGAGGCGACGGGGGTATGGACTGTTTTGCAGAGCTGGCTGAGTTTTTATGGGAACGCTGGTGAGGCCTCGAGGATTCCCCGTAACTGCGAACTGAAAGGTGCGTGATTCCAGACGGCCTCTCAGCGACCCTGACCTTCACGGGAGAGTCTCTTCCACGTTAGGTTCCTCTCCAGTGCAGTCCGGGCTGACTACATGGCCATCAAGGGGTCACTTTTGACTTGAGTACAGTTGTGCCCCTCCTCGCCCCCACCGGGCTGGGGGCCAAGCCGGCCTGCAGCCTGTCTTCAAGCCGTGGGCCCACGAGGGGGGCCGCACACGGTCATCTAGGAGAGGAGGCGAGGAGAGGACCCCTTACCCGAGGGAAGTGGGCTCTGAGGGGGTCTCTGAGGCTCCCAGGAAAGAGGAGGCCGGACCCTCAGCCCTAGTGGCTCTCTGTAGAGGAGCCACCTGCCAAGCCAGAGCCAGCCTTGGGGGTCCAGGGACCACAGCAGTTTCTTGCCCTGGGGAGAATCTGCCTCCGTCCCCTGCTGTGAAGCACTCAGCTCCTGCGTGTCACAAGGGCAAGGGCTAATGCACTGAGGTCCACAGGGGCGAGCGGCTGCCTGGGGCAAGGCAGTGCCGCCGTGAGAGGGGTGTCTGGAACCAGCACCTGGGCACCCTCACTCCTGGCAGTGCCCCGGCGCTGGGGGCGGGGGAGGGCTGGCCCCCAGGTGTGCTGTGCCTGGGGCAGCTGGGGTGCTGGGCAGCTGTCCACGTGGACAGCCCCTTTCCCCAAGGCTGCCCGCAGAGAGGCGGCAAGTGGGGTTTGGGGGACACGTGGTCTAATATTCTTTGCTTACCTATTCCCCAGCTCAAGTACAAATTGCTCTGTAGACCAAGTATATGACAAAGAGAAGTTCTCTTTCTTTCTTTTTATATACCTATATCTATGCAGTCATGTATCTATATATCCATAGATATATATATATCTATGCACACACACGCATCTCCCAGAGAATGTTCTCCATTAGACCAGCTTATTTCTACTGCTCGGTAAGGCACAGGCACGATTTCCTTTCACTGCTGTTGAAATATGATAAGAACCACGCAGCAGAGTCTCCCTTGTATAATTCCTCACATGAGAGAATCTCGTGATTCTACACTTTACGTAACAGCCTCCTTGAGGCACCAGAAAACATGGCCAACACGAGGGTGGGGGGGACGCCGACTCTCGCACCACGTGAGCTTGAAACCCAGCAACTTCCCTGCCAGGCTCCAGGCTCCAGCGGGGACTGCACAGTATCTCTGCTTTGGAGATGGGGAAACTGAGGCCGGCAAGATTGGTATTTGCCCGGGTCACATGGTTCGTGAATGTGGACTCAAGACGACTTGGTTGCAAAGCTCCACCTGGCTGCAGTGCTCCACGACGCTGTTTGTTTTTAAGTAAAAATCCGACTGCCCTGCAGCTTTCGAGTCTCGGGCACGTGGAGTGCCCCCTGGAGCGCGCGCCAGGTGCGCCGCTGTCCTCCGCAGGTGCTCACCCAGCTCAGAGCAGGACCTGAGAGGGGCGTTCGCTGCTGAGAATTCAGTGTGAGTGCTACAACGAGGCTGCCCCGGGCCCCAGGATTCAGAACATTGTCTCCACGGAAGGGAACGCCGTGGCCTTCAGGGGCATCTCTCCTGTGTCCTGGCTCGTGCATATCAGTCTCAGGCAGATCTGGCGTTTTCCCAGGTAAAACCGGAAAACCGGCAGCCAAGGGTGGCGGCAGATTCAGACAGAGAGGCCCCGTCTCCGGAAGCTCCTCAAACGCACTCTGGCACCAAATGGCTCTTGCTGCAGAGCCGGAGAGGACGGCGCCTGGGATTCCAGTCTGGGTCAGCGCCTGCCCAGCCTCATGACCTTGGACTAGGGCACTGAAGCCTGATGAGGTCAACCGGACCCTCTCTGGGGCCCTTCCCAGGGGTAAAACCCTAAGACACAGACGGTCCAAGTCTCGGTGGAAAGTGCTGCTCGAGTGCCTTTTCTCTCGGAGGGGACCGCCTCGGCCGACACCCCGGCAGCATGCCACCCAGCCCCTGCCATCGGCGGGGGGGGGGGGGGGCTGTGGAACCCCGCAGGGTGTGCTGCAGGTTCCAGGAGTCCTCAACCTTTTCAGTTGACCTCATGTTACATTTGAGATGATCCCCACCAGGCGTGTCTCAGCACACCTAGTCACCTCCCTTCCCTCCTTTAGGAGGGGAGAAAAGCCGTGCCCAAAGGTCCTTCCCGTATTTGAGCCTCAAAATACCCAGGTTCCAGTGGGGAGCATCCTTGCCCCTCAGCCCGCAGCTTCCCTCTGGGAAAACACCCGCCGCCGCCACCGAGCCGCACTCCCTCCGTCTGCCGCACCCAGAAGCCAAACCCAGAAACGCGCCCCTGTCTTAAAGTCCGTGTCATCCATTTCTCTTTTCACGGCTTCAAGCGTGCGGCGGTGCGGGCAGCTCACGACGCCGAGGCTGGACTCACCCCCTGCGGCTGCTGCTGGAGGGGCCTCGGTGGGGGGGCGGGGGCCCTGCCGCCTGTCCTGGCAGCTGTCCACCCACCTTCTCCCTGGGCCCTCCCTGACCCCCGAGGTGCGTAATGCTAGTCCGTGAGCACGTTCCAGCTCCCCGAGCAATTCTGCAAGTCCTGTCGTCTGCCACTATTTAACGTGTTAATTTTGCCACTTGTTTGAACTAATTAAAGAAAAAGAAAAAGCCTGTGAAGGCGCTCAGCTCTGGAAAGCGCTGCGTCACATGCACATCAGGTGATGGCCATCCCTGCCTTCCCATCGTGCCTGCCTGAGGGTGCACCTGCCGAGGAGCCCCGGCCTGGCCCCACACTCCTCTCCTCCCGGGTCAGCCTCCAGAGGGGCCCACGGCGCCTGTGGTGTCCTAAGAACAATCACCAGCAGGGGCAGTTTCCGAAGTCGCTGTGCCACGGCCGGAGCTACTGGTGCGTCCTCTCCCCGACCACGCGGTTGGTTGACCATAAAGCATAAGGACATGGGTTAGTCTGAAAAGTATCTGCGTTGTAAAAACGCCAGTGTTTGGCATCTCTGGATGCTCTCACGGCAGAAGGAAAAGGCCAACCAGAATGCAAACCGCTTCAGACTCAGAAAGAGGGGCTGTGACAGGTGATCTTTCGAAAGCCGCCCTGCCCACCCAACGGTCGTGTTCTTTCCCGTCCCCACCCACACGGACCGACACCGCACACACTTCTTCGTGAGGCTGCATCCTGCAGCCGAAGGAAGAAAACCCGTCCTGAGTGTGATGGAAACTGCTGCATGAACACGAACAGCCGGAACCCCCCCCGCCCGGGCAGAGGCAGACTGCGTCCACTCACGCACTCAGACTCCACCCGCCTCGCCCTGATTTCCACCACTGCGGTCGGTCGTGCTTTGATTACAGTCGTGTTAGTGATTTCACAGTAATGGAGCCCGGCTCCCCTGGGGGGAGATTGTCCTTGCTCCTGCTTTTAAGCCAGAAAAACACCCAGCGGGGCGCCCATTTGCCAGCTAATCCACGCACACCCGGTGGGAGCGCACGGGAGGGCGGTCATCGGCAAGTGCCCCACGCTGATGAGGGCGCACCGTGAGCTCCGCCACTGCCCTCAGGATGACCTTCTCGGGCAAGGGCGAGAAAGTTTCCCGATAACATTATGTGCACAGAAAGCTGCCTGGGAAAATAGTCCTTGTGGTGTTGTCAAGGCAGGTGGTTTTGGAGGGAAACCCCAGTGGAACCTGGAGGCAGGGGAACCTCGGCTTCTTACTCGCACAAAGCCCCCTCCATCTGTGGGCTGAGAGGCCCAGCATTCCCATGGCCCTTCCCAGGGGTCCGGCTGAGCTGGGGGGGAAAGGGCCCGAGGGACCAGCAAAGCAGGCCTGGTGGATGGATTTTGTGGTCAGGCAGGAGGAGGGACTCTGTACCCCCCAGGACTCCACTGACTGGAACCTCTGATTCTTCACATAATCAATCAGCTCTCGGTATCATTCCACAACGACCGCCTTTTTGAAACCCCGATGCCTGGTTTTCCTTCTTGCTGACTTGCTGTCGTGGCCAGAAGAGTTACGTGGCGGTGTCCTGGGCTGGCAGGAAGTGATCGTGTGACAAGGTCACAAGAGCAGGTGCTGGGCTCAGGTTGCCCCGGGTCCAGCGTCCGGCTCCGCGGCTTCACTGCATGCACGGAGCCCCAACTGCCCCTTTGAAACGGGGGCGGCCGCACCTTCGCCACCGTGTTCCGCTCGGTGCCCGAGAGCATTCAACAAACCGCGCCCGAAGTCTGTCCCTCCGGTTGTCATGGCCGTGACAACTCTTCCATGACACCTACGGAGGGGGCAGAGGTGTGCAGACCCTGTACCGTGGAGGCAGACACCGGTCCCTCGTCCGTCTGGCTGGCCCAGAGGACAGGGCCTGGCGCCCAGCAGGCGGTCTGCGTGCTGCCTGCGTGCAGAAGGAGCAGGTCTGCGGTGGGAATGCGTGCTGAGCGCCTGGAGATGCCCGATAACAACCCCCCCGGGCACCAGCTGACCCCGCGGCCCACGTGCAGTGCCTCCGCCTTGTCCTAGGTGGCACAGACCAGCGTCTTCCGACTGAGGCACGCGCCCCTCTGGGGCCACTGGGCCACCTCCCATAGAGCCAATGGGTGGTTTTAAGAGGGTCAATGTCCAGATCCTCAAACACCACCCCTCTCCCGGTGCTGTGTCGGACCTGCAGCTGGTCTGCGTATGAACACTCCACACTCCGGCAGCCGGCTCTCCTTTTGCGGCCGCCCTCCCGTCTTCGGGAGAGAGGAGCGCCTCCTACCCACCCCACTCATCTCACTCGGAGGCACCGTCCCAGGGCTGAACACCCGAAGGTGCCAGGAGAGGACGGTGAGGCCTGCACGGCCCCGGGGACGACCTGCCGTCAGCGGCTCCTGGTGTGGGAACTCAGCAGGGCGCACCCAGGGCACCGAGGCTCGCCCAGACCTAGTCGTGTGCAGACAAACGGGCAGACCCGCACTGAAGAGAAGTCTGCAGAACAGCAGGACAGACGGCCCTGACGTTCCAAAAAATGTCAATGTCGTGGGGGGGGGGGAAGGGCGTGGGAGCCATTTTAGGATAAAGGAGAATAAAGAGACATGGCAATCAAATGCCACTTGTGACCCACCCCGGTAAAGAAAAAAACTCTAAAGGACATTATTGCCACAGCTGGGGAAATTTCAGTATGGACTCTCTATTAGATAACAGTATTGTATCAACGCTAAATTTCCTGGGACTGATAACCGGATTGTGGTTACATAAGATAATGTCCCTGTTACTAGAAGCTACCCCTGAGCTGTGAGGGGGGACCCCCAAAAACCAGGGAATTATCTCCTGGAGGGTGAGCCCCTTGTAGTACAGGCCTCCCCCATGGGGTGAGTGTTCTAGGAACCCATCTGTCTCAGTGCACCCGCTGGTGGTGTTGTGAGAGGCTGTGTTCAGCTTCAGTGAACTTTTCTGAAGGCTGTTTCAATGCATTTGCCCATCTCATGACAGGGGATTTACGAGTGCACCCACCCACACTGCACTGAGTGTTCAGCAGCTTTTGACCAAAACCAGCCTGACCTCCGTGCCCCACCCTCCCTATTCACCAGATCTTGCCCCGAGCGACATTTCTTTTTTGTTTCCCCTGAAGAAAAACATCCTGAAAGGGAAATGTTTTGCCAACTTGAAGAAGTGGAACAACAACAACAAAAAAAAACCCCAGCAGAAGCACTAAAAGGCATCAAAATTGATGAGGTTCAAAAACTGTTTTGAGCAGTGGGAAAAAACACCTCCATAGGTGTATTGCCTCAAATGGACAGTACTTCAAAGGGGACTGAAGTTTAACATGGAAGAAATACACACTTTTTAAATAAATAAATTGTTTTGGGGGATCCCCATTGTATTTAATGGTATGCTCGCAACCATTTCTCAAATGATTCAGAAAAAAAGTGAAGCACAGTGCTTACAAGAGGTCAGCCTTGGCGGAGGGCACGCGAGGATGCCCACGGTGCACACACGAAGGGCACTGTGACACTCGCTGAGGGCAAGCCCCACACGAGCAGCCACGCGACACTGAAGCAGGTGGTTCCACGTTCCCTTCTGGCAGGCACGCCGGCAAGGCCTGGCGCTTCCCCTGCCTGTCTGTCCGTCCACCCATCCCTCTGTCCATCTCCTAGTGAGGACCTAGAAGTGTGATGGTTTTCATGGGTGAACTTGAACTGAAAATGAAGTCGGACCTTTTCCTGACCCCCAAAATTCAATTTATTTGAGCTGATTAGTTTAATAGTTTTCAATGACTTGAATAAGCTCCGTTTGCAGCTTCACAGTTTTGCCAAAAAGACACGGGAGGCACATACGCGGTCCCCATGTGGGCTGGGAACTACCTCTGGTGCGACTCATGAAGCGTTTGGTAAGGCAATGTCAGCGGTCACTTCAGATGTGCACAGCAGCTGACAACAGGGCTGGTGCAGGTTCACAGTGCAGAACGGTTTGAAAACCGAAAACCACGACTTCCCACGCCCGTCATTGAAGTTGTGCAAAAGAGGGTCCCTGTCTCACCAGAGCTGACCAGCCATTCCTCAGCGGCCACCCAAACTGCCCGAGCACCCCACGCCTGTGCCCGCTGGGGCACCTGTCTGGTGTGTGCACTGTCACCCCTGACTCCCTACGTGAGCTCCCCACTTCCCCGGGCAGCAGAGGAGCGATCTGAGGAGGAGAACCTTCTAGAAGGCCTCCCAGAGGCTGTCATCCTATGAAACCCTTGACGAGTCCTCGCTATGTCCTGAACAGTTAGGGGGCCCTCTGTCACTGCCAAAAGCATCCGTCTCACAGGAGTATGTGGAGGAACCCAGGTTTCTCTCCTCCCGACGCCCTGGGCTGGTCTGTGAAATGGCCATTTGTCCCCGGAGCCCACGCCCCACTGCAGCCCACGGGACACCAAGGAAAGGGCAGGAAGGGCGTTGGGTCAGCTCGCCTGATCAACTTCCTGGAAACCTGCGCATCAGGGTCACTCCGTGCGTTTTTAGCACGCCAGTGTTTGCGTTTTACTAATCTACGGACGCAGCGGCACAGCCTGGGTTGAACCTAAGCTGCCGGCTGCGGGACTAGGAGTTGGAGGTTGGCATTCCGGCTGCACCGGCACTGACTTTGCGACCTTGAACATCTCTGGGGGTCTCATTTCTTCATCTGTAAACCAGGGGTACTAACATCTCCTCTTGCCTGCGGGGGCTCAGACACACCCGAGTCTAGGACAAGATAGAGAACCTGTTTGTTAAAAATGGGTTTACCGTGTGGGTAGCTAAGAGGTGCCCTTCTCCTGCAAGGGGATTAGGAGGTTGATTCAGCCGGGCCTCTTAAAAATAAGGTTTCTGAAAACAAGGGCACCACACTTCAAAGGGAAAACTACGCCCGTGCTATATAGACCCCACTCAGGGGCAGCCTGACGCTCGCGAACATTTGCCGCGTGACAGCTCTGCGGCCGGGGCCCAATCGCCGTCGCCTGCTGGCACAGCGTGTGCCGGGGCGCTCACTGCCACCCAGAACAGAGCAAGCACCTCCTTTTCCTGCATCGCACGGCGTCTCGCAATCTGGGTGTCACCTACAGAGACAGCCTCCATGCCCCGCCACTTCCCGCCACCTGTTCCCAGTCCTTGGCGACGGGTCCGGTCTCCTGTGTCCGCCACCTGCCCCCTCCCCATGTGGTGGCCATGAATGTGTCCAGGCTGCTCCTGGGTCTGGAATGTGCTCTTTTCCCTCTCCCTCCCCTTCCTAAGATCCATCCTCCAAGTACAGCTCACACCCTCCCTCGCCCCCAATCCCCCCCTGCTGTGATCTCCAGACCCAGGGACCTCATTGCTGGGAATTCTTATCGTGACCACAGCCAAGGTCAACCCCTCAGCAGACAAAGCTGCCTGTCTGGCTGACCCTCACCCACCCACCCGCCCGTAGTTTACACCTACATCATAAACTGTTCATGTTCGGCTTTGCCTTCCAGATGCCACATTGCCCCTCGCACAGGAAAGATACTTGGTACTAACTTCTGGATCAAGCTCCAGTGGTTAAAGAACCAGTGTTTTAATGGGATGAAGGAGCCACGGACCCTTAAGCACTAAATAAACACAGATGAAAGGGGTGCTAGAGGGGAACATGCTGGATATTCCTTTTATTTTTATATCAGTAGAAGTAGAATCTTTTGAGCAGAATTCTTTGGCTGTTGGATCAGCCTCAGGTCCAAAGACGGGCCAATTCAAATCAAGCCTGAAATAGATTTCTCTAAACAGCCGCAGTTCGAAATAGGTCTCCACGCAGGGGCCAGTGTGAGACGTCGGTCTCAGCGCTCGAGAGAGGAATCAGGGCCTCCCGAGAGTCCGAAGTGCCATTTCTGGATGCCGAGAGCCGGGTCCCACATGGCGGAGCCCTTTTCCAGCTCACGCAGTCACTTTGTGACGGCAGTGCTCATCCCCGCAGCCCCGAAAGCAGGAGGAAGCAACAGATGGACACTGCATTGATTCTGAGCCCAACCTCCCAGAATCTCACGTGTGGAAGCTTACCACTGCACCAGCGGGTTGCACTGAAGTTCCCTAGAAGTGTTTTGCTGAGCATATGAGACGTCTTCCATTAAATACCCAGCCGTGATCATGCAAAACAGTAACACTGTATCTCAATACAGGTAGCCTCCGACTCACAGACCCCTTACCACCCGCATGTGGAGCTCACGTTTGCCCCGGCTCCTGTCTCCCCACAGGGGAGAGGGGCCCCCTGACCTGGCTACGGGAGTCTGGTGGGAAAAATCCCATAGGAACTATGTGGGCTCAGAAGATGGGGGGAGGGAGACCTGGGAAGAGCCAGGGGGGAGCCGACCCAGGGGCAGAATCCCAGGCAGGGCTGACCCGCCTACGTGCCGGTCAGCCGAGTGACCGGGGAGCCCAAAATAGCCTCGCCGCAAGGCCTGCATTTCTTTCACGCTGCAAATTATGTCGTGCTGCTTGGAATTCCACCAGTTAGAGCCCCGTCTTTGGCAGAGGCCGGCTGCGGCAGGAGCCCGGGGAGGGGCCGCTGGGAGTGGGAGGGCGACAGATGACAACTACAGTCCTTGTATCTCTGGGGCTTTACAAAGCATCACCTCATTTAACCCTCGCGGCCACCCCGAGAGGCAGGCTGCACATTATCCCCATTTCACAGATGAGGAAACTGAGGTTTAAGAGATAGATGCTCAGTAACAGCCGGCGAAGGGGCAAGGCTGGGATCCAAACCATGGTCTCACCTGACAGTGTGAACCTGAGCTCTTGCTTCCTGAAACGCCCTGATTTCTCGCTCTAGGCCCTCCTGCAGGCATAGGGACCTGGCACCCCAGGAGGGGGCTCTCTCTCTAGCCTAATAATATTGTGAGTTAGATTTTGGTCACATGCCGGTTTACATAGATTTTCGTGGGCTAGCCTGGGAACTTGATAGCTTGATTCAGAAGTTTGTTTCCACAGGCAATTTTGTGACTCGCTACCAAACTGACGGAATATAATCCCGTCGAATTACAATAGATTGTGGATGGCCTGTAATTGCAGTTTCGCAATGTTCGGTGTTTCTCCTCATTGGCCTCCAGGCCCACAAAAGAAGCCACTCTACCAGCCCAAGGGTTTTCATGTGCAGCTTCAGTTTATAACTCGACCAGACTGTACCACACGTCACACGTGTACAGGACACCACGTGCCACGAAGGCAGGGCTTTCGTCTCTCATGCGGAGCCAGGAGTCCCTAGCACCCAGGACAGTGCCTGGTGCATGCAGGCGCACATGAACCGTTTGTTGAGTGAATAAATGTTTTTAGACCACAGATTTTTTAAAGCTGCACATACATCGTACGTTTCCTGGTGAGGCCCACTGGGAGCCGTCACACGTGGCTGCCATGTGGGAAGTGACTGCAATTCACTATGACATTCAGGTGACCTTCTGCAACATGGCTTTGGTCATCAGCTGCAGGCCTTCCTCCCACATAAAGTGTGTCCCCTAAGGAGCAGCATCACACTCTCTCTGTGCACTGCAGCGGTTTGGCCCCGGCGCCCGAAGAAGACCTGCCTCCTGCCACCGTGGGCCTCTGGCACGTGCACAGTCTGCTTTGGGGGCTCCCTCTCGGCTCTGAAATACTACGACATCTGTGAGTTTCCCCTTCTAGATCCCTCACTGCCTCCTCTAGTCGCCCTTTGGAGAAGACACTGGCAAAAAAAAGCAAAATAAAAGAACAACGCTAGCTAAAGGAAAAGGTCTTGGATGCCCCACTAGGAAAATCACAAGGCCTTGAGTTCGGACAAGTTCAAGGTTGGTATAGGGGCAGCCGCAGCCCATTCACTTGGGAATGGGAAGCCAGGGAGCCGGTTACAGTTTCCAGTTGGATAGTTCACCCCAGGAATAGAACTCTGGCTGTTCCGTGGACACTGGGCCCGCAGAACACAGGCGACCTCAGGGTGAGTGTGTGGGTGGGGTCCAGCCCAGGCCCCTGTGAACAGCACAGAACGACGGTTCGGGTGGCATCAAAGGGCCTATTGCTCCGTCACTAAGCGACAAGCCTTTGAAAAGAAGAGGGGCCAGGACTGACGGTCCTTCACACTCTCAACTAGAACAAGCGCCTTCATGCTTTTCTGCACGAGCCCGGACCAGTTGCACGGCGTGCGGAGCAGGATGTAAATGTCAGCACAGTGACAGGGGTGCGTTGACACGCTCGAGTGTGCGAAGCCTGCACACTGTCATTGTGCAGACTTCAGACCGCCTTCCCTGCGCTGACAGCCTGCTACCGAATTGAACATACCTGGAAAGAGCTCAATTTGGCTTAGGACGCCGCTCAGCTTCCCTTGCAAGTTTCCTCTAGGATCTACTGGGCCTCCCCACCGGGCAAACAGAACTGGCTCTGTCCCATGGGTTCCCATGTAAATAGCATGGTCAGGACCTTGTCCACCGGTGACCTAGCATCGGCTCTGGGAAAGGGAAGTGATCTCCCTCCCCCCACAACACACGCTCCCCACCCACGGCCCAGTCAGCAGGGACAACGCCGCCTGGCTCTGGGATGGAGGGCCCCTTCCACGAGGCACGGATTTTCGTGGGCAACGATCAGGTCAGACGGACTCGAACCCTGGCGGCCCCAGGAGGCTCACCTGGGGCACATCTGATATCCAGATGCCCAGGCCACACCCCACCCTGTTAGAGCAGAACCTCGTAGGGTGAGGCCCCGGATCAGCGTTCACTCTCGCTCCCAGGCGGTCCCAGTGAGCAGGTGTCTCTTTGGAGTTTTCTTTCCCCAGAGGCGGTTGGGCCAGGGGGCAAAACTCACACCCACTGGCGTTTTGGAGGGGAAAGGCCTTCCTTTACCGTACACTTTTAAATTGTTCATTTAAACGTTCTCCCACCAAGCGAGTAACTTGTCCCAAGTCACAGAGACAGGTAGAGGCAGAATCAGAACCAGGAGCCAGGCCCACCTCAGCCCAGGGAGACAGGACATCAGTGTGCTAACTAGGCCTTGTCCAGATCAGGCAGTCAGTCTGCCATCCTGCACGGCCGGTTAGAGAGCTCCTACCCCCCACCGGTCCCGGCCCTCTGGCCGGGCTGCATGAATGAAGTAAACATGCACTTAGCGCTCTCATGCATACGGTTCTAAAGGCCATGGTACCGAGGGGTCTTTTCAATTTAAGTTTCTGTTAGAGAAGCATTTATATAGACTAAGATGGAAATTTGCGGTTGAAACCAAAGCCTTTAAAAATAGGATTGTAGCCCTGGCTGGCGTAGCTCAGTGGATTGAGCGCGGATTGCGAACCAAAGCGTCGCAGGTTCGATTCCCAGTCAGGGCACATGCTTGGGTTGCAGGCCACAGCCCCCAGCAACTGCACATTGATGTTTCTCTTTCTCTCTCTCTCTCTCTCCCTCCCTTCCCTCTCTAAAAATAAATAAATAAAATCTTTAAAAAAATAGGATTGTAGATTACAACTAATTGACAGAAGCTCTCGCAACAGTTATTCAAATCTTAACGAATCAAGCAGGTCCTCTTTTTAACCGAAGTCACTCTCGGAGTCTTAATTTGCCTTGAAAAATGGACTTTTCCTCCTTTTGGGGGACTTCTGGCACAATATGCTTTTGTTTTTGTAATGAAGCATGAGGGAAATGCCTCAGATTTGCTGGGCTGGGCTCAGCCCAAGGCTGCAGGGTTTGGGGGCCCCTTGCCACACATACAGCTGACTTGGGGGACCGCTTCCACCGTGCACATGACTACAGGGTATTTCAAGTGCACAACAGCTGCAGGGGTCGCGTGAGGGGGGAGCAGCCAGGGTGGCACACTGGCTGTAGCTCACCATTGCTGTATTTGGGGACCGATTTTCTCCCCGTTACCTCCATGCCTCCCCAACGATCTCTGACTTGTGCTGTGGCATGCCTTGCCTTACGTAACAGACAAACTTCTGTTCACGGAAGCATGGAGGGTAAATTCCATCAAATCCTAGCTAGCATGCCCTTAATAAAGTGCCCCCTAAAACATTTGTGAGAAGCACCATGACGGATTTATTTTCTGATATGAAGAACCTGGTTTCTTTTCTTGGGAGTTAACATTGTCACGAGCCGAGTGAACTAGAGTGCGACCCTTCCCGCCCCACCCCAGGACCCGCTGCTACCACGGTTCACCCTCCGTCTTTCTAGAACCAGGACTTTTCTGAACAGATCTGACACGGCCCAGACAGACGCCTGTTCTGGAAACCCAGGCCCCCCTGCATTTCCTCTGACTCTCTGGCGTGGTTTGGGGAAGGCCGAGGCCTCCTCCTCCTTTCCAAGGGTAGTTTCAGATGGAAACGCAATTGTTTTCAGAACCCAGCACAGCCCGGCGCGCCCAGACAGATAAGGGCTTGGGGAGGAAGAAAAAATGCGTGGTGTGTGTGTGGGGGGGGGGGGGGGGGCTGAGGAAGAGGAGAAAGGGCACAGGTGCAGCTCCCCGTGGTGGCGGAGGAACTACCTGCTCATCGGAATGCTAAGTGGACAGGACGAAGCTTCGATGCCCTCGGTCTGAGCGGGGCAAACCAGCAGGTGTGTCCTGTACAGACAAGGCGGCCGGGCCTTGGGACAGCAGCGGCCCGCAGCACCAGCGCGGCTCTGCCCGCCGGGCGGGGAGGCGGTGCTGCCGTCGGGGCTGGCTCGGGGGTGTGCCGGCGGCGGGTAGGGGCGCGTGGGGGTCCGCCGGCGGGCCCCCCGCGGGGAGGGAACGGTTCTTACAGTCACTGCTCAGCGCGAAGGGAGCGCGGCGGCGGCGGCCGAGGGAGCGGTCTTCGGCGGGCGCCTCGGGAGGCCTCTTACCGGCGGGCAGCGGGAAGGCGGACGCGGTGTGGAGCAGCACCAGGCAGACAGCCACGACATCCCATAACTTCATCTTAGAGTCCCGTCCGGCGGCGGCACCTGCGCCCGCGGGCGAGAGAACCGGAGAACGCGAGTTAAGCCTGGGCGCCGCCCTGGGTGCAGCATCCCCGCGCCCCCTCCAAATTAGGCGCCGCGGTCCACTGAGGCCGCGGCAGCCCGGCGGTTCCCCGGGCATCTCCGTCCTCCTTCCAAGTCCCCTGCTTGCTCCCCCTCCTGGTGCGCCCCCAGCGCGAGGCGCTCTCTCTCGGTGTCCAGACACAACTGCCTTCCTCCCCTGTCGCCCTTTCCCGGAGGTCTTATTTTTGACCAGGGCCGCTGCCAGCGCAGGTCCCCAACACCACGACACCAGGACACCTTGTCAACTCGATGACACCGGGGCTCCTCACCAGCCCCTGTTTCTGGTGCGCACCACCTGCGTCCTCCGGCGGCCCCGGGAAGCCCCCACGCTGTGCCCGCGCTCTGCCCCAGCCAGAGACCTCCCCTGCCCGCCGGGCGGCGGCTCTCGTGGCCTCCGGAAAACCACCTCTCACCCCAAGCAAGCGACCCTGGCCCCGGGGGTCCCGATCCTGCTCCCAGAGAGGCGGGGCAGGCTCGGTGCCACCTTCTACCCACCCGCCGCCCGCGCCTCTTTCTTCCCACCTATTCCGTCGTCGGAACAAGAAGTTAGTGGAGACGTGCAGACTTTCGGCCGGCATGAGATTACGTTACATAACGCCCTGCAGCATCGGCTCGGTTTAAAATACTACTGGTTCCCCCTCCTGAAGGTGTGAATATGAAGTCACGTATGAAAAAGCCTGGCGGAGCGTCAAGTAAGCGTCCCATCAGCGCTTCGGCATTGGCTTTAGGTGGGGATTGCGTTTGTCTTGACAAATGTTCATCCTTCGGGGGATATCCGGACACCTTTATTGTTGCAGTTTTGTGAGATTCCGACCTACATCCCTTCCCTCCCAGAGGAGCCTCACCGCCCCCCCCCCCCTTCCTAGTCACTCCCGGACCGTGGTACCCGGGTCCCGGCCTCTGCGGTTCACACCGGCACCAGAAGGCCTAGGCCGCCCACGCGCACTCACTCGCGGGGGGCTCAGCCCTTCTCAGCGAAGGGGCTCCGTTTGGCTTCTCAGCCCTGGCACTCCCAGAGGAGAGGGCCACGCACGCGGGAGGGGGCGGCGAGAAAAAGGCTCCGTCAACTCCGGGCCAAACTCTCCACTTAGGAGGCGGGGAGGGAACCCGGGCGCGGCTACGGCTGTCACCCAAAGCTGGGGTTCCAGCTTCCAAAGGAAGTTCTTAAGTGGAGACCACGGGATTCGTGCAGTTGATCACCCCCTCTTCCAAATAAAACCGATTCCTAGGAAAACCTCTGAACTTTTCGCAGGGGAGACAGTTTCCAGGTCATGCAAAACCCCGGGAGCCTTGCGTCTCTATGAAAAACCAGGCCTGCCGCCTCCCTTCCAGCAGCCGCCGCCGCTTCTCCTCCCGGTCTCCACCCAGAGCTGCTGCCCGGGTTCCTGCGCAGGCCACCCGTGGAAGCATTTAATTCGGCCGCCACCTCCTGCCGCCGCCGCGGATACTAATGCATTTCCCATCCCTAGGGCGTCTGTTGGTTCGCCACGCAGCTGTTGGGATCCCCGAGCTGGCGGGGACTAGGAACCTGGGCGACCTGCGGCTCCAGGCGCCTCATCCGCGCCGGTTAGTTTGCAACCCCGGGAAAAAGCCCAGGCCCTGGGTTCGGGCGCACCCACCCAGGCAGCACCGCGCGCGGGCCGTGCAAACCGAGCGAGCGCAGCGAGGCGCCGCGGTAGCAGGGAGGACGAGGGGACGCGAGGCCTCCCGCCCCCTCGCCCTGGTGCCAGCTCCCGGGAGCGTGCGAAATGGCTGGCGGCCCCGAGGAGCAGGCGGCCGCGGGGTGAACGCGCACTATCCCAAGTCGCGGTGCCCGCCCGCAGGAAGGATGGAGGCACCCGATTTCTCTTCGGCATTAAGAGGGGGTTTCCTTTTCCCCCCTCGCTTGGCCGACAGAGGGCTTTTTAAATTGGACGTGCAGATCCTGGATTAGAAGTGTGGCGAAGCTGGCAACAGAGGAAACGGTGGAAAACTCCGCCTCGCCAGAGGAGGCTCCCGGCTCCCGAGCCCGCCCCCGGCCGGGCGCAGCGCAGGCCCCAAAAGAGGTCTCCCAACACCCGGGACGAGGGAGGGCACCGTCTCCGCTCTGAGCCCCGCTAGGGCCGGCTCCAGCCGGAGAGGCTCCCCAGTTCCCGGGGGAGGAGCAGGGGATCTGGGGGCTGGGCACACGCAGCGGTCTGTCTGCAGCGACGCTTTCTCCGAGCCCTGCCGCCCGCCACCCCGGCCCGCGGCTTCCCGGCTCCTCTCTGCCCGACGTATTTCTGTCGCCTGGACTACGCGCCCAAGTTTCTTAAACCGCTGCCGGGTGCGGTAACTAAGCTCTGGCCACGAAATCGGCCTCCGTACCCCTTCTGGTACCCAACAGGCAGGGCAAAGGGGGTGTGTCGCGGGCGTCGGCACCTGGTGGTCCCCAGGCCCGGGGCGGAAAGGACCCCCGGGAGAGCTGGCGCGCCCGCAGCCGCCGCCGCTCGCACCGGGGCGCTTCTGAGTTCCCGGCACCAGGGGGCACCAGAAACCGCCGCAGCACGCAGCGCCCACGCGTCCGGGAGGCTGCGTGGTCATTTTGTGCATAAAACCGGGGAACAAGGACTCCCCCTACCATCCTCTAGAATTCAAACGACTCCCGGAACCTCTGGATGTCCTCACCAGCATCCCGCTGCTCAGCCTCCCACCTCTCTGTCCTCTCTCCCTGGCTGTTCCCGCCCCACCGCACCTGGGCTGGTTTTCCCGCAAACCACACCTAGAACTCCTCCCCAGACACACACCCCCCCTCCCCGAGTCTGGGTGACAGCGTCGCCGCAGCCGGCGAGCGCTCCCGCCGCCAGCGCCCCCGCGCCTTCTCGCGCCTGGCAGACTGGGAGGTTTCTCGGGGCTTCGCCTCCAAGATCCGGATCTCAGGGAGAGAACAGGGAGGCGCGTGGGGGTGTGCGTGCTGCGACTCGTGGCTTTCCTCTGGGGTGGGAACGCAAGTTGCCGAAAGATGTACTGCTTCGCTTCACTGTGTGTCTCGTGTCCTAGACTGTCCGAGGACTCAACTGTCCCCAGGTCGGGCCCAAGACCCCGGGAAGGAAAAAGAATAAGGCCCGCTTCTGTAGACAGCCCGGGGAGGCGTCTGTCTGTGAAAGGGCCTGAGACTGGGTTTTAGGTCCAGGGGGCCTCCCCGAGCCCCTTGAGAGAGTGGGGGTGGGGACGCTGCGGGCTTCCCGGACACCTAACGCTTGTTGAAGAGGCGACACTGTCCCCTCTCCCCGCCAAAGCGGAGGCGTTGCGAAACCGCGGGAGCGAGACCTCCTCGGGGCCCGGTGGAAGCGCAGGGCCTCCGGGCTCCCACTGGAAGGGCTTGGGGGGAAGGGGTGTTTGCATGAGGTTGGAAGCGGCATCTCTCCCTTGGAGTACTTTCGGTGTGGGTTCACAACCCTGAGGAGGAGCCCAGCGCGCTCTGACACCTCCGCGGCCGGGGCTGGAAGAACTGTATTTGTCCCCGCCAATAAGCAGAAACGTAGGCAGCGCGGGGTTTGGGCGGCCCCCAGCCCACCCGGGCGCGCACGTCGGCCCTGCGGACCCGTTTGCCGGAGCCGAAACTAGGGGCGGGGGGCGCCAACCGGCTGCAGCGGGGGGGGGGGGGGTCCGGCGAAAGTCCACTCCCCACCAAGATGAGGGCTGGTTTGCACCGAGTGGGGCTGGAAACCGAACCGCGAGGAAATCTGCCCCGAGGTGGTGCAAGGTAGCGGAGCGGGTGCTGGGGGCGGGGGGGGGCGGCCGAGTCCGGGACAAAAGAGGTCATTGAAACGATCACTTCGAGGGCCTACGGAGAAGCCTGGGGGAGTTCCAAGTGTCTCTCCGAGGGGGACGGGGGTCCCGACCTGGCCAGGGAGCCCCTCTCCTGAGTTTACTGCTGGGACGGTTAGCTGGGGGGCGCGGGCCTTTGAAACGTGCGAGCAACCGGGATCCGACAAGGGCGAGGAATGTAGCTTTGCGAGACCGCGCCCGGAGGAGGTGAGCCCTCTATTTTTAGGTTCCCGAGCACCTTTACAGCAGCCCCTCGGGGGCCTGCGCTGTACCTTGCTTGGAACCAACCCAAACAAGCTCGTCAGTAAGTTTCACTCCCGGCAAAGCTATCTGTGCAGCGACACGTCCCCCCCCCCCCCTTCTGGTGGCGGTGGGTTCAAAGATGATCTCAGCCCCGCACCGTCCCGGGACTGGTCAGAACAGAGCCCCGCGCAGTCGGGGAGGGAAACTGTTTGTCCTTCTCCAACATTCCGAGGTCTACAGTCGTCAGGGGCACCAAGGATCTTTGCCCACGTGGGAAGGCAACCCGCCCCTCCGCCAGGCAAGCCTCTCTCCCCTCTGTCCGCCCGGCGCCTCGGTTCCCTCTAGCCCTTGCTCTTTTCCGTCTCACCGCCTGCCCCGGGGTGCAGCCGCGCCCCCTGTCTCTGACGGCGCCCCGGAGCCCGCTGTGCCCGCCGGCTACTCAGGCACCACCCGCCCCCTCCACCCGGGCCCGCTCCTCCACTTACCTCGGATCCGGTCTCCGCAGACCCCCAGTTGGACATTAACTCCAGGAGCCCCAAGTCCCAGCCAATACACCCATCCGGGCCGAGGGCAGGAGTGCGGAGCCCCGCCCCACCGCTCAGGGCGCGACGAGTTCGCAATCCTGGGGCCGCTCGGGGCTGCGAGGGCGCGCGGGAGGCGGCGGCCAAGGCTCCAGCGCCCTCCGCCGCGAGAAGGGTGAAGGATGGCGACAGTTCCCCCGCCGACCCCCGCACCCCCAGAAGTCGAGGTCGGAGCAGCTGCAGCCGCCTTGGGTGGGGGGTGACCAGGCTGCGCCGGCCCTGGGCGCCGCGGGCGGCTCAGCGGCGGCGGCCGCGCTCTGCGCCTTCTCGGGGCGCAGCGCCTGGGTGCACGAGATGGGCCGGGCTGATGCTGCCGCCGGAGCTGAGATCTTGCCTGGAAATCCGAAGGAGACACCACGTCAACCAGCGCAGGGAGTCGGTTGAAGACATGAGGGCGCCAGGAGCGCAGGCTGGTCCTGGAGAGCCCGGGCCGGGGGGCCGGGGGCCGGGGTGGGGGGAGGGGAGGCGCGGGGCCCGGGGAGGGGAGGGGTCCGGAGGCGGCGGTGGAAGAGGGAAAGCAGAGCAGCGAGGAGGCGCGCCGGAGCTCCGGAGGCGGGGGCTCAGGGTGCGAGTGGGCGACGCGAGGCGCCCCTCCCAGGGGTGCAGGGAGAGCGCTCAGCGCGTGGAGACGCTGCCGGCTCGTGCCTCCTCCTCCCGGGCTAGATCCGGACGACTGTGCGGAGCTCGGTGCGGTCCAGCCCGAGGGGGCAATCCGAACTTGACGGTGGCGCGCGCGCCCGGTTTCGTCCCGGCGCTTTGAAGGAGGGCGCGCTGTCGGGGGGGAGGGGGGCACTGAGCGTTCCTCGCGCCTGCCTGTCGAAGGCTCTGCTTCCTCCTCGGTGTCTAGCCCTCTGACGTTTCTGCAGGGCAGAAGAAGGCCGCGGCGAGGAGAGGAGCTGCGGGCGGGAGTTCTCCCAGCACGACGAAGGAGAGGTGTGGAGCAGCCAGCGAGGGAGGCCGAGCGTTTGCCAGGGGCCGCTGCGAGTGGGGACGGATTTATAGGGCGCTCGCTCCGTGACGTGCCCTCCAGTGGCTTTTCTGATTCGCTTTCTGACCTAAACACACATTAGTTGAGTCCCCATGCTGGGCCAACACGGTCTCCAAATATCTGCTGGCTGAAGTCAGAGGCTTTGCATATCACGTATTACATGGCAGGCAATGAAGAAGGCTTCTGAGGCTGGCCGGCTCCTCAATCCCAGGCTCCATTTTCATGCTGTTGTAATATAACACCAGACACGGGGTAGGCACATACATTCGAAATCCCAATTCCAGAGGCGTAAGGTCACCTCATCAGGGACAGGTCAGGGGAGGTTGGGCTACACTCGCTTTTATCCAGATTGTCGAAAATGCAGATGGGAAACCTAGGCAGGCAGCGTGGCTTGGGTGCTGAGTTCTCAGGGAGCAGGGACCCAGCTCCCCGTCCCTGATCTCTGGGAGACCCTCCAGGCATTCTGCCTGGGGGTTAGTTGCCACCAGAAGCAGCCAGAGCCTTCTTCGGTAGATGGAGGACCTGAGGAGGGCAAGTCCTTACATACCCTGCACATGACCCTACCCAGGCAGCGGGCACGGACTTAGCTCTACCTTTAAAATAAGGTACTAAAACGGTTACGTCTGTGTTCAGCAGAAACCTGCTTGCTGGAAGCCACTGGCCGTGAGTTCAGTGGGACCTCTTTCACTTTATCAGCTGGAGCCAGGGCAAGCGTCAACAGGCTCAGTTTACATCCACGCACCTCTTATTTTAGGACTCATCCGGTGTGTTGGGGAGCGTGTGCTCCTCAAGTGGCTGATACAGACAATAGACGGGGGAAATGTGTGTGGCAAGGTGGGTGTGGGGGGGGATCGGGTAGCAGGACACTTCTTAAAAGGCAAAGATCACCTACTTTGGAGGTTTCTCAGGGAAGCTAGCATGCAAGGCACATTGCTCTTACGAAGGTCCCTGTGATGGAAGGCTAGGCGGAAGGAAAATCCTGTCCTCCAAACAAACTGAGCTGAAGTCAGGATGCTCGCTGCTCTGCAGAAAGCACCGTGCTGCCCTTTGATACATTTCCGGCAGGGGTGTGGATGGGCTTGGGAATGGGAGCAACACCTAAGCCCCATCTATTTGTCCCGGTTTAGCGTTGTGTTTGGCATTCGAAGGCAACGCCGGTCCCTGTTCCGACCGTGAATGATTCCCTCATTTTCAGAAATATGTTCACGGGGGGATGGTCACGCCGTCCAAGCACCTGAAATGACTTAGCACTTGTTACGTGCCAGGCAAAGTGCTCGCCCGGCCCTGGGAATTGTGCGGATGGGGGCTTTCGGGGGCTGCGCGAGGAACAGACACACCACGGAGTGTACCCTAAGGAGCGGGAGTGTACTGTGAAGGAAGGCTGACCGGAATCTCCGCCACTCAGCCACGTGTCTCCGAAAAGCCTTCCGGAAAGGCCACCCAGCCAGGCCTCACGAACACTGGATTGAAGTTCAGGAACTGGAAGGTCATTCAGGATACGGATCTGCGGCTGGGTTCTCTCATTGCCCCCTGAGCTGCAGGCATCTGCCTCCGATCCCTACTCACAGGCTTAGCCGCCAAGGTGATTCAGTTCCTCTCTCTCTTGCTGTTTTGCCCCGGGTGTCCCTTGGCTTCTGCTCCTGCTACCAACTGCTCAGCTCTCTGTTGGTCTCACATTTAAGCTCCTTTAGTGGAAGGCACTCATCGGCCCTGCGGGGCACTAACCAGGTGCTGGTGTTGGACTGAGGCTTTGCGTGAGGCCTCCTTATGGGTGACGGGACCCCCGTAGCTCAGGTGCTTATTTCTGGGCTAATCTAATCACCCACACCCCCAGGGCTGGGCCACAGGGTACAGATGGCCCGGCCACCCTTGCTTGCTTAAGAAACCTCCTAGGGCTGCTCTCTGCCTTCCCTCCGCGGGGCTGGCACTCTGTGGCAGGCTCTGGGAGTTGAACCAACTTCGGTCCACCACGAGACTCAGAGATGAAGGAGACACAACTCCGGCCCCTCGGAAGCTCACCGTCTACAGAGAGAGGGAGGCAATGTGCACACAGGTCACCCCAGGGTAAAGTGACAAGTCCTCTCCCAAAGGTGAGTATGAGGTGCTCAGGTCCGGTCTCTACGTGGTCAGTGAAACCCTGGGGAGATTACAGGGAAAAAAAAACCCCACCTCTAGACCGATTTCTGGGTGACTAAAGGGGACTCTCCTGGGCACTGCCGCCCAGGTGGCATTTTGGAAACGTCCCCAGGCGGTTCTGTGTGCAGCCGGGTTGTGGTGTCAATCGGCTGATTCATTCTCACTGACTGCAGTCACCGTACGGCTCTTCTGGAGAACAAAACTAAGAGATCCACTGATCTTGATAGGTTCTAAGATGGACTGTCCCAAAATATGGCATCCCTTTCGAAATACTGCCAATTACCTCGGAACAGTAATATCAAGGAAAGCGTACAATGTAATGTAGAGAAAAGGCAAATACTCCTAGTTCTGGAAGAACATTTGTTTGTGTGTTTACAGCGCTTGGATGGCCACGGGATAGGTGGGAAGGTTTCACCTTTTCAAGCTCCCCTGCTACAGAGCCCAACATTGGAACGGACAGTGATGGATCGATATTGACAAACATCTGCTCACACCTGCCTTTACAGACCATGAAAAACAAAGTTTCTTCCCAAGCGACTGCCAGGAAGCATTTGATGTTGTGGGGACCCGAGGACGCCCCCCTGGTGGTGGGCACCATGTCACCACCTTGCAGCGTCACCCCGACGCTGAAAGGAGGGACGGCCACAGCTCCTGGCGCCACCCCCTCTTTCCTCGAGGAAACAAAGGGTTCGGTTGAAGGTGCCCCTCCGCAAGGTGCGGAGAGAACCATGTGCGGCGTCGTTTTTGCTCCGAACGGGCAGACGGTCCCATGATCAACAGCACGGCGCCCAGAACTCGCACCTCGGCCCTGGATCTCGGCCTTGCCTCTGGAAAACCCCGCCTGGGGAACCGGGAAGGGAGAAACAAGCACCGTTCAAGCATCTCCTGTCCTCTTTCCGAGAAACGTTCAAAACCCCACTCACTTCCCATGATCGTGGTCTTCGGGGAGCTTGATTGGGGATCTCGCACGGAAGGCCGTCTAAGCAACGGCGGCTGCCTGTGCTTGCGGATCTTCCTTCCCGTGCTGCAGAACAGCGAACACACACATGATAAGACAAAACAAAACAAAACAACAACCCCACAACATGGTGATGGTCAGGAGCCCGGAGTCAGCGCTGTCTGGCTGGGAACTCAGTGAGGCCTGGCCTGGGGTCGGTCAGTGGAGAGGAGGGGGTCACGTGGGTGGGAGGTGGTTCTGGGGACCCAGCGCGGAGTGCTGCAGCCCGGAGGGGCGGTGGGGCTGTGGGTCGCCTTTGGCCCTGCACAGGGCGTCTCACGGCCCCCTCGGGGCTTTGCAGCTGCTTTGCCGGGAAGCGCCAGGCCCCGGTCCCTGGACGCCCGCACAACCTGGGTCACGACGCTGAAATAGAATCCATCCCGAGCAGGGCAATTTCCTTTTCAGAGTCACCGTTTTATTGAGCGGGGATTTGGGTCATGCGTCCTGGCTCTTTAGCAGTCGTTTTCACCAATGATACTGTTACTTACACAGAAGAGATACATTTGCTATCCCTCAGAGCGCTTAAAAAAAAAAAAGGAGAGACGGGAGGGGGTGGCCACGGGCGGTGGGGGCTTCTTTGCCAAGTGGTAGTAAGAGGCAGATTCTTTGGAGTCCGTTGGTCTCTCATGAGAAATCAGTTCTGACGTTGACATGGTGGATTTACCAATGATCCCCAGCAGTTGTTTTTAAAAATAAGGATCAAATTGTCTAATTATCTGTTTATTTTGTTTTGGGGTCTTGAGACTCCTTTTCCCCGAAACAAACAAACAAACAAACAACTTCCGTGAGGTAAGATGGTAACACTACCGGACTCTCTCCCCCTGCACATGGTCTAATGGCTCAGACCTGGGGTCGGCCAACGCCTGGAAAGGGCAAGCGTTTTCTGTACAGATGGGAGATGCTTCAGGCTTTGAGGCCTTGTGGTCCCCGTCACCCCCGCTCAGCTCTACCCTTGCCCGGCAGAAGCAGCCACAGGTATTCAGTACATGCTTCATTATGGCTGTGTTCCCATACAACTTTACTTATGGACACTGAGATGTGAATTTTCTATAATGTTCACATCATGAAATACCATTCTTTTGAGCCCCCCACCCCCCAAAAACATTAAAATATGTGAAAACCATTCTTAGCTCATGGACCCTACAAAAGTAGGCGGATGTGGCTATGGTTGTAATGAGAGGGGGTGTATCACTTCTCAAATTCAGGAACCCCAGGCCTGGAAAAGACCCAGGCCTTCTAGTCCAGCCTCCTCCTCCTACCAGGAGAGAAAACTGAGGCGGGGAGTGGTTCCGTGGCTTTGCCAAGGTTACTCTTTGAGTGAGCGACACACCTGTGCTGTCCAAAAAGTGCGGGATCAAGTCACTTCACTGGTGTGTGTGCACGCGTGTGTGACGTGGGAAGTGCATGGGGGAGGTGGTTGTGTCATTTTTAAAGTTGTGATCTATTTAGTATATTTGGGGGGAGGGCAAGAAATGAGTCAAAATACAGAGGGGCCAGTTGGGCTCTGGACGGGTGGGGGGGAGAGGCGGATGTCAGGCTGGACCCGGAACAGAACGTGTAAGGAGTCGATGGCTGCCTTTAGGGCATCGCAGAGGCTGCCGGGCAGAGCAGAGCGCTAAATAGATTCTCTTCCTCCTTAAAGGGCCATTGCCTTCCTGTGGTTGACTTCTAGACAGCCAATATATATAGGATCTCATCAGAGAGAGGGAGAGAGAAAGAGATTGGTTTGAAAGGGGAATCCCGATCCCTGCCTCCTAGATCTTTTTTAGACCACCTGGTGCCAAGCTTTTGGACTCTTCCTAAAGAACTGAAATGCATGGGCGATTTTAAAGGTACTGCCTCAGAGGAGAGTTGACTCTGGGACAAGGACTCAGCCTTTGGACCTTGAAGCCGAAACATTCCAAGGGACCTCCTCGCCGTGTGCTCACGTCCCGATACAGACGTCAGTCTTGGTTCTCCTCCTTCCTACAGTTTGACCGTTCCCAACTCTGGCAGCAAAGCAGCGTGACAGCCTCTCTTCTCTGCTTTTCCTCCGTGTGGGGAAACTAACGAATCAACTAATGGGTTCTCATCGGTGTTTGCGGGTGTAACAGAAGCCAGTAGTCAATGTTAAGGGTGCATTTTGTGGTCCCTTAGCTGTTTTAAGAAACTACCCAAACATCCCTCGATGAATTTGCAGCAGGGTTGAGACCAGGAGGAGGCAGGGGGACTTTTAATTTTGCTCTGGGGGCACCTCCCCCCAGTCCCTGCCCCGTTGGCAGGGCAGCAACTTCAGGCTGGCGGCCCAAATCGTGGCCGTGAACAAGCAACTGGAGCTCCTCTCTCCCTCTCACTCTCTCTCTCTCTCTCCTCTGAGATCCTGTGTATCGGCTGTCTAAAAGCCAATACAGGGATCTAATGGCCTTTTAAGGAGAAAAAAAATCTCTTTAGTGCTGCGGCCCTGACAAGTCATGGGAGCTTTGGAAACTTCTGGCATTCCCCAGCCTCACCTGTTTTTCTCTTCTTGCTTTTCTCTCCCTCACCGGGACACTGTGTGAATAGATGAGATAATAAACCAGATTTTCCGAGTCCATAAATTACTCCCTGGGAATCATTTATATTGCACGTATACTTTCCGGCCACCGGGGTACTATTTGCTAAATTACTGGCCTCCTGCAGTTCTTTAAGTGAGACCCTGGTGACCTGAAAGAGTTAACGCCTCCTTCCAAGCAATTCCCTTCCTCCTGGGCCATAATTTACACTGGGAAAGGGGCCTGGCTGGCCATATGTGGCGTGCTTGGAGTTCTTTGAGAGAGAAAGTCGGCCCTAGAAACGTAAGGAATTAATATTACAGAAGGTGCAGTTACAGGCCATTCCTCAAGGCGTCCGCCGTGTAAGTCTTCCCAGAGCAGCTCTGGAGGGCAGGCCGCTGGAACCCTCGCCAGAGCCGTCCTCTCGCCGATGGAAGATCGGTGCATAACACACCCAGCACGGGGGGGAGGGAACAGCATGTTTGCAGGATGACGTCACCCTTTGAAAAATGATGGGCGAAAGATGGGGACGTACATTTCGGAAATCCAAGTAAAAACGCAAAAGCCAGAAGTAAGGTCAATGTAATCAAGTGTCCGCTTTACAGTGTTGAACAGTAGGAAATTGACTTCAAATGAAGGATCAATTTTTTTTTACACCCACACGGGAGCTCTTACATACTTACATGCGTCAGCGTGGTCACCAGAGACTACCCGAGTGTCCTCGTGTGCAGCTGTTGTCCAGAACACTCTACGGTGACGTGTGGGTGGGCTCGCTCATTCATTCCACAGATAGGGTTTAAGCATCTCCCTTTACAAGGTCCTGTGTCGGCCATTGTCCAGGGACATCAAAAGGCATGAGATAGCGTCTCTATATTCAGTAGTGGCAATTGTCTAGCTGGGTTTAATTGGGGACAAAGACCAAGTCATCTGGAATAAACGTAACGCGAGAGGTGGGCAAAGACCAAGAGCAGGCCACTTGGACTGCCCTCTGGTGTGGCGTGGTAAATTGTGACAACGGGCTCCAGTCTGCCCGCTTCCTGTGTCCATGCTGTGCGCCGTGTGACTTTGCAGATCTTCCTACTAGAAACCTGGTGTCCCCGTCCCTCGAATGTGAACTGGCACTACGCCTTCTCTTGGCCAGTGGAACGCCGCGGTAGTGAGGATGCACACTGATTTTGAGCCTGCGACCTGGAGGTTAAGACGTTTCCATTTTCTCTCCCAAACCTCTGCCATGGCCATGAGAGCATGCTTGGGCTAGCCACACGGGGCCCAGAGTAGTGTTCCATGGGTCACAGCCAAGGTCAGCTTAGGTCAGCAGAGAGCCGGCTTCCCCTGCTCTTCTTCAGACATTTATGTGAGCCCAGCAACGGTCGGCAGAGCGGCCGTTCTGAGCACCCCAGGCAGGGGAGCCATGCATACTTCTGGCATGAGCTCACTGGGGGCTCATGGTTGCCGCACAGCACAGTGATAGCAGCAGACAACTGATACAGCTTGTGAACCGATTCCGAAAGAGGAACTCCCAGGGTTGAACCAGAACAACGCTCCTGGAGTAGGCGGCGTCTCCCAGGGACTGCTAGGAGGCTGTAACACACATGTGGGGATGTCTGTTGCAGTGTCCTCTCTTCCCACTGCACTGTGTACTCATCCCATGTGGTGGCCTGCATGCATGCTGAATGTTCTCAGGGCCAGGAGTCGCTTCCCTTATTTTTGCATCTTTAGCATCTAGTCTAGATGGTATTTGTTCAATGAGGGAAACCGAAGAATTTCATTAGAAGTCATAACTTGCGTTGTATACTTTGAGTAACTTTGGCCTATGCGCAACATGTATTTGGTCTGTGCTATGTAATCTTGAAAACTTAATGAACTGGCGCTGTCTGGGTGTCTCAGTTGGTTAGAGCGTCATCCAGATACACCCAGTTTGCAGGTTCGATTCCCAGTCGGGGCACATACAAGAATCAATCAACGAATGCATAAATAAGTGAAACCACACATCAATGTTTTTCTTTCTAAAATCACTAATAAAAAAGTTAATGAATTCATGCAGCTACTTGACTAGATTATCCATGCACATGTTAACACCTTTCAAAGGAGGCAAAGGTGTTTTCAGTGGTGAGAGATTCCTTCTCTCAGGCCATCCACTTCCCTGGTAATACAATGAGTAAAGTCTTATCAGTTCTCCCAAAGAATATGCAGTCATTCAGAGAAAGCTTTTGTCTGGAAAAGAAAGGACATTGTGAAGCATTATATTTGTAAAAGCTTGCACGTTTTACAGCCCATTTTCTTTTGCAGCCAAGAGTTTGGGCTTCCTTCATGTAGCCCTTAACTCCTTGGCTAGAATGTCGGTGAGCTGTCCACCCCTGCCCCGGAGTTTGTTCCTTTTCGATTCGGCACCTTTTCCTCAGCCTCCGTTCAGGTGTGGGTGCTGCTGGGACTGAAGCAGCTCGTTGTGTTTACTGCTTTGCTTTCAGGCTGCTACCCTGTGAGACGTCTGCCTGCTCCAGGAGCCCGAGGATCACCCGGGGGCCAGGCCGTGGAGGGAGCAGAGACCTGCCGCACCCGGAGTTCTCTGGGGGCCAGCGAGCCAGCAGTCCTGAAGCCCTAAGGGGAACCTGCTAGCCTCTGGATGAGAAGCCATGCCCCTCTCTCTGGTGGTAGCAAGGTGAGCGTCATTTTAATTTAAAACTCTTACGGGAATCTTTACAAATTGGCATGTCGCTTCTGCTTCACAGCAATACAAAGATTTGTAAACTGTGGCAAAAGCATGTTGGCACCACTGTGTTGGGCAGAATAAAGCCGGCATTGTAGCTTCTAAGGCATGTTTTGGGGGTTCTATTGAAGTGGTTTAAACCAAACCTACAAAAAATGAGAAAAAATGTACTTTCAGATGGATTTTAGTAGACTGCCAACTGCTAGCATTGATGTGCTCAAGATGCATACTTTTCAAAAACTCTCTCTTCACAATTAAATGGTTTAAAAATATTCTTCCTCGTGATTCATGGAATTTCAGGTTCAATTGTTCTTTTGAGCACAAAATAGTTACTTGGTACTGTTTTAAATGATTATAAGTGTATTCTCTCATGCAATGAAATATATTGTTTAGTAAATAGTGTGATGTTACAGAGACCCAAATAAAAAGACAATTAGGAAATAAAATGATAGGTTTGTTTGGCATCTACTTCTCCTGGTTTGCAGGACCTTGGTGTGCAGGGCACCGGGGGCCAGAATCTCTCGCGGAGGGTGTCCAACATGCAACCCGCAGGCCACACGCAGCCCAGGATGGCTGGGAATGCGGCCCGGCACTAAATCATAAATGTACTTAAAACACGATGAGATGTCTTTGTGATTATGTGTCATGATATGTTCAATGTGTGACCCAAGACAACTCTTCTTCCTCCAGTGCGGCCCAGAGGCGCCCAAAGGTTGGACGCCCTGCTAGAGGATGGCTTCTGTGTACCTCACACCGGGTTTCGCAGGAGGCACTCAGTACCTCCATGTGCCGGCCACCGTCAGGGACGGAGACCTTCTGCAGTGCAGCACACCTGGGATGCTGGCATTTTCTCTAGGATCCAGGGACTGTTTCATCCAAACATCGTTTCAAACAGATGTGCCCTGGTGTGTCCTGAGGGGAGATGTTAAGCCAGGCTGATTAGTTAGCAGCTAGTCAAGACGTTTCTCTGCTTTTATCTGGGTAGTCTGGGGTTAATGATTCTGTTTGTAGGTTAGATTCAGATGATGGAAAAAATGGCAGCAGACCCAGCCTCAGATCAGTATGCTAGCATGAAAAATGTGGTGTTCTAATCACTACCTGGTTTTTATTGACATATGAATTTTTGTGGGGTTTTTTTTTTGAGTGTGCAGCATAGAACTAACACAGGGGTCAGCACACTTATTGGCCTTCTGTGAAGGGCCAGGTGGTAACTATTCCCGGCTTCGTGGACCACACAGTCTACCACAGCCACTCGACTCCGCAGCCGTAGCACTATTGCAATTTTAGGAAATATGCAAATGAGTCAGCACGGCTGCGTTCCAGTGAAACTTTACTCATGGACACTCACATTTGAATTTCACATAATTTTTACGTATCACAAAATGTTATTGTCCCTTTGATTTTTGTCCAGTCGTTTAACACTGAGAAAAAAATATTCTTAGGTTGCCAGCTGTATATTTGGCTCATGGACCATAATCTGACAAAGAATCTTGAATCCCTTTTAGTCTTGTTTTTTTTTTTTTAAATACAAGGCTAATTCTTTTCAAATCCTAGTTTCTATATTTGTAAAGTAAGGAATACTCATAGTGGCACTGTCTCTTCCCAGGATTGTTGGTAGGATGAAATGCAGCAATGGGAAGTATTTTGCAGAGTGAAGTGCTATGCTCAGATAAGATGTCAACTGTGTTATGATTTGTATCAAGAATGTGTTTGGCTGAAGGAAGCTTAGAACCAGATCGACATGGGCCTCAACCCATAAAGACGTTTCTTGTCCACTGACCCGGATGTACACGGTCCCAGGATGGGTGCAGTGGCTCCTGGCTCCATGATGCTGTTGGAGACCTGGCGTTCGCTCGCTCCACTCCGCTCAGGTCCACATGTTGGCAATACCTCCTTTCCTGATGCCAGGTGGATGTCGTAACTTTCTGCTCTCACGTGACAGTAGCCCGACAAGAAGGAAGAGGGGGATGCAGAGAAAAGCATGTTCTCCCAGCCCTCTCTCCTTCGTCTTTCCCAGCACCCCTCCACAGCCTTCCCTGCACGTCTCATTGATCTGAACTGATTCACTTGCCCAGCCCAGCCCACCCGCTGGCAAAGGGGAAGAGGATCAATGTGCTTGGCCTGTAGACCGGCACAAATCCGCTTTTGGGGTTGGGCGCAATGCTGCCTGGAGAGTCAGGGTTCTGCTAGCCACGAAGAGGGGGCTGCCACGTTAGTTTTCTTGCTATTATATGTGGTGTGGCCGGCAGGTTGGGGGAGTAGCTGTTGAACGCACTCCCTGAGAGTGCTCAGAGATGAATCCTTCAGGCGCCGTACACACTGTTCCCACAGGCGCACTCAGACAAAAACCACTGTAGCGAGAGGGCAGGGGCAGGCTCTGAGCTGAGACAGGATTTCCACACCAACCTGCGCCAACCTGAGAAGGAAGCAGGAAAGGGGGAGGAACCTGGAGGTCATCTCCACAGGGCTTCTGGAACAGCGAGAGAACCAATGTAATCCCCACCTATTACCACGTATTATAATGACACGTTCCTCAGTTGTTTTCCTGATGAGTCTCTTCATTGTAAAGTCCGGTACTCAGGTACATTTGTAGGTGTGTCTCATTTTCAAAAAGTTCAGATTAAAAATATAGACTCACAAAACACAAATTAGGAGTCAAATAACCTAAAGTTTGACATAGTCTTCATTTTACGGAAGAATTTACTTTAAAATCCCTTTAAATGATGAGATATGTGGGTACATTTTAAATTATGTAATTGATGAAAATATGATTCTCACATAATTTATATGTGGGCTTATACACCCCCCCCATTGCACTGCCTTGAGCTGAAAAGACCTATAGATTGACTGAAAAAGCCTGAGTAAAATAATTTTTCAGAATAAAATCGTCACTGATGTGGGCTAAAGCAAACATCTCAGGGTTTCAGCGTACTAGAATAAATGACATTTGTCAAGGAATTAAATGCCTAAAAGTCTTACACAAATTATACACTCTGTGCTTACAGGTGAACTCTTACCTGCAGTGCAGAGATTCCCACACTGTGGTAGGAGGCTGACCAGAGGTCCCTCAAAACTCTAAGAGTATTTTGTCCTTAGTACCATGGACCCTGAGGGTCCCTTCTTTTCTTAAATACTGTAGTTACAGGATTAGAGTAGAAATGTCTCTCTAACCAACGTCTAAGCTCATAGTCTGCTGTTTGTGCATTCACCTATCTATTCATTTATTTGTCCACTCCATTTTTTGTAGCCCACCGATGGTTTTTGCTCTCATGGAGTTTGCAGCCGAGAATGAGGGGATCAACATGAGCATTATCCGGTCATACCCATGAGTGCCGAACTACCCACAGAGCCGCACTCTGAGGGAAAGGACCCAGCACCATGAAAGGAAAGGAAGGGGGTGGACCTTGGCTGGGGGTCAGGGAGGGGTTCTTGGAGGAAGCAAACCCTGATCTGACAACCAACGTGTAAATAGAGTTAAGAGGTGAAAGGCAGAGGGGGATAGAAAGAGCATTTCTAGCAGAAGTACAGTGTGTGTGTTCACCTGTCTATCCGTCCGTCCATCCATCCATCCATCCCTCCTTCCTGTTGGACAAAGCAGTCTAACACCCAGTGATCATAGACTTGCAAACAAGTAGAAGTTGTCTCTGCTTTTGAAGTCTGCAGGTCCACTTGGGGAGACGAGAGAAGTTCATGTTTAAAAAAAACCCTCAGAAAATATTAGGAGGTTATTTTAAAGAATAATAGATGGGAGGCCATCTCAGCCCTTCCTCTTGCTCTTACTGAATGGGACTCGCCTGAGTGAGCGCCCGGAGTTAGCTCTCCCGGGCACTAACCTCACTCTGCTGCTCTCCCGCGGGGAAGGACCGGAGTGCAGGGGGTAGGACCCATGCACCGGCAGCCTCACACTGCTTCCATGGGAACTGCAATTAGCAGTTAAAAACTGAAGCGAAATCTTGCATTAACAGGAGAATTTATCTAATTTTAGAATGAATTACTTTTTCCTAGTGCTTTTAGGATCAACCAAAAGGCACAATTTAATCTTTAAAAAATGGGATTTAATTTGGTATCTATTCTACACAAAGAGATTTCGCCATCTCACTGCGCCCTTCGAACTGATGGTTGCTTGTACCGAAACCGGGCGGTATGCGGGCTCGCTGTCAGTGATTAGTGCATTTCCATTTATGGATGCTGTCAGGTTAATGGTAAATGCTGTGCTGAGTTCACAGAATCTTGGCATTGAATTTATACCTGGAATGAGCTTCAAGATCCAATATAATTCTCATTTCACACAAGAAATTGAAAGCCTGATGGGTTAAGCGACTTTTTCAAGCAACTTAAAAATTTATGCCCCAACGCACCCCACAGCTTTGTGACGGCCGTGCAAGAGCATACCAGCTGGGTGCAGGGTCCTCCCACCCCTGGTTCAGAGTAGGAGCTCTGGAGTCTGACTCCCTGCACTCAAATCCTTGCTTCTTACTGGCCTTGTGAACTTGGAGGAAGTGTTTGACTTCCCCTAAGCCTCTGTCTCCCCACCTCTGAGAGGGCATGATGATTGTCACGGGCTCACTGCATCGCTGTGAAGATTAAAATGAGAGAAGAGTCGGCCTGTAGCAAATGCTCAGGAAGGCTTCGCCACGTGTCTCGCCAACAGAAGGCGGGTCGACATGGACCACGTGTCAGCGCTGGCCCGGGCTTCACGGGCAGGGTCAGTGTCCTCTGCTCTCTCGAGCTCCCGGACTCCACCTGGAGAAAACCATGCCTCGGGCCTTCGGTCATCCCAGAGACAGGGCACAGCCTGAACACGCCTGAACTGTAACGACTGCTCACCGTGAACGTTCTCGTACAAGCTTTTCTCCCGGGTGCATGCATTCATTTCCTTTAAACACATGCATAGCAGTACAATTGCATTAAAAGTGGCCGAACAGATTTGCACAGGGGTCGCCCCATGTCACGCTTTCACTGGCAATGCGTGAGGGCTCCGGTTGCTCCCCATCGTCGAAAACGCGGGACGCTGTGGGTCTCGAACTGTATCCGTCCTGGTGGGCGTGTGATGGGATCTCGTTGTCGGTAGCCCACCGAGTTGAAAAAAGTTTCTGGCTCCTTTGAAAATGTCTAACAGTAGCTTCCAGGCCCTCTTTCACCCTCAAGGATAGAGCACGAAGCTTTGAGTCTAAGTCAGATCCATACCTGTCACTCAGCCCTGCTCAGCTGCAGCGCTGACTGGGATTGGCCAGGCCAAGCCCCGCCCTCCCTAGAAACACCCAGCCAATCACAGATGGAGCAGGGTTTGTTGGACCAATCCCCTTTCACCGGGCAGTTCTCTTCCTTACAGTTCGGGGCATTAATTACAATGCTATAGAAAATATCCTTTCACATAAATCTCTATCTACATTTCTGTTTATTTCGTTGGCTGTAATTTCTAAGTATTAAATTAGAGTCAAAGGGAAATGGACATTTTAAATGTTCTTTCTACGTGTAACACATAATGTTTCAGAAAGGCCCAACCAACGCTGTTACTAAAATTCATATATGGGGATGCCTGGTTTATGACAGATGAATATCATTAAAACAAAACACTTTAAAAAAATTTATAAGGTAACACCTACCTGCTGCTGAAACTTCAGCCTTAGAGACGCGCACGATTATTTCTTTAATTGTCTGGGGCTTCCTCTGTGCTTTGCAGGATTGTCCAGGTGGTGGTCAGCGCTGCAGAGCCAGGGCGAGGGCCCAGGTAGGGTGACGACGGCCCAGGCAGGGCAACAGGTGGGCTGGCTCAGTGTGCCCTCCCCCACAGCGGTCGCTAGTGCTGGTCCCCAAATCTCTCTGGCTCTTTGACTTCCAGGCACGGGGTAGGACTTCCCTTCCTGGCCCCCCTGTAACTGGGCGGCCACGTCTGGGGAACACGACGTGGTGGAGGTGACGTGCGTCGCCACCAGACCCAGCCCGTGCGTCCCGGTGCTGGGTGCTGCCGGGTTCTCTTTCCTGCCCCCCGTGGCAGGCTTCGTGTGACGGAGATGCCGTGGGGTGGCAAAGACGCCTTACTTTCCCCTTTAAGATTCTGGTAGCGTTCGCTCCCATGGCATAAGCCGCCTTGTTCTGCATGCAATGCTGTCTCCTCTCCCGCTCCTCCTGACATTCGTGGGGGCTCACCCACACCCACCACGCAGCCACAGGCCTCTGCCCCGACACCCACGGTTGGGAGTTGATAAAAAATAGATTTGAATTGCTTACGTTGTGTATTGACACAAAATGTTTACATACAATTACCATTTAATTTAAAAAAAACCCATGTGATGACAGACAAACAAAAAATAAGCACCTTTGTTTACTGAGGGAGTTTGAGAAGGAAGAGGTTGCTGGTTGCGGGGGTGGGGGGAGGACGGTGGGAAGGGAAGAGACGGTGGCGTCCAGCGGACACAGAAGGAAGAGTGACCAGTCGGTTCTGCAGAAGCCTCCGTCCAGCCTGTAGTGTAGGCTTCCCAGGAAAGGCCAAGTGCATCAGTGCTCAAGAACCTGCCGTAAGAGCTGTCTGCCAAGGGCACAGACAGGCAGGGCGTGTGTGTGTGTGTGTGTGTGTGTGTGTGAAATTGTGAAGAAGCCACATGCCCCGTGGAAAATAATGCCTCCTTTATTTTATTTAAAGATTGTATTTATTTATTTTTAGAGAGGGAAGGGAGGGAGATAGAGAGAGAGAGAGAAACATCAATGTGCGGTTGCTGGGGGCCATGGCCTGCAACCCAGGCATGTGCCATTGCTGGGAATTGAACCTGCGACACTTTGGTTCGCAGCCCGCGCTCAATCCACTGAGCTACGCCAGCCAGGGCTGAAAAGAATGCCTCTTTTAAACAAGCCGATTGGCAGGTCTTCATACAAAGCTGGTGTGGTCTTGCTCCTGCGTGTACAGAGGAAGCCTTTCACGCAGGCGCGATGCATGGAAGATCTAAACCATCGAGATCCTTCATGCTCACAGACCGTCGTCTTGGATTTCCCAGGTTTCCAGGTTTTCTTCAAGGAGCACACCACTGAGTCTGAAGGAGCTGCTGTGTGGACCGATGCGTTCCCATCTCTAAATTATCAAGCGGTAGGACCGGGTGGGCTGTTCCAGGACTTTTAATGGAGTCCAGCCCCGGTTTGGCCCCTCCCCCCTTCTGTGCCCCAGCCGTCACCCGGGCAATTCAGATCCCACCTGCTCCCAGGTGTCAGAGCCCTTGCGCCTCTTCTTCACTTTACTTGAGCGTCAACGTTTCCAACTGCGGTTTCCTAGCTGTTCTTCTTTCCGTTTCCCAGCGCATCCAAACCTCGGGTTTGCCCTGAGGGAGCGGGGTCTTCCCCGCCGCCGAAGTGGGCGGCTTCCCAAGCCGAGCTGCGGGACTCTTTCTCCAGTGTTCTGGAGCGCGCACACTCTGGTTCCCGGAGTGTGTGTGTGTGTGTGTGTGTGTCCCCTACCGCCAAAGAAAGGAAAGGCAATGTGCTACACCTTTCTCTTTTGAATTAAAGTATGTGGGATCCTGTTTAGAGAACGTCTGAGAATTTCCCCAAAGATGTGTCCCAACCTACCCAGGGTGAAGTGACGTTCCTGGAGGTCCTCTGGGGTGAAACGTTTTCTCCTTCTGGAATGCTTTCCTTCCAACCCAGCATCCCTGCCAGTTTATCATCCGGATCCTGATTGCCGCCAGGGTGGTAGTTACTCTGAAGATTCCTGGGTCACACCCCAGACCCACGGGGTCAGAGCCTGTGGGCTTTGGGAGCCTGGAGTCTGCATTTTAGTGGACTTCCTCCCACCCCCCTGGTCTTAGAACCCTTGTCCCTTAACCCATGCCCCGGTGACTGGAGAGCATCTCCTACCAGCCTCATCCGCAGCAAAGCCACGGACTCTTCTGTCCCAGGGACGAGCAGGGACTAGCAGGCTTCTCCCCAAACTCCACCGTGTGGCTGGGCCCCAGGTCTGCGGACCAGACAGTCCTGCAGGAAGCTCCATGAACAAGACTTAGGAAAGACACAGGGAGTGACACATAGACGTCTGGGCCCCTTCCCGCCAGGGGACCGGGCAACCCAGCGCCACTCGGGTTTGCTCATTCATTTGTCCTCAGACGTGTATCAAGTCCCCACTGCGGGCCGGGCCCGGGCTGGCTGCGCTCCACCCAAGTGTGCGTTCCTGCTCTTCTTGTCAGAGATGAAACAGGAGGCTGAGGTTTCCGTCCCAAACAGGCAGTCCCAGCAAAATGATTAGGAAAAGTAAGACGATTCTTTTCTGTGTGTGCATGTGTGTGTGTGCGTGTGTAGGTGTCCCTTGGCGTTACCCACACGTGTGTGGGCTGGGGATCTCAGCTTCTGTGTCCTCAGGCCTATCATTCACTTCATTTCGTCCTGCATTCCTTCGCTCCTTCATTCAGCAAACACTCATCCACGCATTCGTCCAACTTGTGTCTCTTGTGGCCGGATGGGGGCCAGCCTGGGTACTAGGGATGCAGTGATGGACGAGACGAAGCTCTTGCCCGCAGTGCGCTTGCCTTTCAGAGCAGACAACGCTTTTCTATCAATAACGTGATTTTACCACGCGCCTTTCTGATAGAGATTGGTGACTCACCAGACGGCCAATCAGGAGCCCCGCCCCCTTCCCTCCTTCCCGCTTCACAAACGTTCTTTGCAGCAAAGACGCCTTCCCGGACGTTTCATTACGCGCTGGAAACATTTATGCACATAACTGGGGGAGACGAATTAAAACGGCGAACTCCACTTGACATTTAAGTCAAAATAGGAAGTTGAGTTGTTCAGCGGTGGATTTTGACGGCTTCCCATCAGGAAACCCCTTTGGAGAAAAATTTTCATGGAGTAGCACGCTTCAAAGAGGTTTCCAGGGACGCTGTGTTTCCAACGTGTTAATTGGATCTAATTGCAAACAGCTGTCCAGTGTAGCCACTGTTTGGGTTGGCGTTCACCCGCTCTAGATCTAGGTCACCCTTTTTGGATACATTATATTCATATTGGGATGTTGATACATTTGTTACAGTTTCACAACGTGCGGCCACCCAAAGGACTGTGAGATAATAAGTACAACATGAACCATGTATTTGTCAAGCTCCGAGGTCACTGCCAAGTACAAAAGCACTTGAGGGCAGATACCCTATTTGATACACTGTGTGTGGGGTCATGGCACCTCACTGAAAAATATGGGAACATTTCCAACAAAAACAGAAAACTCTGAGGTGTTTGCTGGCTCTTGTATGTGATGGAAGCATTGAATGATATTTTATTGTCTATTCTCCTCCACGTATCTATTGAATTTTAATGCTATACATTGCAGGAAGAAGGAGGGAAACATGGTCTATATAGTTTATTAGTTTATTTATATGTGTTTATAATACATACTAGTTCATTGAGTGAAGTTGCTGTTGGATCTCATTTTATAGAATCATGATGTTTCTCAAGAAGCACTTGTGGCAGCAGCTTACTGGTTAAATGGGAAGGGTGGTTTTCAAAATATTTATCCAACAGTAAGGCACGAACCCTGAGCAGTTAGTTACAAAGAACAGTCGCTGGCCAGGCTGATGCGTGCGGCCACCCTCAAGCAGACATGTGTGCAGCCAGGGGGTTCACTATCCAGCGAGGTGTCACTGAGGGTACCTGGAATGCGACCCTGCTGGGGCTCAGGATGGGATGCGCACCTCCGAGTGTTCCTGCCCCGGGAGCGAGAGCACTGCGGTGCTCACACCCTCTGCCATCTGACGTCGGTTGGAGGCTGCTTCCTGGGCATCCATTCACCGGCGCTTCCGTCCTGCCGCTCCAGTGGCCACGTGGGCTCCGCAGGACCAAGGGCGCCGGTAGGCAGCGGCCCGCTGGTTCTGGCAATGGGAGGTCAGGCTGCGGAGTTTGGAAACGACACGTTCCCGGGGGTGTGGGTGGGGCACCAGCCACCCCTGCCATGGTGGTGGCATTTGAAGATGTTGGGTGGGGGAGGGTTGCTGAAATGGGGTTATGAAGTATTTCTCTCCCTGCATTGGGCACATCAGTGGCGATAATCGTCCTGAGACTGCTGGAAACAAATCGGACCTCAGAGCGGACTTGGCAGTTACAGGGGATTCAGGGGCGGAGTCTAGAATGAAAAGACCAATGGCTGTGTCAATAACAAACGTAGTCGTTCCTGGTTTGTATTTGTGCTCCCTGTAGGGTCGTCAAGGCCTCCCCGTTTTCCAGATGGGGAAACCGAGGGTTAGGGGACTTGAGTAATGTGCCCAAGGACACACAGGTGGGGGATGGCAGAGACAGGACGTGACTGGCCTTTCCGATGCCATGTCGCAGCAGACTCCTGGAATCCTGAAAGGGTTAACATGGATCCTTCCCTTTCTCTCTCCTCTCCCTCCCTCCCTCCCTCCCTCCCTCGCCTGTCCGGGCTCTCTCTCTCTCCCTCATTGGACAAATATTCGAGTTCTCATATGTGCTAGGCCCTGTTTAAGCACCACACAGCAAGGAAACAATCTGATCCTTTTTGATCCTGAGAAACCCCCCATCTTTGCCTTAAAAACCATTTTCCCTTCCCCAGGCTGTCTGTCCCCTGACCTTGGTGGGGCCCTGACAAGTGTAAAAAATGGAGGCTCATATACCACGTCTGAAAGTTTTAAAGTTATAAATCAAGCTGACAAACTGTTAAATAAAATATATTTCACTCTCCTGTCTCGAGAAATAAGACTGTGCAGAAGGCAGGTTTGAATTAGACACGTTGGACTCCTGGGGTTCCACGCAGGAACGTGGCGCTGGGGGTGTCTGGACCCGAGCCCAGGCCCAGGCCCGCTGCCTGTCCCCACCTCTCCCTTCCTTCCCTGGCAGTCCCACACGGCGGAGCGGGGCGGGGGCAGTGCACTCACGTGTGAGGACATCCAGCCTGCCCATCCAAGCTTCATCCCTGAAAATGGCCACTCCGTGGCCACTGTTCGGACTCGTGGGTGTGCACACGGGAGGCGTGGCCTGCTCTCGACAGAACCCGCCTGGGGAAGGCCCCGGGCTCGGGCTCGGGCTCGGGCTCGAGCCTGGGCCCACTCAGGTGTGAACTTCCAGGGTCCCTGGCACCCAGGGCATGGCCTGGAAAGGAGATGCAGGCTTCAGGTGGGCACATCTCCACCATCCCACACCCTTCACCCTGTGGGGTCCCAAAGGTAGGGCCTGGGGACCGCTCTTTCGCGGGCCTGAGAGTGCTCCCCTCCTCCCCACTCTGGCCTCTCCTCCAAAGCTCACTTTCACATGCATTTTCTTTTTTTGAGATTTGGCCTTCTGAGGGTTTTTCTTTTTTCTCTAAAGAAAATGTGGAACCAAACACTCCGCTTGCTGAACAGAAAGAGTCGGTTGATGTAGGCAGATGATAGATGTTACGGAAGAGGAGGAGTGGGCTCTGCAGGAAGCTCCGCTGGCCTCTCCCGCTGGGGTTGACAATGCTCAGCCACTCTGGTCCACAGAAGGGTGCTCCCCAGGGTTCTGTCTGGAGAACTTGATGGGCTCACCCCAGATTTCTAAGAGTGGGTGAGATTTCAGCTTTCACCCTATTTGCTTCTCTAGTGACGACGACCCAAGATTCTGGATAAACTGGAACATGCACATAAGCAAGGCCACCCTTGCTGGGTCAGGTATCTGGAGGGAGTCAGAGGGAAGATTATCCGACCCGAACAGTGCAGGTTCGTGCCAGTGGAGAATGATGCTTTGATACAGGCGGATCTCAGAGATACTGTGGGTTCAGCTCCAGACCATCACAGTGAAGTGAATGGTGATCTGTTTGCTGTTGGAGGGTCTTGTCTGCAATTTGTAAAAAACAAAACAACCTTCCCCACCCCTGCAACTCTGAAGCACGATAATACGAAGTGCAGTAAAATGAGGTTCACCTGTATTTACTAGAACCAGGACTAGAACGCATGCTAGCATGTTTGGTGGGTGATGTTGGTCTTTACGAACCCAACTAGTTCTCCTAATGCAGGTGTCTCTAATGCCAGTGTTCCCCTTTAGGTGATGACTGACTGTCTCCTGGGCACAGGGAACGACTGAGGGGTGTGCCTCTTAGGGAGCCACTGGCAGACCCCGTTGGCCAGCTTACTGCATGTGCCGACTTCGGTGCAGTGGCTGGCGGGACACTGTGGTGGAAGGATTCGGTGGTCACAGCCAGGTTCACTGGGCAGGACGGCTGATGAACTTACCGGGGGAACCACCCAGGACTGAGACCCAGTGGGAAACACAGCCAGACCTCAGGGGGCCTATGAATCCTGGGAGGGCCTGAGTGGGGCTCAGACGGCAGGGCCTGGCCAAGCCGAGGGAGCTCAGAGCGGACCTTGATTGGTCGGATTCAGCACGGAGGCCTTCTGGGCAGGACCCAGGACCTGGAGGATGGCACAAGGACCTGCCACAGGAACCATGGGGACCAAGGGCCTGCCTCCCCCTTCATGCCAGCACTAGGTAAAGTGAACTTCCCCTAGGGGTCATCGCGGAGAGGAATGGGGAAGTGGGCGAGGAAAAAGTAAGCTTGAAATACCTGTGAGATGGTTTGAATGATTGGATTGGGTGACATTTAATTTACTGTGTCTATAGTAAATTATAGTAAGGTGAAGGGCTCAGGAGAAAGATTAGGTCGATTATGGAAAATAACGAAGCTGCTTTTCCCCTGTGTCTGTTCCCCCACCTGCGCCACACATGCGGATGTGGGCACACGTGTGCACGCACACAAATGACACTCCTGTAAGTTTTTCCAGCCGCCACCTCCCCCGAGAAACTGCACCCACAAAGGCATTAGTGAGCAATGCAGACTTCACCGGGGACTTCAAAGGGGAGATGAGGGAGAAGCTTTCATCGAACCCTGCGCAGCGAACAGGCTCACGATTCCCCTTCGGTCCTGCATTTCATCATTCCCACAGTGCACCTTTTTCATGGTGGAACGCTCACTATCTCCACACCAGAATCCGTCTCACTGGGATGCGGTGTCATAGCATACAGAGGTGGGAAAAAGTAGGTTTACAGTTGTTTGTATGGAAGTGATGCAATAATGAATAAATAATATTACAAGAATAAGCTGTTTTGCTTGCTTACAACTGTAAACCTACTTGTGCCCACCCCATAGATTGGCAGCACTTTTGTAGCAACACATACAATAATGGTGTGTCTTGCACTGGCACCGTCTTCTGTTTGATGGCAGCCTGGCAGCCTTCTGCTTTGCTGTCCCTCCTCAGCTGTGACCAGAGGCTCCCCCACTGATCACCGGGGAGAGTCAGAGCTCTGCCCTTCACTCACTGAGTGATCTTGAACAAGTTACTGAACCACTCTGGGCTTTGTTTGCACATCTGTGAAATGGGGATAATATTATTAACTGTTTCATAGGGTTGTTTTAAGAGTTAAATGAGCTGTTACATACAGAAAGATGGAAAGAATGCCAGGGAGAGGTAAGCACTAGAGAAGTAGTGAGTCTTACAGTTACTGCCTCTCTGGTCTCCTCCCACACGGGCCCAGCCTCCTCTTTCCCATTGCTTTTCCCTCTGTTCCTTTCCTTATTGTAGGAACGGTATTTCAGTGACCACTGTTTGCCATTTGAATATCCCTGGAGACCTTGCCTCTCCTCCCCAGGTGGCTTGCCTAAATATTTCCTCCAAACAAATGTGTTCGCTCTTGAGAGGAGTACCAAGAGGTAACAATCACGGTATGTGGTAACATGTCTTTATCCTGACTTTTGAAGTATCTATGGCTGATGCAAGAGATAGTGAGTTCTGAGTTTGACTGGAGAGGAGGAAGTTTGTTGGGGCACATTAGGGGATAGGATGTGAAGAATGGGGTGGACCAGATGGTCACTTGAAGGATCAATGGACTGCTTCTCCAACACCTCTCCTTGTAGCTTTTGTGTGTGACAATAGCCTTCCACGCTGTGGACACCACTCACCCTGGCCATCCCTACAGGGTGGAGAGGGCTTTCACGTGATTTCAAGTCACTCGGTAGCCGTGGCAGCTGCTTTTGTCCACAGGCAAGGCTGGCCCTAGAAGACAAGTCAGTGGATGCAAACTAAGAGATTCGTTTGGACTTGGGGGAAAGGTGGAGACCCAGGAACACATTTTCAGATGTGGGGCTTTCGAGAAGGATAGGCAACGACAAGTAGCCATGCCAGCACATCTGGGTCCGAGATGTGTCGCAGGCCTGCGTGCCCGGGTGAGATGTTCCAGACCCTCAGAGCCGGAGCGGGAATGGTTGCAGCCCTGGTGCTCACCCCAGTGGGCTGGACCCAATCACCAGCTCCAGCAAGTGGAACATTTCTGCTGTGGGCTAGCGCTTCCAGCTCCAGGAATCAAACACCGAAAGAAGAGTGTGTCGTGGGGCAAGGCGTCCAGGGCTCCAACTGGTCAGTGCTCCACCCTGTTCATTCCCTTTGCTGGTGATGTTGTCCACAGGAACAAATAGCTTTCTAGCTGGTCACTTCTGGAACAAACCAAGAGTTGTTGAATGGAGATTAAAAAAATATTTTGGGGGTTTGTTTTGGGTTTAATGAGTCAATGCTTTATTTTACTGGGAGTGTTTATAACCAAACCTAAATGTGCGTAGGGTCTTGAACCTCCCTCCGCAACTATTTCCTATTTGTTTCCAGAAGAATTCCAACACCACATTTTGTTATAGCAACCAGAGGCAAATATCAAGACAGCAGTAAAGAGCAAACTTGCGGAAGGGTTTCCCTGCAGTGTGACTTGAGCGTCTGCAGGGCATCCACCGTCTGTGCAGAGCCCGGGAAGGCGGGAGTTGGCCCTGCGGTTTCTCATGGGGGGTCCGGCGGGGTCCGGCATTGCTGACTCCATCACCATCAGGAAATGCGTCTCCCGTTGGCCGGGCCCAGTGCAGACGGACCGACTGACTTGCTCCTCAGGCCTGGCACCTGTTGTGTGTTGATTTTTACTTCTGTATGTCTAGTTTTCAAAATTAAATGTAGTGAGTGATTTATTATTCCCTCATGCTTTTCCTCTGAGGAGTTTAATAAACAAGCCTGTTCCTTATTTCCTAAATTGTCCCCTCAAATGCTCTTTGGAACAGAGCAGGGTGTATATGAGTAAGCAAACAAAGCAGTAAGACGTGAGGGTCTTCAAATACCTGCCCAGTGTCCCTCCCGCTGTTCCTTTCCTCTTAGCCATTGTTGTCATGGTGATGCTATGAGGTTGGACTCCTTGCCCGTGGGAAAAATCATCTCTAGTTTCCCTATAGCCCAGTCTCTTGATGAAAGTGCTTTGGAGCTTTGAATCAGTTTTTTCAGGTGTTGGTTCTGAGTAGTGGCGTGTTGGTAAACGTCTAACGACTGGCTCTCAGAAATAGCATTGCCTTCATCTGTAGGGTGTACTGATGTCCGTGGAGTAAGTATGAGGTCTGTCTAGAAAAGGGCCAGCCATTGTTAATATAATGAAACCAGTTTGCACCACATTGGTGTAACCTGGCAGCCAAGGAGAGTGGACTGGAGTGAGCATGTGCAAACAATGATGACTACACTGTACTAGTCAGTGGGGGCAGTGGATGCTGCTGAGTGAGCATGTGTACTGTATGGCTGTCACATTCAAAATGACTGAGTGAGCAGAACAACAAGTCTGCATCAAATTTTGCATCAAGCTTGAACATTCCTCTGCGGAAACTATTTGGATGACTCAGAAGGCTGCAGCTATGGGCAACTGGTGATTGGCAGCTTCATCATGACAACATGCCTGCTCATGCATCATGTCTCATGCAGAGTTTTTTTGTGAAACATCAAATCACCCAGATGACTCAGTCCCCCTACAGCCCAGATTTGGTGCCCTGTGACTTCTGGCTTTTCCCCAAACTAAAGTTACCTTTGAAAAGGAAGAGATTTCAGACCATTGATGAGATTCAGGAAAATATGATGCAGCAGCTGATGGAGACTGGGAGAACTATGTGAGGTCCCAAGGTACTTACTTTGGAGGGGATTGAGGCATCATTGTCCTATGTACAGTGCTTCTTGTATCTTCAATAAATGTCTCTGTTTTTCACATTACGTGGATAGATACTTTCTGGACAGACCGATACTCCCGCAAGGGCTAATTTCAGGTGCCAGGTGATCATATGAATGTAGGACTGGAAAGAGATGTACACAGTGCACTTTGAGGGGCTGGTGGGCGCTGGCTGCACCATTCCACTGCTTCTGTGGTCTTGGCCGAGCATTCTCAACCTTGGTACAATTAGTGGGCATTTTGGGCTGGATAATTCTTTGTTGTCAGTGGCAGTCCTGTGCATTGTAGGATGTTTAGTAGCATCTCTGGCTTCTACCCACTTGATGCCAAGAGTACACTCCACTGCTTTCCCACCCACGCTGTGACAAAAATGTCTCCAGACATTGCCAGATGTACCCTGAGGGGCAAAGTCACCCCCCAGCTCTGGGCCATTCTGCATCCAGGGATTTGGAAGGTCTCTTCAGCAGACAACGGGCCTCTCCCAACTGTTCTCCATGAACCACCCTTACCATGCACCTAAATGGTGCTGCCTTGGCATTTTGGACTTGGTGCTTTTAAAAAATCACAGTATACTTCCTTCAGGAGTGTCGAGAAGAGTGACATCACAAAGAATGAAGGCACCAAGACGCAGTATGACCATGAAGGGAGAGTCAAGGTCATTCCATGGCCTGGATTTGAGGCCAGGATAGATTGCGCTGGACTGTAGGGGTCCCCTAGTTCAGCCTTTTCTTTTTATGGAAGAGAGGTGATACTCAGAGGCCAGAAGTAAGTCATCCACGTGCTCGGGAGCAGCACAGAGGTGATGTGGCCGATGCTGCCAAAGGCCTCTGCGATGTGCTGGGAATTGGGACTGCCTCCACTCTGGAGCTGTAGGGTTTTGTAGGCTTTGCAGTATTAGGGCTGATGGCCGTATTTTGACATTTCCCTGTTCCCAACCTCCACACACTCCCCCACTGGAAATAACTGCTCATGCAAACCGCATTATAATGAGGGACTTCTGTTTCCGACAGAATGATTCCCATCAGCTTCAGGAGGGACTAGCTGATTCAAATGCGCTGTTCAGGAGGGTCAAGCTGCTTGTTATTAGAGAGCAAATGTTGATGATTGTTACCCCTCGCTCCTTCCTCCCACATCTGGTCGGGGCCTTCTCATTGATGAGGTATCTCGGGCCCTTCCCAGAATGCTTTCAGAAAAGAACTTCTAGAAGAAACTGACTTTCCAGTAGAAAAGTTAAGACCGCAAGATTAATGTGATAAGAACTAAGAAATCCCTTGTAGGTTTGCCTGAAAATGTGTTTTCAATGCACAGAGGTGCCCAGTCAGGAAGGAAATATTAGGGAGGGATTATTTGCATCAGCAGAGTTCCTTGCCTTTGGAAACTCCACCGTAATTACACACTGGTAATTACAATCACACACTAGTAAGTCAATACACTTCAAATGCTGATCAGCTGGGCTTAATGAGGAGAGAAGGTCTGCTTTTATTAGGGGACTGAACACAAGTGAAAGGAGTCCTCTGAATCCTGGATCTTTAAAATCCCATGCGCATTTGAAAAGAATTAAGATGCAAGGATTTTGTATGGAATAATTCATCACTTCACTCCAGATTAGTTTTTTTCCAATAAGAAGTACTGGCTCTTGAGGAAATGTCCCATAACCAACGTTTATTGTCATTACTGCATGCATCTCACATTGTCCTTTGTCATACCCCTGCCAGGTCCGCAGGGGTCATGCAGGCCAACCCCGTGGCCTGGTCCCCGAGCGATGTGGGCCAGCTGGGTTTTTGCTCAGAGGACAGCTTAGCCTCAACACCTTAGTCTAATGGAGCCAATGACACAGAGGCGCCAGGCATGCATAAGGACAAGAGGGGCGGTGCTCTGGGTTGTGGGAGCATTTGGGGACACCCTGTCTGACACCCCCTGCTCCGTGGTGCTCAGGTGGCACTGCGCCTCATGGAAAGGCCTCGTGGGCCGTGGTAAAAAGCTTTCTTTCTTCGGCATGGATTTTTGAATTGATCTAATCTTGATTTTTTTTTTTTTTTAAAAAAGCAGTTAACACTTTACTGTACAATCTTTTGGAAATGTTTTGTGTACCTAGTGTCATGAACTCTTCCAAAGACTCATCCCATATCTTGCCAAATTAGTGTCCAGAGGAATATGCCAACAGACACTCCTACCTACCCTTAATGAGCTCCTTGGTTGTTATAATTTTAAAAGTCAGTGTGTTGGGGAATAATATTTCACTTCATTTTCACTAGAATTCATATAACTCTAATGAGATTGATTATTATTTTGAATGTTAATTTTTTTGGCCTTTTAGTATATTTATTTATTTATTTTAAAATTATTTTATTGCATTTCAATTACAGTCTTCCACCTCTCCCCACCCCCCGCCACCCCCCCAACCCAGCCAAACCCACCTCCTTCCCTTGCTTCCCCCTCCCCCTTGGTGTTGTCCATGTGTCCTTTACAGTAGTTTCTGAAAATCCTTCCCCCCCATTATCTCCTCCCCCCTCCCCTCTGGTCACTGTCAGATTGTTCTTAATATCTGTGTCTCTGGTTATATTTTGCTTTCTCTTTTTTGTTGTTGATTAGGTTCCTGTTAAAGGTGAGATCATATAGTATTTGTCCCTCACCGCCTGGCTTGTTTCGCTTAGCATAATGCTCTCCAGCTCCATCCATGCTGTCGCAAAGGGTAGGAGCTCCTTCTTTCTCTCTGCTGCATAGAATTCCATTGTGTGAATGTACCATAGTTTTTTGATCCATTCATTTACTGATGGGCATCTTGGTTGCTTCCAGCACTTAGCTATTGTAAATTGTGCTGCTATGAACACTGGGGTGCATAGGTTCTTTTGGATTGGTGTTTCAGGGTTCTTAGGATATAGTCCCAGCAGTGGAATTGCTGGGTCAAAAGGCAGACCCATTTTTAGTTTTCTGAGGAAATTCCATGCTGTTTTCCACAGTGGTTGTACCAGTCTGCATTCCCACCAACAGTGCACTAGGGTTCCCTTTTCTCCACATCCTCTCCAACACTTGTTTGTTGATTTGCTTATGATGGCCATTCTCACCAGTGTGAGGTGGTGTCTCACTGTGGTTTTAATTTGCATCTCTCTGATGATTTTTTTATTAAGAATTTTTTTAGAGCAGTTCTAGGTTCACAACAAAACTGGGGGAAAGCTACAGAGATTTTGCACGTATCCCTATTCTGTCACATGCACAGCCGCCCGCATTACCAACCTCCCCTGCCGAAGTGCTGTGTTAGTTATCACAGATGACCCTAGGTGCACATATTACCATCACTCAAAGTCCACAATGGACATCACGGCTCACTTTTGGTGTTGTGCCGTCCATAGCTTTGGTCTTCACTGCCCTGAAAATCCTCCGTGCTCTGCCTATTCATCTGCTCCTCTCCCTCCCAAGCCCGGCAACCACTGGTTTCTAATAATTTTTTTTTAAGTGGAAAAGTCAGGAACAACAGCTTTTAGTTCAAAGGAAATGTCCTATGACCCTTCATAAGACCTGGGAACTAAGGCAGGAAAAAGAACCGAGGAGAAGCTAGGGTGAAGAATCTGATGATAGTACTTGCCCTGGAGCCAACATCTGAGATCCCCGACACCTGGCCCCGCGCTCTCACCACGCTGTCCGTGCTGTGCGGGCGGCACCGACATGTCAAGATGGGAGCGGAGCTGGTCCGCAGACACAGCGATTCCGTCCTGCTCGACTGTTCCTTCTGAAGTCTCATTTGTGCCAACTCCTTCTCTTCGTCACAGGGTCCTTCCTGGCTCTGCAACACAGATGTGGGGAGTGAAGAGAGCACGCCGTTGGAACTCACTTCTAAATCTGGAAAACATATAGTTAACATGGGGATTCTTCAAGTGTTAATACTCTCTTCCATATGCATCTATAGCCATATGCAGAGGCAGATCTAAAGGGTGGTGCATGTGTGTGCATTGCCTCTCACTGCGGAGAGGCTGAGCCCGGCGGCGGCTGGGTGCATGGGCCAGGACCCGGTCCTCAGTTTGTAGATGGGGTGCCTCGATTAAGTCCATTCATTGAGGGAGGGTGCTCGGGTGTTGGGGGAGCCACTCACCTCATTTTCACTCAGAAGCCTATTTTAATCATTGGGACAACTTATTGGACTGTGACATCCTTGGGGACAGGTTTCACAGCTTACTTTGTATCCTTAGTACCTAACATAGTGCCAGGCATATAATAGGTTCTTTTTTAAAAAAACTTTTTAGCAGCGTTTTTAAAGTATAAGTGATGTGGAATCAATGCACATTTTTAAAGTTTCCATTTGATGAGTTTGCTACATGTCCAAATTCATGAAATCAAAACAAGCAAGGTAATGAATATCTTCATCCCTCCCCAGGGTTCCTTGTGCTCCCTTGCAAACAGGTCCCTTACTGCTGCTCTTCCCAACCACAGTCCTGCTTTCTGTCACTACCGATCAGTTTACATTTTCTAGAATTTTATATAAATGGAATCATACAACATGAATTCTATTTTTTTCTTTGGCCTGGCTCAGCAAAGTTATTTTGGGACTCATCAATGTTGCCCCATACATTAATCATTTGCTCCTTTTTATTACTGAATAGTATGACATTGTATTAACCATAACAGGTACTTAACAAATGTTTATTATATTATATTGACTTGAAAGTTAAATTTCAAAAATACACCTGGGGGAAGAGTGGATCATGGGGGTCACAGTATTTCCACTGAGTAGGTAAACTTAGACAATCCAAATAGAAGTCAGGAGGTGAGTTGGCATGGTAGAGACTTTTTTTTTGTCATTCAATATCTGTTCTCTCTTCTTTCACAGTAATAGGATGCCTGATTTTTGGCTGGTCACAGAACTGTTTGGAATGAACACTACATTTCTCAAACATTCAGGAATGGACACTACATTTCTCAGGCTTCTGTTTGGCTAAGTGTGGCCATGTGACAAAATTGTGGCCAATATGATATAAACAGAAGGGTCATATCCTTCTCCTCTTTTCCCTCCTTCCTGCTATCTGGAAAACCTCCTTAAAAAAGGGGGCATATCCTTCTCATCTTTTCCCTCCTTCCTGCTGTCTGGAATGTAGTTGTGATGTCTGGAGCTCTAGCAGCCATTTTGGACCAGAAGGGTCCTTGAAACTAGAAGACACTGTGGCAGGACAATAGGTAGAAGAAGCCAGTACAGTGCTGTGCCCACCCTGGACTAACTACCACCAGGCTTTACAACCATGAGAGAGAAATAAACCTTGACAATGTTTAAGCTTTAAAAGCCTCTTTTGCATTTTTTGTCCCCTCCCCCCCCCCGCCCCAGTTAAAACAATCCTAAGTGATCAAGGTAGAAAGGGTAGAGTTAGAGAACAAGAGGGAGTTTGATGTTGCCAAAATGGTCATTTACATCATGATAACTGAAAAACTTGCTGGCTACAAGATATTTGCACTTTATTGTTTAAATAGTGGAAATTCTCCTCAGATATGGTATATATTAAGAGTATAGGCCCTAGAACCAGGATGCCTGGGTTTGAATCCCAGCTCCCCCACATGCTTGCTGTGTGATGTTGGGCAAGAGACCGAACCTCTCTGAGTCTCTGGCGATAGTCCCTACTTCGTAAAGTAAAGTAGTGGCGTCCATCTTCGCTCTAAGGATGTTCCGAATAGAAACCCAGCGTCAGCTGTGGAACCCCTTGTGGCGAGCCCTGGGAGAACGCCGACACATCATTGTTACCCGTCCTGCTTCTCCCAGCCGTGCAACTCGCTCCTGTCTCCTCATATCCATCAGGAACATTTTGGACTTCCAAAAATTGTAACTTATTTTGTATTAATTTACTTCTAACTTGGCGTCTCTCTGGTGGGATATGGAGTTAGCCTAACCTCGTTAAAATGTTTTACAGCTCATGGTTATTTAGGGTGGCTTATTTGGAAACACTCTCTGTGGATGTCTAGTCTCATTTATTGTGTGTGAGTTCTTGTTATGTTTAATTCCTAGTGATGTTTTGGCTCTCTCCCTCTCCCTCTTTTTTTGAAATATTTCAAACATACAGAAAAGTGTGTATGTCCAGATGTCATTTATCTTTCAAACACAACTCTGTAGCACGGTAGCTGTCAACTTTATTTATTGATTTAGCGGTGGGACACTTGTTTCCAAGGGCACCGCGTACAGACCCCTGCCATAGACAACGTAGGTTAGACTTGGAGCCTCTCTGGTCAAGGTGGGAGTGAGGCTTGGAGCCCCACCGGATAAAACTCCTCCCCCTCCCCGCTCTGTGGGGCCCCTGGGATGTGCTCACAGACGAAGGGCCCGTGAATGTAGCTGGAAACCACAGATTTGGAATAAGTTCAAGATCCAGAAAGCAAGCTGAACACTATTCTCTGATCAATCAAAATAAGTGACACAGCGCCCAAATGCTTAAGCCCATAGCTTATTTTTTAAAGGCGCCTGGAAGGCTCTTATTCAGATCTCTGTGCTCTTATTTTAGCTGTAGTTCTGATAAGTTTTGTAATCTGGCTGCCCAGGCGCCGAAGAACAGAGCAGCTCAGAGAGGGAAGGCAGTCAGACGCAGCTGGACGCGATTGTTAGCGGTTAGACCGGCGAGAGAGCAGGCGAGGATGTTTCCAGAGGCAAACATGGGGCATCAATACCACCTTCGGAGGTCATTCAGGCTAATTGTAGTCTTCCCGTGGGCCACAAAGGTATGGTCACATATATTTACAAATGCGTGCGTGTGAATTTACATACAGTCAGTGGGAGTGGGTGTATAGTAGTATACAGTGTGTACATATATGTGGTATTTTGCTGAATGATGGTGACCCTAAAGAGAAAAGCTTCATTTATTTTTTATATTTTACATTCTGCTTTATAGTAGTAACAATAATACTTGTTGAAATACTTATTATGTATCAGGTACTGTTCTAAGTGGTATTTTTATTCTCACCTAAGGATGTGCTTATTGATTTTAGAGAGAAGAAAGGGAAAGGGGAGAAGGAGGGAGAGAAACAGCAATCATTTGCCTCTTGCGTGTTCCCTGACAGGGGACTAAACCCGCAACCTAGGCACGTGCCTCGACCAGGAATTGAATCCTCGACCTTCTGGTTTACGGAGTGATACTCCAACCACCTGAGTCACACTCTAAGGACTCTAAGTGTTTTCCTATAATTAACTCATCTAACCCTCACCACTACTTTACGAAGTAGAAACTATTGCCAGAGACTCAGAGAGGTTCAGTCTCTTGCCCAACATCACACAGCAAGCATGTGGTAGAGCTGGGATTCAAACCCAGGCATCCTGGCTCCAGGGCCTACAAGGTTAACATATACCATATCCGAGAAGAATGTCCACTATTTAAACGGTAGTAGTTACAACTCAGAGATGTAACTGTAACTAGCGATGTTTTCAGCTGTGTGGGGGAACTCACTGGTCCCCCCAAAGTCCTGGGCAAACCAAAGAACAGATGGAACCGGAAGGGGAACCCAGGTCTCCTGATGCCTCTGATGCTTTTCCCTCTGCCACGTGGCCTGTCGTTGGGAAGGCCACAGAGAGGCAGACTGACCGGAGCAGGTCGGAGTGACCAGAAGCTGTCCCACCCTCGGACTTGGCAGTAGAAGTGGATGAACCACCTGGACCCCAGCCGCCTGCAAGATGGTCGTGTTTTCATTTGCAGTATCGTCATCTTCCCAGTGGCTGGAGAGGTATTTGGGAGTTGACATAAAGGCTACTGTATTTTTTAGAGGCATTTGCTTTCTGGTCTGTGTTTATATTCTGTGGCGGAAGAGTCAGAAGCTTCAAGCTTCAAAAGCGAAGCTTGTTTCAAGTTACGGAAGTGCCGGGGTGTGGGGCGCAGCTCACCCTGTTCACCCAGGCATGGTGGGGCCTGGCTCAAGTCCACGTCCAGGTTCGGCTGCCGTTCTCTGCACTGCGGGGTGCAGAGTGGGCCTTGGCGTTCCCTGCCGCTGTGCCTGTGGGTGTGGACTCACTCCCAGCTCGCTGCGATGGAACATGATTGGAAGGGAAGCTTCCGACGGTGAGAGGTCCACGTGCTCTGAAGGAAAGCCGGGGGCACATTGCCTTATCAGCCTAGGATCTCAGCCCCCTGGGGCTGCTCCAGCAGGACACCAGAGGCTGGGGGCTCGAGTGACGAACACGAACTTCTCACGGTTCTGCGGGTTGGAAGTCTGAGATCAGGTGCCAGCACGGTCGGGGGCTGGTGAGGACCCTCTCCCCGGTTCACAGGCGCTGCCTTCTCGGGTCCCCACGTGGCGGAGTGAGATCACTTCTCTCTCATTCTTACATGGGCTCTAATCCCACCATGAGGGCTCCACCCTCACGGCCGCATTACTTCTCAGAGGCCCCACTTTGAACACCGTCACCCTGAGCTTTGGGGCTTCACTACAGGAATCTTGAGGGGACCCAGCAATTCAGCCCAGGGCAGCTGGAGTGTGAATTTAGGGTGCATGTCCCCTGAGTGTCACTCAGGATTGCTGTAGGAGGATGGGTCATGTGCAACATCTCACACACACAGGCTTTAAGGCAATGTGCATTTTTTCTTTTTTAAAGAGGGTACATCAAAATACCCATCAGAGTTGCTGAACTCTCAGCAAAATCAAGTTCCTGAGAATTTGTTAATCGCATCACATTCTTTCAAGCCAACCCCTTTTCTGTGTACTTGCCTGCCCGGTGAACTCCGATTCATCCTACAAGTCCCCGTTTCTTTGTGACCACCTCTGTGCTACTTCTGAACACTGAACATATCTCTAGGCAGAGTGTATCTCATGGGCCAGTAGTTGTCGTTGCATACCCACTGCATCTGTTCGAACGGGGGTTTTGTGAGGATAGGACTCGTACCTTAGGTATCGCCATGCCCTCGGACGCAGAAGGTGTGATGTGCAGAATTCTAAGATGGCCCCTGAGAGTCCTACCCGCTAGTGTACACACCTTATGTAATTCCTTCTTTCTGAGTGAGGTGGCACCTGGGGATATGACAGATGTCACTTCCCTGAAGGGTTATATTATATGGCTAAGGTAAGGGGTCTTGCTGATGTAGGTAAGGTCTCCAATCCGCTGATTCCGAGTTCATAAGAAAGGGAGATCGTACTGTGGGGGGCAGGGGGCTGTCCTAACCAGGCGAAAGCCCCTGACTAAGGACTGGGTCTTTCCCGGAGGAGGGGCTGCTCCTGCTGGCTTGGGAGAAGCACGCAGCCCTGTTTCGAGAACATGGGCTCCAGTGGCAAGCACCCGAGGGGCCTCCAGGAGCTGAGAGCAGGTCACGGCCGACCGCTTTGAAGAAACCGGGAACTCAGCCCTACAGCCCCCGGGAAGGGAGTTCTGCCTCCAACCCAAAGACACTTGGAAGTGGGTTCTTCCCCAGTCAGGCCTCCGGATGGGGAGGCGGCCCTGCTGACACCTTAGGTGCAACCTTACGAGAGAGCCTGCGCAGAGACCCAGGTGAGCCCTGCCCGGACTCGGACCCCTGGGAGCTATGAGATAGTAAGTGTCTGCTGTCTGGAAGCCGCTCATGCTGTGCAACACCAGAAACCTCACACGGCAGGCATTTCCTAAACGTTTGTGGAGTTTAATTTAATCAGGGAAATAGAATCCTTAACGTGAATCTTGACTCAAGTTTTGGCCAATTTTGAAAATGTAGACATCTTAACGATTCGCTCCCTTCCCTGGAGTCTTCTTCCCATCCAATCAACTCTACGCACTTCCAGGCTTCCCTTAAATACCAGCTTCTGATTGTCGGCAAGCAGGAGGCACGATCCTCTCCCGCCATCGTTCGGCATTCTCGGGAGAGAGAATGGATCAAAATTGCTGTTGAAATGAGACCACCATCATTTTTCAGTCCGCTCCCTCTGTACAGAGCTCAGGGTGATTGGAAAAATTTAAAACACATGCGCATGGTTCAACCCCTCGAGTTAAATCCCATTTACATAGATCAGTTTTCCCAAAGGACACACGTTAGCTGAACTTGGGCAATTAAAAAAAAAAACCCGAACCACAAACACAAAACTAAAACCTTTTGCTAAAGCCAGAAAACATGGATGAGTTAAGCCGTATCAGATGTAATGGTTTGTTTTGAGGAGCGTTTAGTCTGTTGTCTGTATGTGCGCTGGTGTTTTTGAGGCAGGGAGAGAAGCAGAACTTGAGAGATCTTCAGCTGCTGAGACAGAAACCCAGTACAGGTGGTTTCGTGCCACCCGAGAAGCTGACACCACCAGCATCACCGATGACCCGGGTCAGGGACACGCTGCTGGCTCTCCATTACAGCTCCCAGGGCCACCTGAGGGGCTGTGGCTACGGAAGGACTCTGAGCGTGGCCGAGAACAAAACCGGACCCAGCCTTCGTGTTCTATCCAGGGCTTGAACTACCACCTCATGGGGGACCCTCCTTGCTGTCCTGCCTTGGCGGGAATAAGAACGATCTTTTGGTCCAGGGAGCCTCTTCCCTCCCACTGCCCGCATTTTCAATCCCATGTGCCCTTGGCTAAATGCAGCTTCCTGTTTCTAAGAAAAGATGCGAAAGAGCCCTTTGAAGGCCTCAGACAGTCTCAGAAGGGTTCTTGTGCAGCAAACAACTCCTAGCAAGCAACGGCTTGATGAGTTCAGTGTAAACGACCAGAGACATATGGATTACATTTTTGGGGGAAATACACATGCACTTACAATGTAAAGCGGGGAAGTGGGGGTGGGCGGGTGGGGTGCAGAAGGGAATGGTTGGAAAAATGTGGTTTGGGTCTTGCCAATTGCAAAACGTTAGGAACGAATACTTGGAGATGTTTTGCCCAACCTAGAGCATGGCTGGATTCACCCCTCTGTTTATGTGTCGTTTTACATGCCTCGGGTCTTGAGTAGATTCTTAAAAATGCAGTTATTTTGAAAGGTCCTGGCATGTCACCTCTGTGTTGCCTCTGAGTGTGAAGGGTGGGGCGGTGCTGGGGGAGGAACCGGGCGTTTGGAAATATGTGTCTGCGTCTGGGCCCCACTGCTCCCCGACCCTCTGGGGTGCTCATCCCGTGTGTGGAGGTTGCAGACCCAGGCTGTGTGAGTGAGGTGTGTCGTCTGCCCGAGGAGGTTTCTGAACCCAAGCCTCCCCACCTGTAAAACAGAGGCAGTGCCGACCCCGAGGCTCGTGGGGATAGAGTTGTTCTGTGGTATAGCGTTAGGAGTGTGGGCTCTGGAGACCACGTCCCTGGGACCCACAGCCCAGCGCACATCAACTTGGGCAAGTTCTGTAGCCAATCTGTGCTTCAGTGTCTTCATTGGTGAAATGGGCAGAATGTTGGCATCCACCATATAGCGTTACCTTGAGACTTATGAGAACTGCTACAGGAAAAGAACTTAGCACAGTGCCTGGCGCGTGATAAGTATTTGGCAAATGCTAACCATGGCTATCATTGTTTATAATTGCTTTTGTTCCACTGAGCCTTTTGGCATGATAGAAAATAAGGTGACTTCATCTTGAGGCTGAGGACACGGACAGCCCCTTATCCCGACTGTGGGTGTCTCCTCCAGCTTACCTGCCCTTTCTTATTGCTTCAGTCTGTAGATTAACTCCCTACTTCTTTCACTCCCAAATAAAAAGCAGGCAGATTCCTCCATTTAAAACTAGGCTCATCTTTTTCTCCATCCTGGGAAGGATCCTCTCTTTCCTCTGCTTTACAACTGTGTAGCACTCAGAGTCTCTTAATTCAAGAGTTCAGCTAAATCGGACTAGAGTGTGAGTGAACCCTGGGGGCTCAAATGGAAGAAAAATCTTGAGCCCAGAGTTGCATTGGTTTAATGCACTGCTCCTCAATCTCTCTTGCACATTAGGATGAACTGGGAAGTATTAACAACATAGAGGGTGGGGCTTCGCATTAGTAAATTCTAATACTCTCTGGATGCTTCTAATGTGTAGCCAAGGCGGACAGCCACTGACTAAGGCATTCGGTAGTCTTTTCAGGTGCTTCCCACCGTCATTTCTGATCCTCGCTGCTTTCAACTCATTGGCCTTCCCTTCAGAGGCCAGATAGGACCTGACTTCTGCCCTCTGTGCCATGGGCAAGCTTTCCTCTCGGGCTCTGTGCAATGAGCAGTTTGAGATCTGGTAGTCAGAATTGGGTCCTCCACTCCTCTCCTTCCTTTATTTACTGTGTTACCTGGTTTGTGAGCCTTTTCTCCAGCTGCAAGCAATTGGCACAAATTGTTAACTGTTGTAAAACTGTTGTAATCCCTGTAACTATGACTGGAGGCTGGAAAATGACCGGTTGTCAGTAGATTCGAAAACTCCTTTCAGTTGTGGCCTTGGGCCTGATATTTCTAAGATTTTGGCCAAGTTATTATAATTCTTTGCACCTCAGTTTTCTAACCTGTGAAATGAGGAAGCTGTCTTCATTTCATGCTGTGTTCTTTGAAGCCCTGGAGTCAACAGCGTGCTCACTGGGAATTGGCGGGGCGGGGTGGGGGGAGGGATGGAGAGCAAGGGGTCTAGGCTCCCTCTTCCCTCATTCAACTAGCAAAGGGCCACTCACTCTATTTTATATATTTGGTGTCTGTGCTAGGTTGGGTTATGGGTCAGCACATGATCGCTCCTTCCTTCCCCCTCTTGGAGTGGATGTCACTCCCCTGTCCTACTGGCTTTGGCCTTGGCCATATGAGTCACTTTGACCCATGGAGGGGGACAGGATGTGATGTGAGCAGAGGCTTTAAATGTACGCACATGGCTGGCTTGTCTCTTGTGCTCTTCCATTTACTATGAAAACATGTCCACAGTAGCCACGGGTCCAAGAGAAAGAGACATCTGTGGAGCAGACTTACACCCAACCTGTCCCTGAGCAAGAACTCCCCAGCCGAGTCCCCGCTAGACCAGCTCATTGTCACCTACAGGCCCGTGAGCATGAGCATAAATGCCATTCTACTTTGTTAAGAGCCGTTCTGTTTGGGGGTGGCTTGTTACACAGCATTCTTGCAGCCAGAGCTAGTGTAGATTACAAATGGGTTTGGTTCAATGTTAGATCCTTTGGTGTAAACATAGTTTGAATGTTTACACCAAACACAACACTGGATTTGCTGATGGTTCAGGTTCCCCATGCACTACTAACAACCTGTAGGCTGTTGTCTGTGTCTACGGGAGGGAGAGGGGAAAAGGAAAGGTTTTGGAAACAAGAAAAATCTTGTGGAAAGAAAGAGGAGATAAGGGAAACTCTTTGGGAGGGAGGAGGGGGCTCTTAGGGAGCAGGGACAGGCACATTCACAGTTTGAGTATGTTTTGTTTGTTCTGTGAACCCTCGAGTAAACAGATTTCCCTGCTGGCTTTATTTCGTACTATTCCATTATTTCACCATTTTCTGAGTTCCCCTTGCACAACCTCTGAAATTCCAGGAAGAAGGTGAAAGCATAACATTGCACAAAGCGCTGGGCCGTGCTGTGTTTATTTCATGATGGACCATTCACTTGGGCTTAACCTCAGGCTGACCTTGCTCGTTCCAGACAAGACAGCAAAGCTTTGCTCACAGACTCAAAGCCACACTCATAAGGAACAGAAACAGCTCACTTCCCTGACCAAAGATGTTTTCCACTTATACTATTTGTGGCCATGGTCACAAACGAGGTTCCAGGGAAGTCATTTCTAGGAATTCCTAGAGTACTTTACTGCTAAAGTGCGTGCATGGAGACCCTGGAGTCTCAGACAATTGGCACCGCCCCCCAGATTCTGGGTATATTAGCTGCAGGATGGAGGGAGGGAGGAAGAGGAAGCTCTTAGGCTATTTCCAAGCCTGTTTTACTCCAGACCTCTGCAGCAGGGTTTAATTTTATTCTTGAAGTTTTGAGAACATCTCAAACATAAATATAAAACCATTATCCAAAGCCAGGACTAAGGGATATTTGGTTGCCTTCTGTTCTGATGAGTAATTGAAGGGTTACCATATCACACTTGAAGGTGGGTAGTCTCTTCTAGGGTGAACAGCATTTTGCACGGGATCATGGAAGGATGTATCCAGTTCCCAGAATCCCAGAAAGAAAGAGAGTCTCTGTGGAGCCCGCAGGGCCAGCATGCGGCAGGCCGGCCTGTGGGGCCGGGGCTTGGTTAGAGGCCAGCCCCGCTATCAGCCTGTGCTCAGGTTGTGTCCTACATGGACGGCCATTTGAATTGGGTATCGAGTGTTTGGTCTGCTTGTCTGTGCTGGATTGAATGCCTCTGAGGACAAGAGGAGCTGCTTAATATTTTAGAGGCAGAACTTGGCACTGCCTGTGCACAGAGAATTCCACTGTCAGGCTCTTGGGGCCCGAGTCAAGGACCCCCAGTGCCAGGTGGGGAGAAGAGGCTTCTGGGAGACAGTTTCTTTTAGGTTGATGTAAAAGTAGCAAACGTGTGCCAATGGTAGTAGCTATTTAGTGCCAGGAGATTTTATAATAAAACCCCTTTCCTGGTGACCTCTAAAAAAATAAAAGAATATATACCTACCCAACTAATAGAAAGGGAAGATGAAATTTAAAAAGACACGCCCTGGCAGGTGGGGCCCAGTGGACTGAGCACCAGCCTGAGAACTGAAAGGTTGCCAGTTCGATTCCCAGCCAGAACATGTGCCTGGGTTGTGGGCGGGGTCTGTGGTTGGGGGCCTGTGGGAGGCAATCGATCACTCTATCTCTCACACATTGATGTTTCTCTCTCTCTCTCTTTTTCCCTCCCTTCTTCTCTCTCTAAAGGTAAATCAATAAAGTCTTTAAAAAAAAGAAATTAAAAAAGATAAAATCAATCTAGATAAAGGCAAGAAAAAAAGAGAAAAGAAACACGGATACTTTGGACAAATGGTAAGCTGGGATCTTTATACCCAAATGAATCAATGATCACATTAAATGTTAATGCACTAGATATTACAGTTGAAAGGTACAGGTTGTCAGACTGGATAACAAGCAAAACCCAAGTATATGCACCTTGCAAATGGCGTAGCTTAAAAGGAGTTTATTGGAACCCCCCCCCCCCCCCCCCCCTGTCTACAAGTGGCCACAGCCCTTTGTGAAAGCAACGGGCAGGTGGGTCCCCATGGTCCTCTGCTTGTTATACCATTTGGTCGTATAAATCACTGTAACAGTGCGGACCTCAGGGTCTAGGGTAGGATAGGCCTTAGTTCAAGTCCCATCTCTGCCCTGTGCAAGCTGTGTGACTTGGGCAGATGACAATTCTTTCCATTTTCATCCATAAAATGAGGATAATTTCTACTTTTCTTTTTTTTAAAGAGGTATGCTCTTTTTTAATGAATTCCATTTGTTTGCCTTTTTAAAAGATTTTATTTATTTATTCTTAGAGAGGGAAGAGAGGGAGAAATAGAGAGAGAGAGAGAGAAACATCAATGTGCGGTTGATGGGGGCCGTGGCCTGTAACCCAGGCATGTGCCCTGACTGGGAATCGAACCTGCGATGCTTTGGTTCGCAGCCTGTGCTCAATCCACTGAGCTATGCCAGCCAGGAATTTCTATTTTTCTCAAAGGGATGTTGTGAGGAATCAGTGATGCTTTGGGTGTAGAGTGTGCAGCACAGACCCTGGCACATAGTAGCTGTTCAATAAGTATATTAGCTCAATGTGGGCTAACATAATCCCTGCTGCAGTTTTTATTACAGAAATAATTAAGCTAAAGAAAAATGTTATATGCATAAAGATGTTTACTATACTCTGCCCGTAGCAATCAGAAATTAGAAACAACCTAAACGTCTCATTCAATCATTCATTTAACAAATATTTATTGAGATCCTATTATGTGCCGGGCATGGTTTCCCACTGTTTGGGATATATCAGTCACCAAGACAGACAAAGATCCCTGCTTTCGTGACGGGGACTGTGCCACTCACCTGGGGGGCGGTAACTCAATGGAAAGTGTCACAGCATGACAACAAGAGCAACGAAGACGTGGCAAGGTGTTGCATCGCGTAGGATCAAAAAGCAGAAGAGGAAAACACATGTGCAGGTGGTGAGACACGGAAATGGAGCTTTTGAAAATGAAAACGGTGATTAAGAGGGACGGGATCATGTTTTTTGGCTTGCTCATAATTTCCGAAATGGCTTTACGATATTACGGAAAAGATGTAATTGAGAAACATGAATTGGCCCGAGGAACAGCGTCTTCTGGTTTAGGAATCAAAGGGAGGCCTGTGGGCAGGAGAGGAAATTGCCAGTGTAACGGGGAAGGGAAAATTGCTCTTTCACAATAGAAATGGCTGTTGCCGCTCCCAGGGCGCGGGGAGCCGAGGGTTTCGTGCCAGGGAAGGCGGCCCCTGGGTGGGGAAACCCTGCGCAGCAGATGGGTAGGAGAGGTCCCGAAGGCCCTGGGAAGGGGGCAGCACGGACTTCAGCGTGTCTCTGTGACAAAGCAACCGAAAACTTCCTTTTTCCCTTGGCAGTTTGGGGATGGAGGGAGGGATCTGGGGCCTGGGCTGGGGGAAGATGAGCAAGGGAAGATCCAGCTAGGAGGACGAGGGCGGGAGCGGGTACAATAGCAGCTCTAAGGACGCTGATGGCTGCTGCTCAGTTGTGAGCTCTTTTCTCTTCTGTCTTTCCCCAGCGCCAGTAAAAATAGGATTATTCACAACAGCGATTCTCCATCCGTTTGGGGGATGATGGGGGTGGGGGGCCGGAGTGCGGACAGATGCACAGACATAAACGCAGGAGGCAGGATGTCGAGAGCAGACCAGGGAGTCCCTGGCAGGGAGAATTTAAGGGCGGGGCGGCCAGGAGGCTGCAAGCACCCCCCACACTCTCCCTTAGGAGTCTGGAGGAGGCCGCTGTACTTGCATGGGTTGAGGGCTCAGGCCCTCTATTAAAAGAAGGCTGGTGCTATGGGACGTGCAGAGTTCACATACACGGGGCCACCCGAGGGTCCTGGCTGAAGGCTGCCTTTTCCTTATGTCCCCTTCCCAGGAATGTCCATCGTTCCCTGAGCGCTGTCAGCAACTCCGCCTTCAGCTAATGGAACCACTGTAGCTGGTTCCAGATAGAACCAGTTCTAGCTGCTGTCTTACGTGTGACGAGGTCCGGAGAAGTCCGGGCTGCCCATGCAGGCCCTAGTGACAGTGAGTTTGGGGGACCATTTGGCTCCTCAGGCAGGTGAGTGGGGAGGTGGGAAGGGAAGGGAAGGGAAGGCTGGGCAGACATGAAGAAGAGTGATTCCTGGCTGCTGAGGGTGGTGGCGGCGGTGGTGGCGGGGGTGGTGGTAGGGGAAGCGGCACAAGTCTCCCAGGACAGCTGGGGAGAGGCCTCGAGACTCTGACTCCTGCTCCCAGGAGGCCTTGTCTACATAAAGTCTCCTAGAACGGCAACGCCGCCGTGTAGCCTCGGTGTGCCACGGTGGGGTGGGTGGGAGCTGGCTGCCCTGGTGCAGGCCGCAGGGGTGAGGGCAGGAGAGTGCATTGTCTGTAGAGAATTTAGAAACAGTAATAAAACAAACTGCTTTTTATCATCATCATCATCATCATCATCATCATCATCATGCGCGGACAATTCTGAGCACTGTGGTGATAAAACACCCCTCCCTGCAGGGGCAGATGGTTCGGGTCATCCCCGCCCTCTGTGCCTCCCCTGCCACCGGATGCAGAATATCCGAGTGGGGGAACCAGAGGGGCACGAGCAGGGAAGACACCCAAGTTCCTCAATCTGGCAAATAGAGACTTCTCAGGACTGAACTTGAAAAACGTGAGCCTGGCCAAGGGCGGGACAAGAACATCCTCAGGCGGCGGCGGCTGCGGCGGCGCAGAGGTTAAGCCAACGTCGGTGCCAAGCGGTGGCAGCTCGGTAAACACGCGGATCATGTCCTCGGGAAGCACTCGAGATTAGTGTCTTTTCTCCGAAAAGACAAGGCAGAATCTCAGCCGAGGTGGAGAGAGAGAGCAAGCGCCTCATTTGCAGACAGTCCCAGCCCCAGCAAGATTGGGAGGGCGTGTTCTAGGAAAAGCTGGGAGGAGTGCGCTTGGCCATCCTGTGGGTCCCGGGCACGGCACGGGCGTGGGGGAGCACCCGCATCTCTCTCAATCCTGGTGGGAAGAGGCCAGGAAAGTTCAGAGCCGTTCCCAGAGTGGGGTTCCCCAACGTCACCCCACGGAATCGGAAACCCCAGGGCTGGGCCCAGCCAGCTGCGACACCCGGGTTCTGACGCCTGCTGCGCCTACGGAGGGTTGAGCGCGCGGGTTCGGGGCTGACTCAGGCTTGGCTCCGCCCACCTCCTCCCCGGCCTCTGGGCCCCTGCGCTCCTGGGCTCGTGGGGCTGGAGGACGAGTGATATGACAGGACCAGTGGAGAAGATACAGGCGTTTTAAAACAGTTCGCGAACAGCATTCATTCGCTACTGGATTTGTGGAATGTATCGAGTGAGATTCCGAGGAAAGAACTTGCTAGTTTTGTTTCGTCCGATTTGGGGAAATGTACTCTCACGGTCCAACCCAATCCTTAATGTTTGGGTAAGTTTTTCCGGTTGTCTAACCTAGCAGCCCTCTACTGCACACGCAGCTCTTGAGGGAATGCAGTCCTAGGAGCCACCGCTTTCCTCACGCGGCTGCTGATCCCGAAGTCACGGAGAGAATGGGAAACGGGAGAGGGAGGGCCGCCGAGAAACCACACCCCTCGGGCTGGGCCCAGGCAGCCCCGTGTGCACCCGGCACCTGTGGCCCAGTGGCGAGGCGCCGTCCCCCACCCGGGCCCACTCCTGTCACTGCACTGCGTCTTGAGGTTGTGTGATGAGGCAGAAAAACACATCCGTTTTGAGAGTCAGAATGGATGAAAACGTGGCCCCCCTGTCTACAAGCTGTGTGACCTTGGTCAAGTTTTTAATCTCTCCTGAGTGTCAGGGTGCTTATCTCAAAACTGGGGTCCATTAACCAGAGTGCTGTGCAAGTTCTTGGGGGCTGAGGGTGTGCTGTGGTTGCTCTTCGTGACCACAAAGAAGGTCCCACAGAGGACCCTGGAGCCAGGTGGTGGGGTCGTTGTGAATGCCCCTTACAAAACCTTTGCCAGGGTTCTTTTGTACATGGAGCAGCCTGACTTTTCCCCTGAGGGGCTTCACACCCACGGCCACCCCCAGGCTCCCTTGGGTAGAGGGACACCCCATGTGTGGATTTAACCTCCTCAGGCGGTGCGGTGGGATGGCAGAAAGGACCAGCTGAGGGCTTCCCCAGAGCCTCCTGCGGCAGCAGCCCAGTAATTGCAAACCTCTCCCCACAAATGGCATCACCCCTGCTGAAGGCTGAGAGTCCCTGGGACGGGCATGCAGCCAGGCTCTGTGGGAACCGAAGGAGGGTGTACAGGGTGGGGGTCCTGCTCAGGAGGGTGATGGGGTGTCAAACTCATTGTCACCGGGGGCTACCTCAGCCTCACGGTTGCCTTCAAAGGGCCGAGTGTAACTTTAAGACTGTATAAAGGTAACTACTCCTTAACAGTGAAGCGAGAGCTTGGTGCTGTCTCCAGGTAGAAATAAGGTGCCTGGCCAGATAAAACAAGGTGGAGGGCCGGATTCGGCCCGTGGGCCTAGAGTCTGCCACCCGTGCTTTGGAGTAAGTGATCAGGCAGAGCGCCGATGTGAGTCACCAAAGGTCACTGGGTTTCAAGGCCACCAGGAGAGGCCAGTGCGTTGGCCAAGCTGGTCACACGCAGGCCTCAGACCCGCTGGCTGCCTTCCACGTGTGAGACGCTGGTTAATAAGACAGTTGGGGTCCCCTCCCCAACTTGCTCATAGTCCTGGTGGCCCCAGGTTGAGACTGCAAACACTTCTGCACTTCTGTGTGAACATAACCTCAAGTAGTGTCCAGTTTTCACATCCTAGGCCCATAGAAGTGAACGGAGCACTCACAGGTCACCCTTCCCGTCCTCGAGGTGCGTGTCATCCGAGCTTCCCGCTCCGCTGATCCCTCCATCCGAGGCGACCGTCCCTCTTTCTCCTCCCATCACCTGATCCGTTTCTGGGCCCATTTTTTTTATTATAAAAATGATACAATCCTAAGGCCCTGGGGCTTCGCATAGCTCTTGGCAAATTAGAACTCAATAAATATTTCATTGTTAAACCCAAAATAGCAACCTGGCTCCTCCCTCAGACTGAAAAAGTCTCTGTGGTGGAAAGCGGTGGGAAAAGCACTTCGTGGCAATTGAAGACACATGCGGATGTGGCGGCTCCACTCTCCTGGCTCCGCGGAAGGGACAGACTCTGCGGCAGGGCAGGCAAGGGTGGCCTGCCAATAGCAGCGCTCCGTCCAAACAAACGGCAAGGCCTGGAGGCGGAGGTGCAGCGTCTGCGTGTGTTTGCATTTGGGGAAGGAGAGGCTGCAGCTTCCCAGCCCTTGTTATGGCTCCGTCTGAGCGCACAGGTCAGGAAGCCACGGCTCGGTAATGTGCATCGTCTGAGTAAGTCTGCTAACCCTCTCCGACTTGAAGTCAAGTATATCGGGACTGGACACGGCTGGTTGAAACTGGCCCCTTTTGTCAAAGATAAAGTTGGTGAGATAGAAACAAACTTCTGTGAAGTGAAAAGCCTCCTCATTGAACATCTGGCCCCTGGAGACATTAATCAAGATCGAACTCCCCCACCCCCCGTCCCCAAATTACTAACCTTGTCTGCAGAAATTTATTTCTTCTTGTGTGGATTTGCTAAGAGCTGGTTAGCCCTGGCACTTCACACCGAGTGAAGGTGGACGGAGAGGCACTGAGCCATGATCGGGAAGGGGAGGAGGGTTTGGGAAGCGCCGGCTCTGGCCTGCTCCTGCTGGCCGTTGACCATCCAGGACCCGTTCTCCTGCCCGTCCGACTGCTCGGGCCGCCGTCCCCCACCCGGGCCCACTCTGCAGGATGCCGAGGCAAAGCTGGCACTGGGAAAGCCCAGTTTTATGAATGTCTCAGTTACGGATTTCTGGTCTTAATTACGGGGTTGGAGAAGTGATGTGTGTTTTCTAAGATTAGCTTTTACACCAGCTACTGTAATTGGCGAGCTGGAGACGAATGGTTTTATGTGTTGGGGCGCGGAGCCGTGGGCACGAGGGGGAGACTTTTACAGGAACGCTTTTTACTGTGTGGTTTGTGTGCACGGGCCGGCTGAGGCTTTGCCGTGGAAAAGAAAAAGGTGAGTAGATGATAGCAGTGGGTCAGTTTCGTCTCATGAAGTTTGGAAGCTGATGATTTCACGACCATTTTGAGAATGCTTGCGACATAGAATGTTACGCCCAGATGTCTCCCTCAGCCAGCAGCTCTTACTGAGCCGCTGGGATGGTCCCCGTGCTGGGGAAGGGGAGGCAGTGGCGGGCTTGCAGCCCGGGTTTCGCCCACTTGTTTTCACCTCACTCAGACGATGGCCGTGCAGGTTTTCATTTGGGCACTCATTTTGTTTCTCGGGTACTGCAATAATGTGTATGAAAACCACCCAAAATTCAGGGGCCAAAAACAACTGCTGTTTATTAAGCCTGTGCCTCCGAGAGACACCAGTGTAGGTGGGGATTGTCTGGTCAGCTCTGCTGGTCTTGGTCGGGGGCACTGATGTGGCTGAGAGTCGCCACGGCGGTCAGGTCCAGGGCGGACTTGGGTGGGAGGGTCTTCTGGTCTCAGGTGAGTTCACGCCCATCCGTTTCTGGCAGTTGATTGGCTGTTGGCTGGAGCAGTTGCAGTCATTGGCCCGTGTGTTTCTCATTCTCCAATGTGCTGGCCAGGCAGGTATTCCAAGGAATCCCAGATGAGGAAAACAGAAGTAGGAACATTCCAGGGCTATTATTATTATTATTATTATTATTAAGCCTCACCCGAGGATATGTTTATTGATTTCTAGAGAAAGAGAGGGAGAGAGAAACACTGATAGGTTGCCTCCTGCACGCACCCTGACCAGGGATCAAACTCGCAACCTTTTGGCGGGGCCGGTGCTCCAACCAGCTGAGCCACCTGGCCAGGGCTCCAGGGCTTATTTTTAAGCCCTGGCTCATGTCAGGTCTTCCCTGGTCAAAGCAAGTCATAAACTGAGAAGGAAGGAGTGGGGAAATATGTGACACCTTTTAATAGACAGTGCTGCCGCGTCTCGTTGCGAGAGGGGAGAAGGGCTGGAGCTGCAGGGCGACCCGTCCGCAGGTCTTGTTGGTGGTGTGGTCAGCCTGTCTTGGTATTGGTAGAAAAGACAGTTATGTGTGTCCTTGGTGATTCAAATATGTTCTTGTTTCAGCTGAAGACGAAACACTATCACCCGCAAAGGGAAAAATTAATTAGTCAGTAAATACTTCTCAAAAAAAAACTTTTTAATACGGAAAACGGTTCATGCAAGAACAGAGAAGGCAGCTTCTGAAGGTCTGAAATAGTGAGTGGACTCCCTCGCTATGAAAGAGAATTTGTTCGGAAGTGAGGTGGGGACAGGGAGGCGACGGTGGAGAGTTAGGCCGAGCATAGATTATGGAGGACCTCGACTTTCAAGCTGGGAAAGTTGGGCCTTTTCTTAAATGTGAGTAATGGGGAAATAGTAAACAAAACAAAACAAAACAGGGTGTGTAAATTTCAAGTGACACTGGAGTTAACTAATGTAAAAGTCCCTTCGAAGGAAGACTCTCGGTCTAACTGCATGTTTTTTTGCTCTTACTGACACACGGGTGCCAGCGGGTGGGTGGAAACGCTGTGGCATGGGGGTCTAGCTGGCTCAGAGCAGTTTCCACGAGATGAGGCTCCCCAGCTCAACCCACTAGTGGGTCCATCCAGTGGCTTTGCTCTTTACTGTAACTTCTTGCACCCAACAGAGAGCTAGCCCACGAATGCACTTTTTTGTTTTTCAAAGAAGACCAGGTGAGTAAGCATGGATGCAGTGAACTGGTGATCATTTCCTTCTGCAAGAAAAACACTTTTAAATGTTTTTAAATGCACGTTTGACCCCTAGCACCAGGAAGGTGGCCGTATCTCTGTCTCTGACTCTGTGTGTATGCGTGTGTACGCTCGTATGCTTGGCCTTCAGGCTAAGCCCGAGACTCTGCAGTAGCACGTTTATGTTTTACACACGTTACTTTTCAGGTGTGAGATTCATGCTCGGTCAAACCTTTTTGGATTTGATATTTGCAGTCAAGACAAAACATTCTGATTTTTGGGTGGAGCCACAAAGTGCACTGACATGGAGCTGTGCTCCTCAGCCTGGGCTGCACGTTAGAGTCATTCAGGAGCTTCAGGAAAAGCCAAGCCCCAGCGCCTAGGATCTCTGAGGTGAGGGCCCAGGCACTGGGATTTTGAAAGACTCCGAAGGGTGAAGGGCGAGTAAACAGGCTCAGTGGGTGAACCTCCTGGTGTGGGTGTTTTCTTTGTTGGGCTTTTAGCTTCCCCAGTGTTTTCTGCCTGTGTCTCCGTACTGGGAGGACCACCCCTGTCTGGCTGCCAACCCTCCTTTGGCTGTGGCTTTGCCAGGAGGCCACTACAAAGCAAAAACAAATTCATTCCACTGTAGTTTGCATCTCCCTCCATTGGCTTCTGCGGCCCACCTACTGACTTTCTGGTTGGCCTCTGCTCACTCAATACCCACAATACCCACGTGCGTAGCCATGAGGCGGGGCGGTGCCCTGTTCTCTTGGAGGCCGCACACTGGGTGCCATGACCTGGTACCATGCACGTGTCTGCCGTGGGGTCCCTTTTGGTCTGGCTCACCGTGAAGGCCGCCTTTCTAGGGTGCTGTGAGGACTCCACGCGTGTGTGACCGGCGGGTCACAGGAGCTGGTCACAGTGGGGAGAAGCGGGGAGTCATATTATTCTTGCTCAACCCTGCTTTTCGAACAGGTCATTTTGGCTTGTTCTTCTGTCTCCCTGGGAGAGTCCAAAAATGGTCAGTCGCTTTCAGGTAGTTTAGTCTTGCTTTCTGGTGTTAAAAATTTAGAATCCAACTCAAAATGTCAAGTTTTCTGCCAGTTCAGAAGTTCCAGGCCCGGTCCTGCCTGGGGGGCTTGCAGTGGGAACGGGCCGAACCCTTTGCTCTTCTGCGATTTCTGCCTGCCTCTCCGTCCCCCTCCTGCTTGAGCTGATGCTGGTTCTCCGTGGCCGTGGTCTGATATTAGCACAGTCCTACTCTGGCTGTCGGACACCCAAGTGCTGTCGTTCTCTCTTGGGGTGCTTTGCGTAGGTTTGAGGAGTGAGGGGTGTCGGGCACTGCCCACTGTCTCATTCCCTGATATGGGGGTTCTCCTTGGCCACTTACAGTTCCCCTTTCCCTGTTTCTATTCTCCCCCATCTCCCGAACTTCTTGCTGCTGGGATCACCTTGCCTTTGGGGTCGGACCCTTCCAGGGTGGCTCAAGTATGGTTGGTTGTCCTCCCTGGTGTCCCTTGCTCCTGGGACCTGTTTGTAGTCTCGGCTCGGATCCAACTCTGGAAGGGCAGGCTGGGCTCAAACCTCTTCATGCCCTTCTCTGGCTGCAGTGCTGGGGGCTCTGAATTTCTGCAGCTTCCCAAGCGTCACGCCGATAGGCAAAATGTCCATGTCTCTTGCAGGCAGGGGCAGCCGCCCGCTACGGCTTGAGTGGTGGTGGGGAATGTCTCTCCCTGCCCGATCCCAACCAACATGCATAGGATCCTTCAGTAAAGGTCACAACTCTCTTCAAAGTAATCCATGGTCCCCGATCTTCCTACTAATACTTTAATTTTCTTTTCATGTACTAGCCAAAGATAAGTGATGGGCTAAGGGTCACAGAGCCAGCCTTTCCCTCTTTTTAAATTTGGCAACAATTCCAAATATTAAAAAAATTTGGAAGATTATTACAAGAAACTTCCCCCTCTTGAACTTTTTGAGTAAATTTCAACCTGTATCCCATCACCCTGAAATATTTTAGAGGATGTTTCCTGCAAAAAAAAAAAAAAAGGACATTTCCCTATATAACCACATTACAACCATAAAAATCAGAAAATTAACACAGAGATCTTGCCATCATGTAGTCCTCACATCTCATTCAAGTTTGGCTAATTGCCCGAATGTCGTCGTAGCAAAAAAGATGGAACTCAGAATCATGCGCTGCCGTTAATTGTCTTGTCTCTTATCCTCTGGAACATACCTTGATTTTTATCACTTCGACACTTTGAAGTTTATAGGCCAATTATTTTGTAGCAAATTTCTCAATTTAGGCTTGTCTGATGTTTCCTCATGATTATGTTCAGATTACGCGTTTTTGGCAGGAACACCGCAGCAGTTAGGTGATGTGCTTTTCATCGCATTTCGTCACGTGGCACGGATGTCTTGTTATGCTGTGACGGGTGTTGTCTCTGTGATCACCGATTGATTAAGTTGGTGTCTTCAAGACTTTCCCTGCAAAGTTACTCTTCTCCCCCTGTGGGAGGTGTAGGTATTTTGTGGGGAGGCGCTTTGAAACTGTATAAACATCTCATTCCTTATCCAACGTCCCGCTGGTTGATCTGTTTATTTACATCTCTAGAGACTCAGGGTCTCCCATTGTACCGTAGTATTTGTAACTCCTCCTATGTATTCTGATGCCGCAGCTTGGCCTGTGAGATCTCGCTCAGGCTGCCCTCCCTGTTCCTTTCACGTGAGCTCCGTCGTTCCCCCGGAGTGCGTCCTGGCTTTCTGGCACAGTGAGCTGCTCGGGGCTCCTCTGCACTGTCCCTGCCCGGGCTGGAGTCAGCCTCTTCTCCACGGAGCCTGACCCTGACCTCGTCGGTAGGAAATAGTGCCGGGAAGCCAAGATCCGAGAGCTGGGTGTGGTCGCCACTGTCCGCTCGGCTCGCTGCTCTTAGGACTGCTCAATGGCCAGGGCTAGCGTGTGGGTGTGTGTGAGTGTGCGTGCATGTGCACATGTGAACGCCTTTCCCTACGGAAAACCTTGAGTTCACCCATGTCTCCAGTTCTAATCTAACGCTGGGGCTCGTTCCAGCTCTCCCCTTTCCTATATTTATAATTCTCTTCTCCAACAGCCAGAGACCTTGCGTTTATCATTAAGATATTTATTGGTTTGATCAATGTCCTTGTACGAGGCCTGTCCAGAAAGTATCCAGCCACATGCTGTGAAGAACAGAGACCTTTACTGAAGAAGATACAAGAGACAAGAAACACTGTACACAGGACAAGGACACCTCAGTCCCCTTCAAAGTGGGCACCTCGGGGCCTCACACCGTTCTCCCAATTGCAGCACGATGTTCCTTCTGCTCTGGTAGCAGCAGTGGCGGAGCAAGTTTTGCCATGACATGTTTCACGCCAAAATCCTGCGTCAAACTCTCAGACACAGTAGTGTCTGGAATCCCTGGAGTAGTTTCTGGTTCTCGCGCTGCCAGTGGTCGATCTTTGCTGACTGCAGCCCGCACACGCTCAGCACTCTCAGGCGCTCTCTGTGTGTTGCAGGCCTTCCGGAACGTGGACCACTTTCCACAGCTTCTCGACCATCTTTGAAGTGTTTGCACCACACTTTTACTCGTGCAGCACTCATTGCATCCTTTCCGAAAGCCTTCTGAATCATCCAAATAGTTTCCTCGGAGGGATGTCCAGGCTTATTGCGAAATTCGATGCAGGATCGTTGCTCTACTTGCTCAGTCATTTTGAATGTGGTGGCCACACAGTACACTCAACGGTGTCTACTGCCTCCACTGACTAGTACAGTGAAGTCGTTATTGTTCACACACATGCATTCCAGCCCACTCTCCTTGGCTGCCAGGTTACACAGATGTCGCGCAAACCGTTCTTGTTATATTAACAATGGCTGGGTTTTTTTCTGGACAGACCTCGTATATCTCACCATCCTCCCATGCCTGCTGGTGTCCCCTGCCTGATCGGGCCACGCACCTCACTCCGTGTAAACTCCGGCACCTCTCTCAGTGCCACTGCGGCTTTTTCCATCCCCACCACACAACTACCACGCTCTGTCCCAACTAATGGCTTTAGGACTGAATGGCTGAGGGGACCAGAATCTCAATTACCTGCTGAGTCATTTTGGAGTCACCAAGTAGCACACAGATACCCCTGCACTGGCTTCTTCACCTGCCCGGTGTCCAGAGACCCACAAAGGGTCCTTGTGGAAAATTCAGGGGTCTGCGAACTTCGATGGGGAATCTCCGACTCTGGTGAGGAATAATTATCAGTGCACTTTGTTCTCTAGCTTCTCTACCATTTCCTTCCGGGATGAAAGCCTTTCTGAAAGCCTTCTGAATCATCCAAACAGTTTCCATGGAGGGGTGTCCAGGCTTAATGCAAAATTTGATGCAGATTCATTGCTTGACTCACTCAGCCATTTTGAATGCGATGGCCACACAGTACACACGCTCACTCAATAGTGTCTACCGCCCCCACAGTGATGACTTCACTGTATTAGTGACACACGACGGTAGTATCATCAGTGCCTGTGACTTTGTCACCCAGGGAATCCTCCATATTTTCATGTTATGTTGCAGTTGTCACAGAAACTGTTATCAGGGCTTTTCATTACTTTAAAATGACAAGACTCTCCTTTAGATCGTACTATCTGTGGTGCCAAAATAAATCTGTTTATTATGATATCACAAAATTATTTTAAGATTATTTTGAGAATTCTCTTTAAACATGGTTGGTGTCCTTTGTAATCCTATGTATTTTCTTTTGTGCACGAAGCATAAGGATCCCAAGCAGAGGCCCGCAGTCTCCACTGGACTGCTGCCGGAGTCCACGGGAATGCAAATGGTGCAAACCTCCAGCTTTGCGTTTCTCTCCTAACTATGAAAGGCTGTTCCCCTGTTATTCTAAAATTTGGGGCCTCAACAAGATGAGAGAATTGCCTTCTAAGAAGCTGTGTGTCATGCATCTGAAATTACTCCCCCTGGTAGGCAGGGGTCACCTCCCAGCTCCGTCCCCTACCAGCTGTCCTGTCCTGCCTGAGGCATGTGGGCTGCAGAGGCTGGAGGAGACCCTGAGGCAGGGGCCACAGGAGGCCCTCTGAGCAGGAGACCTGTCTGCTGGTGACCTCTGGGACAGGCGGAAGGGGTAAGAGTAGGCCACCAATTGTGTCCGCCACCCGCATCCTTCTCTCTGGGCCTCAGCTCCTTCCTCTGTCAGATGAGGAGGGACAGTCTCTAAGGTCCCTCCTCGAGTCTCTAGTACAATCTGAAGAATGTGCCCGGCCCCTGGGAAAGGGGCACAGGGCGCAGCTGCAAGGGAAGACCCTATGTTTTGCATCTTCTCAGGTGGCAGGTTTGAGTGTGTCTCTCTGGGCCTCCCGTGTGCCTCACCCTCTCTCCCCTGAGATGCTGGCGAGGGGACAGGGGTGAGGGGAGGAAGGCCACAGACTCACAGGGTGCCCGGTGTTCAGTCTCCTTGGGGACGTCTGCCATTCCTCCCCAAGAAAATCTATTCTGCAAGCGAGCCATCCGTCTCCGATGGCCCTTCCCCAGCTTGGGTTTCCAGGCCTTCCGACGCTCAGGTTACTGCTTGGTCGGGCTCGGGGTATTGCTTTCTGTGACACCCTCTCTGTAAGGCCTCGTGGGCACTCTCTCCCCACAGGTTCTTGACCCACATGCTCAGAGAGCAGTGGGCTCTCCTTGGCAGGAAAACAACATGAAGTGAGTGGGTGAAGCAGAGGTGTAGCAGAGGACCCCCAAGGGGCGCTCTGTCTGCGATTTCTGTTTCTACTGGGACTCTGCGGGACTAGCGGTGTGTCCGAACTGACTCAGCCAAGCGGGGGCTGCCCTTCCGAGGGGCTTCTCGGGGAGTGCTGCTGCTGAACACAGGAGTGTTGCTTCTCCCCTCACCCCATTCCCAAAGTGGTTTATGAAGTAGGTTTATGAGCCACAGAAGAGAACCACTTGCATCGCATTCTCTTTCCATCTCGCTGTTGAGCACGGACACCATTGCTTTATTGACCAGGCTTCAGTCCAGGTGGCTTTTTGATTATTTCCAAAAGTCTGATTCCACCCACCAAGGCTGCAGGTGACGGACACCATCCGCAGTTGTCTGTGGGCGGGACTCCAGGCGCCGGGCTAAGCACGCAACAGGAATGTCTCACGGACAGTCCTGTGATGTCATCATGACCTCCCCCACCTCATTGTCACAGATGGAGAAACTGAGACATGAAACAGGTTAAGAACTTGCTTGAAGTCACACAACTACTAGAAGTTGAACCTGAGATTTCACCCCCGTGGTGAAGACCAGAGTCTGGACTCTTAACTAATGATGAACTTGTTTCTTATCAATGAATTGATGAATGGATTTACCCATTCAATAATGTTATGTGCCAGGCACTGTTTCAGGCTTCATCACTGAGGATTCATCACTGAACAAGACAGACAAAAAAGTTTATGTCCTCCCGGAGCTTAAATTCTAGGGGAGAAGACAGAAATGACGTGTATGTTAGAATGTGATGTAGGGAAAAAAAGCAGGATGGGGGGTTTGGGGGGCCAGGTGGAGGCTGACGTTTTAAATGGGGTGGTCTGTGTAGGCCGTTGCAGCTGACATTTGCAGCAGCAGACAGGGTGAGCCATGGTGTCTGGAGAAAACGGTTTCCGGTGGAAGAGCAGCCAGTGCAAAGGCCCTGGGGCAGCAGTGTGCCTGGCGTGTTTGCGAAACAACTGGGCGTGCCTCCAGTTTGAAGGGACTTCTAAACCACTGTACAGGCTCCAGCTCTTCCTCTGGGGGCGGTGAGACGGAGACTGTGGAGAGGCCAGGGCAGTGCTCCGTTACTCCGGACAGATGTGGCCGGGCCCTGCTGCAGGTGCAGATGAGAGAGGACAGTGGTTCGGACCAGGCCTGACAGGCGTGTCGGTGCATCCAGCAGTTGCATTCAAAGTTGCGACCAGGGGTGTTACTTGTTCTTCTAAGTGGGCAAAGCCTGAGTAAAGAGAATTTGGAGGGCTGGTCCTGTCTCTTTTATAACAAAAAATTTGGAAGCAACTGGGTAAGCAAGAAAATGTGTTTGGCAAAAACAAAATAAAAAAACAAAAAAAAACCATACGACAATCACCAGTGTGGCTGTTCACCAAGCTTGCAACAGAACCTCGGGACAGGAAGTCCGTGAGCGGGGACTCTGGGCTCAGACTAGCCTGAGAATGCTCACGAGACTGTCAGAAAGACCACAGGCTGCAAATGGGGCAGGCGGAGAAAGGATGGAGCTGGCAAGCTTGTGAAGGTTTGGTGTCTTCCATTCCCTGGGACACGGGTGTCAGTGTTCTTACAGTGGGTGAGGCCCTAGTCAGGCAAGGGGCCAAGGCAGAGTGTGGCTGAGGACTGGTGGCCAAAGGTCCGGTGCAGTTGGGGAGGTAGAGTAGAGGAGGGTTCCTTGGACATGGGACAGGGCTTGGGATCCAAGGTGTGGGGAAACAGGCGGAGTGGAGCCACCAGCAGCACGTCTGGGCTCAGGGCTCTGGCCCCCACCTGGTGTTCTGGAGCTTTCCTTTGGGCGTGGCCCAGCGTTGGCACCACGTGTGATTGGACGGAGCCGCAGCAGACGGTGCTGCACCTCTGTGCCCACCCACCCGCCGGAAATGCAGAGGACTCACAAGAGCCCTCAGACGAGTTCTGGTTCTTGTTAGCCACGCAGGGAGTTTGCACTAGTGACAGACACAGGGTCTGGGTGACCTGTCGGTTTCCTTGACCCATCCTCTCTCTTCCCTTTAGGCATGGAGGAAAGAAAGATCGGTGGGGGGCTGCTGGGCTGGGGGATGTGGAATCAGGGAGCCCCAGGGACCACAGAGCTGTGGGCAGAGCAATGACCTCCACAGGGCTTACCCCGAAGTTCCCTCCTGGCCACGGGGCTGGGAGAAGGAAGGGGGAGGGGAGAAGCAAACCATGTGTCCTGTTGTCAGAGGACAGCAGCCTCAGTCATTGTCAGTGCAAAGGTGAGCTGGCTTGTTGCGGGTGACGCATATGCCGAACCTCGCCCCAGGGGAGCAGACATGAAGGGAAAGGGAAGGGGGCGCTGGCCGTGGCAGAGTGGTAGGACCCCACCCTGTGGCCCCGGAAAAGTGGGGACATCTGGTCTGTGCCTGGGGCTGTAATGGGGTGATGTGCTACCTGCTTCCTCCGAGACCCAGCATGGCCTACCTGACACGCTGCCAGCCCGTGACGCTGGCACAGCTCCACTTACTGGTGCAACAGCCTGGGCCCTGGGGAGAACCTCCCTCCAAGATGTTCGGTCGAGAATGTTTCTTTGGGTCAGAGGACTCCGGACACCACATCCTGGTTTTGCTGATTCTCGCTTACCTGGGAACATCTAAGGTCATGGTCACGGTGCCCAAATGTTTGAGCGGGAGGGGACTTCGGCAGGCGACTTGTGCCCGTCTCTCATTGCAATGATGGAAGTGAAGAACCAGAGACGCCCAAAGGCTTGTCTGCGGTTCTACCGCTTGCTGGTCCCAGAATATGTCCTAGAGTTCAAGTTTAGTGTTTTTTTAAATTTTAGCACTCTTTTTTTTTAAGTCACTGGTTTGTGTTTTTTTTTAAAGATTTTATTTATTTATTTCTTAGAGAGGGAAGGGGGGGAGGGAGGGGGAGAGAGAGAGAGAGAGAGAGAGAGAGAGAGAGAGAAACATCAATGTGCAGTTGCTGGGGACTGTGGCCTGCAACCCAGGCATGTACCCTGACTGGGAATAGAACCTGCGACACTTTAGTTCGAAGCCCGAGCTATGCCAGCTGGGGCCAAGTTTAGTATTTTCAAAGACTTTGCTTTCCTTTCTACAGATATTTATTGAGTGTGTATCAGATGCTAGGCACTGCGCTAGGCACATCGTTGCACAAAACAAAGTCCCTGCCCTTGGGGGGCTCACAATCTGGTCGGGGAGACAGTCTCAACAAAATAAACCCGTACGTAAAACAAGAGCAGATGCTCTCAGGGTCCACAGAGGAGGTGAACAGGGGGAAGAGACGGGGTGGGGGGCTGAGAGTGTGGGGTGACTTTTTACAGGGAAGTTGGTAAAGGCTTCCCAACATGTCCCCACCCCCTGGATTTCCCAGTGGATAAAGCACATCATCTACCCTGCAGGTGGCTCAGCTTCTAAACCTGGGAGGCACCCTCAGGGCCTCTCTTAACTCCCCTCCTGCGTGCATTGCACCAGCAGCTCCAGAGAGATCAGCTGACCCCCACACCACCCCGTTTTCCACCTCCTCTGTAACTGCCGCCCCAAGCCCGAGCCACCACCCTTTCTCACTGGAACGACTCCAATGGCCCGATGCTACCCTGCCCCCTGTAATGCATTCTCCACACTGCAAGACGCAACTTTTAAAACGTAAATCAGACCTTGTCACTCACCCGGGGAACAGCCCCCCACCAACGGCACCTCATCACACCTGGAATGGAGTTCGGGTTCCTGACCGCTCCTGCCTCCTTGTCTCACTCTCTCTGTCTCTCTCTGCCTTCAGCACGCTGACCCGCCTGCTGTTTTATGTGCACCCTGAGCGTGTCCAGCAGAGTGTTTGAGAATAACAAAGGCATTCCTTTCTGGTGACTTACCCTCCCATGCATAACTGGCCACGGAGGGCACCCATACCAACCCCATCTCACTGCGAGAGTCGTCCCAGTTTGGACAATAAATTACACAGTCCTCTAGTCATCAGGGATCTGGGGATAATCTGTCCATGGCTTCCTCCTGCTCCCCCTCCCTCTCTCCCTCCCTCAAACATATGGAGGTACCAGACAGGTCCTGAGTGCTGGAAGGTGAAGAGACTTGAAAACAAATAAGCCTTGGTTATGCCCGCAAGGGACTTTCAAACATCTGCGCGCGCACGGAGGAGGAAAACAAACAGAATTACAATGACGTGCCCGAGACGTTTGCAGACTTGATGTTTGCTCTTCTATCGACCAAATGGCTTGCTATGGGCTTAGACGTTTTTGCAGTGCACCCAGATGTTTGGCACCACCGCGACACGGCCTGATTTCCGTCTCCCCACCGGTGGCTCTCCGCCCGCCCTCTCCTTCCTCCCTCGTTTGTTCCCATCATTACTCGAGGTTTGGCAGGTTGCATGCGCGAACCATGCCAGCACTCCTTCACAGGGAGCCTGATCAAGACCAAGGCCTTGGGTCTTTCTGCCTCCTGACAATTCACTACATGATTTTCTTGTTCTTTCTCTGCTCCGTCCAGAACCAAGTCAGCCAGGAGGGAGCTAAATTAGCTTCCCGATGGCCCCTGAATTCCCGCCAGCAGTGTTTTGGATTGCTTGGCCTCCGTGTTCCACGTATTCCAGCACCCCCCCCCCCCCCCAGCGTGTCCCTGGGGAAAGCACACTGGGGCTTTTGGCCTCCAGAGTGCTGTGTGTCTGCCGGGCTCCCCGACTGTGCTGTGACGAAGCCACCCTCCACGTGGGAGCCGACAGGGGCTCCATGTGTGGTTCTGAGAGAGGTCAGAGGTAGGGGGCCAAATCGGGAACACTTAACCTAGTCTTTTTGAAGAAGCACTTTCTGGTGCCCCTTGGGCCCTCCTCCCGGCTGTGCTGGGTATGGAGTCGGTGAGCAATGACATGGGTTGGCATGGGAGGGCTGAAAGATTGTTCCTCTCTCAAATAACCCCTCTTGAGCCCACAGTGGATTCTCGAACTCTGCTAGTTGTGCCTTCTATCAACCCTTTTAAATTAAATTTATGGGGGTGACACTGGTGAGTAAAATGATATAGGTTTAAGTGCAGAATTCTATGATAAATGATCTGTGTATTGCATTGTGTGTTCACTACCCAAAGTCAAATCTTGCATCCCTGTATATTTGACCTTTTTTACCCTTTACCACCAGCCCCCCTTCTGGTCACCACCATACTGTTGTCTGTGTCTATGTGTTTTTGTTTGTTTATTTTTCTTGTTTGTTCACTTGTTGCTTTCAGTTTAAAAAACTTTTTTAGTTGTATTTTTTCTATTGCCATTTAGTCCCCTCATCCATCCCTGCCCCACACCCACAATCACCACACTGTTGCCCACGTCCGTGAGTTATTTTTCCTTTTTGCTCAACACCCCCAGCCTCCTAACATCCCCCCGCACTTAGCTGTCATCCTGCTCTCCACCTATGAGTCTGTCTTCGTACCCCAAATATGAGGGAGATCCTATGGTTCTCAACTTTTTCTGTCTGAGTTGTTTTGCTTAGGGTGATACCCTCAAGATCCATTCATGTTGCAACCTTCGTCTTGATGAAGGATAACCCGTCAGCTAGGGAATGCATCAGGTGGTGGGTCAATCTCCCAGCACCTCTAGGGACAAAGGACTCTAAAGCCTGACACATTTTTGATGAGAGTGGAGAAGGTTCAAGGGGAACTCAGCATGACAGTTCTCCATGGGCCACAGGGACTGAGACCAGGCCATTAAGGATACGAGGGAGGGTCCCGGAGGAGATGTGGGAGCGTGGATGGAGGGCGGAGGCATGTTAAGGATACACTGCCTAGGGCGTGAGGAAGATGAACCCTGGGGTGCTGCTGACTCTACCCCCAGTATGGTTGGAAATGGGATGGCAGTGCCGTGGGCAAGGAAATTCATTCTTGCCTCTCCAGAGGCTGAGGGAGTAGGGTGGTGGGGGAGACGCCACTTTCTGAGAGACCCGCTGGGCTAACGAGAGATGGAGAATGGGGCGTGGGTGTGCGCCTGGCCTTAGGATGGTGGACCCGTGGAGGACACAAACTCTTTACCAGATAGAATGTCCCGCATTTTCTCCAGTGCAGCAGGGTCATATTTATATAAAAGTCAAAGCTCAGATTCATAGCCTCTTAAGAGACTCTGTAACATAAGGAGACGGACGACTTTCACCATGAATGTAGGGGATGTGACTTGATTCTGGCTACAGGAGGCACTTTATTACAAGGTATTATTGGATCCAGATGTCACGTATCCCATAGAAGCTGCCTGGGTGAGTCTTCCCACCCAAATCTGCACTCTACTGGGGTACAGTAGGCCCTCAGGGGGAAGAAGTTGGGGTTGATAGGGGCTGTCACCCAGGATGGGGATGGGGCTGCCCGGGGCCGCCCACAGAGTGGGACGGGAGGCTCGTGGCCCTGCAGGGAGGGGAGGGAGTCGGCTGTGCCCGGTAGGAGCAGGTGACCTGGCGGGGGGGAGGGCAGGAGCTGAAGGCTCAGCATTACTTTACTGGAGGAAGGAAACAACTAGGGGGTAATGAACCATATAAATGGAAAACATGTTCCCTAAAATAAGGCCGTATGTTAGCTGCAGGCAGGGCTCGGGGGACGAGTTCTTTTGTGAGGATGACGCTTCACAAGAACACACACACACTGTTCACACACATGAATTATTCAATGCCTGCATCTGCACATATGTGCACACGTATAGTACTCATTAACCCGGCGTTTGTAGTACACGTGAATGTATATACCCAGGTATCTACATCTATACACACATGTAGCATTGGCATTGACTTGCTACATGCATGATAGAGATAACCCAAACTCCCAATTATCTACCATTACCCACTCTTTTCTCCAGCATGTTCTCCATCTGAAAATGGCTTTCTCTTACTGAGTGTGATTCCACAGTCACCCCTTAGTCCGAGCCTATGGAATGTGATTATATTATAACCACCATTCTCCCTGCCCCCAATGCTGAAGATGGGTTAACTGCAGAGGAAAAGAAAATTCCCAACCCAAAGGCCAATTTATATTATTTAGTCTGAAGTCAGATAAAAATGAAGTTTGTAGAAATGGACAATGTGAGTTTACTTGCATCTCCCTGGTAACTGGGACTTGCTACAGCCCGAATGTTTGTATCCCCTAAAGTCCAAATGTTGAAACCCTGACCCCCCAACGCAATGGTGTTAGGAGGTGAGGCCTTCAGCAGGTGACCAGGTCATGGGGTGGAGCCCTCACGGGTGGGATTCGTGTCCTCATAGAATAGACCCCAGAGAGCTCCCTGGGAACCACGAAGTGGGCTCTCACCAGACACGGACTGTGCCTGGCCCAAACCCTGGACTTCTCAGCCCCCAGAAGCGTGAGAAGTAGAGTCTGTTGTTCGTGGGCCACCCTGGCTGTGGTGTTCCGTTGCAGCGGCCTGAAGAGGCCAGACGGCACTGGTGCCTGTAGGTTGGCTGGGTCTACTGGTGCTTTGAAGTCTTACTTTCCTTTTTTCTTCCTTTTCTTTCTGGCACAGATGAAATGACCAATGCAAATGGGGAGCATCCTTGACATGACAGGGGAGCCAGGTGGGGGGCATGGCTCAGGATCCTCATACCTGCTTTCATTGTGTGCACCTGTGCAGACACCTAACCACGCCCCCCTCCACCCCACACTACAACTTGTGTTTAAATGCCTGGTCTTTAGCCTTTGAAAACCTATCCTAAAATTGAGGACAACTTTGTCTAGCTGTGTTTCTCAAGTATCTGTGACAAAGTTCTCTCTTCACCAACAGATTCTATTATTATCAAGTCCATGAACTTGCACTTGGTGCTTGACACTGGTACTTCATTTTTAATGCCAAAAAAATAAAAGGCCTCCTCTTGTGTATTATGTATTCAACCCTCCAGATCATGTCATGTTGGGGACGTAGCCACTGGAACCTCTCTGACAGACGCCTAGAAAGGAAGCTGTGTTTAGGCGGTCTCTCAGGCCCCTGACTGCAGTGAACTGCCCCAACCCAGGAGAACTCAGCTCCCAGGGTGCGCAGTTTTCCTGGTCACCGAACACTTGGAAAAGAAACCCCTTTTGTTTCAATCATTTAGTTGAAAAGCTTAACCAAATGTATGAACACCCCTCCTGGTCAATTCCTTGACCATAATCAGATCTTTCTTACGTTATCGGGGATTCTGCAGAGAGACCAATGCATTTGATAAACAGAAGAAGCCATAGAAGCAAGCTCAGGAGGTTCTTCCTGCAACCGGGACTTTTCCCCTTTCTTTCTAAATTCCTGATGTCCATGTTTTCTTGTTATTGTGATGATGATGAATATAATGATTCTGGAAGCTTCTACCACTATCACAGCCCCTTGCACTTCCTGAGCCCTTTCTCCATGCCTGCCACGGTGCTGAGGTCTCTCAGGGCCAGCGAGCACCCCCCACAGCCTCCCAACAGCTACCTGTCCGCTGGGGAGACAGAGGCTCAGGAGCCAGGGTGCCGTGCTCAAGGTCTTGCAGCTGGGAGGAGTGCAGCGGCATCCAGTGCACGCCTCACACGTAAACGTGTGCTCCCGGTCTCGGCAGCGTGGCTTCTTTTCCAAAAAGGGAGCAAATCGAGGTTTGGGCAAGTCAGGTCAATAGTTGCTTTCCTGTGTATGTGTGTGTGTTTAGATCCATTAAGGGTAAGCCCAAATATTTTACTGAACTCTTTTTTAAATTCTCACCCAAAGATATACTTATTGATTTGTTGGGGGGGGTACATCTATGTGAGAGAGAAACATGAGTCAGTTGCCTCCCATATGCACCCTGACTAGGGCTCGGACCAGCAACCTAAGTATGTGCCCTGACCAAGGATGGAAGCTGTGACCTTCTGGTGCACAGGATGATGCTCCAACCAACCGAGCCACCCAGCCCGGGCGTTACTGAACGCTTTCTGACTTGTTCCGTTACACAGTTAAAATCCTTTGTTGGGCTGCTCATTCCATCTCTCTCCTCCTCCCCGTTTCTTGCTGTCTGAGAGACCCTTTCAGCTCTACGTTTCTTTTTTATTTTGCTGTTCCATTTCCATTAATTCGAAATGTTTTGAGTCCGTGACTTTTGCCATGCCTATGCTCTTTTTGGTTACGGTAAACTTTGGTGTCTTACAGATTACCAAGCTGATATTAGTGTTTGTCAATATCTTTGAAAATAGCAAGATAATTTAAAAAATGGAGTTTCCCTCTTTCAGTGGCTACTCTCTAGAAGAAACCTAACCTCTGGGGATCCGGGGTCCTTGCCACGAGTCAGTGCAGAGAAGGCGCAGTGCAGAAGGTGTTGCTGCTGGACGTTGTCTTTGAGTTCGGACGGCCTCCTCTCCTCTCCTGGCCGTAGGGCATAAACAGAGGGGCCCAGAGATGGGCACAGATCTTGCCGACAGCCCTTCCAGACCCCTGGAAAGCAGGACTTCCTGCCTGTAGGAAAGTCTGCTCATGGCCAGGCGGCTCCCGCGTCTCCTGTAGATGAAAATTCCTTTTCAGAGCAGTGGCCCCTCTGAATGCCCAGCCCCTCTGTGTCTGTCCATATATCCATTCCCTGTGTGAGCATTTATTAGGTGCCGGGGGTGTGAACATGAACAGGGCTGAGCTCCTACCCCTGGGAGCTCCTAGTTTACTGGAGGACACAGACACGTAACTAGATGACAACGTGACAATATGTCCTTGGAGAATACTGATGAAGGCCTTGGGAACAAAGGAGAAGGAGCTATATAGGTTCTATGTGGGGGAATCCAGGGAGGCCTCCCAGAGGAGGTGACATTTGAGCTGGGTCCTATGGGATAAGAAGGAACTTATCAGGCAGAGGGACCGATACGGGCAAGAGACCAGATTCCCTCAATTATCTTTTGTATTTGGGAAAGGATGACCTGGTAAATGTAACTGATTCACCCCACCCTCCATTTCCATAAAATTCATAACTTGTGTTCTTGGGTGAGAAGCGAGGTAAGACAAACAGAGCGTCCCCTCCCCTGCCTGCCTTGGCAGCTTCGCCCTGCTCCCTTGCTGAAAGCACTGAATTTATTTGCTTCCCCCATCTGGCCCTCAGGCGAAAGCCCTGAACGTTTCGGCTCCTCTTCATTTTCTATCTGCCCCCCTTTTTTTTTTTTTTTGGAAACTGCTTTGAGGAATGTCAAAGACAAAGCTTCTATTCCACTCACTTCCTTCATCCAAAGCCTCTGCAGCCACTGGCAGCTCCGCGCTCCTTCCTTTCCAGCCTCCCCCAGAGACGCCCCTGGAGACGGAGATGATGGGCCGGAAGTGAGTGCGGCGTGATACGCGGGGGCCCGGCTCGCCTGCCCTGAGCCAGTCCTGACTCCTTGCACTGCCGTGTCCGTCCAGGTACATCAGGCCCACATCCTGGGGGCTCGCCCTTGGCCCAGGCTCTGCTGGGTTGTGGGGATCGTCCTCATCCTCCTCGGAAATGGTCATTGCCGGGGCCTTTGTCCTCCTGATGGACCGCCAGCCCCTGCCTGCCATTCTCTGTCCACTCTGCCTTGTTTGCTGTTGGTTCCCTCTGACCCCTTGGCTCCTAATTGTGTGTGTGTGTGTGCATGGGGGAGTGTGTGCAGGGAGGGTAGGGAGAGGAGGGGTTGTTCTGGATTCTGGGGGGGCAGAGGGGGAAGAGAGTACATAAACTTACCCTATAGTGAGAGTTCGGTGTGACCAACCAGTAACTAATGGCCAGTGTTCCCGGAAGGGACCCCTACTGTTAATAACTCAAAAGATCAGGTAGTGAAATATTGCTTGATTTTAGAATGAATTTCTTAATCGACCTTTGATTGCTTTATTGTCCAGTCAGGCACCCAGTGAAATTTCAGGGTTTTGAAGAGTGCCGGGTTCCCATTCATTCCGCTGCGTTCTGGGGCGGTGCTAAAACCAGGAAACTCAGCTCCGGTGTGGGAGCTGGGAAAGGCTGGGATGGTACCTCCCCCCACCCCCTCCAGCTCTGACAAGATGCCGTATTTTGGGCAAACCTTTCGTCCAGCCTGTTTTGCTCAGGCAGTCCTTATCGGGATGTTTATGAAAACCGGTCCTGCTTATGCCATGCAGGTGGCTTCCTTGGTAGGCGCCAGAGAGAAGCTCTTAGGCCACAGGATCCCTGTGTCAGCAGACACACAATGTCAGGGGGGCGGATGAGCCCAGAGCCTAGATCCAACGGCGCTAACCCTCTGGAGTCCACCTCATTCAGTGGCTTTTCCAAGGATGCATGCTAATGGCAGAACTAAGACCAGGACCTGGATGTGCCAATTCCTAGCCCTTCGCTGTTCCACCTTAGGGAGTGGCTATCCTGTGTGTGCGAATGCCCTTCAACAACCACGAAGTGATCAGGTTGATTTTAACCAATGTGGTACTTCCTCCTGGAACTTCTAGTGCTTCCCAGCGCTGGCTGCACATTAGAGCCACTGGACCCGGGTGTCAGTGTGGGGCCAAGCACGAGCCCTCTGAAAACTCCCCCAGCTTGTTAAAAAAATGCCGAGGAGATGAGAAGCCCCTGTTCTAATGCGCACAAGGAAATAAAGCTTTGCCTAAGAATCTGCAATTTGCTGACTGGACAACAGTCTAATGCAAACCTAATGCCATTTATTTTCCTGAGAAAGACAGTTCTCTCCAAGAGCAGGTGAGCGCCTGGAGGAGACGTTTTTCTCACCTCAGGTTTGCAAGTGATCCAGGTACTCTGTGACTCATTCAGAAGGGCTCCTGGGCTCGGAAACCGGAAACCAGCGTGGAGGATGGAGCTCTCTTTCCTTTCAGACATGACTTGGAGCGCCATCCGTGGGACCCGGGACCCGTCCTCCCCCGCCCCCGCCCTGCTCTGCCCCCCATCGACATTGGAGAGCAAATTTGTTTCACATTACAGATAATTAATGTCAGATCTGGGATCAGTCTGTTCCAACAATAAGGCAGCTGTTTACAATACGAATGCCTCAGGGTTTCTCACAACCTGTTTTTTTTTTCCAGAAGTCCTGCAAAGGTGTTCAGAAGATACCAACCTAAGACTATCACATCCCCTTTGTAAAGTGTCCCTGCCTCCCTTCTTTCTCTGCCTTCCGAGAGTATGGGGGGCTTGGGGTAGGAGGAGCCTGCTGCTCGCACTGATTCGGGAGAGCCGACGTATCAACAAGCATCTCCTCTCCACGTGTAGTGATGTCACATGGGCAGTTTGACGCTGGCCTTGGTGGAAGTGTATGCACCATGGAAATGGGCAAATGGTACTCATTAGGGAAATTTCTCCCCAGGAGAACAGGTTGTTAAACATTTACCAGTGCACCACTGGTCACAGGTATATTCTCTGGATAGTTCCCAAGATGTGAGTATTGTCCCTGAGGATTATATTTTAAATTATTCTCCAAAGAAGATTATAGACATCCATGGTATGAACATCACACTTTCATGAGATATCTAAAAGGCATCCTACATTTCTCGTGCCTAAAATGAAACACCCAGATTTCTACCTTACAGGGCAGGTTTACAGTTGTATGCGAAACTGAGTTCATTCTTGTGCTATTATTTATTAATTATTCTATTGCTATTGTATTTCCATACAACACATGAAAAACGGTAAGCCTACTTTTGCCTCACCCTGTGTGTTCCTCCCATTGTCTTTCCCAGCTCAATACACGGAAACTGCCTCATTTCACTTATTGGGGTGAAAAATCTCGGGGTCATCTTGGACTCCTCTCTTTCCCTTACACTCCCCACACTGTACATGAACAAATCCTGTTGCGTTTAGATTCAAAATACACCCAGTTCTAACCAGCTCCACTGTAGCCACCCAGTCCAAGTGACCTTTACCCCTCACCTAGAGTATTGCAATGGCCCCCAAGAAGGGTCTCCCTTCTTGGAGATAGACCCTTGTCCCTCAGCCTCTTTGCCGCTGAAAGCAGGAGAATGGTCTCTGACATACGTATGTCCTTCCAGGGCTCAAACTCGCCAGTGGTTTCTGATCTCACCTGGTAACAGCAAGGCTTTGCCAGACTCTGGTGATCTTTCTTACCTTGACTCCTCCTGCCCTCCCCCTCCCTCATCCCTGGTCACGCTCTCTCAGCCCATTAATTCCCTTGAGTTCTTTGACTGTTGAGTAGCTCAGCATGGTCCCCTGCCCTGGCCTTTGTGGGTGATGTTGCTTCCACCTGGAGTCCTTGTGCCATGGATATCCAATGGCCCATGCCCTTACCACACATCTTCAGAGCCCTGCCCACATGTCACCGGATTCAGATGGGGCTTTCCCGATCTGAAGTCAAGTGCAACATCCTGCCCAGCTCTGAGAGCCTCTTTATTTTCTTCCAGAGCAGCTATTACCAGGTGACATGTATGTGTGTTTTTCCTTCTGGCCGCTCCTGGAAAGTAAGCTCCAAGTACGCAGAGCTTTCACTGTTTGCGGCTGTGTCCTCAGTGCCTGGAAGAGTGCTGGGAGATTAGCAGGCAGAAAGAGTTACTCAGGGAGATTGAGTACATGAGTGACTGTGAGTGTGTGCACAGTGAGTGTGTGTGTGCAGTGAGTGCGTGTGTACACGTATACCCTATCTATCTCAAACCATATGAAAGTGTCAATATATAATATATGCCACCTTTTCCAGTTGTGTGTGCATGTCCTGGACAGTAGGGGACCTCAATAACCATTTAATTCAACTTGTTTTTTTTTTACAGTTGTGGTCCTTGAGACTGTGCAAGGGCAGGTGACTTGTCCCAAGAATAGCTAGTGATGGAAACGTGTTTGTGTGAGTGTGTGTGTGTGTGTGTTAATAAGCAGCATGTTTTCCAAAGCACAACACTCAGATAATACCTGTCAGCGGTGCATGGGATATTTATTGGTCCTTCCCGTGTGTTACGGTTTTTGTCTTCATCTCTGAGTAGGCGAGGAGAAATGCTTTCAAAGAGACTTCATTTCCTTTGGGTAGATTAACGCTTTGCAGGGAAGGCTCGTGGCTGCTCCTGCACCGCTGTGGATGCGGGGTCCTTCCACACGGGCCCCATCAGGGCCAGGGAGCACCTCAAGCTTACTGCTCTGGGCCTTTGGCGACAGGACTTGCAGCTGGGTGCCTTCAGAAGTCAGCTCTGAAGTCTGGACTTACCCACAGGTCTTCAGTTAAGGACTGAGAGTGACCGAAGCCACATGGCTTCTTAAGGCAGAAGTCTCAGCTCTGCAAGTTTGTCCCTCCTCCTTGTGCCGAGACCCCTTCCTGGGGGTCCTGCCCTGGGTGGGGGGAGAAAGGTCTCTGTGGCCTTCCCTATGAAAAAATGTGAAGAAGAAATGCTGATTTCTTTGGGGTGTCCCCCATATAGTGAATTTGACTACTTTCATCTGATGTTTTCCAATAGATATTGTTTGATGTGAATTTATTGCTTAATAAAACCGACTAGAAGGAAGGGCTAGTGGGGAGACATTTGGATTGATTTTCCAGCACATCTGGATTTGAGAATGATTTGGGAAGAGAACTCTCATGCCAAAGGTGAACATAAAATCAGGGTCCTTTTCAACCAAGCTTGCACTACTTCTATGGGAATTGTTTCTCTGAATTTTCTGAGAATGCATTTGGCTTCACACAAAAAGCTCTTTGCCCTTGGAGTGAAATTTAGCTACGGACTTGCACGCTCCAACTTGGGTACTTGTGTTATGAATTTTCCTGAAGAATGGGCTCAGTCCTTTAAATGACAGGCTCAGTTATTGGCATGTATTTGGCATAATTTCTCCCCGAATGTTGTAGCATGGGGCTTTTCCAGGTCACGTCGGGACAAGTAACTTTTCAGGATGTTGGTACTGAAACCCCGGGGCTCTGTCTGCTGGTGTGTGCAAGGCTTGCTGGACTCATCCTGTGCTCACAGTTTGGGGTAAGAGTTAGTTTTTCATATGATTTATATAGACAAGTAGCCATGTCTGTGCTTGTATCCCCGGCTGCGGGGCTGCACACCCATCAGGACCTGGGAACCTGGGTACGGGATCCCTTCCTTAGTAGGCCCTCATTTCCTGTTATGAGCCCTACAATATATTCCCTACAGAGGCCGGGCTGCTTCCCAGTCTGGAAATATGCCCAGAACAGGTGATCTGTGTTCTCACGCTACGGCTCAAGCTTGCGATGGCATTTCTTGACCGTGACTGCCTAGGTTCAAACACTGGTTCTGTCACCTTACAGACTTGGGGCAAGTTACATATCCTTTCCTTGCCTTAGTTTTCTCATTTGTAAGATGGGAATAACAACGATAATAATATTGACCTCTCAGAGTTTTTGTGGGCATTCAGTGAGCTACTACAGGTGAACCGTTTATAGCCCACCATATAGCAAACACTCACCATGCACGTAAGTCATTATTGTGATAATATCCACACTTGCCTATCTTTCACCAACTTCCCCTGATCATCGGTGATTCTCTCCATTCCATCTGCTTCTCCGAGAAAATTACACATCTGTTCAAATCATCTATGGGGTCGGACTGTGCCATCATATAGTATTCTTCTGTACCTGGCTTCTTCTGCTCAATACATGGGCATGAGATTCATCCGTGTAGTTGTGTGTATTAGCAATTCATTCATTTTTATACTATGTGGTATTCCACAATTTATCCACTCTCACGCAGTTGGACGTTTGGATTCTTTTCAGAGTTTGGCTGCTGTGCATAAAGCTGCCGACAACATTCTGCGTATGTCTTTTCGAGGACATGCTTGTGTGTTTCTCTTGAGTAACAAACACCTGGGAGTGAAACTGCTGTGGGTGCTATTGGACGCTTCAACAGCTTTCCAAAGTAGATGAGCCACACTTTTGACAATTATGAGAGTTCCAATTGCTCCAGGCCTTTCCTAACACGTGGTGCTGTCGGCCTTTTAAATTTCAGCCATTCTCATGGGTGAGTAGCGATATCTCATTGGGGTTGTCGTTTGCATTTTCCTAATTAGTAATCGTATCCCATGTTTTTTCACACATTTACTAGCACCAAATTAGATGTGGTCTCTTGTTAAATGCCTGTTCACATCATTTGCCCATTAGGAACTTAGCTTGTTTATTTTTCTGTATTGCTTTGACAGAACTCTTTATTCTGGATGCAAGTCGTTTGTCAGATGTACATACCGAGACCCTCTTCTCCTAGGTTGTGACTTGCTCATTCACTTTCTGAGTGGTGTTTTGAACTTAAGAAAGTCCAGTTTATTCATTTTCCTTTAGTTAGTGCATTTTGTGCCTCCAGAGATCTTTGCCCTCCTCAGTGTCACAAAGATATTCTCTTTGTGGTTCTTATGGAATTTTTATTGTTTTACCTTCGTGCTTAGGTCTATGATCTGCCTCCGGGTACCATTCTGAGTCTCACTCCTTTGTATGAGAAAATCTGAACTCCATGCTTGAGTGTTTGTCCAACTTCACTCTCTACTTCTTCCCAAATTATCTCCCCCCACCCACGACCCTTGACACTGAATAGCGCTGAATAACTTGTTCGCAGAGAGCATCATGTTCTCTTAGGACCCCAAGCCTTCGCTTGTCCCTCTGCCTGGGACACCTCCCGTTTCTTTGCATAATTTCTGACAAGTTGCTGTCTGACAAATTGCTACTGATTTTTGAGTTTGTATCAAAAGAGTTACCTCCCTGATAGAGGTGCTTCTGGATGCTTGAGGCCAGCTCAGGCCTTCCTCTCTTTATGACCTCAGCACATATTGTATATGGTCTATGGATGACACCAGTATATTCATCAATTTCTGGTTCTACTGTACTCCTGGGGAGGATTACACTTCCCTGTCCCTCTAAAATTGTGTATAGTCAGGTGACCCTCTCGGGCCAATAGCAGGTGGATTGAGTTGTTGTGTTGCAGTATACTTAAAAGCTGGAGTAAAATTCTCTATCTCCTCTTCCCTTTTCCAAGACAACTGGCTACAGTCCATATATAGGTGTCTCAGCCTATGACTCCGAGTGAGGAGGAAGTGGAGCAGAGCCCCCACCTGCTCATGATGGACATACAATATGAGCAAAAAATAAGCCTTTATTGTTTAAAGCCACTGAGATGCTAGGATGGTTTGTTATTTCAGCATAACCTAACCCATCCTGACTAATACACTTTCATCACTGCCATTATCTTATCTATCTCTTGACAATATCAGTTTACCATTTCTTTGAAGTCAAGGACAATATCATGAGATTTTTATAGAGCAGGCACTTAAAATATCGGTCAGCTAGTGCTCGAGTAGAAAACAATATTTTTGAGCACCTACAATGTACCTGGCCCTGTGCTAAGGATTTTACCCATGTTGTCTCTTTTAACCTTTGCAGCAACCCTATGTGGGGGACATGACTCTTCCCATTTTACTGAAAGGGACAGAGGCTTAGGTGACTATGGCAACATCACCCAGCTGCTGATAGGCAGATCAGCCATCAAACCCAAGTAGATCTGGTTCCCAAACCCATGCTCATCCCCATCGTATGTGACCTTAGGAGTGACAGATGAAGGACGCTGTGCCTTCTGGGAGATTCCTGTCAAAGCAGACTGTCCTGTCATGAGCTGTGCAGCGGACACTAAACAAGCATCGAACAAATGCAGGAGTCAAGTAAGTAAATAAACAAAATTGGAAACATGGTTTTAGCATCTAATGGGAGAGGAGAAATTCTTCAGAAAACTTTCCAGTTCTGGGGGGAAAGCCAATCTACATCCTATGCATTCACCAAAAGTTTTATCCACAGTCCAGGATGAAATCTAACCCAGAGCACCGCTTGCTTGGCCCAGTTCTGGTTGGCATGGTTGGCTTCTGGATGTTTCCTTGGTGGCCTCCGTGAACAGGTACTAATGATCAATGACAAGGCCCAGCCTCCAGCCCGGGCATGGCGTTCTCAGATTTACCATTTCTTTGAAGTCAAGGACAGTATCATGATATTTTTATAGAGCAGGCACTTAAAACATAGGTTAGCTAGTGCTAGAGTAGAAAACAATATTTTTTGAGCACCTACAATGTACCTGGCACTGTGCTAAGGATTTTACCATGTTGCATCAGCTGGATGCTCAAGCAGCTATTGGATGATGCACTGATGTGGACCGACAGTGAAACGAGCACGTGCTCAGAGCCTCACAGAAGCACAGGTGGCACCACAGCCCATTAAGGAGCAGCAACAGGAAAGGGCTGGCATCTAAGGCCACAGAGAGAGCAAGAGCTGCCTGAGAGGCAGAGGGGCTGGAGGTCAATGGCTGGTGAGTGGTGGGTTTCCCATGAGCGTAGGAAAACCACGAGAGTGAACCTCGGAGCTGGGCTTAGATCTGGAACATTCCCATTTCCTGTAAGTTGTTATGCTCTGCCCTCCATTGACTTTCATTTGTGTCATTTGCTCCTTTGCTGTCCTGAACTTTGAAAGTACGTAATATTAATTTGGTATTTTTCTTGTATTACTATATATAATATAATACATATTATATATATTTATGATATATAATAAAGGGGTGGGGCAAAGTAGGCTTATATTTGTGAGTATGTGAAACACAGAGTTCGTTCTTGTGTTATTATTTATTTTTTACTTCTTTCTTGCACGCGAGCAACTATAAACCTCCCTTTGCCCACCGCTGTGAATATACGTGTATTTGGGGAAGCCGAATGTCGTTTGCACAACCAGTTCACGTTTCTTTGAAAGCCAGGAGCAGGGCTCCTGTATCTTTGTGCAAATACCCAGCGTGGGACGCCGTACCTTTGCAGCTCTGTCAGCTGATCCATTCTGTGTCACCTCTTCAGGCAAAAAGCTGCTGGTCACCGACAGCTACTTTGATCTTGCGTGTATGAAGGGCTCGGGATACACAGTACAAGTGTGCTTTGTTCATTGAATGTATTTGGAGCCTCGTTTGAACAATAATTTTTCTAAAGTTATTTGGTCCCTGAGTTTTGGCAGTGAACAGTGAGAGTGCGGATAGCAAGGGTGTTTCGAAGGCACAGGGATTTTATTGACGTAGGTGACCGTGTGACAACAGGGAGAGGTCTGCGGCTATTGAGAGTTGATTGCTCCCACTTTTCAAGAGGAGGCGCCTACCATGTCGTGCAGGGCTTTGTGAGGAAGCAGCAGGGTCGGTCGGGGCGGGAGCAGCCAGGGGAAGGCACAGGTAGGAGGAGCCTTTGTCTTGGTTCCTGGGGAAAAGGCAAGGTGGGTGGGCACACGGATCGCTATTTCAGGACTGGCTGGGCTGGCTCATCTTGGCAGGCCTCTGGGCTATCGGGATGTTCTGTAGTGCCCAGTGCCTGGCCCTCAGGGGACTTAGGGCAGAGGAGACATCGGCTGGGTGTGTGTATGAGTTAGACAGAGTTAGAGAAGCTTGGAGACAGGGCTCTGGGTTTGTGGGTTTGCATATGAGAGGCACACTCCCAGTCTAGTAGGTTGCTATCTCTAGGATCTAATGAACCCTAGAAGGTACAGTCTCTTCCCTGCCAGCCAGGGCCTCACAATAGCAAAGCATCACATGATATAGGGAATAAAAACTACGATGCACACAGAAAGCCACCTGACCTTACGTCAGTAGGTTCCGGACTAGAAAATTCGGAGAATGCTGTCCTGTACACCACGCCTTCAGTTACCCTTCCCAGAAGCACCACTGAGGGTGTCTTATCCCCATTGTACAGATGAAACCGCCTGCCGCAGGCCCTCAGCTGGCACCTGATGGATCCGGGACTCGATCTCAAATTCTGCCCCTGTGCCCTGGGGGGTCATTGGACCTCACAGAGGAGACACTTCTGCTCTCTCTGTGCCTGAGGCAGCCCTGAGGCCGTGAAGGGGCTTGGGAATGTGACTGGCAGTCATCAGGCCTCAGGGTTGAGCAGAAGGCTAAGCAAAGTGAAGGAAGTTCTTGTCTGGACTGGTAGTCAGCTCGGGTGTCTGCTGGAGGGGTTGCCTTTTTCCCCTTTCAACTTGGGCTTCCATCAAACCCAGGGTTTCTGTAGCATCCCATGCTGTGGCTGCTGGGGGCTGCCGGGAGGGCAGCAGACAGGGCTGGGTGGGGGGCCAGGCTGTGCCCACAGAGGCGCGCCCATAGCCGACACTCAACCGAACCCAGTGGAGAGTGGCCTAGGGCAGGGAATTGGCATCCCGGAGAGACACTAGCTCCAGAGGCAGCGAGTGTAGATCAGCTCCCTGGGTGTCCTCCCTCCCCCACACTTGCCAACTCTTGCTGTGTGTTGGGGACACACTGGTGACGTAAAACTTTGGCGTTTGTTTGTTTGTTTGTTTGTTTTAGAATGCCACGTGAAAGCACAATTGTTGAAAATACTCTTTTTGCTTAAGTGACTTCCAAGAGGACACTTAAATTCCGACTAGGATGCCTTTGGGGGCAATGCAAGGGCTGGCCCGGGGAGGCTGCCCCTGGGGAGCTTGATTGGGCGTGCCACCTGGAGGAACGTGGGGAGAGCTGAGATGGGTGACACTCATCCAGGAGGGAGCAAGGGGGCCGGGGACTTCCTCAGAGTGGGGAGGGGGGCTTCTGTGCGGCCAGAGAAAGAGGTGGGAATCGATAATACTTGTTCTGGCTTGTTTTCCAGGATTGTTCCAGTAATCTAAGCAGGCACTTGGTCTCTTTTAACCCAGTTCCCACCTTCTTTTCTCCCCACGGTTAGCAGACAGGATGGAGCAGATTTAGATCACTGCACAAAAGATTTTACTGAGATGCAAGGGAACATTCTCATTGATGAGACTGATGAAAAGATCAGGAGAGGATAAAAACAATCCCTCCATCCATGAGGACTTAGAAACCTTTAAAAATAGTTTTGCTAATGAAAGGAACATGCACAAATTCCTATCTTCAAAACGTAAGAAAATATCAATCAGCTCTGTTTTCACTGCCTGGAAACAATCCTCCATCATTCTGAAGTATTACTTAGCCCCATTAAAAGTTACACGTGTGAATATTTGTTTCATAAAATTGAGATTATTCTAGATTACAGAGTTCTTTTATCATGGGAATTCTATCTTGTCATTCACTGCATTTTATTTTTGCTTTAAGAAGCACGTGGACACTTAAAGTATTTGGGCAGGCAGCCACTGGTCCAGGGCGGTGTGCGGGATGAGTCAGGGTGTTCGCTGAGAGGGAATAATCCCCCTTCTCACAAGTAGGCACTCGCTGTGAAATCTGTCTGTGTAAAGTTGTGTGTCCGCGATAAAGTTCTCGTATCGACTTTGGAAGGTCATCCGAGAGTGTGGGCAGTGTAGGAAGGGTGAGAAGCAGGGGTGTTCAAGGAGAAGGAAGGTGTGAGGGCACCTGATGGGGACTCAAGGGGACCTGGGCTGGCGATCTCACCCAGACGTGCTGGACCCCCCACTGGGCTGGAGGCATGTCTGCCAGCTCTGTGGTGAGCTGAGAGAAGGGTGGCGGTGGTCAGTGCGGGTGACCAAACACTGCCAGGTCTCCTCTGGGGGCACGGTGGGCCGGTACTTCCCTGCTCCCCTGTGGCTCCGGTGGCCATGTGACATGCTTTGGCCAACAAAATATGAATGCAGGGATGCGCGTCACTTTCAGGTGGAGGCTTACGGGCCAGTTCTCACGTTCCTTCTGCCTCAATGACGGGCAAGGCTCCGGAGGATGGCAGACCCCTGTGGGTCCCAGAGCAAGAAGGACACAGACCGGAGCCTGCAACTGACCTGTAATGGACATTCTCCCTTTGATGGAGGAAGCAGAGCACGCATGTGGGTCCTTGCAGGGGGGCTGATGCGAGGCAGATGGGCACTCTGGGTAATGGTATCTGGCCTGGTGCTCCCAGATCGCCATTTAGAACAAAAGGATGAAAGAGACCGAGCCTCAAAATAGGCAGAGCCCTTGTCCCCAGCTGAACATGTCAGAGAACAGAGGACAAGGGTGCAGTGGAAGTCTTACAGGAGCCACAGGTGTGACGGCCACATCGATGAAGTGCAGGTGCTGGGGTAGGACCCACAAGCAGCACAGCTGCATCAGAGAAGAAATCCCAGGCCGGGGCCAGGAGGGGGAGCGAGGGCCCCACCTGCAATGCCAGCTTGGCTCTGATGCCCAACTGTCTGGTCAGACACGAGTCCTGATGTTGCCGGGAAGATTTTCTGTAGATCAGGGGCCCCCAACCCCGGGCCGTGGACTGGTGCCAGTCCGTGGCCTGTTAGGAACCAGGCCACACGGCACGAGGCAAGTGGCGGGCAAGCGAGTGAAGCTTCTTCTGTATTTACAGCTGCTCCTCATGGCTCGCATCACCACCTGAGCTCCGCCTCCTGTCAGATCAGCAGTGGCTGAACCCTACTGCGAACTGCGCATGCGAGGGATCTGGGTTGTGCGCTCCTTACGAGCATCTAACGCCTGATGCTCTGAGGCAGGGCTGAGGCGGTGCTGCTGGCGCTGGGGAGCAGCTGCAAGTACAGATTATCATTAGCAGGAAGGTTTGGCCGCACAGACACCGTAATAAATCAGTTGCTTGCAGACTCCTATCAAAGCCCTTGTCAGTGAGTGGCACGTGACAATTAAGCTGCATCTGGTGGCAGGCTTTAAGTCAGAATCTGACACTCGTTTTAGTCCGCGTGTGGCCCGCCCATTATTTTGTTTACCACTTCTGTCTGTGCCTCCTTCCCGCACTGCGCACTTGTCTCAGTCACGGTTTTGGTGAGCCCACGTGCTAACCCCAGCATGTGGCGAGTTGTATAATTATTTCATTATAAATTACAGGGTAATAACAATAGAAATAAAGTGATGATAAATGTCATGCACTGGAGTCATCCGGAAACCATCCCCCTGCCCTGGTCCGTGGAAAAATTGTCTTCCACAAAACCAGTCCCTGGTTTTTGTGCCAAAAAAGTTGGGGACCACTGCTGTAGATGTGATTAACAACTGCAACCAGTTTGCTTTCAGTAAAGGAGATGACTGGTGACAGTGTGGGTGGGCCTCGTCTAAGCAGTGGAAGGCCTGCCTCAAGATTGCAAAGTTAACTCCTGCTGAGTAGCCTGGAGGTGTGCCTGACAAATTCAGCCTTGTTAGTCCTCACAGTTGTGTGAGCTGACTCCTTAATAGAAATGTCTCTATATGTACTTATGTGTTTAATAACTATATATCTATACCATTTATCTATCGTCTATCTTCATTCGTTCCACTGAGAAAATTCTTTACTAAAAAACTTTGTAGTGGGGGGTGGAATTGGGAGGGAGGTGGGGAGGGCTGGTGGGTGGGCTGGGATGGGGGTAAAAGGCAGAAAACTGTATTCAAACAACAATTAAAATAAAAATAAAAATAAAAAATGAAAAAAAGAAAATTTAAGTTGGCAAAAGTTCTAAAAATTTTTTTTGTATTAAAAACAATCAAATGAGTAGCTTTAACAGGCCCAGGAGACCGACTCTCTGGCTACTTGCCAAATGATAAGTACTGTTCCAAAGGCAGAGCCATTGGAAGTTTCAGTATTACGAAACTTTATTTTTCCACGGTTCTCATCCCCTCAAATTTTTCATCAGCCTTATTAACCAAAAGGCAAGTTGCTCTTCAGAGATTCCCCCCCAGTCATTTAAAAAACCTTTCCCCATCCAAAGCTGTGCAGACAGGAGGTATCTGCTTGAGTTCACACTCCTGCAATCATGTTCCCAGGGGACAGAACACAGGACGGAAACCCCGATCTTCATGGTTGTTCTCCTTGGGAACCAAGGAGAACTTTTCAGGGAAGCCGGCTTTGCAAACCTGTATCGCTAGAAGCTAAAGTTGTGAAGTGGGCCTGTTCTGTACTTGGCCTCTCTTTGGGGGAGCCTTTCTGTGTCATCTTTCCCTCGCCCCTCTTTTCCCCACCCCCTTACCCAAGCCGCTTTGTGTCCTAAGTTGCTTGTAGCCAGCCCCTCTCTGCCCACGGATGTCCAGACAGTGCCTGCTTGAGCCTGGATATCTCCTCGCTGAACCATCCCCCTTTCCCCGACTCTGGTCCCAGTGCCATTGGTTCCTGCCCACAAGGAGTGAACGTCCCCTTGCCAATGTGCTAGCTGGTTTCCACCTGACCCAAGGGGCTGCCTCGCCCTGCTCAAAAGCCTTTTTCTTTTCAACCACCTGATGGGGATCTAGGATTGGAGCTGTCACCTCTCAAACTCCAGTCTGCTGGGGGGTGTGCAGGAGATAGTCACACAGGCTCATGAGAACTGGTCATTCAATATTCAGGAATTTTCCAAGCCGATGGCTAAAATGCATGTGGACATTGGCCATAGTGGGAGTGTTTGTCCCATTGGAGACGGGCACACCCCACAGCCCAGAGCGTTTTCGTCTTCTTTGGAGAGGCACCTTCCCTGCGTGTCACTGCATCGATCCCTCCCCCTGGCTCTGTGGCGCCTCGGTGACACGTCACAGAAGTCTCACCCGTCCTCCAGCGCGGTTGTGAGTGGGAAGCTGCGGTGGGGGAACGTCCCACCTGCCCTGCAGATGAGGTCCTGTTGTCGTCTCTCCCTTTGCTCCCCGTTACACGTTATGATGCTTTCGATGACCTCAGTTCATGATTACGATCGCCAGTATTTCTTGTTTGAATGACCCCTTAGCTGTTCTCTTTACTTTGATTCTCCTTGGGGAAAGGCGATGTGTTTTAGGACAGGAAAACTGTGTCAGGAGCAACACACCACAGTAAAGTGAGCGTGTGCTGGGAACCAGGGATCACCACGGACGGCAAGTTCCGGTCTGTTCAACGGTAACCGGGGCCGAAGGAAGCAACCGGAAGGTCTAGACGAGCTTGGGACACTTGTCGGCTGAGCACCGCGAGAGAGAGAGCCTCAGAGGCTGGGAGATTATCCATAGACTGTTGCTGAGCCACCCACTGTGTGCAGAGGTAAGCGGCAGACTCTGCAGGTGACGCACGAACGTCAGAGGTGTTCTCCTTCCAACCCCCTTGGCTGTCGGAGCTTTTAGCCAAGTGGAAGAACAAGGGTGGGTAGATATTATTTTAAAATTCAAAACAAGCCCAAACCCTCTTTCTCCACATTAGTCCATAAAATGGAAAATTAAGAGTCAAAACAAGAAGGTCTATAAACATTCACAGGAAGGAGAGGCCCCGGCCACCTCTATTTTTTTTTTTTTTGACATCCAATGCGTGTTCATTTATTTTACACTTACAAAAAAAATTACCCACCCTCTGCCCTATCCGTCCCCAAACAGTCTCTTTTTACAAACATTTAAAAATTAAAAGCAAATGTAGATAAACAAGTTAATTTCAGTACAATTATTTTTCAATGTATTTTTCAGCTGTCATCATGAGAGCTTAAATTTTTTCCTACAAGTAACCAATGTCCAAGTGACTTACAGGGAAATCCCGATTATTGGCCGAAAGGAAAACTCCATACTACAAGTTAGCAAATTCCAGTACAAAAATAGTCTGTGTGTTGGAATACCCTTTCCTTTTTTTTATACAGGTCTTGCGTCAGATGGACAAATGCCTTGTATACAGACAGAGCCCTTCAAAAGGTTAAATTCTGGGGGAGAGATTCTCCTTGTTTGGAGCCCACCATGGCTGGAACATAGAGAAAGTGACTTTTTGTGGTGTGTTCGCCTGCCTGTCTCTTTCCCAGACCATAGGCGACTCTACCCCACATGTGTAATCCCAGCCCCTGGTGCAGTGCCAGGGGGGCCAGGCAGCCAGTGGCGTCTCTGTAAATGGTGGTTTCAAGCAAGGAACCAGTAATCAGAAAGGGCAAGAGATGTCCAGGGCTGAAGTTAGTAAGGTCTACCTCTTCTAGCCAGCGGTAGCTGGCCTTCAAACCTAGGATTGCCAGACTTTTTATTTCATTCAAGGAATGCCACTAAAAACAGGTTGACTGCTACTCTCTCCTGGGATTGAGATTTTAGGAAGAAGAAAAATATTTTGATGTGGAAAATTGGAAGGAACAATGAATAGTCTGTTCTTACCAAGAAAGGAGATTCTGTTAAGAATATATTTTGGTATATATATATACATATATATCTCCTTGCCATGTATCCTTGCTGAATATTGAGGAATCTGAGTCCTGAGGAGTTCATCAAGAGTCAGAAGGAAGTCTTTAGATAAGCCCTACTACTTATTAGCTAAGAGAAAATTAGGTAATAATTTATAGGTACCACTTGGGCTAGATTCTGGGTCTCTATTCCATTTTCAGTAAATGTGGGGGTTTCATAAAGAGCCGGCTAATGTCTATGAAAGTGATGTAGACAGAATTCTAGAGAATTTGGCTCAGTTTTAGGAATATAGGCAGACACGGAGATCAGCGGTTCGGTTTACTCGAGAGGGACTGCTCCTCTTAACTGCTCCTACGTTGACAACAAAGTTTGTAGTTTTTCATCTGGAACTTTACCTCTGACACATTACCCACAGACTTTTGCTGAGCTAACCACTGTGTGCAGAGGTAAGTGGCAGACTGCAGGTGACGCACGAATGTCAAAGGTGTTCTCCTTCCAACCCCCTTGGCTGTCGAAGCCTTTAGTCAAGTGGAAGAACAAGAATGGGTAGATATTATTTTAAAGTTCAAAACAAGCCCAAACCCTCCTTCTGCACATTAGTCCATAAAATGGAAAGCTAAGAGTCAAAAGAAGGTCTATAAACATTCACAGGAAGGAGAATCTCTGTGTGAAGTGTTGAGGAAAGGCTTTAAGGAGGAGGCGAGAATCTGCCTGGGCCTGGAGCGTGGCATAGAATTCAGAAGGTAGTTGAAGCACCCTGGGTAGGGACTGTGTGAGGGGTGGAGGGAGGGCGCACAAGGCGGGCTTGGGGTAGAGGCTAAAATAGCTGGGCCCGGCAGCGGCGTAGGGAGCAGTGGCAGATTAGGCCGCATGGCCACGCGAGGGCTGTTGATAGAGAGAGTAGAATGCTGGGCAAAGGGGAATGGGCTAAGTTTCTCCAAAATTGAAAACCAGAAAGTGTTGCTTCTTTACTTTTTATAAAATAAAATGGCAATATAATAAATGGAGGGGTTTCACTTTGTACATAGAACCAGATCACCAACGAGACGGTGTCCGTTTCCTTCAGTGGGATAATGTGTGTGGACCAGCAGACCCAGCCATTGGGAACAGGCTGGATTAGCTTAAATTCTTTTTTTTAAAATATGTTATTTATTTATTTATTTTTAGAGAGGGAAGGGAGGGAGAAAGAGAGAGAGAGAAAAACATCAATGTGCGGTTGCTGGGGGCCGTGGCCTGCAACCCAGGCATGTGCCCTGACTGGGAATCGAACCTGCGACACTTTGGTTCGCAGCCCATGCTCAATCCACTGAGCTACGCCAGCCAGGGCTTAGCTTGAATTCTTTGCACAGAGTTTACATGTGCTGAGTTAGGGGCCTCGGAGTAATTTCCTTTAGAGAGAGAGGATCTCTTTGAGCCTCTGCCACTCTACTTGTTTATAAAAATCCCAGAGAATTATTTTCCAGACCATGGATGGGGGAAGCCAGTATGTTTAGTAGTGATCCTACAAACAAATGGAGACACATTCTTTGTTCAATAGGAGGGGACTGAGTGAGACTTCTGTGACTTGAGGAAGCTGCTGGCTTCTGGGGTGGCTGGGGCAGAAACAGTTTGTGTCTTCCTACGTTCACTTCCTCTCCCAGGGAGAATATCCCCTATGTGTACGGGCCACGCTGAAGATCTTCTCATTTCAAAGTCCATGTGAATGTCTGGAAATTGACCCAGTGGGGGTGTATGGTTCTCTTGGGAGTTCAGCTTCCCTCCAGCGAAGCGCAAAAGGGAAAATATAAGAAGGAACGACAGCTTCATGTCTCCAGAGCGCGCCCCGCGATGGCAGATTGGAATTGCACTTCAAAGAGACCTTTGTGATATTGAGCCTTAAGTTTCTCATTAATATGATCAGTTCGAGGAACGAGAGACCATCAAGGCCCATGTATTTTAAAAATTATTACTTCCTTCCATTACTCTTTAGAGCAACAACTGGCATGTTTTACTTGAGAATTAGAATGAGAAGCAGAGAGCAAGGCCCAAAGCGGGGTTTCACCCCAAAGTGAGGTGACAGTTCAATGGCTAATCCTGTATTAAAATAATAACGTTGAGGCCTTAGCCAGAGGTCAGATCCCCCAGAGGTCAGTTGGAGTATTATGGGCTCAGTGGCCACAGGCAGATTTGACTTTGTGGACAGATGGACAGAAGATGGTGCCTGACCTTTGTCGTGTGCACAAGATAGGGGTTTAAATGACTGTGTTTGAACTGGAACCCTTGGCACATGATAACCAAACAGAGAGCTGGGTGGAGGGTGGAGGAGGAAGACCCCGAGGACAGCGGGGCTGAAGACCCCGAGCACCCCTCACCTGAGCCTAGAAGCACTTGAGGAATGGACAAGGTCCAAGAAGAGAGCGGCAGGCCGCCGGGCACCGCTGTGAGGGCCCCCACACCCTTCTGGCCCTTCCAGAAAATGCCTTTAATCCACAGCCCTCCCCCGTTACTGCCCTTTAATAGTGAAGGAGCGAGTTAGCCGGATTTGCCGTCCCGTTCCTGGGAGCAGTAGGTCCGTGGGTTCTGAAGGGGAAGCAAGGAAAGCCTGAGTCACCTTGCTGGAGGACTTCTGGAACGATCCATTATTGCTGGCCGTAAACATTTAGACGTTTTCCCTGAGATGCCAGGTTTTCACTGTCGTTTTAAGTTCCTTTTTATCCATCCGTCTAGCAATGTGCCGGGCCGAGAAATGTGACTTTCACAAAACACAGAATTCGAAAACCTCGGAGCAAGGCAATGCGGAGTGATTATTTCGTCGAGAGGCTTTTGAATTTTTTCTGTTTTTAGAACAGTTCAATCTTTGCTTCGCAAGAGACCAAGCGAAGAAGCTCAACATAAAATCACTTCAAAATGGGGCGGCTCGGGTTCACCCCCAGCAGCTCTTCCGAAGCAGCTGGGCAGGGAGGGGGGTGATTTGCCCAAAGGCACGGAATCTGGGAAGCGGCTCAGCAGGACCCAGCATCCTGGCCTCTGATGCCCAACCCGGTGCTCCGCTCACTGCGCCAGCCATGTGGGATCGAACACTGAATTGACGGCGCACCAAGCTGAGCTGGAGAACTGTGGGCGTGAAGGTGGGGTGTGGGGCTGCTCTTGTAAAGCTGCGGCATATTAGTCAATAAATATGTGGGGTTTTACATTCTGAGGCAGAGAAGATGAAACACGGAGTGGTGAGTTTTTGTGGACCCGATTCTGGGCGCATTGAAGGGGTGAGGAGGAGTTGCGTTGCGAGAATGACATTCTGCTGCTTCAGACCGTTCATGCGTTGGTGCTTCCCGATTTGGCTGCTTTGCACTCGTATCTTTGTATTTTAAACTGATGGGATGTGGACGGTATGTGCCCAGTGTGTACGGACAGTTTGAGAAGAGCAAATTGGATCCATGTGGGTTTCTCTCCCCCACGACTTAAGAAAGGGAGTATGTCCAATGCTGTAGAGCCTCCCTACTGAATGCGCTGCCTCCCCCAGCCTCTGGTCTGAATTCTGTATATTTCCTTCCTTCTCTTCCTTCATTGTAGTAGTTTTACCACCATGTATGCCTCTCTAATGAATATGTTGTTTAGTTTTTTTACGTGTTTAACCTCATAGAAATGGAATCGTTTGTCGTCTTGCTTCTTTGGCTCAACATCGTGCCGGAGCATCTCTACCACTGCAGAAAGTCCTGTTGGACTGCACACCCCCAGATGCTTATCCATGATGTTGGGTGAAGATCCAGCCCCAATGCTGGTCATTAGTATTCATTGCTGTGGAATGGTCTACCGTCTGAATAACTGCCTGCATTTATTTGTTTTGTAGTTGCTGGGTATTTGGTATATTCCTAGTTTTTTTGCTTCTGCAAAATGCTTCTGTGAATATTGTACCTGCCTCCTTGTGTTAGAGTTGCCCTAGGATATTCATGTAGGAGCAGACATGCAGGTAAGAGATGGGGTCCTGGTCAAGTTTCACCAGGTAAAACCAGTAACTCCCTGCCCTTACTCTCTCCCTCACTCTTTCTATTCTTCCCTCCCTCCCTCCCTCCCTTCCTTCCCTCCCCCTTTTGTCTCCCTCCCTTCTCTTCTTTCTTTATTATTGGACCTCAGGTCATTAAAATTGGATTAAACACAATCCTTGGTTCATGACACACTATCATCATTAGACTATGCAAAGTCTTCTTCATCCATCCATCCATCCATCCATCCATCCATTTACCTTTTAAAGAACATGCCATCCAATGAAGAAACAGACCATTGCCAGTTACTTAGGAGTCACTTGTGTCCTTGTATCTTCTCCTGTCCTTTTGCCTCCCCTGCAGAGGTAACCACTATCCTGAATTCTATTTTATAATTTTTTTTGCTTTTTTAGTTATTTTTGCATACATATATGCTATGGTAGTTATCAATTATGATGTAGCAAATTACCCCAAATGCTAGTATGTCTTTTAAAATTTATTTTTCAATTATTGGCATTTAGTATTATATTTATTTTAGGGGTACAGTATAGCAGTTATACCATCATATAATATACAAAGTGATCCCCTCAATATTTCAAGCACCCATCTGCAAATGCCAGTATCTGAAGACAAAAATTGTTGTTTATTTCTTAAATATATTTTATTGATGATGCTATTACAGTTGTCCCATTTCTCCGCCTTTATTCCCCTCTGCCCTGCATACCCCCTCCTACCTCCATTCCCCCCGCTTTAGTTCATGTCCATGGGTCATACATATAAGTCCCTTGGCTTCTACATTTCCCATACTATTCTTACTCTCCCCCTGTCTATTTTCTACCTACCATCTATGCTACCTATTCTCTGCACCTTTTCCCCCTCTCTCCCCCTCCCACTCCCCTGCTGATAACCCTCCATGTGATCTCCATTTCTGTGGTTCTGTTCCTGTTCTAGTTGTTTGCATAGCTTGTTTTTGTTTTTGGTGTGACTGTTAATAGCTGTGAGTTTGTTGTTCATATTTTTATCTTTTTCCTAGATAAATCCCTCTAACATGTCATATAATAAGGGCTGGGTGATGATGAACTCCTTTAACTTGACCTTATCTGGAAAGCACTTTATCTGCTCTTCCATTCTAAAGGAAAGCTTTGCTGGATAGAGCAATCTTGGATGTAGGTCCTTGCTTTTCATGACTTGGAATACTTCTTTCCAGCTTCCTCTTGCCTGTAAGGTCTCTTTTGAGAAATCAGATGACAGTCTTATGGGAATTCCCTTGTAGATAACTGTCTCCTTTTCTCTTGCTGCTTTTAAGATTATCTCTTTATCTTTCATCTTGGGTAATGTAATTCTGATGTGCCTTGGTGTGTTCCTCCTTGGGTCCAACTTCTTTGAGACTCTCTGAGCTTTCTGGACCTCCTGGAAGTCTATTTCCTTTGCCGGACTGGGGAAGTTCTCCTTCATTATTTTTTTAAATAAGTTTTCAATTTCTTGGTCTTCCTCTTCTCCTTCTGGTACCCCTATGATTCAGATGTTGGAACGTTTAAAGATGCCCTGCAGGTTCCTAAGCCTGTCCTCATTCTTTAAAATTCTTATTTCTTCATTCTTTTCTGGTTGAATGTTTATTTCTCCCTTCTGGTCCACACCATTGATTTGAGTCCTGGTTTCCTTCCCATCACTGTTGGTTCTTGGTACATTTTCCTTTATTTCACTTAGCATAGCCTTTATTTTTTCATCTAATTTGTGCCTATATTCAACTAATTCTGTGGAGCATTCTGATTACCAGTGTTTTGAACTTTGCATCTGGTAGGCTGGCTATCTCTTTGTCGTTTAGTTGTATTTTTTTCTGGAGCTTTGATCTGTTCTTTCATTTGGGCCATGTTTTTTTTGTCTTGGGGTGCCTGTTACGCAGTGAGGGGTGGAGCCTTAGGTGTTCACCTGGGCAGGGCAACCCATGTTGCTGCGCTGTGATGCTGTATGTGGAGGAGGGGCCCGAGAGGAAACAATGGTGCTTGCTCCACTCTCTGCCAGTTTTCAGTCACTTCCCCCGCTACCCACAAGCAAATTGGGCCCTTCTGGTGCTGATTCCCAGGTGGGCAGGTGGGTTTGTGTACACTATTGGACCCTGTGGGTCTCTCCAATGAACTCTCCTGTGAGGCTGGAAGTTTCTCCCGCTGCTGCCTCAACCCCCACAGGTGTTTTTGGTCACAGGCTTTGAGGCTTTATTTCCCCAAGCTGGGACCCTGGGTTGTGTGGTCTGTTTTGCTCCCCAGTTATTCTTCCTGGTTTATCTGCATGCAAATGTGGGACCGCCCAGTCTGCAATCCCCTGCCTTGCCCACCAGCCACAGTCTTGCCCTCCCTGGTCCACCAGCCACCGCCTTGCCATGAGTCCTCTTTGCATAGCTGCTCATCTCTGCCCCTCCTACTGGTCTGGATGAATGTTTCTTCTTTAACTCCTTGCTTGTCAGACTTCCATACAGTTTGATTTTTGTCAGTTCCAGTTGCTTTTTGTTTTTAAATTGTTGTTGTCCTTCTTTTGGTTGTGTAGGAGGCACAGTGTGTCTAGCTATGCCTCCATCTTGGCCAGAAGTCCTGCATTAGTCTCCTACCAGTGTCTCAATTCAAATCTTGCTCCCCATAGGACCTTCTCTGAAATTCAGCAGCCTGAAGTCTCTGAATTCAGGACTCTTCAACAATTTCTCTAAAGCTGTGGTCCTTAAAAGTCAAAGGTCAGTGAAGGATTGAAGAGTCCTATCCAGGCTTCCTGTGCTCCTGTCCCGGCCGGGGCCTGGCCCGGGGCTGCACACCGCGGTGTAGTGGAGGCTGCAGCAGCAGGAGGCCTGGCTTGTTCGCTCTGTTGTTCATTATCTTACAGTTAATGCGGGTCAGGAACTCAGAGAGGGCAAAGCAGGGGTGGCTTGTCTCTGCTCCATGCTGTCTGTGGTCTCAGCTGGAAGAGTCAAAACCAGGGAGGCTGGAGTCAGCTGAAGGCTTGATGGGGCTGCAGGCTCCATGTTCAATGTGGCTCCTTCACACGGCTGGCAGGGTGGGGCTAGCCAGTGGGTGAGTCTCCACGTGGCCTCTCTCCATGTGGCTGTTAAGTGCCCTCATGTCATGGCAGCTTGCTTTAGGGAGGACATCAGCCATTTGTCTCTTGGTCTAGATCCTATCACAAGGAATAACATGATGAAAATCATCACATGTCTTCATTTTCTTATTCAGAATAGATAAAGGTCTTGAATTTGTGGGAAAATATTCGGAACTGTTCAGGTAGAATGTTAGGCTCTGGATTAGTAGATGCCACCTAAAAAAGCACGGGAGAACCCATGAAGACAAGGGCTGCAGAAAGCCAGCATGCTCTGGTCATCGTGTAACAGTGCTGGAAGCCGGTCTGCAGTGTCCTACCACCATGGAAGACGTGGGCTCCCCCAGTGGACGCGGTGTTGTGCTCGCGCCCAGGCACGGTGTCCCAAGAAAGAAAAGGTGCCTTCAGAACAGAAGGCCGTGGGAAAATATGTAAAATCTAACCATGAACACGCAAGGGCAAGGAGGTGGAACAGGTAGGGAGGGCAAGGGGCTGGATTTATAAAAAATGTAGTGGAAAGGTCAGTAATTTTTAGATAAGTGAAGGCTGGGAGGATCCAGTCATGAAAAGTCAATTTCTAAAGTAAAGTCTGTCCAGAAAAAGTCCAGCCATTGTTCATATAATGAGAGTGGTGTGTGCGACATTGATGTAACCTGGCAGCAAAGGAGAGTGGACTGGAGTGGGCATGTGTGAACAATGACGACTTCACTGTACTGGTCAGTGGGGGCAGTAGATGCTGCCGAGTGAGTATGTGCACTGTGTGGCCATCACATTCAAAATGAATGTGTAGACCAATGAGTCTGCATCAGATTTTGCATGAAGCTTAAATATTTCTCCATGGAAATTATTTGGATGATTCAGAAGCCGCAGCTATGGGCAACTGGTGATTGGCAGCTTCATCATGACAGTGTACCCGCCTCACATCTTGTGCAGAGATTTTTTGTGAAATATCAAATCACCCAGGTGACTCAGCTGCCTTCCAGCCTAGATTTGGTGCCATGTGATTTGTGGTTTTTCTCCAAACTGAAATCACCTTTGAAAGGGAAGAGACCTTCAATGAGATTCAGGAAAATATGACAGGGCAACTCTTGGTGTTGGGAGAATTGCGTGAGGTCCCAAGGTGTCTACTTTGAAGGGGACTGAGGTGTCATTGTCCTATGTACAATGTTTCTTGTATCTTGTATCTTCAATAAAGGTCTCTGGTTTTCACAGTACATGGCTGGATACCTTCTGGACAGACCTCATATTCATTGAAAGGTAAACTTAGCATAATGCAAGGAAGTCTCACTTCGTAGAGTCTTTTCTTTTCCTTTTTTTCTCTTCCTCCTTCCTCCCTCCTTTCTTTCCTCCCTCCCTTCCTTCCTTCCTTTCTTCCTCCCTCCCTCCCTTCCTTTTCCACAGAGAGAGGAAGGGAGGGAGGGAGGGAGGGAGAGAGAGAGAGAGAGACAGAGAGAGAGAGAGAAACATCAATTGGTTGCCCCCTGAATGGACCCAAACCTGCAACCTAGGCATGTGCCTTGACTAGGAATCAAACCCACAACTCTTTTTTTTGTGGGATGATGCTCCAGTCAACTGAATCACACTGGCCAGGGCTGGAGTAGATGTTTCTCACTACTCAAGAAATTGAGGCAAGCTCTGAAAATACAAATTTACAGGATTGTGTGTGTATAGTTGATAGCGCTGGCTATAGAAGGAACGGAGAGATTTTTATTTGTATTTTAAATTCTTATCTGACTTTTTGAGTTCCCATCAAAGAGGACACCCAACTGTGTCCTTCTATAAGATGCTTCTAGTGGTCTCTGTCATCACCAGTCTCCTGGCCCAGAACAGCAGCTCCTCTGTGTTTATGGAAGATTCACATGTATCTGCTCTCCTGGGGTTGGGTATGTAGGAGAACCCACAGAGGATCCCAGCTGTTCAGGATGGTGCTTGGACAGCTGTCAGCAGTTCAAACCTTTTTGCTAAAAAGCACAATGAGGAGAGCCAGCCTCCAGAGGTTCGCAGAGGTCACAGGGAATACGGTGGGTCCACAGTTACTGCTGATAATATCCAGTGCTACTGGCCACCAAGTGTGAACTCTGTGAGGATGGAATAAACACTGAGACACACTGTGGGAAAGAAAATGCCAACACATCCTCTTAAATAAGCTTCTCTTGGTCCCCAGTCATTTCCACAAAGAGACCAATATAGAAATTGATACGAATGAGATTCTTTTATATATTTAACATGCAGCATCCAGACAATCCAAGGACTATTTTGTCTTGAGTTTTTAAACCCTTCCTCTAAAAACAATACATACCATCAATTAGCCATCCGATTCAAGGATCCAGGTGATTTCGAATCCAATAAGCACGCTTTCCTAAATTATTTTATAAATGACAGAAGCATCCAAACTTTAATGTCACAGGACCATATGGGTATAGATGAGCTGATGTTTAAGTGGAGTCTCCAAGCTCCAAGAGAGCAGGTATGGGTCTGCCTAGTTCATCGTCATGTTCTGGTACCTGGTTTAATGACTGGCCCGTAATAGATGCACAAAACAATCAGATTAGTAAATAATGAAAGAATGGCGTGGGGAGTTTCTTTCTCTTCGTTGTTACATATGCTAAGTGGAGTGATCAGCCTTCATGCGTCAACACCTACCTAGTGGTTATTTAACTCAGAGATGCAGTGCAGCATGGTTTAGGTTACTCCTTAAAGGAAAAATAAAACCCCAAACAAATGAAAATAAAGATCCCAATGGGCAATTTTGGTGGAAATGAGCATCTGGGGAGATGGAATTAGATTCCTAATTGGAGGCTCTAAGAACATTCATGCTTGAATTCTTCTGGGGTGAGAGAGTATCACCCTCCAGATCTTAAGAGTTCTTAAAAGGGAGGTATAGTATTTCAGAAACAACCCTTTCAAGCCTTAATGCCTTTCATCAAAGGCTTTTAAAGCACTTTGCCTTTAACAGGGTCCATGTCTACCTCCTGCCCAGCTTACCCACATGCCTCCCTTTGAGGTCAATGGAGGCGAAGAGTGGTGAGAAAACAAGCCGATGTGTACCATGGAGGCTGCAACCGAGCCGCCTTTCCGTCCTCATGTGAGTGTGCACCTGAGACTTCAAAGAAGTTGGCGGAGGCCAAAATGAAATAAAGCATGAGGTCCAAAGGACACAGCTGCCACATCAAGGGATCTAAGGTCTCACCCTTAGAGCCCTCTCCAAGTGGAATAGATGGCCACAGGAGGTAGTGAGGTCCTCGTCCTTGGAGATATTCAAGCTGAGGCTGACTGGCCACTTGGTGGCAATGCTGTGATGGGGTGGGAGGAGCAGGATCTGTGCTCAGGATGGAAGAACCAGCTTCCTGGTCTCTAGGAACTCCCACCTCTCCACGTCTAGGAGCCTGTGAATTCATGTCTGTCTCTTCTTCCTTTACCTTCACTCCCAACCACTCATATTTCATCCATTACTTAAGTTTTGCGAATGAAGCAAATGACTTCACCCCTAAAGAAAGTGCCACTGGAATCAGAAGTGAATTGAAAAAGGAGCTTCCGGGACAGGTTTGGGGACTACAGCACATTCCTCTCCGGGGTTCCCAGTGAGGACCCTGAGCCCCGAAGCAATCTGAATCACCAGTGACTTGGTTCTTGCATTTCCTATTCTATGCTTGTCAAGGCAGAGCGTGGCCCTGGGAGATTTCACCACGGTTAGTCAGGTCATTCATTGTGAGTGTTGAGTTTGAATGGGGAGCTGTGCGAGAATAGGATCACTTCAGGGAAATCACTGTGGTTGCTTAGACAGTGTGTGGATCTCCGAATCCCCTCCAGGCTTGTTTAAAGACGGAGTGCTGGGCCCCGCCCTCAGATCTGCAGACTCAGCAGGTCTGACACGCAGGCAGAGAATTTGCTTTTTTAGCAACTTTCCAGGTGTATTAGTTCTCTAACGCTGCTGTAACAAATTACCACAAATTTTAGTGCCTCAAAACAACACCAATTTCTTTTTCTATTTTTTTTATTTTAATCATTGTTCAAGTACAGTTTTCTCCCTTTTACCCCCATTCCAGCCCACCCACCCAACCGTCCCCACTTCCCTCCCATTACCACCCACCCCCTAGTTTTTGTCCATGTGTCCTTTAAATTTGTTCCTGTAAACCCTACCCATTCTCCCCTGAAATTCCCTCCCCTCTCCCCTCTGGTCACTGTCAGCCTGTCCTCTATTTCAGTGTTTTTGACTATATTTTGCTTGTTTCTTTGTTTTGTGGTTTAGGTTCCTGTTAAAGGTGAGATCATATGGTATTTGTCTTTCACTGCCTGGCTTGTTTCACTTAGCATAATGCTTTCCAGCTCCATCCAAGCTGTTGCAAAGGGTAGGAGCTCCTTCTTTCTCTCTGCTGCATAGAATTCCATTGTGTAAATGTACCACAGTTTTTTGATCCATTCATTTACTGATGGCCATCTAGGTTGCTTCCAGCATCTAGCTATTGTAAATTGTGCTGCTATGAACATTGGGGTGCAAAGGTTCTTTTGTAACAACACCAATTCATTATAAGCTTGCAGGTAAGAAGTCCAAAACGAGTTCCACTGAGCTAAAACCAAGGTGTTGGCAGGGTTGGCGGGGTTGGACGCTGCAGGGGAGACCCCATGTCCCTGCCTTTTCCAGCTGCTAGAGGCTGCCTGCCGCCCTGGGCCCAGCCCCCTCCAGCTTCCAAGTTAGCAATGCCTGGCTGAGTGTTTCTCATGATGCCATTCCTGTGGTTCTTAACTCGTCTGCCTCCCTCTTCCCTGTTGAAGCACCCTTGTGGTTACATTGGGACCAACTGAATGATCTTATTCTACAGCAAGCCAATTAGCAACCCTACTTTCATGTGCGGACTTCATTCCTCCTTGCCATGTACATGATATGTTCACAGGTCCCATGGATTAGGATGTGGGCATCTGTGCGGGGAGGGTTTGATTTTGCCTGCGCTATAACAGGTGATGCCACCCCTGCTGGCTTGGGGACCGTACTCTGAGAATCCCTGGATGACTCCAGGGACCAATTACAGCCTGCACAGTTATGGGGAGGATTGCTTGTCAGTAAAATTTGGTGGAAACGTGCATGTCTTATGGAAAATTAGCATTTTGTGTGGTTTAAGAGTCTATCAAACTTTTATGCAAAATGTTGCTTAGTACAATATTAGCCCCAACATCCTTGTGGACATTCCAACAGAAGGACCAGACCAAGGCTCATTTCCCATGACTTCAGCATCCTGCCCAGTCCCCATTAGTCTGACTCACCCCTCACGCCTGTGCCTATTGTCTTTGTTGCTGCCAGGGCGTTCCCCTTCTCTTTAGCTATTGAGACCCTGCTCCTCTCTAAGACTCGGTTTGCAGCCTCCCTCTGCCAGGACGCCTTCCCCAGTTGCTCTGGCTGAATGTTGTCTTGCTAGTTTACGAGATGCCCTCACACATGAAATCATTTATTCCCCACAACAGCGCTGTGAGGTGGGTCGTACTTCCATTTGCAGAGGCAAAGAACAAGGCAACAACAAAACATAGTGAACTGCTCAAGGTCACTCAGCATCTGCAGGTCTGGGGACTCCGTCTCTGTGATGGACTAAATATTTGCACCCGCTTCCCAAATTTATACATTGAAACCCAACCCCTGATATGATGGTATTTGGAGGGAGGCCTTTGGGAGATGTTTAGGCCATGAGAGTGGAACCCTCATGAAGGAGATTCCTTTAGAGAAGAGATCCTGGAAGTGCTCTGGCCCCTTTGGGCCACGTAAGGACACAGTAGAAGATGCCTGTCAATGAACCAGGATGTGGACTCTCACCAGACACTGATTCTGCCAGTGCCTTGATCTTGGACTTTCAGCCTCCAGCACGGTGGGGTATGAATGTTCATGGTCTGAGCCACTCTGTCTATGGTGTTTCTATCATAGCGGCCCAGGGAACGGAGAGGAGAGTCTCTCAAACCGTGACTCCGAGCCTGAGCGTGCCTGGCACTGGGACAAAGGACAGGCATTGTTAGGGGAACTCACAGCTGGGAACCCCAGGTTGACTGGCCAAGTCTCAGCCTCAGGTGAGCAGGGCATCCTCTGGAGGCTGTGGCTTCCTTTGAAGCTCCTTTCTTGCCTGTCTATGTCAAAGGCAAATTCTCCCTTGTTATACTGCTCTTTACTGGGTATTATTATTATTAGTATTACTTTTAAAAATATATTTTATTGATGATGCTATTACAGTTGTCCCAACTGTTCCTTCTTTGCCCCCCTCCTCCCAGTCCCACATTCCCTCCAGCAATCTCCCCCCTTAGTTCATGTCCCTGAGCCATGCATGTATGTTCTTTGGCTTCTCCATTTCCCATACTATTTTTAACCTCCCCCTGTCTATTTTGCACCTACCATTTATGCTTCTTGTTCCCTGTACTTTTTCTTCCATTTCCCCCCTTGCCCCTTCTGGCTGATAACCCTCCAAATGATCTCTGTTTCTATGATTCCATTATTATTTTGCTTGTTTGCTTGGTTTGTTTTTCAGATTCAGTTGTTGATAGTTGTGAATTTGTGCCATTTTAATGTTCATAGTTTTGATCTTCTTTTTAAAAAAACTCTTGTAAATGGAAGTAGAGATTCTTGCTTGTGAGAGCAAATTTGACAAACTTAACTTGTCAAATATAAGTGCTGCCATGATCATTATGAGGTGAGATGAGCCACTGTCATTCGCGGCTTCATTCCTGGAGTTTCAGAGAAGGGGCTGTTGGAGTGATGAGCATCACAGATGTGGAGAAAGCTTGTTAAAACCAAACACTAGCAGCAATGCGTTTTCTGAAATCTGTAAACTTTGTGCACCATGCCATAGGTGGCCGTTGTTTGTTCTTTCATTTAAAAGCAATTCTTGATCCTCAGGACCGGGATTCAGATCTGGGTGAAAGGTTATACTATCAGACTAGCTTCCTGGGCTGAGAGAGGGATGAGGAGCATCACAGACGTATAAAACATTATAACCCTAGGGTAGTAATTTTGTAAGTCAAGTGTATGAATGGATGGTGATTCAGCACCAGTCCCTTTTTTTCCCCCCGGAAAGAATGTATTTTACTTTTGGGTGGTTGAGTCAGTGAGTGGGAAAGAAAAAACCATGGATAGATATAGAATTAAGACACAGATCCTAATGCCTCCTTCTGGCCTTTCTTACCTCTGTCTTCCCTAGAAAACTCCCTGATGTGTCTGTGTTCATTGACTTGAGAATGTGGGTGAACAGACTGGGACTGATGTTTGCTGGCTCGTGTGAGCAAAGCTTGTTGGGTCAGTTCCTCTGAGTAGCTATGAGGCAGTGCCCAGCCCAGCAGGCGTGTCCCTGAAGTGCATCTGTCATCAAAAAGGGAATTCCTCCTTGTTGCAAGTGAGTGTGATTGCTCGTCAGGTGAGGGAGCACCCTGAGCCCTGGGGCCCTGCCAAGATCATGCGGGTTTGGCTGTAGGAAGTGTTCTGGGATGTAAGGGGACAGTCTGTTGTAAACCTAGGGAGCGAAATTCACGGTAATGTAGTTAATACCATGATAGATGCATCCGCTTCACATTCTCAGGTTATGCCTTGAACACTTGGAAGAAATGTGAAATTAATTGATTAAATTATCAACATTCAACAGAAGTTCTTAAATGTGTTCCATGTCCTTATGCACTCCCAGAACATGAAATTTAACATGATAAATTTCCTCCTAACAGCCGATGAGCACCCACTAAACAGGCTTCTTAATTTTTCAGTGTTTACCAAATAAAGATATTTCTACAACAAGAGACTCAGTTTCTAGATCAATAAATACCTGTGACTGTAGAAGATGGTGTTCTCACGCTGCCATGGTGACAGAAGAAAATGATGATGAGGAGAATGATAGGAATTAACACTTGAGGAGTGTATATAGATGTATTACTACATTTAATCCTTGAACGACCCAGTGAAGGAGGCGCTATAATAGTCGTCATTTTACTGATGAGGAAATGGAGGCTTAGAAAGCTTAACAAATGTGCCCAATGTGACACAGCCAGCGAGTTCCAGGACTGAGCTGCAAACCAAGCATTTTGACTCCATAAACTGTTTTTCTTATACTGCCAGTAATAAACCAGTTCTTTCTTTCTAAAGACTTCATTCCTCTCCATTTCCGTTCATTTTCTTCATGTTGCTTAATTTTCTAACATTGAATGAGCACTTTGCTCTGTGCTAGCTGCAGTATTAAGAGGCAAGGATTTAAAAATGAGCAAAACTCAGGTCTGACCTGCAAGAAACTTGAAGGTATCTTTTCTTCTTCTTCTTCTTCTTCTTTTCTCCTCCTCCTCTCCTACTTCCTCCTCTTCTCCTCTCTTTCATCTCCTTCTCCTCCTTCACCTCCTTCTTTTCCTCATTCTTCCTTTCCTTCTTCATTTCCATCTCCATCTCCTTCTCCTTCTTCTCCTCTTTCTCCTCCTCCTCCTTTTTTAAAAAAGATTTTACTCATCTATCCCTAGAGAGAGGGGAAGGGAGGGGGAAAGAGAGGGAGAGAAACATCAATGTGTGAGAGAAACATTGATTGGCTGCCTGGGGACCTGGCCTGACTGGGAATCGAACAGGTGACCCTTCAGTTTGCTGGACAATGCCCAACCCACAGAGCCACACCAGTCAGGGCTGTATCTTTACTTCTTTACTGCCACTTTCTTCTCTTTTTCATGTTCCTTTTCCTTCTTCTTCCTCCTCATCTTCATCATTGGTAGTCACAGCAGATGATGGGCTATTCTACCAGTATTTCAAAAGAACTCTCCCTCTGAATGAAGGTTAACTGCTGAAGGCTGACAAAGCTGGAAGGCAACTGTGTATCCCCTTGTCAGGAAAATTCTGCCGGACAAAGGCAGACTTGAAAGGAAACGGTGCTAAAAGTACCACCCAGATGAGAAGGACAGATGGACAGCCACTCTTCAGATCGAGACAGCGCAAAGCTGGAGAAGGTGAAAAGGACGTTTGGTGCACAATCATACCCAGAGTGATGGCGATCGGCTTCCGTGTGTCTCCAGGTGCGCGCGCACAGAAAACGACTCGGCTGGGCGGAGCTCTGCAGGCTCATCTGCAGGGAGGACTAAAGGGGCAGGGAGGGGAGGAGAGAAAATGACTGCAATTTCAAAACAGATTTTTTTTAGGCGGTGGGGGGGGGTAGACTTCACATGCCATTTCAAACTCTGGGCCTGCTCAAGAAAATCAAGAGAAGATTTCATGTTCAAAGTATTTTTAGGCATTTAGTTTGCTTTTCATACTAGCTGAATGACATGGATTATTTGAAATGCACACTGCCCAAGGCTCTGGAGGAATTCCTGTGAGATCCTGTGGGCTCCAGTGGCAGAACACGGCCTGCTTCCCCTGGTGTTTCATTCCAGTCCATTTATCTCAGATGACCATGTTTCATGAGACTCGAGTTCATGGCTGTGTATTCCCGAGGGGTGCTGCCAGACCAGGTGGCATCACGCATGTAAAAGCACTTTCTGAACGATTCAAAATGGTCAGGAAATCACTTTAAGACCCCCCACAACTTATCCTTTCTGTTGGGATATTTTCTTAAAATAATCTGTTCTAAGCTTGTATGTATAATTAGGAGCTTTACAGAGCCCTCTGAAAGGAGTGATACAATGGGGTTTCCGTGTTTTTAAGTTTCACCTTTTTTTTTTTTTTTTTTTTTTGAGCTGCCATCAATTACTGTGCTCCTGGATGCTTCTTCCTAGGAGAGGTCTTGTGGGAATATGGAGGTCTCTCAGCAGGCCTTGCTCCCCTGGAGAGGCTGCGGTTCTCAGATGCTGTGTGAGTCAGCATTCTTCAGAGACCAGAACCAGTAGGGTATCACATGTATCACATTGATGTGTGCAGAAAGAGACATTTACTAAGGACTTTGTTCACACGATTATGGTAGCTAGCACATGTGATATGCGTCAAGCCGGCCAGCCAGTTGGAAAGTCAAGCAAGGTTTCTGTGTTGCACTCTGAAGGCAGGACTTCTTCTTCAGGGACCTCAGTCTTTTCTCGTAAGCCCTTCAACTGATTGGACGAGGCCCACCCACATTATAGAGGGCAGTCTGCTTTAAAGTCTACAGATTGCAATTGTTAATCACATCTTTACAACACCTCCACAGCAACATCTAAACTACTGTTTGACCAATCAGTTGGGTACATTAGCTTAGTCATGTTGGCACACCAAATTAGCCATCGTGGATGTCCAGGGTCCAGGGGCACTATGTCTAGAGCAGAAGGCTGATGGGGCTTGTCTTAGAACTAAAGTTAAACCTGTGCTGTGTGGTTGTGGGAACCCACCCCGCTTGGTTGTGACCTCTTACCTAAATAATACAGACTGTACGTCACAGTGGATCAGCCTGGTCAGAGCACAGGGCGTCTGACCTGAGAGTGGGGGAGAGGAAGCATCTGAGGGGGCTACACCCCTTCCCAGTGGCTACACCCCTAGTCAGGTGTCCTGTGCAGTGAACACCCTTTCCAGCCGTAAGCACTGCCTTTACTCAAGAAGAATCAAGCCCCATTATATAGGTGAGTAAGTGACCCCAGATATTGATAAACTTGCTAAAGTGCATACCCGAGATAAGCTTGAATCTAGAATTCTGGATTCTACAATGTAACTGTTGGGAGCTGCCCTGCCTGGTTTCAGAAGCTGTAACCCCCTCATAGCTAAGGCTGAAACCCCCTCATGGCTAAGGCTTCAGACCATAAGCCACTAAGGAGACAAAGCTTGCCTCCCTGGCAGGAGCACTTCTGCTCCTTTTTCCATAACTGGCCCCCAATGCTTGATTGGTTAACCAATGACAGGTAAGATTCCCCAAGTGGGGAATGACTTAAGACAGGTATGATCATGTGAAGGCCCCAGGGAAGGACTTGGGGGTCCATGGAGAAAGGGGGTGATGGATCCTTGCCCCTCAGCTCTGACAAAGCCTGAGTTCTCATTCTGCCTTCAAGAAGTCTCCTAATCTCTTGGCTGCCTTACTTCCTCTGCCTGACTTAAGCCTTAAACAATGACAGAGTGTGGTGCAGCCCTGTGCTGGAAAGGGTGGGTTCCCCGGGTAATCGGACCTGAGAAAGAATGTGTAAACTCCTGTGAAACCTGTTTTGCTAAGAATGCTCTTAATTAAATGATAAAGGTCCGAGCAGGAAATGAGTTTGTTTCCCAAAGTTTTGTAGCCCTTTAGCTAACAGACCCTGACTCAGAATAAGCCCTCAGAGTTCTTTGTATGTTATCTATTGTTTGATCCTTACTGCCTGACAATGATTAATGAACTTTACCTGTGCTCCTGTGCAATTTAAAAGCCAATAAAAACCTGTGAATGACCGAGGCGCTCTCCTCTTGAGAGAGTTGCCAGGCTCCTCCGAGGCACCCTCCCCTTGAGAGGGTAGCATGCCATCCCTTTTCCTCCACAGAACTCGGTAGTCCATGTGAATTTATCTTGTGTCTCATCCATAACACTGCGGACATTGCTGGCCGGTGTCTGTGTCAGTAACAAGAGTCTGCATGCCCTGATGATGTGTACCTCATCCTTCGGACGAGGGAGTCAGGGGAGCTGTGACCAGAAAAGAACCTCATCTCCCAGTGTCCCTCCTGCTGCTCCTCAGCTCACCAGTGTCAGAATACTTCATTTGATTATAAAATAAAAATGCTTTCAGAAAGTATTTCCTTCATTCACATGTTAGCATGAATGACCTACTCAGGCAATGATAGTAATTCTTTACATCTAAGAAAACCACCTGATGAATTTCTAATACAATATTTCCAAGCCAGTTCTTCATGGCTGTTGAAGACTTCTTTGAGGAAACTCATACTTAGTAACTTCAAGAAGTATTCAAAACTTTTTCCTAAAAATACTTTTTATTGAAGTATAACGACATACATAAAGGTACACAGTAAGTGTAGAGCTCAGTGAATTTTTACAAAGTGCATACACCTGTGTAACCCCTACCCAGATCAAGAAATAGAAGTGGTAACACAGAATCCCTTCCTGTAAAACATTGATGCTTAAGTTCTCCTAAAGATCCAGTGTTCAAAGAGATTATCACTTCAAAATAAGGCCTTGGGGTAATGATGAAGAATTCTAGTCAAATCTGTGCATCAGGCCAGGGTTAGGTTAATCTGCACTCAGCAAGTTAAGAATGAATGATGCTGTAGCATTATCTAAAATAGCCAACACATGAAAAGAACCTAAGCATCTGCTGATGTGTGAATGGATAAAGAAAATACGCTGTATATATATCATATTACATATGATGGAATATTATTCAGCCACAAAAATTGAGGAAATCCTGATATTTGTGACAACATGGATGGACCTTAAGGAAACTGTGCTAAATGAAGTAAGTCAGAGAGAGAAAGAAAAACACTGTATGATCTTATTTATGCTTAGAACCTAAAAAGCAAGCAAACAAACAAAAACCAAACTCAGAAAAAGAAATCAGATTTGTGGTTACTAGAGGTAGGAGGTTAATTGGGGAAAGGTGATCAAAAGGTTCAATCTTCTAGTTACAAAATGAATATGTGCTAAGAGCTCATTTATTCTGATGATTTCAAGCGTGATGGTTATAGTTGATTCATTTTGAACTTACTGAAGCATGATGATTATAGTTAGCATTGCTGTATGATATGTACGAAAGTTGTTAGAGTAAATCCTGAGTTCCCATCATAAGGAAAAACATTTTATCTTCCTTTTTTTTTTACTTTCTCTTTTCACTGTATCCATATAAGATGATAGATGCTAACTAAACTTACTGTGGTAATCATTTCACAATATATGTAAGTCAAACCATTATGGTGTACACTTTAAACATATATAGTGTTGTACGTCAATCACAGCTCAATAGAATGGGAAAAAGAAAAGAGAAAATAAAAGAACAAATGAGAAAGGTAATAATTAATTCCTGGCCTTTATTGCTTTTAAACCTTCTCTAACCTTAATCTCCTTTGACCTAGTGAATTTGTTTCCTGGAATCTGTTAGAGATTCAGAGAGTTTTTTGTAGAATTTGAGAAATTGGATTCAACTGAAGAATCCAGCACTGAGATACTAATTAAATCAACTTTTCATGTACTGGTAAATGGAATATCATGCAATGATTTAACAAATCAGACTCTTTGTTTAAATGCTCATGATATAGTGAAAAGGAAAAAAAGGCAAGATGGAAGAACTATATACATATTAGACAATAAAGATTCAATTTTTGTTTAAAATGTCCAAAAAATTGGAAGGAAATACATAAAAATACAAACAATGTTGATTTTCTGTAGGTGTGGAATTATAGATTTTAATGTTATTTTCATGCTTTTTGTTTTGTTTATAATTTAAAATTTCTAAATGAGTGTATGTTGCTTTAGTAATAAAATATTTATAACTTTTTAATAAAACCATTTACCTTTGTTGTTTGTCTACTATTAAATAACTCTATTTTTGTTAAAAAATAAATATGTGGAGGAAAAATATGCTTGTTTTATCATCAGGAAAAGACACAGCAATAATTCCTTTTCCCAAATTCTGCAGCTCGGATAACTCTTGCAGCTCCCCTGAAATTACATGACCAGCTCTTCTGAATGTGGTACAAACCTTTTGAAAACTGAGACTGTAAATGACATGGAGCCAAACCAACGGCATACATTTGCCTTCCTGAAAGGCCTTTGGGACCTTCAGGAAAACACATACTTACTTGTAGCATGGGTTTCAAAGTATGTGGGCTTTTGTTTTATCATTCTTTAAAAATTAATCATCTAAGACATGGCTTGCCTCTTCAAACAGCCACATCAAAATTACGACTAAAATAAAGAACAACCATCACTCAGAACCATCAGAAATCGAATTGAATGGAAGCCTGACAACTATGGAATTAAAGAAACCACATTCATCCAGACTGAGTTGGCAGGCTGCTGTGGCGCATGTCTGAGATTCCATCAACCCTGCTAACATGATTTGGCCTGCCTTGGAGATCCCCAGAGACTCTGTCCCACCCAGTTCATAGGCCCACCCAAGCTGCTTTTCCATATGAATGGCTGGTCTTGGCTCATGCTTTACAACTTCCTAAATCCTCTCAAACATGCAACAGCAGGCTTCAGTGAGCCCCAGACCCAGCACTAGCAGCAACTAGCCTAGATTCACAGCTTGGCTTTGCCTGGAAGTTTTTAAGCTCAGCACAACTAGCAGCCATTTCAGATTGCTTTATAGCTTAGGCAGGGTGGCCCCAGGCAAAACACAGGTAGGGGGTGATCTTGGCCTGCACCTCTTGAAAAACCCCAGGGCCAGTGTACCCAGTGGACAGCTACAGCCAACATTGGAGTACTCCTCCCCTGTCTTTGCACAGCTCATCCTCCACAAAGGGCTGAGGTTGGTGGTAAGTGGTCACTGCCAATCCTTGTAGCTGTATGGCCTAAGTAAATCTCTCCCATTGACCTGCCAATAGCAACTAAGGCTCAACTACAAGAATGGGTTGTACTCAGCCCATATGAAGGATGCATTTTTTGAGTACCCAGCTTGGGTGATAGGGCAGGCTGTGCTACTGGACCCTACAGGACACCTACTACATTAGGCAACACTACCAAGACATGGAGTCAAAGCAGCTCTACCTAATATACAGAAACAAACACAGGGAGGCTTCCAAAATTAGGCGACAAAGAAACATGGCCCAAATGAAAGAATGGATGAAAACTCCAGAAAAAGAGCTAAAAAAAAATGGAGATAAGCAATCTATCAGATGCAGAGTTCAAAATACTGGTTAAAAGGATGCTCAAGAAATAGTGAGGACTTCAGTAGCATAAAAAAGATCCAGTCAGAAACAAAGGGTACACTAATTGAAATAAAGAACAATTTATGGGGAAACAACAGCAGAATGGATGAGGCTGAGAATCAAATCAATGATTTGGAACATCATGAAGCAAAAAAAAACCCCAATCAGAACAACAACATGAAGAAAAAAGAATCCAAAAAAAATGAGGATAGTATAAGCAGCCTCTTGGACAAGTTCAAGAGGTCCCACATTCACATAATATGGACGCCAAAAGGAGAAGAGAAAGAGTAAGAAATTGGAAATCTATTTGAAAAAATGATGAAAGAAAACTTCCCTAATTTGATGAAAGAAATAGATATGCAAGTCCAGAAAGCACAGAGAGTCCCAAACTAGATAGATACAGAGAGACCAACTCCAAGACACATTATGATTAAGATGCCAAAGGTTGAAGATAAATAGAGGATTTTAAAAGCAGCAAGAGAAAAGAAGTTAGTTACCTACAGGGAAGTTCCCATAAGACTGTCAGTTGATTTCTCAGAAGAAACTTTGCAGGCTAGAAGGGACTGACAAGAAATATTCAGTCATAAGAAGCAGGGACCTATAGCCAAAATTGCTCTACCAAGCAAAGCTATCATCTAGGATTGAAGAGCAGATAAAGAGCTTCCCAGGCAAGAAAAAAAGCTAATGTTCATCATCACTAAACCATTATTATATGAAATGTTAAAGGGACCTGCTTAAGAAAAAGAAAAAAATCAAAACTATGAACAATAAAATGGCAATAAATACATACCTTTCAACAATTGAATCTAAAATGACAAACTAAGCAAACAAGAGGAATAGAGACAGAATTATGGCTACAGAGAATGTTTTGATGGTTGCCAGATAGGAAGGGCTGTAGGGGAAGGGGTGAAAAGGTGGGGAGATTAAGAAGTACAAATAAGTAGTTACAGAACAGCCATATGGATACAAAGTACAGTATAGGAAATGCAGTAGCCAAAGAACTTATAGGCATGACCCACAGACATGAAATATGGTAGGGGGATTGCCTGAGGGAGTGGGGGATGCTGAGTGGAGGGAGCCAAGGGGGAAAAATCAGGACAAGTATAATGGCATAATCAATAAAATATAATGAAAAAATAAGTCGGCTTAATGCAGAAGATAGATCATGGGGAATCTTGCAAATGCCATAAAAGTTTGAAAAAGATCAGGAACCAATTGCCAACAGAATGTGCATCTTCATAGGATGTTGTCCGAAAGCTCACCCAAAAAATGTTCTAAAAAACCAAACCCAAGCGAAGAAGGTGCCTTCCAGGGGTCATCCCCTCCATCTCCCTCACTCCACCCTCCTCAAACAGCAGAGGCAGACCTTGAAGTTCTCTGGCATGTCATCCACTATGGCCCCCTGCCAGGCTCCCCCTGCTCCCCCCAACCCTGCATGTTGCCGTGCATACTCTTTATTACTCAGGCCGGCACACATTCTTCCAGTAGAGCGCTTTGCTCACTGAAAGGTCATGGCCTGGCCACTGTGCTTCCTTCCACAGGACACCTTTCCCTCCTTAAGAAAAGGAGTTGTATCTAACTGAATATTGTTTCCCAGCATCTAGCATGGTGCTTGTAGATGGCAGGTTCTTAACAAAAATTATTCAAATAAATGCAAGCAAAAAACAATTGATCATCTATACATGCTTGGTCATTCTCAATCACAACACCCCATTCCCTATTTCTGTTAAACAGGAGAAAGAATTTTTAATATTTTTCTTTTGCAATTGAAACCTCATGGAGTGCACACTCAGGTGTCTTTGCCCAGTTGTTCAGGTGGGGGTGGTGGTGGAGGGTCATGGACACAGAGTGAGTTTTGCAACCTTGAACCTTGAGAAAGTGAGTGCACGTGTTTGTGTGTGGATTTGCCCCTAGGAAACGAAGCCCAGAGACATGCCAGGTTTTGAGAGCTGAAGTGAACTGCCAGCATGTGGGTAAGTGTTAAGAGGAGAGGCAAAGGGGCTGCCACGTGGAGTGCCCAGGAGGGCATGGTCGTGTGGGCGGGAGGGAAGAGGCCTCCAAGCAGAGCAGACAGTGCTTGCTTGGGACATGGGGGAGGGGCGTGGACGGTGAATGATTTTTTTCCTGATAACTGTAAAATGCTAGGGCTCAAAGAATTCTGCGTGACCATCTTACCCAACACGGTCATTCTGAGATGGGGACACTGAAGACGAGACAGTTAGGCACGTGGCCCGGGGAGGGACCCAGTTCCCTGCAGAGGCAGGATGTAAACCAGGGCTGGATTTCCTACCCCAGCATTCTTTCTCTGCCTCAGGCCTGGTGACTCTCCCAACTAAGTGACTCTTTGAGGGGACCAGTGGGCGAAGAGCTCCTTTTCTCAAATAAGATGCTTTATCAGGTGGCATCGCCTTTCCTTAAGAGCTGCTGCCATTTTCCAAAGCCACTGTCAGATGGTTACTCCTTGAGGTGTCCTCGTCCAGCCCTATGGCTTACTACACAGCCAGTGAGGAGGAGAGATGGGTTGGTGAGAGATACAAGGTTGGAGGGATATTTTTGAGATTAGGTTTGGCCAGAAACCAACCCTGAAACAAGGATTTGAGGGCAAGTAGTTGCTTAGGGAGGTGACCCCGGGAAGCACTACAAGGGGAGGAGGAAGTGGTGCAGGGAAGGGAAGGAAGCCAGTGAGTGGAGTTATCAAACCGCCGTGAGTAACTGCAGCTCAGCTCTGCTGGGGACTTGGGGAGATGGTGTAGAACACACCCCTGAGAGGAGCTTTCTCAGCTGCAGCGTGGTGGCTGTTTGGGGCTGCGTGATTTCTTGGTGTGGGGGCTGTCCTGTGTATTGTCAGCTGTTCAGCAGCAGCCCTCGCCTCTACCCACTGGAGAGAAGTAGAATCTCCCTTGCACCCCCAAGTTGGGACAACCCCAAAGGACACCAGACATTGACAAATGTCTCCTGGGGGACAAAAATTCCCAGGGTTGAGAAACGCCTAAGAGCTATCCCAATCAAGGGACAAAGAAACTGGGATATGGAGTATGTGTCCTCAGACTCTCCATCTGGCGTTAGTAGAGGGGTGTTTTTGGGGACATTATCTTTTTGAAACTCACTGGCTTTCTCAGTCAGAAAGGAAGTTCTCAGGTAGAGATTTGCAGGGCAAATAGCTCTTCGATTTGTGGGTAGGTTTTGAGGACATGGGTGGGGCACAGACAGCATCTACCATATGTGGTCATCTGAGGACCCACTTTATTATTTATTCATTTAATCCTCATTTCTTCATTCATTCCACAAATGTGCATCAAAGATCTACTGTGTGCTGGGCATCAGGCATGACACTTGAGATTCAATATTGAATGGTAAGCAAAAAGTGAGCTTCTTTACTATCTTAACCTCATTAGAACTAACAGTCTAGAAGAGCAATGGGCATTAATCACATAATACAAATGAATTTTTAAAAAGATTTTATTTATTTATTTTTAGAGAGGGAAGGGAGGGAGAAAGAGAGAGAGAGAGAAACATCAATGTGCGGTTGCTGGGGGCCGTGGCCTGCAACCCAGGCATGTGCCCTGACTGGGAATTGAACCTGCGATACTTGGGTTCGCAGTCTGCGCTCAATCCACTGAGCTACACCGGCCAGGTCAAATGAATGTTTTTAATTGCAGCTGTGCTAAGTATTAAGATAGATACACAATATGGAAATAAATCGTATTTATTCCTATGACAGTTCCTCCAACACTACCTTTAGGACCTTTACATTTCTTATTCCCTCAACCCAGAACATTCCTTTTTCTAGACAGCATTGCTTGGTCCTCCACTCCATTTGGGCACCTTCTGTTAAGTGCCTTCTCTTTTAGAGAGGTTTTCCGTGACCACATGATCTAAAGTAATGCTCTTGTCCGTTTGCCCTTTGCCCTGTTTATTTGTGGTTCATAACACCTATCATACCTGATGGGGTTTATAGTTAATGTTTATTGGCCCTCCCTGCCACATCGATTGTTCTTTCCTCTGTTTCCAGCAGCTAGGACATTCAAAAAAATCCTTGTGTGAATAATCTGGAGAGATTCACTTGGTCAGGGGTGAAGGAAAACTTTCTGAAAGCATTGACAAGCCAAGATCTAAACAGAGTGGAACTTACCTGGATGAAGAGGGCCGGCAAGAGCCTTTCCAAACAGCAGGAACAGCATGTGGAAAGTCTCTGTGGATGGAAGAGGCACGGTGGCCTTAAAGAACTAAAAGAAGGCCAGTGTGCCTGGAGCAGAGAGAGCACAGAACTATTGGTTAGAATTTTAATCTTTAGACCAGAAACAATGGGAAGCTGTGCAAAGGAAAGTAGAAGAGTGGCAAACACAACCAGATTTCTGTTTTAAAAGGACCATCTGGCTCTAGGATCTAGAATACAGAAGGGGAGGAAGAACAAAACACCATCATCGTGCTGTGTTTCATCCTCACAACCTTATACCCAAGTGGCTGAACATCTGTGTATGTAAGTATACATATGTCCTTGAATTCCTAGGGATGGAAAAAGCATTCTTTTCCCCAAAAAGCTTTCAGACAGCACTTCTGCCCTGTGCTCCTCATTGGTGTCCACGTCTTTAGAGTGTCTCTAGTTTTGCTCGAGGAATGAGGAGCTGTGTTTGCCTCCCTTTCTTTCAATGCGTCCTTTATCTTCTGGAGTCCTTGTTCCTTAACTGATCTGGGTGAAACCAAGGTACGTCCTGGATGCTGAGATCCTGTGGAGGACTGTCTTACTGTTCACAAACATTTGATGCTTTTTCCATGGGAGGAAATCCATCCTTGCCTGTGGCTTGCTTTGTCTGACAGTGTGACCTTCACCACAATATTGTGCTGAGAGCGTCACACCGCACCACAAGGTGTGAGCAGAAAGCATATGTGTTTCTTCTGACACGGAAGTTTTCCCAGCCACAGCACGGTTGTACTGCCTTCTGCCTCGCATGCACATAATAAACATTCATTGAAGAAAGGCAAACAAAAGGAAAAAGGCCCAATTAGGTGTTGAGATAAATAGCCAAGGCCTATTCGCAGAGTTTCCACTAGCAAGCTGTGATGTTATTATTTTGATATTCCAGTGGCCACACATATTTCTTAAGAGACCCTGTACAGACACTGTAGAAGTAAAACGATCATTTTTGGAGACTTATTGAAAGTGCTGCCCCTGCGGGCCAATGGGGGGAAAGACTTGGGTGGGGCATGGGAAGCACTAATAGGCAAGTTATTTTGAGCTTTAACATCCCCCCCCCCGCCCCCCCAGAGGCACGGATACATGGAACAGACGGACAGATCTAAGAAGGGCCTGGATAAAAGAAGGTGAAGAAATTAGTCAAAGAACGTATATGCATAGGCCATGGACACAGACAACATTGCGGAGAAGGCCAGGGGAGGTGGGGGGCTGGGGCTGGGTAGAGGTGGGCACAAGGGGAAGGGAAATGAGGGACATTTGAACAGTGTCAACAATAACAAAAAAAAAAATCACTCTTCAGGGTCGGGCACCTGAACAGCAGATTTTCTCTGGCAGCTGTTCCCTCACTTTTAATCAGATGTTTCTCCCCACTGAGATCAGAGGAGGGGCCAGCAAGTATCTGTTCTGGAAGACTGGAGCCTTAGGACTCTTCCCTGAGACCAGGGACCGAGGGACCTGTTCTGCAACGTGCTATCCAAATTTCCCCTTCTTAGGCGTTCTCCGTAGGCACGGCTGTGGGCGCCTCCAGACCTGGAGGCACCTCCTTACGGCTACTGGCTGCGTCGAGAGGGGAGATGACGGCCTGGGTTGTGCCTGAGGTTCGTGGGGCACCGTCGCTGTTGCTGGTGGGACTGGCTGTTTCCCCAGCCCTTCCTCTGCAACCTCCCCAATCAGAGTCTCCTTCCGCATCTGGGGCCGTCTCACCAACGTGCAGACGCTTCCGCCTCCGAGAGGCGCACCCGGAAGAGGCTTCCGTGCAGGACCGGAAGTGAACTTCCGGCTGAGTTCACCTGCTGGAGGCAGAACCTCGGTGCTGGGGCTGGGACGTGGGCTCTGGGGTTGGGACAGCCGCGGCCGTGCCGTCCCGCTTCGCCGGTGCTTCCTGCAGCGCGTGTCCGATTCCTGGACACCCAGCTCCACGCACGTGTGTCCCGGCTGCGCATTCGCTCTCCAGGGCCTGTTACCTGAAACCAGGTGCTGCTGACCTCAGGTCAGGAACTCTTGAGGGTTTAATTTTTTCTGCTATTCATAGCTAGCAGGGTGGCTTCCAAAATATTATTTAATGGCTAAATAAATGATTTCCTCAATTGTGTGGTACCAAGTGACCTCGTATTGACCGCCTACGGAACGTGGTGCCATTTGAATGGCAAGTCTTTGCTTAAGAGATTATATGGAGGGGTTCGTTGCATGGGAAAAATCCTGTGAACCTAGGTTTACAATTTATCTTCTCAGCCAGGGCAGGGGTTGTAACTGTAGGACGTTATACTTCAAGAAAAAGGAAAGTTTCTAAAAATCAAGTTGTGAATCTTCTATTTGTGATTTTTTTCCTACTGGCTGTTCAGAGTCAAAATTTAATTGGTCATTAAGTTAACCTTCATCATTCGCATATTTTCATTTTTCTTTTACCCATTGGTCCTCATTTTCTGGTTTTATTAAACTTATTGATTTGGCAGTCAAGGTGTAAGTCAATTTAAAAAGTAAGTAAATGCATACAGAGTTCGAAGGGACACTGTGGATTGTCAAATCCAGTATGCAGGTTGCACATTAAGCAGTTGACGGTCTGAAGAGAAGGGGCCTGAACAAGTGCTTGTTCATTTCGGAGACGGGCCAGGAAAGCAGGTCTTTTACTTCTTAGACAAATATTCCTTCCTCCATTCCACGATGACGCCATTCTTAGCAAGCGCAGCTTACCTGTGACAGTGGGGAAGAAGCAAAACAGAAGTCTTTGCTTCAGTTTCAGGAACAGGGTTTTTAGAATTAAACAGTTTCCGGTAACAGGTCAGTTCGGTTAATTTGTGCTGTTGCAGCCACTCATGATGGTTATGCTTGTGATGCTAGGACACTGGGTTCTTCTGGAGTCTTCTGCGGCTGCTGCAGCATTTCTGGCTGGAGGAGGATGAACAACTGTCTTCGTCCTGATGAAAATTAGCGGCAGTTCATCTTAGTGATTGCGACGGTGTACGGCAATGACGGTAAGTCAGATTTTCATTCATCTATGTGAAATATTTTTATATGTCTAATGCTGAAGGCTCAACAAATGTCGGCACGTAAGGCATATGCATTAAACATTTTTATTGGTGAATGTAATATATTATGTTTATGCAGGCAAATACAATATATTTTAAATATAGAGCCGTGGATATGGAACACATAACAAATCTATTACCTGTGTAAGCATACCTTCCGGAGGAATTCTCTTGCCTGGCTTCCTCACATTCCCTTATTTCCTTAATTCCCATGTTCTCTTTCCTGACTCACTGTTTTCTTTTTGTACTAAGGTAGGATGAGGGAAGACATGTATGATGGAGAAGGTTGTGCATAGTAGTTCTCAAAGGCTCATTTATACCCAGATGGCCATAAGCAACAGCCCTGCAGTTCTAATCATGAACTTACCCCCAATGTACTGATACCTTTCCATCCTAAACTGAAAGCACAGCTTTGGGTGAAATAAACCATCTTTTGAGTGCTGAATTTGCAAGCAAATTGTACACACACACACACAATTAGATCATAAAAATGAATCAAACTACTTGGTGATTTTTTTTTCATCTAATACTGGGTAAAGTGACAAGACTGAAACCTCAAGAAAGATACTTAACTCTTCTTTTTCCTCACTGGTGCTGCCTCTGAGCCTGTACAGTGATGTTGTAGTTGGGGATGGTCATGTTGTGTTGCAATTCCTTTAGTTCTCACTGATATGAAAAGAGTTCTAAATGTACCTCAAGTTTGGGGCTATAGTAGATTAGACTACAGCAATACTTTGGGGTAATTCATTTCTCTATCATTTGGAAAATTATTCGGAGAAGATACTAAGAATTTTGCAGATAACGCCTCTCAATGATAATGTTGTAAATATTTAAGTACAATTATCCTAAGTATGACTAACTATTTCTAAATGCAGTTAACATAATAGTAATACCATATATTTATATGTCATCTTATCTCCAAGGAGCTCTAGGTGATTTACAAATTGTTTATATACCTGCGTATAGCTCCCAGATTCTCTGGGAAGCAAGCCGGGACAGGCTCTGTGAATACTGTTTCAAGACAAGGAATTTGAGATTCACTGAATGGCAAATCCAGACTCATCCAGTATGTCAGTGTTTGAGTTAGACGCTCTTGGCACCCATGTCCTTCCCGTTTTATTATTTTCGGCGGGGGCCTGCAGTCTTCATTCCTGTGTGATCAACTTTCTTCCTTGTAGCTGGCTTTCTGAACACTGTCACACCACACGCTACTGCGTGAAGTTCAAGGCAAACTGGAATCGGTGTTGTTTCAGTAAGGGATTGAGACTTCCTTCCTGCTCACAGGAAATTTTGACAGCAACCACATCACATTGTTGTGAATCAATCTCTTTTTAAATATTTGGTGAATACTGTGGCAAGGACTGAGGGGTTTACTGGATCTAGAATTTTACCAGGGAAGGGAGGTGATGGGGTACAATGGACAGAATGCTTCTCTGTGGTTTCATAGATCTGGGTTCTAGTCTTCAGGTGTCTGGCCTTTGCCAGAGATCTGTGAGCTGAGCTGGAGCCAGGAGAACCGTCCCAGGAGTGGGGCTTCAGGAAATGAGTCTGACTTGCAGGGGAAGGCATATTGAGACACCTAGCGCTAAATCCTTTCTGTAAACTCACAGCCTTTCCCTCTTTTCCTGCTACTGTCACAGACGTTTGGAAATTTCAGAATCCAAGGGCAGCGCTGGTGATAATTGCTGTCATTCTCGAGGCCTTTCCTTGTCATTATTCCCTTTCATCTTGTGTCCTGGGTTCTAGCTGTGTGATGCTGGGCAAGTGATTGAACTCTTCTGGGTCTCTGTTGAATGAAGTTGAAAAGGAGGGGTTCCACTAGACCGAGTGGTTGTTAAATTGTGCCTTTTGAACTTCCGAGAATCAGGGGAGAGTTCTTAGCTTCTGAGAGCATTAAAGAAGCTACTCGGGTAGGTTTCCTCAATCCTTTACCTCACGTTTAATTATAGGAGCTTTGCTTTTCATGTGTGTTAAATAGTGGCATTATTTGAAAAAAAAAAGGCTTCACCCACTAAAAAATAAGTTTAGTTTTACATCTGTCAAGAGGGATCAAAAGAAAAAAGAATTTTGCTTTCTACCCAAGACAAACAAAGATACAATATATGAAACTGCAGTTGCCAAGACAGTGGCCGTCAGCCCATGCACATGAGGAAACTACGTACCAGAGACCGGAGAGAGAATTATCCAAAAGCGTTACAAGGAGTAATCTCTGGTGCCAACACTGGGCGGGGAATAATGCCTCTTCCCACCAGCCAGACGGGAGAGCCTTACAATTCATGGAGCCCTGGGTAGAGTGTTCAGAAGAGTCTTGTCTCAGTCGCCGGAAATAATTAGCTCTAGGCCACAGGCGGCAAACACAAGGCCCATGGGCCGAATCTGGCCCCCCACCTTGTTTTATCTGGCCAGGTGCCTTGTTTCTACTCAGCAGCAGCACCGAGCTCTTGCTTAACTGTTAAGGAGTAGTTACATTTATACAGTCCTAAAATTACATTTGGTCCTTTTGATAGGGGACTCAAGACTTGGAAAATTTTAGCTTAAGGTAGAAAGCTGTAAGTCTAGCAAGTAATGTGTATGTTAAGCTTTTGTTTCAGAAACTACAGATGGGGCCCATTCTGGCTCCTGGGAAAAGCAGCCGACCTCCTGGGGCACTGGCTAGAGATTACCGCCTGGGGACCTGTTGGAGGCATCCGGGCCTTTTGTGTGACCCCCCCCCCCCTTGGGAATAGCTAACTTCGGAAGAACAGGAATGCTGCAGCTTCTCTCACCTAATCCTACCTGAATCTCAAAGCCCTCACCACACTTTGTTTGTCCTCCCCCACCCCCTTATAAAAGATCTGGCTAGGAAAAAGAAGGGAAGATGGTTTGTTGGGGTATGAACCCACCATCTTCTTGGCTTGTCGGCCATCTGAATAAAGCGCCCATAAAAGATTCAATCACTGTCATTGCTTATTGGATTTGGTAGTGACAGGTAGCCTGAATGCCCGTGTCTTTTCCGGTTGCATATTTTGGTGACTCCGTGCCGGGACAGACTTTGGGACTCTCTGCTAAGTCTGGGTATTTGTCGGGGAGTCCCATTGGCTGCCTGGACTGAGAGGCCCTGGGGGTTTGGAGTCAGAGAATCCCAAGCAGCTGCCAAGTGAGTTCACTCGGGGATTCTCCCAACCCCCGCTCCCAGCACCTCTCGCCGTGCCTCACAGTGGATTGAATCGCTGCACCTTCTGGTTCAGGTTGAAATCCCGGGTTACAACATAAGGCGTCTGTTCTGTTTGGAGTTCTGTCTGGTCCAAAAGGACATCTGTTCTGTTTGGGTACCTTCTGTTTGGAGCTCCGTGGAGTTCCGCCTGGTAGAATGGCGGGGGGAAGCCTCCATTCCGCGGAACGGCCCTTTGGGCCAGTTCTAATTCATCGACTTATGAGCATATATGGAAAGGGTATGTTGTTTTGCTTTAACACTGTTCTGTTTGTGTCCTGTATAACTTAGACTCAGGAGAGCGCTGGTTGCTGAATGGGTCTTTAAATTACTGTATTATACTGTAACTAGAGTTGTTTTGTCAAAAATCAGGGAAGTGGGACAAATGGCCTTATCTAGAAGTTTCTGGGTTTACATAATAAAGATGCATGCAGAGTTAAAAAGAAAAAAAAAGAGGAAAATCAGTTAATGGCCCAGAGAACAGAGAATTTACATATGAAAGATAGAAGGTCAGAGGAGAGGGGTCAGGAAGATCTAGATATTATGACCACTGCAGGCTGGTCAGAGTTCCCCCAGCCCCAGCGGATTCACTCCTGTGAGTGAAATGGGAAAAGTGCGCCTGAACTGGCATCGCTGTCTTGAATGGGTCAAGGAACCAGATTCGGTGGAGGAAAAGCCCCTGCCAGGGCAGGGCAATATCCTTTTTGGAGACTTCTCAGTGAGAGTAAGGCCAGAAGGCCAGTCTGCTAGGTGTTATTGGGCACATACTCTGTTTTCTACATGGATCTGTTAAACCGGGAAAGCTCAAATCCTTCTTATGGACATAACCCTGCTAAAATGACTGATTTGGTTCCATCAGTTTTTGCCACTTACCATCTCAATTGGGCAGGCATAGGAGCCTCATTGAATTCTTTGCTTCAGTAAGGGGGATGAGAGAGGCTGGTGTTGGATAAGGCAAATGAAGAGGCTCGGAGGTTACACTAAGAAAATCCAGATGGGGCTCTGGGCCTTCCCAGGGCAATACCTGTAACCGAGCCCAACTGGGACCCTTAAGGGGATGGCCTTTCTCTCTTAGAGCATTATAAGAGATGCCTCCTTGAGGGAATGGGAAAGGCATCCCTGAGCAGAAAAGTCTGAGTATGGTGCAGGCCGTGCAACTAAAGTCCACAGAAGACCCCTCCCAACACCAGGAAACAGTTAAAAAGATTCCTGGGAATGGCAAGGGACTGCTGCATTTGAATTCCAAACTTTGGGCTCACTGCTAATCCACTGTGTGAGGCTCTGAAGGAGCCAGACTATAGCCCTGTAGAGTGGACAAAGGAGAGCACTCAGGCTTTTGAGTCCCTGAAAGTGCACCTGGCTTCAGCACCAGCCTTGGGGCTTTCAGGCCTACTGGAGCCCTTTCAATGATATGTGTGTGAGAAACAGGGCATTGCTCTAAGTTCCTCACCCAAATGCTTAGTTGACATTTGTAGCCCATCACATAATTGTCAAGGAAATTAAACCACACTGTCCAAGGGTGGCCAGCCTGCTTGAGAGTGGCAGCCACTTGCAAGCCCTTGGAGGAAGCTGAAAAAGTTTGCCTTGGGGCAGCCTGCGCCAGTTATGTGTCCCAGCAAGTGCTGAGCCTGCTGGAGCAAAAGGGAACTATGTGGCCGACTGCTGAAAGAACGGGCAGGTACCAAGCCCTTTCTTCTCGACAATCCCAACGTGTCCCTCAAAACTGTAAGTAAAGTAATTCCTGCCTTTCCTCTCCTAGACCCTGACTCGGCTGCACTAATACATGACTGTGCTGAAATAACTGATGACGTGTATTCTAGCAGAATTGATTGACAGGACCATCCTGTAGAAGAAGCAGACTGGGCTCTCTGTGCAGATGGAAGCAGTTATACGGACAAAGGAAGCAGAGAGGCTGGGTATGAAGTGGTGACTCTCGAAGGAGTAGTGGAGGCCAAGGCCCTGCCACCAGGAACCTCTGCCCAGAAGGCTGAGCTGATCGCATTGACGAGGGCACTGGAATTATCACAAGAAAAAAGAGTAAATGTGTACACTGACTCAAGGTGTGCCTTTTTGATTTTGCATGCATGTGGTTCAATCTGGAAAGAAAGAGGACGGTTAACCTCCAATAGAAAGGAAATTAAGCATGCAGCAGAAATTTTAAAATTGTTAAAGGCTGTTTAGGTACCTTTACAGGTGTCAGTTATGCAGTGCCCAGGGCATCAGAAAGAGGACACTAACGTGGCTAGAGAAAACAGTCTGGCTGCATGGGCAACAGAAGAGGCTGCTAAAGGAATATTTATGATGCCATTGGTACTTGTTCTAGACTGGTCAAAATTTGACCCTGAATATTCGATTGCAAACTTAGAGAAAGTTAAGGGATGGGGTTTTAATGAAGAAGGTCCTGATAGCCAATAGTAAAAGAATAAGAAAGGAGCTATACTGTTTTCCTGAACATTTAGTAGAGCCACTCATAAAGCAATTGCATGAGGCCACACAGTGTGGAAAAGACTCATTAGCCACCTATGTCAAACTGTGGCTCACAGGTCCTGGAATTTCCAAAGCAATAAGAAAAGTAACTGCTAGATGTGTTGTATGCCAGAAGAACAACCCCAAAACAGAAACCCACCAAAAGGAAGAAGGAAAGCAATATCAAGGACAGTGCCCATTTGAGGACTGGCAAATAGACTTTACCCAGATGCCACTGGTCTGAGAGTGGAAATGTTTGTTAGTCTTTGTTGTCACCTTTTTCCAGGATGGATAGAAGCCTGTCCTACTAAAATAGAGAAATCTGCAGAGACAGTGAAAGCTTTACTGAAGGAAGTAATCCCTCACGTTGGCCTCCCTGGCAGCATCCAGATTGTTAATGGACCTGCCTTTGTTTCAGAAATTATACAGGAGGTTAGTAAATTTTAGGAATTCAGTGGAGACTCCACATGGTATGGAGACCTCAGGCTTCTGGGAAAGTAGAGAAAATGAACCACACCTTGAAGAAAAATATAGCCAAAGTGTGTCAAGAAGCTCATCTTCATCGGGATCAAGCTTTACCTATTGCCCTGCTCAGGATAAGGCTGGCTCCTTGAAGTGGGATTCCGTTGAGTCCCTATAAACTTGTGTACAGGTAGCCATTTCAGGTCACAGTTGGGGTGAGGGATATGTGTATAGATAGAAAACTAAAGGTAAAGAAATATTTACAACATTTAAATCAGACCTTAGCTGTGATGAATGACCTTGCCTGTATTAGAGACTTCTCTCCCACAGGTTTGTTGCATTCCTTTGAGCCTGCAGACAAAATGCTACTCAAGATTTGGATGACAGCATCTCCAAAAACCCAACTAGGAGGAAAGTGGGCTGGACCTTGGGACATATTCCTCACCACCCCCACTGTGGTGAAACTGGCGGAAATAAAACCTTGGATTCATCACATCAGAATAAAAAAAGCACTGGAAGAAGATCTGAAAGTCATCTTTGAAAAACAATGACTTATGTTCTTTTCTTTACCTCCTGTTTAAAGCCTTGTTATACACAACTTATTCCATTCAAACAAGATGAAAATATTTGGGTATATTTAGCAAAATTGTTCTGAATATTTCTAACTTTCACTTTGCAGGAGGAACGTGTTGAACAAAAGTTTCACTTCATGTCTTATACATGCCTGTACTCCTTTAGAAAGCCTTATAGATTATACTGTGTTTGATGATATTGGAAAGAAAATTACCTACTCTGATATTTATAATTGGGGACCAGTGGTAACTGTAAAGGACAGGGAAATGTTTTCCTTAAAGGTCACTAATGTACCCCAGCTAGAGAGTGTGCAACTTGTGTCAACTGTGCTAAAACTGTCTTGTGTTCTCAGCAGGTGTGAAGATGAATTGCACCACCACCACTGATGTGTCTTATGCTTATGTTTCTGTTAAACTGCCAACAGGATGGTTTCTGATATGTAAAATGTCTGTTCCTGTGTTCCAGCAAACAGCTCTGGGGGCCGTGCTCTCTGGGAAGACTGACGGTGTTTATGCCTCAGAAGCCCCATTTAACCTGGCTTCAACGGGATGTCTCCCTTACACCTGATTGCACCAGTGACTTACATGTCTTTAGTCCTGCTGAATACTTGTCATTAACTGTATTTGTAATGCCAACCGTGGTAACTTATGTAATGTAGAAATGAGCAGGTTAGCCTGCGCTGTGGCAAAAGCTTTGAATGCCACCTTGCAAGCCATCAGTGCCATTGGTCAAGAACTAAGACAAGTCAGAAAAGCAGTACTGGATAATTGTGCAGCTATAGACTACCTTCTTGTAAGGGATAATCATAGATGTGAAAAATTTAAAAGGACTCTGCTGTTTTAACTGATAGTTCACAGCTCATAGAATAAAAATTAAAGCAAGTAAATAATATAATGTCTAATGTAAAACAGAGAGAAAGATTCCTTAGTATTGACTTGTCTAAACTAACCTGGCTACCTAATATACCTGGTCTTTGAGAGGCATTTATTGTCTTTATCCTTGTCATTTTCTTCAGTATCATAGCTTGTTGCATACAATGTGCCTCCTTATGTAGGTCTGCAATTAGGTGTATTCCTAACCCCCCACCCCACACTGGACAGTCCAGTGCTAAGTTCTGATCTCATAGAAATGAGATAGTTTAATACTAATGGTGGGGAATAATAGGGGGCTCAAGACTTGGAAAATTTTAGCTTAAGGTAAAAAGCTGTAAGTCTAGCAAGTAATATGTATGTTAAGCTTTTGTTTCAGAAACTACAGATAAGGCCCATCCTGGCTCCTGGGAAAAGCAGCCCACCTCCTGGGGCACTGGCTAGAGATTACCGCCTGGGGACATGTGGGAGGCATCTGGGCCTTTTGTGTGATGCCCCCCCCCCCCCCAGGAACAACTAACTGTCAAGAACAGGAAGGCTGCAGCTTCGCTCACCCAATCCTCCCTGAGTTTCAAAGCCCTCACCGAACCTTGTTTGTCCTCCCCCACCCCCTTATAAAAGATCTGGCCGGGAAAGAGAAGGGAAGATGGTTTGTTAGGGTATGAACCCACCATCTCAGATCGCCGGCCATCTGAATAAAATGCCCATAAAAGATTCAATCGCTGTCATTGCTTATTGGGTTTGGTAGAGACAGGCAGCCCAAACGCCGGTGTCTTTTCCGGTTATACTTTGAAGGCAACTTCAAGGCTGATGTGGCCCCTGGTGAAAATGAGTTTGATACCCCTGCTCTAGGCTAAACACTGCTTGGCCCTGCCTAAGTTTTGAAAACAAGAATGAAAAGGACCAAACTGTCCCCTTGTAATTTAATTGTATCCCCGAATAAAGCTCAAAAATATTTATATTAATCTAAAAATATCCAACACCAAAGTAAAATGCACAGAGACTAGAATCCAATAAAACATTACCAAGTATGCAATAAAGCAGGAAAATCAAACAAAATTTACCTAGAATTGACCCAGATATTGGAATTAGCAGACAAGACATTAAAACAATTACTATAACTACATTTCACACATTCAAAAAGTAAAGACATGGAAGATTATTTTTTAAAAAGATCACATCGAGCTTCTAGACATAAAAGCTATGATGTCTGAGGTGACAAATACATTGAATAGGATTAATAGCAGATTTGACATTGCAGAAGAAAAGATTCACAAATTTGAGACATAGCAATAAAAACTATCGCAAGTGGCCCTGGCCTGAGTGGTTCAGTTGGTTGGTCACCTTCCCTGCAAACCGAAAGTTTGCCGTTTGGATTCCCAGTCAGGGCACATGCCTAAGTTGCAAGTTCGATCCCTGGTCAGGGCCCATATGGAAGGCAACCAATCAATGTTTCTCACATCAGTGTTTCTTTGCCTCTTTTTCTCTCTCCTCCCTCTCTCTCTAAAATAAAAAATAATAAAAAGAATGAAAAACAGGGAAAAAAGAATAAGAAAATAAACAGCATCAGTAAACTATGAGTAAACTTCAGGAAGCCTAACATACATATGTAATTGAGATCAGGGAATGATAAAAAATATGTGCAGAAAAAATTTGATGAAACCTATAAATTCACAAACTACTACATGCTTAGTAGCTTCAAATACCATGAGTTTATTGCCCTACAGTGCTAGAGGTCAGAAGTCTGAAACGGATCCGAGGGACTAACAAGTGTCAGCAGAGCTGCATGCCTTCTGGAGGCTTTGGGGGAGGAGCTGTTCCCGGCTTCTGCTAGCTTCTGGAGGCTGCTCGCAGTCCTAGGCTCATGTCTGCATCACCCTAACTTCTTTTGTTGTCACATCTCCTCTGGGAGTTTTCTGCCTTTCTCTTGTGATTGTAAGGACCACTTGGATAATCCAGAATAATATTCCCATTTCAATATCATTCATTTATTCATATATACAAAGTACATTTTGTAATTTAACATATTAACAGATCATGGGTGAATTTTATTCCCCTAGAAGATGTATTGAAACCCTAACCCATCATACCTGTGAAATGTGACCTTATTTGGAAACAGGGTCTTTGCGAATGTAGTTCAAGTGTAAATTAAAATGAGATGATACTAAAGTAGGGTAGGCCTTTAACCCAGTGTGACTTACACCCTTGTAAGAGAGGAAACAGACATAAAGAAAGAGGAATGCAATGTGAAGACACAGACACGGAGGAAAGATGACCATCTCAAGACAAAGACAGTGGAGTTACGCTGCCACAAGACGAAGAACAACTGGGGCAACCAGAAGCTGGAAGATCCTCTCTCAGATGTTTCTGAGGGAGGATGGTCCTGCTCAGCTCAGCCCCTTGATTTTGGACTGTAAGCCTCCAGACCTGTGATAGAGTAAATTCCTACTGTTTAAGCCACCCTATTGGTGGCAGCTCTAGCAAATGAACACAGTAGGTTTTTGAAGTTAAAATGAAGACATTGGTGTGGGGCTATTATTCTCCCAATTATACCACACATCCAAGGAACTCAAGACACCCCAGGCCCAAGAAACGTGAAGAAAATTACATCAAGAAGTAGTGTAATTAAATTGTCAGAATTCACTGATAAATAGAAAATTCTTAAAAGCAGCCAGAGAAAGAGGGACCTCAAGTACGGGGGAACAAAGATAAAGATATCAGCCTATTTCCAATCAGACACAATGCAAGCAAGAAGACAGTGGAACAATGCCTTAAAGTAGAGTAAGTCCCCACTTAATGTCATCAGTAGATTCTTGAACCTGCACCAAAGCAACGTAATGAAACCAATTTTACCATAGGCTAGTTCATATAAACAAGAGTTAAATTCCTGTGGCATCTCATGAATATTACAATGAAATGACATTGAACAAAATAATATTTAAGGTCCTGCTGTACTGAAAGATAAAAATTGTCAACCTTGAATTCTGTACCCAGCCAAAATATCCTTTGAAAATGAAGGCATATGGACATTTTCAGACATGCAACAGTTGAAAGAATTCATCACCAGCAGACTATTACTACAAGAAATGTTAAAGAAAGTCCTTCATATGGAAGGAAAATAATCCCAGGTGGAAATCTAGAGATACACTAAGGATTGAAGAACACCCAGAATGGTAACTATATGGGTAAATATATAAAATTTCCCCCCTAATAATTGTTTAAAATAATAGCAATATAGTTATTATATTTTATAAAGTATGTAAAAACAAAATGTATGACAACAATAGCACAAAGTCCAGGGAGGGATAAAAGTATGCCTTTGTTAAGGTTCTCATATATAGTGTGGTATGTTGTCACTTGAAGGTAAATTGTGATACTGTATTCTAAAGCAACCACTAAAATAGCAACATAAAGAAATATAGCTAAAAAGCTTATACATAAAAAATGAGATCATTAAAAATAATTCAAGTTAGGAAAAGAAAGGTGAATGAGTAAAGTTTAGTATATTGTTATAGCGAAATACTCCTCAGCAATAGACAAGAATAAATTATTGATATGTACAACAGTATGGATGAATCTCAACATAGTTTTTCTGAGTATAAGACCAGAGAAAAAGACATACATACTATATGATTCCATTTATTTAAAATTCTAGAAAATGCAAATTGATCACATTGATCTCATGACAGAAACTACATCAGTGATTACCTGGGGACAGGAGAGAGGTGGACAGAAATGTGAGGGATTACAAATGGCCATGGGAAACTTTTGGGGTTGTTGGATATGTTCACTCCTTTGTGATGATGGATTCAGCGGTGGATACATGTCAGCATTTATGAAATTACACACTTTAAGTATGTGCAGTTAATCGTATGTCAATTATACTTCTTTAACATTTTAAAAACACTTTAACAATCAGAGTCCTTGATATCTGACTTCTCTTTTTGTTCTAAACGATAAGCATAATCACTAATAAGGGAATTGCTCGTGGTGGTATAAATTATCCTAATCCTTCTAGAAAGCAATTTGGCAATATGCATCAAGGTCCCTAAAAATGTTCATATGCTTTGCCTCAGAATCCCATTTTGGTAATCTGGCCTAAAGAAATAATTGAAAAGATAGAGCAAATATGTGTTATGGAAATTCCTGCAACATTTGTCTCCTACCCCAAATCCCTAGAAATGGCAAAAATAGTGTTTTTAAAATCATGCTAAAAAAACAAAGGAGTCTTTACTTGGCTCCAAACATTTGGTGACTTTCAGAAAGATGAAAGATAGTTGGGATCAGACTGAAGAAAGAAATCACAACCCAAAATACATGCAGGATAGAACTTCTGCAAAGGTGGATGTGACTCCAAGGATACCTCTAGCCAAGAGGCTTTTAGAGGTCTGGTGGGAAGTCCCCCGGTGTACCTGACAGAGTGATTACTTAGGGTTGTCTAGCAGAAGCCATCAGGTTTGTTGATACCATCTGTACTCTTCCAGCCCCAGGCAGTGAGCAACCCTGCGTCTGTCCCCTTAGGCAGGAACAGTCAGTGAGGAGAGGCTGTGACACCCAGGTGAAACAATGAGCTCCCACATCAGGAAGAAACTGAAGGTCTGTCCAGAAGCGCAGCACATTCTGTTCCTCCTTCACTTCCCAGGAGACCGGCTGGAGGTCACTGCACAGACAGCATGTCCTGTTCTCTTTCACAAGCCAGCGGGAGGCACGCGAAGGTTGCCGTGAAGGGACTGGGAAAAATATAGAAGGAAGATGCTAACCAGAATAGAGCAAATCTGGCAATGCTAATACAAGACAGAAGAGAATTCAAGGTGGATGTTATTAAAATGGCCAATAAAGAATATTTCAGGGGAACAAAAGAGTTTATCAACCAAACCTTTATAACCCTGAAAGTCTTGCCTCTAAATATATAAACAAAAGCAAATATAAAATATAAGAATAAATGGTAGAGTCACAATCACCATAAACTTTGTCAGAATTTTTTTAGGAATCGATGAATGAAGTACAATAAAAATAAGTAATGATGTAAAATATCTGAATAAATTATATATATCCAGTGAACAGAATTCATTATTTTTCAAAAGCACATTAAGCCTTCAGGAAAAAATTATCATGTATTAGAAAATGTTAACAAACTGTAAAACAAAAAGAAATCACATAGGCCACATTGACTGTTCATCATGGTAAAATGAGAAGAAAAAAATCCCTGAAGCCGAAAACCAGCTATACTTCTTAAAATGAAAAACTCTACTACTTGAAATTGAAAAAAAGGCCACTTATTTGCAATACTTGAGTTAAAGAGCGAATAAAACTAGTTAGAAGTGCAATGCTGTCAAATACAACATGTAAAATCTATTAATATCACCAAGACAGTACTAGGATAAATATTTGTTATCATGATTCTTGTTAGGAAAAACAAGGAGGACAAAAAAATAAATGTGCTGATCTTTGAATTCAAGAAATGAATACATATGAGAAAAATAAACTCGAAGAATGTGTAGTGAAGGAATTAATAAAGATGAAAGTAGAAATTAATTGCACAGAAATGAAAAATAAGAAACTGCAGAGTTGCTCTGTCAAACCAAAAGCTCGTTCTCTGAAAAGGCCTGTGTGTCTGGTCCCACGTGCCCAGCCTTCTGCTGTGTGCCAACCTTCCTCCTTCCGCCCCCAACAATCACATGTGCTCACCGGGAAGCCAGTGAGCATCCTGCATCTGTGCTCAGAGACCCCGAATACTGAGTAGCACGTACTTAACAGACTTACGGCAGGCGGCATTTATCAGTTGATTTTATTGATGTCTACACGTGACACTTTAAGAAATTTGAATGCAGCCTGTAGAATTGTATACATCAGGGGTTGTGTGCAAACTCCAGCAGTCTGGACCCTTTCTGAATATACTGTCGAATACATGGTACTTTTAAACCCTTGGGTTTCTTTCTTGAGGAAGAAGTCTGTGTTTTGTGAGTGAGGCCTGAGGGAGGAATGTGCGTTCACTTCATTATCCTTGAAGTCCATGTGGCCATGAGTGTTTGGGTGGAGGGCATTCTTGCTCTTATTTTGATCCCATGCACTTTCCTTCTCACCCCACTTCATGCTCTAGAAAGCTGTTGGCCCTTGGGAAATTTGTGACAGTCACTATTGTGTTATGTTGGTACATTCCAGCACCATCGAAGCACCCAGTGTTCCCACCAGGCTAGGACTGGACTCCAAATTCTAATCACGCCTTCCCCTCCCCTGTCCCTTGACCTTATATCTCTACTATATCCAAGAGGCTGATAACGAATTAGATAAGGTGATTTGAATTTGGAACTCCTGGATCTAAAAGGACTCTGAGAAATGGTCCCATTCGCTGTCCTCAACTACTTCGAACTCATACTCCTCACAGAGAGCTTTCTGACTTTTGGGTTTTGAATATTTCTACCAGCCAAATGCTTTTTGTTTAGCTTTGCATTTTGTCATGTTAGTGATTAAAACGATAAGGATATGAGCATGTCCCTACACCGATTCTGATATATTTCTCCTGAGAAGTATTCTCCCAGGGTCCATCACTGATACACAGTGCCAGGTTTGGGTCTGCATTTGGTTGTGTGTAACAGAAGCATAAATGCAATGGTTAAAGCAAGGAAGGCTTTGCTGAATTCCCCAGTAATAAGAAGTCCAGAGGCAGATGGTCATGCTGGGGCTGCTGCTGAGGGAAGTCACCGAAGAGTCAAGTTCCTCACCTGGGTATGTTGCCTCTCTGAACTAAAGAAGGGTTCCGCTAGTATGGAAGATGGGAAGAATAGGTATCTGAGTGGGAATTAGCATAATCCAACACACCCATTTCATAGATAAAGAAACTGAGATCCTGCCCTGGCTGGTGTGGCTCAGTGGGTTGAGCGCTGGCCTGTGAACTGAAAGGTTGCTGGTTCGATTCCTAGTCAGGGCACATTGCCTGGGTTGCACACCAGGTCCCTGGTTGGAGGTGTGCAAGAAGCAATTGATTGATGTTTCATACATCAATGTTTCTCTCCCTCTCTTTCTTCCTCCCTGATTCTTTCTCTAAAAAAAATAAGTAAAATCTTAAAAAGAAAAAGAAACTGAGATCCATATAATTTCAGTGACTTACCCGAGGTCATGAAGCTATTTCATAACAAAGCTTGGAACTCAAGACCTAAGACTTCCTTTTATCTGGCGTTCTTGATATCCTCCAAATTCGACATGCTGGCACATGTCTGCATTTTGTACATGCCATTCCCTTAGAACCTCAGGTCTGCCTAGTTCAACCACCTGGATGCCCCACATCCCTAAACTCCATTGAATCCTATTCATCCTGCCTGATGCCTTCCTTGACTTGAAGGTAGCAATTTCAAGAACTTGAGAATAGCTGTCTTGGGGGTGTTGTTTGGCCTGAAGGTTAAATCTTCAAAAGTACGATTTTTAAGCCTCTTCATAATGTCCGCTAACCTAGTGGTAGCTCCTCCTTACCCCTTACTCTCTCCGTCTCCCCCTCTACCATTCCCTTCCTACTGCTCACTGGGGTCTGCTTTGGTACTTGATCTCCGTGGGGAAGAGTTCCCACTGCACTCTCTGTTCTTATACCTCAGCCTCCAGTGGGTGAATTAGAAGAATTTTTGTAGTTGTTATTGTTGTTATCATTCTCATGGGACCCACAAGTCCTTCATAGGAAATTATGCATCACCAGGACAGAGCCCCTTGTTTTTTACCTTTGGATTTACCTAGCACTTTGAACAGGTACTCATGCATAGTCCTTTTTCAAAAGCAATTTTCAAATGATATGTGTTAGGTGAATGGCTCCTCAGAAAATGTCTAGGAGGGAGGTCTCGGGGCTTGTGGAGAGATGTGCGTTGCCTAGTGCCTGGTGAGCCCCCTGATGGGATGTCTGCAACTTGTCTTCAATTACGTCAGAATCAATAGCATGATGTTATTTGAGTGTTGGTTTAAGCTACAGTCTAGACGTGGTCAGAAATCTCCCCAAACTCTCACATGTTCATCTTTGAACAGGGAGGCCTGTGTCTCCTCTAAATCCCAAGTGCTGCCTTTGCAAGCCGTTCTTTAATCCCTTCCAGTTTACCAAAGAACTTCCATATATAACCAGGCTGTTGTATCATCAAGTAATATTTCTTTGTTTTCTTACTTGGTGGTGCCCCCAGGCTGTTGGAGGGGAAGACACCATCTTGAAAACCTCTGCAAAATAAAAGAAATACCTTGGCAAACCCAGAAAGGATTAGCAATTGGCTGAGTTCAAATTATTTAAATGAACATCAGCTTCTCCATCATGAAGAACCTCCAACTGAAAATGAATTCAGCGTAATAATAACCATTTGTTTCTCCATTTGCACACACCAGTTGGCAAGACCGCCACCTGCTTCCAACCAGTACATTCTATTCATTTCTGGTTGCGTTCTTGTCATCCTAATTCAATGTGGAGATTTTTGCTCTAGAACTAATTAGTTCCAGCTGATATTTACTTAGCATCAAACTTTTTGGAGATAAATATTTTTAAGTAAAATAGCCCATTGGTGTGATGGAGTCTTCTTCATTTTTCCTGTGTAAGTTTGTGCCTTCTTTATTGTCTTCTTTTTCCACATTTTTCTAGAGAAGATGATACAGCAGAGAAAACCCAAATCTTATGAAATCTGTCAGCCAGAAGAGGATAAGGGCTTCAAGGAAAGGAAATGTATGGCTTTATTTTTCTTGCAGGAATGTGTTGGGTGGATAAAAACAAAATTCTTCCCTCGCTGGTGTGGCTCAGTGGATTGAGTGTGGGCTGCGAACCAAAGGGTCACCAGTTTGATTCCCAGTCAGGGCACATGCCTGGGTTGCAGGCCACATCCCCAGTGCGAGGCGCGTGAGAGGCAACCACACATTGATGTTTCTCTCCTTCTCTTCCCCTCTCCCTAAAAATGAATAAATAAAAACAAAAACAAAATCCTGTCTTGGTGTAATTGGCCCTGCTCACAGCTGACAGCTCGAGGTTTCTGCATTGGGCACCTGAAGAGTTGTCAGTGTTAACAAAAAGAAGTTTTCCAGATAATGGTTTCGGTGCACTGTGTGCAAGCATGTGCTGTTCCTAGTGTCTGGTGAAGAAGGGACTATGATATGGAATGCATTATACAGAAGAGCCAAAAATAACATCTGTCTCGCAAATAAGGGGAACGATCCCATTTCATATCTCTTCTTATTTGGCAGCATCCTTTTTTCCTTGACTGGAAAATTACAGTTTTGCGTAGCTTGTAGAAGTAACATTTAAACATCACTTGTGATTTTAGACTCAAATGGGATCTGCTTAATAAGACACACAGACAATTAGAGGACTTGACTGTAATCACTTCTGAAACCCCAGGAGGTTTGCATTGGCTGGGCGGGTTTGTTGTCTGCCCGGCTTCTCTCATCTGAGAAGCTTAGGAGAGGAAATCACCCCTGCCCACATCATGCGTACAGATCATCTTTACCTAGCTGTGCAGATGTTTTTGAACTTCATGCTGCTACTGCTTGGGCAGGTTTCACATTTCTAGACTGAAAAGTTATATTCACCAGTGACTAGAGTTGGGTGGACACAGAAGTTAAGCACACTTGGCTGCTTATCCCAGAGATCTTCTTGGGGAAGAAAGAGTGACTAGAAAAACAAACCAGTTTTCTGGTTTTGATTTTATATAACAGGGGGGTTACCTGTTTCAGCTATAAGTTAAGCCCACCTACTTACATTTTACCCTTCTAAATATCTAAACTCTTCTGCAAATCCAAAATGTGTCCATGTGAACGTGGCTATTTGGGCATATGCATTATGACAACTCTGTTATTTTCCCTAGGATTTGTCTTGCTCTGGACCCTCCTCTGTGCTGCGGCTTTTTGCTCCGATGCGTTTCTGTACTTCAGAAGGAGCTGACATTCCCTCCTGTGGTGAAGGTGATCGATGAGCCACCAACCTTCAGGTATTATCATTGTCATTGTTCGGTTAGAGATCACCGTTTTCAGTAATTCTAATGGTGTGCAGTGGGCCGTAAGGGCACGGTAGAGAGGGCAGTGGTGTTAGGGCGGTGGTGCTAGAGATTTAGTTGGTGGCGACAGATCTGCTGGTGTTTTTGGAACTGGTGGTGGCAGTGATAGAGACGGTGGTGGCAGCGGAGGTCATGGACGCAGTGGTGTCATTGGAGGTTGGCAGTGGTGGTGATGGAGATGGTGGTGCTAATGGAGTGATGGTAGAGGCCAGGGGAAGGTGGTGATGGGGCGGTGAGACTGTCTTGCCGGGCTCAGGCTTTGGAAGGACTTACATGTAAGAGGCACTTGAGGCTTAGTGCTCACAATGGTGGTCACATCCTTACTATTTAAGGTGTGGTCTGCAGGCCAGTGGCAGTTACCACCAGCCAGGTTTTTGTTAAAAATGTAAAAGCTTGGGCTCCCTCTCAGGCGAACAGAATCAGAATCTGCATTTTCACAACATTCTCAGGTGATCTGTGTGCACATTAAAGTTCTAGAAGCACTGGTCTAAAGGAGAAATAGCTTCAAATACCTTTTACTCCCGTGGCCCCATCTTCCTGCCCCGTCTCCTCCTGCTGCGGGAACCTCAGCCTTCTCTGGCATACGAGATGGGGGAGGCCAATGTCTGGCTGAGCAGTGGGAGATTACGTGACCCGTCCTCCAGGGTCTAGAGTCAGGCATATGTATGGATCCAAATGACAGCTTTTCATGACCTGACATTTGAGATTCTTCGACTAAATATATCTTTTCTACAGACACCTGTGGTGCCCAAAGTTCTCATTAGCTTGACTTCTTCAAGAAGCCAGCCTTTGAATCAGAATAAGACATTTAAGTACCACGTCGGGCACTGATTGCATTATCTAGTTCCTGCATCGGCACACAGAGGATCCTGGGACGTAAACCCGTTCCATCTGGGGTGCTTAGGGCAGTCTGCAGAGGGCTTGCCTGTTTTCCCTGAGCAACAGTGGGAGCCCAGGGCCCAGTGCCTACACACACGCAGACAGATTAATCACATTGGCAGAAATCCCTGTGCAGTGTTAGTGGTATGTGCATTCGTTGTGTGAGGAGACACAGGTTGATTTCTACACACACGTTATGGGTGTGCATTGTTATGTAGTCACCTACTCCTGATACTTAGGAAACAGTCATTTATTTTTACTCACAGACCGATCATTTGAGCTTCTCTCTGCTCCACATAGTGCCAGCTCGGTTGACCTGGGACCAGAAGGTGTGTTTTCAAAATGGCTCCTCCCTGTGGGCAAGGCGGTGCCCAGGTAGGGCTGTCACCCAGGGCCGTGGCTCTGCTGCATGTGGGCCCTGGTGCCGGGCTTCCACACCACATGGCGGTGGGGTTCCCAGGGCAAGTGTTCCCCAAAACTTGGGCAGAGGCTGTAAAACTTACAGTCTAGCTTCTGAAGTCCCAGATGTCATTTCTTTGCGATCCCCTTTCGTTTGTGTGGGTGTCATGTTCATCTGTCCATCCCAGGGGCTGGTATGTGTTTTTGAACATCACTAGCATGACAGTACCTGAATGGGTCAATAATCTTTTCAACCCCTATGCTGTGTGAGAAATTCTAGCGTGGGCTTCCCCACTCTTCCCTCACCCTCTGAGTGTTGAGTTTTCTCCTGGGTCGCTCACTGTCGGTCCCAGTCCCACTGCCGCAACAAGAGACACCACTGAAATGCAGGTGTTGGCAGCAGGCTCGTAGTATCGCGCCTTTCTTGGGGTTGTTTGCCTTTTAACTAGCGATTGCACCCTCGTTTGACCTAAATCTAATTACCACGTATTTATTGAGAATCTACTACCTCCAAGGCCACGCGTGGGGCTGTGGAAGTGCCACAGTAGCATTAGACGTGACTTGACCCCAGCAGGAACTTAAAATTTAGCCAGGGAAGGGAACCCAATGTACTCTAGAAATGATAAAATACAAATGCGGTGTTACACTTTGATTTTGGACACAGGGTATCTTATGAAGGGTGCCTCACTGTCTGGAAGGGCCTGTGTGCCTCCAGGCTGGACCCCCCACGGGTGCGTTGTAAAGACCTCCCATGACACTGTTTGGTGGGAGGGGTTGCCAGGTGTCAGGGAAGTGTGACCCAGAGAGATGTTGAGGGTGGGAGGGTAAGGAAGACCCGTGGAAAGCCTCATTCCTTGTGCTTGCAGACGCAGTCAGGTGACTGAAGAAATTACAAAGCAGCTGTGAGGACATCGGAAATGTCACCGCACTGGTTTGCATCTGGCCGCTGGGTTTCCGAGGTGTCTTTACCGTGATCATTAACACGCCCCTTGGTAGCGTTTTCAGAGAATGGCAGTCCGGATTTGAGCCCTGCCCAGAAATCTCTGGGAAGCCTGCTTTCCCTTTGGCTCTGTAGTGGGAAACAGGAAATGAGAAAAGAAAAATCGAATCGGGAATGGAAATAAAGAAAATTCGATCTACAGGATATGGAGGAGTTAACAAGCAAGGGAAGCACGTGGCATACATTTAAATATACAAATTCAATGCAATCCTCATCCAAAAAAAGTAGAAGGTACCAACTTTCCATGTATGCATACAGGGAGACCACACAGTGTTTGTCGCAAACTTCAACAAGGATATATTTCTGGGTCCTGCAGTCCCCCTCCACTCCCCCGTACCCATACCTGCACCCCCTCCGGCAAACAGAAAGGCAAGCAAATTTGTGGGCTGGTAGGCTAAGGACTGCAGAAGAACGCCACTGGTTTAACATGGGACTAGAACTACGACATTTACTTCTGGACTGGGCTCGTTGCCAAGTCCCATGGAAAGCAAACGCACACCCAGTGTTTCAGCCAAAGTTAACACTGAAACGGGGCCCGTTAGTGATTTGTAAATCGTTATTCCTCTTGGTACCGTTGCTGCGTCATCTGGAGCTAGGTAGAGGCCATTTTAATGGGGCTGATTTATATCATGAGCTAACTACCAGTTTGGTTGTTCATTCATTCATTCATTCATTCACTCATTCATTTTTCCAGTTACAGTCTTGTCTTTGTGCTAGACCACCATACCATGTGTATTTGTCTTACAGCGCTTATCACATTTGTTTCTTTTCTTCATGAGGGCGCACAGCTTGGCCTAAATTTCCCCGCCTCTCTTGTCATTAGGTGTAGCCACGTTTCTGAGTTCTATGCAAAGGAATGTAAGTGATGCAGTGCATTCCACATCCAGGCCTGGCCCGTAAGAAGACTTCCCGTGGGAAACCAGCTGTGCCCATCTCCCCTCCCAGCTGACTGGTGTGGAGGTGATGCCCAGTGAAGCTGTGTGATTTTTTTTTTGTTATAATGTAGTTATTTAGTTTTAGTAATAGGGTTATGCTGGCTTTGTAAAATGAGTTGGGAAGTGTTCCCTTCTTTTCTTTTTTCTAAAAGGCTTTGTGTAAGACTGGAATTATTTCTTCCATAAATATTTAATAGAATTCACCAGCGAAACCATCTGGGCCTGGAGTTTTGTTTGTGAGATGGTTTTAAATAATAGGTTCAATGTATTTAACAGCTATAGGGCTCTTCACATTTTTACTTTATTTTGCTTCAGCATTGGGAACGTGCATTTTTCAAGACTGTTCATTTCATCTAAGTTGTGGAATTCTTTGGCATATAGTTTTTCATAATGGTCATTTATTAACCGTTTGATGTTTATAGGGCTTGTGGTGATAACCCTTCTTTCGTTTCTGATATTGGCAATTTGTGTTCTTAATATAACTTTGGAAACCAAATGTTGAACTTGCTAAAAGCCACAAGATGACATGAACCTTGGTCTTTGAGTCACGTTTTTGGCGGAGAGCTGCCAGCTAATCAGAAATGCCTGCGTTGTGTTGTTACCTGGGCGAGAAAGAAACACCTGTTACGGAAAGTCACTGAGATTTGGGGGGTTTGGTTTGTTACAGCAACTGCCACTCCCTTACCTTGCGGGTTTCTGCGTTTATGTTCCACACTCTGCTGTCGCCTCTGGAGGACAGGGGCCGTGATGAAACCGCTGCGCTTGTTCCAGTGCTTAGCACAGTGCTCGGTGAATATTGGGTTCTCCACATATGCTTCCTGAATATATTGATAAATGAATGACTGAAACGGTTCCTATATGCTTGGAGCCCAGATGTTTTCTTCCCCAGGATGGATGACTCAGCTCCAGGCCGGGGCTCCCAAGGGCTTGCTAGGCTTTTTCTGTCCTCCCTGTCCCATGTGCACGTTCCCTCTCCCTTCTCCTCACGGCATTCCGTGTCCTGCCTTTACTCAGAACCACACCTGAGGGTCACGGTCAGAGCCCTTTTACAGGCATAAAACTCTTCATTTCAAGATACACTACAGGAGAGTTCAGAATAAAGCAGACATGGGCTGGGCATATGCTTCCTTTTGTTTTCCTACCAAAACATACCGATAAAAAGTCATCCCATGAAACAAGAAGGGCACTCAGAACTCCATGCAAATGATGTGGAAAAATAGATTCCAGGAAGGAACACTGAGTTAACTTAAAAGAACAACTTTTAAAGGATTCTTCCAGTGGCATCAGTTTGATGCTTTTGCATAGAAACAGTGGACTACCCATATTTTGCCACGTGAAATGCACACCCAAGTTTTAGTACTGCCTGTGTATAGTGTGCATCCTTATTTTTTCCTCAAAAATGTGGGCAAAAAAGCGCCCATTATACATGGCAAAATACGGTAATTACAAATTATGCTCTAGGAGATCTCAGATCCACTAGTGGGAAAAGCATATTTTGCTGCATCTTAGCATATGTTCCTTTGTTCCGACTTTCTCCTGGCTGGACGGGTGCTCCGAGACAGCAAGGGCTCCCTGCACTAGCTGAGGCCGGTGCCTCCCGCAGGTGTTCTCGCAGTCCGTCCTCATAGGTGAGAAGGGAAATACTCCAGCACGTGCACTTCGGTGGGCCCCAGGTAACCTTTCCAGTGGTTTTCAATTAATAACACATGCTTAGAACCAAGTTCCATTTCAGTAGTGCTTTTTCCGAATTACTTGCTGACACATTTACTACTCTGTTTAAAGTGAATAGTGCTGTGCTAATTCTCAGAATATTTTTTTTTTGTTTTGTCTAATCTATTCTAAAGATTGTCTACAATACTCCCCTTCATCCTTCATATATATCCTTGGAAAATCATGCAGGCTTCCTTCAGTATACAAATACAAATTTCAAATATGCATTCAAAATACAAATGCAATATACAAATGCATAAATTTTGGAAATGCATGGAAACTCTACAAAAGTTTATTAGAAAGCAAACATCATTTTGCATTCGTACCTGGAGATTTATTCATTTCCACCTACTCATCATTGGAGAAAATCCTCCAGTAGTTTGAGTTGGAACATTCTGGCAGGAAGTGTGTTGAAAGGATGTCACAGGTGGCACTGTGGGAAGGGCATGCTTCCTGGAGTCTGCTGTCTTCTCTTACCCATGACCTTGCTGATCGCATGGCTGGTTCTAGTGATCCTCAGCCCCCATCTCCTCTTAGTGCATCATGGCCCCAGACATTCATACAAGGTCTGGAAATTCCCTGATTTTTTCATCCCCAGTTCTCGGGAACTCTGCCTCCCTTTTCCTCCAGTTCGGTCATCTAGTGTCTCCCAAAGCTGGGCCTCGGAACTGTGCCTCCGCAGACCATGTCCCTGTCTGGTAAGTGAAAGACTCTCCTCTGAACGTTTCCTAAGATGGAGGCTGGAGAGTCTGTAAAATGCAAATACAATGTGGTTCGCTTAAATTCTACATATAATGTACTAATCACAGGGAATGTGCTAGGGAGCCGACAGGGAGCAGGGTAAAGCCTTGCCAAAACCTGTTTTGCTTTAGTAATGATGGTGATCAAAACTGTTAACTATTGCTGAGTGCTTATTGTGTTCCAGGTGCTATTGTAAGTACTTTGCCATGTATATCAACTCATTTCATCATCGTAACAGCCCTGTGAGATAGGCACTCTTATGATTTCTGCTTTATAGATGACAAAACCAAGGTGTGTAGAGGACGCCTAATTTATTTGCAGTCACACAGCTTGTAAGTGGTGTCCATACCACACATTCAAATATTTCTTGTTGAAGAATCTTCCTCTTACTCACCATAATGCATATTATATCTCTTTTGGCTGTATTAGAAAATGTTATGTTTATTCTTGTCTGCAAATGCCATCTACATAACAAGGTTCTACTCTGTATCTTAGAGCTGTACTTATGTTAACAGTGAAGTCAGTTTACCTAGTACCCGAAAATAACAATATCTTGGTTTTAAACCAGAAATACTAGGTCTAAGTTCTTAACTTGATAGAATGTTTAACAAGTTGAATTTGAAGCCATCACCACCATTATGGTGGTTAGCAGGATTGATTCTCATTGTAACTAGTTTGCTGTCACCGAATAAGGTGTGGTGTTACCAAAGCTGACATTTTTCACTTCTGATTCATGTTGTAAAAATAACTGAAGGGAAGTTGGCTCCCAAAACCCTTGCTGCCCTACCTTCTCTGTGGTGTATTGAGAGGGTTAAGTGTAAAAATACATGTGGTATCACTTACAAACATTAGAGACCTAATCAAATGTTAATAATTTAACTTTATGTTACAATTTATTAAGCTTTTATAAGTCAATTTTAGGTATATTATTTTCTCATGGGTTTGTAAAGATTTTAGAAACATTCTTATTGAAATAATTTATTTTCAGGTTTAAGTCTGCCCCTTGCATAATTCAGAATATTTCTGCTGTAAATTAATTGCTGTGGTAGCCCAAAGTTTTCATTCTTACAACTGTGGAAGGAGCATTTTTGACCCAGCTCTTGACTCTGTGATCAGCCACAGGACTTGCTTTGGCCAATGGGAAATTACCAAATGTGTTCAAAGTACACACTCTGGACTTAGTCTCTTGCTGCTGTTGTATCTTTGTCATAACTGAGAGCACATGGCCAGGCTAGTCCACTAATAGACTGTAAAAGACACATAGAAGAGATTCAGGTTATCTGAGGACATCCAAGACCGGTCAGCCTCTAGCCAACCTGCCAGCTGTCCACAGCCGCATCCTGAGTGAGCCTAGCCAAGGTCAGCCAAACATGAGCCAGATCAGCAGAACTACCCTGCAGACTTCTAGACCAGTGAGGACTAATAAACTATTATTGTTTTAAGTCACTGTGCTCTGGAATATTTTGTTATACAGCAATAGCTAACTGATATACCCTTAATTGAAACAATAATCATGACTATTTATGACTCCTATTTGTATGCATAATGAGGCAGCTCAACATAGTAGTTTAGGCCCTTGGTTTAGGAACCAGAATGCCTGGGGCTCAAGTCTCAGTTTTTTAAGTTTTTAAACTTATAATAGTGCCTGGCAATGAGGAAGCACTATAAACATGTTAAATAAAATGGTATGTGGACAGATCTGTGATCTCTTTCTATCCCCTCAATAACTCCTGTTCAGTAGACACTATTACACCTATGTAGTAGAGACAGTCACCTGAAGAAGGCTCGCATAGTACCATAATCAGTCAGTGGAGAGCCAAGAGTATGAACCAGGTCTGGCTATGTTTATAATCATTTTTATAAAGACATTGACAAAGCATCTTAGCTGTTTTTGCCTTCTTCTGGGTTTTTGGTTCCCCTTTCTGTCTTGTGCCTCAAGTAGAATTTTTTAAAAGTTCAGAAATCTAAATAATATTAACAGGGTAGGAGAGGATGTGACAGAGGAAATGTGGACTGTGCCAAGTGCTAGCTATTCCCTTTTACTTGCCAAAGATACCTTGACATTGACATCCTACCCATGTACATCAGCTCTGGTCCTGAGAAATGAAATAGCTGAAAACCACAAAGGCTAAATATTATCTATTTAATACAGTAAACACTTCATCAAACCAGACTGGGTTTGAGGATGGAGTTGGGGAATAAACCCAGCTGAACTTACAATACATGAATTATGAATTTGTTTTTTTTAAAGAGATGCAGTTTTATTTAGGTAAATGATATTTTAATGGCAAAACCGTTGTTTGCGGATCCTGCTGAGCAGTTGTGTGACCCTAACTGACACTTAGCCCTCACCCCTTCCCGTCCCCTGCTGAAGGGTGTGGGATTATAAGGGGTAAGTTGCTTAGACATAGCCTTGGGAAGACGGTAATGATAGGATGATCATAAATTCTGGATGCCAGGATCTGTATTACTGAGATTTTATAATCCCTCATTCTTCTGCAGTTTTTCCATACAACTTTTGATCATTGTTACCAACAGGCAACAAAAGACTACTATGCCTGTCCCTTTTGTGTGCACATGCTAACAAGAACTTAAAAAAAAACAAAACAAAACACCGGGGTCCATTCCTTGGGAGCAGACTTTGGAAAAAGCGGCCCGCGTGATTCGCAGCTTGGATAACATGCCTCTGAACACTGGATTCTCTTTTCCAAGTGTTCGGTTTCTGTTTCCCTTTACTCTCTCCAGTAAAGGAGACTCAGACTGTCGTTTAATAGTTTCTGCCTGGAACCAATCTCAAGTGACCCAGGTTTTTCTGCCTTTCATCCTATGCACTGGGATCATAGTGTCCCTCCACCCAGTACTTGAGAGCTGTAATTCCCTGAAGGAACTCAAAACCAGCCACTTTGTGTGCGTGGCGACAAGTGGGTCAGCCAAGATTGGCGCACGGCCTTCTATGTCACAAGCTTCCCCGCCAAAGGTGGGCTGCTGTGGTGTACGCCCGAGTCTCCATCCCCAGGGACAGCCCACTGCCAAGGCCAGACTCTCGGACAGATAGTTATTGTCATAGCAAAGTGACTTCAAAGAAGGGGTGGAATTTTGTGGCTGTGAGATCACGGGAGATCTGAATACAACTTCTGCAGCATTTCATTGGTTTTTTCCCAGAATACTACAGGAAGTGGCATGCACGAGGCTTTCTGGCTCACAGATTTGCCATGCTTCTGGCTGAGAAGAAAAAAAAGAAATCTTAAGAAATATGTTTATGGTGCCCATATCTTAAGAAGCTTTTACTTGATTTTGGCAGGGCAAGTCACTGTTTGAACAATTGAAAACATCTTTTTTAACTGTTTCCAGAAAGCATTTACGAACACCCTGAAGTCAGGCTACATACTTATAATTCATCTCTAAGCCTCAATTAAGGCTGTTGTTGTGTAGCATTTGCTGCCTCTAATAGCCTGACACCATAATAATATTATATAGTATCCCTAGATAATGAGAAGAATGTCTGCCATCTGCTTATACTCAGAGAACAAAGAAGAATGGAAGGATGGGTCCCGTAACACTTGCGAAGAACCGCCTTAGTGTGCTGGAGATGCAGGGTGGCGTTCCCCGTGGACGGCTGTTCTGTGGCAGGGCAAACTGTGGTGGGAGAGGTGGCAGAAAGCTTACCAAAGAGAGGCTATCAGTCTGGGGCTCAGCAAAACTGACCTCATTAAGGAAATCATTTCCGAGCTCCTCCAGAATGGCTGAAGATTATCTGTTTAATTACCACATGTTTTCTGTGGTGAAGACATTTCAGATTTACTCTCTTAGCCACATTCAAGTATATAATGCAGTATTAGCTGTAATGGCCAAGCTGTGCATTAGGTTCCTCAGAACTTCTTAATCATATAACTGGAGGTTAGTACCTGTTGGCCAGTCTTCCCCACCCACTTCCCACCCAGTCCCTGCTAATCACTGTTCTATGATCTGTTTCTGAGTTTGGCTGTTTAGATTCCCCATGTAAGTGAGATCATACAGTTTTATCTTTCTGTGTCTTGCTTATTTCACTTGGAGTAATGCCTATGGTTCATCCAAGTTGTTGCAAATGGCAGGATTCCTTTCTCGTGGCTGAATATAATGGACATTCCATTATATATATATATATATATATATATATATATATATAATTCATCTTTGTTTTCTACCCATTCACATGTTAATGGACACTTAGGTTGCTGCCACTTCTTGGCTGTTGTGAATAATGCTGCAGCGAGCATGGGGCGCAGATGTATCTATGAGATCCTGATTTCAGTTCCTTTGGATGAATACCCAGAAGTGGGTATTTTTGCTGGATCGTGTGGTAGTTCTATTTTATTTTTTGAGTAACCTCCATACTGTTTTCCGTGGTGGCTGCACCAATTTATTTTTCTAACGACAGTGCACACGTTTCCCGCTTTTTTCACATCTGCGCCAGCGCCAGCTATCTTTGATCTCTCTAATGGTTATTCTAACAGGTGTGAGGTGATACTTCACTGTGGTTTTGATTTGCATTTCCATGATGATTCGTGATGTGGAGGTGTCAGCTAACGCTGTGGTGGTAATCACTTTGTAATATATAAATGTATCAAATCAGCATGTACACTTTAAATTTACACAATAGGATATATCAGTTATATCTCAATAAAGCTGGAAAGATGTATAAATGATAAATGAAAGATGTATAAATGATAAATAAGTTGTATTTTTAAGTTTATTGAGATAAGGGTAGCTGAAATTCAGATAGTTGAGAATACTACAGAGCTAATGTTCCTTCTAACTTGGATCTGTGATCTAATTGGGTCTAATCTCTTAATGTCCCCTGAGCCAAGTGATGCCGAAGGATGTTGCATGTGCCCTTCGGACAGTTTCAGTGATAGACCCACCTGGGAAGAGGTTTGAGAGGGATTTACCTTACGTCACGCCCTGCTCTCCTGGAGTCGTGCTCTGCAGGGACAAGGGTCATCACTGTCAGTCTTTGCTACATGGGAACTTGAGACACGAAGAAGGGAAATGGCCTGTGGGTAGAAACAGCAGGTAGGGGACAGAATAGCAAAAACGGAGCCCATGTGTTTGCTTCCTGGTCTGCCAGGCAATGCTGCGCTCTTGTCTGTTTAACAGAACTGTAGGAAAAAAGCATGTTTGGCTTACTCATTGCTTGAAAGAGAAGAAATCATCATTAGTGTAATGGACATTCATTAGGTGAATTTCCAGTATTTTCTGTTCTTACCTTTTTTTCTTTCCTAACAGAACTCTGCATTTCCTCCCATGCAATTGATTGGGCCTTCTCTTGGTTTGGCTACCCCCAGAAGCAAACCTGAACAAAGATTTAAGTAACAATAGTTTACTTGGCAGAAATACTGGGGGGTGGTGGGGATGTGTGGAAGGAGGGAGAAAGTCCATAAATGGGTGCCAACCGACCACCGTGGCCAACTGGAGCTCAGCACCCCTGGGACACTCGAGGAGACTCTGTAGGGCACACGTCAGAGTTCTTCCGGCTGCAGAGTGAGGAGGCTGGGTATTTGTCTGTCAGTTCCCTGTTGATCCTTAATTTGAGGGCTGCCTTGGGGGGCATTAACTCGGGAGCTTCCAGCTTGCTCTGTGCAGAGGCTGAACATGTTCATGCGGTCAGCGGGGGAAACACCCTCTAACAGGAAGTAGCAGGTGTTCGCAGTGAGCAGACTTGGGCGAGTAGATCGAATGGCAGGGGGAGTTACGGGAACCAGCAGTGACTATCCCAGGACTTGACTCCCTCCCATCTCAAGGAGGAGGCCTCGATTGGCTCAAAGTAATCTGCCCAGTGCATCCCCTCAGACACTGTCACTGATTTGCTATTTGGGCATGTGACTCAGATCAGTCTGTGTCAGGAATGTAACTCAAACCCCAGGCTTCAGTTGGCTGTTGCAAGGGCTGACTCTTCTCCACTAAATATGAAGGAGGAGGAAGGCTTGGAAATTGCTGGTGGCTGTCATGAGAGCAATGAGAAGACCCACCTGTAGCCAGGTCTGGAGAGAGAGAAACAGGGTCTAGAGCATAGAAATTGAGCCCTCCATTAAGGTTTATACAAAGCTGCATTAATTGCCTAGGGCTGTCATAATAAAGTACCAAAAAGTCGGTGGCTTAAAGCCACAGTAATTTATAATCTCACAGTTCTGAAAGTCAGAAGTCCGAAATAACTCTGTCATCAGGACCAAGCTTTCTGCTCCAGGGAAGAACCCTCCCTTGCCTCCTCTAGCTTCTGGTATTTGCTGACAGCCTTTGGCATTCCTTGGCCATAGGTCTGTCACTCTAGTCACATGGTCATCTTCTCTCCCTGTGTCTTCACATCTTGTCTCTCTGCACGTCTGTGTCCATAGTTCCCCGTTTCATAAGGACATCAGTCACATCGAATTAGGTCCCATCCTAAGGACCTCATTTTAACTTGATTACCTCTGTGAAGACCTTGCTTCCAAATGAAGTCACATTTCAAGGTACTGTAGGTTGGGACTTTAATATATCTTTTTAGGGGAGACATAATTCAATGCACAGCACAAGCAAACCCTATTCAATTATGATAGGAAACAAGTCTGTTTTGGTTTAAGGGCATTTGGGTTGAGACATTCTGTTGCCAGCAATGACATCTTACTTACCAATTCCTTGATTGGTGGCTATGGATAAAACAAACAAAAAAACCGTGCCCAAAGCAAGTGGGGGACTTGCTGTCGTGAGCTAGCGTGGGCAGCAGTGTGAGCGAGCTCTAGGATTAGCAGATGCACTGCCGGGCACGCAGTGCACGTTTTCAGAAGGGGCCTCCATTCATTCATCGGTTCAACACGTGTTCCCAGAAATCCGCCCCTTCTCAACCTTCCAGGTGTTGTTCTGGGCATTGAGAATACAGCACTAAATTAGAAAGACATGCTTTCCTGCTCTTATGGAGTTTATATCCTAGTAGGGGAGAAGGATAATAAACAAGAGACATCAGTATAATGTAGGGCACATTAGATAATACTACAGGAGTGGGGAGTATCAGGAGGCCTGGACTTTTACATAGAGGGGGCAGAGAAGTCCTCAGTAGTAAATGGATACGTTATTCACGTAGACGGATCCTAATGAGAACATGGTGTCCATTTGGGTTCTAACTGGAAGCATAAGTGGCTTAAAAGCCAGAAAAGCTTACTTATATTAGCTCTCTATTCCTTGAGGGGATTATAGCTAGAAGCTTTAGTATGGGAAGGGAATTTGGTTTATTTCCACCTGGTCCATCTTGGACACCTCGAGAGCTCTTCCAACCAGAGTCCGTTTACAGGAAATTAGTCATGGCAAAGGTCAAGTCCACCTCACAGCCCATGACAAGCTGATTGTGTCTTTAAAAGCTTTAAAAATGGAAACAGTTCCTACCAGCCATTATGAGTATTCTCTCTGACTTCAAGGTTTTAGTGTTAGGAAAATAAAAAGAAAGACTGTATCTGTTTAAAGTCCTTAGGGATTACTATTTTTTTAACAGCGAAATACTGATTTTCTAAAACATCGAAATATCAAAGGTGTGGCTTGAAGACCCAAGAGTGATTCCATAAGCACCCTTTGAAAATCAGTTGTATTGTATTCTAGTTGTAGCCTCATAAGGTCTTAGTATGGGTAGCAGATACTGGACAATGCTTTATACCTAATTTAATTCACTATTTATATAAAAGGACTCTCCATACTCCAAAGTGATGTTGAGAAGGACAGTTTGTCACTTTGCCAGTTCGTATCACTTAGCACACATTTTTTTTACAACATCAAATTAAGTGGTAATGGTCAAAGGGAAGGTGTGTAGAGGCTGGGTAGAGGTGGGCAAAGGGGGAAAATAGGACATCTATAACAGTGTCCACAATAAATATAAAGTTAAAAAAGCAGCAGCTATCAGTTAAGTAAACGAAATATTTATTCAAATGTGGATGGTAAACACAGTTAAGTTCTACTAAGTTATGTATTGCTCCTGGGTAGTAGCTACCTGAATAGTACATGATTGTGAGTTTCTATTTCATGGTGATAGTGGTAACACGTGCTCAGCTATATGAATGGGAAACTTAAAAAATACCCCCTTCTATAGGCAAAATTAAGTTAAAGGAATTTATAACTAATATGGATTATTAAACATTAAATTTAAGATGCCAGAGAGAGAGAGACACTAAAATTCAGGGGCATAAATAAGAGGCAAGTTTGCTTCTCCCTTATGTTAAGTCTAGAGACAGGTGGACAGTCTAGGGTGGATGAGTGGGTCTAGTCTCTAAGGTCACCAAGTGCTATGTTTCTTCTGTCTTATGGTTCTGCTGCCCCTTAGGTTGTTGTCCACAACTCCCTGGCTGAAGCTGCCTCACCACCACAGTGTTCTCTTTCCAACCTTTAGGGAGGGCAAGGAGTAAGTAGAGGAGAAGCTGCTGCTTTTTCCTGACATGAGCTGGAAGTGGCACCTATCTCTTCAGCTTATGTCCATCCGGCCAAAGAGCCTAGCTGCAAGGGAAGCTGGAAACACATCATCTAGCTCTGTGTCCTTGTTCCATGACAGAACTCCTGGGGTTTGGTTCCCCAAAGAATAAAGATTAGACTGGATCTCAGCAGACACTTAGCTTAAGTAAAAGTGCTATGATTTCTGTCATGAAAAGGAATGAAAGTTGGACTTAGGAGCTGATAAACTTTGGGAGGCATTCAATCAATATGTAACAGCCACCATGTACTGAGGATATGATGTTTTCCACACGGCCATATTGTCCAGTTACCCTTTGTAACAGCATGGATGGACTTGGAGATTATCGTGCTAAGTGAAATAAGCCAGTCAGAGAAAGACAAGTACCATACGATTTCACTTAAATGTGGAACCTAAAGAACAAAAATAAACTGATGAACAAAATAGAAACAGAGGCATAGACACATGGAGCGGCCTGACGACTGTCGGAGGGGAGGGAGACTGGATGACAGAAAGTGAAGGGATTAGCCAAAGAACATATGTGCATAACATATGCACAACTGTATGCGCAGACCGCAGTGTGGCGATGGCCGGAGGGAAGGGGTGGGGGACTGGGAGGAGGCAGGCAAGAGGGGGAAGAATGGGGACATCTGCCATGGTGTTGACAATAACAATAGAGAAAATAGACAATTAAATGGAAAATAATAACACATGAAGATGTTGAGACTGGGGAGATACAAACGCTATGAAAACACAGAGCAGAGGAGCCTAACCTAATCTAGTGGCAGGAGAATCAGTGATGGTTTTCTGGGGCGATCGACGCGGAGCTGAGACTTCTGTGCAGGGTCCTATTTGGGTAGAAAGTGGACATCGTTCCAAGGATAGGAATCAAAGACACGGTGCAACTGCAATGAATCTTCCAAAGACAGAAGTCATTTACAAGGCTGCTGCAAGAAATCTTAACCCAAGGCAGGCGCAAAGGGAAAGCTATGTAGAACGTGTCCAGAAAGGAAGAAGGGTTACTGAGTTAGGAGGAAATTTTCTTGGCACCAGCCTCATAGCAAAGTATAGAATCATGATGAGCCCCAGATTCTGGGTCATCTGCAGTGATTTGAAACATGGACCTGGTTATGGTTTGGCTGCAAGCAACAATAAATCGATCAAGCTTTTCAACAAGAATTAGATTATTCCTATAATTCCCCATTAATCACGTCTTTTGGAAAGGTAGGAAGCGGTAGGAATCACATCTGTTTGGTTGTTTGGCACTGAAGTATTAGCTCTTCTAGTGTTCTCTGGTGTTTCTTTATTAAAAAATGTTGTAAGTTTGAACCATGATGAAATCTGTTTTATTTGGAGAGTTGCTTTTGAGAGTGGATAGCAAATTGTCCTGGAAGAAATAAAGGTCAGGAAAAAATATTGCAAGATAATGATTAGGTAGAGACGGGAACTTACTTGACAGTATTTGCTAGTTTGGAACAAAACATCTCATTTTTTTTCCTGCTTTGGAACAGGATATCTCCTTTTCTCTCTATATATTTTATTAGGTTCTGGTTTAAGTGCACATTCTGAACCGCTGCATGCTTTTAATTTTGCCTTTCTTAAGATTTTGCATTTACGAGCATTTATCGAGTGCCTACTACGGTGGAGTGTTGCGGGCTCTGGGCGTGGCAGGTGTTAAGGCTGCGACAGTGAAAAAGGCAGCCTTAGTTCCTGCCAACGTGGAGCGCGGTGCGGGGGGCCGAGGCGCACCACTCTTCAGCTTTATTTCTGAAATGCTGCGTGTCTTTGGCCAGTTACTCAGCCTCTCTCTCCTATAAAATGTGAACCTATAATGAGAACAATCATAGTATTATTTTTCCCCCCTTTCACTCTTTAATACTACCCTGTGGCATAATCCTGCCACATGTGGTTCTTTCACTGTAGCTAGAACGTGGTTCGTCTCCGACAAAACCAAGTGTGGAGCAGGCCGAGAGGGTCTCCTTCCGAAGAGCATTTTGGGAATGACCCTGGGCGTATTTGCTAGGAGGAGGGGTGGCTTCCCCATTACGGACACTCTGTATTTTTTTTTCTCACAAGAGAGAAACTTAGCTGTTCCTTGGAATTCCATGTCCAGCCAAGGCCATGTCCACTGTCTACTACACTTTAGAGACAGGCCAATTAGAAGAATGGAACGTAGGAGAGTTCTTCTCCCAGTGTCTGACTGGAGCGATGCCACGGGAGGGTCTTAACGTTAATGGAGTTTTGTGCTAGGCACCGTGTGACATGTGTGACCTTGTTTAGTTCAAGATCAAGTCAACAATGAAGCATTTTTATTCCCATTATAAAGATGAGTAGGTTGAGGTTGAGAGAGGCTAAGTTACCGCTGATACGGTCTCTTTAAGACTCCCATGTCCATGCTGCCTTCCATTAAAATGTTTTCCCTTGAGCCAGTGGAATCCAGACACTTGATTAGTCTGGTTGGGGTAGCCCCGCCTCTTTCAGAAATCCAGGTGAGTTGCACCTGCCTGGGAAAGCAAGCTCCTCCAAGGCTGGAGCATGATGGGACCGATCCAAGCTGAGAAAGGGTGTTGGCTGGAATCTTGTTGCTGGGACTGCCATTTCACTGGCAGGAACAGACCATTTATGTTTAGCAAAACAACTGGAGTTCATCACCCTGTCTTTCCTTCAGTTGGGCTGTACAGATACCAGTAAAACACCAAAAAAAATTTATTTCTAGGGTTTTGAAAACTTGCTTCAAATTTGTGTCTGCACCAGGTCTGCAGAGAATGTGTGCGAACACCTTACCAGCAGCGGCGGTTGTCCTGGCCTCTGTGTCGTGCTGCAGTTACCGGCTGGGGGCCTCCCAGGCAGGATGCAATCCCCAGTGCAGTGCCTGGCCACAGCTCAGCGGGGGTCCATCGAAATCAATCGGCATACCTGTGTTTCTTGTTTGCAACTAAATGAATCAAATTCAAATTCAAATAGATAATTGCCAGTCAAGTCATTTCCAACTCTGTATTCTTGGGGCAAGTGTAGGCTTGGTTTACCTTTACTTTGTACACATTGTCTTCATGCCACATCCGGCCTTCTCAGGGCAAGGCCATCCATCTGTGGCATGTGGGTTCCCGGTCCCGCCCCTGGTGGTCCTCCGACAAATGCAGCAACGTTTGCCACACAGTCGCTTAACCTATGGCTGTTAACTGCCAACTTTCCCAAGCAAAAAAGGAACTCTGGAGAGAAATTAGGGGAAGCCCATAGTAACCTTGAAATATGTTAAATTTGTAGAGCTGCGGGGGAAACTTTTCACTAGCTCAGGAAGAGCGGAGAGAAGTGCCTGAACGAGACAGCTGCTCTGCGGTCTGAGGGGTCGATGTGTGTTTCTGCTCTCAGCCTCACTGCGGCCTTTTTACTAACGTGGGCAATGCTCTGGTGGTCAGTTTCAACGATTTTCTTTATTGTGACTTCCAGATCAATCTCCTACATGCTTGTTCCATTTAACCTGTATTCCCTAGGTTATTTCTTAAAGCAATTTACTGCACATCATCCTAAATTGAACTGCATTCACTATCCCTTGACCCAATTACTTAAGTGGTCCATATCCATCTGATTTTGATTGTCTGCTCTCTTGCTGTTGACCGTCCCTCCAATTTCACCGTCAGTTGCGAAAGAGACTGTTTCGTTCTGGTTGTCTCTTCCTTCCCAAACCATCTTCCCTTTGGTCAGTACGACTCATAAAGGCAGCTGTTCTCATTTGAAAAACCCCAGTTCTTCTGTCTGAGTACGGTTTATTTCAACAGTTCAATTCTGCGAAGATCTATGAAGTGCTTGCTTTGCGATAGGATTCCGCGGAGAGTTACCTGCTTGCCCCCTTTCTCCTTTGGAGCGCGCTTGCCGGGCAGAGGTCTCGGATCTCCGAGCAGGGAGGGTATCTGAGCTCTGGATGCTGTCAGATGGCTTTCCAACACCAGTCTCCACCGCCGGGCACCTTTCAACACTCCTCTCACAGCGTGCCGCCAACGTCCAGCCGCGTAGCCGGCTGTGATCCCTTACGTGTCTGCAGTTTCTCATTCGTGCTCCAGCCCTGTTTCTTCAGGTGTTCCCTCGAAGTCCTCAGGCTGGGTCCTACTCCTTGTCTGATGGAAGCTGTATAATACATGGGCTTGGTCCTGGTTCATGTCATGAGTTATAAAATAAAAAAGTCAGTTTCAATACCATTTGTCACTCCCCACCCTTAGAATTTCTCTTTAAACTTCTGACCTCAAGGAAGATTCACCATCTTCCTTCATTTCTGCTAACCCTTGTAAACCAGCAGTTTTTATTGGCCTTCAGACCTGTGCAAGTAGAGCTAGTGGTGGGAATGGGAATGGTTGTCTCTGGGAAACCTGATTATTTATACTATCTGAGCGAAGACATCTTTAAACAGGCCCTCTTTGGGTCTGGTCTGATTTCTACCCTGGTGTGAAGGGGACGTTTTGCTAAGTTTTTTTTTTTATTATTTGTTAATTCCCATATCTGTCTTGTCATGCCGGTTCTGCTGTCCCCAAGTTGCTGCTTAAAGCCCATTACCCCCGGTTCCCTTTGCTAGCCCACCGCCCGGTCACAGGTGAGCTCTCCTCGCCCACAGTGTCCTGCCCTCGGAGTCCCGGTGGGCGCCAACGGGATTTCACCTGTTCCCACGAGGCGGAAGACAGGTCTTGTCTAAAGCCCCTTGGTAGCTGAGCAGCTGAAAACCCAGAAATTCCAGATTTGGGGATATTTGTCCTGGTCACTCAACCATGCCGTAGTTCAAGCCACGGCTTATATTGTGAGTGACAGTGATTTGATTCAACCATGACATTGAACAGGAGATTGAATTACCGGAGTGTCGAGTTTGCTGAAGGGAAAGACAAAACAAAGTAGGAGAAACAGCGGCAATAGAGAGAGGCAGGATTTGCTAGGAGAATGGAAGGAAATGGAATCAGTCTGCTATTTTGAAAGAGCTGAGGCTGTGGGGATTATATTAATGAGCACACGGAGTATTTTATTTTTAAAGTTATATGTAATTCAGGCTCTATGTGAAATGCTTTCTTGTTTATAGCAAAAAGAAGGTCCTGCTTCTTAGCCAAAAAAAAAAAAAAGACATTAAAAAAGAAACAAACCTTTAGGTCCTAAAATATGACCTTTAGTTTCAGAAATGAATCTCCTTTCCCTTCTTTTCGGATTTATTCTGTGGCAAATGGAACAGAAGGGTTTGATCCTGCATTTTATCCCTGCCCCTTCTCCTGATGGTGTCTGGATTCAACTAGACTCTCATTGGTGTGAAGATATGGCCATTTGGCAAATAATTGGAGGAAATATGACTTTTTTTTTGTTTGCAGTTATATTGTATTCCAAAAGGAAATGTGGTTCTATTACAAGTTTGCTACGTTTTAAATGTCCGGGCTGTGATACAACTGTGCACTTATAAAAAGGGAGGGTGTTTTGAACCTTAGGTGTTACGTGCTCTTTTTACGGAATATGCTGTTTCCTCTATTTGAGATTCAAAATTTTGTGCAAAAATATACTTCTTTGCTAAAGGATGGTTTTTCTTACTCTGGAGAATTCAAGAAGAATATCTAATATAAACACATAGTCTAGCATGAAAAATTTTATCCTGGCTCTAAGAAGCTCTTGCTTTTATCTTGTGTGCAAAATACATTGTTTCAGAACTTCCCAACCCTCACGTCCCGCTACAGTGTATTTGACAATAGGACATCAATTTTCTCTGTTCACTCTGTCAGCTAAACACGTTTCCCCTTCAATTTATTTGTCTCAATAGAATGAGACTGGCTACTTTTGTCATTTGGCATTTGTTATAGTAGCTTGTATTTTTTCCAGATGACTTTAGTGTGCATGTCAGCACTATATACATAAAGCTCCATTTTTTAAATAAAGCAGAATTCAGCCTCACCCTTTTATATAGAAGAAAATAGAGCCACATGGAAAGATTTCATTTTTCAAATGGACTTTTAGCAGACAGAAAACTTAAATCCAGTTTTTGTGGCAGGCAGGATGAGCTTGTTTCATGTCGTTCTCACTGTCGACTCTGAGTTTGAAGAACGTTGCACTGCCTCTTGGCTCCATGTCGTGCGCAGTGTATTTCTTGCCCGTGCGTATAGACAGATGGGAATCGTAAGGGGGACTGGGGCAGATAGTTTGGACAGCCAGAGTCAGACATTCTTGGACACTGATGCAATCTGGATTTCCGAAGAGACTGTAAAGCCCCGAAGACCTTTATTGGTTCCACAAGGAGGTGCTGGGTGGACCCCAGGCCGAGCAATGGCATCTGTGGCCCCTGATGGATTGACACTTCGAGAGGCCCGCTAAAACGGAAACCGGTTTCCCGAGGGAGCGGGCCCGCCTTCACTTGGAGATCTTACTTACCACTTTAGAATTTGAAGAAAACTCTCATGTTATCACGGAATAAAGATGTCAGCCAAGAAATGGCCTGCCTGGAAGACATCTGCCCTGTATATGTGTATAACAATCCGCTGTTTGAAAAACAATAATCATATGCAGTGCAGCTTGTAATCTACACCTTGCTTGAGACAGACAATGGTTGTGGACGGAAATACATCTGGGTCTCTTTAAAATACCAGGCACCACAGTCACTTATGAATGTGTAAACAGGGATTGCAGTCGGCCATGGCTGGGTGGCATGCCTTCTCACCTCCAGAGTGCGCGGGGGCGGGCTGCAGGTTCTCAGGACTGTTGTCATGGACGGAAGCTCCAGGGGGAAACACGGAGTCCAGTGGGAGCGGCACAGCCCCAAAGGGGAGCAGCGTGGAGGGTTTTCTCTACCCGTGAGCTGCTCTTGGCCATTCCTGTATGAGCAGTGGCCTGAACACTGTGGAAAAAGCTGGGTAAGCATATCCAAACCTGCATCTTTCTTAACAAAATGATTGGCAGCGAGTATGGATTAGTATGAGAGATTTAATAAAAATTTGAATTGAAAGCAGCTGTAAAGTTATTAAAAATCAAGTAAGAAGGGATAGTGTGTATTCTTCTAGTTTTTTTTCTGGATTCTTTTTTTTTGGTGATATCTAATGGTGCATTAATAAGAGTTTTGAGATTCGCATTTTATTATAAATGGGAATCCCATTTTAAATTTTATAGTAAATAAAATTTAAATATTTTCATATACCATAGTATGTCTTCCTTGCTGTGCTTGGTATCTAATATAGGTTATTTCAGATTTCAGGTTGCAAGTGATTAGTGAGTGGGGGAATCCAATTTAGTGCTTTGCGACCAGCATTTTTCTTAATGTTTTACTTCAGTACATACTGAAGTATGATTTACATACAGAAAAGAGCACATACAGTTTGCTACATTCTCACCAATTCAATGCACCGCTGTTACCAGCACCTAGATCAAGAAGCACCTGTTCCCTAGTAGCCACCCCACCCCGACTACAATTTCCTTCAAATCACTGCCCCTCCAAAGGTAGCCCATTGCCCTGACTTACAGCAGATTTTCAAACTTTGTATATCTAGAGTTCATGTGGTGTGATCTCTTATATGTCAAATGTTATGCATAGAAAATTTATCCATATTATTGCAAATAATTGTAGTACTCCATTGTGTGAATATAGCAACACTTATTGATCTGTTGTTCCACTGATGAGCCTTTGAGTAGTTCCCAGTATTTGGCTCTATGAACATTTTTTTTGTTCACATCACTTCTGTGAACATTCAAAACCAGTTTAGTGGTGGACACAGGCACTGGCTCTCCTGAGTATATAATTAAGAGTGAAATTGTTGTGTCATTAAATATGGAATATTCCAATTCAGTGGATCCTACAAAAGAGCTTCCTAAAGTGGTTCTACCAATTCCAAGTTGAATATAATAGAATAAGTGGAAGCAGAACAGAGTTGAATGCAATGAAAAAGAAAATGGACGCTTGCTGTAGTAGTAATTATCGTTTCCTCAAACTCTCATTTCAGTTACAGATTTATGTTTGTACTAGATCTTAGTATGATACATACTTTTTGTCCTGAATTTCCATTAAAAAGTACCTGCCTCATCTTAAGGCTCAGGTCCAAACAGTTGTATTGACTGTGCTGCTTTGCTGAGCAATAGACACCGCCCTGGGGCCAGTGAGGAACAGAAAAGGCTTTGTCAAGAGCAGGGAGCTCATAAGCTCTTTCAGGATCTGGACCGACTTCCAGCAGTTTGGAAATACGCTGTGATGGGGCTGCACAGGAAAATGAAAGCATGAGCTCGAGTATCACTTGTGATTTTTGAGGCAGCCAGAACGGTACCTGGACAATTTCATGTTATCGTTCCTGGTCTTGGGTGCTGAGAGGGCTTGTGCAGTGTCCCTTAGAAAGCCTCTCCCACACACAGTTCAGTTTACCCAATTTCTCACCCAGGGAAATAACCAACTCCCAAGTCCAAGGCAAAAGGCTGATTCCATCATAATAGGGAAAACTCATAGTTCGCATACAAAACATATTTGCCTGGAATTGCTGGGTCAGAAGGCAGTTCCATTTTTAGTTTTCTGAGGACATTCCATACTGTTTTCTACAGTGGCTGCACCAGTCTGCATTCCCACCAACAGTGCACTAGGGTCCCCTTTCCTCCACATCCTCACCAGCACTTGTTTATTGATTTGTTTATGATGGCCATTCTCACCAGTGTGAAGTGATATGTCATTGTGGTTTTAATTTGCATCTCTCTGATGGCTAGTAAAGTGGAGCATCTTTTCATATGTCTCTGGGCCTTCTGTATGTCTTCCTGGAAGAAGTGTCCGTTCAAGTTTTTTTGCCCACTTTTTTATTGGGTTGTTTGTCTTCCTGGAGTGGAGTCATGTGAGTTCTTTATATATTTTGGAGACCAAACCCTTGTCTGAGGTATCACTGGCAAATATGTTTTCCCATGCAGTTGGTTCTCTTTTCATTTTAATGTTGTTTTCTTTAGCCATGCAGAAGCCTTTTAATTTGATGAGGTCCTGTTTGTTTATTCTTTCCTTTATGTCGCTTGCTCCAGCAATTCCACTGCTGGGATTGTATCCTAAGAACCCTGAAACACCAATCTAAAAGAACCTATGCACCCTAATGTTCATAGCAGCACAATTTATAATAGCCAAGTGCTGGAAGCAACCTAGGTGCCCATCAGTAAATGAGTGGATCAAAAAACTATGGTACATTTGCACAATAGAATTCTATGCAGCAGAAAGAAAGAAGGAGCTCCTACCCTTTGCAACAGCTTGGATGGAACTGGAGAGCATTATGCTAAGTGAAATAAGCCAAGTGGTGAAAGACAAATACCATATGATCTCACCTTTAACAGGAACCTAGTCAAGAAAACAAAAAAGCAAGCAAAATATAACCAGAGACATTGAAATTAAGAACAATGTGATAGTAACCAGGGGGGAGGGGGGAGGGGATAATGGGGGGGGGGAGGGGGAAGGGTTTTCAGGAACAACTATAAAGGATACATGGACAAAACCAAGGAGGGGCGTGGAAGCAGGGGAGAGAGATGGGGATGGCTGGGGTGGGGGGGAGTGGAAGGGGGTAAATGCAGCCAACTGTACTTGAAAAATAATAAAATAATTTTAAAAAAGACTTGCTTTCTAAAAACAATTCCGTATGTATCTAGACAAAGTCAGACAAAATAAAATAACATAAATAAAAAAATGTTTGCCTGAGTTTCCTGATTGGGCGCCCAGAATGGTTAGGTTACATTCAATAGGGAATGGAGCACGCATCCTAAGAGAGAGTTTAGTATAGTTGACTGCCTGAGATCGTATCTTAGCTCTACCAATGTTCTCTTCCTTCCTTATCTTTCCTTTTTCTTCCTCTGTTCCTCCCTCCATTTCTCCATCCATCTGTCCGCCCCCCCTTCTTTCCTGTTACAGTTCTGATTACAAGGGTAGCACCTATTACATAGAGTCATTCTGTCCTTTAGGCTTATGGTTCTATTAAAAGTGAAAATTTGATCATGTCATTTCCTTGCTTAATATCCTCCAATGTTCCCATTGCCTTTAGGGAAACTTCTTCGTGTGGCTTACAAGGCCCTGTGCACCCTGGTCCCTCCTTACCTCTCCAGGCCTACTGTCTGACGCTACTATCCTGTGCTTTCAGCTGTATCAAACGCCCTTAGGTTCTTTGAATGTGCCAAACTCTCTGCACCTTTAAGGACTTACCATGGATGTTTCCTTTCCCTCTTTTGTGCCTGGCTAAGTCCTGTGCATCTTTCAGGGCCGACCTTAGATGACGTTTTCCCCAGGAGGCATTCCCAAGTGTGAATCATTTGCCCTTACTCCCATTGATTCTGCTGTTTTCTGAATACACTTATCGTATTTGCTCATTTAATTTTCCTCCCCACTGGATGGAGGCCCTCTAAGAGCAAGAACAATGTATTTTTTTACATCTTTAAAACATGTTCACCAAGTCAGTCACGAGACACGGGGGTATTCTCTGAAGAACAGAATTGCAGATGGCTTTTTCATTTTTGTGTTTCTTTTTATCAGTTGTGATTAATTTTCTACAATGAACATGCATTACCTGTGTTGTAAAATTGTGAAAGTTTTGAAATGAGTGAAATATCAAAGCATGTATTTAAAAACCCCAGAGGACTGTAGGAAAAGGGTGAAGCATGGCAACACAGTAGCGAGTCTGTTATCTGTGGCTGGTGTGTAAAGGGGGACCGAATGCAATGTCCCTGGCTGCCCCAGCCCCAGGACTGTGTTAGTGGGACCGGGGGTGTGGAGATGGCAGGGTCCACCCTGTGAGAGGCTGGTGAAGTCAGAGAGGAAGTGAGGGCGATGAAGCCAGGAGAGGGTCATTTAGGGGAGACAGATGGGCCAGCTGTGAACATTCGTGGGGAACTGGAAGAAAAGAAAAGGGTCCCAAGTGTAAGAGAAACTGGAGCTGCAGACTGGGACGTATGAGAAAAGGCCAGAGGAGTAGGAAGTGCAGAAAGCAGTAGAGAGAGAAAAGAGGGACAAAGGAAAGAAAAAGGAATGATAGGGCTCAGAGGGGAAAAATATACCAGAACATATTTAGGGAATGGGTCAGGAAGGCACAGAGAGTGAGACTGTGGCGTGCCGGACACCTGGTCTCCTGCTGGTGGCAGGTCTGCCTCTGTCGGCCCTCCAGGTGCAGCCATCACAGCCACGGGGTCCTGCAGGGATTTCTGGGAAGCCCCCTTCGGGTCACTCTTTTCTTTGGGAGGTTTTGTCTTTCACACTTAAGTGCACTGGACCTCCGGCGTGAGCCATTTATGTCCGTCTTGAAATGTGAGTGTTCACGTGAACTTCCCCCAGCCTGCTGTCTCCGTGTGCCTGGGACAAAAGACATGACTTAGCTGTCAGTGCACGGAAGAATGCGGCCGGCTGGCAGGTCGGGTCGCAAAGCGGAGCTGTTTCAAGTGTGGGGCGTCTCTCGGGAGACAGCTGGGTGTCCGAGTAGCACTTGTCAGCTGTGCCGAAGACGGAATTGATGTGGGAAGGAAACGTCCAGAAGAGCACTATGTGAATGGAAGGGCGCCATAAAGTGTTTTAGGCTGGTGTGAAGTCTGGTTTGAAGTGTGCAAGTCAGAGGGCAAGTTCTCTTTCCCCTGGGGCCGAAGTCATTCGCTGGCAGGTTTTCAGAACACGAGTTGCCATGGGTACAGAATGGCTGCACCGAAACACACGGGCCTCGAGTCTTCTCGCTGGTTTCTCAAGGTGAAGCCTGCGGACCAGAGTCCCCACTGATCATGCTTCCTTGGGCCCAAGTCATACTGTGTCATTTATTTTGTTATCTGGCCACAGATTCCACTTTCAACCACGGGTAGTTGGTCTTGGAGATGCATACTCTTGGCCAGTGTCTAGTAAACCTGCCTAAGAAAATTGACCTTGAAGTTGAGAGAGCTAAGACAGGGGGTTAAATGACCTTTATTATTCCTTGGGAAGAACTTAACCATCACGATGTGGTTAAATTCAATATATTGGGTTGTGTAATGAAAAGGTTGCTTTACACTGTGGCCTTGACTTTATTTATAAGGTGACAGAGATTGTCGTTGAGTTGCATTGTTCAATTTGGGACCAATCACCGAAAGCAGAGTTAGGCAGAGCTAGGATGGCCCAGGGGCTCTAGCAACTCATCCTTTCCGGTCCTTGGCATGGATTGCAGGCAACGTTCCAGTCTTTTGATGTTGCTGTCCCATTGGGATGATTCACATCCAGTACAATGTAGTCCAGAGTTTGAGTGTAATATAATAGGGTTCGTTGTGGAAACTTCTGTTTGCAGATATCCATGTTCATAAGGAAAATACTGAGGCTCCTTCACGTCTGTGTCTTTGGGAAATAATTATGATGTTGTGGACGTGGTATGGATTTGGGAATGAGACAGTCCTAGGTTCAAATCTGGACTCTGCCATGTGCTTCCTAGAAAACCTGGGACAAGTTATTGAGCCTCATAGTCTCATAGTTTTCTTACCTGTAAGATGAGGATAATAATAGCTACTCATGAAAATAGTTGTGAATACTAAATAAGAAAATATGTGTATGTTAGAGTTTTTCTGTTGCTGACAGCAGAATTGACTTTTGCTAATTTAAACAAAGAAGTACTCATTGGGTTGGCCAAAAAGTTCATTTCTTTTTTTTTCCATATGGTGGCTCTAGAAGAGCTTAGTTGTCTTTAACTTCATTGAAACAATTTTGTTAGGTTGTATTGTGACAGCTGTCATACCAGTGAGTATTAAAAAAACTTGTCAAAACTGGTGAATTTTTGTATAGCCATTTTAATATTGAAGCTAGAAGAAAATAAGCAACATTTCCAGCATTTTATGCTTTACTATTTCTTTTTCAATATATTTGATTGATTATATTATTACAGTTGTCCCATTTCCCCCCTTCACTCCCCTCCACCCTGCACACCTCTCCCACCCACATTCCCCCCCTTTTAGTTCATGTCCATGTGTCATAAGTTCTTGGCTTCTACATTTCCCATACTATTCTTGCCCTCCCCCTGTCTATTTTCTACCTACCATCTATGCTACTTATTCTCTGTATCTTTTCCTTTTCTCTCCTCCTCCCACTCCCCTGTTGCTAACCCTCCATGTGATCTCCATTTCTGTGGTTCTGTTCCTGTTCTAGTTGTTTGCTTAGTTTGTTTTTGTTTTAGGTGTGATTGTTAATAATTGTGAGTTTGCTGTCATTTTACTGTGCATGTTTTTTATCTTCTTTTTCTTAGATATGTCCCTTTAATATTTCATATAATAAGGGCTTGGTGATGATGAACTCCTTTAACTTGACCTTATCTGAGAAGCACTTTATCTGCCCTTCCATTCTAAATGAAAGCTTTGCTGGATAGAGCAATCTTGGATATAGGTCCTTGCCTTTCATGACTTGAAATACGTCTTTCTATCCCCTTCTTGCCTATAAGGTCTCTTTTGAGAAATCAGCTGACAGTCTTATGGGAACTCCTTTGTAGATAACTGTGTCCTTTTCTCTTGCTGCTTTTAAGATTCTCTCTTTATCTTTCATCTTGGGTAATGTAATTATGATGTGTCTTGGTATGTTCCTCCTTGGGTCCAACTTCTTTGAGACTCTCTGAGCTTCCTGGACTTTCTGGAAGTCTATTTCTTTTGCCAGATTGGGGAAGTTCTCCTTCATTATTTTTTCAAATAAGTTTTCAATTTCTCGGTCTTCCTCTTCTCCTTCTGGTACCCCTGTAATTTGGATGTTGGAATGTTTAAAGGTGTCCTGCAGGTTTCTAAGCCTCTCCTTATTTTGTTAAATTCTTGTTTCTTTATTCTTTTCTAATTGGATGTTTTTTCTTCTTTGTGGTCAGTCCCAGTTTCCTTCCCATCACTAATGGTTCCATGTACATTTTCCTTTATTTCACTTAGCATAGCCTTCATTTTTTCATCCAATTTGCGACCAAATTCAACCGATTCTGTAAGCATCCTGATTACCACTGTTTTGAACTGTGTGTGCATGTGATTGGTTGGCTATCTCTTTGTCATTTAGTTATACTTTTTCTGGCGCTTTGATCTGTTCTTTCGTTTGGGCCATTTTTTTGTCTAGTGCCTGTTACGTAGGAAGGGGCGGAGCCTTAGGTGTTCACTTGGGCGGGGCAACCTGGTCGCTGGGTTGTGACGCTGTATGTGGGGCAGGGGTTTGAGAGGGAACAATGGTGTTTGCTCCACACTCAGCTGGATTTCAGTCACTTTCGTCACTTCCCCCAAACAAAGTGGGCCCTTCTGGTGCTGATTCCCACGTGGGTGGGTTTGTGTACATTCCAGGACCCTGTGGGTCTCTCCAGTGAACTCTCCTGTGAGGCTGGGGGTTTCTCCTGGCTCCTCAACCCCCACAGGTGTTTTCAATTGGTGTTTTGAGGCTTTATTTTCCTGCACTGGGGCCCTGGGTTGTGTGGTTATCTTGCTCCCCAGTTTCTCCTGGTTTATCTGTGTGCAAATGTGGGACCAGGCATGCCACACTCATTCACAATCCGCTCCTCCCTGGGTCTGCCCACTGCTGCCCTGCATGCCCAGGGTCTACCAGAAGCCCTGCCCGATCCCTCTCCGTCCCAGCTCCCCTACTCCCCTCCTCTTACCGGTCTGGATGAATGTATCTACTTTAACTCCTTGCTTGTCAGACTTCCATACAGTTCAATTTTCTTTCAGTTCTGGTTGTTTTTTGTTTCTAAATTGTTGTTGTCCTTATTTTGGTTGCACGAGGAGGTACAGTGTGTCTACCTATGCCTCCATCTTGGCCAGAAGTCCTCTTTATCATTTCAATAAAGGGAAAAATGCAATTGAAACACAAAAAACCTTTGTGCAGTGTATGGAGGAGGTGCTGTGACTGACTAAACATGTTAAAAGTGATTTGCAAAGTTTTGTGCTGGAGATTTCTTGCTGGATGATGCTTTACGGTCGGGTAGACTGGTTGAAGTTGATAGTGATCAAATTGAGACCTTAATTGAAAACAATCAATGTTATACCACATGGGAGAGAGCTGACATACTCACATTATCCAAATTAATAAAGTTATTGGTGAAAATGTGTCTTTTATGGAAAAAAAACCCATGTTAGCTTTTCGGCTGAGCCAGTACTAAAGGACGTTAGCTCACAGCGTTACTGGGAGCACAGAAGAGTGGCCTTAAGGCCAGGCCTCCAAGAATCCCGCGGCAGAGCAGGCCTGCTAAGAGAGTCGTGGCCACAGTGCGGTCCAGGTCAGGCTCAGCCAGTCACCTCTGCACTGATCAGACATTGATAAATCGAAAGCTGTTATCACTGTTGCCAACCCTGGCAGAGCCAGTGCTTCTGCCCTCATGCTCACCAGGAGAGCTGGACTCGCCGGAGTGGCTTCCACATCCCATGGTGCGCTTCTCTTCTCTCACCTCCGGTCCCAGTGTGCTCTGCTTCAAAGGGTGATGGTCCTTTTACGAAGAATGCTTCCAGATGCCTTGCATTGTGCCCTCTGATCTTTTACTGCTGTCTTGCTACCCAGAAGGACTTTGCTGCTGCTCTCCACCCATGAAAACCTAGTAACCTTAAAGGCAATACTCAAGTTCTCTTGTTCCAGGCTTCACAGGACCAAGCCATGTCTTTGTCCTTCAAATTTTAAAATGCCCTCTGTTTGCCCTCATTTCTCTGGTATTGCTGTCTTTGCCTGTTATTGAAAATTTTATTGTGTGATTTTTTTTGCATTTTAATCTGTTCTCAACAAAACTGTTTCTTGATAGCAAAGATATATACAAAGTTTGGTGGGCTCCTTAGTCGTGAGCGCATGGTGCATATTCAACAAATTTTTGTTGGTAACCAACCAACCGACTATCCGTGTACTTAGAACAGGCTCCATTAGGAGCCGTAGTGGATGCTGCGATGAACTACACAGATCTCCCCTTGGGAGTGAGGGGTTTATTCCCCCAGGTGCTTTACCTCAACTTGGAACAACGCTGAAGGGCCAGCCCCGCGTCAGAGGCCCCTGTGGGGCTGGCAGAGGTGTTCACCGAGACTCCGTCACCGCCCAGAACCTTCCTTGTTCTCAGTCCTCTTCTGACGCCCTTCTCTTCCTTGCGGGCTGGAGGTGAGAGGGGTTTTTCTGGGCATACAGCCCACAGCAGAAACCCTTGGTACGGTAAAAAACAAACAAACAAACAGGCATTTTGAAGGTTCTGACCCTGGTTTGGTGTGTTTGAGAGAAAAAGAAGTGGTTCGTATTTTGGCCAGTGTTTCATGCCTGCATGGTCAAAGTCAAAGCCGTGCCGTTATTGTGAGTTTCAAATGAGGCTCCTAAAAAATTAATGACTAAGGTGTATCTTTGTGCTTAGTTAGGGTCTATCACCGTATTCAGAGAGTGCGACATGAATTCACACGCAGGCAGTTTTAATATGCTTGTCTCATTTCCTACATGCAGAAACTGAAAAATTACTGATGGGTCCCGCCTGATGGCAATGGAATGCATGAGAATGTGGATCAAAGAACTTATTTGAGTTATCTAAATGAGTTAAAAAACACAAATGAAGCAAAACTGGAAATAATGAAGCCATAAATTTGTTTAAAATTTAATTGAACCCTGGCTGGCATAGCTCAGTGGATTCAGCGCGGGCTGCGAACCAAAATGTCACAGGTTCGATTCCCAGTCAGGGCATGTGCCTGGGTTGCAGGCCATGGCGCCCAGCAGCCACACATTGATGTTTCTCTCTCTCTCTCTCTTTCTTTCTCCCTCCCTTCCCTCTCTGAGATGGATAAAATAAAATCTTTAAAAAAATAAAAATAAATAAAATTTAATTGAATTTTCAAAAACTCTCCATCAATGTAATATAAATTGTATTTACTAACTTATGTTTTTCCAGTGAGAATTGTGAATTTGGCAAGATATTAACTTTTACTTTGTAACAATTCTATTTACAAACAGGGCTGTGTTTTTTTTTCTGGAATTCATAATTATACTATCGATATTCTTGTAACATGGCTGTGTCCCCACCCCCCAAATCAGAGTCATAGAGCCAGAAGCAATCTTGGATTTCACTCAGGGCATCTGCGCCTCTTAGTTTACATAGAAGGACAAAGGAGATGAAAAGACAGGGCCAGAATCAAGATTTCTCTAATAGCCAAGTCAGTCATCTAATCCAGGATCTTTAAATGCCAGCCCTCGTGAGTGGTGGTCCCTCCTCTGTGTCTGTCTTGTGGGGATTACCTATGTACATTCTCTCTCACGGAGGGCTGAAGGTTGATTTTTCTTCCTTGAATTTTTTAATGCCATGTCAAACAGTTTGGAGCATTTGCAGATCAGAGTGCCTGAACTCCATAATGTAACAAAACCCAAACAAGTTTAATTTGGTCAAGAGATTGACTTCTTCTTTTTTTTTGGCCTGCATGGTGCTCAGAAGGTGGGTTGACAGAAATATTTACTTCTTAAATTGCTGTTGTCTCTGCTATGATGACATGGAGTTGCTTGACATGAACAAATCAGTGCACAGAAGATGGATGGCCAGTATCCTTCTCTGCGTTAGGTGCAGTGAAGTTCCCGTCGAAGACCGAAGAATGAAAACAGGTTGATTCTTAAAGTGTCTCCCACTTCACCCCCGTAAACCAGCCCTGTGCACCGACCTGGCCTGCTCAGAGCGCCCTGTGAGCCTCCCTCTCGTCCCTTTGCCTCAGGGCTCAGAGGCCAGAAAACCTCGATTGGCTGTGGGTCCTCCACAGGTTTGTTTGGAAACTTGGACTAGTTCCTCAGTCTTCCACGTGGAGGACTGTGTCTGTCAGGTCAGCCTGGAACGGGCGGTGGGATCAGTGGTCACTGGGCGATTTAGCTTTTATGTGCCTGATTCGTTTCTTCATAGGCAGCCACATGATTATTTAAAATAGAGTAAATGCTGTGGCCACATTTGGTCGTCTTCCTGAACCAAATGTACCGTGTGCTGTTGTCTTACCACTAGAGAGGTCAGGGCTGTCCAGAGCTGCTTTCCTGTGACAAAGCAAACCTGGTCTCTAACCAGAAAACAAGTAAAAATGGAAGTCATGAGTGTATACACCCATTCTAAGAAGAAACTCGCTATTCGACTCCACTGGGGTTTAAGGTTTCAGTACCTAAGTTCTGTTGTTGGAGTCACAACACAGTCTTGAAAGCAGTTTTGGGGCTATGACTTCCTCAGCCTCAAACAGGTCTTGCATGCAATCATTACTCATCAGATGATAGAAGTTTGGTTTGCAGACCCCAACCCTGTAGTGATAGCTACCTTATTAAATGCAATTTTTTTCTTTAAGGTGAAATAAAATGTCAGCTTGAAATTGTGCAGTCGCATCTTGTCTTGGGAAGAACTTATTCCCCAGTTCTCATGCAATGATGTTTATATTCTCGTTTCCCAAGAGACATTGATTATTTGTAGATAAATCATCCCTGACAAGCCAGCCAGTGTACATGGGTCTCATGGAGTAGATGCTCCTTTCACCAAATATAGTCTTCAAAGTTTTAACTTTTACCAATAGTGCTCCATTGTATTCCTGGGTTTCCACTATGCGTGGTGGGGTTTTGTGTGCGTACTCGTAAGCCTAATTTTTATGCCCCTCACAGAGGCCAGTCTGTATTAGTACCACTGATCTACTACAGTGCCCATTTACTGAACGTTGACCATGTGGTAGGCACTGTGTAGAGGCTTTGTACTTATTATAGTCCTTTCTGTAACAGTGCAAGTTAGGTATCATTGTATCCATCTCATTTGTGAAAAAACTGAGATCCGGAGAGGTAATATAACTTACCCAGGATCCCACATCTGACTTGTGACAGACTTGGGATTCAGAGGCATTCTCTCGGGATTCAGAGCTCTTAATTTTTCATTATTTTCCTAGGAAAATAATATCTATGCGAAGCCTATAATTTGGAGTGGATTGACGTGTCCATTCCCCACATAATAGTTTAATGCAGAAAACTATTCTGCTTTCCTTTTCTTTAAAAAAATGTCATGAGTGACCCCTTTGGCTATAGAACCAAATGCAGTAGTTGTAGTACTTAAAACCACCAGCCATCCATGGTAGTGGTAAAGAGTAACTGGGTTCGAATCCCGTCTCAGCCACTTACTAGACATTTGACCCCAGGTATGTCCCTCAGCCCAATCACACAGAGAGCTCTGCAGACTGAATTGTTCCTTCGTTTGTCTTGCCTTGAGGTGAGGGGACCAAGTTTCCATGCTGCCTCATGGTCAGCCCTTGGTGAAGGCCAGGGGAAGGAGCAGAGGAGAGAGGATGCAGCAGCCCAGGCACTTGCACTGATCTGCACGTCCGACAAAGTGGTGCTGCCTGTGTTGGCCACTAACGCACCAAGAACCTGGGAAGGTGGGGCACACACAGAGCTGGCACACCAGGCCTGCGGGGTCTGGCCAGAGCACAGGCAGGGCCCACGCTGTGTGGGGATCATCCCTCTTTAGCTGGTGCACTGTCGGCCTGTCCCGTGCTCTAGGGGTGGCTGACGGGCAGCACTGCTCAGGGCAGACCCTCCCTGCTCTTTCGTGGCCCCAGGGCAGTGAATCCGGTCATTCTCGAGGGTACCTGGGGTGCTTTTCTCTCTCTCTCCCCTTTCTGGCTGAGAAGCAGACCCTGCTGTTGGCCCCTGGTATGGAGACACGGAGTACACAGAGAGGAGTGAGGCAGCATCTCTGCCCTTTGCAGAGCTCACCTTCTGGCGAAGGAGGCAGCCACATGCATGCAGTTGGCTAAAATAATTCCTAAAGACGTGATATTGGGGCCACAAAGAGGTAAAAACACTGTGCTATGGGAACGTGCGGGAAGGAGTGGAGAATTCAAATGGGAGCTCTGGGGGAAGCTTCAAGGCAGGGGTGGCACTCCAGAAAAGCCTGGAAGGTTGAGTATCTGTGAGATTCTGAGATGGGAGAGGGGAGGGCATTACAGGATTGAGGGAACAGCAGGAGCAAGGCCGTGAGAAGTAAATGAAGCGTGCAGTTTGCTCAGGGCAATGAATATACTGGCTACCCAGATACCTTAGTGGGACATGAGTCAGGAGAGGCAGGGCCTTGGTCCCGTGGGAGCTCTCCCAGGGGTCATTACGTCGAAGGTGTACTTTGATAAGCTGTCCTTTATAAATGACTGTAACACGCGGTTCCCGTGGAAGTGTCAGTTGAGGCCCAGTGACAATAGAAGTAACACTCCAAACTGAAGTGCGAGACCAGGACTTGCAAAGCAGTGACGGAAAACCTAAAACCTTAAACCCTTCATCCTTGTGGAGGCCTGAAAGGGTTGAGAGAGGAATGCCTTTGAAGAGGCTTTGTAGAGAGCATTTTGGGGGGGGGGGGGAACAGGTTCCCACCAAAGGAATTCCCCAAAGGAATTTGCCCCCATTCTCTTCAAACAGAAAGGGGTGTCCAGGACACCGATGGGAGTTGTGCATCCCTTGGAGCTCAGGGGGTGCAGTGCCCTGTGTCCCACATCGCCTGCGCAGTCCCAAGGGTGGGGATGGACCGTCTGGTTGCCCTGTGCCGAGCAGTGAAGGAGAGACTGCTGTGTGGGGGCTGACCAGCACCTCCAGAGGTGCGGGGCAGATACCAGGCAGCAAGAGAGAGCTGATGCGGAGCGGCCCTGAGTCCAGTCCGAAAGGGCTTCCTGGAGGGGCACTCAGACCCCCGCAGACAGAAGCTGGAGCCACAGCTACATGGCTCCTTAGGGCAACCAGCTGGCACAGGGGTGCATTCCACTGGTGGCAGGACCACAGTTTTGGAGCGTCTCTAAAGAATTCAGAAGCGTGCCCATGAGAGATCCATCTTTGATGTCACCAGGCCCTTAGGGTGGCCGTGGGAAAGTGCCACAGTCACATCAGTCCAGTAAGGACACACCTCCTCTATTTCTCCTACTTCTCCCAGGACTTCTAACTCAGAGGCGTCAGAAAGCACATTTAGCAGGCCAAGGGAGGAGGAGGAACCAGAGCACTGGGCCGTGGAAGAGGAAAGAAACGGTCTTGAGCCCATTTCCTGAACTCAGGCTTCCTGCATGTAGCGGGCTCTCGCTTGGGGTGGGTTGGAAGGAGGATGAAGTTAACTTTATACCAAGACTGAAGTTTACATGGGATTGGACAGTTTGTAATGGATTGAGAATATTCGTATTTCTTACAGGTTTTCAGAACAGTCCAGAGACTGTCCAGATTTTCATCCAAGGGTATCCCGCACAATTCATTCCCACTGAATAACTTGTTTTGTGGCTAAATCCCATGAGTTACACTTGTTGATGGTAATGGTGACACTACTAATTATTCTTAAAATTGTTTCTGTGGGAAAAACTCATCCAGTTTTTAAAAGATGGACTACAGCTCATCGACACTCCCTTAGTTGCCTGTGTTAGGTAATAATACTGTGATGGTTATAAGCCAGCCAGAGAGTGAACTAATGATTCTGACATAAGAGCCAAATAAGTGATTTCCAGGGTTCTGGGATTGCATCTAATCTAGAGCGAGATGAGACACTGTCTTCAATGGATCCGCTTCAAGTGGTCCCATACCAGGTATGGCACCAGGGCCCAGGCCTTCCCCTTTGTCCCTGCTGGCTGAGCCACCAAGCCTCGGTTAGCCCACCAGCTCCCGCCATGCATCCTCACAGGGCACCGATCCCCTGGTTCCCGCTCAGAGGCAAGGGGGCATTACTTGTTCCCAGTGAGGTTCTGCTAGGCCGTTGGGACCTGATAAAAGGCAGCCCAGGCGCTAATGCCCGGAGGGTGATCGCAGGGTGTGAGCCCTTCCGAGAACTGCATCCCAGGCACATGAAGGGCCCGTGTGTCCTGTTCGCTCCCGCTGTGGTGCTGTGCAGAGTCATGCTTTCTTTTACACCGAGGTCGGCGACTCCAGTCCGTGGGCCGGACCCAGCCCTCTGCCTGGTGTTTTGTAGCCTCTGAGCTAATAAAATGATATTGCATTTTTTAAGTTTTGGTGGGGAGAAAAAAAGGTACAACATTTCGTGACATGTGGAATTACATGAAATTTACGTTTTAGATTCCATAAGTAAAATTTTATTGGCACACAGTCATGCTTATTCGTTTATGGATTGTCTGTGAGTCCAGTGACTGTTGAATGCCTTCAACAGAGACCTGATGGCAAAACCTGAACTATTTACCGCCAGGCCCTTAGGGGAAAATGTTTGCCAATTCCTGACCTAAATACTTACACTGCCTCCTATTTATGGTTTTATCTGAGAGGGTTCTCTCTTCCATACACGGACGATTTCTGCTGTTTAGGTTATAACAATCACAGGGTTGCTGGTTTGGAAAATGCACTCTTCCCCTGGGAGGAGATTTCAGGGTACAGCAGGTCCTCAAATGACATCATTTCTTTCAAGGTTGTCTCCTTCAGTGTGTTTGTTGTGTTATAACGTTGAGGAGAAAACAGTTGATTCCGGGCTGGGGCCGCTGTCTCTGTGGAGTTTGCCTGCATGGGTTTTCTCTGGGCACTCTGGGTCCTGCCATGAGATGAACTGGTGTGTCTCGTTGTCCCAGTCTGAGTGAGCATGGAGGTGTGGGTGTGAGTGCCCCCTGCGTCGGAAGAGTGTCCTGTCCTGGTAGGTCCTGCCTCGCACCCTGAGCTGCATGGATAGGCTTTGGCCACCTGCAACCCTGAACTACAGTACGTGAGTTGGAAATAATGATCTTACTTGTTTGTGTTATTCTTTCTTAAACATATGTATAGCTGACATTCAGTTCAGTGTTTAATATTAGAAATGTTTTGGGTCCTTACTTAGAAGTTTGGTGATGTTTTTATAACCAGAAATAGGCCATTGAAAATTAACTCTTGTTTATATCAATTAGCTGATGGTAAAATTGGTTTTGTTATAGGTCATGTTGCTTAAAGTTGTAGTTTCCAAAAACTTGTCAATGAGGTTACTTACTATGGTGGGCAAAGCACTCAACGGAAAGTTGAACACCTGGGCTTTAGGCCTGGCTCTGTCATTAGCTTAGGGCTCTAGGCAAGTCATTGTACCTTTTGGGGCTTTGAGGAATGGACTGTTTCAGAACTTGTATTTCGAAGAGGCCTGGTCAGCCTTTGAGCCCCTTTAGTATCAAATAGATGAGGGCTCCCAGGACTCAGCAACTTGATCTTTAACCAGGGTCCTCTCAACAGTGTGGACTTCACATGTTGGCTGTTTGCATAAGATTTTAATAGAGAGAACTGACTTTTAAACATTTTTTGAAAAGTCATAGAATCAGGTCAATTCACTGTTCCATGAGACCAAGAGGAAGGAAGAGCTTCTGGGAGGCGACACTATTCAGAAGTTTAAGCCATAGACAGGAGGTGCTGATCTTAAATTCTAAATCCAGGTTTTGGGCATATTAGTCAATACTGCACCTGTTTCAGTTCTCCCATCTGGGTAACAGAAGTAACACATAACTCGGTTCTCTAAAACAGGGGTTCCCAACTTCGGGGCCAGGTCCACAGCCTGTTAGGAATGAGGCTGCAAGTGAAGGTCACCTGAGCTCCACCTCCTGTCTCCCCCGTATCCACAGCAGGTGAGCTTGAGCTTCAACCCCTCCCCCCGCCTCCACCTTCTACAAACTGGTCCCTGGTACCAAAAACACTGGGGACCACTGCCTTAGAACATATGGTGGCTAATTTATTCCAACTTTTGGCTTACTAAAAACTCATGGATGTGGCTACTTCTGGCCAGGATGGAGGGATAGGTAGCTGTACTATGCCTCCTTACACAACCAAAAGAAGGACAACAACAAATTTAAAAACAAAAAACAACCAGAACTTCCAGAAAATTGAACTGTATGGAAGTCCAACAACCATGGAGTTACAGAAACAGTCATCCAGACCTATGGGACGGGTGGAGATGGGCAGCTGGGAGGAGAGAATGTGTAGCAAGGTAGCGGCTAGCAGACTGGGTGGTCCTACATTTGCATGCAGATAAACCAGGAGGAACAACTGGGGAATGAGACAGATTGTGCAACCCAGGGTACTAACATGGGGAAATAAAGCTTCAAAACCTCTGACTGAAAAAACCTGTGGAGGTTGCAGCAGTGGGAGAAACTCCCAGCCTCACAGGAGAGTTCATTGGAGAGACTCACAGGTCCTAGAATGTACACAAAACCACCCATCCAGGAATCAGCACCAGAAGAGCCCAATTTGCTTGAGGGTAGTGGGGGAAGTGATTGAAAGCCAGCTGAGAGCCCAGCAAGCTACACTGTGCCCTCTTGGACCCCTCCACCACAGAGAGTGCCACAGCACAGCCATGTGGGTTGTCTGGTCGTGGTGAACACCTAAGGCTCTGCCCCTTACTACGTAACAGGTGTGTCAAGACAAAAAAACATGGCCGAAATGGAAGAACAGATCAAAGCTCCAGAAAAAATACAACCAAGTGACAAAGAGATCAGGATGCTCACAGAAATGGTTGGGTATGGTCACAAAATAGGGGAAGAAGTGAAGGAAAATGTACTGAGAACCAACAGTGCAGGGAAGGAAACTGGGATTCATATCAACAATTTGGAGCAGAAGGAAGAAATGAACATTCAACCAGAACAGAATGAAGAAACAAGAATTCAAAAAACTGAGGAGAGGCTTAAGAACCTCTGGGACAACTTTAAATGGTCCAACATCCAAATCATAGGGATGCCAGAAGGAGGAGAGGAAGAGCAAGAAATTGAAAACTTATGTGAAAACATAATGAAGGAGAACTTCCCCAATCTGGCAAAGGAAATAGACTTCTAGGAAGTCCAGGAAGCTCAGAGAGTCCCAAAAGAGCTGGACCCAAGGAAGCACACACCAAGGCACACCATAATTACATTACCCAAGATGAAAGATAAGGAGAGAATCTTAAAAGCAGTAAGAGAAAAGGAGACAGTTACCTATGAAGGAGTTCTCATCAGACTATCAGATGATTTCTCAAAAGAAACCATTCAGGCAAGAAGGGGCTGGAAAGAAGTATTTGAAGCCATGAAAGGCAAGGACCTACATCCAAGATTACTCTATCCAGCAAAGCTATTATTTAGAAAGAAGGACAGATAAAGTGCTTCCCAGATAAGGTCAAGTTAAAGGAGTTCATCATCACCAAGCCCTTATTTTATGAAATGTTAAAGGGACTTACCTAAGAAAAAGATAAAAAATATGAACAGTAAAATGACAACAAACTCACAACTATCAACAACCAAACCTACGAAAACAAAAGCAAAAACAAATAAAGCAAACATCTAGAACAGGAACAGAATCACAGAAATGGAGATCACACAGAGAGTTATCAGTAGGGAGGGGGGAGTGTGTGGGGGAAAAGGTACAGGGAATAAGTAGCACAAATGGTAGGTACAAAATAGACAGGGGGAGATTAAGAATAGTATAGGAAATGTAGAAGCCAAACTGTAGAACTTATATCAACAACCCATGGACATGAAATTGGGGGAGGGAATGCAGGTGGGAGAAAGGGTGCAGCTTGGAGGGGAATAAAGTGGGGAAAAATGGGACAACTGTAATGGCATAATCAATAAAATATATTTAAAAAAACTCATGGATGTGGGTTCTACCAGGAAAGCTAAAAAGATGAGGAGCAGCTTATTTTTTTTTCATGTCAAACCTCTGGGATGACAGAGCTGTGATATGCCATTATATAAAATAACACAGACTCAGTGTTGTTTCATATACTCAAGGGTAGACCCTTATGGTTTTGATTGGTGACATTCATTAGAAAGCCTAAAAATGGTGGAAATAATAAGGCACATTTTTTCCCTTGCTCCCTAATGTAGACGTGACTGGATATTTTTAGATTCTTCATTTTATTTGAGTTGATAAACACTTTCATTCATTAGAAAGCCTAAAAAGGGTGGAAATAATAAGGCGTATTTTTTCCTTACTCCTTAATGTAGACTTGACTGGATATTTTTAGATTCTTCATTTTATTTGAGTTGATAAACACTTTCATTCATTAGAAAGCCTAAAAAGGGTGGAAATAATAAGGCGTATTTTTTCCTTACTCCTTAATGTAGACGTGACTGGATATTTTTAGAATCTACGTTATCTTTGAGTTGATAAACATTTTCAGGCATCTTAGAAAGGCAAGCTTAAGTGAACTTGCAGTTCACACTCTGTGTTTTACACCCATTTGCGAATGACCGTTCATCTGCCCACTTGAAAAGATTAATGATGGAGGACTGGCAAATCACTTAAGAAACAGCTATTTATTTTTACCAAATTATACTTAATAGCAGGTGCATTGGGAGATGTTGCCGATAATTATTCTACACCCAAATTCTGAAGGTATGAGTGAGTGAAGAGAGGTCGGAGGGATGTCCAAAGGAACGATAGAAGAGTCTATTAAATTTTATTTTAAATAGCCACACTCAGTTTATTCAGTAAAAGCTTACTGACCATCCTGTACCGAGTGCTGTGGGGGATAGGACAATGAATTAATTAGAGGCCTGATCTCAGAGACCTACCGTCCGGAGAGGAGTTCAGAGGCAAGCGGTGGATCCTCTCTGTTCAACTCGGACAAGACCCCCCTCGTCTGGCCCCTTAACCACCAGCTACTCGAGGGTCCAGCTGGCAGGGAGGGCTCAGCTTGATGGAAACATTACATGAAACGGATAATTCTCATCTTCCCCGGTGTTTTTCCCAGTTCCCAGGTTTGATGGCATTGACTTATGTTTCAGATCATCCTCAGACAGGAGATTTGAAGAGGCCCCGTGGGCTGACTGTCTCATCCGTTCCGCGGGAGGTCTGGAGCAGTGTCTGCCCTGGGACACTTGGGAACAGAATCGTGGAGGCTCCGCGTCCAAGTCTCCCAACTGTGATGTTTTACCGTCAGAGTTCCCAGGGAAAGCTGGGGGTCCCGCCCTGGGTCTGCAGTTGACACTGAACTGTTGGCTCGCCCCCAACCACTCTGTCAGTCCTGGCCCGTCACTTGATTTCCCTTCTCAGGCTCCCGGAGCGTGGTGAGGTGTAGCCCTCCCACCATCTGCTCTCCCTCACAGCAGTGCCGCGGTAATTCACGGAAAGACAGCTCTTAATTGGCTTTCGTTGGAAGCCTCCATGAGTGTGTATGATCAGGATTGAGAAGGCGTGGTGGAATGAGGCATCTCAAGATTTACAGTCACCCTGGGGTGGCTGTGGAGATGGAGGGTGTATTTCAAAGTCTGCTTCAATCTTCTGAGTTGGGAACTTTGAAAGGAACTTGGACCTTGGAGAGTTTGAATTTGCTAGTTCTTGGCCAGGCACAGCTTTCCATTCCTAAGGAAGATGTCTATAAAAGGGCCATTTGGACTTCAAAGAGATGATGTTTTGATGCATTAAGTATACATATGAATCAGAAACATGTGGATTAAATTTCCCGTTCAAACACATGGCCTTGCAAATTTCAGGGGAAGTGCTTGGCAAAGTGTGCCTGGGATTTGGATCAAGACCATGTCCATGTTTGAGAAGTTCCGTCTTCTTCCACATGCCCCCTGTGAAGTGCATGACAGAGCCCCAATGTACAGTCCGCAAGTGGCAAGGGAAGAACGGCCTTCTGACCGAGACACGCTGGGCTTAGGAAAGGGGAGGAGGATGTGGACCTTCCTCGGAAGGGTCACTGTAGTTTACAAAACCCCAAACCCAACCAAATAATTTTTTTTCCTGGAATAAGGGCATGGGAAAGCTAGACACCAATTACACTGGCGACAAGTGCTGTGGGACAGTTGGTTCTGTTGTAATGACTAGTGTCCTGCCCTCTCAGTCCAAGGCCACCATCAGTATCCGTGTGGTCTTTGCTGGGCGGCCCTTAAAGAACTCAGGAGGAAAACCAGCCCTTCTGAGTTTGCTGCCAAGGCACGGGGCTCTGCATAAACTTTGGTTCATCGACAGTTCACTGGCTGTAGCCTGTGCAGGATGCCTTCCCGCATCCCTGGGTTTCCTGGAAGAGACAACCTGTAGGGAAGAGGAACCGGAAAACTGCACTGGTGTCCGGTGGGAATGGCCGATGACCTTCCATCCAAACACAGCAGGGTCGTCCATCTGTCCTTCCTAGAGAGAAACGTGGAGCCCAAGTCATTGTGTGCTTGCAGGTTAGTTACAAGATCCCTTCTTTCTGGTCCATAATAATGTATTTTCTCCCTAAGTATAAATAATTCTTGCTAGTTACAGAAAACTGGAGAAAACAAAGCACTATACAGAAGAAAAGAAAAATCACCATAATCCAATAACTCAGTCACCATCAACATGGATGTTTTTCCACGTCACTAAGCATTTTTCAAAACCATTGCTTTTAACAACTTTTTAAATTCCACGGTACAGATATTTCAGAATGTGTTTGACCAATCTCCCATTGTTGATACTTCATTTGTTTCCAGTTTTTTTTGTTATAATAATGCAGAGATAAACATTCCTGTACATAAATCTGTGTTCCCAGCTCTGATTATTTCCTTAAGGTAGATTTTTAGGGAGATTTAAAGTGTGTGAACATTTTTATACATTTTGATACATTATGCCAAGTAGGTTTCCAGGAAGGCTGCATTAATTTATTCTCCCACCTGCAGTGTGTTGGAGGGTCTCATCCATTCTTTGACATCCTTACAGTGACCAGTGGGGATATTTATGACCCCTCTGCCATGCCCGGTCCCTTGGTAAGAATGGCAGTGACCACGGGTGCTAACCCCCCTGCCTGTGTGGAGGAGGCGAGAGCCCACAGAGCATCTAGAAGGAGCACACTGGCCACCGTTTTCTTCCGCCCCAGCTCATCGGGGCTCCAGCTACACCCTCTTTTCTTTGCGTTGTTCCAGGAGTCTGCATGGCTGCTTCCCCGGGGGCTCCTGCAAACTGCCTCTAGGTTGGGTACGTGGGCCGGGTGTCTTCTTCCAAGCTTGCTGTTGAGTTTGTCTCCCACAGACACAGGAAACGTACCCTTGACCTCCCAACCCGACGTAGCTAAACAGGAAGTAGCACTGGGGACAATCAGGCAGTGTATGGCCCAAAGCCAGCATGTGCCCTGCATTGTCCGGGAAGGGTTAACCGTTCGTTCTTGGACTGTTGGTCCAGGGCTGCCTGAGCTGGATTGTCTCACCTGTCTCTCCTGGATGCAGAAGCCAGCGGGTCTCTGCACCAGGGGATGGCGCCCCATGGGGGGAGGGGGATCCTGTCCCTGAGACTGGGTGTGGGGCGCCTTCCGGGACCCCGGGTCCCAGCCCACCACCTCTCTCCTGTGCCGTCGAGGCCCCTGTGCCATCAGCCCCATCTCCCCCGGCTACTGTGCTTTAGGAATGCGAGTCTGCACTAATATTAGGTTAAGTTACACATGCTTTGGGGAAATAAATTTCCTGTTAAGCAAGCCATCAATTAACAAATCCCAAAGTCAAATACGTAGATTTTATAGTTACTGTGTTGAAAAAAAGAATTCCACTCTGTTCATTAATCAAGCACTTACAGTTGACTCTGTGGAAACATTATGAAAGCAGTACTTTAAAAACGAAAAACAAAAGCTGAAAGGAACCTTAAGAAATTTCCATTTGCTTTAGGCCACATAATGTTTTGACAGGCACAATTAATGATATAATTTCCTGAGTGTCCGTAAGTCCTGTTTTTGTTTTTTTTTTTTTAACATACAACCCACACATATAACAAAAAACCAAACAGGTAATTAAAGTGCTTCCCATTTTTAACGAGCGAACCCCTGAGAAACCCGTCAGCCGCATCCGGGCCTCCCTCCCACTTCTCATGGACCGGCGCGGCAAAGAAGAAAGCCGTGTCACTTTTACGTTCCCACGGCGCAGCAACTAATTTTGGGTGTTTAGGGCCGGGGAGATTTATAGATCAGCATCCGAAACATCTCTCGGGTCCCCGAGAGAGTAGTAACATTCCAGGAGCCGGATGAATTTAGTATCTGCCCTGTCTGAAATACGGGCCCCTGTCGAAGCCGCGGGCATCCCCGAGTCACCCTCTCCTGTGGCCCGGCTGTTCCTTCAAAGAAGCTGTGGAAGGTGTCAGGCCGCTGGGGGGGGGGTCTCCCCCTCCTCGGTCCGGTCACCCCCGGGAGGAGGGAGCTGAGCGGCAGCTCTGCGGGAAGTTCCCGAGGCCCTCGGGAGAACCTGCCGCCGAAGGTGCCGAGCTTTTCGTGGAAAGGGAGAGAGAGGGTGTGCGGGCACCAGCGTTGTGGAGTGAACGGCAGGGGTTTCTGTGGGTCCGCCTTCTCTGGAAGCCTAGGGGGCAGGAGACGGAGATGTTTCAGAGCAGACAGAGAAAAAACCATGCAAGATGACACAGAGGATGCATTCGTTTAGATTTTTGGTGTTAGAAAGAAAATATATTTGCTGTTCATTTGTTGGCCAAGGAGAAATCATGACATAGTTGTTATTTGACGGATGATCAACTTTTTGATAGCCACAAAAGAACGCTTCTAAAACCCTTGATCTATCTGTAACATTTCCCTTTTTATTCCAACAGAGGGGGAATAATGCTCTCCCTAAGACCCTTAAGCGGTACAACTGGTTCAGGGAACGTGTCACAGAACAGGCAGCTTTGCCTTCTGAGAGGCTAGGATCTCAATCCTTCCAAGCTGTGTGACCTTGGGTAAAATTTCCACCTCTCTGGGCCCGGGTCCCTAAACTCCAAGTGAAGGGAATCACACCAATTTGATACGGTTGGCTGGAGGACTCAGTGAGATCATGCTAGGTAGGTTTTGAGGAGCATCTGACACACGGCGAGCCCTCAGGGACTGGGAGCCTTGGCGAGCACCAGGGAAGCAGCAGGAGAAACGGAAGCGGAGGGCTGGCGGGCGGAACGTGCCAGGCTAGGCGCAGGGGTGGGCTGTGAAGACATCTGGTGAAGTCTGGTCGCCTGTGAGCTGGTAAGCTGGAGGGGGATGGGGACTGTATCTTGCTTTGCTCCCCACCGTATTCCCAGCACCGCCTCACACCTAGGGGCTCCTAGGGAGTGACTGTTGGGTGAGCGAGTGAGGGAGTGAACAGACGCACACTGAGTGTCAGTGCAAGTTTCCCGTCCTCCACGGACGTTTCCGTAGTCCCTCCTGATTTCTTTTTTCTCTTCGTTTCACTGCCTGGCCTGCTTTTTGGAAACTTCATCACACTCTCCCTTGTCCTGTCATTTAATTTTTTTAAAAGATTTATTTATTTATTTATTTTTAGAGAGGGAAGGGAGGGAGAAAGAGAGAGAGAGAGAAACATCAATGTGCGGTTGCTGGGGGCCGTGGCCTGCAACCTGAGCATGTGCCCTGACTGGGAATCGAACCTGCGATGCTTTGGTTCGCAGCCCACACTCAATCCACTGAGCTACGCCAGCCAGGGCAGTCCTGTTATTTAATGGCAGTGTGTGTGCACACGTGCATGCGTGTGTGACTCTGAAGGCGAGTGTCATGCCTTATACTTCTGAGTTTTCCCCTGGCCCCCCTCATCGACCCTGACACCTCAGACGAACTCCATCCTGAGGCACACATTAGTGACTGAATACATACATGTGGAACGGAATTGAAACACTGAAGTGCCTTAGTGGGGGCGGGGAGCAAGCAAATGGAATTACGGATTCGTGGAAATTCACACTGTCCACGAGACAGGCTGCATTTTATACGCTCCCCTCATCATCTCAGGAGTCTCGGGGCTTGGCATGTGTCCACCTGCCTTCCTTTGCAGAGTATCTCCACCTCTCTAAGCGGGGTCGTCATGCGGTTAAAAGCTCCTTTACTGCCTTCCCGTGAGCCGCATATTCTCAGGAAGTCCCCACTCTGGCTTCCACTGACACCAGCCCACCAGTCTGTGCCAACAGAGAAAATCCCGCTGCTTTGCCATCGCCGACTTCTTGACTAGGCAAGCTGGGGATACATTCCTTGCTTTCTCCAGGACTGGGGTTTCCGAGTTGAACAGGTATGAGGGAATAGGACTCCTGTCTGGTCGTATTTCACAGCCACCACAAGTGGCTGCCGAGAGAGTTTGCTTGAGGCTGCACCTGGGGCTAGTTGGGTGTCTGCCAAGAGCAGGAGCATGATATATGTGCATGGTGTATGTGGACGTCTGTTTTCATACATATGATATTCGTGCAGACTGGGGACTCAGGGGAAGGGTGTGAATGCTGTGTTTCCCCTGCGTGGTTCGCAGGTTGGTTCTCCTTTCTGCCCACTTGGCGTCCAACAGGGTCCTAATGACAGGTCCTCAGAAAAAGCCAGCACTCAACAACGGTGCCTGCAAGGAGGACAATGATGCCGGCCATTCACGGGGCCAGGGTAGGTAGGGGCGTTAAGACTTGTTGATACACAATTTTCACAAATAGCCATATATGTTCCCACGTTTTCCCTGGGGGCCTCAAGTTCTGTTTGGACCTCTTCCTCACTCATCGCCCTGCCGCAGTGTGGATGCCTGCGTTAAGGGAATGGCCTGTGGGAGGTTTCCAACATCGCCCTCCCCTTTCTTACTTAAGGGCGATTCCGCAGAGAAGATAGGATCTCAGAAACTACGTGACTCGAGGAGGAGCGGTCTCTGTGACTCAAGCTGTCTACCCAACTTTAGTATTCCATTCTTCAGCGTGAACTCTGAGTCCGTCTTGAGTCGTCATAGATTATAGTAACAAAGACATCCTGTACTGACCTTAGGCGAGAATTTGTGCTTTTCCGAGAACTGGAGGTTACAGCAGAAAGGAGGGAGACTGTGTGTGTGTGCATGCACGCACGAACACACACGTACTCACGCATGTGTCTTAGATCCTGAGAAGGAGACAGTGACCACTGAGCACTTACTCTGTGCTGGGCTTTGCAAGCATCATCCCACCTGCTTCTCAGATTCTCACAGTAGCTACAAGGCAGGCTTATCAGGGCTGCCATTTTGCCCATGAGGAACTTGATGTTTAAAGGAGAACTCAGTTGTTCAAGGTCACACAGCTAGTAATTGGCAAAGTCAGGATTCAAGCCCTTGTTTCTCTCACTTTAGAGCCTGAGTTCTTCCCAGCATTAAATTGTCTTAAGGGCCCTGATGGATTAAAACACACACACACACGCGTGAGAGCACATGCATGCAAACTGCCATTACCACCAGCACCTCCGAGGACTCAGGGCCCATCTCTGAGCTGTGCAGATGTTCAGTGAGCAGAAGCTCCTGGTCCTGAAAGCCAGGAGGGCATTTAGGGACCTAACGGTTTGGGACTTCTCCGTGGGACAGGCTCATGAGTCCCACTGTGCTGGGCCGGCATGCCCGTTCTCAGCACAGAGAGGTTTGGGAGCTCAAGAGCTGTGAGGCTTTCAGGGGCTGCCCCCCTGCTGACCTGCAGGGGCCAGTCCCATGCCAAATGCCTGGACCCGACAGCGGGGCTGCAGTGAGCTCGGGCTTCCTGGATATCTCCTCATCCGTGCATCTTCCCCTTCCTGAAACTGCCCTCACTCCTCGCTGAGAGCGTGGCCGTTCACCGTTCACCATCGCACACCCTGTTGGCCAGGCGCCTCCTGCATGTTTCAGAAAGACGTGTCTCATCTGCTGTGGAGGGAGGGCTGCTTGCCCGGCGCTGTTTGTGCTCTTTCTCATCGTCTCTTTCCCTTTCCCTCGCATCAGCTACAGAGCCTCTTGGTCCGTTTTGAAGACTGGGTCCGTAGCCCTTGGACCATTGACCATCACTACCTCAGGCTCTAATTATCTTAGAATGGGCCTGGGATTCGGTTCTCACGTTCAGCCTAGGAGCAGAAAGCCAGCTTGAATATCTCAAAGAACAGCTCATAGTGATTAAAGAGACTGAGATCAATATCCTGAGCTCGACTCTCACTTAAAGTCAGACCCCCAGCGCAATCAGTTTCAGTGGGCATTAGTATCCCGCTCCATCAAGGGCAGTCAACAAGCCATGTTATCACCACGTGGGCTGCATCCATGATGCCTAATAGCGGTTTAAGTGAGTGGAATCTCAAAGACAGGAGGAATTTCATGAATAGCTCATCAGTCAGAGATGACAATAAAATGCCGACCAGCTTAATGGAGTCGGTCACCTGCTGCTTCCAGGAAAGCGGTTACGGTAATTCAATTTGTCAGCTCCTGGAAGACGCTGGGGACCGAGGCTCATCGCTAGAACTCCTGAGGACCGATATTGAATCCTGATGTGTTTAGTTTCTCACTTCCTTTCAGCAGCACGTACAGCAGGGCCCACTGGCCCCAAAGGCAGCTGATGTGATGAGGAGGTTGCACTGAACTGGCAAGCAATAAACTCAGTGCCGAAGAGAACTGGTTAGGGGGGGCCTGACACGGGCTTCCTTGGCACCCTCCTGCGGTCCTTCAGCGTTGTGCTTGCTGTGAGATGACCTTGGGGGTGTCTCCGTATGGCCAGAGGCACCGAGGATTGACATCTGACCCCAATGTTTACTTTTTCCATATAGAAGTAAAGAGTCACCTTGCTTTAGGTGGAGAGACATTTTTTGTGTGTGCCTAAATTGCTCATTAAGTCTTCCTTGATCATGGAAGATGAGCTAGTAAAATTTCCCCGAACCTACCCATTCTCAATAGAAAAATAACTCCCTGGCTCTTCAGGCATATGAGGTCTGTCCAGAAAAAGTCCAGCCATTGTTAATATAACGAGAACGGTTTGGGTGACATCGATATAACCTGGCAGCAAGGAGAGTGGACTGGGGTGTGCATGTGTGAACAATGACAACTTCACAGCACTAGTCAGTGGGGGTGGTGGAAGCCATTGAGTGAGCACGTGTACTGTGTGGATGTCACATTGAAAATGACTGAGCAGGAGGAGCAAATCTGCACAGATTGTGCGTTAAGCTTCAACATTCCTCCACAGAAACTATTTGGATGATTCAGAAGGCTGCAGCTGCGGCTGACTGGTGGTTGGCAGCTTCATCATGACAATGCACTCGCTCATGCATCACGTCTTGTGCAGAGTGTTTTGGAAAAACATCAAGCCACTCAGGTGACTCAGCCCCCCTACAGCCTAGATTTGGTGCCCTGTGCTTTCTGGCTTTTCTCAAAACTAAAATCACCTCTGAAAGGGGAGAGAGTTTAGACTGTTAATGTGATTCAGGAAAATATGATGGGGCAGCTGATGGTGACGGGGAGAACTGTGTGAGGTCCCCAGGTGCCTACTTGGAAGGGGACGGAGGCATCCTTGTCCTGTGTACAATGTTTCTTCCATCTTGTATCCTCTTCGGTAAACATCTCTATGTTTTATATTACGTGGCTGGACACCTCCTGGACAGACCTCGAGCATCATGGTTACTGTTGACTTAGAAATTTGTCTCTGCAGCCTGTTAAGTTTTTATGAATATTCTTCAGAGACGTTTAAAAGATAGAGAAATGTTGTGTAAAAGTCAGGTGATGTTACGCGATTTGGAACACGGACATAAGAACTGGGGTCAGAGTTTTATTTCTCCTTTCAGGGACAGATGCTAATGAGAATGAAGTCAGGGCCTGACTTTTGCGCCAACAAAGCCAATGATCGGGGAGAGTCGGGTTACTTTCAGGACCGGACACATCCTTTGAGAGCACCTGCCTTTTGTGAGTGACCTACTTAGCATTCCTGAGGCGACAGAGCTACAAGCAAGGGTCCAGCAAGTGTCAATCTGAGTGCTTACAGCAAGCAAGGTCATCTGAGAACTTCCCCGGGCCCCGTGGCACGATTGAGTGTCCATTGCCTGGCCCCGGCTGGGAGTGAGGGCAGTGTACAGTTACAGAGGGAGTAGCCGGACATTTTTCTGCGTCTGGCCTGCCCTGCAAGCAAGCTGCTTGGGTAAACAGCATCTACATTTTATAGGCCTTGAACGTGTGGCATTCCACACATGCTGGGTATTTGAACAGATTGGTAATTTTGAATAAGCAGGATTTCTTGTTGAGTTCACTAGAATTTCCTTGTCATATGTTTTAGATTTTCAAAGCAGTGAACCAGGAGGCCTGGAGCTTCTAGTATTTGGGAACCAAATCCGAACAATGCCAGAGACCAAGATCTCAGAAAATTAAATAATCTTCATAACACTGGTAACACTTACCGCTTTAGAAGGCGAAGTCTTACTGGGGCACTTGTTTGCCAAGTTCATTGGGTCCAGTTGCTTCCCTCCTGTGCCTGGATTTGACGCAGTCTGGATAGTGGTTTCATTCCTTAGCTTTCTGCAATGAGATTTTAAATGTTCTTCTAGAAAAATCTGTTTTGTTCTTCTGCTGTCCCTATCCTCAGGCCTCCCATTCCCAAGTTTAAAAAACCAACCAACCAACCACTACATTTTAGATTAGCATAATAGGAATCCTGTAGGTCTGACTTTCTCCAGAGCTGGCCTGACTCACGTTTAAAGGTACACCCAAAGATCTGGACACCAGGTCAATGGAAATGTGCAGAACTTAGAATTTTCTCACAGTGAATGAAATAAACAACCAGCTGAAACAACTCCCGGAGGTACCGCCGGGTTGGCTCGTGCACGCTCTGCGAGCCTCTGTCCTCTGCAAAGCACACCCTCCCGCCTCCCCTCATCTACACAGTTCCTCCAGTCCCCTTCTCTGGATCCAATTAGCGCTTCTCCGGTCCACACAGTTTAGAGAGTGTGCCATCCCTGCACTGTTTTACACACACTCGTCTTTCTTCTTCGTTGGGAGTATAAGGTCTTCTCTGGGGCTGTCAGGAGTGAGGGAGGCACCATAAATTCCTTTGGTCTTCTGCCCCACAGGCTCAAGCACACCGCTGAGCACGTGATCTTGCACAGTCAATACTGGTGAATTAACTCAGGTTTGATATTTCACACGGTGAAAGGGGACCAGGACAAATGCAGGGAGAATCCTGGTCCTTCTGCCTCGGTTTTCTCATCAACAGGATGAGGGTGGTGGACTAGATGCAGTGGTTTACAAACATTTTTTTAAACAGTGTAATTTCCCGGCCCCCACCTTGAAATATTTTATCTAAAGGGCCAGTCTCAGTAGGCAAGAGTTCACTAAAAGTGCTAATTTATAAATTTGCATTTCTCATCGCCCCTTGATATAGGGTGATTGATTGTGCATTGAGGCTTCCTCTACAAATACACATGGACACCGGGTTGTGGTGGCCAGGGTGTCAGCTGCCTACGGAGTGTGCTGTTCTTTAGGTTAAACGATATCGGGAAAACCCTGATTCACACAGTCTGTTTTCAAATAGGGGCAGCTTTTCTCTTTCAAACAGAACACCTTGTGATTTCAGGCAACCCGCCAATTAAACCTACCCGAGCAATTAAAAGGAGACTTGGGAAGACACTTTTGCTTCACGTTTTAGTCACTAATAACTTCTAACACCTGACAATATTATTTCAACAGTCAGATGAAAAAGCACCCATGTTTTATGAATGTGAAAACTGTAAGATGTTATTAATACATCTCACTGTATTTACTTGTTGAAGCATATTTACAATAAGATAAGCTTAAAACATTCAAAGTGATGAATGTTAGTTTTACTAACATAGACACACAAGCAGAAAGAAATTAGGAACTCATGGAATGGTTCAGTTAAGATTTGTGCATTTTGGCCCTGGCTGGGTGGCTCAGTTGGTTAGAGCATTACCCTGTACACCAGAAGGTTGCAGGTTCAAACCACGGTCAGGGCACATACCTAGGTTGCGGGTATGAACCCCAGTTGGGGCATGTACGGGAGGCAACCGATTGATGTTTCTCTCTCACATCAATGTTTCTCTCTCTCTCTTCCTCTTTGTCTAAAATCTACAAATGGTATCCTCAGTTGAGGATTAAAAAAGCCATATATATATATTTTTTTTGTTCAATGTAAATTTAACCTAAAAAAAGAAACAGTGTACAAGAATTGAACTCTGGTTTGAACCATGCGCACTGATGTGTTCTGATGTCTGCAGCTTACTTTGAAATATATCAAAGAAATTAAATGGCTAGAGTTGGGTAGCTATAGAGATATATAGTAAATCAAATATAGTAAAATGTTACTTGTTTACTATACAGTTCTCTTTTTTATTGCTGTTCAGTTACAGTTGTCCCTATTTCCCCCCCATTACTCTCCCCTGCCCTACTCACCCTCCACTTCCCACATTCAATCCTCCCCCCTGCCCCCACTGTCTCTGTCCGTGAGTCCTTTAAAAATGTTCCTTGACTTGACCCTTCCCCTTCTATTATCCCCTGTTACTCCCCCCCCAGGGCACTGTCAATTTGTTTTTTTATTTCCATTAAAAGTTCCACTTTATGAATTTACATTTCGCTGGTTCTATTTTGCTCACTTGTGTTTTTTTGTTGATTAGGTTACACTTATAGGCGAGATCATATGGTATTTGTTTTTCACTGCCTGGCTTACTTCACTAAGCATAATGCTCTCCAGTTCCGTCCATGCTGTCGCGAAGGGTAGAAGTTCCTTCTTTCCTTCTGCGTAGTATTCCATCATGTGAATGTACCACAGTTGTTGACCCACTCATTTTCTGTTAGGCACTTAGGCTGTTTCCAGCACTTGGCTGTTGTAAATAACCCTGCTATGAACATTGGGGTTCTCTTAACTTTCCTGTATGTTTGACAGTTCTCATAATGAAATATTGGGACAAATCTTTACCTAAAATGGAAGAGTGGATATCAAACATATGTTGTCTTATTTTAATTCAAATTCAACATGGAAACTTTCTTGTAAATGAAATTCCTCAAAACCTAGATGACTGTAAGCCACCCTTGAGTGACAGCCACCCAGCTGGTTCCAGTGGTGGCAGTGTGGGTGGGGTCACATCACTGGCGAGATATCAGTCCAGTGAAGTGTTATGAGTCACGTTTCGTGGTGCCTTGCCCTTTTGGGATAGCAGCACAAAGTCAGCGCCTGTGCGCAGACCGATCATTGTGTGTGCTCCCAGCTTCCCCTTCTGGTCCAGCTTGGGAAACAGCCCTCGACAGCGGGGGGCACATCTCTCCCTTACTCGCCCCCTTCCCCATGACCCTCATCTCCCCCTCTTTATTTCCTAGGGGATGGCAGATCATCTTCATCAGCATAGGGGAACAGGTGGTGCCTGCATTGCTGGTAACTGAAAGAGCCACGTGAAGTCTCCTTTTGTGGAGGAGGCTCACTACTATTTTCCTTCTTAGGTGCCTAGGGGAGTAGAGGTCGAAGGGCAGCCCTTCCGCACCCCACTGTCAAACACATGGGCATACTGAGGATTAGGTCAAGGGTCTTCTTGATGCTCACCTTACGCCTTGGCTTCCGACTTGGCTCAGCACCCGCCTTCAGGTGCTGAGAAGGAAAATCAGAACTTGCGTGCAGCTGTGCCGGTCTACCAGCTGGCATCCCTGCACCTGGTTCCTTCCCCTTCAACCTGTTCGGTGTCCCACATCCAGTTTTATCCTAGAATACCATCCTTACTTTCTTTCCTTAAAACTGTTCTCTTTCAAATTCTTCAGTGGCTTCCTATTACCTGTAGGTTAAAATATAATATTTTTAACCTCTTACCCAGAAACCTCTCATGGAGGACCCTGGCTCTAGTCTGTCCTCTTAGGTTTAATGTCCTCAGCTCTTTAGAAGCTCTGTCTGCCTCAGCTTGATTGGCTGCCACTGCCTCCCCCTCGCCCCACTCTCTAAAGGTGTGCGAAAATTCTAAATGAGAGGTTTGCACGTGGCGTTCCCTTCCTCCAGTCAGCTGAGGTAGTCCCTGCATTTCTTTGTCAGTTATGGATACAGGATCAGGATGTTTTGGGCTGCAGGTAACAGAAAACCAGGAGTCAAGTTCTCCCAAACCAGTGGTTTTAAGCTTTAGCATGCATGGATGTCTTCTGTGTGGCTTGTTAAGCCACACAGTGCTAGGGCAGCACCCACATCTCCTGATTCAGTAGGTCAAGGGTAGACCTAGAACGTGCATTTCAAACAAGCTCCAGGGGATGCTGCTGCTGTTGCTGCTGCTGCTGGGGCTGGGGAGGACATACTTTGAGAACTAGTAGCTTAAATAAGGAAATTTGCTGTCAGACTCAACCAGAAATGTAGAGCAGTGGTTCTCAAGCTTGGCTACACAATATAACCAAGTGGGAATATTTTTTAAAACCCTGATGATCACATGTCCCCACTTGCCAATTAAATCAGATCCGCTAGGAGTGAGACTCAGGCATTGGTACTTTTACAAACACACCAGGAGTTTATCATGTGGGCCAAGGTTTAGAGCCACTGGTCTTAAAGTGGGGAGGGTGCCGTCTGGGTCACTGCATCACTCATCACTCCAACAGTGTTGTCGTGGACCATGTTTCTTCCATCTTTGTCTTCTGCCTTCCTCTGCATGCTGGTCTTTGCCGACTTTTCCCTTCACTGTTGCCGTTGCTTGGACTTTTTCAAACCTCACCTTTTCTTAAAACACTGCCCAGAGCTCAGAAAACGAGAAGCAAGCACCTACCTTTGTTTTGTCATTTTAAATTGAGAGAAATTTTTTCTAGATGCTTCCGAGAAGATGTCTTTTTCCATCTTTGACCTGAGCGAAGTCACATGGCCAGTTCTAAACTGATCACTAATGACAGAAAAAATAGTCGTGTTGACTTAGACTGGTGGTTCCCAACCCCGGCATGTGTCAGAATGGCCCAGGGCACTTTTAATGCTGTCACATACTGGGACTCATGTTTGACCAGCTCAGTCAGAGTTTGGGGCAGCGCCCTGTCACTGGAATGTTCAAACTACTCCACGACCACTGCCTCCCTACGCACATCATCCCGGATCCTCCCAGATCAAGGGCTGAAGTACAGTGTGGCAAGGCAATTCGAATGTGCAGGCAGAATTTGGAACTGTTGGTTTTGACCAATCAAGGTTTGCCTCTAGGGCCGTGAAGCAGCTCGTCCTATGTGTTAGGAAAACACATAGCCACCTGATAATTGGACAAAGTCAAGGTTCTGGTAGCAGGGAGAAAAGGGTAACGGCTGTTGGATAGACAGCTCTCGCTCATGGGACATCGACATGCTGCCACACTGCCTGGACTCTGCTCCACTTCTTTACAGCATCTTTAACAAATGCTTATCTCGCACAGAGAGTAGGTATTCAGTACATTTTGGGGTACCGTTCATTGTTCTGTCCATCTGCTGGGGCATTCGCTAATGGGGTGAGGTTCCTTTGCCTGGACATTTAAACCTGCTAGGAAGACGGCATCACACCCCCAGCACTGAAGCCAGAAGACATGGAAAGGTCCCCCTCTGTTCCTTGGTGAGTGCATCTGCCTCTTGACCCCGCCGTGGTTTCATGTGACAGGGAAATTCCACACTCCTGGCACCGATGCTTGGCCTGACCTGGGTCATTCTGGGAGCGGCCTCAGCACTCAGTGTGTGCCTGCTTTTGTCCCCAGGTCAGTGAGGGCCAGACGTTGTCTCTCCAGGGCCACTCGGGCACGCCAGCACTGGGCCTTTTTTGTGTGATGAGCACATTTGGATGCATACTTGAGAAATTTTTACTCTCTGCAGAGAATTTGACATTTCCCTGTCCTGGTTCGAGGATAAGCATATGAAGATTGATGGGGTGAAAAGATAGGCCATCGACTCTAAATTAAAGAAGTCATTGGGGGAAGGGCTGGCTGTGACTCGAGAGGCACACACTTTCATTCGGCAGACGCCCACGTGCAACTCCTCATGCGCGAGTCCTACAGGGAGGATGCTGGGGACCCAGCCCCATGGCGGCGTCACTGGTGCATTATCCTGCAGCTGGTTCATGTTGGCCAGAAAAGGAGGAGGCTGTAAGAGCAAGGTCTGCGAGATAATCACCGGGATTTTTGAAAAGTGAAATTTACTGGGGTGCCACCAGTTATTAAGATCGTGCAGGTTTCAGATGCACGGCGCTGTGACACATCATCCGTGCATCGCATTGTGTGTGCCTGCCACCCAGTCAGCTCTTCTGTCTCCGTTTATTTGAGCCCTTTAACCTTTACTGCCCCGCCCCCTGCCCTCTCTAACCACCATACTGTTGTCTGTGTCTAGGAGTTTTTGTTTGTCTGTTTGTTTTCCTTTTCGATCATTTGTTGCTTTCAGTTCTATTATTTCAAGGCAGGAGGAGGGTGTTTGATCATCAGTCATTTCCTTCCCCGTAATAAAGTCTGAAATAAGGCCTTTATGTTCTGTTACACAAAACCCCATTCTCAGGGAATGTGGCTGCTTCCCATTTCTTTCCACTCCAGACTCATGATGCGTTGGCCACCCCTATGAATGACTTGGTTCTTAGTAACCCCGAGACCAGTGCTGGAAGAGCCGCCTTGGTGCCCAGCCTGGAGGGCCGCCTCGCATCTAACACGTGTGTGGCATTCACCGCATGGCTTGGGGAAACGACCACTCCTCTACTGTCAGGGGGCTCTGAATGGAAAACCCTTGCATCACCACCACCTTGGAAATGGGAGATTTTGCAAATGTCTTATTTCAGGAACAATCTTCTGAGGGTTTAGGGCCATGAATATGTTGCCATCAGATTGAGGCTGGCGCGAACTGGACTCCCTGTCCGCATCCGTGAGGTAGATGAACCCAAACTGGTGCACTCGGAGGCCGCTGCTGGCAGCGGGCTGCACGGTGCCCATTTCTCCTTTGTCCTCGGCAGGGGGCTTGGAGAGCTGCAGCGCTAACCCTAGGAGCGAGCAAACGGTCGCTCCGCCTTGTTGGCATTTCCTATAAATCTTGCAAAGCCCCTGGCCACACTGTTTACAAATAGGCAGCGTGCGAGTGCCAGAGCAAGGATTAGATTTCTTTTCTGAAACCTCATTAAGCACGACTTTCATCCTGCTTCCATGCAGAACGATTGTGAAAAGTGAAAACCCTGCCACACGCGGCTAAAGGAGGGAGCGGTGGAGCGTGTGTGCCCCTGAGCCCAATGGCGGCGCCCGTAATTGGCCAAGTTGACTGTCTTCCAGGCTCCCAAAGACAGGGCATGTGCTGGCCCCCGGTCCTCATCATTGCTTCCCTAAGAATTCCTATTAAAGTGTAAAATGTGTATAAATTTGCCTCAAATATTAAAAAAAAACACAAAGCAAAACAAGAAAACCTCAGTTTTTCGTCTACTGCTAATTGGTTGGCACCCACGTTGGGAGAAGTACAAAGTCCACACACAACTGGGGGTTTTCTGGTTCTGGGCCACGGCGGCTGGGTGACTGGGGTGACAAGGGGGGAGGGTCGTGCTGCTCTTCTTGGGAGGCCAGAAGGGAGAGCGTGGCGCCGTCCATCTGCCTCTACGCCCTGCCAGACAGCGCCCCCGCCTGCCGGTCCAAGTCCTCGGGGCTTGGGGGGAGGGGTGGTTATAAGAGAACCCTAATCCCGGCTGGTCGCCGCTCCTGGTGGGCCTCCCGGTACAGGGACGGGCAGAGAGGGGAGGCGAGCCTGCACCCAGGGAAGGAAGAAGCCGAAATGCTGGGAGGCACTCCCTGGCGCTGCAGGTGACAGGTGGATGGTTTATTCAACTTCCATCCTCGCCTCTCGGTCTGGAAAGCAGGGATGACCCTGCCGAACGGCTCGGGGCCTCCAACAAGCATGGCCCCGCGGAATCTGCCGATGGGGAATGTTGGCTGGCCGGCCGGCTGGCCACGAGCCTGGCTTCCCGGCAGGCAGCGGGGCCTCCCCAGAGCGTCTGCGTGCATCAGGGTTCCGCCGGCCCGTCCAGGCCCTTCATGCTGAACCCGACAATGTCCCCGCCAGACTTTTTGCAGGCTGGGCTGGTTAGCTCGCAGGGGACTGTGAGCTTGCCGAGCGAAGGCTCCCGGTAAGTCTGCAGCCTTGCTGCTCGTGGGGAGGCCGAGGTGCTAACCTGGGGAGAAATGGAAGAGATGGTCAGCCTTTCAGGAGCTCGGCCTTCTCCTGGGTGTTTCTTCTGCTTTGGGTGGTGGTTGCCTTCTAACTGCCAGCCAAAAGAAACAATTCAGCGGGATAACCTGGAAGGTCTAAAAAAAGGAAAAAGGACAGTTGGATACGTCGTTATTCGCCCGTGGGTCAGATATTCCCATGACCTGGCCGACGGCGGTATTTACCTGCCTTACAGCAGACGCGCCGCGGCCTGTGCGACTCCGTCAGAAGGAGCCTCCGCTCCGGTGCCCTCCCGCCGCGCCGCCGGGACCCCAGCCCGCAGGCCTTCTCCGAGCCCTTCTCCCCCCCGGAGCGCCATCTCAGTGGATCCTGGTTGCCTTCCTCTTGTGCTCTCAAGATGCCTCCTGGTCTCCCCACCTGACCTGCAGGGCCTGTCAGCCTTACGGAGGAAATCGGCAGACAATTCATGCAACCTTTTTTAATGTTTGGCGCCCAGCACACAGAAGGCTGGCGCCGGTGATTTCTCACTGCTCTACCTGACGTGAGTGACGTCCGCGTCACTTGGGCCCCTGCTGCGTTTCTGGGCGTGTCCTATCCTTCCCTTCTGTCTGCTGTCTGCCGGGTGGCCTTTGCTGCCACTGCCATTCCACCTCCCAGACAGTTGGGGGAGCTACATAAGAAAATGTCTCATTTTGGCATTTTCCTATCTTGGATTCCCCCAAATAACAGTATGCTAAGTAGGTGGCAGTTACCAGAAGTCTTGAGGACGGAAATAATGCCGATGGAGGGAATGTCCGGAAACTCTTCAGTTTCTCCTATTTTATCCAACCAGTGCTTCTGTTCTCCCACCCACCCCAAACCCTGTTAGATCAAGGGCTGAACTGTAGAATGGCCAGGCTGATCCCTCTGGGACTGTGTACAGGCCCATCACTGCCCTGGACACCGGGTATCTGTCTGATCCAAGTAAGTTCTCTTTGTGCATCTCCAGTAATTTAGTCTCCCAGAGCAAGATCTTGGAGCCTGAAACCATGGATCCCAGAACCATAGACCCCTGGAAGCTGGTGGTTAGTAGGCTTTGTGACCCTGCACCTCTAAGCAGAATGTGCTGGAGTGTTCTCTGAGATTCATGGGGCAGATTTACATTTCTGCATCGTTCCACACACCATGATGCTAGAGGAGGAATTGTTTGCAGTTTCACTGATGGAGGAAACGTTAGGAGTGAATTTGTTATGGAGCTTGAACTGGACCTCTCTGTGTAGGGAGAAGCCTGAGAGTCGTCTGTATACATTTTTTCTGGGAGGAAATGGGCTCAAGAAGGGGTTCAACAGCGTGTCCAGGGAGGATACAGCCAGTTGCCAGCAGGACTGGGGCCACTTGCACGTGGCCATCACTCTGTTGCCCTTTCACCGTCCTGCCTCCGTGTAAGGCAGGGCTCTGCACAGCATGTACCATGGGCAGGTCCGGCTCCAACTGGGAGAACTGCACTTTGTTTGGGCGTCAGCAAAAGCCATGGTATTAGAAAGAGCCTAGAAATGTGTTTGCAATAGTGACATTTCTAAGGGGTTCTATGGACTCTTTTTGTTTGTTACTGTGGCCTAAGTCTTGCTGTATTTGAGGGGGCTGGTTGTTTTATGCCTTTGGGGAGCTGTAGAGTTTGTGAACCTTGCTGGTTATAAAGTCTTCATATTCCGCATTCACCTTCTTTCAGATACTATGGCAGAAAATCCCTCCCTCTTCCCCTCCCTCCCACCTCCCACCTCCCTCTCCTCTCCTCTCCTCTCCCTCCTTCTCTAAGCCTTCTATTTCTTATCTCTTCCTTTTCCTTCTCTGCCCCTCCTTCTCTGATAAATGAATGGTTGGGAGTGAACTGTCAAGATGAAGTTAGAAGGTATGTTTATCACTCAGTCATTGCTGTCTTAAAACAACAGCAACAACAACAAAAAACATCAACCATGGGAAAAAAAAAGGTGTACAGCAAAGACATAAACAGGCTTCTCCCTAAGACTGTGCGATCCTCAGCTCCTCACAGCACTCCTGTGAAGAAGGAGTGATGAAGGGTGACACGGCCATAGGCTGATTTTATTCCCATGTCCCCTCAATTTTAAGAGGACGTGGGACTCCTGGGGATATAAAAGGGGGCAGCAGAGTTATGCACCTTCCCCCAATTCAGAAAACCACAGCCAAGCCAATCAGGGATGACCTCCTCCCTGACTTTCCTTGAGTCTCGCCGTGGCCTCACAGGACTACTACCAACCGTACGGGCCAGAGGGCAGGACTCCATCTGGGTTTTGTTGCTGAAACTCCTCACAGCAGAACTGGCTCTGGTCAGGCTGCTGTAGGAAAGGACTTCCTGCTGCTCACGAGTTGGAGAAGTGTAATTAAGCTTGCAGCCAAGGAAAACAAATACATTCGCAGAGATAGAATGCACTAACTTTCGCCGTAAAAAGAGGGGTGACACCTAATCTCCTTTTCAGCTAAGTTTATCACCTAATGGGGTGAGTATGTGTGTGTGTCCTCTTCACTAGAAACTTCTTTTTAAGGCTACTTTAAACCACATTTGGTAATATGGAAATAGTCCAACCATGATGGTGTTCAGTGATTAAGGACCTTTTAGGTAGTCCCCTGGCACTGCAGCCATGGAAGGTGCCACGGTCGCCACAGGCCGTGTGGAAATCGTGGTGGCAAACTCGTGGTGAACGTGATGAACACTTGCTTCTGCACGTCTGCGTCTCACCAGAGTGTGTGTGCGCTGACGGCCAAGGGGTGGGCAGGGCTCCGACCCGACTGCTTTGCCGCTCAGCTGTGGCTTCCTCTCCCCACCTTGTCCAGCCCAGGAGCCCCACAGGTCTCCAGGCCCATTACCCTGCCCAACAGTGTTCCTTAGGGTAGAAAGAGGGGCTTCTGTCTCCCTGAATTAGGGGGCGTCTCCTGAGGCCAGTGAAGATTTTATTGAGCCGTATCTGGAAGGTCTAAAAACATCAAGTGGCTTTCTTTGTTTTGTGCTTTATTGTTTCTTTACACTCCAGCTGATGTCGGTTGTGAAGTGGATGAACATCATTCACAGGATGAAGGGGGAGAGGAGGCTGTGGGAAGTGACATTTGAAAATACTGGGGATAGACTAGCTGGTTGAACTGGAAAGGGAGGGTCTGGGAGTTTCAGAAGGTCAGTGATGGGCCAGGGTACACTTGCCGGCTGCAGTGTGTCGGACAGAGGGGGTTTGCCGGGAGGCTAAAGGGGCCCCTAGCGAAAGTCGTTGAGACCAGAGGATGTTCCGGATGGGAAAATAACCAGGGAGAAGGCCTGGTAACCTTGTAAATGAGGAAAAGTTGAGATGGAACTAAAGTTTAACAGCGTCATATCACAGAGCCAAACTCTGCCAGAGTTATAGATCTGTGTGTGTGTGCATGTGCACACACACCTGTGCATGTGTGGGTATGCATGTGCAGTCACACAGAATCAACGTTTTTAGCCTAGCACTTCCTGAATGCCTACTGTGTGCCAAGCACGTTCTGGAGTCAGTGATTTGATTCTCACAAGACTTCTCTCCTCCGAGGGGTGCTCTGCCTTCTGTAAGCAAGCTTGGCCTGCAGATGCAGAATTACCCTTGTTCGCCTCCAGTTCGCCTCCAAGGGAATTGAAAGAAAAACAGTAAATCACAAAGCTTATAGACCCACTTATTCTGCAACTCAGTGTGAGTATTATTCTTAATCTCATTTTATGGAAACACAGAGAAGTTGGGTAATTTACCCAGCATCACACCGTTGGGAAGTAGGGTTACTGGGACTTGAACGCCGGGAGTCGGGGACCAGGGCAGGGCTGCTGGACCACTCACTGTACAGGCGCTTCTTGGCCTTTCCTGTTGGTCATCACGCTGCGGTGCGCAGGGAAGGGTGTTCGTGGGAGAGCCTTGCCTCAGCACATCCCTGGCAAGGGTCTGAGTGTGCTGCCAGAGGGGATGGTAAATGAATTTTGGTACGTTCATGGGAGACAGCACCGTGCAGCTGTTTAACATTCTCAAGGCATATGAGTATGTCTGAATACTAGGCCACATTAAGTAGAAAAGTAGACAACAAATTTGTGTGTATAATTTGATGCCAGTTTGGTTTCTTGGCGCTTATGAAGGGGAAAAACGTGGAGGCCGTCTAACTGTGTATCGGGGGCGTGAACGAACTCTGACTTCGTCGTGCAGTGGGGTCCACGTTCAGTTCAGCTGGATGGGAACGGTCTGCATGCGGCAACCCGGAATAGCCTCGAAACGTGCTGATGACTGAAAAAAGCAACGTGCGAAAATGGAAATGTATGAAAGTAACCGGTTGTTATGGGTACACAAGACAGTGACAGTATAAAAGTTTGCATAGAATCTATGTACCCCAGCTTCGGGTGGCACTTCTTAGCTTCTTTTCTGTAGGAGGATGAGTTAGACGGGGTTGGTTTTAGCTGGACCCGTTTTATGTTTAAAGAAAAGAGAACCGAAGCAAATGTGGCAGAATGCTAGCATTCGTTAAACTGAGTGGTGTATGCTCAGTGGGATGTAGGGTGGTATGTAAATTACTTTATGTTTGAAACACCTTATAATTAAAAATTGGTATATATTCGTATAGTAGATACTCGTGTATGGAAGAGGCTAGCAGATAGGCATCAAAATGTAAGTAATTCTTATTTCCTTAAGTTGTTCTACATTTTCCACGTTTTCTGTAGTAAGCGTGAGATGAGAAGTAAAAACAGTGAGCAACTTCAGCAAGTGTCAGTATTTGGGCAAAGAGCACTGCTTCGGACGACAGAGCTTGCTCCCGCGTGGCGGCGGGCGGCTCACTGGGCTCTGCTGCTTTCGGGCCCAGGTTCCTCGCCGGCATGGTGGCGGCCTTGGGGATCTGTGGTGGAGACGGGTAAACCTACTTATTTTTCTTGGTGACTTACTCTTGCCAGCAGAACAGGAGGAGGCAGTTCAAAGTGAGCGCACCTTCTCTGAAGTTTCTCTCTTCCCTCTCTCTGCTTGCTGGACGAGCCCAAGTGTCCCGAAACCCTTGGTTGAGATGGGGGGAGCCGCAGCTTGGAAGCGCCCGGACCGCACGTGTCAGCCCTTGGGGGAGGGCGGCCCACCCAGGAGTGCACGCGCCAGGCCCTGTGAGAGCAGAAGGCGCTGCGGGGTTGTCTGTTGCAGCATTTGGGCTCCACCCCCAGGGTTCTTTCAACTTCCAGTGCTCTGCGGATGCAAAGGGGTCCTTGGTTTCAAGTTGTCCCTCCATACACCTGACTGTTAAGGAGGTTCACTCACCTCGGGGACAAACTGATTTAAACCATTAATTTGGATGTGTCCAGAAGAAAGAAATGATTATAATAATAAGGGAGCTGAAAAGATAAAGAATCACAGAAATCAGGCCAGGGAAAAACCCAGAACCGAGTACACTTGGGAAGTGAATAATTCAAGGCTGCTTTGTTGTACACTTACTGAGAAAAAGCACCTGCACATCTTCGATCGCCTTATAATCCCCGATTTAGACATACCTGCATATCACAGGCACTTCTTACTGTTAGAGGAGTAAATGGGTGTGTGGGAAGACGCTTTCCAGTTCGAGTGGTCACATCCCTTGAGAAGTGCCACCGTGTAAATGTGTCTCCCCCAAATTCATGTGGAAATCCTAACCCCCCAAATGCTGGTATTAGTAGGTATGGCTTTAAGTCTCTGAGGGCAGAGCCCTTATGAAGGGGATTAGTGCTCTCTTATAAAAGAGGCTCCGAGGAACCTTTAGCTCCTCCCCCACGCCAGGACATGGTGAGAAGGCACTGGCTCCACCAGAGAGACAGCCCTCACCAGAAACCTTCATCTCAGACTCCCCGCCCCCAGAGCTGTGAGAAAGGCGTGCCTGCTGTCCACGAGCCGCCCAGTCCGTGGTGTGCGATTCCCGCGGCCCCGAGTGGCTGAGGTGGGAGGCCAGCACTGCCTCCTTTCTAGGGCCCTGGTCATCCCGACCTCGGTTCTGTGATACGTGGGTGATGGTGCCCCTTCAGTCTGGCGAAGGTGCAGGAGCACCTGCTCTGGCCCTGGGGGTGGAGGGCAGTCAGATGGGCTGGGTTAGAACCCTCCACAGCTCTGACTCTTCCTTAGCCTTTCTATTCCTTTCAGTTTTCTTAGGTATAAAATAGGGATAAAAATGCTCCAGAACTCCTAGGGTCATTTTGACGATGAAATGAATGAATGTAGCCGAATCAATTAGTAAAGACCTGCCACCAGGTTGAGGAACTTGGAGCTGTGCCATGAATTCCAAGTGACTCTAAGTTAAATCAAGATAAGACTGTCCCCTTCCCTATCTGGGTCTTCCATGGCCACCCACCTAAGCCAGCACAGGTGCGGTTGGCCTGGACAAGAAAGAAGTAGCATTGCACTGGTAGTGTGCTTCACAATTGCCTTATTAAACTACCAAGTCACACCCACTAAACGAATCCATGGTCCTCAGGTAGCAGGAGCGGTCGTTCTGCACGGTCACTTCCTGGCTGCATGACCTAGAGAGGGGTGCCTGAGGCTCCCCGAGTTTCATTTTACCGTGTGCAACGTGGGAGAAGACCCCCCACCTGTCGCGCAGGAGCCTGTGAGGATGGAGCCAAGTTCCTTAAGCTCAGTGCCTGGCGCGGAGGGCGCTCCGGGTGCCACCCTCACCCCCGTGCCACCTCTTCGGGACCCAGCCGTGGTCGAAGCTCCGAAGACACGTTTCCAGTTTTTATTTAGAGCACTGATGTTTGGGGAAGCTCTTATTTGTTTATATATTTTTCCCAAACACCCATTTTCTCGAAGGGAAATGGAATCTGTCTGGTTTTGATTCATTTACAGTCATCTTGTTAGTATTGTTTTATAAGCACCAGCCAACATCCAAGTAGCCTTGGGAACCTTGTTTTAAAAGCTACATTTTTTAAAAGTCTAGAAAGTTTATTTTTCTTTCTTCTTTTTAAAAAAATGCGAAAAGGGAACTGGACTTGAGCACCAGTTTGAGTTTGGGTTTATTCTCAGGACATGACTGGCTTCCAACACATTTGGTAAAAGACACACTTTGACATTCCTGCTTTCAAAATTTCAGCTCAATCCAATGTACTCTTTTAATTCCCCCCCCCTTTTTATTGGGTTTATTGGAGTGACATTGCTTAATAAAATTATGAAGGTTTCAGGTGTAAATTGTACAACATGTTGTCTGTATATTGTGTTGTGTGTTCACCCTCCCAAGTCTCCTCCCATCACTAATTATCCCCCCTTACCCTCTTCTGTCTCCCACCGCCCCTTACCCTCTGCTAATCACCATGCTGTTTGTTGTCTGTGTCTGTGAGGTTTTCTGGTTGTGCTTGGTCCCGGAACCTTTTTTACCCAGACCCACCGCAGCCCTCCCCCCTGACAGCTGTCAGCCTGTCCTCTGTCTGTGAGTGTTTCTGTTTTGTTTGCTAGTTCAATTTACTCTTGAAAAAAAAGTTTTCATACTCCAAACCAAGGGAATGTTTGTGTGTTCTCTTGTTTATTTTGCTGGATCATGAGATTGTCGCTTCTTGAAGACTTTGGGGTTTGCCACTTAAAATTAAAAATGAAGACCTTTACTGCATATTTGCACAGTACCAGTCTTCGTTGACCTTATCTTCGTTGATTTGGTAGAGAGTTTCGGGTGGAAATTGGCGAGAAGTTTCATTCACGTAGTCAGCCATGAGAAATTACATGTAATTATCCGAAGCTATACTCCACAAGAGGGAAAACAGAAGGGGGTCAGATGCTCCCCTTGGCGTCACTCAGAGGGCTCTAACGAGTGGGACCTAACGAGTGGGACCCCCACCCTGCTCTCTACCGTATCACGTCACCCGCCAGGACGGTGGGGGAACCGCAACCTCAAGACATGCCGTTCGTTTACTTTCCACTCTGGAGCCGCAGGCCTCGGCGGCTGTTCCTGGGCTAACAATTGTTCATTGTTCTTGCTGCTTCAAGGTTGAGACATTGAACTTCCAATTTCTCCCAGCAGAAACAGGGAGACTGGAAACCAACACAGAGCAGCCGTGTCATCTGCTGCAGGTCTCACGTTGCGTGTGTGCATTTTAGGAGATGAGTTTGCAGCAGGCTAGACCTTTGTGTGAGTCTCAAAGGAAATAAAGTCTCCTGGTCAATTTGCACGTAGTGTTGGAGGCTCAGAGGCCTTGGCAGGTCTGATCCGAGTGCTCGTTTCCAGATGAGGAGAGTGTATTTCTGGTCTTATCCGAGGAGCAGGAAGTTCCAGCCGTCCGGTCTTCCACTGTGCTACCGTCTAGAGGCAGCGCATGAAGCGCCACACTGATGATTTACCTCCCCTTGACCGTGAGCGTCTTTAGCCTAAGTGAGGGAGACCCACAAGCGTCACATCAGTTTTCTTTGCAGCTGTACCCAAATTTTCATGCAGCCAAAATAGCCACAGAACAAACACAGGGCGTGAAGGTGGTAAACAGTCCCTGCAGCTCTTCCTCACTTAATTAGGTAGGCGGAGCCCAGCAGGAGCCTGCCTACCCAAAGCAAATTTGCCTACTCAAAGCAGAAAAAAAAAAAAGGGAATGAAACCCCCACCAAACACTAACAGAGGTGGGATCTGGGAGGAGCAGAGTTATGGTTATGGTTTGTTAGACTCTTCTTTTTCTTCTCTGAATTTTTATACAATGAATGTGTGTGTGTATACATATATCTTAAATTTCTTACCAAAAAGATGAGCATCTATGTTTGTTTTTTAAAATCAAACTGGTATATAGACATGCATAGAATGAAATGCATGAGTTCTTTCCATTCATCCCCTAGCCACACTCTGCTCTCCAGAGATCGCAGTTGGTTTTGTGTGTAAACTTCTAGACTCATTTTTCTGTTACAGATGTGTAATGGTCAAGGTTATATTGGAAGAGTAGGACTCTGTATGGTGTCGGTATAAAACAGTTTCCCCCTGCTGTCTCTGTAAACGTGATATGCGGGTAGTTCTAACTTTCCTGGACACTCAGATACGATAACAGCTCCTCCAGTCCCTCCTCAGTCCCCAGGCTCTCTGCTTCTCTGTGCACATGGGGCTCTGCCTGCTCAGGGGCGTCCTCCGGCAAAAGATGCAGGTGCTGCCATGGAGGGCGGAAGCTCACCCCTGGGGCAGGTGTGTGAACATGATCGAGGGATGGAGCTGATCTGAGCGGGGAGCACCGACAGCATCTCTACAGGTGGGGCTCCCTCGCACGGGGTCCAAAGGGAACACAGATGCAATCTGTTGCTGCTCTCAGGAGGAACACCTTCTACCGCAGTGCCATACGCCTAGCACCGGGCCTCCCTGGGCCGCTGGACCCAGCCTCTCGCCAGTAAACAAGCCTTGGTCATGGGTCTGAGCCCCGCAGACTCCAGAGTTCTGAGAAATCTTGAAACTCCTATTCAGCTCAAGGTGATGGTGGCAGCACCACCACATTCCAACAAATCATCCCAAAGGCGTTCTCGTTCAGCATGTCGGTTACTGTCCTTTGGAACCCCGGAGGTGGGTGATGGGCTAATGGCTGCAGGGGAGGTCTCTCCGTGAGTCCTGTCCAGGTGGCAGAGCAGCTCGTTCAGAATGAGAGAGCACGAATCACCTGTTGCTTCGTCCCGAGTCTCTTGGGGCCGTAGACAAAGCTAAAAAAGAGCCTCGCTTTCACATTTTGTTTTAGACCTACAACTTTCATCATCTTTCATAAACTGGAACATATTAATGGTCTGCAAATTATTATCTTAATTTTCAATATCTTATCATCTTTTCATGTCAGATGTTGTTGAGCTGCCCCATTTATTTTAATGCCAGCAAAATATGCCACCAGGCAGGCAAGCTATGTAGTTTAACCATTTCCCTATTGGTAGGCTATTTCCAATCTTTGGACCTTATAAACAACGTTGTTATGAATGTTTTTGTATTACATTTCTTGCACGTGTGTACACATGCCAGCGTTTCTCTAGAGTAGAGGCACAGAAGTGAAGCAAAAGGTCTAAAAAGGTACATACCAGAAAAAGTTCCCTAGACACTGCCAGCGTGCCTCCTCCAGCAGCCCCTAAGAGTGCCCACTTCCCACAGCTTTACTGACAGTCGTCACTGTTTTTCATCCTTGCCGTTCTGTGGGGCCAACAGTGATCTCACCATCATTTTATTCCATATCCCCTTGATTACTAATTAGGTGAGCTGTCTTTTCTCATGTTTGTTCATTCCTGTCTGTGCCCTTTGAATAGTCTCATCACATACCCATCTCCGGTGTAGGGTTCCAAGGTCTTCCCAGCAACTTGTAGTTCTGAACAAGGAGAACATGGCAAATGATGAAGGAGAGATGGACTTTGGGGCCTGGGTGAGAGCCCTGGCCCAGCTCCACGAGGACAAGAAATGGCAGAAATTCCACCACTCAGATTTTATCACGTTTATTTCCAAAACTCTTTGCAAGTCTGAATCTGAAATACAGGCTACCCTTTTTCCTCAAATTAGCACATATAATTTTACTAGTAAGATTTCAACCAATTCCTTGTGTCTGAGAACATGTACAAACGTACTTTGAATCTGAAGCTCAGGCAGTTGCATTTATGCATTTTTGTCCCTTGCTCTTTATTTTGCACATGATAAATATCACTGAGGGCATATTGGGTTTAGAGGGAGAACCAGAAGAGATTATTTAGGAACACCTAGCAGCCATGGCAACATGCCTTTACAAGGTGCATTTACTCTGCTGAAAATTATTCCATTTACAGGTAACGAGTGACACACATTTGCCAAACAGCCCCAAGCTAACCCAAGAAAGACTAGACAGATGGTTTGAGGTGTGTCAGGAATAGGATTTACAAAATACGATTAGGGTTACTTTGGAAAGTCAGCAATCATTATAAAGAGATGGAACAGAATCACTTTTGCACGGGGCAGAGGAGGAAAGTGGTTTTGCATTGCTCCTTGTGAATTGGAGTTGGTTCACCTGGATGTGTATCTCTCTGGGGTGTTACAGGTTTTGTAGGCACTTGTACAGACCACGTGCCTGGGCTTCCCGCTGGGTTTCCTCAGATCCGAGGCGGGGGAACTGCGCTGTAATTCTAGACAGCCCTGATGGTGTTGGCCCTGCTGTGGTTGTGCTTGGCATACGAATCTACATCCTTTTCTGCATGAACGTAACTTTCACGCCGCTTGAACCGTCCATTGAAAAGACATTGAAGACAGCTGGTCTGTTTATTCCTGAATGTCTATTTTTGGCTGGGTGATTTAGAGTTACAGCAGAGGAGGGCATGGGACACCTCCCATGTATAATTGGCTTATTTGCTTATAAGACCACATTCTAGGCCTGGAAGGTATAATAAATGAGTCTGCTTCTTCCCAGTTCAACTGAGAATTTGGATAGATTTTGGCGTCTTCCAAGGGAAACTAGAGAGGGGCCGTCAACGGGGGCTTGCTGACGACACGAGAACGAGGCGGTCACAAAGAAAGAAGGGAGGCCTCAGGACTGCAGTGCAGATGAGGGAGGCTCCCTTGCCCGCTTGGGAACGGTCTGCATGGAAGCAAAGGGTGGGATTTGGCCTTTAGAACACATTTCCATTAGTCCTGGAGTTTGACTGCTAGTTCCCAATAGCAGCCCACAAAGCGTGTGCGGCCTCCAAATTGGCAAGGCCAATCTCTGACTAATGGGGAAAATTACCCAATGAAAATGAGCAATATTGCATCCCTGATCAAAATTCTGACATCGCCTTTCATGTAGGTAACAGAACGCGACTCCCCAAAGGAGTTGGGACTGGTTTTAACATGGCCCATTGGTCACTGAGACAGGAAATATTTAACATGAATCAGTCTCATTTGGAATATCTTTTATTTGTGTTGGTGCTAAGGTTTCCAGGTGTTACTATTATTGAATACCAACTCATTTAGCCCTTTTATGTATTGAAAAATGTGCCCTCTCATTTTTTTCTGGATAGATACAGTTGGCCTGATTTGTCTCTAGCACAGGCTTCATTTGTACCAGATTTTTCAACATCACACTTTTGGGAAAATGGGATCTCTGAAATGTTAAACTAAGAAAACCAGCCCTGGCCAACTATCCCAAGAGTGTTTACCATCACAGGCCAAATTAGTCCCCGGTGGGTTCTGGAATGGGAGGATTAACAATTATGAAGAATGGTCGAAACGTGAATCACACAGTGGTGACCCTCCAGAAAATGACTTGACACACAGCCACGTGTAGCCTCAGAGTCGGGGCTTAGACGCTTTTCCCTTGGGCTTTGGATGGCGTGAGGTGGTCAGAATGACTTTAAAATGTTAGGTTCAGCTGGTGTTGGAGGATGGCGTAGCTTGGGAAGAGTTGCAGCAACGGAGGCAGTAGGCTTGCCTTCTTCATCACTGGTGTCAGAGATGAGGAGCTGAGGCTCCAGGAGGGAGGTGCTTCAGCTCCCCCCTCTCGCCTGGTTAGGCTGCCTCGAGAGACCCTGCTTTTGTGCATTTGCTGCCACGCCTTCTGGGAATAATAACAGCCGAGCAGAGGAAGATACGGTTGTGGCTTCTGCCCCTTCTCTAACTAGGGCAGTAAATACGATGACAATAATGAAAACACCCAGAGTGCTTCTTTATTCATTTCTTCATGGGAAGTCATAAGACCGAATGGGGCTTTCATTCAGTGGATTCCCCTGGGGGCCAGAGGGAGGGTACACCAACTACGAGTACACCAAGCCTGTGAGGTCTGCCCTGGACCGGAGGCCCCATGTCTGACCCCAGGCACCTGCGGTGTCTTGAGCAGACTGTCCGATTAGATGGGACTTCCTCTGTATATTCTGTTTTCAGGAGATATGTGACTGTGTACTCAGAATGGAGCTTTCAGGACACAGACTACAAAACATATAGACTAAGAAATGACTGAGTACCTAGGCCAGAATGACAAATTTCAGCAAAATGCTTTCCTTTCAACAAATCCAATTGCCAAGTCCACATGGCCGTTTTGAACACTTCTGTGGTACACAAAGTGTGGGGCTCTGGGGTGTACCCTTCCTGCCCCCCAAACTTCAGCACAGGTCTGTACAGCCTGCAAGTCAAGGGGAGACTTGGGGGGAGACCTCCAAGGCTTAGGCCAGTGGTTTCCATGCACACCAGGCTGCGTATTAGAATCATTTGGGAATATTTCTGGAGGGGGAAGACCAATTTCTCTGACCCCATTCCAGACCAATTAAATCAGAATCTCAGGGCATCGACTTTTTTTTAAAGCTCCCCCAGCTGATTTTAACACGTGGCCGGGGTTGAGAATTATTTTCTCAGGTAGCAGTTTGCTGAGATGGTTACCCTGGCACTTCCTCCTCTCTTCCAGGTTTACTACAATTTCCCATTAGACTCTAGCTTCCTTGAGGGCAGGGCTACTTTCCATAGCTTTTGGTTTTGCAGAGCATCCAGCTTTCAAGGGATACATTTTTGTGTGAACACCTTCACATCAGAAGGAGCACCCAGTTCCAGTGCTGGGCTCTTTCGTTCATCAGCCGGGTGACCTATGGGTAGCGTAGTCAGGTAAGATATAAGATGTCTAGTTAAATTGGAATTTTAGGTGAATGATGAATAATTTTTTAGCCTGCGTATTTCCCATGCGAGGTTCGCATGTGTGTTTTTATTTACTAAATCTGGCCACCCTATACAGGCATGTCTTCCTGGTCTCAGATTATTGATTTGTAAATTGGGAAATAGAGGCCTCAGGGATTAAAAGATTTCATTGGAAAGAAAAAAATTTTTTGAAGAAGTCAGATCACTTTTAAATATTGTAAATTTAAATTAAAGTGTGGCAATTTTTTTTTCGTTTAGGATTTGCAAAACAGGTCCTTAAATGGTATGTCTGGGCACATAAAATAGTGACCAGATTGGCAGACACAATGGGTATTATAAAAGTGCTTCTTTTTCTATTTAATGATGTCTGTTTGGATTCAAGGGACTCTTTCAGGCTGTTTAACACCAAAATGCGGTCTTCTGTTTCTATAAAGATTGGAGATGTTTGATTTTGAAAAGCCCTTCATTCATCAATTAGTTTCTTAACTTCAGAGCACACAGAGGGTCTCTACTCCACCTAATTGAGAGCCTTTCCCCCAAAATGAAAATTTTTATGTCTTTTACACCTAAACTTAAATATCGATATTATTGTGTATGTGTTTCTGCATCTGTGTGTGCAAATTTGTCCTATTTCATCCAATGCTGCAACATGCAACAACTTGCAGAGTCCTAATCCTTTATTCTGCAGTGTTTACTGTACAGCATTTGCACGTACACAGCCGTCCAACGTGAAGGTGAAGGGGACAGGGTTTGCCTGCTGAGGCAATTTCTGCAAACTGAGGAATCACTAAAATGTGAATTTTCAAATGAGTTTTTCCCTCTGGTAAACTCCACGGAGTGGAGTAAGTCAGGTGTCCAAGAAGGTAATTAGCAGTGTTTTTTTTTTTTTTTTTACCAATCACAGCTTGACTGAGGTGAGCACATCCCTGGGTTCACCTAGTGTGGGTTCAGTGACGGAAGGCCAAGAAAACGTTCAACGGCTGGTGGAGGTCACTGGAGGGAACTCTGAGGAGTTTTAGACCAAAAGGAATTTTACAACAGGGTCAACGTTAAAAACAGGAGACATGTTAAAATGTTAAAAGTTGTTTTAAAGAACATCTTTTGTGATATCTAAAAGAATGCCGTTTTCTGCTATTTTAATGGCAAGGTCACATGGAAAATAGAGGCCATTGAATCTACCTGGAAGGGAATTCCTTTTCTGGACTCCAGTCTCGTCCCTCCTTCAGCTGGAAGCATTTAGGGAGCCTGCTGGTTACATCCTGTGTTCTGACTGGGATCCTCCGTGGACAGTTTGTGTCCCACCTTCCTCCTTTTCATCTGCCCCCCTCCACCGCGCCTGCCCCAGGGCCAGACACCACAGCAGACCAGGCCTGGCTGCACAGCAAGGCTCTCAAACAGATTCTCCTCCTTGCTGTGTGTTTCCATCTTAGTATCTGTACTTCTAGTAAGTTCGACTCCAAAAAACGTTATTACTCAACACTATGTGCTTGTGCCAAACATTTTATATGCATGATCTCATTTAATCTTTAGAACAATCTTATGAAGTAGGTATAATTATCTTCAATTAACAGATGAGAATTTTCAGGTCTATAAAAGTTAAACGTCTTCCCCAAGGCCACACAGGTGCGAAGTGGTGGTGGTAGAACTTGAATCCAAGGCTCTGGATTTCTTGACAACTGTATTATGGTACAATCCTGGTTTTATAATAGTGGCATCATTTATTAAATAATAATGATTTTTATTTTTATAGCAGGATTGACTGAGTACCTACTATGTATGCAGTATCATGCTAGGTGTTTTATTGATCCTCTCATTTGTACCAGGGTTAAGTAGGATGATACCTATTTTGCAGATAGGCGAGTAAGACTCAGCATATAACTTTTTCAGCCACACAGCTGAAAAGGAACAGACCCAACTACCAAAACCGGGAGTCTTTGGCCCTGACCCTCAGGATCTTCTCTCTTCAGCCCTGCTCTTTGAGAACCTGGTGGCTGTAGCCAGTTGCAGTCGAGAAGGGTTTGAGTGGGAAAGGCTCTTTGTTCAGCACCGGCCCCCTGCCTGCCCCCTCCTTCCTTTTCTGCAGGGCTGGAGCAGAGCCGCAGCGCCGTGGGGTTTGCATCTGCTTGCCCCATTGAGTGTGCCGCCGAGGCTGCCTGTCCTCCACGACGGCTCTCGCTGCCCTTGAAACAGAGCAGCGTTTCCCTTGGGCTCCTTGTGCAAGAGCAATGTCATCAATGAAGACGTGCTCACGGCCACGCTGACGGAGAAACGCTCAGCCTTCCTGGAGCTGACACCAATGACGTAGATGATGAAGCTGTTCTGTGGAGACATCAAGTCAAAGATTTGATCCTGATCAGAAAGGTTCTGGACTTCACAAAAGGGGAATGGTGTAGCAGGTGGCATCTGAAAGATTCGATGGGTCTCGAGAACTTAGTTGGTAAAGACGGGACATTTAGGAGGAGATGTGGGGTGTGGTGACCACACACCCTGGTTGATGCCTGTTTTCTCTCAACACAGTTAACCGTTAGCATCCCCTTTCACCCTCCAAAGTGGCTGGGTTTGGATAACAAATTGTGTGGTGGCCCTACATTAGAGAGCTAAAAACTAAATGCTATGAGATTGTCTCATCTGTTTACTTACACATTCAACAAATTTCTATGGAGTGCTCACCTCTGCCCCAGCCAGTATGCTAAGGAAGTAAAGCAGATAAGGTGCTTGTCCTCACTGGAGATCAAAATCTAGTCGGTGTGACCAGCAAGGAACACTGAACAAAGAAATACATTTTTACAAGTTGTGATAGAAATCATGAAGGAAATATCATGGTGGAGGGGGTGGGGGCGGAGAAAAGCTGTAGGCGTGGCCTCTCAAGGGAAATCTCAGCATGGGGACTTGGAGGATGAAGAGGAGTCAGCCCTGGGGATGTGGGTGGCAGGGAGACTGGAAAACCCGCACGAAGGCCTTGAGGTGGACCGAGCTACATGTGTTCTGACATTGGAAGGATTGGGAGTTAGTGTCCCATTGTGGGAGTGAGGGGAGCTTTCAGGGAGGAGGGAGAGGAGGCTTATTAGCAGAGTGTTGAAAGGTGATCAGGGGGCGGGTGTTCCACTGGAAAGGAGCATGAGCCAGGGCCAGGCCGTGTTGTTGTGTAGCTGCTGTGCTAGTCGGACTGGTCTCTGAGAGCCTGGGAAAAAGCAATGGGGGAACATTCCAGAAGCAGGGCTGGGGCTGTAGTGAGAAGTTGCAACACATAGTTTTCATTTGATGAGAAGGAGAACTTCTCAGGGGATGGCCTGGGTTTGCCGTCATACCTACAGCAAGTCCCAAATTCTGTTACCTGGCTCTTGTGCCCACGCACGGAGTGGTTAATCAACAATGAAGGGAACTAGTCTGCTGGGGCTGTGTTGGGAACCGGTAGGTTTTCCAGGTGGAAGAAATGTCTGTTTCAGCTAAAACCTGAGGCCAGAGCATGGGGTTACGGAGGACATACCAAACTGTAGTCTGTTTCAATAACCGCAACTCCAGTTTGAGAGAGAGATTGTTCCGCAGGGGCTCTGTCTGATGCCCCCTCTCCTCCGTCTGTTCCCTTCGTCCCCAGCTCCTCTCCTCCCATTGCATGCGGAGTTTTGAACCAAATTCTAATAAATAGGCTCTAGGAGAGTTTTGCAACTCCATTTCAAATGTGTCATAAGTACATGTAGTATCGGACTAAAGCTCAGATTTCTGGACTAAGCCAATTTATTCCATAGAGCTGGCTGATGTTTGGGGAGAATTGTGAGTGGTTTGCAGATTGCCCGAAGTACTATAGAACTGATGACTCACTGCCTCCCTCCCCATTGCCGGGCCTTCCACTAGCCCACATGGGGCCGGCCTTATTGCAAACTCCGACAGGGACCTCTCCTGCCAGGCAGAGGCAGCTGGCTCCAGGATGCGCACCGGGCAAGAGGGGTGTGAGCTGGATCTCAGCCCCTGGGCATCCCCTCGCCCGGCTGCTGTTGTGCAGCGGCAGCCTGTGCGGTCGCCCTGACCACGCGTTGCTGTGGTTCCAGACAGTCCAGAGTCTCAGCTCGGCCGGAGAGTGGCAGGAGGCCTGATCTGCCAGCAATTATCTGTCTGTGAAGCCCCAGGTTTGAACACCTTGGTCTGAGTTTCTTGGATCACACTTGGCTTGTTCTTTGGCCTTTCTGATACTCTTGTCCTAAATGGGAATGTTCTTCTCCAAGGCAATATTTTCAAAGACCCACACTAAATTGGAAAACTAAGAAGTAAACTTTGTCCAGCTCATAATAATTCCATTTATGTTTGTTTCCGTATGTATAGAGCTACTAGGGAGAGCCCACTCCTGGAAATCCTTTAGAAAGGCAAAAGTTTTCCATGTCTGTGTTCTGGATAGCTCCTGACTAGTCTTCATTTCATGTGAAGCACAAAATAGAGGAACTGAGTGGTCTTCTCCCTGCTGTGCCTCTCTTGATGGGGCGTTCAGCTTGGGTATAATCCCTGCAGAAGGTCACTCAGTGATCTGTGGCCCTCTGCACCTCTCCCCCCAGGGATGCTCAGGGCATAGCAAAGAGCTTAAGAAGTGAGCCACGGAACAACCCTTCATCTGATTGCTCCTGGGAATGGAACGGGTTTGACCGCAGGATAAGAGGAAAACTGTGGCACCCAAGTAGCATTCTGGTGAACCATTATACTTGGGTTTGTAGAGACCTGTAGGACAGCAGTTAGGGTATTTTCCTCTTAACCTAGATGTATAAATAGTCGCCTAACACCGCAGGCAGGGGTGTTACAGAACAGAATTATTACACTTCTCAGGTGCTTCCAGTCACTCTAATTTTGGACACATGCCTTACAACATACAGGAGGCATGCAGGAATCAGTGCTCAGAAATGCCCGGGCTGACAGGTCTTGTAGCTAAATTACAGCAAGGAACATCCATAGCATTAGGGTCTTGAATCATTCCCATAGCAATGTCTGCATGCTGGTCTCCCTCAAGCTTCTAGGCAATTCAGCCCAGAGACGTGTACTGATACAGTGCACAGCAGGGGCCCCAAACTCCTGGGCCACAGACTGGTGCTGTCCCGTGTCCTGTTAGGGACTGGGACACACAGCAGGAGGTGAGCAGGGGAGGGGCTCGCTCACTGGCATTGCTGCCTGAGCTCTGCCTCCTGTCCCCGCGTCCCCAACCCACCCTCTCCACCCCCTTCCATGGAAAAACTGTCCGTGAAACCAGTCCCTGGTGCCACAAAGGTTGGGGACCGCTGCTATACAGCAGTCACCACTCGGATTCTGTTGTCCTACCAGTAGATTTATTTAAACTCTCGGCGATTCTCATTAAAACCATCTAGGGGTCCTATACCTTAATTCTAACCCAGTGTTTTTCAAATTATAGGTTGCAACTCATTATGGGATTAGAAATCAATTTAATGGGTCATTACCAGTGTTTGAGGGAGAAATGATATTAAATAGAATAGAACAGAATCGTAAATATCGAAGTGGATTACACATAACAAAAGTTAGTATTAGGGCTTGAAATTTTCTCTGTATTCCATTCAAGACATATCCTTCCCATCTAAGATGTACGTTTTCCTATTATTTTATTATAAATCTCTGAAATCATGATGAATTTTATTATAGGCAGCATTTTTTTTCTATCTCAGTGGTAAAATTATGGTATCTTACAGTTGAAGACCACTCAGATTTGGGGAGGTGTGTATTGGATTTCAATGTGAAATATGTTCCTTTTTAGCCCTGGCTGGCGTAGCTCAGTGGAGTGAGCGTGGGCTGTGAACCAAAGTGTCGCAGGTTCGATTCCCAGCCAGGGTACATGCCTGGGTTGCAGGCCATGACCCCCAGCAACCGCACATTGATGTTTCTCTCTCTCTCTCTCTTCCTCCCTCCCTTCCCTCACTAAAAAAATAAGTAAATAAAATCTTTAAAAAAATGTGTTCCTTTTTGTGGGCGATGACAGAGAGAGCCCGAAGCAGGCTGCTTTCGCCTGGGCTTTCCACGCTGCCTTCTCCCCTGGGGGTTGGGCAGTGGTTCTCTTGCTGCCTGGAGACTTTATGCAGAATTTCCAAGCCTCCGCGGTCACCTCATTTTCTGATGGGGGATGGCTGTCTGCCCTTCACAGGGAAGGATGCATTCAAAAACTGGCCTTTCTATGTCATCTCTCTCTGACTGTGGAAGGTGACTCGGCCAGAACGGTAACAGTGTCAAAGATCCTTGGGCAGTGGGGCTTCTCTGGTCTGACCCTCCTCCATATTGGGTGATCTGACCCTTCTGTTCCCATGGGTGCGCGAGTTCCCTTCCGCTTCTTATAAGGCCACTGGTCTGACGGGATTTCGGCCTTATTCTCATGACCTCACTTAACCTGAATTACCTCCTAGGGTCTTATCTCCGAATACAGCCATATTGGGGTTAGGGCTTCAAACTATGAATTTGGTGGGGGACTTAATTGTGTCCCCCCAAACCTTTCCTCACCTGTAAAGTGAGGATAAGGCCACTTGCCCAGTGGGTGAGTGGGGGGCAGTCGCAGGTAGCTGCTGTTTGTTTTCTCTTGTTTTTTAACTTTATTGTTTTGGAGAGAAAATGGTGAAAGTGAGGAGTGCCATGACTGTATGGTAACGTGTGATCCTATGGGCAGAATCCTAACGCCAGGAGGTCCCGCAGAATTTACAAGACTTGTCCGGGGTCACGTACTGAGTGGGTTGCAGCAGCTGGCCAAGCCCGAGCTCTCAGGACTAGGCCTGTGCCGTACGACACCGTCTGAGGGACTTTGCCCTGGGGCTGACAAGAGTGGGTGGACTGCTCGGCAGGCTTAGGTTCGTCTGGGGTGTTTAGCGGCAGCACCACCCCCAGACACATGCAGGCATTATGGGCTGAGGGGAACGCTATGTGCCCTGCGTAAAGCTATCCTTTCATTGGATTAGTGAGCCGGGCGGTCTCTTTTGCTATGCACAGGTCTGGCCTCAGAGTATCTAGTTTCAGGAGAGCGTGATTGGCCAGCACGCAGGTCAGGGAGAAGAAGTGCTACAGGGGTCACCACTGTCCTTGGGGAGAGGGGATCGTGCTTTTCGTGGGGCAGGGGACTGCGCACCAAGGGCATCGTAAAGCACGGCAGCTCAGGTGGCTGAAATGATTTGCCCACGAAGGGGTCTGTTTGGATTCTGAGGGGCAGTGCCTGCGGCTGAATGACTCTCCCCAACTGAACTCCGCATGGCCCCGGTTACCCCGACCATTTCAGGCTGCGTGAACATTCTCTCTCTGGCCGTGCGTGGCCGGGTATCTAATCCCGGGCCCAGCTGGTGAGAGGGGAGAGTGTGCTGTTTCCCAGTTGTTAGGATTTAAGGCTCAATGGCTGGGGCCCGTGGTCCTCAAAGATCCTTGCAGCAGAGTGGCTCTGGGCCTGCCCTGCCACCGTTACCAGTGAATTCCTCTGTGTGTTGACAGCTTTTCGTCATCATCCCTCTTTGAGACTTGAGAACCGCTACTTAGGATGAGAGGGAGCTGGGCCGTGTGAGTCTTGGTGTCCAGGCAGCTGACCCCGTGGAGGGTGACGGTGCAGACAGAGAACAAGACAGCTGGAAGTCAACCTGTCAGGAATTTATCTGCCCCTTCCCCCTTGCTTTACAGTCAAGGGAACCAGAGTAAAAAGACTTACCTGAGGTCACACAGCTGGTTCAGACAGAGCCAGGTCAGGTGCCCGGACCTCTGGCTTCTGCTTCTGTCCTTTCTTTTAGCATCAGCAATGGTGAAGACCACAGACCAGCTGCCAAAGGCCGAGCCCTGGGACCCGGGGAATGCGAGGGACCCAAAGCCAAACTCTCACTGCCTCCCAGCTGTGCCGAAGGCCAGTTCTGGTGTCAGCACTTGTGCAGGAAACCCCCTTATAAACAGAGTCATGTTCCAGAAGTTCATTCCTGGGTTTATTTATTGAATCGTCGGGCTTGTTTTCCCATGGAAATAATAGTTTAAATGTTTTAGGTGGTGAACTGGGTTCCCTAAGATCTATCTACAAAAACCTATGTAATTCATGGAGCACCTAAAGAGTAGTATTAATAGAGGTATTTCAGCAGGTCCTACTCACTCAACGCTCGTCACATGTTACTTCTGTGGGGGCAGGAGGCAGCATACCGAATTTTAGATCGGGTGCTCAGAGAGGCCCCTCCCGCACAGGGCAGGTGGCCCTCCTAGAGCGGCACCTGGAGGACGGGGCAGGACATGGACTGGGAAGGGGGAGCGGGAGGGCAGCCGCCCCACTGACCCGCAGCTCCAAGAGAAGGACGGCAGGGCTCACTTGGCCCTGCCCCTTCGTAGGTCTGAGTGCAGGGCCGAGGGAGATAGCAGATGGGAAAACAAATAAAGAAGTAATTTGTCTCAGGAAAACTAGCCCTTTTCAGGTCCATCTCTCCCTAGGTATTTTGACCGGGTAACTGAGGAGAGAGGCTGGGAGGGTGGTGGGGCCACGGGGCTGCGTTCAGGCCTCCGTGCGCAGTGACGCTGACAACAGCGTGAGAAACAAGTCAGTCACAACAGAGGTGACAGCGAGCTGGCAGTTGCAGAGAGTTTGCCGGGGGCCAGGCACGGTCCTGGGTGCTTTATGATACTCGCTTCTCATACCCGTTGTAATGGTTAATTTTCTGTATTAAACTGGCTGGTCCGTGGCACCTAGGTATTTGGTCACACACTGGTCTAGGTGTTGCTGGGAAAGGTATGTTTTAGATTGAGATTAATTTAAATCAGTAAGCTTCGAATAAAGCAGAGTGCCCTCCCACACCCCTTTTTCTTACACACACACACACACACACACACGTTCACTTTCTCTGGAGGACCCTGGCTATTGCTCCCACTTAACAGGGAAAGAAGTTAAAACACGGGCACTTTTGTAATTAAGAGGCTGTGGCAGAGACTGGGTAGTCGCTCACCAAACCATTTACCTCTTCCTCCGGGCATGCAGCTAGACTGCATTTCTCAGCCTTTCTTGTAGATTGGGGACCATGACCCTGAGTGTTGGTTCACGGGCTGGTGGGTGAGCGTGATATGCATACCTGCAGACAACGGTCACTTTTCTCTCCTGCGGCCTCCAAGGCCCTGAGCGATGGCAGGGCCATGAGAGGGAAGGAGCCCGAATGAGTCCCTGAATGGCTGCACGGAGCAGAGCCTCCCAGGCACCAGCACACTGCACAGTGACCCAGGGGCAGTAACTGGGATTTATGGCAAACACTGTGATGGCATTAGACTCAAATGCAGGCCGTCAGGCTCCCGAGTCCAAACCTCTGTACCGATCAGATGTCCTTTGCACTCACTAATCAAGAGCGTAGAGTAGGAAATGTCTCCTTCACTTTTCCCTACCTGCTCCTGAAAGCAAGCAGGAGGTACTGAGCACCATATTCTGGGGCGAAATGCTGGATGCTGTATTCCAGGGGCCTGGAGCTGTGCAGAGCCAAGGGAGAGCCCCGAGTGTGGGCGGGGCGAGAAGGGAAAAGACGGGCACAGAGTGTGCACTGGGTCTCTCTCCTGATTTCCCTGGGCGTGGCCTTTGTCTTCCCCGGGCCGGGCAGTTCCTGACTCCTCGCTGCCTGGTAAGCGTGGTGTGTTTATGCTGGAGCAGACTGTGGAAACACACGCACGTTCTGCCCGGTGCCAACCGCTCCCCACTCTGCAGTGCTTTTTCCAAGTTAAGTTCAACAAAGGAGGAAGGAGCTGCCACAGCGCTGCTCAGGGAGGCTGGCGCAAACGTGTTTTTCCACATAAAGATTATCGTCTGTAAACCATGTCAAGGTTCGGGGCAGAGCGGACTGCTTTGTTTTCTGTGTGTTTTTTTTTTTTCTGTGCATTGGGGACTGCTTATGCAGGCTTACCTAGGCAGATCATGCTGTTTACCTGAAGCGGTTACGTTCCTGTGATTCGTTTAGGGCCAGAGAAACCTAGGTCGGAAGGTGAGACAGTGTGGGCTCTTGCGAGCAGATTAAATGAGCTGACCACATCTTTTCACTCCACGGGACATAGAAATCCCTGGGAGGAAGTTTTGGGTTAGAAGGGGATACCCCAATATCTATACACTTCCATTGCTGCCAACCCCAAACCCTGCCCAAGTCAGCTTTCGTCCTGAAAGGTGACCTTGCATACAAGCTCAGGTGCAGAAGCCGAGCCTTGAAGTACGTGTTATTCAGCTGAGTCTGTGGGAAGAATTTGTTTGGTTTAGGAAAACACCAAGTTAAATACAGTATAACAACTATATGAGGTCAAGAGATTTTTTAACAGACTTTTCATTTTTCAACTAGTGTTAGTTTGTTTAACTTCAGCTTTTGTCTAGTCCTTTTTTTTTTCAAATAAAAAAATAAAGAATTAAACAAAGGTTTGAATTGCCCGGTTAATTTATTTTTACCACATAGGCCAGTGACTGCCTTTGTTTAAATAAAGCAGTGGTTGACTCCCTGTGGGGTAGCAGGACTGCGGTATTTCAGCAGGCCGGACTCGTGGTTTGACAAAGCTCCCGTGTACCTGTGGTCTTTCCTACCCTACCCCACTCCTTCCAGAAGCATCCCTGCTTTGTGGTGGACTACTGCATACTTATTAGAGCCTGAGACGATCAGGCTTCTTGATTGCAAGCAGCAGAAGCAGGCTTTGGCTAATGTCATGTAAATGGAGATTTATCTACTTATATTAGGTGCCATCAGGTTTGATGAGAGGCTAGGGGGCCAACTTTGGGAACGATAGGAACCAAGAAGCAGGAGGTGGGAAACAGCAGAGACCCAGGCAGCAGGACCTGGGGGGCAGAGCCACGGTCTCTGTCTTCTGACAGAAACCGAGTGGCCGGGTCGTTACTGCCACCGCTGCCTCTGCAGTGAAGGTGACCTCCAGGGTTCCCCGTGGTAGGCAGAATGCTGTGGATGTCCCAAGATCCCCATCCCCTGCGTGTTCAGTACAGGCACTGATGTGAAAGGATGTTGCAGGGATAGAGTTCAAAGTCAGTTGACCTTAAAATATAGAGATAATCAAAATGGAACTGATCTAATTATATGAGCCTTTTAGAGCAGAAGAAGGAGGCAGATGGGAAGTCAGAGGGATTCGAAGCATTGAAGGATGCTGTGTGCCATTACAGGCTTTGAACTTGGAGGGGGCATGGGGCAGGACCAGAAAACTACTGCAAGGAGCTGAGAGTGACCCCCCCAGCCAACAGCCAGAAAGGAAACAAGAAAATCAGTCCTACAACTGCAAGGAACTGAATTTTACTAAATAATAAGAAGGAGCTTGGAAGAAGCATGTCTAGTGAGACCATGGCTGCCAATATCTTGTATCTTGTAGATTCTGTGTTAGGGTTCTCCAGAGAAATAGAGCCAATAGAAGATAGAGATAGAAAGACACACACACACACACACACACACACACACACACACAGATTTACTATGGGCATTGGTTAGTATGATCATAAGGCTGAGAAGACCCATGATCTGCCACCCGCAAGCTGGAGAAGCAGAACACCAGTGGTGTCCTTCAGTCTGAGCCCGAAGGCCTGAGGATTGGGAGGCCAGCAGTGTCGGTCCTAGTCCAGGTCTGAAGGCCTGAGGACCAGGGGCACTGAGGTCCAAGGGCAGGAGAGGAGGAATGTCCCAGCTCAGGAAGACAGCACATCTGCCCTTCCTCCCCCTTTGTGTTCTCCAGAGGGTGTCAGCTGGATGATGCCTGCCCATACTGGCAGGGCCAGCTTCTTTACTCACTCGACTGATTTCAGATGCTAGTCTTCTGCAGAAGCACCCCCACAGACACCCAGAAATGATGCTTTACCCCCTCAGTGGGCATCCCTTAGCCTAGCCAAGTTGACACATAACATTAACTACCACAGACCCTGAGCAAAGAACCTAGCCACAACATCCCAGAGTTCTGACCCCTGTATACCTATAAGCAAAGCAAGGGATGTTATTTGTAAGAGGATTAGTCTGTAATCATTTGCTCCATGGCAATCAGTAATTAATATAGGGTGTGGCAAAAGTAGGTTTATAGTTGTGAGTATGAGAAAGAGTTTATTTTTGTATCAATTATTAGTTATTATATTATTTTCCATACAAACAACTGTAAACTGACTTTTGCCTCATCCTGTGTACTGTGCCCTGTGTCACTTGGGAGTTACACAGTCTGGGAGCCAGGGTCAGACAGAGTGAGCCTAAGCCACGTACAGGCCCCTGACTATACCCGTGGGCAGGTACTATATGGATTGGTCCTTCTCTTTCTGGTTGGAAGGTGGGCTCCGAGACTACCTCCTACCATGGCTACACACTACGGGAAAGAGCGGATTCCCAGAATGGAGTCAGGTGTGGGAACAAAAGGCGTGGGGGCTAGGCAGCCCCGGTAGATGTCCACCCAAGTTTCCATCCGTGAGTGTTCTGCTGTGCCTCCTGCTCAGCCCGCCTCGGCTGCCTTATGGCCAGGCGCCAACCTCGTCTCAGTTCCTAGCACACCCCTCTCTGTTTGCAGACCCCTTGTGCGAAAATGTGGATAACGTATTGAGTATAAATTACCAATGTTTCAGGATAGCCTTAGGTATGCATAAGAGGGGAAGTGGTGTGATGAAAGGCCTCTAAGTTGGGGAGTCTGGACGAGTGGATTTTCATCTGGAGTGTTCCACGGTGTCACTTTGGGCAACCACTGACACCCCATGGATTCAAGCTGCCCCTCTGAAACTGGAGGGCTGTGATGAGTGAAGTCTGTAGTCTCTTCTAGCTGAAAGAGCTTCTGATGATCATCTTAAATTCTTGCATTCATTGAATAATTATTTAAAAATTTTTTTATCCTTACCTGAGAACATTTTATTACTTTTACTTAAAGAGGGGGAGAAAGAGAGAGAGAGAGATGAGAGAGAAACATCGATTGTTGCCTCTCGTACATGCCCTAACTGGGGATCAAACGCTCAACCTGCCTAAGTGCTCTGACCGGGAATCAAACCCACAACGTTTTCGTCCATGGGACGATGCTCCAACTAACTGCGCCACATTGGCCAGGGTAATAATTAATTATTGAAAGTTATACATGTCTCAAGTTCTTAGGATATAGCAGTGAGCAAGGCTGGCATGTCCCCTGAAGTACAGGCTCAGCATTACTCAGATTTTGGGGGAAAATATCTCCAAAGACGTGATATTTGAGGTGGATTTGGGGACCTGAAACTGGGTCTACTATAAGATTATGGGCACAGTTTAGACATGGCCCATGGGCTGTATTTAGCCAGCTGCTTGCCTGTGTTTGTATGGCCCTTGAGCTAAGAAGCGTTTTTACATGTTACATGGTATGTTAGTTTTCTAGGACTGCCATAGTAAAGTAGTCCAGAGTGGCTTATACGCCAGACTTCCGGTCTCACAGTACGGAGGCTGAGTGGAAGCCCGGGTGTCAGCATGGTTGGCTTCCCCTGAGGGCTGGAGGGAGAATCCGTCCCGCGCCTTGCCCCAGCTGCTGGTAGCCCCAGCGTCCCTTGCTCGGTGTCTCACATCGTCTTTCTTCTACGTGTTTCTCTCTGTGTTCAGTTTCCCCTTTTTATAAAGACACCCACCACACTGGATTAGGGCCCACACTAATGACCTCATCTTAAGTTCATTACCTCTGTGAGGACTCCTTCCAAACAAGGCTACGTTCCAAGATACTGGAAGTTAGGGCATCAACATGTCTTTGCTGGGAGAGGTGGGGGGCAAGACACGATTTAACCCACAACAAATGGTTGCATTTTCAATTGTTATATAAGAGTCTACATAATTACCTCGACTTGCCTCTTGACTCACAAAGCCTAAGATATTTGCCATCTGGCTCCTTAGTAAAGTTTATCAGCTGTGACATAGATCAGTAGCTTTCAAATTTTAGAATGCGTCTGTCCTTTTGAGGGCCTCACTTCCAGAGTTTTGAGAATTTGCTAGTGAAGGTGATGCTGCGAATGTAGGCAGTGGCTTCTAGATTTGAGTCCCTGGATGTGCCCCATTGTCTAGGGAACTTGTTGACGATATGAATTCCTGGCACTCCAGACTTAGTCAGGATTTCCAGGGGTGAGGCCAGAGGTGATTCCAGCCCACGGCCAGGTATGGGAACTCCTGGGCTAGTTTCATTACCCTGGTCAGGAGGAGTCACTGGCTGCATTATTTCTTTTTGATTGGATTGCTTGTTTGGGACCCATCTATCCGTGGGAGATCAGGGCAACTGGGGACTCCTGTTCTTCTTGTCAAGACTGGTGCTGAAGGAAAACATTATCGAGAAATGTATGGTCTGGATTTTTCCAAGGCCAGAGATCTTTGTTTAGGCTGTTTTATAAATATTATTATCATTAAGTGGCTTGTCAGCAGCTCATGGTAAAAAAAAGACATATTGACTGTAAACTCTGGGAGCCAACAACAGTGTGGGCCATCTGCTGGGAGGCCTCGGGCCTTCTGGCTGCTGGGGGAGCCCTTTCCTGTCCAGACCCCGGAAGGTGACCGTCCCTGGACCCTGGGCCCCCGGTGCTGTGTGTGAGCCCTGGTCAGTTAAGCAAACTCAAGAGAGACATGGCCACACTGGATTGCTTCCAGGGCGAGGAGAAGCGGGGCCTGGAAACGGTGTTTGCGGAGGAAAGGTTGGAAGAGAGCTTGTGAAATGATGGCCCGCAGGCCCGATCCAGCCATAAACATATTACCCTCAGCAATCCTAGTGGTTAAAAATTTTTTTTGGAATTCGAGAGCCTTTGAGAAAAGCATGTACTCTGGCCAGCCTCTCCACTTCCTGTTTCTTTATACCAGCCTCATCCACAGACATCTGTTCCCTCCTTGCTCTCTGCGCTTTGCAACTGGAAAGCTCTCAGGAGGACTAAGATGTATGGTCCAGTCACAGAAGGCTAAGGAGAGAACATGAGCTATTCAAACACATCTAACCATATGCACTCCGGTGTCCAGAGTCTGTTGAGCGCCCCTGGTGGGCCAGGCACTGGGGGTACAGCCTCAACTAAGATGGCTCAGTGTGGCCCCTCTGGGTATTTTCTTGTAAAAGAGACATGCAAAAAAAAAAACAATTGCAAATTGTGGTGAGCACTTTGAAGGAAGGCACAAGGGCGCGAGCAGAGAGCAATGAGGAACATCTCGGTTTGTGGGCGGTGTGGTCAGGGCGGTTGCTGGCCGCTGCGGCAGTGCAGGCAGACCTGCCATGTTAAGGGGAGGTGTGTTCATTAATCCAGGTTTTCTTCTAAGGATGGATAAAGAATCCCGAGGTGATACTTGAAGGAGAGATTTTATTTCCTCATAAGAAAAACTTTCCAGTTCAAGTTCTCTATCTGTGTGTTAAGGGACCTCACGAGGGAATGAAGCTCAAGAAAATGGAAACGATAGAGCGAACCCCAGATCTCAGCAGGAAGGAGGGGGCGTGACGGGGTTTGCTCATCACCGTAGAGAGGCCCTGCCGTTCCAAGATCCACTGAAATGAGACGATAACGACGGGGTAAAGCCGGAGAAATCCTGTCTGGGCCCAGATTACTCCGTGTCTCTGATGGGACTGTCTTCGCATTTCACAGTCAGACAGGCAGAAGTGGGGTGCCTGGTTCCCCGGAGGAGAACACTCAGGCTGGGCAGGGAGGACCTGGACGTGGGCAAACCCTCAGGTACTAAGCGAACGTTTTAGAAAATTGATCTCAAAGAGTCAGTCATCACTATAATTATGTTCTTCCAAAAGAATGGGATTTGAAGGGACCTGGGGGTGCATGCAGCCCTATTATCCTTAGTAACTACACATGGGGCCACGTCCAGATTATGGAAAACCCAGGCAGCCATCTGAGCCCCGCTGATGTTTGCCTATTTGTTTGTTTGTTTCATGGGTGGGTACTGAGCGGCCAACTAGAACCAGACTTCTGGAGCCATCCATGGAGGGAGAGAGGGCTGGTTCATTACTACAGAAAATACCTTCTGAAATTCAGACGTTCAGCACGGGGTAGCACTGGGCGGGCGGGCGGTGGGGGGGTTGCTCAGCAAAACAAACACCTCCCTCCTGACAACTCCAGCTCGTCCCTCCCTCCCTCCAGTCCACCACCTCCCCTCAGGCTGTCTCCTCTCTGTTAGTCATCATTACAGCAACTCGTTAAAGGAGTTGCCTCTGCGCCAGGCTCCCAGCGCTTTCCATATGTTGTCTTCTTTCACGTTCAAAGCAGCCCTTTCTCCATTTTACTGGTGGAGAAATCGAGGCCCAGAGAGTCCAGGCTGATGGCTCAGGTCACAGGGCAACTCGGACACAGATGGGCTCTGCATTGGGGGTCGCCTGGCTCCAGAGCCCAGCCTTTTCCATCCAGCCGCCACTCACGCCACTCACGATCTTTCAGGGTGACCTCCGAAACGAGCGTGCTCCTGAAGAATGTCCCCGCGGCTGCCTCTGGCTGCTAGAGGCAGACTCTCGGGTTGTATAAAAATCTTTCTCTGTGAGAATCCTGTCCTGTGTGTAGCTCTTTTGAAAAGTAGACCTCGATAGCTTAATTTTATAATACATCTTTGCACTTTTCCCTTGCATTGCGAAGTCACGTTTTTTATAATAAATTCAATATTCTGGATAGAGAGTGGAATGTACACTGTTGTGTATCTGTGTATTTTTTCATGTGGTTAAGTGCCATTGTTTTTTCTCCTCTTTCTTTTATTAAGGAAATCATTTACATACAGCAAAAACGCCCAGACCTGCGTGTGCGCGGGCGTTGGTGACTGTGCTGCCGCTTCGCTGCTGGTTTTCATCAGCCTGAAAGGTCCTGGCGCCGCTTCCCCCAGAGGCAGGGCTCTCCTGGTGGCCGGCACCATGCGCTAGTTTTGCGTGTGCTTGGGCTTGAAGTAAGTAGAGTCAGTGCGTCCGTCTATACCGTTGGGTGTGTCTTCAGTTCTTTTTCATTTCTGACTACAGATGCATGGTATGCATGTACCACAGTTGACTTATTTATTTATTCTTTTTCCATTTCTTTTTTAAATCCTCTTTGACGATATGTTTTTTGGCGGGGGGAGAGAGAGAGACAGAGAGTGAGAGAGAGAGAGACGGATAGACATTGTTAGGTTGTCTGTTGTACACACCTGACCCGGGATCGAACCCACAAGCTAGGCATGTGCCCTGATCTGACCGAGAATCAAACCTGCAACCTTTTGGTGTATGGGACGATGCTCCAACCAACTGAGCTACATGGCCAGGACTGACTTACTCTTTTTGATGGACAACTAATTTGTTGACAGTTTTTGGCGGCTGTGAATAAAGCTTCTATGAACATTTGTATGCCCCTTTCTTTCTGTGGGCGTATGCCTTTATTTCTCTTAAGTGTGTTTCGAGGAGTACAATTGTTGTGCCATAAGCTAGGGTATGTGGAACTTTATAAAACCTGCTACACTGTTTTCCAAAGTGATGGTATCTTTGTACTCCCACAAGCCATGTCTGAGAGTTCAGCTGCTTCATCAGCACTTGATATAGTCATTCTTTAAATTTACCCAGACAGTGGCATCTCGCTGTGGTTTTAATTTATATTTTCCTAATAACATATGATGTTAAGCACCTTTTTACATGCTTATTGGCTATTCCTATACCCTTTCTTGGGAAGATTTCTGTTTAAGTTTTCCCCTTCTTTTAAATTAGGTTGTTTTTTAAATTACTGATTTATAGAACTTTTTTATGTATTCTGGAAATGAATCCATATGTACAAGGGGACCCCAAAAAGCCCAGGATTATCTCCTGAAGTGTGGGCCCCTTGTAGTGCAGGCTTCCCCTGCTAGGTGAGTGTTCTAGGAACCCATCTGTATCAGTGTTCCAGCTGGCATTGTTGTGAGAGGCTGCGTTTGGCTTCAGTGAATTTGTTTGACTCTTTCAGTGCTTTTGCCCATTTCATGGTGGGTGATTTATGAGCGCACCTGCCCACACTGCTGCGTGTTCAGCAATTTTTGACCAAAAATGACATCACCCCTATGCCCCACCCTCCCTATTCACCTGATCTTGCCCCAAGCAACTTTTTTTTTGTTCCGGATGGCAAAAAGGAAAACAATTTGCCAATAAGGAAGAGATGAAACAAAAAATCAGCAGAAACAATAAAAGGCATCAAAAGTGACAAGTTCAAAAACTGTTGGGAGCAGTGGAAAAAATGTCTCGCATCAAATAGAGAGTGCTTTGAATGTGACTGAAGTTGAAACATGTAAGAATAAGTATATAATTTTTTATAAATAAATTCTGCTTTTTTTTCTCAGAGTAGTTTGCCTTTTTTCACCTTCTAAATGGTGTCTTTTATAAGCAGAAGCTTTAAATTTTGATGAAATTGAACAGCTTTTTCCACTTGGTTAAAATTGTGCTTTTTGTTCCAGACTGAAAACAATCTTTGACTATTGTAATCATGAAGATATTCTTTTTCTTTCCTAGAAACTTTTTAGATTTTTGGGGGGCACTTAGATTCCACACAGAAATCCATTTGCTTTTAGCAATATTTGATGTTACAGCACCATTGATATTTTTCCATTGAATTGCATTTAGTTTTGTTGAAATTCTGTTGCTTATATGTGTCTATTTATCCACTCTATTCATTTTCTATTTGCTTTTTCCCCTACCAATGCAATATCTTAACTAATGTAAATTTATAATATGCAATCCTAAAATATGCAGTAAAAGCCCTGATAAGATTTTGGTTGGTATTATTTTAATATACACAGTAATTTTTGGAGAATAGCTATCTTAACAATAGTAAGTCCCTCCATCCTTGACCTTGGTATTTCTCTCCCTTTACTCAGAATTTCTCTTGGTGGTGTTTTCACGGTTTACAAATAGAGAGGACTTGCAAATAAAAAATTCTTAGTTTTAGGTTTAATGCTGCTATAATGGTATTTAAAAAGTTTCAGTCTCCAATTGTTGTTGTTGCTGGGATACAGAAATACAATTGATGTTTATATATTGCCGTGTATCCTACGACCTTGCGTGTTTGCTCAGTAGTCATAGTAGTTTGTTGATTCCTTTGGATTTTTTGTACATACATAATTATATTACCTGAAGCAAAGATAGTTGATTTCTTCCTCATCACTCTTTCTGCCTTTTATTCTTGGTTTGAAATCATTCTTTTTTCTGATACATGCATTTAAAGCTCTAATTGAGTCAGCAGTATGTAGTTTAATTTCTAAATATATGAGGTTTTTTCCAGTTATCAATTTATTATTGACTGCTAATTGGATTCCATTTTGGAGAGAGAATGTCCTGAGAGGACCAATAACATGTATGTTAGATCATTTGCTATTAACCCACGTACCTCTGGCAGTATCTTCAGTATTATAATTCTTTCTTATTTCTGTATTTCATGTTAGCTGTTTTCTATTGACTTGTCTTTGAGTTCCTTGATCTTTTGTTTGTCTTCTCTTACGCTTGTTTATTACATTCTTTGTTTCCAGTATGGTTTTCTATTCTAAAATTTCTCTTTGGATCTTCTTTAGAGCTTTAGATTTTTATTTCTTTTCACCCACATAGTCCATCTTTAACATATTTAGCACAGTTCTTTAATGTATTTAAAATAGTTGTTTTAGAGACCTCTTCTACTGATTGCAGTCTGTGGTCATCAGTGGGTCTGTCTCTCTTGACTGTGGGTTTTTTTATTGCGGGTCACATTTTTGTATCTCATAATTTTTCATTGTAGGCGACACATTTTGCATAAAAGAACAATAGGGACTAAGCTAGACTGCATTTTTGTTTTGTGTTTCCCAGAGATGCCTTCCCTTTCCTCTGTCCTAAGCTTGGGAGGGGGATGTTTATCCAGATCCTATGATGAGTTTAGCTGAGCTGGGACTGGGCTACAACTTTAATTTCATTGGTTTCAATTTCACTCTTGCCAGTGAGATTATAGAGATTTCTCCTGGCCCTTTGGCCTAACCCCCAATTTCTTGCTGCATCTATGGGGATGATCTCTTTGGGATCTTCAAGAGTTGAACTTGAAGGGGATTTGGTTTCAGTTTTAGTTTGATTTCTCCAGACCCAACTGCAGAAGGGCTCTGGAACCCTAAGCAGTACAAGTGCCAGAGAGATTTCCCTCTCTCTCCAACCTCTGCCCTAACTGCTGCTGACCCAGCAAAATTCCAGCGGGTAGAAATGTTGTTCTGACAGGTACGTTTTTGTGTTTGGGACCCTTCCAGATTCCAGCATTTCCTGCTAGCCCACACTGTTGTTAAAAGTTCAGCCGATTTCTCTTCATTCCGTCAAACTCTACCTTTCTGTATTAGGCCCACTCTTCCATCTGCCTGTATTCAGGCTAGGCAGTTTGTTCCAGGTGTGAAAATAATGGCCACTTTTTGCTCTTCTTTGAAGGTCATGTGTCTCTCTGCAATTAGTTAGTTAGACTTCTTGTGTGTACGTGTCTGGTAGTCTTTATGGCTTTAAGGAAAAATATAAATTTAGGTTTACTATTTCTTTTTCTTGCGATGAATGTGATAAAGCTCTATGCTTTTTTATATCTTGACCAGAAGCAGAAGTCCCACCGTTCTAGCTTTGCCTTAGATTAGCTGGGCAGGCAAGTAAGTGTAAGGCCTCAGAGCAACCTTCACTAGTTACAGTTCTGGATGTAGACTTATTTAGACTTAGAATGCCAGTTGCCTGAGTCATCAGCAGTATTTGGCCTTATAAAGTATTGCTGTTGTGTTAACCGTACCTCCCCCACCCAAAGCAGTTAGTTTTACTGCATGAGATTATTCCATATGCCCTTTTCCCTTTTCAAATTTAATTCACATTATTTTGGCTTTTCCTTCTATTCATCTCTCGGACACCATCCCGGTCTAAGCTACCATTAGCCAGATGACAGCAGGAATAAGCATCCCTGACATTCCAGCTGGTTTCCCCAGAGCCCCTCTGGGCTACCTCTAGCCCAGCCCCCACGCTGCCTCCAGACTGATGGTTGTGCACATGTGATTTTGGCTATGTCGTTCACCTGCTTAAATTCTTTCAGGGGCTTCCCATTGCTCTTAAGGCACAAACAGAAGTCCTCAGCACGGGTCCGCCAGCTCTGTCTTGCTCCCCACCCCATTTCCCAGGGTTCCACTGGCTTTCTGTTAATCCCTACTCCTCTTGCCTTCTCCTGCTGTACAGCCAGCCTTTCATGTGTCGGTCCCTCCCCTGGGGTGCCCTTCCTTCCTCTCATTAACCTGGTGAGTTCTTGTCCTCTTCTCCTTTCAGAACTCACCTCAGGTATCACTTCTCAGAGCATCCTTCCCTGCCTTTTCCAGACCCTCCTATCTCTTTGCTTCTCACGTGCAGTCATTTGACCCAGTGATGAATTTCATATTTGTTTGTAAGATTATCTGATAATTGGCAATATCCTTCATTATACTAGAAGCTCCAATGAAGACAAGAAGAGTATATGTTCCTGACCACCACTTCATTTCCAGTGCCAAGAAGAGTGACTTGGACTTAATAAAATGTGTGGAATAAAGGAATAACAGAATCATGAATTTGGAGAAAAGAAATACATTCACTTTCTTAACATGGGATTTATTTTTTAGATGGCTCCTCTTTCCTTCCTTCCATTCATTTTTTCTTCCTTCCTTCTCCCTTTCTCTCCTCCTCTGCACGCTCTGCCCACCACCATCATCACTATCATCATTGCTCTACTTATTTTGTTTTCTAAAATCTGTAGAAGAAGGCCCTTGGACTTCAGAAGTTTGTCTTAAATGCAATTTAACATAAAGCTACATATCAAGTGGGAAGTATGCCTACTTTAAGACTGTGAGTCGACCATGGTAAGTGTGTCGTTTGGTTCACTACAGCAAAGGAATATGGCTCACAGAGCTGTAAAGGAATTTTCTAATTATTCCTTTGCTGGTTGCATTGACATGTCTATTTCCCTTGACCCAGATAACTAGAGTGGATGGGAACTGAACATTTGCCAATTAATTAGCAACTTAAATCACTTGTGAAAATGGCTGTAAAAATCAACTCAAGCTGACATAGCTGAATTTTCAGAGGCCATGTAAACATAAATGGTGTTTTCTTTTTCTGCGGTGGTGTCCAAGGAGCTGTGGTCATGACTTAGGATCACTTAAGACCTCCCCCGTAGAGTTCTTTTCAAAGGCTGGGTCTGGTTACCTAAGCTATTCTTAAATTATCTCCAGGTTTCCAATTCCATTCCTCATCAGTCTTTTGATCCAGTGTGCAATTACTGGCATTGAAAATGGTGGAATTGTAAAAGAAACGTCTTTCCTTTAAAAGTCAAGAAGATTGAGTTTCACACTCACATGGGAGTGATTTTAATGTTTTGGTTCCTAATAATTCTTTGGCATAACATTTCAAATGCTACTGGCACCCCGAGATGACTCAGAGTTGAGAGTGTCCCTGTCAGTGGCTTTGCTCCTACACGGCAGGCCTCCGAGAATGCCGGCACACAGGGCCGCTCTGCCCCTCCCCTGCGCTGGGGGTCCCCTGCCTCTCCGCCCGTTCCATACGGTGGAAGATGCTGCCTGAGACATCGTTAAACTGTCCGCTGACAGGATGTAGTCAGCTCCTCACTGCCATGGCTTTTTTCTGAAGAACGAGTAAATAAGTTCAGGAAGGACCAGATTGTGTCTTTGATACTTGCTTTTCTTGACATTTTAATATGATTAACTGGAACTGAGCCAAGCTGAAACTGTTTAAAAATGTTAAGGAATGCCTGTTTATGGATTGTGTGTGTGCACGCATGTGAAGGCATGTGACATAGGTTATAAAAGAGGACAATTACTCTGTGGCTGAACATGTTATGGGCCTCAAGGAAATGAAATTATTGCTCTGACTACTAATTCCTAAGCATTTTTCCTTTTTTAAACTATCTCTTCTGTGTGTATGTAAACATGGGGTAATTGTAGGGGGGGAAAGATGTACCATAAGCCTTGAACAAGATTTTTAATACTATTTTATTGATTCACACTTCCAAGGAATGTTATTAGTGAAGTTTTTCTTTCCCAGTATTCACTTCATATGAAATCTTCAGCAATGCTCAGATACAAAGAAAGTTTGATTTCTTTAAACTTACTAGTTCAGTAATTTTTGAGTACCTGCTGTGTGTACCTAGTAATATAATACTAGGTATTATATTATATTGGGTGCTACTAATTATACGTTAACTTGAAAAAAGTATAACTTCACTTGAAAAATACTATTGGTTTCCTTTTCTCTGCATCTCTTATATCCTGATTACTCCTGTCAGTAGTTACTTGTCTCCTTATTCTCTGCTAAGGAGAAACTTTTTGTGTCTTATATAACAAAGGTAATGAAAATAAATTAATAAATAATTATTTGGGGATTATTATGTTCACCATAACATAGACTTTATATGCACTATTTCATTTAATCCTCACAGAAGGCCTGTGAGGTACATAATAACTTCTTATCCCCACTTTACAAATGAAGCGTCTGAGGTAGCGTGTTCGGGTTTCCTGCCCAAGCTAACAGCTAGTAGGGGGAGAGCTGAGGCTGAATACGCTCAAGAACCACAAGATGAGGTCCACAGTGGGTGGTGATGAGAGCGAATTTGTGCAAAAACTGACATGAGACACGAAAGAAATGACTCCTGTCACTTTTAAGGACAAGAAATTAAGGCATTTTAAGAAGTCACAAGTTCATTCTGCTGATTCTAGAAATACTGATATAAACCCTCTTCAAAATCAGCAGAGACAAAAATAAAGAGACTGATCAATAGAAGAAGCCAAAAAGTCTGGAAACAGAACCCGCATACAGATATTCAGTATGTCACAAAGGTACTATCTCAAGAGGAGAAATAACAGGTCTTCCAACAAGTAGGAGTAACAACCATATATGTTGATGACATTTGCCATTCTCTGAGCATGGTTCTAATGCTTTATGTGCTTTAGCACATTTCACCACCCAGACTACCCTATGATGTAAATACCATTATTTTCATCTCTGTTTTGTACGTGAGAAACATGTACAAAACAATGAGCACTACTAAAGATGAAATAATTCTCACATCAGTTACCCACTGATACTTGATTCCAAATGACTTTGGAAAGTCTGGCCCCAGAGCTAACACTCCTCGCTGCCAGGCTATAGAACATTTATATCAGGAACCGTATTTACCCACTTAGAAGAAAGTAAGGTTGTGGCCTGACCTCTTCTCTTAGGACAAAGAAAATTCTAGATGATTAGGATTTATAAGAAATACGAAATAATAAATATACTAGAAGAAAATATAATTAAATGAAAATAATTGGGATGAGGAAAGTTATTTCTAAAAAAATATTTAAGACAGCCATCTCAGAACAAATATTTTATTTTGATTACATCAAAATGTAGAACTTTTATATAGAAAAATAACAAATAAACACCACCATAAACAAAATAAAGCACAGAATGACAAATGAGAAAAAATGTGCAACATATGACAAACACAAGTTTATTGTTTTTCATGTATACACAGCCAGTTGAGAAATGAGCCAGGGTATTAACAGACATCTAATTAAATGTTAATAGATAAAAAATCAAGTATCAGTGGGTAACTGATGTGAGAATTATTTCATCTTTAGTAGTGCTCGAAGAGATACATAGTTGAACAATGAAATGTGATTTTTGCCTATCGAACTGGTGAGTGGCATTGTTTTTCGGTGAGTAGTAGCAGGAAGCTGGCAGGCTACACACTGCTGCTGAAACTAACTTTTGGGGAGGGCAATTTGGCAAGATGTCTAAAACATTAACTTGTGTATATGTTTTGATTCAACAGTTGAATTTTTCAGAATTCATTGTAAGATCATTTTACATACGTATAAGAATTTATGTGTAATCGTGCACGTTGACATATTGGTTATAATAGTGAAATAGTACAAACAGCTATTAGAAAATATGGTTCCCTCGCTAGCCAACATCAGTTTTTCCTAATTCTCAGTAGTGGGGTCTTATAACCCCTTTGGGAAACGACTACCCCCATTGACCTTTTCCCACTTCCAGGGTAGGAAGCTGGCTGATATAAGGAAAAAATCATGTGGTATCACACTGGCCACCGTGATGTTGTGGAGATGCATGTATCATGTAGCATTGCATCTAGCAGGGTGTACTTTTTACCTTTTGCTGGGAACCACAAGGACAAAGACTGCCCTGCTTCTTATAGCCTGCTAACGTGGAAGCAGGTGGCTCCAGGAACTGTTGGCAACCATCTTTGCACCACGAAAAGGGAGCCTGAAGATGGAGCGAATGAAACTCAAAGTAGAGATGGGAAGTGGTAACAGAGAAACCAGGCCCTCTTCCTTCACATCCCTGTGCCCTGGCTAAAGCCTTGTCTGAAGCAACTATTTTGCATGACCTCACCCTCTTCACATATGTGAGCCAATGATTTCTCTGCCCCTTTCCACTTTTCAGAGGCGTTTGGGTAGGGATGGCCATTCCGTGCAATTGGAAGCATCCTAACAGAGACACGTCCCTCTGTCTCAAACATGTTTTGTGGATCTGTTCAGGACACACTGACTACAGTCCTAAATAGCAAATGGCCGAGGGTGGAATGTGTACTTTGCTGAAGCAGAGGCTATGGTCAAATATCCCAGTCACTGAAAGAATGTTTGGACTATAAGAATAAATGTGAAATCTCCATACTACCCAAAGCAATCTATAGACTCAATACAATCCATGTTAAAACACTTACGGCATATTTCACTGATCTAGAACAAATACTCCAAAAATTTATATGGAACCAAAAAAGACCCCGAATAGCCTCAGTAATCTTGAGAAAGAAGAATAAAGTTGGCGGGATCATAACACCTGATATAAAGTTACACTACAACTCCACTGTAATCAAAACAGCTTGGTACTAGCATGGGAACAGACACATGGATCAGTGGGACAGAATAGAGAGCCCAGAAATAAACCCATTTCTCTATGGCCAGTTAATATTTGACAGAGGGGCACGAACATACAATGGAATAAAAATAGTCTCTTCAATAAATGGTGTTGGGACAACTGGACTGGTACATTCAAGAAATGAAACTAGACCACCAGCTTACACCATATATTATAATAAACTCAAATTGGATAAAAGACTTAAATATAAGTCACGATACCCTAAAGTCCTAGAGGAGAACATAGGCAGTAAAATTTCAGATATCCCATGTAGCGATATTTTTGCCAATATATCTCCTAGGGCAAGGGAAGTCCAGGGAAAAACATAAACAGATGGGGCCACATCAAGTGAAAAAGCTTCTGCATGGCTAAGGAAACATCATTAAAGTGAAAAGGGAACTGACTATATAGGACAACATATTTGCCAATGATACATCAGACAAGGTTTAATCTCCAAAATACATAAAAAACTCATGTGGCTCAACACTAGGAAGACAAACAGTCCAATTAAAAAGTGGACAAAGAACCTGAAAAAACACTTCTCCAAGGAGGACATACAGATGGCCCATAGATGTATGAAAAGATGCTTAACATTACTAGCCATCAGAGAGATGCAATTGAAAACCACAACGAGATACCACCTCACACCTGTCAGAATGGATATGATTAATAAATCAAACAAGTGCTGGAGGGGTTGTGGAGAAAAGGGAAGGTACCTTAGTGCACTGTTGGTGGGAATGCAGACTGGTGCAGCCACTGTGGCAAACAGTATGGAATTTCCTCCAAAACTGAACTTCCTTTTGACCCAGTGATCCCACTGCTGGGAATATAGCCTAAGAATCCCAAAACACCAATTCAAAACAACTTATGCAACCCAGTGTTCATAGCAGCACTAGTCACAATAGCCAAGTGCTGGAAACAGTCTAAGTGCCCATCAGTAAATGAATGGATCAAAAAACTGTGGTACAGTTACACAACGGAATACTTACACAGCAGAAAGAAAGAAGGCATTCCTGCCTTTTGCGACAGCATGGATGGAACTGGAGAGTATTATGCTAAGTGAAGTAAGCCAGAGGTGAAAGACAAATACCAAGTGATCTCACTTATAAGAGGAATCTAATGAACAAAATAAAGTAACAAGCAAAATAGAACCAGAGACATGGAAACATAGAGAGACTGACAGCTGCCAGAGGGGGGAGGGGAGAGACATAAAGGTGGAAAGAAGCGGGAGGGACTAGTCAAAGAACTTGTATGAATGACCTACCGACATGGACAACGGTGCGGGGTGGGACTGTGGGAGCAGGGAGTGGGCTGGATGGAGGGGGCAATGGGGGAAAATCAGGACAACTATTGTAGAATAACAATAAAAAGAATTTAAAAAATAAAGTTATTGGTGGAAATGGAAAAGGAATAAACCTGAGCCCTGGCTGGTGGAGCTCAGTTGATTGAGCGTGGGCTGCGAACCAAAGGATTGTGGTTCGACTCCCAGTCAGGGCACATGCCTGGGTTGTGGGCCAGTTCCCAGTGGGGGACACACCAGAGGCAACCATACATTGATATTTCTCTCCCTCTCTTCTTCCCTTCCCCGCTAAAGATAAATAAAAAAAAAAAGAGTTTACTTAAAGCAAACAAATAATAATTTTAAAAAAGAATAAACCTGAAATTATATGCAAATGTTTCAGTTATCATAGTGTCATTGTTAATAATTAATAGTCAATCAAAATTTTAAATTTTGTTTTTATATTCTAGGAATATCATAGTAGTTTCTCAGTGCTGGCAACTGATAGTTCTTTCTGCCGTTACCCTGCACATTTCAGTACTAAAGAGAGGGCCACTGTCAACTGGCACATTTAATAATGTCACCAACAATTGGTGCAGAGCAGCATATCAGTTAGTCAAGGGTTTCAGCACTGTGTTTTCTAGGCGGAGCTTTTTATCCAAGACTCATAATGTTAGCAACTCTCAAAAACCCTTTATCTTTGTCGAAAAGGACTGGTAGCTATGGTAATAATTTCAATGGGCTTTTTACTTAAGCCTGGGCATTTTACTTAAAATGATAGCTTCTGTAAGCTCTAAGACTATAAAGAATTGTTTTAATAGAGAATTTTTTAGGGAGTTTATAATTTTAAAATTGGATTAATGAAAACAAAATGTGTCCTGTGGGCCCATTTTTTTCTCTGACACCTTGTTCTATGATTTATAGTCCGTATTTCTTACGTTTGGAAAAGGTGTTTCATTGTGGATGTTATGATTTAGGACTTGGGGACCTTTTCTCTTTATAAAATTTTAAGGTGGCAAGAGTTTACACAATTGTTTAAATTCACCTTTAAAAAAGTGAAGAATTCCAAAATGGAAATTTTTCTTAAAAGAAAAATAGAATTGGCCAAATAGAATTAAGTAGCTGAATATCAGTCTAACTGGTTTTCTTATTTAAATTGTTATAAGCATGATTTGATTTAGAAAGGATACCATAATCTTCCTAAGTTACCTAATTAGTTAATCCTCTATTAGTAGTTGATTAGTTTATTCTATGTCAATATTGTGTTAATAGTTTAATATTTACAAACCATTTCCTTATCTAACTTTTTAAGTTTCCAATAATCATTTTAGTATATAAAATTAATAATTTCTGTCATTCTTAATTATTATAGCATTTTACTCAGATATTTTATATGTATTGATATTTACTATATATACACATATATTTATACCTGGAGTATTTGTACTCTGTTAGAATTTCAGTATATAAAGCACATATAGGGATTTTTCCCCTCCAGGTTACATCTAAAATGCTCATGTACATTTTTTAAATTTTTTCATTTTTAACTATTTTTAATTTTTTTAATTTTCATTATTGTTCAAGTACAGTTTTCTGTCCTTTACCCCCATCCCAGCCCACCCTTTCAGCCCTCCTCTCCTCTCTCCCATCTCCACCCCTTACTTTGTTATTGTCCATGTGTCCTTTAAACTAGTTCCTGCAAACCCTTCTCTGCTTCCCCTGAAATTCCCTCCCCTCTCCTCTCTGGTCACTGTCAGCCTGTTCTCAGTTTCAGTGTCTTTGGTTCTATTTTACTTGTTTGTTTGTTTTGTTGATTATGTTCTTGTTAAAGGTGAGATCATATGGTATTTGTCTTTCACCACCTGGCTTATTCTCCTTAGCATAATGCTTTCCAGCTCCATCCATGCTGTTGCAAAGGGTAGGAGCTCCTTCTCTCTTTCTGCTGCATAGAATTCCATTGTGTAAATGTACCACAGTTTTTTGATCCATTCATTTACTGATTGCAAAGGTTGCTTCCAGCACTTGGCTATTGTAAATTGTGCTGCTATGAACATTAGGGTGCATAGGTTCTTTTGAATTGGTGTTTCAGGGTTCTTAGGATATAATCCTATCAGTGGAATTGCTGGGTCAAAAAGCAGATCCATTTTTAGTTCTCTGAGAAAATTCCATTCTGTTTCCCAGAGTGGTTGTACCAGTCTGCAATCCCACCAACAGTGCACTAGGGTTCCCTTTTCTCCACATCCTCTCTAACACTTGTTTGTTGCTTTGTTTATGATGGCCATTCTGACTGGTGTGAAGTGGTATCTCACTGTGGTTTTAATTTGCATCTCTCTGATAGCTAGCAGTACTGAGCATCTTTTCATGTGTCTCTGGATCCTTTGTATGTCCTCCTTGGAGAAGTGTCTGTTCAAGTCCTTTGCCCATTTTTAAATTGGGTTGCTTGTCTTCTTAGAGCAGAGTCCTGTGAGTTCTTTACATTGTTTGGAGATTAAACCCTTGTCTGATGTATCATTGGCAAATATGTTTTCCCATACAGTTGGTTGTCTTTTTATTTTAATTTTAATACATTTTTAGCTGTGCAGAAGCTTTTTATTTTGATGAGATCCCATTTGTTTATTCTTTCCTTTATGCCCCTTGCTCTAGGGGACATACCAGTGAAAATATTGCTGTGTGAAATATCTGAGATTTTCTTGCCTATATTCTCCTCTAGGACTTTAATGGTATCTCAACTTATGTTTAAGTCTTTTATCCACCTTGAATCTATTTTTGTGTGTGGTGTAAGTTGGTGCTCGAATTCATGTATATTTTTAGGTGAATATTCAGATACTAGCTCAAAATCTGATTACCATATTTTTTTGGACCATAAGACACACCTTCCCCTGCAAATTTGGGAGGAAAGGGGTGTGTGTCTTATAGTCCTAATGTAGCTTACCTGGCTCACTGTGGGGGTCGGGGTGGCAATGGAGTGGGGTCACAGGAGGCAGGAGCAGGGTTGCCACTGCATTTTCCTCCCAAATTTGGGGGGCGTGCATCTTATAGTCTGACAAATGTCTGAAATTTCTGACATTATTGGAGACATGGTGGTAATCTATTATGCCATACAATTACTGAACATGCATAAGTTCAAGGTTGCCAGATAGTGAACACCTTGGCATTCAGCTCTTTCACTGGCCAGGGCCAAGGCCAGAGATGAAACCAAAGAGCAGATTGTGCAGAAGCACCTAGGCCAGGCCCAGGGTTGGTGTATCACATGTGTATCGCTTTTATCGGCTGCACTTTCATGGCTGCACCAGCATTTACTTAACTAATCTCCCAGAGAAAAATGTCTGAAATTTCTGAAAACTCATGCCCCCGAATGGTAACAAAGCTTATCTCTGGGCAGTGGCATTACAGATAATTTTTTTCTCATTGCTTATCAGTAGTTTCCACTTTTTTCTACAATAAACATGTGTTTCTTGAGTAAGAAAGGAAAAACAAGTCTTAAACTTCTACAACTGAGAATGAATAACAACAAAAAATAGACAAATTTACAAAAACAATATCACACTGAAAAAAAAAAAGTCTAGAGGTGCACCAGGCAATCCCCTTCGGTAAAACGCTGCCAGGACTTACAAGGGTCAGGAAGTTTTTCCTAAGGTGGATCCTCCATTCCTCCTGCTGTTAGCTAAGCCCTTTCATCAAAGGAGACGGGGCAGCTGCTAATCCTCTCCCAAAGCTCCACGTTGGCGTTAGGTTTCCTTCCCTCTGTCTTCTCCATTTTAGGCCAAATAAACTTCCCTTTTAGTGTCTACTCACCACACCCTGATTCTGAACAATTATACAGTTAAGCCTAAAGGAACAAATTCCTCCTTCAGGGACACGCTCCAATTGTTTTATTGCTTTGAACCTCGTTGGCAGAGTAGCTGGAGAGCACTGGGGGTGGGTGAAGTGGGTGGAGGGGATGCAGAGGTACAAACCCCCCCCCAGTCCTAACGTAAGTAAGCCGTGGGCACGAGAGTCAGTGATACTGTATTGCACATTTGAAAGTTGCAAGAGAGTAAATCTTAAAAGTTCTCCTCACAAGGAAAAAAATTGTGCTTTTGTACAGTGAAGGATGGTAGGTAGACTTATTGTGGTGATCGTTCTGCTGCGTATACAAATACCGAATCGTCATGTTGTACAAGTAGAACTAATATAACATTATATGTCAGTTATACCTCAAAACAAACAAACAAACAAAAAAACCCCAAACTTGTTGGAGAAGGCCTTCAAGTGCCAATTTGTAAAGGAATTCTAGAACCTAGCAAATAAATAGATCCAGAATGGTTATTCTAGAAGCTCAAAGATAGAAAAATCATTTAAACCTTCCCCCCCAAAAACTAAGCCAGCCATCTCACACACACACACACACACACACACACACACACAGGTGTTCCACGTTTCCTGCCGGAGAATGCAGGAAGAGCCATTTCCAAGCTGTGCGGGGCCGCTGGTGGTGGGAGGGGAGCAGAGCCTTTCCCTGGGGCGGGGGCAGACAGGGAGCAAGGGTTTGGGACACGGCACATCTTCCCAGTTAAGGCAGTTAGTTATTCGTGGTCCGATCCAGGCAGTGCAGGTTCACATTCTGGCCATGTCAGTATAATTTTAAAAACAAAACAAAGCAAAATGGAAAAAAAAAGTTCACAGTGAAGAGCAACCAGCTCCCTGCTGTCCAGACTCAATCCCGAGTCGCGTGGCCATCAGGGCTGAGGGCACAGCTTGGTTTCGGTAACAAAGTGTCGCCCTGCTGCCTGACCCACGCACCAGGCAGCTGCCAGCTGGGCAGTCTCGGTGATGACCTCCTTCGAATACACACAGCCTTTGAGGAACGTGATCAATGATATTTTCCGGGTTTCCTTAGACTTTTCCTCTTTTTTGGGCCCCTAAACTTACAGATTCAGATGAAAGTTGGGGCAGGAGGTAGGGGGCTGACCAGAAACATGCTGTTACATGTTCCTGCTGAACCAATCAGCAGAGAAAGTAATGAAGGGAACACCTAGAAGAACAACTAGTTGGGTTAGTTATTCACCCTATAACCGTGAAAGCACATTGAATTGTGACTATAAGTGATACTATGCTTTTTCTGATGGGATTATGGAATGGCTGCAGTTTGAAACTAAAGTTACCACTTTATCTGATGCAGTACATTATTCTAATTGGGAGAATCTAAAGCACAGATGATATGCCAAAGAATCCACTGAATTTGCTTGGCGTACACTCTCAGTGACTTGAGACCCAGATCATTTCCTTCTTCAAAATTAAAATTAGTAACTTTTGGCCACAATGTAAAAGAACCCCAAAACCTTCTTTCTAGTTCTTTGGTATATTGTTGTTTTCCTTGATTTACAGGGGGAAGTATAGAATGTACTAATTTAAAGCTGCAATTTAATGGATCTAAGCCAGGTGTTCAGTCTTGGAAAATATCATATCCCAAGTGTTCACCTTTTCTTCAAGTTGTGGATGTGGTGCAGAAGCACACAGGGTGGGAAGAAAGATGGAGCCCATCCAAGTCATTGAAGTTGGGTCACCTCTTGTTCATGACATCCCAGCCAAATGATGCAGCAGGTTGTCATTGGCCGGTGGGGTTGGTCCCAACTTGGGCTGTGCACAAAGACGGAGCCATGCCATCAAGGTCTGTAGTCCAAAAACACAGTGGGATGGTGTCCAGGACCTGAGCTTCTGGTGCCCCTGAGCTGGCTTTGAGCTGGCTCTGTTTTGACTGCGGTTGTCCAGGACCCTAAGTTCATTAACGCCACCAACGTCACCAGGGTTGAGTGGAGCGCAGCGTCTGTTCCTCAGCCAAGAGCGAGGCGCTTGCTCTGGGAGGGGCAGTCTGACTAAGGAGGGGCTCCTGGCCCAGTTTCTGCAGAATCTTCTGAGGGAAGGCTGCTTAGAGTCAGCACACCCTCGTCCTCCAGAAACCTAATGGGACACACACTTTTTTCCAGTGAGTGAGATGATTGCAGAATCCATGCTTCATAAATGCTCAGAAGGGGATCTCACACACACAAGAAAGTAAACTTACAACGAACAGCCCTCTGGGGGGTGGGAATTGTATTTTCAATTACCATGCTCACTTGGCCTTCCACTTCATCTGGAACTCCGTTGTCGGAACTGGGCTGGAAGCCAGTTCTCAAAATAGCGTAAATGGGAAATATTTAGGCAAGCCTTGTGATATACACTAGGTGTGTTTGGTTATTGTAACACATTTCCCTTCGGTGCTTTCAGAGTACGTGGGATGGATCGTGGGCTTTGAGATTGCTGCAGCAGGTGTCACTTCCCTTATGTGACACACCGGGGCCAGAGGTCGCAAGACTCGGAACTCAGTTAACAAAATTAGGGTACATATGCCTTCTTTTGAGAGGGTGCTCAAAAACAGCAAAAGCTTCAGGTGGAGGAGAGCTCAGAGACATGGTTACTTCATCTATCAAATAGGGAGGGTTGATTGCTCAGGTTATTTGCAGCTCCAGCATTGCAGGACAGAGATAAGTTGTCAACCAGTTCATTTCAGGTCGTCGGTAAGCCAGGACAAGTCATTGTCAGCACGTTGGGCGTCAGCCTCAGCCAGCTTTGACATGAGGGTTAAATGAGTTAATGTATGGAAACCTCCTCTGGGGTCTGGCACCCGGGACATGCCCAGAAGGTATGAGAGGCTGCGATTGTTATGTTCCCTGGTCTGTGTTCTGAGACTCTCTAAAACCAGCCCTGCAGAGCCCGTGCTGTGCCTTCCGTCCCCTGTGCCGCACAGAGAGACTCACAAAAAGCACGCGTTTCTGCCAGGAATGTTGCCACTATGTGTGTGTCTCCAAATTGGGCCTCAAAATGAAGACAATTGCTGATAGCATTAACGGAATTAAAATGGTGTACATGGGATGCTTTGTAAACAAAAGGGAGCTATTTAAATATAACAGGAAAAATTTGGGGTTTGGTTCTTAACAGTGTAGATGGCCGTCGTATTAAAATCTTTTCAATATCCGTCTGTTTTAAAGCGTAGATGTTATCATCAGCCCATTATGGTGAGGCCAATGGATCAGGAGAGGATGGCCACTGAAAAGATGGTTTGACACTCACAGCACTGCAGGGGCAGGGGCATCCCATGCCTCGTGGGGCCCCAGGGAAGCACCAGGGTCATTCTGGGGACAGGAGGAGTAAGGGACAGCATGAGCGAGAGTCTTGATTGTGGGTTTTGGGGGAAGAAGTAGGTGACGCTGGGTAAACTGGCCAGGGTGGCATAGGATTGGCTAGTTTGAGTAATTTCAGCAGGCTCTGGTATGTAGGGACTGTCCCGGGTTGGCTGGTCCCCTAGAGTGCTTAGGGCATGGGACAGATCTCACGGGACCTGTGAGATCCTGGTAAAGGAGGTAGCTGATAGGTATGGGCTCTGGGTTGGCTGACTTGTTATATTAGAATAGTTCTCTTTCATTTACAAAATGTCTTGTGTACATCTTCTCAATTAGTTTAATTCTATCAGCAGTTGTCTTCATTTTAGAGACAGAATTTGGAGATCTTTGGAGGTATTGGATGAAAGGGATGCTGTCAGCGGGGTTATTTGCCATCTCTGGGAATTCGCTAGTCCTGAGAGGGTCAGTTTCTCTAGGGTCAGCAAGACTCCAGGTGCCAGAGCATCAAGAATATAGAAACTAAGAAAATAGAGTTGATATGTCACTCCATATTCATGATCATTTTTAGTTGTTTGTTACCCAAAGAAGGCCAAGGAATTTTGGATGAGGATGTAAATAGGAAGTTTGAGCCGGGGGAGAAGGCATCTGTCCCTGCCTGGTCCCCTGGGTTGACTGGGAACTCTTTATGAGTAAAAGGCATGAATCTGATGAAACTTCCCTTATCTGGTCGTAAGAGATGCTTCCAGGCAAGCCCAAGTCAAAACTGTGACACGGAGTTGAAGAGGAAACCACCCTTCCTATCTTCTCTCCTAGCCTCTTAGTATGGTTCAGCCTGTTCAGGTTCAAGAGGAATGAGAGGATCTGGAGCACCTTGAAGTGGCCCCTGGAGCCCAGTTGGGCCTTGGTGTTCCCAGGACGGACGGTGGAGATAACGGAACATCTTCCAGCAGCTTTGCAGGCAGGTGTGAAGACGTGGGAGCCAGAGCAGAGTGAGCCTAAGAGAGCCATATGTGAGGAATCTCTCTGGGCACCCCCCAGAATGCCCTGGAGGCCTACTCTGTACCCTGGAACCAGCAGACATTAGGGCAAACTATAGAAAGTGGTATTATTTTATTTCAGAACCTCATTTAATAGTTAACCAGTATTCACTGACCCCTTTTCCTCATCTTATTTATTTTATAGCTCCTTCTAGCATTTGTCCTAAATGTGTGTTGAACAGAGTGACCGCCCACCTCTTTCACCAAATCTGGCACTATAGTGTGGATCTGCCGAGAAACAGGTGCCAGAAGGCATAAGAAATGTAAGGAAGAGGAGGGAGCAAGAAAGGTGGGAAAAGCCACCGGACTGCATTTCCGGTTTGGCTCCCGTGGAAGGAGAAAGGGTTAGGGTGTAGGTCTTGTTGGGAAGAACATTGACACGGCACAGTTCTAAGAAATGTCCGTCTAGCTGGTGGGGTTCCCCCCCCCGGGAGCCCTGTGGCTTGCTGGAAGGGGCCTGCCTGTGTTTTCCACAGTGCTCAGTCGTCATCCGGAGGCCGTGTGGTGGCAGTACAGGTGGCCTCCAGGGGCAGCGGCTGGGCCATCAGTCAGTGACGCTGCCAGCAGCCAGAGATCTGAGGGGTACATTTCCAGTGCCACAACCTCTGGGATCAAAATAATGTTGACTGTTTCCCAAATCTAATTTAGCTTGAACCGTTGAGGACTTGCTACCATTGGGAACAGGAAATGAGTGCTTCCCAGGGTTGGTAGGCAGTCCTGGGTGAGGCGTTCTGAAAGGAGGTGATTGGGAATTAGTAAGAGTTCCAGCGGGGTCCCCAGGGGGACTGAGCAGGTTTCACAGAGGCGGCCAAGATGCAGCCCACAGTTTGCTCATTGGGCTGCCTGCCCACCCGGGGCAGGGGGTCCTGTGCCAGAGAGGTGGTTCTTCTTCACCTTCCGGGGTGTCAGCACTGGGAGCTGGTTTTCTCTGTGTCTGCTGAAAGTTTAGTCATATGTATTCTAGAGCCACACTGTTGTAGAGAAGGCCCTCTCTCTATACCTACATCATGGAGACCTATAAGAAACATTGCCACCAACAAGATCAAGGCCCTGGGCACAACTATACAAGAGCTGGCGGCCCCCCCCACTTCTTTCTTTCTTCAGGATCTCTCTCGGCGGGTGGAGCTCTCCTCGAACTCCCGCCCCCACCTCGGCATCCCTCCCCTGCTGGTCCCATCCAGGGCTGCCCTGACGTGCTGACCTTTCTCTACCAAGACGTGTGTTGTGTCCCGTCATGCATCACCCTGCTGGCTAGTTCTCAGAGAAACGCTGGACCGAATAGCCCCACCAGGGGGTGAAGGACTGACAACACCTCCTGAGGGAATAGTACAATAATAGGTGATGTTTATCCAAGCCACTTCGTGTTAGGTGCTATGCCAAGTGACTTCATTTCATCTTCATAACAGTGATGAAAGGGTAATGTCATCCGTGTTTTTTCAGGAGGAAACCAAAGCTAGAGGGATTAAATAACTCTGCTAGAATCACATCGTACACAAGTGACCAAGCCAGGTTTTGAGCCCAAACATTTTCCCTGCAGACTTCTTGCCTCTTAACCACTGTGCCAGGCTGCTCCAGCCACAGAGCCTCCTGACACTGCCCTCTTGGTGTAAAGAAAAATTCTGCAAAAACAAGTTTCGTTCAATGCTCCTACATTATGTCACATAAATCAGTGGGGTTTTTTTTAAATAGTTCAAACATTTCACAACCAATTTCACTGATTGTGAGCAGTTTTTCAAAAAATTAAAATACAAATAAAAAAGAATACAACAGGCAGAGAAATACCAGAGGGCATTGCATCTACAAAAGTACCGTTTGGGGAACTTTTGTTTCAGTTTTATATATGTGCATGTATTTGTGTGTCGTATGGCTAATGTGTAGGTGTATGCGTACGTATTTGTGTGTGAGTTCTGAGTTCCGTGAAACTGCTCAGACTATGTACTCAACTGTGGGGTCAAGGTCAAATGAGTCTGTTTCAGTTGGATTAATCCGCTTCCTCATTTCTCTGGCCCTGGAGGAGCACAGAGCTTAGTGGATAGCTATGCTGGCCTGAGCTCACCCCGGCCCTCCACTTGGGGCTCCTGTCCTGACTATCAGGAACGCAGGGGCCCTGCAGGCGAAGATGTGCTCCCAGGAACTGTTCTCCCTACCCACTGGGTTTAGCACACCCTGAAGGCAGAGGAGCAACGTGACCCAGACTACCCAGGCCCTCCCCCTGGGGAGCTCCAAATTTACAGGGTACAGCAAGTAATGTGAAATAACTACTTCAAAAAGATGTGTAATTATAATATGAGTGACATTCCCATGTTGACAGCACACGTGCCCTTTTTCAGTGAAGAGGAACAACGGGGTTAAGACCTAGTTAGCAAGAAGAATTAGTTAATGTGGAGCACGGGACAGCGTTGTCACTGAGACCAATCTGTGAGCCATGTCATGAAGGGCAAAGTGGTTTTGAGGACACGCGAGGGTGACATTCATGCTCTTTGTCTGAAGTGTCAGACTTTCTGTTTATTCTGTTGATCACGAGGCAGTCAAGGCCAGGGCTGCCGTGACCAGCCGTTGGCCAATAATCATGAGGGCTAACATTTGGTTACTTACTAAATGAAGACATTTGTGTAAGCTCTTTGACACAGATGGAGATGATAGATAGATAGATAGATAGATAGATAATTCTCATAGAAATCCTGTAAGTTAGGTTTCATTATTATTCTGCAGACAGGGAATTTGAGGCTGAGAGGTTACATAACTAAACTTCTCTTTTATGACCAAGTTTACTAAAATATCCTTGTGTTTCTCAAGACAGTTTTATGTATACTGCCAAATATTTTGTTCATATTAGTAGTGAGCACTTTTGTTACCACTAAACCCGGGAGCCCCTCACTGCTTTCAAGGTGGAGTAGTGGCCATACATACGTGGCCATATGTCTGAAAAGAGCCTACCTCCAGAACGCTCTACTGATTGCTGTGATAGATGACTGCCGAAATGCTCCTGGTTCTTCCACATCCGTGTCTACCTCCCTTCCCATGTGACCGCCACTCCCCCTAGAAAGGGATGCAGCCTATGTCCTTGACCCTTGAATTCGGGCTGGTTCTGTGACCCTCTCTGGATGATAGATATGGAGGGATTGACTTCAAGAGGTGCCTGGGCCTCAGAAAGACTTGTTTGCTTTTGCTTTTTCTTCTGAGCCCATGATTCCATGATGGGAATGAGCCTGGGCTACTCGGCCAGGGGCGGGGCTAAGAGGCCACGAGGAGCTGAGACAAGACATCCTAGCTGAGGCCATTCTAGACCAGCCAGCCCCTCGGCAGCCCCTCAACCTACCCACTGCAGACCCGTGAGCAAGCCCATCTAAGATGGGCTGACCCTGGTTCCCACCGGCAGAACTGTCCGGGCAGCCCATAGAGTAGTGAAAAGTGATGAACTGTTGTTATTAGCCACTGAGTGCCAGGGTGATTTGTCATGCAGCAGGATCGTGGCAACAGATAACAGAGTTATCTACCCACAGTCATTTCTTATCTTCCCTTTGAAAGCAGAATCTGCTTCCCACAATGGAGGTTTAAGTGGCATATGTTTACTTTTCAAACTTGTTTGTAGTTACAGTGGCCCTGTTCTGGCAGATGTACATAGAAGCTACGCTGGTAGGAGTAGGTGAGGGGAGGGAAATGGCTCTGAGAAACACTTTCCTTTCTGAGAAGGAAGAACCTAAAAATGAGACAGGCCTTCTCCTTCCCTTCCTGTCTGCTTGGAACGCTATCATTAAAAATCGACACTTGAGCAATGGCAGCCGTCTCGTGACCACAAGGCAGTAAGGCTCCGAACAGCAGTCTAACATGCTGGAAAGAACCGAAGGCTGAAAAGAGCCTGAGTTTCTGATCACATCATCCAGTGGCGGAAACAACTCTGGAACTGTCTCACCTTTGACTTCTTTACTGTTCAAGCCGTTGTGTGTCGGTTATTCCGAGTGACCCAGTTCAGAAAGCAGAGTCCAGTTCTGGGCAGCCTAGTTTGTAACCATTGTGCTGCACTCACAGAACACTGAGGGCTGTTACAGGAATAGCACCCTGGACTTGAGAGGCCCAAGTGCGTATAGACTGTAGTCATTAACAAGGCTTGTTTTTGCTGAACACTGGAGTAGAGTTTAACTTTTGGGCTGGCTTGGGCTGGAGTGGTCCCTGTAACAATCCTTAGTCTAGGATAACGGTATCTCTGGGGCCAGAGCAGGTGCTTTCACGGAGGCAATTAGAAGGATCCCAAGACTTTTCTAAAGACTCGGGAGCAGCAGGGTGGAGGGAGAAATGATGAACCCCACCCCATACCCCTGTCCTGCTCTCAGGCCTGGGTCCAGTCTCCAAGGACAACAAAAACTGTTCTAAATTTTGTTTTAAAACTAGAAACCCCTTCCCATGGTCTTGATTCATTAAATTGACATATTTTTTATTGTTTTTATGTCATAAATTATTACATCATGAATAAAGTATCTTTTAGCATAGAAATCTAATTAAGGGAAATAAGCTTTGTCCACAGGGAAGAGCCCATTGTCAGACTTCACACCGGATCCCACATGTATTGGTTATACCGCCTCTTTAAAGCCAAGTCCAGGGCCACTCCTGCTCCCAGCATTCTGTCTGGCTTCCTCACTGTTCCTCATCTCCCAGGTGGTCATGTCCTTCGGTCCCTTCTTGCTTCCCCGGTGTCTGATTTCTGTTGAGTCACTCCTGGTAGCAGTGTGTCTCTCAGCCTCCACCTTTTCCTGCATCACAGCTCCATGGCCTCACACACTCCTGGGCCTCACACACTCCTGTCTAATCCCCATTGTTTCCACTGGTCACCTGTCCAGCCCTCTGTGTGTCCATCCCAAACCCAAGTATTTCCAGTAGTATACTCATGTATCCCTTTTCTTGTGACATAGCTAAAGCAAATCTTGGGTAAATCAATCGTAGTTTTTACCTTAAAAAACAATCTCTCTATCCCCTTCCTTCCTGTACCTGACCCCACAACACACAAAAACCCCAGCATGGAAGGTAGAGGTGGAGAAAGTAAGTGACAGGACATCCAGATGGGTGCCCATTTTTGGAAAATGCTAAACACACTGTGTCCACCATTTAACAGAACAAAGGACTTAGGGAGTGCTGTCATGCACGAAGGTATCAGCCCACAAGATTAAAACCTGAGCCCCTTCCTCAAGGCATTTCACCCACCTGGCAATTTTTTTTTAAGTAAGCAAGAGTTCCCAGATCCCAGAGAGAAATTTGTACTTCACAGATGGCAGACCTTCCAAGAGCACAGCCCGTGTTGGTATTTTGAAGGAATATTTCCTCCTCTTCTGGTACCTGTAGGATGCTAATTGGACTCTTGCAGAGATGGAAATGGCCAGTTGAGAGTCATCAGCCTAGAGGTTTACCAAAAGAAGGAGAAGAAGGAAGAGAGAGAGAGAGAAACACAGAACTGCTGACCACTGGCTCCTCTACGGCTGCACATGATGACACTGACCCAGTTTCAGCCCTGTGACTGTCCTGCCAACCACAGGGCATTTTCCCTTGCAGTAAGGGACTCCACCATCTGGGGCCGTCTGGGGGGCCTGCAGAGGACATCCATCCACATGGCACATCAAGGAGCAGCACGCCACCCTGTCCAATTTGCTATGTACCAACTTTTGTTTCAAACTGGAAAAAGCCATGCAGATGTGCGTCCTCGCCGGAGAAAGGCCAGCCTGCTGTCTCCCATGAAAACTTGGACATTGGGGCCTGAGTTCGGTGGATTCTATCTAACCTCAGCTTTGCAGATTGAGAAGCCCCACGATTAGCTCACCCAGGGATCTAGCTTTCAGGGGTGGGCTTACGTTAGCCAAGTTCATACGGCTGATACATGTTACCCGTCACTAGTGTACACGTTTACCATAAGAAATGATTAAAACAGTGCCCAGAATGCTGCTGTCACAGGACTCGTGTGTATGAACTCCCTGTAGAAAGACCCACACTTGAAGGAAGCCAGGTTCCGATGAGAATATCTCTAGGTCAGCGCCAGATCACACGATTGAACCGTGGAATGGCTGTAGGCAAAGACTGCCTGTCGTTCCCACGCCACTTTAGGGGTGGGCTTGCCCCCAAACCAGAACAGCCCCCTCTGACAGTGCTCCTTTTCTCCTCCCCAGGCTGGTCGGCGCTTTCCTGGGATACGTTCGTGTGTTAAACCCGATTGCACCACCTACTGCAGCAGGCCTCCGATCGTGGAGGCGGTGCTGCATATTTTTGTTCTGATCTACAAGTGTGTATTGGCTTCAAAATTTAAAATGTTGGAGACACTTTCATTTTACCTCCAAGTTCTTAGAGGACACTGTCCTCTTACCATCAGGTACTATCCCCGGGCCGTCCAGCCATCCCTGTGTGTGGAGGCCAGCAGGTGGGTCCCATGGTCTCCCAGGCGTCCCTCCCAGCCCTTGTGTTTAATTCAGTGTGCTTCAGTTTTACTCTTGGGTTTCTCCAAAAGCCCTGTAGCTTTATTTATGAAAGGACCAGTGTCCCTAATATTTCGGCTGCTGGTAGAGATTCTCTACACCCACATGAAGCTAATTCAAGGGAAATTCAAGGAACGCTGCTAATTGGATCCACCGGCATTTCATCTGCATCCTCACTGCTGCCCAGTCGTTCTGTTATTCAGCTCAGTGCTTCTCCATAGCGTTCTCCTCTGAGCAGTGTTCGCACACCCCGTTTTCCTCCAGCCCTCACACTAACTTCTCTGCTCTTCACTCCCAGTGAAATATTAAAGGTTTCTGAATACGGGTGTTCCTGTCCATCCTGAAATTTCCCCCATCTTCTACTTCTCTTTATTCTCGGAGGAAGAAATATCCTTTCCCCTTTCAAACACTAGTCCCATATTGCATGTCCTTGATCCTGTATTTCCCTAGCCCTTCCAAGATTTTTTGTTGTATTACAATTATTCTCTCTTGAGTTTTCAACTACTCTTTCACGGTGGGCTTCTGCTCCTTGTCTTAGAAACAAATGCAGGCCCTTCCTATATAATATTTTTTTATCTAAACCTTCTACTCTCTTGAGCTAGCATCTTATCTCCCTGCCCTATCGTTTACTCCCAACACTCTAAAGTGGAGTCTAATTGCCTGCCTCCATTTCCTTGCTCCATTTTTTTCTCCCTAATCCTTCTCTGTCTGGCCATCATCCCCATTAGGGCTGTGAGGACAGGGTACCATGGACACATCACTCGTCCACGGGGTCTCCGGAGAGGGAGCCGTCTCAACAGCACATCACACACTTCATCCCCTGCTGCCCCACAGCTGCTCTCTCGGAAGGAAGAAGGGGAAGGAAATTTGGGAAAGGCGTTTCATGTTGTGTTTAGAGGCAAATCAGTTAGAGTCACAAATTTAATTTTAAAAGCAGGTTTTGGAGGAGAAAAGCAAGACAGAGGGGTCTACCACAGAGCAGTGAGTTGGAGAGCACAGCTAATGAGTTCGTAGAGTTGGTCACCACGAACACCAGACCAGCGTGCCCATTGTAACGTAGGAGAGTAAAATTCCTTTTACTACAACAGATATATTCTAACAAAAATTTCTTTTATGATAAATATAGTGTCCAAATAGGATTTTACAACAACTGTGTAAAGGAATATCTGTGGTAATCATTGCATAGCAGTCAAGGTTTACATTCCACGGGAGATAACAGTGAAACTTCTGTGGTTGACGCAGAAAGCCACAGGGGAGTGTCTTGCCTTTTTCAATAAACAGTTCAATTTTATGATGACAAGATACAGAGCCTGTATAGATTTAACTTAAACAGGAACTTCTCCCCACCTGGATAATACTTCTTATTCTTTGTCTTATAGTAACTGGTATGTATAATTTCCTGTCGTCTTTATTTTTACAACCAAAGATTATTTTAATCCAGAACCTTGCTATCTTTAAAGCACTTTTGTCAACAGTCTCTTTCTGTTCAAATTGTTCTTTCTTTATTAGTTCCTCCTTATAAAAAAAACTCAGGCCTTCCAACTCCTAAAAAGACAAAAAAAATCTTACTTCAACCCTGATTCCTCTTGAATTAACATCTTATGCTTGTCTTTTCTTAATTCTTACAATCTTGGAGGTAAAGGCCAAACTCTACCCCCAAGTTTCATACTAAGCATTGTGATCCATGACATACAATTTGATAATGATTTTGAATGAGATTCAATCAATGTTTTAGAGGCTTATAAATTTTTATTTTCATAGGATTTACTTTAATCAGAACCAGCTACATGTCAGATGCTTTGCATATTGTTGTCTGGTTTAGTAAGCATAACCAAACTGAAGTAGGTACCATTTTTTCCATTTAATAACTGAAGAAGAAGACGTCCAAAAACAGGATAGAGCCTGGTTAATGTCACCCATCTAGTTAAGTGTGGATCTTGGATTCAACCTTAACAGTCAGGATTCCTAGTTGCAAGCAACAGAAACTAAGGTTGGTTGATGTCAGAAGAGAATGAATTGATCATGTGGTTAGGTTGTACACGGAACGCCCTGCAAGATACAGGTTTGGGGCTGTAGGGCCAAGAGTGATTCTCTTCAGTCAGAGGTGGGTGGGTGAGGACCCTTCAGTAGCTCTGGGCACTATAGCATTGACTGCTGACACTACCAGACGGTCACTAGGTGCCCTCATCAGCTCCAATCTCATCGTCGCACTAATATTTCTGCAACTCCTGCTACTACCAGGGAGTGTGTCTTGTCACCCTCTGATACGAATCAGAGGGAATCAGATTCCCTTCAAGAATCACAGTTTTTGTGTGTGCATGTGTTGAGGAACAGGGTTACTCTTTTTTAAAAGATTTTATTTATTTATTTTTAGAGAGAGAAGGGAGGGAGAAAGAGAGAGAGAGAAACATCAATGTGCAGTTGCTGGGGGTCATGGCCTGCAACCCAGGCATGTACCCAGACTAGGAATCGAACCTGCAACACTTTGGTTTGCAGCCCACACTCAATCCACTGAGCTACACCAGCCAGGGCTAGGGTTACTCTTAAATAAAGGAAGTTGGGTTCATATATTGGATGGTCCAAAGGAAAACAAATTCTGCTACCAGAACTGGAATGTGTTTGACTCCACGTCTTTCCTATGTACAGTGAAACATTTTGCAAATCATTGAGGATCCCCACTTAATGACTTTGTATCGCAACATTTTTGTTAACAACTATAATGATTTGACCCTTTTAAATATATCTCTTTCCTTCCTTTCTTCATTTGTTTATTCTTTCCTAAAAAGAAATCAATGTATTATTTTTGCAAAAAAAAAAGTAGAAAAGAAATAATAAAGACCAAAACTTGATGGAATATAGGCAAAAATAGGGAAAACTAATTTTAAGAAGTTGGCTCTTTAAAGTGTTAATAAAAGTAATGAGCCCATAGGTAGACTGGTAAAAGAAAGCAAAACACAAATTAGGTGACATCTGTACAGACCCTACAGACATGAAGAGGGTGATGACAAGGATATTATAACTTTATGATGATACATTTGACAACTTAGAGCACTGGACAATTTTCTTGAAAAAGACGACTTTCTGAAATTATCAAAAGTAAAAATAGAAATGTGAACATTCCTATATTTGTCAAAAAATTCAAGTTCGTAATTAGAAATCTTTCCACAAAGGAAATCCCAGTCCTCAAGTGGCTTAATTTGCGAATACTACCAATCATTTAACTGAGAAATACTATGCATGAAACATATCTAGCTGCAATTACGCCTGCCTGCAGAGCACCAAGAGATACTAATGGCCAGGGATAAGCATAGAGGAAGTCGATAGTTTGTGTGGTTATGCCAGCAATTCGCCAAGCTGGAGAACTGCTCAAGAGCATCATCTAAGATTTCATGCCTGCTGCACAGGACCTGCTTAAATGGAGGCAAGAGGATTAGATGGTTTGTTCCAGTCCCTTCTAGCCCTTGACGTCTAGCCTTTCACAGAACGGCGCATAATCGATGTCATATGTAAAAGTGAAATATTTGTTTATCAGTAGCTCTTCTATATATATGTACATGTATACATTTCAGATGTGAGTTTAAGCTAAATATGTTTCATGTAAATGTAGAAATTTATCTCCTTAACTGTTTCCTTATATGGTCTTCGTTGCCATTCATTCAATCACCATCGTTGCTGTTTTCCAAACTCCCAATTTTCCAGAAGTGCCTGTTTATAATCAAACACAGAAAAATTGGTGTGTCTGCGTCAAATCTAAATAGAAAGTGACAACAGAAGTACAAGGAATGGCTATTAACTAATTCCCTTAATAATTGAGATGATCTGGGTCAAATCCTGTGACTATCTGGATTTTCCATGTCAGCTTCTCCTGCTTTTCCTCCAGGACTACATACTCAAATGTTTTAAAAAAATATTCTAGTCTTGTTAGTTTTTTAAAAGTTCTATTTTATAAAAAATATCCTTTTGGAAGGAATCTGAATAAAAAGCCAGATATGTATTCTGAGAATCTGCTTGTGATACAATAGACTAAAGACCATGTTTGCAATGCCCAACTGAAGTTCACGTTCATTTTTATACCTAGACAACATTTTAGGCAAAAATGTGAATAGCATCCTTTGTCCTAGTCTGAGCCCAAGCTCGATTCCTGACTCAGATACCTCTAAGGGCACATTTACCGAAGTCTGCATGCCCTGAGGATGGAGACACTTTCTTGGGAAGAAGTTATCCTAAGGCATGAATGAGGCTGGGCAAGCATGTCACAGTAAGAAGCCTGGTCCTTTAAGGGGTGGCGCTCTCAGCCAGTTCCTACAGGAAAGCGCAGCGGAGGCCAGAGCAGACTGGGAGTCAGAACCGTGGAGACGCTGGGCACATTGTGTGGGGAGGGCAATACTCCCCACCTCACCACAGCAGACATCTCCAGAACCTCCACACGGCAGCATGGGTGGAAGCGAATGGACCAGCGCGGGTGGTGGCAGTGCCCACGGTGGGAGCCAGGTCTAGGGAGGGGGCAGAGGCAGCCACGGGCAGCAGACTGACGAGTATGCGATGGTGTGATTGTGCATCTTAGGCACTGGAGCCGGCGGCCGGGTGCCTGCCCACAGCGTACCACGCTTGGCAGGGATGGCGGCAGTGGGGTCAGAGGGGCAGAGGAGGGAAAAAGTGTGAACGTGTGTTTGAAAAACGTCCACAGTGTATAACGTGTTCGGGAAAGTTTACTCAGAACAGAGGAAGGGGAGAAGACAATTAATAATCTTCAAAGAAGTTTACCAGATTATTTTGTAATTTTCATTTCATTTGTCCTTTTAAAAAGTACTTGTTCAAAGTATTCACTCTCAAATAAGGCACAACTTGAATCTGTTATGTAATTTTATTAACTGTATCACAAATAGCTTATTAAGGATTTTCAAAGAAAACATTGAGCCTGACAAATGCTTGACTTTCAGTTTCATAATAAGTAAAAGCAGATTTTATTCAGCCGATCACTATTTAAAAACATCTTAAAGGATTCCAAGTTTTAAAGAAAAAGTTTTATGGTTGTCATAGATGATCAGATTATGGGTTGGAGAGCGTCCTGCCAGGGGTGAGGAGGGGCGCCATGATTTATGAAGAAAACATAAGGAAAACTAAGAATGGGGCGGGGGTTTACAGAGACGGGGACAGGACAGCGGTGAGGGCTTCTGAGCAGCGTTGCGTACATCAGCCAGCTAAGCTGCGTGGTCTTCTGCAAGAGGTGCTGCACACGTGAGTCACCGCAACTAACGAGCCTGCATTCTGGCGCTCCAATATTTGTCACTAACTTTGTCACCAAGGGCTAGTAGTGACGTTCTGGTCAGTTGGACGAGCATGGAAACAGGCAATGAGAGTGAAACGTGGCGTGGTACCAGACAGAGGTGTGCACAGAGCACGTCTGAAAGCACACGTTTCTCTAATTGCGAGGCGGAGAGACAGCGGAGTCGCACAGGATGAGTGATATTTCGGAGGCAAAGAGAGGAGGGAAAGGTTTTCTCGAAGAAATAGCAAGAGCATGGAACTGTATGGTGTGGGTGTGTGTGTGCGCGCACAGGTGTTGGGGGTCGGAGGTGGGGGAAGGTAATTCATGGGGGTGGGGGGCATGGTGCTAAACGAGGGACAAACAGAGTGTGAGAGATCGAGATAAGACAGTGCAGGGTGGCAGGGAAACCGGTGCAGAAACCGGCAGGGTGACTAACAGGAGAAAATCCACATGGGATTGTGTCGTGCCGATCAAAGCCATTCGAGTGACCTGGTTTTGTATTTTTCTATTTCTGCCTATTTTTCATGTGTCCATCGGGATGTGTGTGTATATAATATATAATGACATAAATTGTGTATCACCATATTTATATATAATCACTAAGTTGGGTTATTATATATAGCTATATGTGATGTAATTATATATCACAGTTATATATGTATGTGACAAATATGATGTGTGGAGTCACTAAATGTGTCTGGTTGACTCCTGTAAGTTTGAATGGGAGGCAGCAGTAAGCAGCACACTCCTGGGCCAATGTTATTTTCTTAATCGTCAGGTGGCATTGTTGCCTATTCAGGCATCGCGATGCTTTTCTCACAGCTCAAATACTGACACGGGCGACTGCAAGGACATAATGCCTCGGGCCTTGTGTGGTTAATGCCCCCTCAGAACTGTTTCGTGGTCTGTAACTTATCCCTCGTGGTGAGCGGAGACAGTCTGCTGGCCGGGGAGCCACGCGGCCTGCCTCTCACCCGTTCTCGGCCCCACTGTGGGCGAGGGGTTGCGGGGAGGGCTTCCCACACGCTGCGCTGTTTTCCCGCTTTGAAAAGGTGCGCTCGGAATGGATGTTGTCTGTGTGACTTTCAGGGGCAGCTCGATGTGGTGGCAAGAAGACGGGACCAGGACGCGGGACTCCTGGCTGCCGTCTCTGACTCGCCCCAGGCGGCCATTTAACGAGTAAGGTGGGGCCCAGTCCTGTCATCTGCTGCGTGGGGGTGATGACACCACTGTGCTTGTTCCTGGGGTTGTCCCCAGGGTCAAGTGAGGTAGTGGTGCTGCACAGCTCTGAAGTTCCATTACCAGGGACCGTGCCACCCAGGTGACCTGTCCAGGGAGGGTTGCTTCTCCTAGTGCCTTCCCGTTCTTTCAGGTGAGTGTGGTTGACACGAGCTATTAAAGCGCTCATAGCACACCTACCAGTAATAGTGTGAGAGCCGAGCGGCCGAGGAACCACGAGAAGACGGCGAGCTCATAGCAAAGCAAGGGGTTTACTGAAAGTGGGGTCCCTGGGGAGCGAGGGAGGGGGAGCAGTGGAGCCGAGGCCAGTTCCCAGACCAGACCAGACCCGTTCCCATCAGGGTGGTTCCATGCAGGGTTTTTAAAGAAAAACCCGGGCACTGTGGGGAAGGCGTCTTGCAATTGGCTCCTTTGAACTGCTCTCCTTGTCTCTCACTGTGTGTTTCTGTCCCGTGGCTTTCTAGCCCCAGTCCTGGAACTGCCCTGTCCCCGACCAATGACTTGGGTGCTGCCCGGCCCCGGTCTGTTTGTCCCGATATCTGGTCCTGCTGGCCGGGTGCCTCTAGGGAAGGTCAGACCACACTGTCAAATGGGCAGCGCAGTGGTATACACTCTGCAAACTCGCCAGCATGCCGTCATGTCCAGCGTCATCTCCAAGAGTCAGAAATGCCCTTTATCCGTTGATGTGTGGTTTACACAAAAGATAAAGCAAAAATATGTTTCCTTTACTTTTAAAATGCAGAGCTTTAGCATGGTCTTTTGCTGTGGGAACTACATTAATAAATAAGTAAGTAAGTAAATACTAAAACGCCACTTTCAGAATAGGGGTCACCACTTACCCTTGGACTGTGTGAGCAGGGAGAGGTGAGACTGACTTAGGAAATTAAATTAAAAAATAAGTAATGGCAGCCCCTGATCCTGTCATCATTTCTCACCAGACCCAATAAGACTCTGAAAGGAGGACTCTGTGGAATTCATTTTAAGTCACGAGGAAACAATGTGCAATTTAAATATCCGCACATAAAAATGTTGGGGGGTGGGGGGCGGGGAGACGGCAGACAGCCCTGGGCTCACAACGCGATCCCCAGACCTTTCCCCATTAAATACGATCACACGTGGCCAGCCCCGACGGTGACAGTGCTGTGACTGCAAGTTCCTGCAACTACCTGCTCGGGGAGATTTTTCTTACGGAAGTGTCAAACCAAGCTTGTCGGCATTTTTTAAAAATGCATCCAGCTAGCGGAAGAAATTATATTGCATTTGAGTTAGACCGTTTGTTTAGAGATCATTAAGTGAAAAGATCTTTTTCTAGAAAAAGGACAAGACCAGGAGAGGTGAAAGGGTCTCCTGGCCCACCCCAGAAGTTAAGAGCAGAGTGGGAAACTGAAGTGCGAGATCCTACTGGTAGTTTTACTCTTTCCTTCTTCTTTTCTTTGCACAAATGTTTATCCAGCTCCTGTCTTATCTTACAGAAGGCAGTTTACAAACTCTGTAGTAATACGAAACTAAAAACAAGGCTCCCCAGGAAGCTCCCAACATAGACGAGCACAGGAGTGAGCTACCTGAGGCGGAGTGAGCTGGGTTTCCTCTCGCTGAGAACCTGCTGTGGGCCCTGTGGGGAGGAAGGGTCGCAGGCCAGCATGGCTCCATGGAAGGAAAAGCATTCGAGAAGAGTCCGGAAAGATGGCTGGAACTGCGAAAGCCAAAGGGAGGTGGATGGGAATTGATGAAAAGCGTAGAGGTGTGAAAACTGTGTGTGTTTCCAGTTTGGCCCAAGAACGGTGGACTGGTGAGAGATGAGGCTGAGGAGGAGGCTGAGGCTTTGCTGTAGGCGGATTTGTGCCAGTCTGTGGGGTGCATTTCAGTCAGTGACCCACAAGGGGGCCGCTCGCTGGGGGCTTCTTCACAGGACTGCAAGGGCTGCAGGACTGATGGATTGGAAGGGGGAGGCTGGAAACGGGGCGAGCCCGTTGGCGTCTGTTGAAAGGGCTGAGCAGAGACCATGGGGAATGAGGTGGGGCACTGGTAGTAGGGACTGAACTGAAAAATTATCATAGAGATCAAATCAACAGGACACGGGCTTCTGTCAGATGAACGGGTGGAGGAAGAAGATGTGGGTTTAGGCACCAAATGTAGTTATTGTAAGAGCACTGTGACACACAGAAGGAGCATAATGGTGAGTTGCACACAGTTGGGAAACGCTTCAGGAAGAGGATTCCTGAGCACAAGGGGGTGGAGCTGCAGGCATTTGCACTGAACAGGTTTTTTCAGCGACATTCAGCTGCTCTGGGAGGGCTACTAGTAGAAAGCCCGAGGATTCCCCAGAGTTGGGAATTTGGTTAAGGTGGTCTAGACAGGGCACCGTTGAAGTAAGTGACTTGTAGTTGGGGACAGATCGGGGTAGAAATGAGACCCAGAGGTGCTACAGGGTGAGAATAGTAGAGAGGGAGCTTCGGTGGGGGTGGGGATGGGGCAGAGGCCCGGTAGGAATAAGGGAGTGATAAAGCGAGAGACGGAGGTGCTGACCTGTGAGGAGCACTCACTGGGGGTAGGCGGTCCTGGGGGTGGAGACATGTGGAGTGATGGAAAGAACTGGTGTGGAACTGGGTCGTGTTGGCCGGTGCAGAGACCGGAATGGTGGGTGCAGAAATCAGGGAACTGGAAGGCTGTCAGTGTTGAATAAAAAGAAAGTACCAAGAAGAAGATCCAAGAAAATGCGTGGAAGGCGTGTATGCAGTTTGTGTGCGTTTTGGGAGTGGGGGCAGGGGGAGGTTACAGTAAACGGGAAGGAAATTGTTGTATTCTCTCACGTTTTTATTGCTGCTTCCTTAATTCTTCACGAATTGAGCCAACTTGGAGCTTACTCTTTTTTTATACAATCCATGTGTTTTCTCATGTCTTTGAATGCTGTTGGATGTAACATCTTTTCCTTTTATTTTTCTTTGTTAATCCTGTTCCTGGGGAAGCGTGTACTGCGACATCCTCTGCCAACTTACATTTCTCTCCCATCAGTCTTTGCTCTCTCTGCCAAGGTTAATCTAAATACCTCACACCTGGCCCCAGATTTCCAGCGCAGAGTTCATTCCTCTGGCTGAAATAGCAAAGGAGGGCAGGGAAATCAAATGCGAGAGTCGTCAGGTAGGAGAGGAGAGGGAGAAGGCAGGCAAACATTTGAAACTGTTGTGGAGGCCATTACTGATGACAGAAGCATTTGAAAATTATATTGGCCCCAATGCTGCTTGGTTTCTCTCTGGTTCGGTGGGTGGGTTTTCTTTCTTGCCTTGCTCAGATGATCTTGAGAGACAAGAGCATGGCTGTGGGTTGAGAGAAAAAGGAATAATGTGGACTTTGTTTAGCTTTGGCTCTGCAGTCATTGCAGTTGGACCAGAACCGTGTCTAATGTCCATGTACGTGTGCTACGTCTCCATATGCAAAGGAAGGAATCTAAGTTCACAATCCCTTCTGAGAGGGTATCACACCCTTTGTGTGATCTTCCCCGTTCCTTTCAGTTTTCCAGGTAGCAGTGGTGGGAGAGAGCCTGGGGGAAACCCAAGACACTTCGTTGGGCTCGTAATAAACCCACTTAGAGTGCAAAGCTCGTCTCCTTTTGTTCCGCTTCTAAGCCCTATCCCATTCGACATCTTTGGGGAAGATTTCATCGTGGAGGAGGAATTAGGACACTTTGGTCCTCCTCTCTGTTCTCCATGCTTGTCCCTGGTGGAGCCAGAAAGGTGCAGCTGAGTTTTTGCAACCAATAGGAAAGCCGTGCCTCCAGGGGCAGCGAGACCGTTCCTGCCGGAGGAGCTGGCCGGGCGCAGCACTCACTCCGTGGGTGAGTCACCGGCGGAGCAGAGAGGCAGAGTGGTCAGAGAAGAGGTTTCTAACTGAGGAGACTTTGGCAAGAGGAAAAAGTCAAAATCTGGGCCTTGGAACCTCCTGTTTTCAGCTTATCCTCTGGCTTTACTAACTAAAAGTTTAGCTCTGAATGCAAATAAAGAACATCAGTTTTGTTCTTTGTTTGTAACATTCTCCTAATTTTTTTTTGGTGGGGAGAGGAAAATGGAAGAAAGAACACATAACTTCTAAGACATGCAATAGTGCCAGTACTTAAGCCTCATTGTTTAAATTCTTTAAGACACTTTTCCTCTTACTGAATCCCGTGATAGGTGAGGGCTTTTCCCCCTTCATTCTAGTGAAATATCTCTTTCTATTTATCTTTCATAAGACCTCGTTTCATCACTTACAAATGGGACTGACTTCGGTCAGATGAATTTGTATAACTTAACTCACCTTTGGAAGGTGGGCAGAAATGGAAACCCATGTTGGGCTCTACTTCTCTCTCTCTCTCTCTCACACACACACACACACACACACACACACACGTTCCTTTCACCTGGGACCACCAAGAGCGCATGGATGGTGGAGAGCTGGTCTGGTTTTTGTTTGGATTGGGTATTTTTATTTTTAATATTTGTCCTCTGAGTCAGAGGTGGTTATCTCTTAAAAGAAAAATTTGATGGCTTGAAAGCTGGGTGTTTGTGCTTTCCCCTCCGAAATGTTAACATTTGAGTGGCCTTCAATAGGCTTCAGAGCTAGCACCCCGCTAAGATAAATGAGCGACCTTCCCCCCACCCCACCCCTGCCCCCATGAGCTGGTGCAGTCACCTCCCCGTGGCCGGCCCCAGAGCCCCCTCTGGCCTGAAATGGATGATTCTGTAGGAGACGTGGTCAATCTGGGTGGCATGAATGCATTGCCAAGACAATGGTGGCTTTTCATTGCGATCTAGTAATCTGAAGAATGCGGCAGCTTGGCCTTGAGAGGAACCTGCTTCTGTTGACATGTTTATGTGGTTTCCGGAGGTGGGAGGTGGGGGGGGTGGTCAGGGTTAGGGGTTGAGGGTGGAGAGTGACATGTGGATTGCCTGGAAATTTACAAGTCAGTTTGAACCTGATTTATTGAGACTTTATGAAAAGTTTTTTTTTTAAAGTCACCTATCCAGTTTCCTGACACATCAGGTTAAAGATTGATGAAAATGAGGTTTTTCTGTGTCGAGCCCTGACCCTGATTACTGAAAGACCCTGCTCCTTTCACAGCACATGTTTCAGAGAGCTCTAAGTGGCACCTTTTTGTGAAATTCGAAGTTCTACCTTCCCTGCCTTGTCTGTCTGCTGATTTAGACACCTGAGTTGGAATATATTTAGCCATGCAGGATGTTTATAGCTTGGACAGTCTATCCCAGCAGTGCCAGCGGGGCCAAGATTGATGTCTGTTAAGTTGCCTCATTGGAGGCGGGGCTGTGCCTGCATCCCCACCTGGCCAGAATGCATTCTGGAAAGTGCGGGTGTTCATGCATTTTCATCCTTGCTGGTGCCTGAAATGTGTAGTGAAGACAACACACTGAGCTTCACTCTCAGGCCAGCTACTGTCACTTACTGTCTCTGAGCCTCAGTCTTCTTCCCTACACATAGAAGAGGTTTATAACACCCTAAAAGGACTGTTTTGAGCTTTAAGTAAAGGATTCACCTAGCATAGTACTGGCAAAAAGCAGGAGCTGGAAAATGTTAGAGCAAATATTAAACAAGTACAACTGTAACTGAAAAGCCAGTGGCGTCTTACCACTTGCCGTCAACAGGTAAAAACTCTGGTGGCAGGCTTCATTGGAAAGGGAAGGGAATCTTTTATTCAAAGGCTATACAGTTTGAAATAATTGGCAGGTTTCCTGCCAATGGCAGGAAATGGTCTCCAAGCCCATTTCCTCTAAGACATCCAAAGAAAACCACCGTGCTACCCTCTGCTGACTCAGTTCAAGGCTGAACCAGGAGCCTCTTCTTCCACCTAAAAGTACCAACCTTTAAGAAATGCAGGTGGCTGAGCTGGTTCCCAGCCACTGTCTGACTTCAGGCCCCTCAGAGTCTGGGCATCCTACTCAGAGTATGTGTTTTTTTCCTCCTACTGCTGCCCTCTGGTGTGTCTGTGTGCCTGGCCGGGCAGGACCCATGCAGCACAGCTCCAGTCACAGCACCATTGTGGCTTCCTATGCAGGAGGGGGGCATGGGGATTGTCACCTGGCCATGTGGCCTCCAGGGCCCACTGGCCTGGGCTTCCTCCCCTTCTGCCCTACCAACACAGTGCCTGCTGTGCTCCTGGCCAGGCGACCCACACAGTGCTCATGGAGGGGTGCTGGGAACATTCCTGGACCACGTGCTCTCCAGGGCCTGTTGGCCCAGGAACTCAAGCCCCTAGAAGTTGGGAAAGAGGGGAGAACAAAGAGCATGGCATTTCCATGCTCTCTGCTTTATATAGTCCTACCCCAAATCCTCTGCCCACTAGAAGCACATAGGAGGATATTTCCCTCCATCACACTGTGCTGCCTAGTTGTCAGGGCAGCTGCTTATGTGCAGTCTTTAGAGCTTCCCAACCTCTCCCTCATTTCTGGGCTGAGGTGCAGCTTCTTATTCTGCTCCTGGGGTCCTCACTCCCCTCTGCTCAGTGATCCAACCAGACCCCACCCCCCTTTCCAATCTCCCCCTTTAACACCTCTGGACCTTGTAATCTTACAAAGACAAATGGTAATGGTCTTGTTCTTCTGTAGCTACTTCCTGCTGGCCAAGGATATAGTCCTGCCTATTCCCTGGTCCAGAGATCCCTAACAAAAGGGAGTCTGGAGTGGAGGGGAGCCTTTATGTGAGGGAGAAAGATCTTGCAAAGTCCATGTCAGTTGATTGTCCCTGGAAAGCAGCAAGTGCAATGTCAAAAGGATGGTATTGGTGGACAAGTTGACAACCTTGTTGTATTCTGGATGCAACAAATTTGGCAAGAGGGTCAGAAGGCACAATCAGAACCCTAACAACTAAATGACAAAGGTAGGGACTAATTCTACAATGTCCCCAATTAAGGAAGAGTGGCTTCTTTGGAGGAAGATGTGCAAGGCATGTCACACCTGTCTGAAGCCCTATTGCCCATTGCACTTAATTAAAATTAGGTTAAGGGGAACATTCTGAAATTCTCCCCTTTAACATTTCTAGACCTTTTCTGTCTAAACCATTAAGGCAGAAAAGGAAATCAGTTTTAAAGCAAAGCCAATGGGCCACTCTATACTTCACCAACTCAACCATCCAGTCCAGCAAAACCACTGAGTCTCAGGAGGTGGCAATGCAGACAGTCTTATTAAGTGAGGCCTATACTGTGAAACCAACCACCCAGGTAAGTGAGGTCATAGGCACACACCCTATGAAAACAGATGAAAGAACACACAAGTTAATTCACACAACAAATCACAAACCCATCTGAGTCTGCAAGACTGTCTTTTGAGAAGATATCAAGTTGCAAGGCCTTTACTGGAATGATATCCAGCAGTGACAATTTGACAGATCCTTCATGCTTTTAAATTAAACATCTCTGGTGATGTCATTAGGTGCTGAGGTAAGCCAGTTCAGCTTCCAAGTGAAAGTAGAACTTTGAAGACAATTTCCTATACTAGAGTCCACTATCCACAATGAGCATTGTGATTTTACTTGAAACCCAATTCCTCTCCCGAAGATTCCCCTTATTGTCATCAAAGAGACTGCCAGTTTTTTAAATTTTGCCTCATCATTTGCATGAACACAACAAGAGCAGCAGTTGATCATATAGACTCTTTAAATCTGCTTTGCTGTAGCTTCCATAAGTAACCTTTAGACTGACCCTTAATCAGCCCCTCAGGGCACAGAAGCCAAGCCACACACCTGCCATATGGCTTTGCCTGCAGTACCTGTACTTTTCAAGTCCTTGAAGTTCCCATCATGTCTTAAGGTTCCTCCTTGCCATCTTTCAGGAAAGCAACCTTCATTCCTTCCCTAGAAAAACTGCCATGAACCACATGATCAAACAAGATACCAGACCATTTCTCTAATGGCCTTTCATTAGCGTTGAAAGTCAATCTCCATTCCTTAAGGCTTTCTGGAAGCAGCCAGAGCCCAGACATGCCTCCTTCAAGCATAGCATTCCAGTCAAAGTTTTGGTAATAAAAACCACAATTTGGAACCAGTCTTATTGGTTTCATGCAAAAAAAGCTTTATGTCATTACTCACTCATTAAGAACGCCAAGCTCTAGAGGGACTTGGTAAGGAGAAAAATGCAGAGCAAAAAAGGAAACCCTTATCCTTCCAATAGCCACCAAAATTGCATTGTCATGTCTTAAACTTCCCATTGTTTTCTTTCCAACTTAATGTTAAGTTTTAACTCTCAGAAATCCTCAATATCCTCTCAGAACAGGAACAAAGACAAAGTTTCAGGGGGAATAAATGAAAATGGGGAGGACTTAGAACCTGCCTTAGAATCTTGTCTCACACCAACTGGTCCCACCAACTTGTCCCACAGATGACCTCTCCTAAGTCCAAAGGGCCTGAAGCCCCAATGGTAGAGACATTCTCTCATCTACTGGTGTGCCAGCCAGTCTCACGGCAGAGACGTGAGGATTCCCAGTGTAAACAAAACAACGAAGTTTCCCCTAGTCCCCACAAGATCCAAAAGCAAGTATAGAACTGAGAGCTGAGGTTTCTTTCCTTTCGTGTTAAAACTCTCACACCCTTCTATACTCATTCAGATTTAGCTGTAACTCACTTTCAATTCTTATTCTTTTCAACACGGGGAAGGACCATACTCTAACTCAGTATCAAGCAGCTAAAAGTCCCTAGATTTTTCAAACACATAGATAAAGTAAAAGGAACATTGTCACTTTGCACTGGGGCCCATCATCTTCTACTGAAAGAAATTTCAAATCTCCCTGTGGAGTGCAAGTCCAGCTGTGCCTTTCAGCCTCAACCACAGCAGCAGGGTCTCATCGTCCTCAGGCAGTGCCGTTCTATCCACGCATGGTGGACCCAAGGCTTGATTCCTGGGAGCTTTAGGGAAGAGTGCGTTGTCAGTAGGACACCATGGTGACCACTCCATTGCTTGTCTAGCTGCTGTTCAGGGCCTTGAGTCTTTCAAGTTTTCAGTAAGATTTGGTCCCCAGCTGGGATGGGCGTAAGGGCTTGTCAGATGGGTAGGTGGACCTGCCATGAGCAAACTTGTGCAAAATGGTTAGCATTTGCCTTAAGTGTTGCACATATTGCTTAATGTTTGACTTGTTCCAAATTTGGGGGCTATGTACCCAAAACCAAGATTTGGAAGGGTCTCCCATAAACCACTTCAACAGAGCTTAACTTAAGCCCATTTCTGGGTGCCACTCTAATCTGGAGCAAGGCAATGGGGAGTGCCTGGTCCCATTTCAGATGTGTTTCCTGGCATATTTTTGCCAGGGTCTTCTTTATTGTATGAGTCATTTCCTTAGTCTTTCCCGTGGACTGAGGTCTCCAAGATGCATGTAACTTGTATTTATAGTGCCTGTCCAACCTTCCTGGAGATCTCTGAAATGAACAATGGTCCATTGTCACTCTGAATGCTGTGAGGAATCCAAATCGAGGGATTATTTCTTTAAGTAACAGTTTTGCTGCCTCAGTCAGCTTCTCGGTTCTAATGGGGTATGCCTGTACCCATCCAGAAAAACTGTCCACAAAAGCTAACAAAAATTTGAAATTCCCTCTGGGTTTAGGCATTTGTGTAAAGTCTACCTGCCAGTCCTCAAATGGGCATAACCTTTTATATTGTACTCCCTCTTCTGTTGGGGTATGTTCTGCCTTAGGATTGTTTTTAGCACATATCTGGCAGGCTTGGGTGAGTCTCTGAACAGCCCTTTGCAGATGAGGAGCCCTAAAATATGGCCTAATGAGGTGCATCAAACCATCCCTTCCATAATGGGTCACTTCCTGTAGGTGTTTGAGGATGGGATACACTAGAGACTCGGGCAGTGAGATCCTGCCACGGGTGTTTATCTTCCATATGGAATTGGGATCATTGTTAGAGAATCCCCACTCATGAGCCTGTTCCTCATCTCATTCTGTGTATTAGGGTTTAAATATTGACAAAGCCAAGCAGGGGATCAAAACCCTAGGTGTGGCGGCCCTCCAGCTGCCTGTCTTATCACTTTATCAGCAGTTTGGTTCCCTGGCTCATTTGAGAGCCATCCCTTTGGTGTCCATGGCAGTGCATTATGGCAACCTGGTTCAGTATATTCACTGCCTCTAGCAATTGTAAAATCTCTTCTGCGTGTTTGACACCCTTGTTTCCTGAGGTTACAAGTCCTCTGTCTCTTTCCATATTGCTCCATGGGCATGGACTACCGTGAAGGCATATTTGGAGCCCGTATACATGTTAACCTTGTTTCCCTGGGACAGCATTACAGCTCTCGTGAGGGCTATTGGTTCAGCCTTTTGTGCTGAGGTTCCTGGCACAAGGGCTTGGGCTTCTATTACCTTGTCTGTGGTGGGTACCACACACCCAACTCACCGTTGGCCATTACCTATGAATCTGCTCCCAGGCTGGTGCTGCCAGTGGCTGGCCCACTGGATCTGGCCTGCTAGAATAAACTCGGGCAGTGATTTCCAAGCAATCATGCTTGAGGCGTGCCGCCTTTTATGCTTCTCCTGGAGTCCCCGCTCCCCTCTGCCCAGTGATCCAGCCAGACCCGCCCCACCCCCCCACCATTATACAACTTGTGATATATTCAAGACACAACTTTACTTTTGCTCTCCTTGGTACCTTTCCATTTTATTTGGAGATGGTGGTGGCAATGTTCCCTTAACCCAGATGAAAAATCAGGCAGGCCTATGACTGTCATGCTCACTCCCGGGAAAGTGACAGCCTTGAGTCCCTTTAAGTCCCATGGTCTTGAATCACACAACAGAAAGTTTGCACTGATGATCGTTAGTGTTCTACACTTGACCTAGCAGCAAATCTCCCCTCCATCCTTGATGCCCTGTGTCTTGCAGTCATTCTGGCCTCAGAGATCTTTTTTCCCCACTCCCAGTGACTTCTCCTGTCCCCTGCCAGAGTGGGGAGATGGGGAGGGGGGGAGGGGATATAACAAGGGGCAGAGCCCTTCCTAATCAGGTCCTTGGGTCCTGGCAGGTGGCTAATGCTTGCCCTCAGGGAGCCTCTGGCATCCTTGAGAGTCCCCGTGGGCATCTCCCCCTCAGCTCTCTGGACCCACAGGGCCCGACCTCTCTTCCGGCTCAGCCTGTGCTGCCTCCCTCATCCACCGCAGCTGCCTCTGACCTCCAGCTTCCTCCCCTGGGGGCCACCTGCCTCCTGTGGTGACTCCCCAGAAGCTCCCATAGGTCCTGGCAGGGACACTGGGCTCAGAGAAGGGGATCCGGAAAAGACCCCTCACCAGGTACTCCCCAGCCCTGTTGGGAAGTTGGAGGGAATGAGAGTTCAGAACACAGTTCTCTGTAAAAGTTTCCTTCCGACATTCTCTTCTCTTCATTCTCTGATGTGTTTCACATTCTCGGTTCTCAGAGCCACTCTTTCGAGAGTGTGCACGTGTGTGTGTGTGTGTGTGTGTGTGAGAGAGAGAGAGAGAGAGATGGCGGAAGAATCTGTCTCTCCTCCGCCTTGTTATTCTGACATTTATGATATTGACACCTTGGTGTAAATTCAGGCAGAAAGTTTCCCCCTTCCTAATAAACACATTGGCCATAATTTACCGAGAAGGAAACTCTAATTGATGGCAAAAATGTAGCTGAATGGGACCTGAGCAATAATTAAAGCCAGTGCAAACAAAGCCCAAGTTTAGGGCAGTTGAAAAGAACTTGGCATTCGGTATTTCAAAGTGCAGCGGTACCTCAGTACTTGTCGGCTTCAGAACTCGTCACACCTGGCACTCTCACAGCTTGACAAAGAAAAGTGTTTCTGCACTCGGTGCTTGCTCAGTTCTGGTCGGAACATATAAATGACAAGCACCGAGGTGCCACTATGATATCCAAGTCAGGATGATGAGAGAAAATTAGAGCTTTGGCGAGTTACATGTATTGTTTAGTTTTGGTTTTTACTTTGAATTTTGTGAGTGCTGGGGGTCCAGGACAGCTTAGAGGACCTGATATTCTTCTCAGGCCCTTAGGGAGTGAGACGTGGCAGGTTTCAGGCCCTACCCCCGACAGCGGCTCGGTCCAGGCAGGCCACACGCTCCCGCATGTCAGCCTCCTGTGGCGTTTGCAGCCTGCCTCTGTGGGACGCTGTCCTTCACGTGGCTCCTGGGGCCCCGACCTGGACTGCGCCCTGTGTACTCTCGCCTGGTCCCTCAGCCCGGAGAGCCTCTGAGTGGCGGGCACTGCACTCCTGAGAGCCGGCCTCGTTTCCTGGAAGCCGGGCCAAGCCCTTGGGTGCTGCCAACAAGGAGCACCGTCTGCCCGAAGCCTGCCCTCTGGCAGCACGGCCAGGCAGTGAGAGTTCAAGGTTTGGAGCCCCAGGGAGTCCTGATCGGACTGTCCATGGGCTGTGTGACCTTGGACACATTACCCAACCTCTCCAAAGCCTCTGTTTACTCGTCCCCAACAGGAAGCGTGTAGGAGTACCAGCCACGCGCCATTCGTGTGAGAATTCCACCAGGCCGGTCGGATCAGGCAGTTAGCTCAGGGCGTGGCCAATCACTATCATTCCACGACTGGGGGGGCCGGGGGGGGGGGGTGCTGGGAAGCAGTTCCCTGGCTCCCCCCTCAGGGTGCTCTGATTCCGGAGGCTGCCTTCCCCAGATGACTTAGTCGCCTGCTGAGCCTGTTTGGAATGACCAGGCACACCTCCTCCTTGTCGTCTGTGGAGTCACGTGGCCTTCCGCAGCCAGGTGCCCCTCCGATGCAGGCAGTCGGGGCACTGGCCCTCCCTCCGTGGACTCAGGAGCAAGCACATCTGGGGTCAAACCCCCACCCTGCCGTGCACTGTAGCGTGCACCCGGGGAGGTTGTTCACGTCCAGTGCCCCGGTTTCCTCGTCTGTGAGATGGGGACCACAGTGGGGCTGCCTCCTGGGCGCGCTGTGAGGGTTCCGTGAGTAGTGCGTGCAGAGCGTGACACCGCACCGGGCGCGCAGTGAGCGCTCGGCGAGCGGGACTGCTGTCAGGGCACCCGTTTGTGGCGCACCGGTCACGTACGCTGAGGACATCTCACGGACTGCTAACTACGATTTGGATTCTTTTAAAAATTATCTTCATTAATTAGTCAGTTCTTAAGTAACATAAAAGCTCCGAGTTTAAATATGAGCAATCTACAATTGTATAGTTTTAATCATCGAATGTTAAGTAAATGTTAAATAGTAATGATTGTGGAACAATTTGGGAAATCTGAAACATAGCAAGAAGTTCTGCTACTATAGCTACGGGCCCTAAGCTTGCTTTCCCCATCATTTAAATTCATTCATGGCTTCAATGTATAAGGCTTTTTTATTTTTCTCTTTAAATTGGTAGCACCTGTAGGTTCATCTCTTAACAATTTTAGTGTTATCTTTTAAGGTTTATTTTCACTCGATGATCTAATTTAAAATATAAATTTAAAAACATTTTTTAAAGATTTGAAGGTGCAGATAATTTTATCTTAACATGTATTTTTTGGTTATTCTTGTCTACAAAAGTGTCATGGAGGTTATCAAAGAGACTTTCACTTTAAAAACAAAAGTGAACAGGGATTAAACAATTTAAATACTTGCTTTTTAAAAAGCCTTCACGCTACACGAACTTTCAGTAGGCTTCCCAACTGGGGTCACCTCGATGTACAGTTAGGTTTGGTGTCTGGAATCCGCAGCCTGGGTTTCAGTGCCGTTGTCAGCAGCAGTGGGGAGCAGACGGACTCCAAACACCTTTGCACAGACCCTTGTTTGTTGCTTTAAGAAAATGACTAGCAGTAGAATTGCTGGATCAAATGTACATCCCTTATTAAAAGTTTTGTCGCCTGTCATCAAGCTGCATTCCCAAATATCTGAACCGGTTCACGCTTGCACCAGCAATATGTGCAAATGCTCATTTCCTACGTGCTCACGTCAGCACTTGTTAATATCACCGGCCAATTTAATAAGTTAAATGGTCTCATATTGCTTAAACACGTGACTTTTTGCACTCTACTAGTAAGGTTGCACATGTTAAATCTATTTATTGACCATTTGTATTTCCAACCTTGTAACTTGTATACTCACATCCATTGACCATTTTCTAGGGTTTCTTCTTTTTCTTATTAATTTATAAAGTTTTTTATTTATTAAAGAATCAAGTCCTTTCAAATATATTTTAAATTTTTTTTCTAGTTCTTTTAACATTTCTTGATGCATAGAAATTTAAAAACGTTTTTGCAACTGAAAATCTTGTTTTATAACATTATTCCTTTCCTTTATAATAGGTCTTACTGACCTCAATTTTTCATAAATATGGTTTTAAAAATATCTAAGTCTTCCATAGTTTAGGTATTTATTTACTGTGCTTTTTCCATGTAGTTGAACATTTATCTCAGTACCATGAACATACAAGTCACCCCAAAGAATAGTTCCAGGTACATAGTAGGAAATCAAAAAATGTTGGAATCAGTGAATAAATAATTAAGCCAACATTCTTTTATTTTTTTATTTTTGTTTTTCACTGTTGTTCAATTACAGTTGTCCCAATTTTTCTCCAGTTGCTCTCCCTTGCCCCCACCCCTCACCCCGCTCCTTTTGTCAATTCCCACCCTGTCGTCCATTACCATGGGTCCTTTAGACATGCACCTGGATGACCCTTCCCCATCGTTCCCTGTTGTCTCTCTCCCTCCTCCCCTCTGGTCACTGTCAGTTTGTTCCTTATTTACATGTCTCTGGTTCTATTTTGCTCATTTGTTTGTTTTGTTCATTAGGTTCCACTTATAGGTGAGATTGTATGGTAATTTTCTTCCACTGCCTGGCTTATTTCACTTAGCATAATGCTCTCCAGTTCCATCCATGCTGTCACGAAGGGTAGGAGCACCTTCTTCACTTCTGCTGTGTAGTATTCCATTGTGTAAATGTACCAGTTTTTTGATCCACTCATTTACTGATGGACCCTTAGGCTGTTTCCAACACTTGGCCATTGTAAATTGAGCTGCTATGAACATTGGGGTGCATAGGTTCTTTTGAATTGGTGATTCAGGGCTCTTAGGGTATAATCCCAGCAGTGGGATCGCTGGATCAAAAGGCAGTTCCATCTTTAGTTTTCTGAGGAAATCCCATACCGTTTTCCACAGTGGGTGCACGGGTCTGCATTCCCACCAACAGTGCACTAGGGTTCCCTTTTCTCTGCAAGCTCACAGCCCTTGTTGTTTGTTGATTTATTAATGATATGGCCATACTGACTGGTGTGAAGCTAACATTCTTATTTAAGAATTAACCTGTTAGGGTTTAATCTCACACTTCCTTATATTTGGAGAATAGATGGAACTATTCATGTGTGTTGCAAAAAATCATAAACCTTGAAGAATTAGCCTGTATATAGAAAGTCGACCACGGATATCATGGGGTCATTTCTTCGTGTGACAAGGGCCACCCGTTATCCAGTGCACCAGCGCCTCTAACAGATGCTGGGCAGAATGGGGCTATTGGACAGCATGGCGGACCCTGTTGGCTGCTCGCTCTATGACTTCTTCCCACTTCTTCTTTAGTGGTAGAAACTCATTTTATTTACGTGTGTGTCAGCAACATGCTCAGAAAGGTGGTCCCAGGGCAAAAATCACGAATCATCTAACCATGTAATAGTAAGACCCATTCTGTTTGTCAGTAATTGGTTCAGAGGTGGACACTTAACTCAGTTCTGACTAACGGGATGTGAGCGGGAGTCCACTGGGGACACATTTATGGGCTCGTGGGAAAGGAACAATTCTCGAGGAGAGTTTCCTCCCTTATACTCCCCAACGTGCTCACGTGTGTGTGCACACACACACCCTTCCTCTTTTTGGTGTTGTCCTGTGTGGATGTGATGTTTGGGACTGTGGCAACCATCTTGCCAACATGAGGGGAAGGTCTGAGTCTTGACAATGTTGAGTTTCTAAATCATAGTCCCTCCGTAGACTTCTTGTTATGTGAGATGATGAACCCCTATTTTTTTAACTTAGTTTTTTTTTCCCTAATGGCATCAAATGTTGTTCTCTTGGGTGAGTTCCTCCACTTCCTGGGCTTTAGTTTCTGTAGAATAGCATGGGTGAGCCGGATGTTGTCACAGCCCTGCCCAGACTTAAAACTGGGATTCCAGCTGATGCCTTGTCACCCTTTGGAGCATCTTTCTCTTCTGTATTCTGAGAAAAATACCACTTTAAATCCTGAAACGCAGAGAGGGATAACGGTGGCAGAATACATTTCACGCACATCATCTCCTGCAATCTTCATCTCCAGCCCTAGGAGTGGGCATGCCCATTTTGCAGATAAAGTCAAGTCTCAGGGAGGTTAAGGACATAGCTGAGGTCTCTCTGGTAAGCTGGCTGTGCTGAGACTTAAACAAACCCCAGTTCTTGGGCTCGGATCCTGCTCCTCCTTCCTCTGTGCCTCACAGCCGCAGGCAGCACTAGCTTTGCTTGGTTTATAGCAGCAGACATGCTTCCAACATGATTAATCTCTCTTGCTGTCCAGATGATCACCGATCACCCTGCGAACCACTCCCTGAACAGCCAGCGAGTTCCAAAGGAATTTTACCACCCACCGGTGGGTTCTTTTTCTAATGAACTTGGAGGGTCAGGCTCTGATGTTTATAGGAAAGGAGATAAAACACACCTGTTCTCCTGGGACTATACTTGGAGGAAAGGAGAATATATGACTTATTTTGGATAGGATATTTATAACCTCCCGATCTATAAACTAAGTGATGAATTGCTGAAAGCCAGAGGTCCGCGGGACCTGGCAGAGTACAGTTTCCACCCTGGTCCTGCATCCCAGCACCGAGCGGGGGCGGGGAGAGGGCTGGCTGTGACGGGGAGGGTGGGCTCCTTGCTCGTCACACCCCACTGCTGACGAGTAGCGGCTGCAGAGCCTGGGGACGCATACCTGCTGCCTCCAAGGCCTGCAGTCTCTAGAGCGGGAGAGAGGTGGACGTTCCCTGCGCCTCCCCTTGCCTTTCTGGTTACATCCCGTACATCCAGCACAGAATCTGGCCCGTAACAGGCACCCAATAAATATTTTTTGCATCCTGTTGTTGATGAATGAAGCTGAAGCCTGAAGAGGGGAAGTGACTGGTTCAGAGTAAAATAACTAATAAATGACAGAGCCCAGACTTCTGGTCTCCCCAGTTCCATCTGAGAGATTGAATTCCAATAAAACTGGAAATAACGGACTTTGTTGGAGGTCAGACATGTCACTACACATGAGAAAAATCACTGTTTTAGTTGGGTCTCAAAATGTACGGGGTCCAATATAAATACATCATTCATTTAAAAAGCTGCCAAATATGGCTTCCTGGCCGAGTAGGGATATAGGTAGAATGACCGGAAGAGCTCTGGGTGCATGTAGTTCTGGAAATACGCCTTTGTCCCAGGGCTGCTCCCAGGTCGTTGGGGATCTCTGGTGAGCCAGAGCCATCCCTTCTCCAGGGCTCACATGGCCTCGACCACCCGTGGGTGCCCACGGGCTGCAGGCACGCCTTCTAGCACCTGCATCTCTAACGGCACGTCGGTCCGTCCGATGAGCCACCTCAACAGCGAAGCAGAAGTGCACAGCAGAAGCACAGATTCTGAAAAGCTGTGTCTGGGACGGGAGGAGCGTTCCGCCACTGTCACTTGGTGATGAGGAGAGGAGGAACGAGAAGGGACCGTTAGCTCCTGGAGGGCAGAGACTGAGTGGTGTTTGAGCACACGGTCAAGTAGCTGTTGAATAAGTGAATGTTACAGCTTTACTACATATGTATACTCATGTTAAATGCATGCGCATACATACATATATGAGTGTGTGTGTGTGTGTGTATCATCGGTTGGCTGGAACAGACACTCTGTCCCCTGCCCTCTACCAGCCCAGTTGTTGGCCGTCTTCCCTTCTTGACGGTAACGCAGGGTCTCCCCAACCGGCAGCCTGACACGACCCATCCAGTGGTCCCCCTCTCCAGCTCTGACTGGCAGAGAGGACGGGGTTCTTAAGTACAACGGGACATTTCCTGAAGGCTGCGGGGAAAGGAGTTTCCTCTTTCATCTGTGGCAGCCACCTGGCAGAAGTCCCTCCTTCTGGTGACAGGACCATGGCATTGCGCACATTCAGGCCGCACTGCGATGCTGTGATCTGTGATAAGAAGCACATATTTGGTCTTCTGGCACAAAGTTTCTAAAACTCTTGGAATTTCCTTGAAGCTGAGAGCAATCAAGGTGCCTTTTGTTGTGTTAATAGGGTGGGTTTTCCGAAAGCTCCCACGGTTGGGGTCTGATTGCCGGGAGAACCAACCACATGCTTTGAGGATTGGAGCTTTCTGTCCCACCTCCCTGAGCTCTGGGAAGAGGGATTGGAGGTTGAATCATTCCTCAGGAGCCAATGATCTAGTCAGTCATGCCTGTGTAATAAGCCTTCGTGTAAACCCCAAAGGACGAGGCTCTGAGAGCTTCCAGGTTGATGAACGTGGAAAGTTGGCGACAGTGAGGAGCTCGGACAGAGCATGAGGGCCCCGTGCCCTTTCCCCGTGCGTACCTTGTCCCGTGCGTCTCTTCCTCTGGCTGCTCCCGAGGGACACGCCCTTTTATAGCAAACCGGTAGCCCGGTCAGTCACATGTTTTTCTGAGTTCTGTGGGCCGCTCCAGCAAATTAATCAAACCCAAGGAAGGAGGGGCTCCCTGGAACCTCCCATCTACGTAGCCAGCCAGTCAGAACTCGGGGAGGCCTGGACTGGCGACTGGTGTCTGAAGGGGAGAGGGTTGGTCTCGTGGGCCTGGGCCCTTCACCTGTGGGACCTGATGCTGTCTCCGGGCAGGTAGAGCCAGACTTAAGTTGAATGGTAGGACACCCAGCTGGTGTCCAGGAGTTGCTTGGTGGTCTGGAACCCCCACCCTTCCGTCAGAATTGGGTGCTCAGAGTCGTCTAGGTGCTGTCAGTATTATGGTTAACTGAGTGCCATGAATGGTGTATTGGGGGGCCATGCAGCACGGTGGACCTGAGTGGGCATGAGGAATCGTACATTCATTCCCCAGAAGCTGCTGGCAGGTGTGTTGTGGCCACAAGGAAGCCAGCCTTCGGCTTTGGAGCCACACGTGGAAGACAGATGGGACACGCAGGATGGAACTGGGTCTTTGGTGACACTGTTGAGCACTGGGGCAGGCCTGGCCGAACCTTTCTACCTCGTTTTCACTCGGCCCCAGATTTCCTCTGTTGTTTACATCTGTTTGGATCAGCTTTTCTGCGACTTGCAGCCAGAAGGGTCTGCCCAGATACACACAGAGCTGTGGCTGTCTTAGCCTGGGACTCCAGTTCATCAGTGCGGACACACACCCAGGCCAGACCACTCGATCTCAGAGAGACTATTTTGTCCTGAGTGTCCAATTTCACACCCTATTTATAGTCTCAAGATAATTACTGAGTGTCTGTTTCAGCTGAGAATAGACATGAGCGGTCTATACACATTTAACAGTTCTCATCAACAAACTTTAGCAAAACTTCCTCTACACCAGGCGCTTTGCTACATGCAAGGTCATAAACTATAAATTTAAACTATTGGAGGTGTTTCAGTCCATGAGCAAGACAAGAGCCCAGCCTTTCGGAACTCACAGTTTCCTGCACAACAGGGGCTTTTTAGGGGAGGGAAGGAGAAAGACGGAGGCCACAAGTGCAGCCTGTCGTATAAGGCGCCATTGTTACATGTAAAAAGTGATTTAATTCCAAGTCGGGGCATCAGTAAAGGGTCAAGAATAAGTTTGCCTATGAGCTGGACTTCAAGAATTCACAGAATTTCCATAGCCAGCTCTGAGGGTAAGGGCATCCCAGGCAACAAAGGGTAAGCAAAGGCCAGGAGGCAGGAAAGCAGGGATGAAGAAGCCATGTGGCAGACGCGGGTGTGGGGGTGAGGTGGGGAGGGTCAGGCTGGAGGTAGGGCCGGCCCAGGGGTGGGGGCCTGGAAGACTTTCAAAAGGAGCTGGACTTTATTTAATAACGGAATAGTGTTCATACACAGAGTAATGACGAATGTGTAGTGCTTCTTTCGTGTCAGGAATTGGTCTAAGGAGTTTATCTATGTACTAACTTAATCTTTATGACAACCTGAGGAAGCGAGTACTGTAATTTTTATTCCCATTCTACCGATGTGGAAACTGAATCCAGAGAGGTCAGGACACTTGTGCGACATCACACTGGATCCCCTGGCCTGGTGAGCTGGACCAGACCCAGGCGGCTGGCTCCAAGGCCCGGGTCCTCCGGGGAACCCAGAGTAGTGGTGACGCGGCTCTGGGCGACTGCGGAGCACACAGACGGCAGTCAGGCTGCCCCGGTAGCTCAGGTGAGAAACAGCAGGGTCGACGCAGGAGAGGGGCGGAGAGAAGGAGGGAGAGACGACAGAGCCCAGGGACTGTAGCGGGGGCACCGTCCTGTGCAGACCGCCCTGCAGCGTTTACCAACGGAGCTCAGAGTGCGTTCCGATGGAGGATGCCCGAGTTCCGCGGCCCCACGTCATAGCCAGGCTCCGCCTCCTTCGCCCTCCCCAGCCTGACTTGGGAAGGTTGATGCATGTATGACCCCCGTCCCTTAGCGTCTGGTGTGAGGGATAAACGGATGAGTGAGAGATGAATTGGAGGTGTCTTGTTCGCGGGTGGCATGGATGAGTGCCATCATCGATGCGACCCAGCACAGAGAGGCCGGGGGCGGAAGGACTGACTGACTGCTGGTCTGGGGTGGGTGGGGGGAGAGCTCTGTGAGGCAGACGTGTAGATAGATGCCCAGGAGGTCGTCTGTGGAAGCGCAGCCTGGAGTTTGGGAGCTGGAAATGGCCCTAGCGTAGGCAGGGAGACACTACTTAAAGTCACGGAGGAGGCGTGGGGTGACGCACGTGGGCTGGGTCCCCATGCCTGCAGTGGACAGGGGGCTCATTTCCATCCGTTGTAGTCATTCCGTCGGATCCCGTCCTGCTCAGCAGGCTGGAACTGCACAGGTTTAATCTGAAGAAACTGGTGTTTGTGGCCCCTGGCTGCACATGAAAACCACCCCCGGGGAGTTTTAAAAATGCTGATTCCAGGCTCCCCCTCCATGAATTAAATCAGAATCACCTGGGTGTGGGTGTAATTTTAAAGCTCCCTGTGCCCTGGCAGGCAATCTGAAAGATTACCAACAGCTGGAAAAGGTGTCAGACGATCACGAAAGACACGGAAATGGAAGAGGCGTGCCACCCTCGGTCCTGCAAAGTCTGCGGTGCTGCTGTGACGTTGGGCCGGTTTCGTCACCCCGAGTCTGAGAGAGTCGGACGTTTGCTTTTTCAGGGCAAAGCAAATGACTGGGCCCACGCACGACGCGTGTGACGGTCGAGACCAAGGCTCACCGCCTAGACCCTAAGTGCCGTGTGGGGCCCAGCTCAACCATCTCCTCCAAAGCCAGCGCTGGCCCGCATGCCAGAAGTGTGGCCAAGCCTGCGGTGAGGGAGACGGGGTCGAGGTGCCAGGAGCTGGGTGGAACAGTGATGCTTTGTCACGGGCACACGGAGAACCCAGCTCCTCATCAGAAGGAAGATGGGGACAAAGCAGTCACCGGAGGAAAGCCGAGGGACAGACGGAAGTGTCCCGAGTGACGCGGGCGTGCGGGCTGTGGGTGGCACCGTGCCAGACGGTCTGGTCAGATGGCGTTTCGTTCCCCGTGCAGCAGTGCAGGGAGAGCAGAGTTCACCTGGCTAATTATTTTAAATGATACTCTTTTTGATAAAAATGATAGATGCTCATTGTTGAAAATTTGGAAATTGAAAAAGAATAAAAGACCATCAAAATCACTCAAAATCTTACTGCTCTAGATAACCGCTTTGTTGTGCTTCTTCCTGTTCATTTTCAAATGCGTGCCTATATGGCACTGTGGTTGGCTTCTTGCTGTGTTTATGATTTTGTATAATTGCATTTCTATGTATTTTATTTCATAAATTTTATCATATAATTTTATTTTGAACCAGACGTTATATCATAGGCATTTCTCCATGTCATTAAAATGCCTTTGGAAACACAGTTTTAAATAACTTCATAATTTTGAGCTTGTACGACCGAGATATTGTTCACTCTAGTCATTCTCCCAACCTCGGAGCACTTAGACTTTTCACTTTTTTTTAAAAGATTTTATTTATTTATTTTTAGAGAGGGAAGGGAGGGAGAAAGAGAGAGAGAGAGAGAAACATCAATGTGCGGTTGCTGGGGGTCATGACCTGCAACCCAGGTATGTACCCTGACTGGGAATCGAACCTGCGACACTTTGGTTCCCAGCCCGCGCTCAATCCACTGAGCTATGCCAGCCAGGGCAACTTTTCACTTTTTTATGTTATAAATGATACTTGTATTCTCTGTGTCCAAATTTCAGATTAATTTCTCAGGTCAGATTCCTAAAAGTAGGTAAAGGAGTACGGACCTTTTAAAGATATATTCATAATTTAGGTTAGTTATGTACAATTGGGACTATTAGAAGGAGCTGGGAGGAGCTGTGGAAGTTGAAGAACGTGGTAAACTTGACCTAGCGTCAGGAAGGCAGGACCCAGGGCTCTTGAGGCTCCCTCTTCCTGCTCCCCACCCCGAGTCTGATTGGCTGAAGTCACACCCTAGATGAATCAGCACATAGGGGTCACACACACACACACACACACACACACACGCAAGCACACCAGGGGAGGCATTGTGAGCACAGCATCCACCTAAACTTGTTTCTACTACATGAAGATTCCTAGAAGTAAAATTCCTGGGTCAAAACAGTATGGATATCTTAAAAGTCCTTATTCGAAATAGCCAAATGTCTTGCCACATGCGTACCGATTTATACCCTCATAAGGTCTGTGTGTGTATCACCACCCTGTATCTGGCAAATACATATATTTAATTCGTCCAGAATTGGATAGGTTAAAAAACTATCTCATTTTGTCACTTTGATTTACTTTTCTTTTTTAACTTGCAATGGTTCTGAATGGTAGTGATCACACATTTGTATTTGCCCTTCTGTGAACGGAATCTCTGTTTTTATCATTCACGTATTGATCGGGGTCTCGGTTATGTGAATCACGCAGCGGCACCCCTCTCTACCAAAACTCCTCAACGGGTTCTGAAATCAACCTACAGTTAAGTAAAAGCATTTCTTTCCCTGCAAAAGGTTTCAGTTTATACTACATGTGCCTCTTCAGTGTCCCAGAGATTTGAATCTTGTTCCAAAAGAATGCTTAAGAAAACAAAGTCTCCGTATAAAAGTCTTAAACCATCCCTTTATCGAATATGATTTAAAAGCCTCTGATTTGTGAAGTATTGAGAAATCCCTTTGGCTTGCGTGGGAGTTGGGGACGCTGTCTCTCGTGAGCCGCAGGACGATCAGTACTTGGAGAAGAAAACACTTCTCCTGCAGGCAGAGGGATAAACCTATCACAGATTAGCTCTCCGAGTGCGCAGCCCGGCTGTTTACGGGCCAGTCAAGGAAGGTAATCAGAATTATGGGCTTTTTAATTATCGTGAAATAACTCTTGATGTGCCAAAGCAGGAAGTCTCGGGTTTTATGTTTCTAAAGAAAAATGGTTTGAGGCTAAGCAGCGCTTGGCTCCCCATAACTTGAGATTATCACCTTAATTGGGAGAAGACATCTGTAATAAGATCCTCACCATTAACGATCACTCCGTTACATAAACAAAAGAAGGCCTCAGGGACCCAATGGAAACCAGACCAAAGTCTCCTTTCAGGAGCACATTCCACTCGCTCCTCTGCCCCTCCCGTTCTGTGAGCTGACGTGGCCACAGGGCTCCATTTCATCGTGTTCATCCCAAATGTCCTTTCTGCAGTGGCTCTGATAAGCCCCCCCAAAGACCCCCGCTTGCCAAGTCTGAGGACTCAACACGTTCCTGGTGATTTCCTTCGTTCCTAGAAGCATGATGAGCTCGTCAAACAGCCGACCTTGTTGGGAACAGCCTAGAGATCGGCTCTGTCTGAATCCATGTCCATCACACTCCACGGCTCCGGCTTCTAGCTGCACGGGGCGGAGGAGGGGAGGGGAGCGGAGCAGAGAGGAGCGCTGTGCCTGGGGCGCGCCCTCATCAGCGGGTCCCACCGGGCCGCCCCTTCGGGTCTGGGGTGGGGTGAGGGCAACGCTGGGGACGTTTAATTTAGAGAGGTGTTTTTCTCACACCCAAAAGTGCAGGAAATGAAGGCTTCAGGGTAGGTTCCCACACTCCAGGCGGCTCTCTGCTACCCTGTGTTTATGAACTCCATTTCCCTCGTGGCCACAAGATGGCTGCGGAGCCTCCAAAATCATGTTCCTCACAGCACAGCTTCCCAAACAGAAAGGGAGAGGAGAGAGAAAAAGGCTTTCCTTCTGTGACTGGCTACTTTGTATCAGGGAAAAAAATCTTTCCCAGAAAGTCCAAACTGACTTCCTCTTATATCTATCTCATCACGTCACCTGACTCAGAACTGTCACCTGACTGCCACCGGCTTCACAGGTAAAGTCGAATAGGCCTGTTCTAATTGTTCAGCCGCATGCATCTCCTGGGGCTGAGCATATTGCTTTCTGGACACAACTGAAGCTCTGTTAACAAGGACGGTAGGCAAAGGACTGGCTGCCAGAGAGGCAGCTTCCAGGGACCGGAATGAGTGACACCTGCCATTGACCAGTCACTTTACAAAGTAACCTTCCGTAGGCCGCATGACTTCATATCACACCACTAGAAATGGAGAACCAGGAGAGAGAAATGCGCATGTGGTGGGGTGGGGGCGGAGATTAAGAAAAGGGAAGATCATGTAGACCAAGTCGAAGCGAAGGGGAAGCTTACTAAGCGCTGCTCTGTGCCTGGCACAGTGCTGGGCTGGCGTCGGACTCGGAACCCTGCAGACGTGCGCTGTGGGCCTTCTTGGCAAGGAATCACGTGCTGTGCAGGTGCCACTGAGAGAACCGGAGGAACCAGAACCTTGCTAAGGGCTAAGCTGTGAGGTGAAGAAAAGAATGACCTGGGACACCAGGGGGAGGGCACACCACTGCAGCCCGGAATCTGGAGAGGGCTTCAAGGAAGAGGCGGGTCTGGAGCCGGGTGGGATTCGGAGGAGCAGAGGGCCCCGCTGCAGGTAGGTGTCAGGACACCGCAGATCTCGGGGAAGGGCATGGCAAAGGCGGACAACAGGAATGGATGTGTTGACAGCGGGGAGGGCCTGCCAGTGGAGACACCTGGGTTTGAGGCAGACTGGGGCAGCCACGGGTGGAATCCTTGGAGTGCTCGAGTTCAGAAGCATGTCTCTGGAGCAGAATGGGGTCTGACAAGTGAGTGTTGCTTCATGAACTTTCCTGGAGGAACATCTCAGTTGTTGGCAGCGTGCTCTTGCTGCTGATGCTTGCGGATATGAAGCCCTCGGTTTACCGGTTTGGATGCTATTGAGGAGGGGCGGGGCCCCGCTGCCTCCTTCTGGGGGCGAGTGACCATTCGTCTGTCGCACAATCTTTATTGTGCACGCGGATTGCGCAAAATCAGGCATTCCTTGTATCCTTACATGGCATTACATTAAAAAAAATAGCAATCCTTCCCTGGCTTTCCTTGAAAATCTACATTGACCTTTACTACAGATTTTCTTGAAGGGTACCTAGTAGCCTCTTGAGACATGATCCCAAAGGTTTCCCCTCACAACAGCTGCTGAACCCTGTCCCTCTCTGCCCCCAGAACAACATGCTTCCGTCCTGTCGACTTCCTCCACTCCCCCTTCATCCACATCACACCTTTTCCAAAATCCCGCCCCCCCCGGGTGACGAGAACTCATGTACGAGCCACTTTTCTCTCGTTCCCATCTGGTCCACCGACTTACAGCCTTAATTTTTTTTTATTGTGGTGAAATACGTAAAACATAAAATGTGCCCTTCGACCATATTTAAGCGGACCATTCAGCGGTATTAGCTGCATCCCCAGGGCTGTGCAGCCTCCACCACTGTTGATCTGTGAAGCTGGTTGGCCGCCCGGGGCAGAAACTCTGTGCCCATTGGGTGACACCTCTCCGCTGCCCCCTCCCTCCAGCTGCGGCAACCTCTAGTCAGCATCCCACCTTCCTGAATTTTCTTACTCCAGACATTTTATGTAAGTAGAATCATACAGTATTTGTCCTTTTATGTCTGGCTTCTTTCACTTAGCCTAATGTTTTCCAGGTTCGTCCATGTTGTAGCATGTGCCAACACTTTCTTCCCTCTATGGCTGAATGATATTCCCTTGTGTGTGTGTGCCACATCTGTCTGTCCACTCACACGCGGATGAAAACTTGGATTGATTCTGCCTTTTGGCTCTTGGGGATGATGCTGCTGTGAACGCTGGCATACAGGATCTGTTTACTCCCTCTGAGGAGCTGCTGTGCCCTATAGTAGTTTGACGCTTACCATTCTGAGACCAAAAAGACTGGTTTCCACAGTGACTGCACTGTTTTATATCCCTACTATGAATGTACAAAGGCCCCGATTTATCCATATCCTCACCAACACTGCTTATTTATTTGAAAAAATTTTATCACAGCAATCCAGTAGGTATAAAGGGACATCTCATCATGGTTTTGATTTGAATTTCCCTAATGGCTAATGGTGTTGAGCATCTTTTCATGGGCTCGTTGGCCTTCTGTGGCTCTTCTTTGGAAAATGTCGGTTTAAGTCCTCCGTTTATTGTTTTAATTGAGGTGTGTGTCTTTTGAATTGTAAGAGTTCTTTATGACGTCTGGATATTAAGATACATGATTTGCAAATATTTTCTGCCATCCTGTGGGTCCTTTTTTTATTCTTTTAACAGTGTCCTTGGATGTACAAAAGGTCTTAACGAAGTCCAGTTTATTTATTTAGTTAGTTAGTGGCCTGTGCTTTGGTGTCTTAATTTAAGAAACCATTGCCACATCCAAATTCATGAAGATTTTCCTATTTCCTCTAAGAGTTTTATGGTTTTAACTCTAGATTCAGGTCTTTGACTCCTTTTGGGTGAGGTTTTGGGTGAGGTAAGAGGTCCACTTCTTTTCTTCCGCACACAGACATCCGGTGTTCCCACCACCATTTCCCCAGTGCACGGTCTTGACACCCTTGCTGGAAACGAAATGACCGTGAATGTGAGGGTGGACTTCTGGGCTGTCGGTCTCTATACCTGTCTTTGTGCCAAGACCACTTTGCTCTGATTTCTGTAGCCTGGTAGTGAGTTGAAGTCAGGAAACTGCAGACTGTTAAGTGCAAAGAAGGCCTTGTCCATCTCAGAAAGTCAGGCCTTCTCTCCATGTTAGGAGTTGTGTCTGCACTGAGTACCAGTACCCCTGCCCGCCTGGAGTCTCTCTCCTTGCTCCAGGTTTGACCCTCGCTTAGGTTGCCGTTGGGGCTGGGTAAGGCCATCATTTATGAGTCTTGGCAGGGGCGGGACCAAGCGGAAGCCTGGAATGAACCCTCTTAAGTTCTTTCCACAGGAGCTAGTTTCTTGTTTTGTCTTGTTTTTCAGATAGAGTTGAGGCATGGAGGGTCCAGAGCAATCCCAAATAAGGGGGCAAATATTAATGAGAGGACTCGAGCGTGTGTCTGGTTCCAAACAGGAGTCTGGAAACCACTTCAGATTTCACCGCAGACAGAAGTGAATTCAGAGAGCAGTTACCGTGAGGAAACCAAAGAATGCAGACAACTTAAAGGTGAGAAAGGGCAGGAGACCCACTGCCGCGCTCCACATGCCGTGGGCACGAGGAAGAAGCACTGGTATTCAGGCCCAGGGATCGGGACCGCCCCGCGGCAGGCAGGAGTGGAGTCCCCGGGCGAGGGGAGGTGCGGTCTCTGCAGGAAAAGCCCCCGAGCCAGGCAGGAAAGGGAGGGACCCCTCATTCCTCCCCTGGCTCCACCCCGCCACCGGCTGAACCCAGGCAGAGGCAGTCACTGGTTGGGGACCTGGGGAAATGCAGTCTGCCAGAGCCCTTCCCGTTCTCACTGCCCCTCCCCAACCCCCTTAGGTGATGCAGACCAGAGCAGAAAGGGATGCAGAATGGATCCGAGGCTGTATATATATATTTATAGGCCCAGGAACTGCACACAAGAAAAGGGAGGCCCTCCTAATATTATTGGAGGGCAGGCATCTGAATTGGAGTGTGCTATTGAAAAAAAAATGACAATAGTAGCAAGAGGGCTGAGTATATATGCAAGGCAAACTAGTAGGCTCTTTGCTGCTGTCTGGTTTAAAGTCATGAAAAGGCCCAGTGATGTCAATGTGATTGAACAGTGGTAAAGACAGGAAGAATGAGACTCAGCGGAGAGGCCTGTCCCAGCCTGTCACAGGCAGAGCCGGAACTGGCAGCCGGGCACATTTCTCTCCCCCAGGTCTGTGCTCCTAACCCTGGTGCTCGAGGCTTCCCAGCAAAGAAAAGCAAGATTAACAGTTCTCTGAGGCAGAAAGCAGTTTTCATGCTGCTGCTGCTGCTGCTGCTGGCTGCCGTCTGGCTGATTGTGGCCCCCAGGCAGCCAGGAAAATACACTGAGAGGCCCGAGGGCAGCCTGGCCTGGCAGCAGGCTGCAGGGATGGGAGATTTGCGGGGGGCGGGGGGGTTCTCAGATGCCTCATGTAGTGTTTGACTCACATGCATGGCTTCTCCATGCCTCCAACCTCTGGTAATCAGTTTTCCAGAATGAAAACTCCCTGCATGAAATTCTCCCTGTGGCTGATGACTTCCGGAGTCCTTAAGGAATGAGGCCAGGTGATTCACACAGTGAGTCCTGGGTGAAGGGAAGTGTGCTCATCTAGTGAGGAAGTCAGGTGCAGTTCAACAGGATCTGGGCCCCTACCCACCCCTCTTCCACGTTTCTAACTTTGCTTCCAGGACTGGCTCACTGGCTTCAGCAACACTGACCCATTTGCTTTCGCTTGGATGCGTTCAGCGTGATCCTACCACTGGGCCTCACGTGTACCATTGCGACTGCCTGTAACACCTCTTGCTTACACGTCCGCTGTATTCTCTTCCTCGTCTCTTTTAGGCGCTTTGCTCAAAAGTCACACATAGCAGCGAGGCCTTCCCTAGTTATTAAATTATGAAAATAACAAACATTCTTCTCTGCTTCATTTCACCCCTCTGACTTTTCTCTATAGCATTTATCCCCTACCCCAAAAGAGTTCTCAAAATCTCGCAGGTATTAGAAGCACCTGGGTGAGGTGGGGAGACACATCCAAATCCAGATTCCTGGCCCCCCTCTCTGTGTCTGGTTCAGAAGGTCTGGGGTGGGGCCTGAGAACTGGCATTTTTCAGAAGTTCTCATGTGCTAAGGCTGATAGTGATCCAGGACTACACTCTGAGAATCACTGCCCTCTATCTGCCTCGAGTTTGTTGGATTTCGGTTGTTATATCTTTATAGTTTTCATACGGATAGTGTTAGCATTATATTCTCTCTCCATTTTATTTACAATTCCCTTTCCCCTTCAATCAGTCCTATGAGCTTTTTAAAAAGGGGCTTTTGTTTTTCATACTCATTATTCTCTCCTTGTCTTTCTCACTGCTTACACCCCCTCCCTTTCTCATTTGCTTCCTTCCGGTCCGTGCCCGCTGGTAGCCTGCGCCTTCCTCAGCGGGAAGCTGTGCCCCTTCCCCTCCTCCTCGTTTCCGCTCCGTGCGTCCGTCCAGAGCTCGCCCTGCCCTCTAAGCACTGCTTCAGCTGCATCCCCTCCATTTTGAAATGTCATGCTTTGCTGTGTTTTTTTAAAGATTTTATTTATTTATTTTTAGAGAGGGAAGGGAGGGAGGGGGAGAGAGAGAGAGAGAGAGAGATCAATGTGCGGTTGCTGGGGGCCCTGGCCTGCATGCAGCCCAGGTATGTACCCTGACTGGGAATCAAACTTGCAATGATTTGGTTCACAGCCCTAGCTCAGTCCACTAAGCTACACCAGCCAGGGCGCTTTTCTGTGTTTTTAAATAACTTCTTATTTGCTTAACACCCAAAAGTTGTTCTGTTAGACCTCTTTTTGGTTTCCAGACATATGGAATGTTTTTTAAAGCTGTCATTTTGTAGATTTTTAATTTGATTGCCGTGTGGTCAGAGAACTTAGCCTGCATGATGGTAATGCCTCGGGATGTCTTGACTCTTTTTTTTGTAACCAAGAACATGTCCAATGTTTGTAACATTTCCTATGAGCGTGAAAGAACATGAGTTTTGTTTCTTGGGGATGAAGATGCATATATACATTAACATATTTAATATACGGGGTGGGCAAAAGTAGGTTTACAGTTGTTTGTATGGAAAAAGACATGCAAGTTATACTTACTTCAATAGTTTTATTAACTCTGTTTTGTCTATTCAAAACTGTAAACCTACGTTTGCACCCTGTACATTTTAGCGCTTACATTAATGTACTAGTGCTTGTCAATCGTGTCATTAAAGCCTGTCCACGTGGTTGTTGCTCGTCTGCTTGGCCCGTTATTTCCTGCTCTCTGTTCGCTCTCGCTTTTCCTTCCGAGACTCCTTCTAGAATGATGGTACCCCTTCTCTCTCTTCACTCTTCTCTCCTTCTTTTCATCCTTTAGCTTTTCCTGATTTCTGCTGGGACAGTCTTTCGTCTGAACATCTAGCTTCCAAATTCACGCTTTGTACCACTGTCTCCTGGCCCACAGTAAGGATGGCCGGAGAGATGGGGCCAGGGAATGTGAGGAGGGGGGTAGATAACATGAATAAAAGCTCTTTCTCCGCCCTGGCTGGTGTAGCTCAGTGGATTGAGCGCGGGCTGCGAACCAAAGTGTCACAGGTTCGATTCCCAGTCAGGGTACATGCCTGGGTTGCAGGCCACGGCCCCCAGCAACCGCACATTGATGTTTCTCTCTCTCTCTCTCTTTCTTCCTCCCTTCCCTCTCTAAAAATAAATAAACGAAATCTTTAAAAAAAAGAAAAAGCTCTTTTTCCAAGGCTGGCTGGTGCTTCAGCTGGGCTCCAGGCTCTCTCTAGCTTAGGGTTACCAACATTTCCCCCCCTGCGTACCCCCAGCCAGCTGGGTCCCAGTGGAGACTCTGCCCAAGGGTTTCTCACAAGGCTTGTGTCGTTTGGCTGAGAACACTTGAGATCCATCCGCTCCCCCACCTCTCCTGTAGCATCTGCAGCCCCAGGATCCGCGTGGGGCCGGCCGGCCATGCACGGCCATCTCATGTCCGTGCAGGCCTGTCTGTGGGTCCCAGCGCACAGTCCTTGCAGCCACTGCTTGTCTTAATTTTATTCACTTCATAGCAACGCAAGAAGGAAAATACCAAGGGGGTGGGGGTCATTTTATTAGCAACAAATGTCTGTCGATATTAATTCACCCCGTGCGTGATACAAGAGTGAGATAAGTGCCAAACTATTATATTCAGTTTCAATAACAGGAACAGCAAAGAGGAACTGAAATTTTTGGCTAGTAGAGTAGCCACGTTTTCTCAGCAAACTTGACCTGCTGAAGTTCAGAGGTCTGGCGTGGAAAACTCCAACAGAGGTTGCGACAAGGACTGACTCTGGGAGGACACATTTCTCAGGATGAATTCCTCAGGATTTTGGCCTGGTGGTTTCTTCACAGAGTTGTTGGTCTTTACCAATAAAAAAGTATAGGACACCCAGTTAAATCTGAAAAATAGCTGTGGCTGCCAAATTTTGGTAATTTATTAAAAAATAGCTGAATACAGGGCATTTAAGGAGTCCTGATGAAATCGATTTTTGACACAGGATAGGTCATTAAATACAGGATAGACCCTGTACACACAGGTCACCTGGCAACTCTATTTTTCAGTCCACTAGCACGATGGACTTGCACAGGGCCAATGCATGCTCACCGTCATAATGAGACAGGCCTTCCTTCCAAAAGTGTGACCCGTGACGTTGTGGGGGAGAACATTTGGAATTGGGACCCTTTGGGAAATTCCAGGACAAGTGTTTACACAACAAAAGGCTTTCTGGACAGCAGAGATCCTCACCCCTGGGTATGCACCCGCATTCCTTGGGGATTGGGCTCCCGGATAAAATACAGGACGTCCAGTTAGATTCCAATTTCAGATGAACACAAATAATCTCTCAATGTAAGTATGTTCCAAACACTGCATAAAGTATACTTATAGTAAAAAGAAATATTTTGTTTATCCGAAATTCAAATTTAACTGGGTATCCTGTAACTTCACTTGCTAAACCTGGCAGCCATACCTGGGGAGCTTTTGACACATACCCTTGCCTGGGCCACCCCTGCGACAATTGACTGAAAACCTGGTGGTGGGCCCATCCCTTCGTCCAGTTAAGAATCTCCCCAGACGACCCTAATGTGCAACCGGGGTTGACAGTCCCTTCTCCAGAGTTTCAAGCAGATCTTCTCAAGTTCAGATTTTCATGTGAATCACCTGGGACTTCAGGGAAGCCACGGGCCAGGTCAGTCGAGGTCCGTGGCACCAGGGTAGGGCAGACTTCCCGCGGCGTTCCGGAGGCCTCTGCTCTTTCCAGCATCCAACTCCTGGGCTGGATCGTGCGGTGTCCATTGTACACGCATGCATGCACACGCAGCACGCTCTCTGTTTTCATCTGTTAGGGAAAGTCCAAAAGCTTGGGTCCCCGTGCAGATTACCAAGGGAACTTTGGCTGTCCCTCTGAAGTTGCTTAGCCCAGATTGCAGTCGTTAAGGGCGGACACTCGGCAAGGAGCTGTCACTGGTGAACGCTGTCAAGTGTGGAAACTCGAGCATAATTGTTCCGAAAGCTGCCACGTACCACAGTCACCAGAACCACCCTCCGGAGAGTACTCCAGAGAACCGGGACCAGGCGGGGCCCTGCCCTTGGCCCCCCAAATGGGTGGGGGCAGCATGGTTGCTTAGACAATAAGATTTGAGTCCCATCTCAGTGTTGCCACCTAACAGTGGTGCGACATTATCCAGGATGCTTGACTGGCCTGCCTCAGTTTCCTACGCTAGAAATTGGGCCAGTTACACTCCAGAGGGCTGCTGAGGGGCAATGAGAGATGCGGGGCAGCACCCAGCACAGTGCTTGGCACAGGGCAGCTGCCCCAGCGTCAATGTTAGCCAGCTCTGCCCCCAGGGAGAGATTCTGTTTCCATGACAACTTATTGACCAGTTCTTACTCTCAGACACAGCTCTGAGGCATGAAGGCGGCAGAAAGCAGCAAAGGCAGGCAGCTGCGAGGCTGTGCAGCAGCAGCCCAGCTCATGTTCTTGAAGATCCGCATTCAGAGCCGACTGTTTCTCAGGGTAGCGTATAAGGTCCATCCACATAACATGAAAAGTAGAGATGCTTATTGAAGAAGATACGAGATACAAGAAACACTGTACACAGGACAATGATGCCTCAGTCCGCTTCAAAGTAGGCACCTTGGGACCTCACACAGTCCTCCCGATTGCCTTTAGTCATATTTTCCTGAATCTCATCCATGGTCTGAAATCTCTTCCCTTTCAAAGGTGATTTTACTTTTGGGAAAAGCCAGAAGCCACAGGGCACCAAATCTGGGCTGTAGGGGGGCTGAGTCACCTGGGTGATTTGATGTTTTGCAAAAAACTCTGCACAAGATGTGATGCATGAGTGGGTACATTGTTATGATAAAGCTACCAATCACCAGTTGCTCATAGCTGCCGCCTTCTGAATCATCTGAATAGTTTCCATGGAGGAATGAGCAAGCTTAGAGCAAAATTTGATGCAAATTCATTGCTGTACTCACTCAGTCATTTTAAATGTGACGACCACACAGTGCACATGCTCACTCAATGGCATCTACCGCCCCACTGACTAGTGCAGTGAAGTTGGCATTGTTCACACATGCACACTCCACTCCACTCTGCGTGGCTGCCAGGTTACATTGGACAAAATGTTCTCATTATTTTAACAGTGGCTGTGTTTTATTTGGACAGACCTCTCATTTCAATAACACAAAACAAATCGCACAAAAATACACACACACCCCCCTTGAAAAAGTATTTACTGTGCATTTTACCAGAAGCTGACTGAACCATTGAAAGAACGTTGAAATGAAAAGCTACTTCTGAAACATCTCTTCATGCTCAGAACCATTTGGGCGCATTATTGGTGTTGTCGTTCTTAATCCGGAGGCGCTCTGCCGTGCCCACGTGAGTGACTGCTAAGGAAATGCTCGGGCTGGCTGAGCAGGAATATCACTGCCAGCTGCCCCCCATGTCTGCCCACTCCAGACTAATGACCACTTGGGAGCATCAAGAAATGCCACTTACCTGATGCACCACACAGAAGGGCACCCAGTGAACTAATTATTTCACACAATGCGACAAGTGTGCAGACGTGAAATTTTTCAGAGGCTGGGATGCCCTGATTTGATTTGTACTTAATGATTGAGAAAACGAATTCAACTCCTCATTCTTACACTAGAAAGTGGCGGGGAATTTGTCCACCCAACCAGGGTGACCAGACATAGAGTGTACCATTTTCGTGCGTGCTGACCAGATTTGTACAATCCAGGCTCAGTGTATTTCGGGGTGTGTGTACGCATATATGGGTACATGCCAGACCTGCAGTTTCCAACCTTTTCATCTCATGGAGCATGTAAAATAATTACTAAAATTCTGTGGTTCACCAAAAATATTTATTTTTGTCAATCTGACAAGAAAAATAGATATAATGTTGACTCATTCACACCCAGCAGTGACTGTTGCGTTGGCTGTTGTCATCATTTATTTGGCGGTCCGAGGGGAAAGAGGGCAGTGACCCGGACCGAACAGTCAGGCACTGCGTGTGTTAAACGTTCCTGCAGCACTCAGGTGGAAAGTCGCTGTGCTGGAGTGTGAATAGAAACTACATATGTACCTAATGTCTGTTAAATCCATCGTGCTATGAAATATCTTTTTCTCTGTATGTACATATAGCTCTCTCTACATGTGTATACACACACACACATACACTTTACAATCCTAAAAGTGAAATGATTATGGAATATTCGATGACAAGGGGAGATAGTAAAGTAAGAAGTTGAAACACAGATGTAAAACAATATTAGAGTCTGATCCTAGCTTTGTAACATTACGCACACGGGAAAACATACAAAGCAAAAATTAGGATACGTAACAACAGCTGTTTGTATCTGGGCGGTTGGATTACTGGTGATGCTGTTTTCTTCAGGAGTTTTGGTATTTTTTATATTTCCTTCAATGTTTTATATTTCATAATCCAGAAGAAAAATCCCACCATGAGTACTATCTGGGGGAAATGACATAGAAATGCTGGTGTTTTCTGTGGCTGTGGGGCTGTCCGCTGCCTTGCCTTCTCGGTTTTGTGGCTGAGGCCTCGGTTTCCTCGACTGGCCAGCGTGCTGGCGGAGCTCGAAGGGTCACCAGTGAAGAAGCACAGGCCTGACCGGCCCTGGGCTTTGCTCCTCAAAGGTGACATGGATGAAGTGACCCGCGAGGCCCGTGGCCTGAGCCCCGAGGGGCCCGCGCTTGCCCGATGGGGCCGCGGTCGCCGTGTTGAAAGGCTTCTCGGTTTTCGGACACGGCCCAGCACGTTCCCTGGGCCCCGCGGACTGTGCGGCTGTCTTGCGTGCACCTCTGACCTCTCGGAAGGGGAGTCAAAAGTTGAAAAGAAAACCAAAATAGGTAAAACAACAGTTCGGTTCTCCACTGCTTCAACGGTCTGGTCTGCAAGAGCGCCCCCGGGGGGAGTTTGTGCAGACGGAATGCTGGGTTCCCCCGTTTCTGTTCAGTGAGAACAAAGGGGACCAAGCCCCGCAGCAGCTGCTGGTGGCTGCACGCAGCTTGCGAACCCACACGTTCATTCGTCCTCCTTCCGTGACGTCTCCTCCCCTTTCCCTGACGTCTCTTCCTCCCTCCGTGACGTCTCCTCCCCCTTCTGTGACGTCTCATCCCCCTTCTGTGACGTCTCATCCCCCTTCTGTGACGTCTCGTCCCCTTCCGTGACGTCTCGTCCCCCTTCCCTGACGTCTCCACCCCCTCCCGTGACGTCGTGGCTCCGGAGCGTGGCTGGGCGGGGGGACTTCCCTGGCCAAGTGCTCCCCGAGTGGGGACCGTGGGGGCCCATGCACGCCCCGTTGTCAAAGATTTCCGAGTGACCCCGTGTGTCGGCTGGGGGAAGGACTGCCCTGCCCTCCACTTTCTAGGCTCTGTGCCTCTCGGATTGATGACTTACGACAAGGCCCTTTGTTCCTTGTTTGTTCAAACAATTGCACTCAACCCTCAAAAGTGCCATCGATAAAATGCACCTGCTCTGTTGGGTCGGGGGGCCCTTCGAAGGAAAAGAGAGGGGTTTGCATTTTATCTGGGATTACGGTTAAGGCAACTGAATGTTTACAGCAGAAGAGGAACAGGCTCATTATTGACTCTGTCTTTTGCTACAAGAGGCAGAAAAACATCAGGAAAGTCGCCCCCATGACAGCTGATGTTTTTGGTTTGCAACACACTTTAAACTGTGTTTCCGACCTTGTTATCAGCCAAAGCACAAGCCTCCTGTGCGTGCCGGCCCGCATTCGTGGCCTTCTGCTGCAGGCCAGGCTCTCTCGGACGGAGCCTGGGAGACTGTGGGGCTCAGCGGTCAGCTCCCGCCTGGCTGCCCGCGTTCCCCACTGAGCCCCGGCCTGACACCTCCGCGCGGGCTCAGCTCCGGAGCGCTGGCCTTGGTCACAGCCTGCCCTGGTTAGTCTTGGTCTCGCTGGACCCTGTCGCAGGAAGGGGGCTTCTCTGATTACAAAGTACCATCCGACCTCAGCTGTCGAAACCCGGTTGTTTCGCACCTGCTTCGTGGTTCTGAGCGGCCCGTGTGTTTGATGAGCTGCTCACTTCATAAATTCTCCCCTCTGCAGTGCTCAGCACTCGGCCGCCACTCCGCCCGGTGCCCCCACGCAGCCTCCGGCAGCGCCCGGAGGCCACTTGGAAAGCCGCTGTTTCCATTAAGATTCCCCAACAATGATTTTACATCTGTCTGAAAACCTGCAGCAGCGTAACGGACAGAGGATAGAAACTGGATCCTGATAAAACCAGCCCGACCTGCTGCGGGACTGCTGTGGCCTTCCCTGCACGCTCCCGCGTGCCCGAGAGCCGGCCGGGACGGCACGCAGTTGCCTTCTTCCTCAAGTCCAAGTGGAGACCGGGCCCCGCTTCTCCTCTCTGCTTGGGGATTTGTTTGTTCCCCTTCGTGAAATCATTGCCTGGGTTCTTTCCCCCTCAAAGGTTTTTCAACGCCACGAATTGCTGGAAATGACAAAATGCCAGGAGCTCCAGGGCCCTTCTGTTATTCGAGGGCCGGCCCCAACCAGGAAACCCTTCCAGCCTGGGAAGGAGCCACATCTCAGGTGTCCAGCCCTCGCCAGCCTTGCCGAGGGCAGTGCTGCCGTCCTCCCTGTGTCTCCCGGCTGAAGAAGAGCCTCCTCTCTGCGGGTTCAGACAGATCAGCGTCGACTCTGCTCCACTCTCTGAAACAGTGTTCGTAGCCCGTGCAGGCTGCGGTGTCTGACTACAGCCGCGGTGCTCACGGGTGGGCGTCTGGTTGTGCGTGTGCGCTCGGTGTAGACCGACAGTGCAGGGAACTGTCCCCATCATAAACTCGGGTACATCTGCGACCCAGTGGGGAGCTCAGAGGGTGAACAGTCACCAGCACAGCACTGGGCTTCTGGTGGAACCGCCGCTCTCTGTTTGGAGGTGCCTTTTCTGGCCCCTCGCACGTCTTCGCAGCTCCTTCCAGAGAGAGCGAGAGAGGCAAGGGCACAGGCTCACTGTTCAGGTGGAGTAGGCCAGGCCTGGGAAAACCTGGTCCTGATGCCTCCCCTCCTGGTTAGCCCTTACCAGGGCTCGGGCCCAGCAGGCACAGGGAGCACTTGCTCCCAGCCCATCCGTGCGTCACCCCGGCTCTGTGCCCTCCCAGCCAGTGGGGAAAAGGTGCCCACATCCTGACAGGGATCATGGCTCTCCCCTGGGATTGGCTTCACTTGTTTCAATCCAGGCTTTGTCTGCCTTCTGCCTGACTATGTCCAGTTAGGACTTGACCTTGGAGCTTCATCAGGGTCCCCTGTGGGTCGCTCGCTTAGATTCACCTCCCTGGCTCCTCCTGCCCTGGACCAGCCCTTTGGACCCAGAACCTATCCTCGCTGTAGCTGCTGGGATCGGCTTTGGACCACTTGGTGCGCGGTTCAGGGGAGAGGAAGGAAGTGTGTGTTCCTTCTCCGGCGTGAGGAGTGGCTGTTCTCTTCTTATTGCTACGGCCACCAGCGGGGGAAGCGGCTTTGAAGACCTTGCTCTCCTGGTAACAGCTGCCCAGCTGCCTTCCGCCCCCATCATGGCCCTTCCCAGAGGTCCCTGTGCCAGCACTGTCTGTCTCCCTAACTGTCACCGTGCCTGTCATCAGTGGGGAAGTATACTTTGCAGCAGTGGCTGCAGCCCACTGGCTGTGAGTCTTCACCCACCGCTCATGCCGCTCTTGAAACCCCCTCTCTTTGGGCCATTAGGAGATAAAGCCTTGGGAGGCACCCCAATACAACACCTCGGGGTTCAGGTTGCACTGCTCCAGCCGAAGGGCCAAGCGGGCAGAGCCACCCGAGAGGTTCTTTCCAACTCAGCATCGCAGGCCCTTTCTTGGCCTCTCCCCCGAGGTCCCAGGTCTCACGTGGTGGATCATTCATTTCTACCTGCTGAGAGAGGCACAGTTCCAGTCCTCCTGAGGGGCACAGCTCAGCACTCCCAAAATTTTTTAAAAGATTTTATTTATTTATTTTTAGGGAGGGAATGGAGGGAGAAAGAGAGAGAGAGAAACATCAATGTGCGGTTGCTGGGGGTCATGGCCTGCAACCCAGGCATGTACCCTGACTGGGAATCGAACCTGCGATGCTTTGGTTCACAGCCAGTGCACCCCAACGCTTCTCAAATAAGCTAAGGGGCCTTGCTGCCAAGATCCTCTTCGGTAAGAGCTGCTGCCTGTGTCCTCCAGAATGATTGCTTCTGTCACGCGAGGCTAAATTTCCCTTTCTGCCCCCCTGCTGCCCTCACTGGGGTGTAAACGTGAGCAGCCTCTGGGGCGTATGGCCCGAGGTCCAGAAGGTGGCCGGGCTCAGACACTCATTCCAGGCTTGATAGGAATTCTCAAGCGTTAGGGCGCTGGACTCACTCTTCTCCTGTTGTAAGTGAACACATTCCTTTATTTGTTCCCGGAGATTCCAATACAGAGTTCCGAAGCAGGGCAGGCAGCGGGCAATGAGCAAGCCGCTTTCCCTCCCAAGTGACTCTGAGGCAGGTAGCTCAGACATCATTTTGAGGAACAATGTTTTATAGTCTTTGAACTATATCCTTATTTTAAAAATAAACACCAGGTAGCGTTATTAAATATCAAATTAATAAGTAGTGATTGCATTGTAAGTTGCTGAGTTCACTAAGATTTCGGAGAAGTCTGAAACTCTTCCTTGGGCTGAGGGGTCTCCTCTCCACTTGGCGCGTAGATCTCTGGGACTCGAGAGAGCAGGAGGTGTGAAACGGCTAAAACCTAACTGCATCCGGGACATTCAGCGCCGTCGGGACATCATGCAGAAGTGGTGGAGAACCTTCTCTCCAGGTAACCTGGAAAGCTTTTCAAGTTTTGGTTTCACCAAACCTTTTCAAGGAAGGGTGAAACCTTTTCTCCTGTTTGGGATGCTCTGACTGGGTGCACAGAACTGGCATTTTGGGTGTCCCCGGAGAGGTGCCGACAAGGAGGTGGACAGTCTTTTGCTAGAGTCTCCGAAACTGCAGTGAAGAGCCAACCGGGAGAGACGTGCCATTTGTATTAAGACCCCCTGGGCAACACGGACGAGGACAAGTGCTGGCAAGAACACGGAGGAAGCGGGACCCCCGTACATTGCCGGCAGGACTATGACACGGTGTGTGTGCTCTGGAAAACGGTTCGGCAGGTCCTCAAAATGCTAATCGTAGAATCACCAGATCACATAGCATTCCACTCCTAGTAGTCTGCACAAAGCAAATGAAAAGATGTTCACACGAAGTCTCTCCTATGAATGCTCAGAGCAGCATAATTTACAGTAGCTCAAAAATGGAAACAACCCAAATGGCCCATTAAGTGATGACTGGATAAACAAAATGGGATGTGTTCATACCATCGAATATTATTCAATGACAAAAAGGAATGAAGCACCGACCCACGCCACGCTGTGGATGAACCTTAAAAGCACGATGTTTGAAGAAGCCAGTCACAGAAGGCCATGCGTTGACTGGGCAGCTCTACAGGGCAGATTAGATCGGAGGAGATTAATGGTTGCTTAGGACTGGGGTTGGAGGGCCCGGAGAGTGATTTTTTTTTTAATACATTTTATTGATTATGCTATTACAGTTGTCCCATTTCCCCCTTCACTCCCCTCCACCCTGTACCCCCTCTCCCACCCACGTTCTCCCCCTTTAGTCCATGTCCATGTGTCATACTTATGAGTTCTTTAGCTTCTACATTTCCCGTACTATTATTGCCCTCCCCCTATCTATTTTCAACCTACATTCTATGCTACTTATTCTCTATACCTTTTCCCCCTCTCTCCTCCTCCCACCCCTACTGCTATCCCCCCATGTGCCCTCCATTTCTGTGGTTCTGTTCCTATTCTAGTTGTTTACTTAGTTTCTTTTGGTTTTGCTTTAGGTGTGGTTGTTAATATTTGTGAGTTTGCTGTCCTTTTACTATACATGTCTTTATCTTCTTTTCTTAGATAAGTCCCTTTAGCATTTCATAAAGTAAGGGCTTGGTGGTGATGAACTCCTTTAATTTGACCTTATCTGAGAAGCACTTTATCTTCCCTTCCATTCTAAATGAGAGCTTTGCTGGATAGAGCAATCTGGGATGTAGGTCCTTGTCTTTCATGACTTGGAATATTTCTTTCCAGCCCCTTCTTGCCTGTAAGGTCTCTTTTGAGAAATCAGCTGACAGTCTGATGGGAACTCCTTTGTAGGTGACTGTCCCCTTATCTCTTGCTGCTTCTAGGATTCTCTCCTTCGTTTTTACCTTGGCTAATGTAATTATGATGTGCCTTGGTGTGTTTCTTCTTGGATCCAACTTCTTTGGGGCTCTCTGCGCTCCTTGGATTTCTTGGAAGACTGTTCCCTTTGCCAGTTTGGGGAAGTTCTCCTTTATTATTTGTTCAAATAACTTTTCCACTTGTTGGTCCTCCCCTTCTGGTACCCCTATAATTCGGATGTTGGAACGTTTAAAGGTGTCCTTGATGGTCTTAAGCTTTTCTTCGATTTTTTGAATTCTTATTTCATCATGCTTTCCTGCTTGGTTGATTCTATCTTCCTTCTGGTCCACTGTGTTGTTTTGAGACTCAGATTCCTTCCTTTCACAATTGGCTCTCCTCCGTGTGTCTTCCTGCATCTCTTTTATGGTAATCTGCATTTTTTCATGTAATTTGCATCCAAAATCAACCAGTTCCGTGAGCTTCCTGATCACCAGTATTTTGAACTGTGCATCTGATAGATTGGCTATTTCTTGGTCACTCAAAATGATGAGTCCTGGGGGACTGATCTGTTCTGCTGGAAACATATCTTATGTCTTTCCCTGTCTCTCCTATTATTTTATTTATTTATTTATTCTCCGGTCTGGTCGCTCTTGTTACGTTGGGGGGCGGAGCCTTAGGTGTTCACCGGGGCTGGGCGCCCCAGTCGCTACATTGTGACGTTGGATGTGGGGGTAGGGGCGGGAGTGGGAACAGGAGGGATCAATGGCAACCGTTCCATTCTCCTGGAGTCAGACACTTCCCTGGGCTTCTGGGCCGTGAGCTCTGCCCTGGTCCACAATCGCTGCCCCACTGATTCCCCCAGCCGCTGCTTGCGTGCTCAGGGATCACCGCTGCACCGCTGCGCTCTTGCGCCCTGGATTGCTGTCGCGCTGATTTTGCGCCAAATTTCCCCCGACCTACGCGCGCCGGCAACCCGCGCCAGCCCCGCGCCCGCTCGGCTCGTCGTCCCCTACCAGTCTGGATGTACGGGTCTACTTTAACTTCTTGGCTGTCCGACTTCCATTTAGATAAATCCTCTGACAGTTCTGATATTATGACTGCAAATCATTGTTGTAAATTATTGTTGTTCTGTTCTTGGTTGTGCGAGGAAGTATGGTGCGTCCACCTATTCCTCCATCTTGCCGGAAGTCCCGGAGAGTGATTTTAATGGGTATGGGGTTGCTTTCGGGGATGGTGGTGTTTGCACCACTCTGAACGTTCGAAAAATCATTGCAAAATGGTTGGATTTTCCAGTGTGCAAATTATCTCTCAGTGAAGCTGCTTTAAAAAAAAAAAAAGACTCTCTGAACTGAAAAAAAATAGTCATTTTAAATGTAGACTCATAATAAAAAATCACAAGGGCACACCCTCCAAAATGGAAATGCCGATGAAGGCAGGGCTGCGTAGCTTTGCCCAGGGCTTTGATTTGATGCTGGTTAAAGATTCTGCCAGGTAACGACAGGTTCACTGCTGGTCCAGGAGAGCAAGTTATCTGGTGACAGGCCTCCTGCACGGAGAGGCTCCATGTCCCTGAGCGCCTGGACCCCCGGCCCGGGGGCGGGCGGGGGGGGGCGGGGAGGCGCCCACTGCAGCTCCAGCACACACTTGGGGGCGGAGTCTCGCGGCCCCGGGCAGAGCTGGGAGTGCTTTGCCTCTGACCAGATAGCTAAATCTGGCCCAGGCAACCAGCCATGACCCCAAGAGGATCTTTGTAAAAACTATGTTACTTGTATAAAAACCTTTCCATTTTGAAAAATCGCTCCATGTCCACCTGTATTTGTAACTTTATTTGGACCATTTGGCTGGAAAATGGATGGAATTTTTCAACATGACCATTTTACAGTTTGAAAGATAAACTTTTTAAACTCTTATTCAAATATTCCACTTGTTGTTAAGATTCCGCCCAGGAAAGCCGAGCTTCACCCCGAGAGTTGCTTATACCGTCTTCCATCGTTCGCTCTGGGCGTTGCCATCACCTGAGAAACGGAAGCTCTCCAGCTGCGATCTCAAACTCTTGGGGCTTGTGACATCCTGTCTGCCTTCAGTGTCATGAAATTCCCCTCCTCCTCATCAAGGAACACGGATGTGTCTGAATTCTAAGCCTCGGCTCTATCACTAAACTGTGCGTGCTGTTGAGCAAATACCGATCAAAAACTAAACAGTGCTGGTCTGGACTCTAGGGAGTCCTTGGTTCAACCCTTTTGTTCTCCTTTGGAAGATTACGAGTCACGTCAAAAGCCAGTTATGTCAGGCCTCAGTGGGTCCTTCTTTAAAATGGGATGGATAATATTTTCCCTCCATCGTTGTTACTGCTTCATCCACAGAACTGTGGTAAGGATGAATGAAGTAAGATCATCTAGGTAGGTGTGTTTTGAAAAGGAACTTTAGAAAAGATAGATAAATAATATTTTTAATAAAAACATGCAAACGCAAATGAGTTTATTCGGAGAAAGTTCGTGTCTCCACCGAGGAGGTCTGAGGCCCGAGGTGGGGCCGCGTCCTCGGAGTGGGCACCTGCCGTGCCCCCTCTGGTGCACGGGGTCCGATAGGCTGAGGCCGAAGAGCTGATTCAGTCTCTCAAGTCCAGAAGGAAAACTGGACTTGATAAACTGTGTTTCCACTCATCTCCTAAATATCCACCAGCTGTGTAGGTGTTCGCCGAGATGGGTTTGTAAGAACTGGAGCCGTGACGGAAGAGCTGGGATGTGATTTCCTAAACAGGAAGGAGAAGGCTGAGCGTGGTGGTGCTGAGCCCCCTGCCCAGGGTGCGAGTCACCACACGCGAGGCAGCCCCGGGGGCGGGGCGTTGAGACCAGGCAAAGAGCCGGCTCCAGAGAATGATACCCGCAGGTTTGAAATAAATGTAAAGTATTGATCTGAATATGAGGAGATGGGATGCTTTAGACTTTCTTGGTTTTAATTTCATCTGAGGGCCTATCTCTGAGGACTGTGTGATGCTAGGGTGGCGGTGACAGATTTCCAAGCCAATGCCCTCATGTCAGTTATGTCAGATTTTCCTGTCACTAAGCGGGGCGACGTGTCTTAGGAAGAAGTCAGGCTAAGGGACTGCGGGGACACACACAGAAAGTCCCAGGTGGAAAGCACCGTGAACAAACTCGAGTGAAGCTGGCACCGCACCAGAATGCATACCTCTGGTTGTGCCCGTGAAAGGAAACTGGGATGCGTCTGTCGTGTCAGTGGCTAGTTCCCCGCAGAGGAGCAAGGAAGAGTGAATTGCCAAAATGTGACTCTGCCTCCAGCGAAGGGAGATAAAAGCAGTTGTTCTGGTAGACTTTCCGCCAAGCTGAGGGAGGTTCAGAATTAGACTGTTGTGTTTACATGCTAAAGCCCACAACCACGAATGTCTCCAGTTCAAGTGAAGAAAAAAAGTGGAAGTGTCTGCCCAACCCACGCTCTCTCCATCTCTGAGACCGCCTCCTGCCACCATGCACAGGGTTGGGCTCCTGTGACGTCTCCCTATCGTAGAGCCTCTCCTTCACCGTCAAAACTGATTGGGCCAGTGGGGGCACCCAGCCCAGGCTGAACCAATCAGATTTTCTTTTCTCAGAACCCTCGGGGTTCTGAGATGCTGGCCGGGACCGCCTGAACGTCAGAGCCAGACCAGGATGGGAAGTGGGGCCTCGGGCAGAAGCAGAGGAGACTGGTGTGCAGAACGGGAGAACGAGGCAGACAGACGTGGAAACGAGACCGTGTGACCCCACGGAGGTAAGGAAACTGACTCGGTTCTGACAGCTCTACAGTGTCTGGCCGAAGTGCGTATGAGGTTCTAAGATGCACAAATTTACTTAATCCAATTTCAGCGGATTTATAGTATTTTCAGTTTAATAAGCCTTATCCAAAATCTTAGGGAAGTTTGTAGATGAGAAAAGATCAGATGGTTATCTTTATTATAAAATGGGATCGAGAAGGCTCAATCCCTAAAACTTTCTTAAGCATTTGGTTTTAGAAAACTTTATAATACATTTTTAAAATGTCATATGAATAGCATTCACATTATTGCATATAAATGCCACTTGAGCCAGGGAAGGCACCATACTTAACTGCCAGCACAGAAGGGGCTCGCTGAGCGTTTGCTGAATGAACGAATCTCTCTTTGACAGATATTCACTAAGCCCTGTCCCCGTATTAATCTCGCATTTCTAAAACTAATGATTAATGTTCTTGGAAGATTGTTGCATCTTTCATCAACGCATAAATGAAACGTCTTTCTCGATGTCCCAGAACACATGGCCTACACGTGCCACGCAGTCCTCCTTGCATTGTTCCCAAAGAAGAGATTTATTGTCTCATATTAGCCATCGGGAGAGGTGCTGGGCCTTTGAAGACATGGTTTATAGAAAGAACCAGCGGGTGAAGTTCCTCCATGGGAAACTTTTACTTTGGATTTGTTTATTTGCATTGCTGAGATTCTCCAAAGAGATCTCCACGTCCGGTTAAAATGATTCCCTTCATGGTAGAGTCAGACCTGGAGTCGAATCCTGTTCAGTATCTGGGAAGCCGAATTGAATGCCTCTCTAAATGGCCTGACATTTTCCCCAGAATTACCTTGAAGTTGTTAGTGAACACCATCTTGACTTCCCAGGAGGAAGAAAAAGTTGATCTTTACTGGATACCTTCACAATGATTGACCCCATCTAAGGCTGATTTACACGGGTCCTTATGGACACAGGTGGGGTTCATTAACCTCAGGTGACCTTCAGACTGATAGAATCCAGTCATCGGATGGGATCAACGGTGGTCTCTGGCTATTCCCACATTAGCTGCACAGCCTTTTAGCCTAGAAACTTTCTGAAAGTTAATTTGGCAAGAGGCATTTCCCAAAATGTTCCACTGCAGCTGTCTGTTTTGAGCCTCCCACTAACAATAAAATAATTCCTAGCCTGTGGTTTTATAAGAATAGGTGCTATACGTTTTCTAAAGTTGTAGGACATTTAAAGGTTTTCTTGTGCCTGATTGTGTAGGAAGTTGTTGTGTGATTTTTGTTAGCAATATTATTTCTGTTAAATAAAATTTAAGTAATAATCAAAAAATGAGCAAGTAATGAATTACTCAAAAGATGTGAAGAAAAAAATCACAGTTTACTTTGTTTTGTTTCTGACATGCGGAATCAAATTCTCATTCGGTCCAGCACCTTTGTAGGGAAACAGATAGGCCTGTATTTATCAGCAGTCGTGGCAGCCGAGATGTTCGTGGGAACGCAAAAATGTCTACTTCCTGATTTCCGTATCAGAAAATGAGTTCGGCGACAAGTCACAATCCCCACCCCCAGACACTGGCTTACACAAACAAGGGGTTTTCTTTTCCTCACTTTTCAAAAAGTCTAGAGGATGGTAGGTAATGGCTTTGACAGAACAGCTAAAGATACCAAGGCAAGGTATCTGGGAAGATCTGGGGGGAATAAAGAGTTAAAATGCTGCAAAACTGCAGAACTCTGCCCTCCTTTAAGCCCCGCCCATAAGACTTCTGCTCGTGCCCGTGGGCTGGTACCCTGGGAAATGTGGACTATCAGCCGGACGCATCGCCCCTCCCCACAAAGTGATTGGTTGCGAGGAAGAGGAGCTGCTCCAGAACTACCTCCAAGTGGGAGTGAGGACAGTGTCCTCGCATCCCTGGAAATAACCCGTCACTAAGGATGTATCATCCTGAATGTATCCACGCTTGCTTGAATCTATTTCTATTTTCAGCCAATGTACTTTTTGAAGGAAGAGTCAACAATGCTAGAAGCACACTCAAAAGCGGTTCTTTCCAAGTTTAAGTCTTTTTCTGGAAGACAGGAAGAGCACAGTCGGCAGATGGTTATGTAACCTCACCGTTTCAGCGGTCCTCGCTCGCTTGCTGAAGAGCCACATGGGAATCACTCAGAGTTGGAGAGACTTCCCTGCCACCCCTGTGCCTCACCCCTCCACACACACGTGTTCAAGCCTTTCACACGAACGAAAGGTTTGTACGAAGCCTTCCCATCCCCCCACCCTGTGCCAGACTGTCCATGGGTCCCTTGGCGTTCCGAGTTTGGGCTCTCCTCAAAGGTTCGGGATATCCAAAGATTTATGGTTGAATTGAAGCAGGAATTTAAATACTGCAAGTGCAGGAGAGTGGGCCAGTGTGCGGTGTTTTTCCAAGTTTAGTTCAGTGACCACCCGCATCAGAGCACTTGGGGTTTGTTAAAGATGCAGATCCCTGGACTCTAACGGCCCATTCCAAGTCTCTGAGGGCGAGCAGAGGGGCTCTTCCAGGGTCATGAGAGTGCCAGGTGGGCAGGGGCCACCTCTCTTCCCCCTGTCGCTCCAGCCTCGCCGCCTGGTGCGGTGCCTGACACGAGGTCGGCACTCAGCAAGTGTTGGCTGGAGATGAGTAAGCGCTCACACCGCTTCCTGTGCCCTGGGCGCTGTTCTAAGGACCTTTGTGAGTTAACTCATTTAATCCACATAGCAGCCCTGCGGGACGCGCACTTGAGTTATCCCGCTGGGGCCGAGGAGGAAGCGGAGGCACGGAGAGATGCAATGACTTGCCCAAGGTCTCAGTGCGTGGTGGAGCTGAGGTCTGTGCTAAAGCGCTCTGAATAAAAGTAGTGATTGACACGGAACCCCCAAATCATTAGGTTGGATAGTAAAAAGAGAAAGAAGAAAAAAATTACTTACTAGAAATTCTACAGAATCGCGGCATACCAGGAGATGAGGACAGCAGACACTGGAGGTGCAAAGACGAACGAAAGGGAGGGGATAGCCCTGGCTGGTGTAGCTCAGTGGATTGAGCGCAGGCTGCAAACCAAAGTGTTGCAGGTTCAATTCCCAGTCAGGGCACATGCCTGGGTTGCAGGCCACAGCCCCCAGCAACCACACATTGATGTTTCTCTCTTTCTCTCTTTCTCCCTCCCTTCCCTCTCTAAAAATAAATAAAAAAATAAAATCTTTAAAAAAAAGAAAGGGAGGGGATAGACAAGTTAGTAGGGCTGACAAGAAAACCGTGGGGTCTTCCTGTGCTGAACTAAGCCCCTCCAACACTCCATGTAATGATGGCTTGGTGACGATGAACTCCTTTAGCTTTACCTTGTCTGAGAAGCGCTTTATCTGCCCTTCCACTCTAATGGGCTTTGCTGGAGAGAGTCATCTAGGTCGTAGGTCCTTGCTTTTCATTTTGAATTGGCAGGTACAAAACAGACAGGGGGGTGTTAAGAATAGCATGGGAAATGGAGAAGCCACAGACCTCATATGTATGACCCGTGGGCATGAACTAAGGTGGGGGTTGGTGCTGGAGGGAAGGGAGGGTACCCAGCAGAGGGGGGCCAAGGGGGAAAATTGGGACAACGATAATGTAATCAATAAAATATAATTAAAAAATAAAACCACGGGATACATGCCATGAGGGAGACTAGCTGGGTGTGTGCTGGGAGCTCTTGAGAAGCCCGGGGAAGGAGTGCGAGAGGCATCTGGGGCGGGGCCCTGGAGAGGGTTGAGCCAGGAAGATGGTACAGGGAGTTGTTGGCCTTGACAGGGTGCATGTGGAGCATCAGAGCAGGACCCCGAGCAGAGACGGGCTGCTCAGGCTTCCAGAGGCGCAGCGAGCAGAAGGAGGAAGGGGACGCGCTCAGGGGCACGCACTAGTCCATTCTCACAAGCACTAGGCAGGCCAGTGGCCCCTGAGCATCTATCTGTCCGTTACGTGCCAAGGACGGTCCTCTGCCCATGTGCTCATGACCTTACCTCCCCTCTGCTGCAGTCCTAGGAGGTGGTGAGTGCTCCCGGTTTACCCATCTGAAGAAGTAACAGAAGTACTCTGTTACTTCTGTAACAGAAGTAACAGAGTAACATTAGCCATTTGCACAGTTCCCAGTGTAGTGCCAAACTTTCTACATAGCAGAAAGAAAATGTCCAGAAAGGGTTGTGTTTTTTTTTTTTTTTTTTTTTTTTAGAGAGGGAAGGGGGACAGAGAGAGAGAGAGAGAGAGAAACATCAATGTCATCAATGTGCGGTTGCTGAGGGCCATGGCCTGCAACCCAGGCATGTGCCCTGACTGGAAATTGAACCTGCCATGCTTTGGTTTGCAGCCCGCACTCAATCCACTGAGCTACATCAGCCAGGGCTAGAAAGGTTTTTATAAAGAAACATAGATGGTGAACCCAACAGGGTGAAGTCATCCTGTCAGCACGAGTCGCCGTCTTTTCTCTTTCACGCACACCTGGCCAGTGCCATTCCACTGGCCGTCAGTCTCGTGAGCACTGCATGCTTCAGACCGTCTGAGCACTCCGCCAGAGCCCAGCCCTTCATGATGAATGGGACGGCTTCCCCTGAAATGCGGTTTCTTTGTCACGGATGAAGCGAAACCCTTCTCTCGTCAGATGGAGAAATCGAATCTGTCTGAATCTGAGTGTGAAGTTCACATGTGGGTCGGGTGTGTATGGGTGCTGAAGGGATGTGTTCGAGAGCACACACAGGGCTGCTGGTTGCTGTGCATGGCAGACACGTATGTAAAGATATTCCTGCCCGCAATTACCCAGTTCCCACCCATAGCTGTAAACTTGTCTCGGTGAATTTAGGAAAGACTGTAGACAGAAAATTGAACTTTTTTTGAAAAAGGGAGCTATTTTATTGTTTATAAAATCCTTGGAATTCATTACTTGTTCAACCATAGCTAAAATAAGAAGAAATTATCACACGCCAGTATACAGCGAACTTTACAAGACTGCAGCAGGGTACAAATTAGCATAAGCTTCATAAGTACGTACTAGAAACAAGTTTTAAGAGAACAGATAACTTTTTAAATTACTAAATTGGGGAATAGTTACTACACAAATTGATTTCTGGAGAATTGACCTAGAATTCTTCCTACATATATCAGAATTAGATCAGGTGGTTTGTAACAGAAAACACAAATGACAGTGGCTTAAGGTAGAGGTTCGTTTTTCTCTCCGGTAAAAGAAGCAGGAGCTGCACGACCCAGGGCTGTCATAGGTGTGCCTGTAAGATCATCAGTGCTCTGAGCTCCTTCAGGCTTTGGGCTTGACCACCCTTAAGGCTTGCCTTCCATCCTCAGGTACACCTCGTGGTCTAAGATGGCTGCTGAAGCTCCAGCCATCACTTCTAGGTTTTAGACAAGGAGAAGGAAAAAAGGAAGAAAGGACAAAAGGGCATGAAACAGCAGCCTGCCTCTCTTTTAAGGAGTTTCCCTTGAAGTCCTACCTGAGAAATGTCGCTTAATCTCAGAAGTCACTTCTAACTGCTAGGGAGGCTGAGAAATGTAGTCTTTCAGCTGTGTACATTGTTTCCTGGAATAAAATTGGGGTTAGTTTGGTAGAGAAAGAAAGGAGTCATGGATAGACAGTCTTGGCCACATTACTGCCCCAAGATCCTGAATTGGTTTTGTAGACCAGGCACTGCACAAATTTTAAGTACAGAAGAAAACCTAGTGTCATCCTTTGGGCACTTGCAAAAATGATTTCTCAAGTCACCGACCTAAAAAGGGGCGTTAGGCAGCTACCAATGTAAGGTCACAGGAATGTTCCTACTGTGAGTGAAGAGTGAGAAGCTGGCCTCGGAGATCTCTCTGGCCTTCATGCTAATGTCTGCCTGAGAGTCACTGGACACACCCCAGCCCCACATGACGTGGAAAGGGGGACAGAAGAGAGGGCGGAAGAGAGTAGATGGCTCTTACTCTCCAACTTCCAAGGATGCCCGTGCAAAGGTGTACTTGTTGCCGTGCAGATGGGCTTGGACATGGACTTGTTTGTGATGCAGTGTAGCTGGCGGTGCTAAGTCGCCGCGTACACTGTTGGGTCGTTGGAGCTCTCGGTTGAGCAGGCTGTGCTTTGGGGCAAGGGGAGGGTGTTTTCACGAGAAGCCTCTTCAGCACAGGGAGCGCCCATCGGGGGAAACGCTCAGTGCAGGGGTGAGCGGGAGTCACCCCCCTGTCCCGGGTGAGGCGTGGGGTCTGCGCTGCGTCTCCGGCAGCGGTGCGGAACTCCCACTCCCATGTTCAGGTTCACCGCAGAATGGATCTGTGGTCTGCTGTGGCCTTGAGCATCCTGGAAACCGGTGGGCTGCACCTGTGGTAGCAGCACCACCAGGGACAGGCCTCTGCTGTCCGTGGTGTGCAGTGACTTTTCAGAGATGGGACACACCCAAGAAATACAAGCAGTTGATGGAAAGTTGCCTCTCTCCTTCCAGAAGTTAGGATTGTACCTGTTCTACCAGTTCTATGCCTTCTTCTTCCTCCCTCCTTTCTCTTTCCACCTGGAGCCTTTGGTGATTCTGATTTTGCTCCAAGATCACCAAAAGGTTCATAGCACCCTAAACAAACAGCAGGCTAAGTCCTGTTTCCTTTGGTGTATCGTGTCCTGAGGGTTAGAAAAGATCTTTAAGGTTTACCCAAAATTAGGCTGAAAGTACCCATGGAAAAAAAAAGGTGAACCCCTGGAAAGGTAGCTGGAGGAGAAAATGCTGTGATGGGGGCCAGGTGGCGAAGACAAAAAGCTCCTTCGTGCCAGGGCCCCTGGGGCTGGAGGGCTGGAGGGCTGGAGGGCTGGAGGGGCTAGCAGAGGGGGACCTCGAAGACCTGGGCAGTGCCCCAGGCAGACACGGCCCACAGCAGGGCCTCTCTGACGCCCCCAGTCGGCAGTGGGCCTGCGTCCCGGGGACCGGAAGCTGCTAGTTCTGTCACCTGCCGCCAAGGAAGCTTCAGGCATTGCCACTGCCACTGACAGTTTATAACTGTGTCAGGACTTGGGTCTGGAGCTGAGGGTGTGAGGGTTGCTGTGGAGACGATGGGGGAGTGGAACGCTTTCCCACCACTTCTCAAGAAGGTGGAGAACAGCACCGTGGGAGAGAGCGATAACGTGGGCCACGAACATCATCCTCCTTCTTCTAGTGGCCATGTTAGAGAAGCACAAAGACGAAATCAATTTTAATCATGCATTTTACCCATGTATGTCTGCAATATGACTCCCATGCAATCAATATAAAATATTAAAGAGATACTTTGCAACCTTTTTTGTTTGGTACAAAACCTTCAGAATCTGGTGTCTGTTTTTGCACTTGGAGTGCACTGCGGGTCAGACCACCTGTGTCTCGGGGGCCCAACAGCCACACCTGCTGGTGGCTGAGAACTGGGCTCTGGGGAGACCCGTCGCGTCAGCATCAAAGCTGCTCCCACCCGCCTTCCCCAGCCCTCCCACTCCCTTCCTCCTTGCCCCTCTCCGTGAACGTCCGTCCCAGTACTCCCTACTCTCTCTGTTTCCTTTCCCTTCTTATGCCGATGACCTGTACAAGTCACTCCTGGGATCGTTATGGATGAGAAGAGGGTCAGGACCAGGACCAGACGGTAACCCATCAAGGTCCAGGGAGGAATAATGCTTCTCAGTGGATTTAGTATAAAAAAAGTGAATTGAGTTCATTTCATTCACAGTTAAAAGAAACAGTAACTCTCCTCTATGAGTTAATTACTCCGTGCCCAAATATGTCACATTTTCCGAAAGTAGCCATCCCGGGTTTCTTTCTGTTGTTCGGAACCCATTTAGCTGCTCGGTCCCCGTCCTTACGGTCCAGCGTCCAGGCTGCTGCACGGCACGCGGGGAGCATCTGCAGACGCTACCCTCCGCTTTGCCGCCCGAAGGCCCCCAGCTTACGAGGCCTGTCCGGGAAAAGTCCAGCCACTGTTAACACTCCCAAGAAAACAAGAATGAAGAAATAGCTTCTCTCCCCTCTTCTGCGCCCCCCTGCTTTCTTCTTCCTCTTTGATGTTCAAGGTCAGTAGGTCAGAGCCTGGGGGTGTTGGGCTCAGTGCTGTCAGATGTGGGCTTCGCTGGGGTGGAAAGCTGTGCTTCCAGGTCTTACGTGTGCAGGACGTCTGGCTTCGGCTCCCAGGGGCACTAGATTTTCCTCCAATTTCCTATTTCACTCGGCTCCCATTGCATTCACTTTGACCTGTTAGGTTCTTTACAGATCTTGTTGGTTGACTCTGGGTATTCTTTTTTTTTTTAAGATTTTATTTATTTATTTTTAGAGAGGGAAGGGAGGGAGATAGAGAGAGAGAGAGAGACATCAATGTGCAGTTGCTGGGGGCCGTGGCCTGCAACCCAGGCATGCACCCTGGCTGGGAATCGAACCTGTGATGCTTTGGTTCGCAGCCCGCACTCAATCCACTGAGCTACGCGAGCCAGGGATGACTCTGGGTATTCTTAATATTCCCGACTCTCCCCTCTCATTGGAACACACTACACATACAGAATCCTTTCTGAAGTTTGGATTCGGGGCCCTATGGACACGCTGCCCCAAACTCGCAATTCATTGAAGTAAAGTAAGTCAAACCATTGTTCAAGTTCTTAAATGGGAATCAGTTGGTCGGCGGCATATTTTGACTGCTCATTGCCACATTTAGATATAATTTTGGTTAGATTATATTGCCTTTCCCACTGAGTGTTAGCTCAGCATTAAACACTGCTCTCTCTCTTGCTCTGGCCTCACTGGCTCTGCTGAACCAAAGCCTTTGTTGTTTTCCGTCTGGCTTACCCACCGCCCACTTCATTTGACCTTATAAACATGTTAAATAGATTTCTCGGATAATGACCGTTTTAGCCAGCAGCTTCCCGTTTAGTTATTACAGTGGGCACAGTGCAAATTAGAGGGCTGAGCGGACAGCACTGAGGATCATGAGACCCTGGATAAATATAGTCGGCGTTCTCCGCCTTGGTGGGACGGGGCCGGGCTCCGGTCCCCGGTGACCCCCTGACTCAGTGAGTGGCCCCGGGTGGGCAGAGTCAAACAGTCACCGGTTTCATCCACCGGTGACTCAGTCATGCTGGTCTTGATAACGGGGGCTGAAGAAGGAGTGTGCTGTCACCAGGACACCTCATTCTCATTTCCCTCCCAGTGTTTCCCTGTCCCCTGGGCTGGCCTCTGAGTTCACACTGAAGAGAACAAAGACACCCTTTATGCACTGACCCCAGCTGATGGGTGACAGGCTTTATCGACACTGAGAAGACTCTCTCTTAAAGCTTAGCAGATGGAAAAATAGGAAGAGCTGGTCAAGCCGATACTAAAAGGTAGTCTGTAGAAGATGACTAGGCTCAGCATGGTGTTACTTTGATGTCAGGTGCTTCAGTGCTCTGTGATTCCAGTAACAACTCGGGTCCACAAAGGAGCCAGACTTGCAGTAAGAAGCCTGGTATTCTGTGCTCAGCACCTGTCACAGCATTTTGCACGCACCAGGTGCCCGGCGCATGTTGGAAGGGTGACTGAGTGGGTAAAGGGCTGAAGACTGAGGTGTGATTGAGCTGTAAGTGGGCCTGTTCTCGTTGTTTGACGGCAGCTCTGCGTGTGCACTTGGTGTTCCAAGTGGCAGGATGGTCACATCTGACCCTCAGGTCCTCCTCCTCCTGCTGACTTTTTGAGTAAGGGCTGGCTCAGCTTACTTGGTGGCCCTCTGCTGGGTCTTTTACGGTCAGTGATTTGTAGGAGGTCAGATTTATGTGACCTAGAAGGGATATATTTTGGATAACCTTTCATTAGTTCTTATTAAATAAACTTAACATATCCCCCTCCTCATTCCACAGAAATATATTTCCATATTTTCTGAGTTGAAACAGAGAATGAGAAATTATATAAAACTGTGCAGAAATTTGATGAACCACTGCATCGATGTTTTTCAAAATGCGGAAAGTAGATCTGTGGATTAGAGGGAAGAATGCAGCTTGCAAAACCCGTTCCAGAAAAGTTAACTGATTCCTATTTTCTCCTCGGGAGTGAGAAAAAGCAACTTCAAATGGACGAATGATGTTATTACTTATTAGTTAGTAAACATGTCACCTTATAGTATATTGTTTTTTTACCCTTTTGCCCCAAATACCTCATATACTCATAACAATTGCCTGGGACAAAGAGAGTGTCATGTGCTCCTTGAGCAGAAGTGACACTTGGGCTTTGCCTCCAAAGGTCTTGCGTCTGTTCAGGAGGTGAAGGCACACATAAAAACGAGTACCTCTGGGATAATTCGGGGCGCCCCTTAAATGGTGGGAGCTCAGGAACTGACGCTACCATCTCAAGGTATCGGGGAGCCCTTCTGGAGGAAGGTGTGTTATGAATCCAAGGGATGACGGAAGCTCGAGCAAGTGACAGACACCGACTTTGGTGGATCCAGGTGCAGAGAAAGGGACAAAACCAAATACCAGTAAGTCTAATGATTTCCAAAATCTCTTAAAATGTTCCATCCAGATCAGCTTCTAAGGACAGGCTGTAGCCTGCACTCTGTGGGTACGATTGTGTTGAGTGTGGGTGCTGGGGTGACCCTCACAACGCCGTATCCTGCCCGGTTCCTGGGGCAGGCACTGGAACGTACAGAATGACCTCTGGCTAAAGGACATAGCAACTGGACCAGGCATGCAGGGGACACTGCCCTGGCCTCCTCCGGTCCCCCCAAAGCCATTTGGCCCTGTTGGCATGCCCTTCGCCTGGCCTCTGTGTGATTTTGTTTCTGGGTGCACGTTTATGTCTCTCAGAGACCGCCCCTTTGCCTGCCAGCTTCAAGGCCAGAAGGGCCCAAGGCTTCTATCTTCCTGCGAAGGAGAGTGGGGGACCAGATCCACCGCCTCCATGTGGGACAAATGCGGAGGTGCAACTCCCACCCCCGCGTTCTCCTGAAAGAGCGGGCTCCCATTTCAGAATCTGCCCTAACATCTCAGCCCCACCTGGCTTCCCCCATCCCTGTCCACCGTCCATCTTCCTCCACTCCCTCAGGAAACACATCTTCATTTCAGATCCTGCACCTGGGAACACTGTCCTAAGATAAGGAAACATGCCCGTTTTCCAGTTCGGGCTAAAGGTCCGTACGGGAAAGCCCGGAGGGAGGGCGTGACAGTGCTGCCGGACCAGAATGGTCTCTCGTTGTCTTCCAGGCTCAGGAGAAGTCCACTCTGCACTCTTCCCTTCTCTAGCTCCAAAGCAATAGAAATATGGGGATGGTAAACCGATCACTGTTCCCTGAATAGAAATGAAGAGGTCTTTCCTCCCATCTCCAACATTCCCAATACAGTCTGTGTTCCTAATCTGCAATTTGGAAATGATGATGACCGAAAGCGTAATCATAGTCATAGCCTTTTCTCCCTGCTCTGTGCCCACATGGCCTCTTGCTCACCCCACCAACGTTTATCGGGAGACAGCTGCCAGAAGGGAAGTCAGCTGTGGGGGCTGCACAGCACAGGAGCCGACGCATCAAGAAGGCTTTTGTGACTTTTGGGCATGGGGGCGGAAGTGGAACAAAGGTAGTGTCTGTTTGCTTTTGTCGGGGCAGCAGCACTGGGAGAAATCACTACTGATCAGCCGAGGGTGGAGCCCGGGCTTGCGAGACCGACTTCCTGACCATTAGGGAGGATGGGCCGTGGATGGACCCACCGCCGTGACTCCCCGTCCTTCTGCTTGATTTTTGCAGGAGCACCAGTCTGTGAAAGGCTGCACTCATGTGATGATTACTCTGCCCTGCCTCTGCTGACACTAGCGTGTACAGACTTTCCCAAGTTCCATTGTTTTATAGTGTTCCAAAGTTAATTCCCAGGGCATTTCTGGGAAGGAGAGGGGAACTCCTTTGACATGTGGACCAAATCTGATGACTTGTCTGAAACTGATCAGCTGAATTTTTACCTCCTTTGTCCCCTTTTTTTCCCTTAAGAAATAAGAATCAATCAATGTCACATGATCCAGTTATTCCAAAGCAAGAAATAATCAATAGTAACTCACACTTATGAGGGGCTTCCCTTAATGACCTCGAAGTTTGCCACACAGAGCGGGACATTGTGAGGTCACTAGAAACTAAGTTTGTTTCTCATGAATTCCGGCTTACCGAGAAGCCCAATCTTAATAATCATTCTTACTATTCTTACTAAGAAATGCATATTCTTACTGTTAAGAATTGCAGAATATTTTGTAGAAAAATTCATACTGAAAGAAACATCTTCCTGAAAGACGTTTCAAATATCTTGATGAGATTGAGATATGAATTGAGAAAGTATGATAGCCCTGCCTTCATCCCCCATCGCAAGAGCAAGCGAATTTTTTAAAAAAAATTTTTAGATTTTATTTATTTATTTTTAGAGAGTGAAGGGAGGGAGATAGAGAGAGAGAGAGAAAGAGAAACATCAATGTGTGGTTGCTGGGGGCCGTGGCCTGCAACCCAGGCATGTGCCCCAACTGGGAATTGAACCTGCCACACTTTGGTTTGCAGCCCACGCTCAACTCATTGAGCTATGCCAGCCAGGGCTGAATTATTTAAAAAGGTTATTTTGACACCATTTGATCTTAGTGATTCTCTAATTCCTCAAGGATGGGGCTTCATAATCGCAGCTGAAGGGGGCTTACCGAGTCTGAGTTAATGAGTGGATAAACAGAAGATACTATCAGTGAGGCATCCATTCATTCACCACCTGATGCAGCACCTGTCTCCTTAACTCTGCTTTCTGAAGTGTACACTGTGAATTGGTTTTACAAGCTTCTTTTTCAACCAAAGGTAGAATTCAGTTCAGTCACTGACTCATTGAAAATACCAAATGAATCAGTTTAAATCCATGAGATTCGACAGCTTTCTAGTAGTCGGCGTCCATGGAAGAGACAACTCGGGCTTTCCTAGGGTCCGTGTGACCTCTCTAGGCTCCCCAGCACAGGAGGGGCTGCCTGCCCCTCATATCTGTCTCTTCTCATCTGCAGGGAAACCTCAGAAGACCCCAAGCAAGCCCTTGCGTATTACCGGCCAAGAACTGATCCATGCTCTTTTCTAAACCAGTCATTGGCAAGGGAAATAAATGCACAATAGCTGGTTAGGATTCACGAAGGCTTGCACCCTGGGTCACGGAAAGGAAGGGTGCAGGCCTGAACAAAAGCAAAGGACGGGAGTGATGGGTGACGGCCGAGAACCCACGATGTCAGCTCCCGCTGCCCAGCTTCCTCTGACGCCACAGTGGGGAGAGGCGTCCCTGAGGACCGTGAGGTGGCTTTTGGTGAGGGTGGCTCTAAGTGAAGATGCGAGGCTGTTACATTGTGATTAATGGGTGAACGTGTTTACCTTTCCAAAACGCCTCACTAATGAGTCTTCGGGAAAGCCTTACCTTATTCTTTTGGGTTAAATTATCGTGTCCAGAATGAAACTACTTAATACAATGCACGTATAATTTTAGAGAGGTATAGCACAGTAAATAGGATATTTGTTGAATGTTTATTGAGCAACTCTTTTTGAAGCACCTCATAGCAAGACACAGTGCAAGGTGCCGTGGTAGATGCAAGAATATGTGACAGTTGTCCTTCGTACTAACAGTCGATTAGTTTGTGTGAGCTGTGTGTGCAGAGAACAAGCTAGAAAGTGATGCCACACAGAGATGTGGCTGGTTGTCGGCGTTTAGAGGTGGGAACCGTAACTCTGAATGGGGGAGAGCCTGGGGTTTGAGCGGGCCTTGGAGGACTCTGAAATGGAAAGAGAGGAAAGGATAACTGAAACATGAGGTTTTTGTGGGGACGTGAGAAGCCCTGGAAACGTACGGGGAAAGCAAGGAGCTCTCCTCCCCTCGGAAGGAAGAAGCGGGTGACCTGTGGCTGGCGTCTGGGGCCGGGCGGAGGAGTTTGGTGTGTGCGTGTGTAGCAGATACGGAGAGGAGCCATTAAAAGTACTGGAAGGAGATGACCTTTTAAAACGGAATCTGTTTTGTAGAGCAGTTTGAGGTGCACAGAGAAATTGAGCAGAAAGTACAGAGGGCTCCCAGGGGCCCTTGCCCCGAGGGGTGCGCAGCCTCCCCCAGTGTCCCCACCCCACACCAGAGTGGTACGGTGCGTGACAACCTGCATTCACATGCCGTCACCTTGAATCCATAGTGTGCGCTAGAGTCCACTGTTTGTGTTGTATGTTCTGTGGGTTTCGACCCATGCACAATGATACGGATCCACTGTTACAGTTTGGTACCAAACAGTTTCGCTGCCCTAAAAATCCTCTGTGCTCTGCCCATTCCCCCCTCCCCCCGAAGCCCTGGAAACCGCTGGTCATTTCGCTGTCTCTGCAGTGTTGCCTTTTCTAGAATGTCATACGGTGGGAACCATACACTGTGTAGCCTTTTAAAATTGACTTCTTTTACTTAAGTCATGTGCATTTTTTCCCTCCATGTCTCCTCAGGAAGTGCCCCTTAGAGATTTTGTGAGTGAAATTGCTGTTTTGACTGGCAAATAAATTGAGTGGAGGGTGATAATAGACTGGCAGTGGTAAAAGACTATTATTTAGTTGTTAATGATTCGAAAAGACCTTGCTAACCATAAAGTAATCACACATTTTGACGTTTGTGGCAATCTAGAAGGGAAAAGATGAGACATTAAGGACCAGGAGCCTGCATGGTCAGGAGCGTTCAGGGTTACTCCAGCCACCTCCCTGAAACGTCTCGGACATGCAGGAGGCAATACAAGGTTACCAGGGCCCCCACGGAGTCCAGAGTGGGTACAAGGTCAGGGTGAGGCCCAACGGCAACTTGGGCCAAACTCGACATTGGGCCCCAAGGAGAGACTTCTGGCAGGCACTGATAGGTTCCCCCTCACCACCCACCCCCGGAGACCGGGTTCCCAACTACTGTGCACAGTTCCAGGCACCCCTGGATTGGCACCAGCAGTGCCTCACTGTCCCCTTCGTCCTTCGCTCGCAGATGACTCAGCAGATCGTCATCCGTGTTGTCTGAGCTGAGGGAGGAGACACTAACCTGACCGATGAGACGCAGTGTCCTTGGGGCCCTTCTTCTTCCAGGCGCTTTTCCTCGATGGCACCTACAGTGACCTGTGCGTTTCTGCCGGCAACGCTGGTTCTTTAGTTGGTACTTCAAAGACTCTCGCTGGCAAGCCCAGAGTTCTGAAATTCACTTCCCCGGCTACTTTGAGGATTTTCGAGTAGAAGTTTTCATTGGGATTGAGGCAAGGCCGTGCTATACAGGGGTGGGCAAAAGTAGGTTTACAGCTGTGAGCATGTGGAGCACAGAGTTTGTTCTTATCACCGTTGCGTTGTTTTCCACACCGACAACTGTAAACCTACCTTTGCTCACATGGAATTGATCCTTGTGCTATTATTTGTTAATAATTGTATTATTTTCCCTATGAACAACTGCAAATCGACTTCTGCCCAGCCCTGTATAGGATGGATTCTAACTGAGGATTGGGAATAGGGGGTGTTGGAAACAGCAAAGATGAAGTCGTTAGACCTCATGCATCTCCGTATGTAAGAGGAGGCGTCTGTGGTGTTTAGGACATTCAGTGTCGGGGGTGCTCTCACGGGGGGATGTGCACTGTCAGACCGTGTCACCCGGCGTCCCTTCTGTTACTGGTGGCAGTCCCTGTCGTACTAGTTAATACGTAGCTGGGCTGTCACCATGGCACAAAACGCCGAATCAGAACTTTAAAGAATAAAACAAGCAGAGAAAAGTAAGTTGTTCGGAAAACTTGAAACCCCTACCTTGAACACTTTTAGGCCGGCACACCCCGGGTTAGACAGGTGTGGCCCCTACCGGTGGTTTTGCATCTGCTGATGATCAGGTACAAAGAGGAAACTAATGTGAAAACTAAGTAACGTGTTCAGAAGTTCCTTTGGTTTATGGAACATTCTTTTCAAGCAGAGTCGATAGTTCAGTAGCATCAGAAGAGTCTTAGGAGAGAAATGAGCATCCAGATGGGTGTATTCGTTTTCGATTGCTTCTGCGACTGGGGGCTTCACAGCAACACAAGTTTATATCTTACAGTTCTGGAGGCTGGAGGTCTGCAGAGGGTTTCAGTGGGCTTAAATCGAGATGTTGGCAGGCTGTATTCATTCTAGGGGCTCCAGAGAAGAATTCATTTGTTTTCTTTTCCAGCTTCTAGAGTGTGCCTGCATTCCTTGGCTCGTGGCCCCTTTCCATGTTTAAAGTCAGCAATGGCTGCTTGAGTTGCTCTCACTCTGCATCGCTCTGATACTAACTTGCCTGTCTCCCTCTGCATGTCTAAAGGGATTCTGTGGCACCTACCTTGTACAACCCGGGATAATCTCCCTGTCTTGAGGTCCTTAATCACCTCTGGAAAGTTCCCATTGCCATGTAAAGTGGTGTGTGCACAGGTTTGGAGAATTAGGGTGTACATGCCATTGGTGAGCCATGGTGCTGCCTGCCACAGTGGGTTTCCAAATGGCACAGTGGTTATTAGTAGTGTTGTATCTTAGGGGACCCAGTGGGGCCATCCTCTCAAACCTTGTCTTCTTCCTGAAGTTTGCAGCTGGGAGACAGGACTGTTTCATCTGTGGGGATGATGAGGGAGTTGTGATTGGAAGGTGGAAATAAACATGGAAACTAGAGTAAGTTAAGTGGACTGAAATCAAGAATATTTATCAGACACCTACTGTGTTCTAGGCGTTATGCTAAATGCTGTGGGCAACAACAACAACAACAAAAAAAAAAACAGGAGAAAACACAAACCTAACTTTAAAAGAGCTTCAAACCTAGGAGGCAAAGCCTATGCGCACATAACTGAAGTTTGTACATTCATTCGCCCGTCATTTGCTTGGAGAGTAGACGTTTCTGGGCCCTCCAGACACATCGCTTCACTCACAGCCTAGAACGTGTCTCGGAGCTCCTTCCGTGCTTTGCTCGCAGTGGGCTGCGAACCCACAGGGCATGTCCCAGAGACGGTAAGTCAGTCCGTTTGGCTGGAGCTGGGGGAACCTGTCTTTCTGAAAGCAGGGCAGGCAGGGGGCTCACGTGTTTGTTGTAAACAGGAACAGCTGGCAGACTCGTGACCTGGTCCCCCTGCTCCACTGTCCCCTCCAGCTTGGTGAGTTGGAGCACACAGGAGCGCGCTAGCACTAATGCTCACGGCTGAGCTTCCCTTGGACATCTCCTTGCTCCCGCTTAACAGTATCCAGGTTTTGTAAGTGGTCGTGAAAAACAGTTTATCAGTGTGGAGGAAAGCTCCTTCATGGGAGCAGTCTTTGCCACATGTGTAATTTCACTGTCGATTCCGTAGACGTGGTTCCATTTGGAAAGACTTTAGCCCCAGTCCTTTCACAGTGTCTCAGAAAAACAGCTCCATTCTTCCGGTCTCATTGGTTACGTCCTCAAGCCCCTTTCCTGTCAGAGCCTGGCTGCCTTCCCCCTGTCTGTTGTCATCAGTGCTTCCCCAAAGACCTTCAGCAGGTCTTCTAGAACAAGATGTGCACAGACTTAAAAAAAAAACATGGAAATTGTTTTAAGATGCAAACAAAGTGACCCAAGACCAAGGAGACATCGGGAGTGGGCTGGCGGGTTCTCCTCCCCTCCTGCCTTTCTGTGGTCCTGAGCGCGCCTCTGCACCCTCGGTCCTGGGTTAAGATGCAAAAATGTCACATCTCCCTGTTCCACCAGCTCAAATGCTAATGTGCAACTGCTCCTTCTGTCTTCTTCCCAGAACTCTGAAGACGTAAAGCTGAAATAAGCAAAGGGGAAAATTCGAAAAGAGAAAGAAACTTCTTGAACACAGAGGACAACGACATATTACATGCAGGGGAATCATGTTGAAATGACTGCTGTCTTCATCAGAAGCTGGAGCTAACACAACAAGGAGACAGCATCTTCAAAGTAGTGAAAGAAACACAAACATAACAACAAACCAGACCTGTCAAGCCAGGAATCTATGTCCAGTGAACGTGTCCTTTGAGAACGGCGTTCCCGGCCCGGAGAACCGAGGGGGCTTTGTCATCGGCAGACCTGTACCCAGGAGCAGTCTAGAAGAAGTGCATCAGGCCGGAGGGAAGGGGTACCGCAGGCAAACCTGCATCTCCAGGAACGAGTGAGGAACATCAGACATGGTAAATATCTGGCCAAATGTACCAGATTTTCCTCCTATTTTTTTAAAGAAGACAGTTGACTGCTTAAAGCAAAAATCATAACAGTTTAACCTTGTCTTGTTGATGTGTAACACACAGAAGGTGAGCTACATGTGGCCACTACAGCACACAGCATAGAGTGGGGGGGACTGACCTATAGAGTTGCAACACACGAAAATATTAATTCTAAGGAGACTACAAAGTATTAATAATGTGCATCTTAATCCACAAGCAACCATTAAAAACTATAATAATGCAAATAGGCATAGCTTTAAAAAGCCTGTTGATAAATTGAAGTAGAATTCCAGGGAAATACAGAGTATCTAAAATAATCCAAAGCTAAATGAAAAATTTGTGTAGGAAAGTGATGAAAATTTTCCCTTCGTAAAATGGTCTTACAGTTGAACCTGTAACAACTCCCCAGACAATCCCGATGGGCACCTGGCATCGGCCACTGCTGACTTAATGTGCTAACCCATCGGAGGAGTTCACAAAAGGATGGGGCAGATGCCAGAGAACATGTCCTGAATGTGCAACGCCAGACGTTGTGGCTTTTGGATAAAGGAGATCGTTTGGAGCCAAAGTCCTTCCCATCATGCTCCATTCTCACTGTGTAGCAACTGAAAGTTTTGCCGAAGGCTAAGGTCAGCCTGGCCCCAAAGCTTTCTGATCAGAATCCCCCGTGGACCCTGCATGCGGCGTACATGGTAGACTTCGTGACCATTTACTAGAAGCTCCCTGCACATTATCTTGAATTCTCGCGACGACCCTGTGAGCAGGCAGGCATCCTGAAGTTAATTTTACAAATACGTCATCAACAGAGAAGGGGAACGGCAAGCTGGGGGCCCCAGCTCGGAAGGGAGATGACAGTCCCACTGCTGTCTGGGACCCATGACGCTGCATCCCAGGGGCCGCGGTGTGACACGGAGCGGGACGGGGAGGAACAGTTCCCAGACGCACTGGGCCTGCAGACCCGCGTCCATGCGGTGGCCCAGGTCAGGCCAGCTGCTTCTGCACCCCGCCCGAGTTGCGCTCTGCTACACTAAAAAGAAGGCTCTCGCTGCCTGCTTGAAGTCATCACCCTTGGAACCTCAGCAGCCTTTCCGTTCTCCGCTATCTTTTCAGAAACGGGAGCTACGTAGTAAACACATCGTCTTTCCCATCTTGCTCATCCCCTTTCCCCCGCTCTGATACGACTGCCGGGGGTATTTAGGGCTGGGCAAAATTGGGACGTGGCCGGTGGGTGTTTCTGTCATCCCCGGCCTTTCTCTTCTGCACTCTTTCCTCCCTTCTGGAGAACCCAGAGCTGTTAGGCTTCTTAAGCAGAGCTTTCTCTTAGCGGAGAGTAAGCGCAGTTCGCCACACTGCAGTGTCAATGACCGAGAGGGCCCCAGGTGCCACCTTTCGGAGGGACAGTCACATCCGAACGGGGGACAAAGAGTTCCGTTTCGGCGGCGGAGGCACACGGGCTTGAATCTGAGACTCTGCCTACGTACTGGTTATGTAATGCCTGGCAAGAGCTCCAGCCCGTCTTAGTTTCAATGTCCTCATCTCTAAAAAGGGAATGACACCTCAGAGAGTTGTGACGGGGACTCACGAGATTCGAGCATGTGCCTAGCGCAGTGCCTGGCACATAGTAGGTGCCCATCAAACGTTCCTTTCTCCCTTCGCCCCCGTGGCAGGCTTCACGCACGCCCGTCGGGCAGGAGCAACGGTTCTGTGGGATGTGTCGGTTCAGCAATCTCTCAACAGCAGATGGCGCCTGCTCTCTCTGCTCCTCAGAGGACCGGGGAACAGGCCGGCCTTGTCCCCGGTGAGTCACGTTCACACACACACACTCCTCTGCCGTGGGGCATCGGTGGTCACGCAGGAGGCCCGTGACTCTGCTCAGCATCCGGGTTCTGGCCAGCCCTTCCTTTCAACCCTGAAAATTAGCCCCCCCCCCCCCGCCCCCACAGCCCTCCCAGGAAACTAGGTGCGAAAGTTCCTCTCTCACTCCCGAGGCGCTGAACGTTTGGATCCGTTTTGGACGAAACATCTGCCTCTTGGTCTTTCCTTCTACAGAGGCTCCCACATAGTTCTCCCGGATGCGGAGCCGGAGGCCGTGTTCACACAGAGAGTGGCTGCGATGCATTTGTGTCTCCATCCCAGCGCACTGAGAACAGTGCAAAGCTGCTCATTACCAAGCTCTCAAGGAAGCTTCGTGCACCAGCCCCACTTTCATCGTCTGCCTTTGTCATCCTGGCAGAAGCCCCATTAGACTTTTCACGGAGGCAGAGAAACGGGCTGACAGTGGCAAGTGAGTTGTTCAATTGTTACCACCTTCGCCAGTTTGCAGTGCATTTTTCTCTCCTAATTGTTCCAGGAAAAGAAGCCTGGGTTCGAGGACCCTGCCGGGTGGGTTAAGGGGGGTTGAGAGGGAGCTGACGGCTGCATCCGAACTCTCCCGCTGTTGCAGACCCTGCCCGGTGACCGTGGGGTTCTGACGTCACCTTTTTTTTAAAGATTTTATTTATTTATTTTTAGAGAGGGAAGGGAGGGAGATAGAGAGAGAGAGAGAGAAACATCAATGTGTGGTTGCTGGGGGTCATGGCCTGCAACCCAGGCATGTACCCTGACTGGGAATCGAACCTGCGACACTTTGGTTCACAGCCCAAGCTCAATTCACTGAGCTACGCCAGCCGGGGCCTGACATCACCTTGACTGGGTGCACAGGCCCAGGCTCGAAGCCCGGTGATCTGGGGCCAGAGCCCCGTGAGGCCACATACCCGGTGGTAGGCCTTGGCGAGGCGTGCGGTCTCTTCGTGTCTCGGTTGCCTCACCAGTAAAATCAGTAGAATGGCAGTAGCATTAAGGGCCTTTGAGGGTGAGAGAATCCACATAGGGTGCTGTCCCGTTGCCCAGGGGGGCGTCAACAAAGGCCCCGGCCCTTTCTCTGCTCTGTGCAGGAGACGCAGGTGGCGTGGAGCCAGGACATTTGAGGAAGTCCAGTGAAGGGGGCGTCGCGTGCAGGGCTGGAAGGAGAGGGAGGTCACAGCGGGAAAAACCCTTTGGGAGGGTGTGTGTGTGTGTGTGTGTGTGTGTAAGCCCCAGTTTTTGAAACTCAAAGTACAAGCTGTAAAAACTCCAGTGCATTTCAATAACTATCTTTGGTAACAAATGCAAGCAAGAGCCCTGACTACAGCCCTGGAAGGCGTACCATTTACCTGGCCTGGGGATACCGGCTCTCTTCAAACCCCGTGTGCATAGCACAGGGTCTGATGGGTTAATTCAAACCACGTCAAGGCAGTCAGTGTCTTGCAGAATGAATCACTGTCCGTGCGGCATGCCTTCCTGAAGCATGTTTTCTGGGCTTTTTTTCCCCTTTAACCAGAGGAGCCTTCGCCAGCTCTCGCTCACCAGCCGCCCCCCACCGTTTCCTGAGATAATCCATTATACGTCGTGACAGGCTCCCCGGGGCCTGGCCGACAGCGCGGCCCGAGCCGCCGCCCGCGCCCCGCTTCCCTGTCCCGGTCATCTCCGACGCGTTCCATGCGTGACCCGTCAGGAGACGGCTAATTCCCGTCCACGCAGTTCTCAGATGAGCCTCATTTTATTTTTAATGTCCCCACAAACCCGCGCCAGGCGCGGCTCTCGTCAGCGACAGACATAGCTCTCTCATCTCTGCCGCCCTTCCGCAGTCCCTACTATCAGATGAGTTCGGGTCCAGTTACATACAAAAGTGATTACGATCAGCGAGACGCCTGCCCAGCGGCCCTGTCCAAACCGGGCCAGGAGCTGGGGCTCCGGCACTCCCCTCTGGCTGCCCTGGGGCTGCGCACTGTACAATAAAAATGACGCCGCCTGCAGCCTTTCAAGTCCACGCTGCCTTCCCAGCCCACGGCTCCGGGCACCTGGCCTCCGGGGAGCAGAGACATCAATTGCTCTCTGGTGCGGGGCGAAATGATTTGCTTTCTGTCTTCGTCCCACGAGATTTCTTTTCAGAAAAACTGACCTCATCCTTGTGAAATTCTCCCGTTTCACCTCTGCAGGCCCCTGGCTTTCGCTCAGAGGGCAGGTGGCTGACGTTTGAGGGGAGGACTTCACGTGGTCGTCCGTGGGATCCGCCTCGGGCCCGTCCAGGCGCTTCTCAGGCCGGGGACGGCTGCGTGGGCTGTGTCCCCTCCGGTCATCAGGGGGCTGGGGAGCAAAGGCCGCGTGGGCCTGCTCACAGAGGTGGGGGTCTACTTCAGGGAAGAGGAACTGGTCCCAAGGTCGCATTCGCTGACCGTACTCTGTCGTCTCGATGAGACCACGCACAAGCCTGAGAGAACGAGGAACGTGTGAGGGAAGGTGACCAGGGGCCGGGGGCTGGGCCATGCCACCGAGGGTTCTTCCTGGCCTCATTGCCTCTCTCTGGGCGGAGGTAGTCCCCACAAATGTAGAATCTGTGATATTCACGGCTCCTGTGACAAAGGGGGAGACAGCTGGGGGAATCAGGACAGCTTTCCTGGTTGGAGTTTCCAGGACAGTGATCGCAAAGGGGTCCTCTCAGTAGTTCCCCTGATCAGGCCTCTTCCTGTGAGTTTTTCCAACGTGCTGTGCAGACCCCAGAGCAGATGAGAGAGCTCGGTCAAGCCCTTTGATAGGGTTCTGGGGGCGGGGGCGGGAGCCAAGTTGATCAAAGGTCGGGTAAACTGTCCCGCATCTGGCATCTGAATCCTGAGCAGAGCCTGAGGTGCCAAGGAAAAGGCGGGGGGAGTGCTGCCCCCCACTGGCAGAAGCCCCTGTTACATCTGCTCCCCCAGCCCGCCAGGCGGGGCCCCACTGCCCTCTGGGACAAGCCAACCTTGGTAGTCGCCCAACTTGAGAATCTTTTGAGCTCTTCCTGTCGCCATGCCCCGCCCCGTCCCATTCCACCCTCACCTCTTTTTTCTGCTCCCTGGCAGCCACTCTGGTTTCAGATGTTTACCCCAAGTTAGAGCTCCGCGGCCGGCCTGAGCCCCGGGGTGGGGGGCAGGGGAGAGCCCCCCGAACGACAGGCCCTTTGGGAGGCTCTGGGGTGCTCTAGGGGGTGTGCTAAGTGGATGCCCACTTTGTCCCCCTGTCTGACAGGCCCGGTGTGTCTGGGGTGGTGGGTCTCAGGCTGGCAATGTCATTGATCCCCAATCAGCCCACATCGGATGCGTTTTGGGGGGAACACCGGTATCCTCTGTCCTCCGAACGCCCCCCTGTCCGTGGTCTCGTTTGATCGGGGCATCCGGGCTTTGTGACATCGTTTGTCACCGCTCCCGCGACCCCGATTCCATCCTTCCGCGCTCTGAGGACATGAAACTGGAAGCTGCTCCTGTCACTCTCCCCCTCTGCACGGACCCCTGTCACCTGCCGCCTTGGCATCATCACCCAGGCATGCACTGTCACACTCCCAACCGGAATGTCAGCTTGCCGTTTGAGATTCACACCAGCCCTCGGTCCCCAGGGGCCCCTCGCGGAGCCAGGGCGGCCCGCGCTTGGGCGCACATAAAAGCACAGGAGTCCCCTGGCTTTCTGGAAGCACTTCAAGCGCTGGCCCAGCGAGGAGATCTTGACCGCACACTCCTGAGCTCCGCGGGCCCCGAGGGCTCCAGCGCCACGATATTCATGCTCGCGGGGGGAGGGCCAAAACAGTGGAGTTGTCATGCAGACCCGGGCCAGCATTGCTGACACCTGTTAATTGGCATTTGAAAGAAGTGAGTCAGGGGGACTCTGGGCCTTCGCCTCCTCTGCTGCCACCCTGTACCTGCGCGGCAGGGAGCCCCACGAGGTTCTGGCCCACCCGGCGGGTGGGAGCTTCCCTGGAGGGGGTGCAGCGCCTGAGTCCAAGGTCTGCCAGGAAGGCTAAAGGAGAGTCGGAGAAGGAAGAAAGTAGGAAGGAGGGTGAGAAGAAAGGTAGGAGAAAAAATAGAGAGGACGGGTATTTTTAGATTTGCCAGCACAGAGCTTTGCGCCGTGGCACCCTGGGCCCCGGTTCTGCAGGCCCAGCTCTGCTGGAACGAGCAGCCCCTGTCCCCTCCCGCCTGGGGCCGAACACCCACTTGCCTTTCAAGGTCAGCGGCGGGACCCCCTTCCTCCAGCCTCCTCCGAGGGTCCTGCTCCCTGGCGCTGATGTAGAACACAGTCCAGCACCTCCCCTCTCCCCTGCGTGCTTCTCGGCCCCCCACCCCTCCCCCACTGTTAATTCCTCGGGATTAACCTCCTCTGACCCACGCTGCCCAGCACAGCCCTCGACCGAAAGCAGGCTGTCAGTTTGCACACTGACGGATTGCTGTTCTCCCTCCGGTCCTTTCCTCTTTGAGTCCCGGGCCTCCTGCTTTCACTTCCACTCAGCAAGGCCCCCGCTGTGCCCCACATCGCTTCAGGCTGACTGACAGGGCTTGGTGGGGCTCCTTCCCTCTCTCTCCCTGGGGTTTGGATGGTCCACGGCTTGACCTGAGGCGAGCTTAGGTTTGAATGACTTAGTAAAAATAATTTCGGTAGCTCATTATTAGTGCACAAGATAATGTCCCGAAAGTCCCTATTTATGGACTGACTTATATTAGTTGTTTGAATCTGGCAGTTCAATATTATAAATGAATTCATTCATTCCACAAAGACATCTTGAGCTGGAACAAGGCCGGCCCTCTTTGGGGTGCTGGGGATCCTACAGGACAAAGCGTGTTAAAGACCTTCATCCTCGGGGGGTGCACGCCCTAGTCGAGGAGACAGACAACCCGCCAACCAATACGTAAAATATACTGTATGTCAATGATCCTGGGCACCAGGGGAAGGAGCAAGATGGAGATGGGAACTAAGGGGTGCTGGGGTGGGACTGGGATGAGAAATGGGGTGACCTAGGAAGGCCCTCCTGAGAGAGATCTGAAGGAGTGGGAGAGCGGGTGGAGGAGGAACGTCCCAGACTCAAGGCAAGCGTGAGCTCGCTGGGTTTCAGGAGCTGCATGAAGGCCACATGAGCTAAAGCAGAGGGAGTGCTGGGGAGAGGAGATGCTGGGAGATGCTGGCGGTTTCCCCGCCAGCCCACTGGCGCCCCACTGGCCCCGAGGAGTCTGGGCTGTAATCCCGATTCCCAGCGTTTCGCACTTACACAGCGCCTGCCGTCTGCTGGGGCAGTGCTCAGGGCTGCACGAACGCTGTCCCACGACCTTGGTTCTCTAGGGTTGTCTCTTTTCGGTGTCCCCGGGAGGGTGCTGGGGGCACACAGAGCCCACTCCGGGCAGCACTGGCGGCAGGCCGGTACGACGCAGTGCCTGGTAAGATGCGTTGCCGCCCTGGAGGCTAGACCCCTCTCTCGATTCCCGCTTGCACCAGCTGGCTTCAGCCATCTGGGGTGATCAGCCGTCTCTTGACTGGGAGACCCAGGCACTTGCTTTGGTGCCGAGTGCTGGTTTTCATTCGCAGGCGTGTCATGTAACCTTTCTGATCCTTGATTTCCTGGCGGCGGCAATAAAGGGCGGCTCCACCTTTCTTGTGTGCACATTAAGTGAGGTCGGTGTACATAACAGAGCCTCATATACTAGTCCTTTGATCTGGGTTGTCATGACTTCAGAGCAGTCGCTCTGTCTTCCCCATCAGCAAACGCAGTAAAGCGAGAGGGCTCAGGAATAGGCATCTCCCCCTGACACCTTCCTAGATGGAAATTGCGGGGTTTTGTTGGCTGTCTAATTTCCTCTGGAAACGGTGACGGGGCCAGGCAGTTCCAAGGTGGGGAGAGGCTCCGGCGAGAGATGCAGGTGGGAGAAGAACCCGGCCGATGACAGAGACAGTTGCCTGACTCCTGGGAAGGCCGTGGAAGAGAATGTCAGGAAAGGCATATATAATAAATTCCCAAAATGACAAGCAAGAGGACAGACCTAAACAAATTGTTACAGAGGTAAAAAAAATTCTCCTTTACACAACTGCTCTTTTCTTTCCATTGCCCTGCACCCTTCGAGCCCCGTTTCCCAGCTCCAGGGTTTCAGCCGCTCCAATGCCTGGGTCTCACCACCAGGCCCCAGCCGTCATGCAGTCCCGCCCACGTCTGCTCCCCTCCCTCCCCCCCAGGGCCCACGACAGTGCGGGTTCTGTGTAGGGGGGAGGCCGCCTAGCGCCCGAGAACTCACGTCCCCGCTGTGGCCAGGCTGCGCGTTCCGGAGAGCCCTCGCTGTTAGACGTTCTTCCTTTAAAAGTCACTTACAATCTGCCCCTCTGTGATCGTCTACTTCTAGATGCGGGTCACCCTCTGGGAGACTGAGGGGCATTTCAGCTCCCTCTTCTTTCAGGACACAGCGTTCGGACGTCTGCGGGCAGGTCCCTGCCCCCGCTGCCCCGACCCCGGCACCCTTGGGCCAAGGCTTTCTCCTCCTCATCAGTGTTCACGTTATGACGTAGCTGTCATCGTCGCCGTTTTAATGCTGTTCTGTGTACAGTGTGTGCTTTCAGTCTGAAGATTCGTAACCTGCTCCACTTCTTAAAGCTCCTTAGCCATCACTTCTTCCAGCTCTGCTTCTCCCCAGCCACTCTCTCTCTTAGCTGAAGGTGTTAGACCTTCTCAGTCCACCTTCCCGCTTCCGGACAGCTTTTTCATGTTTATTCTTTTCCGCTCTGAACTGTGCTCCGAGTGAATTCTTCAGAACTGTCCTCCAGTTCCCCAGTTCTCTCTTTAATGATAACCAGTGTAGTGTTCACTCAATATTGTTTTATTTGCTTTTATTTCTGTATTTTACATCTCTGTTACTATACCTTCATATTAAATACCTATTGCACAGAAATATCTATCTTAGTTTAGAGGACAGCTTTTCCTTTTTAATGTTCTCCTTTCGCATCCTAATGGTCATGGCTATGTTTTCAGAACGATGCAGGCCTCAAGATGGGAATTTAACCCTCTGCCTTGACTGTCCCTCCATGGTCCTGGCACTGACCTCACGTGCCGGATCTCCCGAGCTTTCCCAGTCAGGACCCTGCCCTGTGAACTCGCCCCGTGGTGCCCAGAACTGAGCGCAGGGTACTCCAGCACACGCCGGGGAAGTCAGCCTCAGAGACAGGACACCGGGCACACAGATTCTGGCCACACACGTTCTTTACAACAGCTTCTGTGAGAGGGTGAAAGGAAGACACTAAAGAAATTTCTTTCAGGCAATTGATGGGCAGGCTTAACCCGCGTGCATGGCAGGGGCTGCAGGCCTGTGATAGATAATGCCTCCTTCATCAGGCCACACCCCAGGTACGAGTGAAGCCTCGGTGGGGGAAGGAGATCATCAAAGGCAGGGGGAGGGGGTTTGTGGAAATAGGAGGCCATCCCTGCTTTGACTTGGGAGTGATGATGGCTCCAGATAATCAAATGAGGTACGTCCGGTCGGGTGTCCAGTGCTTCCTGACACCGTGAGTTCATTTCCATCTTGCTATTCCTTGTTCCCCTGTGAGGGTCTAACTATAGGTGAGGTTTGTGGGAGAGCAGCTGGGGAGCAGAAGGAAACTTCTCCACTCGCAGGGAGTAAGTTCTCCCTGTTTACAGGAGAAGGGTGCGCCCAAAAGGAGAAGGTGGTCACGGGCCATTATGACTGTTTTTCAGTTTTTCCAAACAGCCCAGGCCAAGCCACCTGGGGTAAGAGCAGGGAGTGCCCACACCTGGCAGCCCCTGGCAGCCTCACGTGGGAGGTTGTCTGCTGGGGAGATCATGAGTGCTTGATTCAAGCGTTTGAAATCGCAGCCTTGTCACTTACAAGCTGTGTGCGGTTTCTTCACCCCTCTGGGAGTCAGGTTTTACTACCTGGGATAGTGACACCTGCATTATTATAAATGAGGACTAAGTGAAATACTACATATAAAGGGATCGAGTTAGTATTCAGAAACATTTTTGGCACCCTTGCCTTTGGGTGTCATTTGACAGAACTGGAGATGAGGGAGGAAGCACGGGGGTGGGAAAAGGGAAGAAGATTGTTAAGGATTATTGCAAAAGGTCCTCAAGCCCCCTTGGCCACTAGCCGTTGGTGGGACCCAGTGGTCAACACCGGCGGCCTCCGCGGTTGGGAGTGGGTGGAGGGCCACGTCTCCTCCCTGCAAAGCCTGGGTTCCTGGTGGGAGGCGCCGTCACTAAGTCTCTGACTCCATTCTGCCACATTCTGACACTGACCCGCAGCGAGGTCCCCAGACAACCATGTGAACTGACTCCATCAGCTTAGACTGTGGGCTCCACTTGGTCTTTTCAGACAATCGGACAACCGCATCACAAGATGGATTCACCCCAAGTCAGCCAAGCCGAATGTATCAAATGTTCCGACAGCAGCATCGGCAAACACACATACACGAAATTCCTGGTCAAGAGCTGCCCCTCCAGGTAGGCCGCTGCGTGAGCCGGATTCCCACCAGGGCAGACAAGGCCAATTAGGCAGAAGACCTGGGCAGGCCTATACCCTTCCAGCGAAATCTGAAGACAGGTGCAAAGTTGTAGTCACTTGTTCAGGTGGAGGGACAAATAGCACCCTCCGTCAGATGAGAATGATTTCTGTCTCGTGGCTCATTTATTATAATCCCTCTTTCGGTCAGAGAGTGACCCAGTTCCCACCCCCGTTTGCTCATTCCACCATCACCCCCCACGGTCTTCAGGACATATTTTCGACATAAATATTTGCATATAGACTTGAGGCTTCAGAGCTAGGACAGCTGCAGCCAGTGAAGACACTGGTGTCGTGTGCCCACAGCTGCACTTCTTTCAGATTCTCGTCTGCTCCAGTGACCGGGACACCTAGCATTCCACGTCAGGTGCTACTTTGCTCAGCCCCTAAACTCCCTCGATCTGTTCCCACTGGTCTGACTTGAAGACCCTGGGCTTCATCGGCGGGCAGACTTTGGTCACAGCACGCGGACGTGGGATTCAGGAAGCCGACGTGCACACTGGCCCTTCAGCCTAGCCAGAGGTGATGGGGGCCCTCGCAGGTGCACACCCCACTCTCCCTTCATGGCAGAGCCAAACACCCTCTGTTTGGTCACTTCCTCTGGGCTGCCTGCCGTGAAGACCACATTAGGGTTGGGTTAGGAGCGCAATGCCTGGATTCCAGCTCCGTTACTTGACGGCTGAGTGTGTTCAGGTAAGTCACCTGTTCGGTGTCCTGATCAGTCCGATGGGGCTGGTGAGACCCACAGGGTGTCATTAGGTCCGTGGCAGACTGCAGATTTAGCTGCGTAGATTATGTGCAAAGAAGTATTTGTAGCAATCATATACTCACACTCAGTCGTTTCTCGTGAACATACTTTCTTTCCAAGTAGACCGCAGGGTTCTAGAACGGGGAGGCTACAGACTGTGAATACCTGTGGTACCTGACAGTGCCTCACCCCTGTGGGTGCTTAGTGGGTAAACGAAAGAATAAGATTTTTAATAGAGAAGAGGGCAAGGACTTATATTAATAGTATATAATATGTCCAGAGAAATATTTCAATGCTGTTTATTCAACAAAAAGTTATTGAGCCCCTGGCTGATATGATGCAGTTGGTTGGAGTGTCATCTGTATACTGAAAGGTCACAGGTTCAATTCCCAGTCAGGGCACATGCCTATGTTGTTGGTTTGGTTCCTGGTTGGGGAGTCTGCAAGAAGTAGCTGATTAATGTTTCTCTCTCTCCCCAACCCCACACATATACCTTTCCTCTCTCTCTAAAAAAGCAATGAAAAAATGCCCTTTGGTGAGGGTTAAAAACAAGTTATTGAAGCCCTACCATGTCCGGAGTTTTGTGTAAGGCTTGGAACCTAAGCTGAGTGTGACAGGGCCTCCATCTCTGGGGAGTTCAGTGGCATTAAGTGCGAAAAGGGCAGAGCGTCTGTATGGAGCACAGTGGGACAGTGGGAACACCAAGGAGGCAGCCCCTCACCCCAGGGGGTGTCGAGGGTGGCATGGGAGGAGGAAGGAAGAGCTTCATACAGAAAGGGGTGCACGAACAGAGCCTTGAAGGGGGAGTGGGCGCTCGACACGAGGGGCCCGCGGGCACAGGCACTCGGCCCCGCAGGAGTGCTGTGGGCAGGAACCAAAAGAGAGTGGGGCCAACGGCTCGGGCAGTTTGTGGGACCAGAGAGGAGGGAGCCAGCAAGGGCTGGTTAGAAAGGGGTGAAACCAGAAGGAAGTCTTTTCCCACTCCGGGTTCCTAAGAAAGGGGATTTTTTCTAAGCACTCTCCTGACGTCTCTCCCCCCAGGGGAGGTGCAGCACCTTCTCTGGCTGGTAACACTGGGGGTTATGCGCGTGTGACTCAGCCCCGTCCTCTCCCCCCGTGGGGTCAGGGCTGTCCACCGCACGCACGGAGATCTGCTGCTGCTGCTGCTCAGGGCGTCCGCCCAGGCGCCGGGTCCGGTGGCCAGCCCGTCGGCTGGGTTCTCCAGTTTAGCCTACATCAGTAATACAGGGGATGTTCAGGCCATGTGTGCACCCTTTGTTTTATTTTGCACTTAGACCAGAGCCCACATGGGGAGGAAGACGCTGTGTGTTGGGGGCCCCCCAGGCAGATGAGGGGACAGACCACGGAGGACTCAGAATGCTCTGCCTGAGAGTCTGGAGGTACACGGACCGCAGGGTCTCTGTCACCATGGGCGCAGGAGGAGAGGGCCTGCAGAGCAAACGGTAAACACAGCCTTTGGGAGGGGAGCGTGGGTCTGGGTATCAAGACACGCGGGAGCCAGCCCCTCGCTCTGCTGCCGATCATCCGCTTGTCTTTGGTCAGCTTGCTTACACTCTCCCGGCTTCAATTTCCTCATCTGTAGAATGAGCTGGTGTATTAAATCTTTAATGACCCTCTCAAGTTTTTGTTTTTAAAGGGATAATTTCCTAACAGGAACACCAAAGCAGGTTGTAGAATTTCTTTCCTTGGGAAAGATCTTGAAGAAGCAGCTGGTTTAGCATTCAATCTAGACGAACGATTTAATTCATATATGCCAGGTACTCTGTTACCAGCGTTATGTGAACGCTCTCGTTTAATCCTCCTGCCAACCTATGAAATAGATACTGTTAGTATTCCTCATTTACATGCAAGCAAACTGAGACTCCCAAGGTAAATACCCTTCCCAGGAGCCTGCAACTACTAAGCGCCAGTGCTGAGCTTTGAACGTGGGCAGCCTGGCACCACGGCTGCAGTCCCCAGCACTTCGCTGTGCCGCCTCCGTGCCGAGGGGCAGCTCTGGGTTCCTTCCCAGAAGCCCATCGCGACTCACAGTGTCTCTGGAGGGACCCAGTTTGCAGCCTCTCAGACACGTGCAGAAGGCAGGTGCTTGGCTAGTGAGAGAAACCGAACTCTTTTGGCTGTCTCTTAGCCCTGTGCCCTCGGTTTTGACATTCAGGGGTGAGAAACACTTGTTTGGCAATTAATAATGCACTGCCTCTTGACATCTCTTGTATTGATGTCTTCATTGTTGTTCAGCGTCTCTGTGCTTGTGGTTTGTGTGTGTCCTTCCTCACTGTTGATCGCATACGTACCCTGTCAGGTACTCTTCTACATGCTTTAACTGTGTTGTTCCAATGGACACAACAGCTTTTCCAGGTGGGTGCTAGTGTTATCTCTGATCCACAGCTGGGGAATCTGAAGCACAGAGGGGAGACGCTCATGTTATACTGCCGACGGGCGTAGACATTGGCAGCCCGCTCTAGGTCCTTCATACATATTTGCAAGCAGACTGATTAGTCAAGGTTCATCTATGTCAAACATTCGCTTCAAACAGGTCCTTTTATAGTCTTCTGTTCATTCTCCTCTTAGTTCTGTCTTTCCTCTGTTTCTTCCCTCGGCTAGGCCCAAGATGCTGATTGAACACTAAAACTGCACAGTTGCAGGGTATTCCTAAATACCTGCTCCAGCAGCCCAGGGGAGCCATGACCCAGGATGCATGCAACACTTTGCATTAATAAGGAAGCATTAACTAACTAGCATATTGATGGTAGGTTGGTTTGCTTCATGATCTGCTGGGAAACATGTTTATTCATTCCTTTATAGATTTCAGGCCTGATAGTTAAATTTTGTCTTGCCTTTGTTGTTGTTCTTCATTCTCCTGACTTTTGATTTTTCTTACTACTTAGAAGCAGACATAGGACAAACTAAAATCAGTAGAATGAGGGCTGATTGGGTAGATACACTTTTCTGAACTAATGTGAGTGTGTGTGTGTGAAAAAATTTTTAATTGATTTTAGAGAGAAGGAGAAAGAGAGAGGAAAAAAAAGAGAGAGAGAGAGAGAGAGAGAGAGAGAGATTGATTTGTTGTTCTGCTCATTTATGCATTTACTGGTTGATTCTTGTATGTGCCCTGATCAGGATTGAACCTGCAGTCTCGGTGTGTTGGGATGATGCACCAACCGAGTTACCAGGCCAGGGCTTTTTTTTGTACACATATTTCTGAAGGGGGTTGGAGCTAGGAAAAATAAAACCTCTCCTCTCTGCCTCTTTCATGTCTTATGAACTGTGTCTTAATGCCAAATCCACAATAACTGTTTTTTTACTTCAAGTTCTGACAACGAGAGTGTGGTCTTTTCCAGTGGGAAGGTATCTACTGTGGACCTGCCTGCCTACATTAGCATTTCACTGTGCAAACCAACCCACCCTGACGGTAGCTGGGACAGCAGTCTGCTGTGGCAGCAGCCACAATGCACACAAACCAAGGACCAGATAGCTTTGCGAGCCGAGGTTGATTTATCCCATGTGCCCAATGCCTCTTGTATCCTGACTTGTTAAAACCCCCAGTGGACAAAATTCATTTACAACGAGAAGAGTTAAGCAAGAATTAACATGATAGGCTCTTTGCCTCTCCACTGCTGACCCTTCTTGGGTAAACGCTCTGCTCCAAAGTTGCAGTTAAGGAAATCTCAAATTCAACCTTGGGCATAGTTCCTTTGGCTTCACTTGTGACATGTCTCCAAATAAATGTTAACATTTTGCAACTTTGAAAAATACCAGGAATACACAATTCTCCATAAACCCCGGGAAATTCTAAGTATTGGAGCATGAGCTATGACTCCACGACTCTTCTCCATGGAGAAGCAGCATGTGCAGCCTCCCTCTTGTGCGTGCTTGGGCCTCTCCAGGCCAGGTGGCTCGGGTGGCCGTCTGGACAGGATCAGCATCAGCTCGGCAACAAGTGCCGTGAGGACCCTGGCTCAGTCCTCTACCCGGAGGCCCACACTCTCCACCTGCACTGGCCTGTGCGGAAAGAGCAGGGCAACGTTGAATGAGCCTAAGGAAACATGATGCTCACCCATGAATTCTTGTGGTGCAAGTGGGGCTATGTTAAAATTCCTCAAGGGTGCAATTCACAGTAGTGAGGTCTGGTCATGCAATCTACGACTTTCCTGGGACAGGGAGTAAATACAGCCCATCCATGTTTAAAAATCAAAGTTAGGCAAAAAAATAGGAAGAACCAATTCCCACGGGAGGAAACATGCGTGGCTGCCAAACACGTGCAGAATGAACTGCTGAGGTTGCTACGAGGAAAGTGCAAGTGGAAACTACTAGAGGGCACCACTTACACCCATCGGATTGGGTAGACAATATCAAATATCCGACACCAGCAAGTGAGAGTATGAACGTTGAATGCCGGGAAGTCACATGCCCTGCTGGTGGGAGTATACATCAGTTCAAGTACTTTAGAGAAAAATCTGGCATTAGTTAGTCCGGGTGAAGATTTGTATTCCCTACTAGAGCAAGCCTCATGCAAGTGCAAAGGAGATATGCAGATGGATATCTGGAAGGAAATTATTTATTTTAAGAAATGGAAATAACTTCATGTCCAACAACAGTGCATAAGCAAGTTGTGGCACCTTCGTAGAATTAAGTACTAAACAGGGTGAAAGTGCACAATTGCTATAGACACCAACATGGATGAAGGTCACAGAAAATGTCAAGAGAACAAAAGCCACTTGTAGACCAATAAACACAGTATGACATCGCTGATATAAAGTGAACAGCAGTCGAGGCTACCATATGATTCTCAAGAATCCATGTATATGTATACGGTAAAAGGATAAAGAAATGCATGAGGATGAAAAGCACAGAATTCAGGATGGTGGGTTCTGTTGGGATGGAGAACACACTTGGGGAAAGATACACAGAAGGCTATGCATTACACTGGTAACTTTTATTTCTTAAACTGGATGGGTATTATTGTATTCTTTAAATCATTTTGTCTTTCTTAAATATTTTATAATGTATTTTTCATATTCCTTTGAGATGCCAAAGAATTTCAGAACTGGAAGGCTCTTAGAGATCATTCAGTTCAACAATCTCCTTTAAAACATGATGACAACTAAACTCAGAGATAAAAGAACAGATGCTAAAACTGATACCACAGAAATACAAAGGATCAAAGGAGGCTATCATGGACAGTTATAAACCAACACGTTGGATAACCTAGAAGATACATTCCTAGAAACATACAACCTGGCAAGACTGAATCATGAAGAATTAATTTGAACAGACCTATAGCTAGTAATGAGATTGAATCAGTAATCAAACATATCTCAACAGAAAAAGACCCAGGACCAAATAGCTTTACTGAAGAATTCTACCAAACATTTAAAGAATTAGCATCAGTCCTTCTCAAATTCTTCCTAAAATATTGAAAAGAAGGAAACACTTCCAAACTCCTTTTAGGAGGACAGCATTACCCTGTTACCAAAGTCAGGAAAAGATATTACAAGAAAAGATAACTATATGCCAATATCACTGATGAATATTGATGCAAAAATCCTCAACAAAATATTAGCAAACCAAATTCAACAGTGCATAAAAGGATCATCTGCCATGTCCAAGTGGGATTTATTTGTCAGCTATAAGGGTATTTCAACATACAAAAATTAATAAATGTTATACATCACATTAACAGAATAAAGGACAAAACCATTTCAATTAATGCAGAAAAGGCACCTTATGTAACTTAAAATTCTTTCATGATAAAAATGCTGAACAGACTAGGAATAGGAAGAATCTACCTCAACACAGTGAAGGCTGTAAATGAAAAGCCCACAGCTAACATCATACTCAATGGTGAAAAGCTGAAAGCTTTTTCTCTAAGATCAGGAACAGGATAAGGATACCTACTCCCACCACTTCTATTCAACACAGTACTGGACGTTCTAGCCAAAGCAACAAATTAGTCAAGAAAAAGAAATAGAAGGTATTCAAATTGGAAAGGAAAATGCAGAATTTTCTCTGTTTGCAGATGACATAATCTTACATGTAGAAAACCCTAAAGATAAAAAAGAAACTCTTAGAACTAATAATTTTGGGTTAGACACCTAAATGTAAGACCTGAAACTATAAAATTCCTAGAAGAAAACATCAGGAAACATTTCATGGCATTGGGATAGGCAGTGATTTCTTGGATGTGACACTGTAAATGTAGGCAACAAAGGCAAAAATAGACACCTGGTACCACATCAAACTTAAAAAGTTTTGTACAGCAGAGGAAACAATCAACAGAGTAACAAACCAATCTTCAGAATGGAAGAAAATACAAATGCAAACCTAATATTAGATAAGGGATTAATATCTAGAATATATAAAGACCTCCTACAGTCCAATAACAAAAAGACAAATAACTTGATTAAAAATGGGCAAAGGACAGATCTAGAACAAACATTTCAAAAATATATATGGAACCATAAATAACCCTGAATAGCCGCAGCAATTTTGAGAAAGAAGAACAAAGTAGGAGGGGTAACCATACCTGACATCACACTATAGTACAAGGTCTTGGCAATCAAAACAGCCTGGTACTGGCATAAGAACAGACACATTGATCAATGGAACCAAATAGAGAGCCCTGAATTAAACTCGAGTCTCTATAGTCAATTAATATTTGACAAGTGGGGCAGGAGCATAAAATGGAGTAAAAATAGCCTCTTCAACAAATGGTGTTGGGAGATCTGGACAGCTACATGCAAAAAACTGAAACTCGATCACCAACTTACACCATACACAAAAATAAACTCAAGATGGATAAAAGACTTAAATGTAAGTCATGATACCATAAAAGTCCTAGAGGAGAACATAGGCAGGAAAATTTCAGATATTCCATGCAGCAATATTTTCACCAATAAAAAAAGAATAAACAAATGGGACTTCATCAAAATAAAAAGGTTCTGCATGGCTAAAGAAAACATCAGCAAAATGAAAAGGGAACCAACCATATGGGAAAATATATTTGCAAAGGATAACTCAGACAAGAGTTTGCTCTCCAAAATATATAAAGAACTCATACAACTCCACTCCAGGAAGACAAACAATGCAATCAAAAAATGGGCAAAAGACTTGAACAGACACTTCTCCAAGGAGCACATACAGAGGGCCCAGGGACATATGAAAGGATGCTCAGCATCGCTAGCCATCAGAGAGATGCAAATTAAAACCACAGTGAGATACCACTTCACACAGGTGAGAATGGCCATCATAAATGAATTGGCAAAGAACAAGTGCTGGTGAGGTTGTCGAGAAAAGGGAACCCTAGTGCACTGTTGGTGGGAATGCAGACTGTGGAAAACAGTATGGAATTTCCTCAAAAAACTAAACATGGAACTGCCTTTTGACCCAGCAATTCCACTGCTGGGATTATACCCTAAGGACCCTGAAACACCAACTCAAAAGGACCTATGCACCCCAATGTTCATAGCAGCACAATTTACAATAGCTAGATGCTGGAAGCAACCTAGATGCCCGTCAGTAAATGAATGGATCAAAAAACTATGGTACATTCACACAATGGAATTCTATGCAGCAGAAAGAAAGAAGGAGCTCCTACCCTTTGCAACAGCATGGATGGAGCTGGAAAGCATTATGCTAAGCGAAACAAGCCAGGTGGTGAGGGACAAATACCATATGATCCCACCTACAAGTGGAACCTAATCAACAAAACAAACAAGCAAGATATAAGCAGAGACACTGAAATAAAGAACCAACTGACAGTAACCAGTGGGGAGGTGGGAGGGAGATAATGGGGGAAAGAAGGGAAAGGGTCATCAAGGAACATGTATAACGGACCCATGCACAAAGCCAAAGAGGGTAGGCTTGAGGGTGGGAGGTGTGGGTGGTGGAGCCGGAAAGTGGTGAGGGGAAAATGGAGACAGTTGTATTCAAAGAACAGTAAATTATTTTAAAAAATGAACAAAGGACTTGAATAGATATTTCTCCAAAAAAGATATGTAAATGGCCAAAAACATATGAAAAGATGCTCAATATCATTACACATGAAGGAATGCAAATAAGAACCCTAATGAGATAATACCTCACACCCATTGTCAACAAAACAAAACTGTCAGTACTGATGAGGATGCAGAGAAATGGAAACTTGCGCACACTGTTGGTGGGATTATAAAACAGTGCAGCCATGATGGAAAACAGCATGGGGGCATCTAAAGAATTAAACATTAAAACTCCCATGTGATCCAGCAATGCCACTCTGGGTATGTACCCCCCAAAATTAAAAATAAGATCTGGTCAATATCAGATATTTGCACGCCCACATTCATTGCAACATTATTCACAATGACCGTGATTATGGAAGCATCCGAAATGTCCATCAGTGGGTGAGTGGACAGAGAAAATGTGGTATACGCACGCAATGGAATATTATTCAGCCTTAACAAACGAGACCCTGGCTCACGTTACAACATGGACACAACTTAAGGTCATCCTCATGCTGCATTAAGCGAATCATGAAAAGGCGGATAGTGCATGATTCTGCTCACATGAGGTGTCCAAAGTGATCAAGCTCATAGAAACAGAAAGCAGAGCGGTGGCCGCCAGGGCCTGGGGGGAGGGGCAAACGAGGAGCTGCTGCTGAGTGGGTATGCAGTTTTAATAAAGCAAGATGGAAGAGTTCTAGAGATCTGTTCCATAACACTGTGCGTGGCACATGGCTGACGACCCTGTACTGTACAGTTGGACATTATTAAAGGGGTAAATTTATGTTGCAGGGTTTTTTTTTAAAAGCCACAGTTGGAAAAACAAAACACGAAGGAAGCAAGGACTGCAGTGTCGGAACGACCTGCCCACGGTCTGGGGCCAGTGAGTGCCGGGACTAGATTGGGATGGAGCTGGCCACGTCCGGATCGCCGGCCTTCGTCCTGCCCCTTGCCACCTCTCCTTGTCTTAATTTCAGGCTTTCTCCTCAGCTCCCTCCCAGAGATGTGAAATGGCCCTCAGCAGTGACAGCTCCTAGACCCACGCCAGCTCTGCCCAGTGTCCGAGTCTCTCCGCCAAAGCTTTGCTTCTGCCTTCGGGCAGCTGGCTGGCTGGCCGGCCTTCTGTAGGCTTTTGAATGAGCTCCTTCCACCAGAGCAGTCACACCCTGAGAACACGCTCGGCTTGGGCCGCCTTTCAAATGTGGAGCGCAAGGTCCTTCCAGGGCGGTTCAGATCCGTGGCGTGGTGCTGGGTGCACCGACGGCTCTGTTGCAGAGGGGAGGTGTGCGGTCTGGAAAGGCCAGAGCACCAATCTCACATCACGATGCCACCCTCAAGGGGAACGAACTTCAAATTACTCAAAGCTTCTCCACCCTGCCCCTCACGTCAGGGGACGACATCTCTGGCAGCAGAAAGTGATCCAAATACAGAAATACAGAAACAGCAGGACAGCAGGCCCACCTTTGCCCTTGGAAATGACCTCCTCCCTACTAGCCTCTGTGATACTCAGATCTGAAGGGTTCTCTGAGAAAAGGAGAAAGCTCGCCCCCGGTTCTCAGGACACCTTTTGGCAGATTTTCATAATCTGGGGCTGACAGGCTTGGAGGTGAGAGGGAGCATGGGAAATGCTGCCTAAGTGGGGAACGCAGTGTGTTGAAAATAAGAGCCTGCAAAAGCAAGTTCACTGCCAAAGGGGTCCTGCTCACAGTTGAGCCTTGCCGTGGCAGTCACAGCTCTCTGTGTCCTGAGTACTGCTTAGGTTCCTGAGGGTAACTAGGGCTGCCTTCTCAGGGGCCATTGCCCAGTATGGGCTGCAGCTGGGCAGGCGCCCCTCTGGGGGTTGGGGCCGGCACTGGCCAGCGGCCTCCTGGTTCAGCTCAGGTTCTTGGCGTAGGAAACAGGGGCTGCCAGTTGTTCACACCGCCTTCCCTGATGACTCGCTTCCCTTCGGTGAACTTGCCCCAGCTGGGTTCCAAGAAAAGTGCCACTGTACAGAGCACAGCGGCAGCGCTGCTCCGGGGCCCGGGCGGAGGGCCTCTCCAGGAGCCTGCTCCTGGGTGGGAGTGGCGGCAGGGCACCACAGAACCCTGAGCCCTGCCCTGGGTGGGGGTGGGGGTGGGGGGAGGCTTCTTCTGACCCCCCGGGGCCCTGTGACTTGAGCCTTGGTGAGGAAGCTCTGCATCCTGGTGGTCTGGGATCTCCCACCTCGCATTCCTCACCTTCTTCCTTGGAGCGGGTGCAGTGACCCCTCCCCGGGCCTCCCCTGACCTCTGTCCTGCACGTGGGTGCAGGTTTATGGCCCCGAGCTGCTTTTTATCTCTTTGGGAAGGAAACGTTTTGGTTGGGAAGTTTTTCAATTTCCTCCTGGCCTGGACCAAACTGCTCAGGTTTCCCAGGGCGACATCCCCTCTCCTTCTGGGGCCGAAGGGGCGCCTAGTTCTAGCAAGAGCCCCTCCCGGGCAGGCCTGCTCCTCGGGCTCTGCATGGGAACGGGCCTCTCCAGATATAAACGCAGGGTGTAATGATGGCTTTCCCCAAGTGTCCCCTGCGGGCCAGCCCACAGGCTCCGGGGCAGGGCCGGAAACCCTGCCTCTCCCCGGGTCCTGAAACACCCACGCCGGGGGGAGCTCTGCGGGGGACCCAGTGGGGAAGCAGACCCAAACCCTCCTGCCTGTAGTCCCCCCGCAGCCCCATAGCGTCTTCCCGGGGGGAGGGAAGGAGAGAAACCCAGGCCCCTCTGGCGCGGCGCACTGTGCTTCTTCCCGAGACCATGGCTCCTTCTTTTATTTTTATTTTTCAAGAAATGTTCATCCGCGTACACACACATCTCTTCTTTTTTTCTCTCTCCACGGGATCCCCTCCTCCTAACCCATACTCACCCTCCCACGCCGCTTTCCCTCTTAGCCTGTCGTGGCCCTGACACCGTGTCACTTGGAAGTCGGGGAAAGCAGGAAAGCCGGGGCATCCCTTTTATACCTTCGTGAATATCTTCCGTTCGGATGGGCCCTTTTATCCTGAACCGCTTCACCCACTCCACACCCTGGGATAACTTCACCCACCACTGAAGTGCCGCCAGCCGGCCCGGGCGGGCGAGTGGCAGCTGTTGCTGTGTTCGGGGCAGGAAGTGAGGAAGAACATGATCTTCAGTTAAAACTGCGGGGGGAATTCAGCGAGACGGCAGGGTCTAATGCAGACTGGTGGCTCGGGAGGTCAGCGGGGCCACGTCCCGTTCCCATCTCCTCCACCCAGCTCGCGGTGGTGACCTTGGGGCTGTGACTGAAACCCCGGCCTTCGCTCCATCTGAAAAGCAGCGTGATGGTGCTCACATCCCTGCTGGGATCGCCGTGAGGATTAGGGAGATTAGGGACAAGCACAGGGTTCTTTTGATCCTTTCAAAGTCAGCAGCGAAGGATGGATGGATGCAGCTAGGGGTCTGCAGCGGGAGTGGCATCGGCTGCCAGTTACAGGATGTGACTCGAGGGGTAACGAAAAGTCAGCCACTGCTGAGAGACCTCCCGGACGGGCCTGCAAGCCACTCTGGAATGCTGGAAGGGCTGGAAGGGAGCAGGTTAAAATACAAATGTGATGACCGTGTGACATGTGGGGGCAACGGTGCGGCCACGGCTTCTCATGAGTTAGCCCGAGGGGTTTGCCAGTTTCCCAGGAGGAGAAGGGCCCCGAGTGGCTGAGGCCCAAGGACACTTAGTACAAAGAGGGGGATGATTGTGGTCAGGAACTTGGAGGGGAGGGAGGTGGGGTCCCAGGGCCTGGTGGGGAAAACACTGTAGTCGGTGTCAGGCCGTCGGTGGCAGTGAGCGAGCCGGCCTGGACGCCGTTGTCTGATGTCTGTCTGTCCGCTCTGGAGACGCTGCCTGCATCAGTTCTTACCCACCCCGCTCTGCTCTACACGGGTATGTCCCCGGCAACAAGGCAGGGTCGTCCTCAAGGCCGTGTGATGGCCCTGATGACGCCGGTATCTGTTTGTTAGGGGTCGGGCAGCAGACTAGGGAGGTGGCAGAGCCCCAGGGCTCGAGCTGGGGTCCCAGCCCTGTCACTCTGCCCTGGAACCCTGAATCCGTGAGCGTCCTGGGACCCGGCTTTATTATCTGGAAAAGAAAGGTAATAGGCCTACGTCGCAGTGCTCTCCAGAGGAGATCAGATGACGAGGGGCCACGGACAACGTCACAGCAGGGGCCGCACGGGGGATGGGGGGTGCTGTTTCAGTCAGGACAGGCCACGTTATGCTTCAGTAACAAGTGAGTCAGTGCTCACGACTCCAACGTCCAATGACTGAAAGCAGCCAAGGCTGATTTCTTCCCCCCGCTGCATTCCCACCGCGGGGCAGCCCCACTCCCCGTCGCCACTCAGGGACACAGGCCCACGGAGCAGCCACCAGAGGAAAGAAGGATACGGTGGCATCTGCCTCGGTTCTCACAGCCTTCCCTTTACATTTCACCAGCCCAAGGCCGTGACGCACCGCACGGACTCCCACCGGGCACGGACACGCACCGTGGTGCTGTGTCGGAAGGGGCCAGAGCTGCGACACTTGCTCGCAGCCCTGGTGCAGGCGGGCTGCTGCTGCACCAGGCTGGTTGAGACTGGGTCCCAGCCTGCAGGCAGCTGACCCAGAACTTACCTCCAGGCCCCCTGCCCCCCAGAGGTTTCCGAAACCTCTCCTTGAGAGCACGCAGCTCCCTCCCAACCCCTTTCTGCTCCCTGAGTCCTCTTGTAGGCACAGGGGCTGGGTGCCCCCCACCACCCGGTCTACCCCGTGAACACCGCTGACGGCTGGTGTGAGACACCCGGAGGCCTCTCCCTGAGAGCAGGTGTCCTCCTTTTGCCTGGTGCCCAGGTGACCGGTGCCTCGGGGTGACCTCCCCAGGCCACAGCGGACTGCACCAGCTTGAATAGCACTGGGTAGGAGCAGCTCCACTGGCTCCAGCCCCTCATGTGCCTGCGGCATGCTGGCCTTCCTGAGCCCCGAGCCTGGGTCTGTCCTTCGGTTCAGGAAGGAGGGACAGGCCCGCTCAGGCCGGGCTTTACCCCTCATTGTCCCCCCTGGAGCCGTTTCCGATACTGTAATAGCTCGCCGTGGGCAAGGGCCTGTTCTGAGCACTTGATAAAGATTAGCTCACTGAGTGCTCACGGCATCCTGTGAGGTGTCGATTGTTAATATCCTCATTTTGGAAATCAGGAGGAAATGGGCCCAGAGAGGTTGAGTAAACTGTCCAAGGTCACACAGCTAGGAAGTGGCTGAGTTGGGATTTAACTCAGGCAGACTGACACGTTATTTTCCATCATGACAGTCACTCACGCAGTAGTCCAGAGAGGTGGTTGAAGTTATAGACTGTATTGTGTAAGCCACTGGCTGCCAAATGCTCCTTTTGTGGATGGGGAAAAGAGGCGACATTCCTGGTGTATTATGAGGCCATGACCGCCCTCTGGTGGTCATTCCTGAGCATTGACACTCAGGGTGAACCGGAGAGAACCCACGGGCAAAGCGCTTTACGGGGAAAACTCAAAGGGCGAGCTGGCGAACAAACCTGCAGCTCACACGCAGCGATGGCACGTTGACTCTTTTTTCCCCTCTGGTGTGGCGTGTTTCACATTAGTTTCTTTTTCCCCTTGGGGAAAAAAAGTAATAAAAAGCAGTTCTCCGCCTCCGTGAGGACACGCGGGAGGAAGCCACAAGTATGCAGCTATCATCTAACAAGCCCACGTGTTTACTGTCACGGCAACTGTTGTGTGGACGTGCCACGGAGTGCCCTCCCAAGCCGACGCGAGAGCACGTTTCCTGTCGTTCATGGCTGAGTCAGGGCCCAGTGCTTTCCTGAGCTGACGTCGCGTGCAAGAAGACCGTGCTCTTTGAACCTCAGCCGTTTTGGATTATCTGTGTCCCGGTCGACACCGGAGGTCGTGACGTGGCCTGAGGCGGGGAGACGGAGGCGGCAGTTTCTGGCGTGGCACCAACCGCCATTGGCACCAACGCCCAAGAAATAGCTTCAGCAGCAGTGACCACTTCCGTGGGGCAACCTGACTTCCCAGACGGCTGCAGCCCGGAGGGAGGCGGTGCCTGGGGACTGCCCAGACGGCCCCTGGTGACGGGCGGTGACCTGCGGCGGAGGCGTGGCCCCTGGAGGCTGGGTCTGCAGCCCTCGGACCGAGAATCATCCGCGTTTGCATCTCTGAACTTGGTGCCGAAAGTCTCCCTCCCTGAGAAGGTGGAGCAGGTTGTGGGTGTCCAGCCCTTACATCACCGACAGCCAGTCTTGCGTGGATCAGAGCTCTTCCCAGTATTCGTTTGCCCCCCGGCCACACTCCCCAGTTCTATAAATGTGAGGAGTCACAAGAAAACTGCCGATCAGGAGGCTCCATGAGGAGGCCTGCTTTCAGGACACACTTCAGGAGGCACACTGTGCTCAGCCCCAGCCCCATCATGCCCAGACCACGGACAGTCCCGTCCTGCCCTCGGGCAACCTTTTCTCATCCACGCCCACGCCCACGCCCGTGCCACCGTCTCAGCACAGGCTCCTTGCAAACCCACTTCTTTCCCGCTGCCCGCCCTGGGTCCCGCCTTACGTTCAGTGCCCAGTGGGCAGCTCCATCCAGCTGTTCCCCCATCAGCATGTCCAAGGCACAGCCGGGCACCCCGTCTCAGGAGGTGCCCCCTCCTGACTTCCTGATCGCTTTCCGTGGCTTCCCCACCGTCCCTGTGATTATTCCAGCTCCAGCCCTCGAAGTCCTCGGGGTTGTCTCGTGCTTCTATCACTCGCCGACATCGCTGAATCTGGCTTCTCCTTGCAGCTGCCTACACTGACTGCCCCCCACATGGCACATGCAGTGGCTGAGCATGAGTTTCGGGGTCAGGCGTGGGTGCAGGTCCCAGCACTGCTGTTCGCTGTATCTGTAAATGTGGACTTTCTCTCTAATTTGTTCGAACCTCATCTGTAAAATGGTGACAAACCCTCCGTCCCTCATAAGATTGATTGTGTGTTCAGTGGAGTAACACAGGTCCAGTGCCTGGCGCAGGGCGGGTGCTCAGTCTGTGCTATTTCGGGACTCGATGCTTCCCACCAGGGCCACTCAGCGGCCACCCCGTCAGCCCTCGCCTGCGCACTGTCGGCCGCAGCCCTGGCAGAATGTGCTGTGCTGACGGCAGGGTGCCGGGCTCACCCCCAGAGGAGCAAACATTCAACAGTTCCACAAGGGCCTGCCCGCGTGGAGCTCGCACTCCAGCAGGGAAGGCGCACTGCTCCCCTTGCAGGGGTGTGCTTGCACCCTTCCACCCGGGCATCTTGCTAAAGCACAGATGACGTCATGTCGTTTCCCTATTCAGGACTGTCCATGGCTCCCCATCCCTCGTTTCCCAGCCCCTGAGGTGTGTGTCCCTGCCCTTGTATTCAAGCCCTCCTTAGTGAGTAAGGTCCTTGCCTCCCTTTGGGGCCTCGTTTCCTTCTCCACCCCCCACACCCTACCTTCTGTCCGAGTAGAACTTCTTACCAGCTCCACCGTCTAGTAACCCTGGTCGTTTTAAAAGTTACTGCTCACTGCCACACCCTCTCTGCCTCGGTGAGAGGCGGAAACCCCTCCGCACATCAGTGGGAGCACACTCGTCCCGTCCATGGGCGTGGGGACACCCGTGGGTGTGGGGACACGGCGGCGGAGGGCCCAGGCGTGGGCAGTCTGAGCGGGCAAACGGCCCTCCTCGCGGGGTTCTGAGGTTTGAGGGAGTGGCGTGGCACCAGAAGAAACGGAGTGTGCAGCGGAAGGGATCTGAACGAGGAGACCGTGGGCCGGGGTGCGGGCAGGGTGGAGGCGGGTAGCCCGGCTGACAAGAAATGACGTGCAAAACCAGGGCCCGGCGAGCGGCGCTGCTGCCCTCCCCAGAGCGTGCCCGGAGAACCGGGGGGTGGGCGAGAGTTTTGCTCCTCCTCCCCGCCGCTCTGGCTGCTGCTGCTGTGGGGGTTTCAGAAGCAGGAGCACCTCCCCTCCTGGGGAGCCAGCACCAGCCCCGTGGGCTGGAAGTGGGGTGTGCCTCCTGGGTGTTCTGGCTTCCACGCCCGCCGGAGGAACGGCGCACGGGCAGTGTGACTCGCTGGGACCGCTGACCCGCCCGCCAAGGAAAGCGAGTTTGCTATGAAAGCTTCTCGGCCTCGCCCTGTCCGAGATTCTCTCCGTCCACCCAGCGGCTTGCGTCTTCCCAGCTCCAGCTTTCCGGTTCCCCAGTCCGGCAGCTCTGGAGTGTCCCACTGGGCACCATGGGCACCAGGACACAGTCTGGCAGCTCTGGAGTGTCCCCACTGGGCACCATGGGCACCAGGACACAGTCTGGCAGCTCTGGAGTGTCCCCACTGGGCACCATGGTCACCAGGACACAGTCTGGCAGCTCTGGAGTGTCCCCTCTGGGCACCATGGTCACGAGGACACAATCTGGCAGCTCTGGAGTGTCCCCACTGGGCACCATGGGCACCAGGACACAGTCTGGCAGCTCTGGAGTGTCCCCTCTGGGCACCATGGGCACCAGGACACAGTCCGGCAGCTCTGGAGTGTCCCCTCTGGGCACCATGGGCACCAGGACACAGTCCGGCAGCTCTGGAGTGTCCCCACTGGGCACCATGGTCACCAGGACGCCAGGTCGCCCAGCCCCGGCTAAGAGACACAGACAGCCCCCCCACCCCCACCCCCAGACTGTACTCCCCACTGGAGTGTGTCTGCCTCTGGTCTCTGCCCGGTGCCTTCAGGGAGCTGGTTTCCCTCACGGGCACAGATTTGCTCACTGTTTTCCACGGCGGGATCGTCCCGCAGGGCCCTGCTCTGTCGTGCTGGCTCCAAGGCGGACTTCCACAGAACCGGATAGACTAAGCAGGAGTGGGTGTTACCAGAGATTGGGGCATGGCCCCAGGTGTAGCAACTGACACAACCCTTGTCCTTTTGGTGGGGATGTTTTTACGTTAACGTTTAACAGGAGGACTGGGAGGCAAGGAGAGGAGCACGGCAGCAGGCAGAGGGAGCGTGCACATTTGGGGAAGGACTGTGCATTTGTCCTCCTGAGTGGTTCAGCCAAGAAGGGACCGCCTTCTGACTCGGGAGGGTCCTGCACGGCGTCCCAGTGGAGGCGGGACTGGGTCTGCCTCTCACTGCAGCAGCCGCGGTGGGCGGGTGCGGAGGCCTCTGTCCCCAGCACCTGCCCCAGGACGGAGATCAAACACTCCCGCCCCGGACTCCCAGCCCCGGGTTCGCAGTGAGCAGACCCGCTGGCTCGTTGTCAGAGAAGAGGCTCTCTCCTGCCTCTGTGCGTCTTTGCTGTGTTCCTCGCTTGTCCTGGAACGTTCTCCTCCCTCCCTGCTTCTCGACATCACCCCCCAGCACGGCAGCTGCCCGCTGGCTCTCAGCCCCCACACCCCTCAGCCAAGGGGCTGGGGGAGCCAGGGCTCCCAAGTCCTTCTCCCAGACACCCATGGCTTCCACCAGCAGGAGCGATGCCGGGACACGGGAACGTGAGGTGGGCGGAGGACGCACTGATGCCATCTTTCCATGCGGAGGTCCCCTGCCGGCCCTGGGCTCCGGTGTCCCGCGGCAGGTGCACAGTGGCACCGAGGCTCTCGCCTGGCCCCGGCTCCCTCCCAAGGGCCCCAGCAAGGGAGGCACGGCCCTGTGGTGCTTCCCGTCGGGGGCGTGGCCTCGGGGCTCCAGGACCCGTCCAGGTGGCCCTGGCTCTGCAGCCCCAGGTGGCCCAGTGGGCGGATGGGCTTCCCACCAGGGGTGGCATCACCCCCTCCTCCTCATTTCTGCAGCCAAAGGGATGGAAACGTCATCCTCCAGCTACCAACCCCTGGCATTCCTGGGCTTGCTTTCCTGGCCCATTCCGTGTTTTTGTGACTGATCCCCTGAGTTAAATCCTCTGTGCTAGAAATGGGCAGGCTGGGATGTTTTCCCGAGACCCTGAAGGACCCTCAGCCCACTCTTTAGAGCACATCCCGAATGCCCTCTCCTCCCTGAACTTCCCCCGACCTCCCCTCCAGAGGTCACCTGTTAACTGTCTGCACTTATTTAACACTCCTTGAACATCTGTGGGCATTTGTAATTTTTCATCTTGTATCAAATACGCTTACTTTATCCTGTCCATTTTCCATCCAATCACTGTCTCATTTCTCGCAGCAGCAGCTCGGCCCCGCCCACTCAGCCCCGCCCACTCAGCCGGTGTCCTGAGCAGCTGTAGTCTGGTTTGGACTGATGTTCCAGGTGGCACCCCTGAGACCCCCCAGCCAGTGACCAGTTCCACTGCTTTCCTCGTGCTAAAATAGCTGTACTTATAGTAGTAATTAAATTTTGGGTTATTATAAAAAATAACTGTGGTTAAATTTCCAAAAAAAAAAATTCTGTGCTGTAATTCCCCAAACTAACATGCACACCCTACTTCCTGCCTTGTGTTTGCTCCTTCGTACGCTTAAAACATGCTTCCCACACACACGGCCTCACGGAAGCCTCGCGTGGACGGTGGGGACCGGGGACGGACACGCCAGCCGCACACAGCACCCAAGGACCGGGCTCGGGCTTCGCACCAGGCTCCCTGACGCAAGGGCCAGCCCCCCCGCCCCGTGCCTTTGTTTGAAGTCGGGGGTCTGGCAAGCCCAGACCCTGGTTCCCCAAGTCCTCTCTCCCGGCCGGTAACTGCATGAGACGTGCAGACATTTGCGTTTCAGACGAAGGTACAAATTCACAGACTGTTCGTGGTCCCTCTGTCACATGGAATAAAGGGAGAAGGACTGTCTCATTCCTTCGGCCGAGGGGCTGAGGTCCATCATGTTCTCCGTGTCACAGCTCATCACGCACGCGTGCATTAGACTCGTGCTAGCCTACAGGCGCCGCCTAAGAACTTGGCAGTCACGTTCTGGTTGCTTTTCAGAACTGTCCTGCCTCGTTCTCCCAGGACTGCGACCAAAGCTCCGTCAGTTGAAACTGAAACGCCGCAGGCAGATGCAGAACGCGATCCGGCCGCCGCTCAAGGTACCGCGCTCCTCCGCCTGCCCCCTGCGTGGTCTCCCACTGTCGCCGCCTCTGGTCTCGGGGCTGCTGGGGTCGGGCAGGTCTCCCTCCAGGGCCAGGAGACCAGGAGCAGCAGGTGAGCCCTGGCAGAGGGCCAAGGTTCATCCGTCCCTGTCCTTGGACTGGCCCCCAAGTACCTGAAAATAAATCCCCAGACGGCGCCTCTGTGCCTGGCTGAACAGGGGCTGTTCCCTGGGTGGCAGGGGCGCGGCGGGAGTGGCAGGGTCCCGGAAATGTCCCGGTGGGAATGTGGTTCTCCCCACCTCCCCCCCCTTTGTCTCGAGTTATGGTTGATGCCTAAATTCCACAGGCCAGAAGTCATTTTTCCCTTTCCATCTGGCTTTTGAATCCTGAGAAACTTAGCACATTGATTCTGAGTATCTGATCTTCTCAATCCCCTCATCTGATCAGACGGTTTTGGCTCCAGAGCCTTAACCACTCTTACCACGCCAACCTCATGTGGGCGAAGTACTTAGAACACGGCCTGGTGCAGAAGTGCTTAAACAGTGGTGGTCGTTACTCTTATTGTTGTGACTATCGTTAGATTTGCTTTGTTGGCCGAGGCCACGAGTACCGATGGCTAATTTTTACTGAACACCTATACTATTCTTGTGCCTGCTTTGCTGGTTCATCATTGTCACCACCCTATGAACTAGGTACTATCATTTGATTCATTTTAAGGATGAGGAAATGGAGGCAGAGACGTAAAGCACCTTTCCCAGAGCTCGAGATTGGAGCGTGGAAAACCCAAACCCATCTGGTGGCGCCCCCCAGTGGAGGCGGCGAAGGGCGGGGCAGCCCGCGTTCTAACAGCGGAGGCCCCTGCTCCTTGAAGCGGGGAGGCGGAGTCTGACCACTGGACGTTTAAGGCGATTTGTCTAGCAAAAAAAAAAAAAAAAAAAAAAAAAAAAAATCAAAGGCTTGTGTCCTTGAGGAACAATCTGGCCCCCTTTCTCCCCCAAACTTCCAGACGGGGGCACACGGTATCTGGAAGAGCCTGGCTGTGGTGTTCCGTAAGGCAGACGTTGCATTAGGAATGCGGCCTCGACCTTGCTTTGCGCGCACCTCGGGTTCCTGTGGCAGGCGACTCCCCAGGGACGCGCTCGGCTGTGCGCACCGCGAACTCCCAGCCTTGGCGGTGTGCCTCCTTCACTCCTCTGCTCTGCCCGTGGGTGGAACTATCTACCACGCTTGGTGGGTTCTAGATTTTTTAAAAAGCTTTCTTGCTTTGACCACCAGATGGCGCCCAAGGCCAGCAAGCGCTGAGTCACTCACACTGGCCTCAGCTCTGCCTGGAAGAACTTGGTCAGCGCCCACTTGGCGTCCAGATGTCTGGACACCTAGGCCCACGCCAGACTCCCTTTGGAATTTCCCCACACGGGTTTATTAACATTTTGCCAAACGCAGTAAGTTTACCTTGGAAACTTCTCTTTAGAAACTCGAAATATTCCCCAGTCCAGAAATGGCACACCTGCCCATCTCTAGCCAAGATATATTATTACAAACGTTACCAGGGAAGGCAACGACATAGATGTTTAATGTGCTTTAAGCTTCTGAGTGTATTGTTGCATCAATAAGGCCATATATGTTTGCATTATTGCAGCACATAGCCTGGCCCGCCGTGCCAGCCCGGCCAGGCGTGGCCTCAGAGCAGCAGTGTGTGCGAAGCCTGGGAGCTATCAGAGACGCAGAACTTCAGGATCAGCTCCCGGCCCGCTGGGGCGGACTGTGTTTGAATAAGACCCCCCAGGTCATTCCTGTCACACTGAGAAGCCCACAGAGCCACCAGCCCAAACTTGCTCTTTCTGTAACAAAATAAAGGGCGGGGGGGAGGGGGGGACGCCTCGCCGCCGGCAGATGCAGCCACAGACCTGTGAGCACAGCAGGGTCCCTGTGCCCCCCAGCTCGTGCTGGGGTTTCACTGGCATATCACAGGGCGACCCTGATTATTGATGGGCATGCATGACCTCTCTCTCCCTCTCTCTCTCTCTCCCGCACTCTCTCTCTCATTCTTTTGTGGTAAATGTACCCGAAGACCCACCATCATATGTATACCTATATTTGATCAGGACACAGCAGCTTACCTTGCACACGTGTCTGTGAAAGGCACTTATTGATTGTCAGCTACAGTACCCGGCATGTTCACGGCACATCCACCGGCCCTGGTGATCCAGGGCGGGCTGTGACCTGACCCCTGGGATCCACACGCCCCATGGCAGAACGGATGGGAAGAGCTGCTGTTGCAGCTGCCCCTTCCTCACCACCCTCACGCAATCCCAAAACAGGGTGAATCTTTCTTTAAAGACTCTGGGGTCTTGTTTAAAAGGTAACAACAGAATATTCTGGACAGTCTCTGTGTTAACGCTCATCTTATTCTTCCTAAGCCTTCTGTCTGATGAGCAGCGTCTGAGGAATTAGGTTAAATCTTCCCGGAAAGCCCTGCCCGAGCCAACCTTCGCCTCTGATTATTCCAACGATAGTGACCTCCCTGGTTTCCTGTGCCACCAGCAGAGTGAAGCATTACCTGAAAGAGGAAGAGTGTCAGAGGGGAGCAGAGGAGCGGAGGAGAAGAGGCAGAGACAGATGGGGAGAGAGCAGATGGGAAGGAGGAGGAGGGGGAAAACCCCAAGCTCCTCCCACCTCACCTCTTGGACCGCTGCCAGCAGCCTCTGGCTTCAGCGATTTAGCACCAGCTGCCACCTGTGCGAGGACAGGCTTCCCCAGGGCACGCACATGCCGCGTTTCCTCCCTTCACGAAGGTTTCTGCTGGGAGTCTCTCCCCTGACCCACCCCACATAAAACTTCACCCACACACCTTCCCCTCCCCCCCCAACCCTGCTTTATTTTCCTTTTCGGCCTTCACCAACCCCCTGACATCTTGCGTGTCTGTTTCCTCTTTGTCTCACTTGCTGGACCGGAGTATTAGTCCCAGGAGAACAGGGACTTTTTGTTCTGTCCTCCCTGGGTCCTCCAACACCGAGGGCAGTGATTGGCACACGGGAAGGGGCAGGCGAGCTTGGGGGAGGGGGGCAGAGGGGCTCTTCTGAGGGCGTTGCTGCACTGGTCGGCCTGCTTAACCTTCACAGTCCGCCAGGAGGGCGGTTTCGGTTCGACCGAAGGGAGCTGGAGGCACAGAGAGGTGAGGAGACCGGTGCAAGGGTTCGGGATTTGGGTGCCTCTCGCCTTCAACATCCACCGGGCTTTCTGCAGTGAGGGCTGTGCAGGACGGACAGACAGACAGACGTCAGCCAACGGCAGCTCACTGGCCGCATCTTGCACCCTCTGCTCCTGTAGAGACAGTTTGAGGGACAGGAGCCATGACCACTGGGGCTGCTTTTGTGCTGCGACGGCCACGCTGAGCGGCAGTGCCAGAGACACCGTGGTCTGCAGAGCCTCGGATGCACGCACCTGGCCCTTCGCAGGAGGCGTTTGCGGCCCCTTGCGGTCGGAGGCAAACCCAGTGTGAAGACGAAGCAAACCTGCGGTCGGCCCGGCGCCTGTGGCGGTGCCAGACCGCGTCTCAGCGCGTCCTGACCAGGCGCTCAGAAGAGCTGAGAGAAAAGAACTCCAGTCCCGGATGCGACAAACGTGTGTCCTCGTCTCTGTTCTGTCCCGGACGAGCTGTGCCGCCTCCGCTCGCCGCTTCGTGTGTCTGCATCTGTGTCCCCACCTGTCACGGTGACAGTAATGGCAGTGGCAAGGATAGCTCTTGCTGAGGGCCAGGTTCCGTTCTTGGCAACTCACTGCAAAACGATCGTGTTTGATCGATCTCCCAGGTAATCAGTTGGGCTTTTCATAAAACTCTGGCTCTGGAGTGCAGGTGTAGGGGGCTCTGTGCTTCCACGCCCACGTGGAAGGACGTGTGGTCTTGGCCTTGTCTGGGGAGTGACGTGTCGGGGGAGGGGGTGCGCACAGCTTCTGGCCCAGCTCTAACGGCCTGTGCACACCCGCCTCGCCCTCTGTGTTTCCCTCTGCCGCGGCGACCACGAGCGCTCCGGAAGCGCGCGTTTGCTCATCTGGTCTCAGCACGTGGGCAGCGAGGAGCAGAACCCTCACGGAGCAAAAGCACTCAGTGCCCCAACTCGTATTTGTTTGTTTTGTTTTAAGTCCCTGAGTTCTGGGACTGCTTGTTATCAAAGCGCCCCCTAGCCTAGCACGCAGCCAATAAGCTTCTCTCTGGGTCCAGTTTCAGAGGTTTGAGAATAAAACTCCTTCCTCCTCAGGGGCCGGACCTGCATTGTCTGTGACGCGGGTGGGTGCTCACCGGAGCTGCGGAGGAGGGGAGAGGACAGGAGAAGGACGCGTTCTCTCCAGTGCAGATGGCAGACACCCCCCACCCCCCACCCCCACCCCGTGCCCTGCTGTTATTTCAGTTACAGCTTTAGGGGTCTAGTCCCCAAACGTCTGTGCCTGCGGCCACTTCAGAGTCCCCTCATCACTCCTCTCCACCCCCTGCCCGGTGCTGAAAGTGCTCCCTGGAGTGTGCGCATGCACACCCTCCTGGCCTGCGAATTCAGAAGGGGGAGGCAGCACATCACGTGGTCAGCCATCGCAAATGAAATGAACTGTGTCGAGTTCTGTTCCCCAAAGTCACGTGCAGGAAGCCTAAGAAAGATACGTTTTGAAGGGGTGTCAAAGGCCAGGCCCACATGTGGACATTTCCTGGAAAGGGTGGACCCAGAGCATCCGGGGTGCTGGGTCCCTGGGGTTTAGGGGGGACTGAGGAGGGAACAGACACGAACGTGAGTCACTTTAGGACAATGTTAAACATCGGTCGGACCCAGGGTTGACATGGTTTTGAAGTTTAAGACAGTAGAAGGAAGTAGGCATTTGCCGTCATTTTTGTTAATTCGGTTTAAAAGAAAATTCAGCGTGGCATCAGAAAAACGGGGGCCGGCGGCAGAGATGACGCGGGCGAGAGCACGTGTGCAGTCTCGGAAGCAGCGGGCCTCCCCTCCTTGCCCCCCCAGGCAGAGCACTTTCCGGCACCTCCAACCTGTGGCGCTGGGCAGGCCACGCACATGCGCGGTGGTCCTCTGGCTCACCCGGCAAACTTGCACCGCGCTTGGGCGCTGGGTGGAGTTATTTTGCAAGTGGAGCCATTTGCATTGTTCTAGAATGAACAGCAAATGTCTGTTTTCAGATGAGCTGTGGGTCATTCTCAGGGTTAGGTGGCCTTTTGTGTGACAAGCAAACCCAAAGCCGACGGGAGCCACTCAGAGGCCCTGGTCGCTGCGCTGAGGGCGAGCCACAGGACTGCGTGAGCCGCTGCCCCCGCCCCCGGGGACGACCGCGAACATGCCCTGAACAGGTACTCGGTGCAGCGCGGGGGCGCCCTCGGGAATGCAGGCCACCGAGCGGCACAGCTCCCCCATAAGTAAGTACACATTATGAATTTGCTGCTAATTATTTACATTGATTTGTAATAATGACAATAATTATACCTGCATATAATTATACAGCAATTACACTTCAGCGTAATTAGCTTACAGTAATTATTGATAATAGTAAGAATGAGTGAGCATTAGCCAGGGCATGGGGAGTGTTCATCCTTTCTTCAGATTTGTGTCTGAGGGTAGAAGATGCGTCTGGTGTCTGGACCATCCGGACGCGTGGGCTTCCTGTTTCTGAAGGTTTGTCGCACTGTGTCGGTCATGGTAGCATCCGTGCCTGGCACAGCCACCCCCCCCCCCCCCTTGTGATTACTCACTGAGCCGAAAAGCGCAGTTTTGATATCCAGGAAACCTCTGGTTTGAAGCAGGGTTTTTATCACGGCAGTTCTTTACTTCGATGTGTTCTGGTCTGAACTTTAGAGACCTAAGTGCTACCCAGGTTTCTAAGCTCACCATCTTTGTGACATCCAATATAGCCACTTGGAAATGTGGGCTTTCAAATTGGTGAGATTTTGCCGTAGTTGTTCGAACCCATAACACATCCAACAGCAAAGAGAAGTCCTGTCGTGTCGGAAGCCCCGGGCAGGTGGGGCTTTTCAGCCCGTGTGATTCTCTAGTAGGGGCAGGCTTTCTTTACATCGGCGTGCATGTGGAAGATGTGGCTAAACCCACCTTTCCAGTCTTTTCTTCCTCGACTTTTCCTCAATCTCCTTTCTCTCCGGGTTCTTTAACTCCGTAATCATGTCCTTTACAGAGCTCTGTGAGGTTCGTAGGAAAGATGTCATCTATAACGAGGTGCCACGCATGCAGTTCTGCTGTAATGCGGAAGCATGTTAATGCGAGGAGCGGAGACCCTTCCGCTGCAAGTGAAAATGAAATGGACAAAGCATTTTTGTTTTATTCTGGTAACCTAGGAAGTGATTTCCTGTAGCACCGTGAGGTCGGAAGCCTTGCTTAGTGTCCTCCACAAGAGGAATAATGAGCGTAGAAAGAAATATTAGGTCTGGGATGGTAGTCACCTGTCAGTTTGGAGCTGCAAGGACACTTTAGTTCATTCGAGTTATCCGTAGATGAGAAAATCGACGCCTAGGCTCGCTGAAGATCAGCCAGGCAGCGAAGGAGTTAAGCTCCGAACTCTAGTCTCTTGGCTCCTAGCCAAGTGTTGATTTCAGTAGATTGTATCAACCTGGCCCTGGGGTTCGAGCTCACCCTTCCACCAGCACAGGCCTCATTTGTGCACCAGAATGTGTGTGCCATCTTGACATAAACCTTAACAGACGCGGGCGTCCAATCTCTGTAAATTGTATAAAGAGCGTTGGAAGAGAAATGCCAGTTCGCCGGCTGATCCCACACGGGGGAAAAATGAGGAAGAATGATGGAAATGAGGGTGGCGGGTTTTGAGCAGCACCGATGTGAAAGCGCGTGCGCGTTTCCCCCCAGTTCTACCACCTCTCTGCACGCCGCCGTGTCCCTCCGCCGGGCCCCCGCTGCAGGCTCCCACTGCAGGCTCCCGCCCCAGCCTGCTGCAGCGGAGGGGAGGTCTGAGCTGCCTCCTGTTTTAGTGCGACCCCACTGTTCCATCCGCGCCAACTTTTTCATTTTTTCTTTTTTGTGTGTTAATGATGTCTTTTTCTTCTTTTTCTTTTTCTTTTCTTTTTTTTTTTTTTTGATGTGTAACTGCATAAAACACCCTATTGAACTGGTCTATTTGCCACAGACTAAACAATTCTCCAATCACACAGTTCTGCCCCCGAGCACAATACCGCCTCTCAGAGAGCCAAAAACACAGATAGGCGGCAAACAGAGTGCAACTGTGTTACAGTTGTTTGAGAGCCGCCGATGAGCAGCCCACCCACGAGGGGTGGGCAGCCGCGGAGAAGGGGTGGGGTGGAGAGCCAGGCAGAGACACCCAAAGAAAGAGCAACAATTTCACTTTCAGAAACAAAGTTAAAGAATACTTTAAAAAGTACTTAGAATAAGAATGCAAAGTGTGACAGAATAATATAGGATCCAGCACAAGTACTCCTGGGGTGGGGCTGGGGAGAAAACGGCCTTATATAGGGAAGTGAAGCAGATGGATGGCTGTTGCCATGGAGATTGTGAGCCTCCTAGGGCAAAGCTCCATGGGCGTATCTGTGACATCCTGGGTGTCCATTAGATGGGTGAGGGTGTCCTATTAGACCAAGGAGACCCAAGGAGTCAATCCCATTGGCATGGCCGGAGAGCCTTAACACCCTGGAAGTGGCTGCACATCGCCAGGAAGTTAACTCTGTGGCGGCCAGGAGGAGCGAGGGATCTCGGTTGGGGGCAGAGGAGCGCAGAGTGGCTGGTGAAAATGGCCTGAAGCTAAGGAAGAGAGTTCCCAACAATAAGCCATTGAGGGTGAAGAACTTCAGAGACAAGGCAGAGACGACATGAATGGGAATGCGGATGGGTTGTGAGAACAAGCAGAAGGGCATCACACACCAAGGCTCTCCCCCCCCCCCATACAGATGGTGTTCTGGCTTTTCATCTCTAGGCTTGTATGGAAATTCGCGTCGCCTGCCCCCTGCGTGCGCGAATCAGCCGAACGTCCCAGAAAGCAGTGTGCTTTCTCTCGCTCAGGGAGGCAGTAGGTGTGTCGGTGGCAGCAAAACCAACACCCGGTGTTTCATGGGCGGAGCCAGACGAGACCTTGGTTCAGCAGCCTCCGAGCTTGAGTTCTGGCTAGGAAAGGATTCAGAGCCAGCACTCAGACGGCGAGGGAAAGTTCATTAGAAAGCCGCGGAGGTAGAAGTGAGCGGTGGAGACCTGGGCTCGGGAACAAGCTGCAGAAGAAGGAGGAGAAGGGCCCTTGGAGCTCAGGAGGGAGAGGAAGGCGGGGGCGAGGTGCCTGGGGGAAGAAGGGTGTGGGGGGGAGGCTTGGGCATGCTCCCTGAAGGTGGGGCACCCTGGGGCCTCCATCCTCAGGCTCTTAAGGTTGGGAGTTTAGGGGGTGGTCCATTAGTCGATGCAGCTGGTCCTGGTGTCAGCCGTGGCTTCGCTTGTCCGGTTCTGCTGCTGTCCTGGGCCTGGAGCTGGAACACAGCTGTGGCCTGGGTGTTATCCCTGAAGGCTGGTGCTGAAGGGAGGGGCTGTACAAGGGCCCAAAGGGAGTGGATGAGGCTGCTCTTTGTACCCTGGTTCCTCCTCCACAGGGTTGACGGCATGACTAGCAACATCCCGGGGAGGAAAGGTCAGAGGAGGGACCAGTGACAAGAAAGGTCGGGGGTCTAAACCGCAGGACCAGTGGCATGCTCGCTCGGGGAGGAAAGGTCACCCTGGGGGCCAGGTCCTGTTTTCCAGTTTTGCCCATTGCTAGGCACCCTGTGCTCTCTGCCCCAGTGACCTTCTGCACCTGGCCTGTGGTCCCCACCCTGTCCGTGTCTGTCTAACTGCCCGCCCCAGATGGAGGGAGGGATGTTTTAGAGTCAACTGTAACCTTTCTTTTGGGAACATTTATGTATCGAAAGTGACAATGACAGGAGGCTGCAAACTATTGCTGAATCACGTCTGAAGGGTGAAAATGGAAGTCTTGGAGATCCCATTTGTCACTGGCCCCGAAATTGTGTTCTTATTTTGAGGAAAACTTAAATTTTCATGTCTCCTTCATTGCCAGAGTGTCCACTTTATCTGATGAGCTCCATCCAGGTGACACACAGATGTCGGGGACCCTTTTGCTAGTTTCACATATCTAAGCCGGGCTCAGTTTTACAAACCAGAGTTAGTTCCATCAGCTGTCTCAGTAATTCTCAAATCATGCAGCACCTCGGTGAGACAGAGGGTCTTTCTGACCTTGGCTGAGTTTAGTTTGAAATCCTAGCTCTGGAGTCAGTCAATCTCTCCCCCCTCCTCCCCCCCCCCCACCCCAGACCTGGCCTTTCCCCTGGATAATCAGTAACCCCCAGGGCAGCAGAAGACACTAGTCCAGACCTGACTACTGACTGGTCACTAGGTCTGGACCTCTACAGGCTACAGGTAGCATCTTGACCTACGTTACCTTTCAGCTCCTGAGCCCTCTAATGGAGTGACCCCTGGCTACTCGCCCATGAGACCGGACAGAGGGTACCAGAGCAGACCTCAGACTGTCCTCAAGACCTAGAGAAATGATTCATTCCCCTTATCTACAAAACCGGTCACCCACAGGCCATTGGGAGTTCAAGTTTTTGAGCATTAACTTCCTGTCCTGGCTGGTGCCGTTTATCAGTAAAATATCCGCCCTTCCTCCACTGCAGCTCTTGGTGTTCAGTGTTTGGCTCTGCTAAAGCTCGGGGGACGAACTCTCCCAGTTCTGACACATAAGCACCCACGGCAAGGCTGTTGGATTGTGGGTTCCTGGGCTCACTCCCGGAGGTTCTGATTCGGGAGGTGTGGGACCAGGACCCTGCACCGGGACAGACATTCCCGGTGACTCTGGTTCCCACGCAGTCGGTCCACCAGCAACACTTAGGGAAACGCTGCCTGGCCTCATCGGTCCCCCTCTGCTCCCGTCCCACCCCCTCCACTTCCCACCGCCAGAAAGAACTCTTCAGGATCCACATCAAGGAAAAACCAAGTGCCCCAAACTTTCTCAAAGTCCGTCCCACAAGTCAGCAGCTCCCAGCGGCTTGCCCAGCCGCTCCAGCTCCAACTGTCCCATCTCATAGAATCAGTCTGCAATTCCCTGTGCCCTGGAAGGTGCTCAGACTTGCAGGGGAGGCAGAGCACCTCCACGTCTTTGTGGGGTGCTTCAAATACAGAGGTGTCCACTGACGCCCCAGGATGTGAACTGGGAGCCATTGGACTAAAAGAGAACTTGGCCTCACAACGTGAAGTCACACCCGTGGCCGCACGAGGGGCAGTCAGTCTTTCCCGAAGAGGGCCACGCCCATCGGTACACGGGTCCCACAAGTTCTTCTGAGGCGAGGGCTCTGCGTCCCCTTCCCGTGCCTCTGAGCAGGAGTTTCTGACTGCTCTAATCCGCACGGCGTGGTGGAAATAACTGCTTTGTGACTTCCAAGCCTGGGTCATAAAAAGGATGCATTGCACCTGGTGCTCCCACCTGGAACCCAGCCTCCATGTGGAGGGGAAGCCCAACTACCACGGGGCCTCGACCTGCTCTTAAGGAGACTGCATCACCCAAGTGTCACGTTTGAGTTACGGAACAGGGAATTTTTTGTGTCGGCACTGGGACAATCTCTTATTATCTGCACCTGTGCCACTGAGCTTAGGAGTTTTCCATGTATGTCCTTTTAGGGAATCTTTATGGCAGGCCTGGTTACCATAATGAGGAGTTTTGATTTTATTCTAAGTACCATGGGAAGCTCCTGGAGCACTTTAGGAAAAGGAAAGCGTGCCATTGTTTCCATTTCTAAAAGGCAACTCTGACAGGTTCGTGGAGAACGGGCTGTGGAGGGAAGTGTGGGATCCTAGAGCCTGCTGGAGAAAGATCGCAATGGTGCACACGCGGCGGCGACAGTGCAGACAGAGGCTTGCGGATGGTTGGGGTGTGATCCGGAGGGAGAGTTGACCGGCCCTCCCGGCGGATGTGTCATGCAGGGAGGTGAGACCAAAAGAGTTCTCTTAGCTTTTTGACCTGATTACCTGGTGCGAGAACAGTCCTTCACTGAGATGGTTAGGGTGCAGGGAGGGGCAGCTTTGTGCTGGGGAGACGCAGACATCCACCGTTCCCTTTCGGACCCTGCGAGCCGCCCACTCGGATAGGTCCGGTCAGAGGGATGCCGGTGTGGGAGGAGGAAGGAGGTCACGGCTGTAACTGTACACGTGCGCGTCGTCTGCATACTGATGCTGCTTGCAGCCGAGGGGCTGGACGAGATGGGGAGAGGAGGGCAGTGAGGGAAGGGGAGGGAGCAGAGGCGCAGCCCCGGGCGGCGCTGTTCGGAGAACTGTGAGAGAAGGTGCGGCCTGCAAAGGACTCTGAAAGGGGGTGCCATGGACCCAGGAGACCCCGCCGAGGCTGGCGTGCGGGTGTGTGTGTGTGTGCGTGTGTGTGTGTGCGCACGTGTGCGCATGCTGCTGAGAGTAAATGGATAGAAGAAAGAGAAAGGTGGACAAACAAAAAAATAACCACAGAAGCAAAGTCCTTGAGAAGGTGCGAGAGGACAGATCCAGAACACACCTGGAAGGTAGGTCATTCGCAACCCCGGGGGAGTCTCCGCCACGGACCGACTGGGGCAGACTGCGCATGTGCAGAGGCTGCAGGCCGGTCAGTTTCACGTGGGAAGAGGAGAGAGTCCGGCTGGAGTCGCTGGCTCTGAACCCATTTGTTTATTTCTTTGATCATCCTTCTGGAAAACCTGCTTTTAAAAGTCAGCTGGTCTTCAGGGAGGGTCAGAAGTTCAGTTTGGTGCTATTGGAAGGTGTTTTTTTAATCGCAGATAATCTCAGAGCTAGGGTTGGCCCCGGGCAAAGGGTGAGGGAAAGAATGCCTACCTTTGGGGACCTCCCTCCCCCACACCCTCCCCCATTCCTCCCACCTCCTCGTCCTTTTGCTCAGCGTTCTCACAGTGCTCTGGCAGCTCGGATCAAAGAAGAAAGCATCACATACACTCTGTATACCATGTCCTAAGGGCCTGGTGTCTCACCCTTCCCAGGGCTGCTTGCCTTTTTAAAGAGACTTCTGGGAAAAGAGAGGATGGTTCCCAGTGCAAACCCCCAGTGGAGAAAATTCAGGGGCCGGGAAGATTTGGGGGAGTGGCTTCCCACTCTCAAACCCCAGCGGGAACAGCAATCCTCAACCAAAGGCAGGACTGGGAAACCACACGTCCACCAAGTCACTGTATACAAATCCGATTACTGCTCACAGGTGCTGTCTGCTTCACCTTCCAAGGTATTTGACTGTGACAGACTCTTTACCGATGTGGAGTGGGGAGAGAGACCAGCAGAGGGGAGTGGGAGGCAGGGAGGAGAGAGAGGGAACCAAAATGCATTAGTTGGCATAATTTACTGTCTCCGTTTATCGACTCTAGCTGGCCACATAATGATCCTTCTCTAATAATCCGCTTCCTGTTGAGTAGCAACTCTAGTTGGCATGTCCAAACATTGTGACTATAACGTATTCTACGTCAAAATGGGCTTTTATGGAAGTTGGCTTAGTTTTCTTCAGTCACTGCCCGAATCTTTAACAACAAGGTGTGAAATTTCAGAAGGAGCGCTCCGTGTGTTGTGTCAGAGGTACAGAAACACAGTTGGCTGTTTCGCAGTCGGGAGAAAAGCAGAGTCACTCCAACCACAGCGACAACCGAGACAATAGTGGCGACAGGCGTGTCGGGCATCCGTGTGCCCTGCACAGTGTTAGGTAGTTGATGTTGTCCTATTTAATTGTTCTCATTTCTTCTTGTAGATATTTCTATAGCTCATGGTTGCATACAACAAGTAGTCTAAAGTTTGCAAGTTTTGAAAGGTCAGAAATAAGGCGTCCTTCAAAATCTGCAAACGTCAAGGCGCAGCGATCTCTAGCAGGAGGATTACATCAAGTCCAAAGAACATGTGCTCACTGTGGGGATTTCTCCACCTGAGCCAAGGGAGCAACGCCCTCACCTCTGTATTTGCTTTTTTGTCTCAATTCTGCGTCTCTGAATCTCTTCCCTAATCGCTGCTGAGGTGAATGCTGTGGAATGAAGATAGTTTAAAGCTATCACTCAGCATAACCCCACACCTGGCCCCTCAGTGAAGCCAGCAGCTGACGCTGAGGAATGTGCCACTTCAGGTGGGGCAGCTCCGGGGGACCGAAGCTGATGGCATGAGTCACGAACCTGCCTTTGGAGAATGGTGTCTCTGCCACCGAGGAGCTGTGCAGCCCTGGCCAAGTTTCTTACCCTCTCTGGTGCTCAGTTTCCTCGTTAGGAAAGTAAAAACATATTCATGAGAAGTTGTGAAGATCACATCAAAGTGTATGTGAGCAAACACACTGTAATGGCAAAGAGACATTGAATTTGCTGATCTTTCGTTCCTCTCCGTGTTGGAAGGAACTAGGCTGAGAGAGAGAGAGGGAGAGAGAGGGAGAGAGAAGGTGCCGAGAGAAAGTGCCGAGAGAAAGTGCTGTAAGGCCTGGGAAACGTTTCGCACATATGGGAAACATTTTATTACTGGCCGTAAGGATGAATCAATGTCAGTGAGAATAGTCACAATAAATAGCTAACAGTTCTCTCTCCCTCCCCTCTATCCCCAATAGTTTCCAGTATCTGCCCCACTAAAGGCTTTGCAAAGAAGTAAAATTGCAGACCACAAGGCTCACTTTCTTGGGGCAATCCTAGTAAGGAGAGGGGGGCGGGAGAACAGTATGAAGGTTTCTGGTAAACCAAAAGCTGAGCAATCAGCCCTTGCACAGTTGTGAGCTGACAGTCTCTGCAGCCTTCACGCTGGCTCCTGAGCCGGCCAGTCGGGTGGACGCACAGCCAGGCACTGTGTGCCCACCACCCTCACGGGGCCCCAGACACAGGCATGGGTGTTTGGCCTTGACCTAAACCCCACCAGGTCCAGGATAGTGTGTGATCTGCCTTTAGTGCGGTGTATGGGGGTGGGGGGGGGGGGCACTAAAAACATCCAGCATTTACTTATAAAAATTTGTGTGTTCATTCTTAGATGTTTGAACTTCAGTCACTTTTAAACTACTCTCCATTTAATGCAATGCATTTATCAAGATGTTTTTTCCACTGCTCAAAGCAGTTTTTGAGCTTGTCTGTTTTAATGGCTTTCAGTGCTACCGCTGGTTTTTGTTTCACCTCTTCCACATCCGCAAAACGTTTCCCTCTGAGGACTTTTTTCACCTGGGGGAAAAACAAAGTCACTCTGGGTGGAGATGGGGTGAATAGGGAGGTGGGGCTTTGGGGGTCGTGTTGTTTTTGATCAAAAACTGCTGAAAACTCTACACTGTGTGGGTGGGGGCACTAATACACCACCCTCATGAAATGGACAGATATGGTGAGAGAGTCTTCAAAAAAGTTCACTGAAGCTGAAGCAGCCTCTGGCAACTCCACCAGCTGGTGCACTGATACCCATGGGTTCCTAGAACACTCACCTATAGTGGGGGGGCCTGTATTACAAGGGGGCCACCCTCTAGGAGATAATCCCGGGTTTATTTTGGGTGCCCCCTCGAGCTGTGTGTGTGCACTCACTGCGAGTGCTTCATACTTGCTTGATGTGCGCCTGCGCACTTCCCGATGATGCCGGCGGGAAAGCGAGGCCACCCGTGTCTGCAGCCACCGCTCACTTGGGGCAGGACTGAGAAATGAGTCCCGTCAGAGTTTATGGAACAGCGCCAGTGAGTTTGGGAGCAGGCAGTAGTATAATTACGAAGTGGGATCTGTAATATGTATAAAGTAGGTTTACACAATAAATAACTGTAATTAAGTGAACTGTGTTTATGCTCCACTGGAGTTACTTGTTTTTCTACATAAACTGGTATTTGAACTCCCTGAGAGTCAGCGAAAGGGTAAAGGAAAGCTCTCCACTCCCGCGCCCTTCCGGACCGCTGCGGGGAGCAGGTAACCCCGCCAACGCCGCTGGCGGTGCTGTGCCTGCGCGTGCTCTTCACCCCCCAGCAGGAGCCCCACGCCCACGCGGACCGCGAGGGGCAGACGGGCAGACGGGGGCGTGGAGGATCAGCTGCGGCCTGAGGATGGGTGATGGGTCAGCTGCCACCACACAGGTTCCCAGGCCTCCGGCCTTTCTTCTTAGTCCCGGGGACAAATGGTTTTTTCGGAGGCCACCCTGTCGCCTTCCTCATTGCCCCTGCGCAGGAGCGGAGGCCTCGGCAGGCCCGGGCATCCCCAGCGAACCCGCCCACACTGCAAGTCCCGTGTGGGGCCTCATGCCTGTGCTCCTCTGCGTTAACTTTTCATTTATGGTTTGTCAGGCCGTGGGGGAGGCGCCCCTCCGGAACCAGCACAGGCCTGCGTGTTTGGAAAGGGGCACGTGTGTTTCCGGTGGGCGGAGGCCCCTGCGTGGTGGCCTGGGCTACACAGGGACGCCCGACCCATGCCGAGGCCCGGCCCGCTGCGTCCACACCTGCTCCTGGTTCGGATCCAGATCCGAGCAGCGCTCCGCCCGCAGCTTTGCCTGCGGGGAATGACTGCACGTTCCCAGGGCGAGGGTCAATGACCCCACGCATACGCTCCCCCTCGTGCGAGAAGGAGAAGAGGACCTGCAAGTTCAGTCTTCAAACCAGGTCGGCGCTCCGGTCTGCTCTGCCCCATTACCCTCTCGTGTTGTGCCTCTGAGGCCACCCCGTCCGCCCAGAGGGAGACCCGACCTTGAGAGGCGGGTCAAGGGCAACCTCCAAGGACACTCCATTGGAAGGCGCAGCTTTGTCCTGGGGCTCAGATCCCAAAGCATGGTTTCTTGGTGTCTAAATTACCAAGTGTGCCATAAATTCTTTTTCTTAAAGCTCATCGGTATCCAATCATTTCCCTTCAAGTCCAAGTATCCAGAAAAGAGGCTTGTTTTTTTTGTTGAGAAGCGTCTCCTTTTCTGCAATGCACACTAAGCACCATTTCAGGACTGCCTTCCACGCCCTCAGGTCCCCAGGTCCCCAAGTCCCAGTGGCAGGCCGCGCTCCTCCCCAAGCCCCTGCCCCTTTCCTCCTGCGCTCCCAGCGGGCCTGCTGTCCCAGCCTGTGGCAGTGAGGCACAACCTGAGTCTGACTTGAATGGGACGTTTGCAGCTGCCACCGGACCCTTCCCACCGCCCTCGCAGTCCTCCAGGGTCCCCGCTAGAATAGGAGGAGCCGGGGGAGACAGGGTTAACCTGAGGTCCTCAGACCCGGCCCCCCCCAAAGAGGCCTGTGGACAGAATTCAGGGGATCTGAGACGTTAAATGGGGGAAATAATTAGTTTCTATTTTCTCTAGCTAACTAAAATGTAGTATTTTCTTACATTTTGAATGAAAGCGACCATCTACAGTGGAATTAATTAACAGTGTCCATGACTTTGTCACCAGTAGAAGTGACAGGCGTTTCATACCGGGCCCTGAAATGTCCTTGCTGATGAGGTCACAGAGTGCTGTGGCGTCCTTACCACGTGCACCGGGGAAGTTCTCGTTGTAGCAGAAAGTGCACGTGACACCGTCTGTTAAATATTGTGAGAGCTGCATTTCACTAGTAGCATTGGTTTTGCAATCTGAAGTAATTCGTTTTCTACATTTTAAAATAACATTTAAAAAATACTATTCTGGGAATGGTCCTTAAGCTGCACCAGACTGCCACGGGGGTCCCCGACACAAGCCCCTTCGGTTGCTGCCTTGGGGCTGGCCGGGCCACACGACGGAAGGGGGGATCCTGAGTACCAACGAGTGCTGGCAGCAAAGCCCTCCCTTTCCTCTCTGGCCTCTCGCACCAATTCACCTTCGATATGAGCGGGAACCACACAGAGATTTGGGCGCTTGCTCCAGAGATTTGGGCGTCTGTGGCTGCTACTCTGCGGTGGGAAGGGAGGGAGGGAGGAGGCTAACACTCGTGGTGACAGTGACGTTCAGAATCTTGGTTTGCCGTGTCTGCCGGCCACATCGGCTCCTAGGCCCTTGTGACCCTCAGCGAGGACGCCCACTGGTTCCAGGGGACGAAAGCACCTCACCGCCCAGCATTCCTACCCAGAGCTCTGTGGCCGGGTCCAAGTTCCGCTGGAGGAGGCTGTTCACGAAGCTGGCAGAGTGGCATCTGCCCACCCACACCGCGTCGTGGGAGAAGACGGCCAACCCGCTCTGTAGCTGCTGGGCGTCACGCAGGGGGCCGTGGGCACGCAAGAGCACGCTGTCATCTTCCTTTCAAATTGATATTTCTTTCAGTGCAGAAGCCGTGGTATCTGAAAAATCCGCATTCGTTTTTTTAAGTTGGTAATTAAGTGAGTTAAAAGACTGTGATTACCAGTGGCCAGGCAGGCATAGGCTTCTCATTATAAGTTTCACCGGAAATGACTTTTTCTTTCCTGTTCTTTTCCTGATTTGTTTAGCAGGAAGAATCTCTGCAATTCTAGTTTAATGGGCTCCTAATGGTGTTCTAATTATTTGCTTGTACATTTTCAGAGAGCAGTGGGTTTATAAGCCTAATGAGGTTGGTGATTATAGAGATTCAAACCCAAGGCACATCTGTAACATAGGCAATTCTTATTGAACCTGCATCCCCTTGTAGGTGCTCATGCTTCAGTACCGTTTGGCTTTTAGCCTCTTACATAGACGTACGGGCAAGCAAAGCACGGTGGCGGCATTCCCAGGCTTCCAGAACTTACACTCCGAGGAAGCATCAGAGACTTAAAACCATCTTTGTTCTCAACTTGCCCAGATCTTTTATGGGCACCTTATTTTTCAGTTTTTTTAATAATTTGATTTATTGTTTGAGTTGATAATATAATGCCTACAATACCCAAACAGCATTAAAAAAAACCCATCTGGTGAGAAAGCAAGTCCTTCCCTTTCCCTTTCCTTCCAGGAGCCCAGGCTCCTCTTCCCTTCAGGGAAAACTGTCCCTGCTCCCCATTTCTTGTGGGTCTTTTCAAAAGTAGTCTGTGTATTTTTATATAATTGCACCTATTTGTTTTTCTGTGCAAATGTTGTGCCAAAAATACTCTTGGAAACTTTTCTAATGTAACAATATCACCTAGAAGACTTTTCCATAACAATACCTAAAGAACTTCCTTTTTTTTTTAGATTTTATTTATTTATTTTTAGAGAGGGAAGGGAGGGAGAAAGAGAGAGAGAGAGAAACATCAATGTGCGGTTGCTGGGGGTCATGGCCTGCAACCCAGGCATGTACCCTGACTGGGAATCAAACCTGTGACACTTTGGTTTGCAGCCCACGCTGAATCCACTAAGCTATGCCAGCGAGGGCAAGAACTTCCTTTTTTATGTAGTATTTCATTTTACAGACACACCATGCTCTGTGCAACCAGCCTCTGTCGGTGGGCATCCAGTGGTTTCTAATCTTTGGCCGTCGTGATATTTCCAAGAGCATATTTGCCCAGTGATGTCACTTGGCACATGTGAGCGTGCCAGCTGAACACCCAGGAGCAGAAGGTGTAAGCATTTTATATCTGAGAGATACTGTAAAGGACTCTGATTGCATGATAATGTCTCTCAGTGACCTGCAGGGGGGAATCTCCCAAAGAAGCCCCTCGATGCACGGAGCCAATGATTTGCTTGGCCTCTCTGGGCTGGGCTGCCAGGTGGACGCAGCAGTGGCCAGGACCTAACGCTGCTGAGCAGAACAACAGGCAAGAGGCAGAGATGTTTGGGGCTTGTGGCGGGGACGGGAGAGGGGTAAGAGGGGTGAGAGGAGCAGATCAAGGCACTGAGAATTAAGGCCAGCCTGGCTAAAGATGCCAAGACACGTGTGGCTTGGGAAGGGTGACTCTCTGGACAAGATCATGGTGCTGTTGTGGAAGGAGGGGGTGTGGAGAGGAGGGAGAGGAGAGGGGAGAGAGGAGGAGAGAGAGCAGGAGCACCAGTCCTGGGCCTGGAGTGCGAAGATCCAGGCTGGGCGTCTGGCTCCAGCCCTCACTGCTAGAGCTGCGCCACCTTGGAACACAAGCAAGATAGCAGCTCTTACTTCCCAAGGTGCTTGTGAGGGATGGAGAGAGGCTGCGTAGGAGGATGCCCGGTAAACAGTCTGAACTCAGCCACGGCTGGAACCTCAATGCATTTAGATTTCAACATGTTTAGGCACCAGGGAATGTTAACTTCACAAACTTCACTAGAACATCGGCTTCCTAAAAGCTGGGCGGGCTGCTCTGGCGTGCTCTCTGCTGTGGCTCCAGGTGCCCAGAAGTGTAGCCGACACTGAATCAGGGCCCATGAATATTCATTGAGCGAGTGAAGTGCTGGCAATGCCTACACAACTGAGGAGCAAAACGGAAGTGCAAAGGGAGGGGCTGGATACGGCCAGAGGTACAGTTTCGGGAGTTCTACATTTATCATTATTAGTCTAAACCGTAGAAGGAAACCCTAACCATGGAGGTGCTTGATGGAAATTTGATGATTGAATAGATAAATAAATGGGCTTTTCAGAAATTACTTCATGAAGTAGCTGGGCGCCCCAGGCCTTAGGGGAGGCAAATATTATTTCTATCTGAAAAATGCCTCTTACAGTGACTTGAACTGTTGACAAAGTTACTCCATACTTTATTTTCCTGTATTTTTAAACTATTTTTGACCCATGCTTTGGTTGGAATAGATTAATAACACACTTTAGACCCTGTGGTTGGCCGCAGAATTCTAAAGCCTGCTTTAAATATGCATGCGGTTTATGTCTCCATATGGAAATACGTAGATAAGGAACAATTCCCAAACGTTCTCACTGGTCAAGGGTCAGGTTTCCAAAATGAAATGAGGAACTTGGGTTAGAGGATCTTGCATGTCCTTTTCTGCCCTAAAATCGTAGAGTTTTGTGAATAAAAGCACAAAGGGAAGAGCAGAGGTTGGATAAATTAAGAGGAAGAAACGGGGTCGCTATGGGACAGAAGCCGGATGGCACTGCGTGGGGCGCAACGGTGAACCCCCGGCATTCGCAGTGTTGGCGGAGGGCCAGGCCTCGGCGGCCTCGTTCCCTTCGCCCTCACAGCCCCTAGGAAAGGGGCGACGGACACTCTGCCCGGGGTCAGCAGCTGGAAAGGAGGTGACCTTTCCAAGCGGGTACCATAATTCGCAGCGGCCCTTGTGCCAACGATAGCAAGCTTTGTAACAGAAATTGCTGCCCCGAGTCAAAGAGCGGCCTCCCCCTGAGCTGAAGCGCTGCGGAATCTGGGGGTGGGGGCTCTCCAGCCACGGCGGCACCCGCGGAGGGAGACAGCGTCCCCTGTGGCTCTGGAGGCCGGGGTTCTGGGTGGTTGGGCCTTCATGGAGCAGGGCTTTTCTGCTGGTCTCGTCCCTTTCTCCAGAACCAGCTCTTCTCTCCTCGATTCACGGGGATGCTCTTCTCCTGTCTGTCTCCTTTCTCATTGTGTTGAGAGCTGGCCTAACCCCGTTTGGCAGCGTAGGGTCCCCGGGTTCTTTTTATTTTTATTGGGTTTCTGTCCGTAGTCAGAGGCAGGCGCCCTCGCCACACCTCCAGTCCGATCGCTGCACTAGGGGTAATAAAAGCAAGAAAGACAAACTCTGCCCCTGCAGGAACGTGACGAGCAGCGCTTTTGCACGCGGCACACCGACTTCAGGCCCTTGTCCTTTTGGATGTCCCCATTTAAATGGAATAGTTGGCGCAGATGCCATGACATCCTAGACGCAGGGTTCGCTTAACCTTGTAAGTGGCCCTCAGATAACCAGAATCCTCCAAGCCAGCCATGAATGTAGGACTATTTTGGAATTCAACCTTGGGAACCATTTTAATGTGTGAAGAGATTTAAATTCTTAAACCTGTCTAGCCTAGCAGTTGGCAAACTATAGTGCACAAGCCAAATCTGGTTTGTGCCTGTGTTTGTAAATAAAGTTTTATTGGAACAAAAGTTTTATTCCCGTGTAACCTACGGCTGATGTTGTGCTACAGTGACAGCGTTTGAGGGATTGTGACGGGGGTTATCTGCCTGCAAAGCCAAAGTTAATTTACCATCTGATGCTTTACAAAAAGTTTTCTGACCGCTGCACTAGCCAGGCCACATACCCATCAAGCACTACTATTTTCAGCAATGAAAAGCCATTGTTAATATTCATATTGCTAATTAGCAAAACCTCTGGTGCGGATCAGAGATAATGTTGGCGGAAGTGCTGACAGCAGCTGCCCTGGCATGTGGCCTCCTTACTAAGGACTAGATGCCATCCCTGAAACGTGCACGCCCCTGTAGGGCAATAATAGCCTCCGAGCATTTGTGAAAACTAGCACACATTTAGAGAACATTGTCAATTTGGACATTTTGAAGGTAAATGGCAGTCATCACAATACTTTTTTTAATTGCTTCTCAAAACCCATTTTTTGGTGTGATTATGATTAAACCTTCAGACGCCCTCAAATCAATAATAATACTAAGGCTAGAGTTTGAAAAGTATGTTAACTAACTGGACCCCAATGCCACAGCTAAGCTAGAACAGGTTTATTATTATCCCATTTCACAAAATGAAAAACTGAAGGTCAGAAAGTACACCTACTTTTGTCACAGTTGCAGGGATGGTGAGTGACAGGGGGGACCTGAGTTGGAGGCTTCTCACTCTCCAGACAGTGTGGTCTCTCCTCTCACCGGGGTAGCGGCCCGGCTACGGCAACTCATCAAGCGTCTTTTCGGAGCAAACCTGAAGGATCTTAACTTCAGTCAATAGAAATAGATGCCTTCTTCAGAAAAAAAAAATAAAATCCTAAGAACCTTCTTGACTATTTTGCAAACTACCTTTACCTCCTTCCTTCACATTTTTTAAAACTCTGGAAGTTATGGGGCCTCCACTGGTTTCAGGATTGGACACTAAGGGTGGGGAGACGTTTCCTAGAGGAATCAGAGGAATGAAGGTAAATGCTGGAAAATGAATCCGTTTCATCAACCACATAAAACGAGACCCTACAGAGTCAAAGGCGGCTGTGAAGGGCCACCCTGAGCTAGAAGTCTGTTGCTACAGTGCAGAGGAACAGCGCTCCGGTAACAGACTCACACGTGTTAGGTGAAGAAGCAGCTCGCTGTTAGGACAACGAGCCCTCCCCCCTCCCCCCTGCCCCCCCCAGCACAGTGCTGGGTTGCACTCTGAGCTGTGTCAGACCACATGGGACATTCACGTGTCCCTGATTGTCTGGGTGGGGGTTGTTAGAGATGGTGTGCTATCTCCTCGGCCTTTTCTCGGTCACTTTTCCACGTGACTCTCACCCTCAGTTTCCCATACCCTAGTCCTCCCCGTCTGGGCTGGATTTCAGCCCACAGCTGGCGCTGGTGCCTTTTGATTCTCCCACCTGCAGGGCTTGAGTTGGGGACACGAGAGCTTTTCCTCCAAGATGGTCCTTTTATATACGTTGGCTCCAGTGGGCCTCTGTCAATATCGTAACTTCTGGGGAAGAAGAAAAAGGGGTAGGTATCATATTCGGGAATAAGAATATTAATGTGCAAGTCCAAGAAGGAAGGTAGAGGTCATCTATTCAGACCCCGAGTGGTTGTCTGCGGCGATCTGGATCTTAAGTCATAACCAGATGGACTCTACTAGCAAATGGTCTCTCGTTGGAGACTTTTAACAACTTTAAAGCAACAACTCAATAGCATAAAGGGACAAAAATGAGTCCAGGCGTGAGTCCACTGGGAGGTGTCACAGCAGCAGTCAGGGGAGCAGAAGCCCCACGTGTGCCTCGAGGTGGCACCAGCTTGTCAAGGGAGCTGCTTGTCGCCCAGCAGCTGGGACTCCTCCCTGCGATTCTCCTCGCTGACTTGGGATGGTGCGTGGAAATAGCCGTGTCAGTGTTGGAAACAAGACAGGGCCCTCCGAAGGCCGGGGTCAAGATGAAATAAATACTTATGATCCAGCCTCAACAGAAAAGGGGGGAAAATGCCCAATGAAATCTTGAATTCTGATTTTGGGGGAGAAGACTTACCTTGCTCCTGAAGATCATTTACTTTCCACATAATCGTAACCTCTGGATTATGTAGTGAATCGGAGTAACACAGAATCTCAAAAGCTCAGTGGCTTAAAATCACCAAGGTCTGTTTTTCATCCATGCGACATTCCCACTGAGGGTGTTGACTTCATTCTGCGACCCAGGACTACAGCATGATCAGTCTGTGGAGCGAGGCTGATCCCTGGGACGGAGGGAAGGAGAGCTTTGGAAGGGCTGGAACCAGCAATTAGGTGCTCCAGCCCAGAGCCATGTTCGCTCACAGCTCATGGGCAGGCACTGGTCACATGCCGCTCAGTGACGACGGACCAGGTAGTATAATCCTACCAAGAGCCTGGAAGTCAGAGAGCGGAAAGCATGCGTAAAATAGTACTCACGACGTCCACCTGTCATTAAGGTTGAAAGGACACAATTTGCTCTGGAGCGTGTGCAGGACCATGCACGCCAAATGCTTCTGGTCACGCAGACAAGTTGCCCCTTTAAGAGTAAACGACCAATCACAGCAGCACGAGGCTCTGCCCAACAGCCTGTGCATTTGGAGGGTGAACGCGGGGACCTGGCTGAAAGTTTACAAAACACTGATGCCCGGGGTTTTACTCCATCGATTGCATTTTAATTAACTTGAGGTGCAGCGTGGGCATCAGGATTTGTAAAGCTCCCCAAAGTGATACTCTAGGAGAGGCAGAGTGGGAGGTCACTGGTCTATTTTAAAGGGCAGGGCTTTAGGGTGATTTTCCATCCAACATTATCTATTTATCTGGGTGCTTTTAAGTCAGTTAAGCTCTCATGTCATTGTCTGTGAAATGAGGGGGGGAATGCAACGACCTTTAGCGATCCTTCCGGCCTAAAAGCAGCCCCTCAGAGGCCACTGGCGTCCATTCAGAAAGTGTTCTAGAGTGCCAGTGCAAGTGCAGCCGAACTACTTCGGAAGTCCCCCTGGCTGGGCTCCTCCATGTTCACTCACGGAATAGGGGCAGTAATGGGACGGAGTCTTTACCGGGTGAGTAGCTGGGTTTTCCCACCAACCCTGGAAGCCTGGCGGGACCTGGGGATACAACTTTGCACCAAAAAAGACACGAAGTTCACCGGATCTCTTCATTATCTGTGGACTGAAGGTGAACTCCCTGATCGAACACAAAACAAAACAAAAAAGAGATGTACCCCCTAACGCTATCCAGATAAAAATAAATTTTAAAAAGCCACCTCCCTCGTTTCTTCTGGCCGCACATGAAAAACTTAAAGGCTTCACAATTTCTTCGCCGCGTAATCCTGTCTTAATAGTGTCAGTGTCTTAACAGTGGATTGATCGTCTCCGGCTCCCCCTGTCTTTAAAGGTGCGTCATGACTCTGCGGGGCCAAACAGGAAAAATGACTTGAAAAGACCTTTTGAAAGAGCTTTTTGACTTTTCAAAAGCTTCTTGGGGGCTTATCGAGCCTCTCTGGCAGCTGGAATGATCTCTGCCACGGGGGTCCCCCACTTCTCACACTGAATTCATCCCGAGGCCGACAGTTATCCATGACTCACAGGAGGGAGAAGAGAAGAGGACCCTGGGGGTAAATTAAGGTGGTAATGACTTACTCGGACACCCGTGTTGCTAGGCTCCATTGCACCGGAAACTCGGGATAATTGTCAACAGCCATCTTTAATATGTGACGTTGACTCCAGTATTAAGCGGTAGAAAGTGAGGGGAGGAGACGATGGAGGGGGGGCGGGGAAAATTAAAACTGTTAGTGTGTAACATAGCATTACACTGTTTTTCAGTTCTCAAAATGCCTGGCAAGTTGAAGTAAGACAGAATCTTCATTCTTAGCTCCACTGCATGTGTTCGGTGTCGCATCTCTCTTCTTCAGTCGTCAGAAAAAGGCATCAGAGCAGTCTTACTGAACACTTGGGAAAACGTTTCATGATAACACAGCAGCACGTCATCACTTTGGGTGGTGGACGGTCCTGTGGACGGTCCTTGTTCTTTCGTGGGGAATCTCTGTGTTTTACCACTTTTCTTTGCTGATCGCCCACATGTATTTGGACTGGCTTTGCTCCTCACTGGGATTTGTGGCAAATCTCTTCACCATCCTGAACCTTATTTTGCACCTCACCTGAAGATGATAATAGTATCCACCTCAAAGGTTTGTAGTAAATACTAGATTGAATCACATGGAATAGCCAATATTTCATGTTTTGACCTATGAAAATGGCAATTTGGCAAAATGGTTCAACGTAATCGTAAGCATTTAGCATTGGGCCTGACTACACAGTCAGGAAATATTAGCTGTGAAATGTGGTTAAGGAAATACAGAGAGAACAAATTTAAGAGTAGAAAAGATATAATGTGTCATTTTTAAACTCAGGTTTATCGAGGTAAGAGTTACATGTAGTATACATACCGTTGTAAAAAAGTTGACACACACAGACAACTGGAAAACCACAGTCTAGATGCAGAACGGTTCCGTCCTCACCCCTAAAACACATCAGGCCCCTGGTAGACAGCTCCTCCGCCTTCAAGGCCCTGGCCACTTCTGCACGAATGTGATTTTCCTTTACATGCATTTACCGGATTTCTCTTCAGTGTTTTTATCCAAATACAGTTTCACAAGTTTTTCAATGTAAAATACGTACTGTTTGAAACCATTTGATATGCTTAAATATCCTACGTCTCCTTCTGATTCTTCCTTTTTCATGCCTCGCATGCGTGCCTCATTCCCGAGCTTGCACCAGGCCTGCGCTGCCGCAGCCACCGAGCATCCGAGCAGGGGTCTGGGCTCCCTCTGGGCTCAGACCTGTTTCCCAAGCACATCCGCCTCTCTGCTGGGCCCCAGCCTGACTCCTCCAACTGCAGGCCAAGGGAGTGCCGCTCCCGGCAAGCTTGTTCATCAGCAGGACAGGGCTAGGCCAACGGCACCCTGTGGTTCGAGCCTTCGGGCTCCCTCCCTGGAAAAATATCTCCTGGAGCCGTGCTGTTCTCATTCCAGACAACAATATAATCTTAGGGTCAGAAGGTTCTTCAAGGTCGTCCAGCCCCTGGCCGCTCCAATGTGTCCTTTGGATCAGCAGCGCAGACATCACCCAAGAGCTTGTTAGAAATGCAGAGTCCCGGGAGCCACTCAGACCCACTGAATCAGAACCTGCAGTTTAACAAGGTCCCAGGAGATGAGCACCATAAGGTTGGAGAAGCTCCGCCCCAGACCAGCCCGCCTTCTGATGGAAAACTTCTGCCTGAGTTTTCCTCCTGACACCACCACCATCCCCCCCCCCCCCCCCCACCATAGAGCAAGGGCCTCAGCTTTGCCCTTTGAAGTCTCTTGGGGAAGGGGAAGTTTTACAAATCCCAAGGCTGAGAACTCACCCCTGACTAACACAGTTGGAATCTCAGGAGAGGGGGGGCCTGGGCGCTGGTACTTCATGAAGCTCCCCATGAGATTCTAGTGTGCAGCCACATTATGAACCACGGATGGGGCGCATCTGTATGCATCTCAGGCCGTTTGCTTTGCTCCTGGCTCTGATCTTCTGCGAACGTGCGCATGTCCCTTCAGAAAGGCAAAATCGTTCTCTCTTGTGTACACTTCGCTTGGCAACACGGCTAATTTTTTTTTATCCATGCAAATAACTTATTACAGACTCTTTGCTATCATACACTAGTTGTCTCGACAATTCACTCGAGATGAAAGTGTAGGATGTGAAGACGCGGAGCGGAGGGACAGACTTCAGGCCTGCCGCTAGCTCACCGGCCAGTGTCTGATCAGCCAAGCTGCCTGGAGCAGGGAGGGGCTGGGAGAGGCCAAGGCCCGGAAGTTCTTCGGCCAGCCCACTTCCGGCTTCGGGCCCACCCTCGTGCTCCTGCACTCCAGGTCCTGCAGGGAAAGGGAGGTAAGGGGGGAGGTGGTCCGAAGCTCCAGAGGAGCCAGGCTGGTGGCTCCGCAGGTGCCCCTTCAGCTGAGCGGGGTTCCCAGGCTCGTCCTCGGCCCACGAGCAGCTTTGCTAGTGTCGCGATCTTGTTTGCTAGTGTCGCGATCTTGTTTGCTAGTGTCGCGATCTTGCGATCTCGCTGGCCCCAAAGGCGGAGGGTGGTTTTTCTCCACTTAGTAATCCTCTTCGGCAACAAGCCCTGCGTCTGCGACGTGTCTGTGTAAGAAACCAAAATCTGCATTTTTTTCCTGTTGCAGAGAGTTAGGGGGAAATGATTTTGTGGATGTTTTATTCGCTTTTGAACTATCTGGTTTTACTTAGTGCTGCATTAGAATCATTGTTGCTTAGGAATATTTAAGTAAGGTTAACAGTCATTCTGAACATGCTAAATACGTGATCAAGCAGACGGGGGAGAAGGGAGGAGTGTTATTTTGAAAAGGAAACTCTAATTACTGCCCTTAGTCATATTAATTTACTATTAATGAAATATAACACAAAACAAATCCTTATTAACATATAGATTTAAAAGTTCTAGCTTGAGATTCTAATGAGTATCCTTCACATGCGGAAATAAAATTTAGAAAATATACGGCTTGCAAACTCTCCTCTGTACCTATTTGTTTTTCGAACTAAATATGAGTCTAATTAACATGGTGTTTGGAGATAGAACCCTGTCGCCCCTTCCTCTCCCGCCAGTCCCAGCTCGCCTCCTCGCCCCTCAAATGCAGAGAGACACATCAAGTGCACGTTTAAGCTCGCATCGGGCCCAGAGGACAGATAGACGCTCTAAGGATTTAAATAATGTTGACCCTCCCTTCCTTAAACGTCCCGACGGGTGGCCTCAGCGATAACTTGCCGTCCAAGTCTACCCGTTAGACCAGGCGTGTGTCATGTGGGAAGAGAGGGTGCGTCTGGGTGCCTGGGAAGTCATGGGAGACTTCAGATTATGTCTGTTCTCCACTGTGAAACATGCGGTTTGGCTTCCTAAGGAAACATGAGAAAAGGAGACAGCATATTTTAAGAATAATAATTTTTTAAGTATGATTGTTTTCTCCCACTAATATATGTATTTAAATTTTTTTTCAATGAAATCTCAATCGGGGTACATGCATACTCCAGTTTCTTTACTGGCTCACGTTTTTATTTCAACAGTGCCGTGTATTTGTATTTCAAAACATACACGTTAAAGTCAAAGCTTCAGCGTCAGCGTCTATTCCACCGTCAGTGAGAACATCTGGGAAAGTCTCCCTGAAGTGGCTACTTCCCTCAAAGTTAAAAGAAATCATTTAAAAAAAAATCATTTCCCAAATGAACCTTTTACCTAAATTCTGACTTCTTAAAGAACACGTTTCTGAGAGCCGGCCTTTGGAACCGGCGATTTTGTGTATCTGCGTGACGTGTCCCTGAAATGCTGGAGAGTGGCAGTGTGGAGCCACACTGTCAGACCCGTTGGCCGGCCCTGCGCACTGTTCGGAGTGTGGTGGGAATGTCCCTCCTGCCCTCTGCCTCTTCCACGTCTGCCCTCCTCTCCACTCCCAGCTTATCTTCCCGACTTCTGGGTTGCTTCTTGGTCCTATGCTCCCTCCATCTCGTTCTCTGCTGTTTGGGAAGCCCAGGTGTGCACAGGTAGGGGTGGGGATGCACGGAGGGGCACGCGCGTGCACACACACACACACAGCACACTTGCTAATGCATCCAAAATAAACTCACTACGTCGGCACGGTCTGCTTTTCGCCCCAGTGAAAGTGGGTAGCTTGAATTGCGTGTCGTTTTTTTTCCCCAATTAAACTCGTGATGACAGTAAAGCCTGGGACCAAAGGATGATGAAAACCACCCCCGCTTGTTCACCAAACGAATACTTGTAGGACTGGCTCCTACGTGCCAGCCAGCATCTGGTCTGCTTGTTGGGTTTTCCCATCATCTGGACTCAGCCACCACTTGGGTCTACTCCTCCAGCGCTGGCCAGAGCCACGGCCGCATTTCCCCGGGGCAAGTCCCTGGGTCTGGACAGGACGGAGGAGGAAGTGCCCGAGGCTGCCATGCCCCAGCCCAGATGTGAGAACGCCCAACCAAGCTGGGAAGGGTCCTGTGCTTCCCACAGCTCAGCCCGTGAAACTGATGCCAGGGAGGCCAGGCGACTCACCCGGGGACACGTGGTGAGTAAGGAACAAAGGAGACAGGGAATGTGGAAAACACACAGACCGGGCTGGGTCAGAGGCGCCAACGCCGAAGGAAAACGTGAGTGGGCTGATGTTCCCAGCCGCGGCGAGGACTGTCTGTCTGAGGCCCCACCGCTGCAGGTGCACCGTTGGTGCCCACTCGTTCTGACGGCGCAGCCACGTCCCCTCCCCGGACAGTCCCTGTCTGAGCACTCCTTATCTTTTTGAGAGATCTTCCGTTCTCCCCAAGCACAAGCCTTGACTTTCCACTCGTTCCAGTTCCTGTATAGTAAAACGACACCACTCTCACAATTATTAACAACCACACCTAAAACAAAAACAAAAAGAAACTAAGCAAACAACTAGAACAAGAACAGAACCACAGAAATGGAGATCACATGGAGGGTTAGCAAGAGGGGAGTGGGAGGAGGAGAGAAGGGGAAAAGGTAGGGAGAATAAGCAGCATAGATGGTAGGTAGAAAATAGACAGGGGGAGGGCAAGAATAGTATGGGAAATGTAGAAGCTAAAGAACTTACAACACCTGGACGTGAACTGAAGGGGGGGAATGTGGGTGGGAGAGGGTGTGCAGGGTGGAGGGGAGTGAAGGGGGGAAATGGGACAACTGTAATCGCATAATCAATAAAATATATATATATTTTAAAAGAAAGTGTCTAGATTGTCCCCAAGTCTACCGTGCCACCCTAGAAATAACCCACGAGCACTTCCGGACTCGCACTCTGGGGAGGGCGTGGCCTGCCTCCGGGATGAAGGTGAGCGTGATGGGACGGAATGAAGCCGGCCTTCAGCCAAGGCCACGTGCACGGCGTGCACAGCGTGGGGGGTTCTCCCAGCTGATGGGCGCAGCCTTCCAAGCTGGCAGGTCACCCCGTCAGACAGGGAGCCACTGGGGCCGCTTTCTCCCGCGTCCTCCGCAGCCTTCCTTCGTGCAGTCCATGAACGTAACAGCATGAATCTGAGTCGTCCCTCCTGCTCTTCGGAGGATGAATTTCCTTCCCAGCTCGTCTGTTCCCCTTCCTCCCGTCAGCACTGCCGCCCCAACACGTCGCAGCTTCTGCGGCTCACGCCTTTCCTCGCACACCCTCGCTTCCCTGGGGCTGGACGCTAACCCCGAGAGCTCGGGAGGAGGCCGGGTGGCGGCCCATGTAAACTGAGACCGGATGTAACCACACAGGACGGTCCGAACCTTAGACTTCCTAAGGCAAAGCAGGTCGTGGCGGGCAGGCACGTCCGAGGCCCGTCTTCTCGCAGCTAAGATAACATGCTTTTGAAATGTCAAAGCAATCTCCCTTTTCAGGGCCCTTCGGGGTCCTCCCTGGTGGTTATCTTGTTCCCTGGATACACCCGCGAGTGCTGTAAATGTTAACTCTCCTATCACAATGTAAAAGAAGTACGTATCTTTTTGTTTTGTTTTTTTGCTCTAATCCCACAGATTTCCCCTCTTTGCTTTCTCCCGCCCCCTTGATCCACCACCAAGGGATGTCACGTAGCCCTCCTTACGCCTCCTCCTCTGATTCTAACATAAAAGAAGCAGCAGCAAAACTGCCATTCTTTGGAGCATTTTCTCAGTTCTTGGAGACTGTGCTCCCCGGCAATTGTCATTTTGGCTCACATAAATGCCCATAAGACTTTTTCTTAGGCTGGCCATTCTTTCTTGACAGTCCAAACCAATATACTGCTCACCTAGTGGCTTTCTCCCTCCTTGACCCCTTCTGCTTGGGGACACTCACCCACCCACCAGCCCACACCTTCAAATCCTCCAGCGCGCTCCCCCCTCTCGCTTCCTCCCTTAAAAACACACACACATGAAAATACAGTCAAACTCAGACGGAAAATGTGGCCCTTGGCTTCTTCCCACAGGTTTTCTCTTGGCGTCAGAAAATCTGCATTTATTTGTGGTCACTAAATACTCCACGAAGGGAGCCAGGTCTGCTTCCTAGGCCACTCCCCCCCCTGCCCACCCCCTTGCCTGCCCCTCCCTTCCTACCCTTCCCATTTCCTTGGTCTACGGAGCTGGGAGCCCTCTTCCAGCAGCTCCTCAGAGGCCAGAAGCTGCCTTTGTTCTTGGGGGTCTGCGTGTGTTAAATGTTGCATTTTTATTTTGTTTTTGTTTTTGTTTTTTAATTTTTGCAAGGGACTGTGGCTTTCCAGCTTCACAGATTCTTGTCTGAGAATAAACCTTTTACAGGACTCCTGGTTTGTAAGTGGTGACATTTGTCTACCCTGGGAAAAGTACAGAGGCTCTCCCGCGGAAGCTGAGATCGTGGCCCGAGGACAAACAGAGACAGCATGTCATCCAACGCCCTTATTTGGGGGAAGAGAAAACAAGGTCTGCGGAGGCCGATTGCGTCACCGGAGTCCTGCTGGCCGTCCGTGACAGGGCTGGGGCCCCGTGCGGGCCCCTCGACCTCCCGTCCGCGGAGACTGTCCTGACACCTCGTCGTTCACACGCGAGCCTCGCATCTGCAAGATGAACGCTGGCTCCCCAGACGCACGCCGTTGGGAAGGTTTCGGGCGGCCCCTGTGGGGTCCCCGGTGGGCTGGACATTGCACACCCTGGGAGGTGCCCAGCATCTCCCACACGCGGCGGGGTCGCCTGCATTTTCAGGAGGACGGCAGCCTCTCACTCGCTTTCTTGCACAGGCACTCAGGCAGCACCGGACAGAATCACCTCCTCTGTGAGGCCTGCCTTTCTTGCACCCGCCCCTCCGGCAGCTCCTCCCTGAGATTCTTCATGCTCCCCTGCTAACATGCAAGGGACCCGAATCTCTTCTCTGGGTCCCTCAGTCCCCACCATCCCCCCCACCGGTCACCCCACCTAGCCTACCCTCTATTCTTGTACAATGCACTCATACTTTTTCACCCAAATAAAGACAGTCCTACGATTAAAATAGATGCAGTGAAAGAGAACACAACGCTATTTCCCTCCTTTATCCCAGGCCCCCCGACACCCTCCCCATGCTCAGGTAACACCTGCAATGGGTTCCTCGTCTGGCTTTGTCCCCTCTGCTCCATCTCGGCCCCCAGAGAGGCCCGAGCCCCGTGATTTTCAGATAGCGTGTCGTGCTCCGTTCCACCCCGGGACGTGTTTTACCAGTTCTCCCCAGTGATGGACATGACTGTTGCTTCCAGGGTTTTGCTCTTACAAACGACCCACATCCCGCATCCCAATCCTCACACACTGCAGTGTCCCCTCCTGGGTCACTATCAAACTCATGTGCTCTGCCTGCTGCAGACCTTGGGGCTGATCTCCTGGGCGACAGCTAAACTTTGCTAATAAATTAGTCTTGACCTCTGTGTTACCAGGCATAGTGGTATTAACGAGGTCTTTCTTCCTTTTCAGGAAGAATACATGCATTTCAGGAGGGGTCACCTAGATAAAAGTTCTTAAAATACCCCTCTTCCATCTAGTTTTTGGACCAGAAGGGGCATAAGTCCTAAACAAGACGCACTGTTAACCCACGGCACTGTTTCAAATCTTAGAAATTTCAAGAAAATGAAGGGACCAGTAAGCGAGCGATTGTGGAGCAGCCGGGCTTGGTTTCTGCGCCAAAGCACGTGACCACGGCGGCGGTCTGCAGGGCTCACACCAAGGGAGGAGTGCAGGCGTGGCTTTAGCATTGGAGGTCTGCTTGGCCGGTGCTCCTGGAGAAAAAGATGCAGTCCAGAAGCCACATTCTGGGAGTCGAATTTTGTCCCCAAGGGGGCGCCGCTGCCCCTATCTAATGCTGGGGGGAGTGTCCTGTCAGAGAGGCTGTGGGCACTGCCCTGAGTCATGTACAGAAATCTACAGCTGGTCTAGAAACGGAAGGTGAGTGGTAACTCACTCTTTTAAAAAAGACATGGACTGATACCTTTGTGACCTTGGGGTAATGCAGGTTTTCTCAACAAGATGTAAAAAGTGCTAGATGTTAATGACAAAAGAAAAGACCAAATATATTACATTAAACCTAGGGTGTTCATTCAATAAAAGCCACCATCAAAAAGTTAACAGACAAGACAGAGCAGGGAAAATATTTTAATATAAAAATCCACCACCAACAAAAATACTCTTACCCCTTGTATCTAAAATATATAAAGAATGTCCACAGACCAATAAGAAACAAGTAGATAATCCAACTGGAAAATGGGCAAAAGATGAACAGGCGCCTCACGAAATAGGAGATATAGTAGCCAATGAACAAGTGAAAAAGTGCTTGACTTTATTGGTTATCAAAGAAACACCAATTCAGACTCCATGGTATCACCGCACACTCACCAAGGTGACTGAAAGGCAGAGGACAGGCAATGTCAGTGTTGGTGAGATTGTGGAACAACCGGAACTGTCGTGTACCCCCAGTGGGGTGTGCGCGGGTGTCGCCACTCTGGAAAACCGTATTCTGCTCACAGATGTCACAGCAGACATGCGTGTTTGTGCTTAGCTAAGACACACGCCAGCGTGATCACACAAACATTGTTGGCCGTAGCTCCAAACTAGAAAACACTCGAATGTCCATCAGCAGGAGAATGCAAACAGATCGAAATCACGTACATAATGAAATACTATACAGCAAGGAAAAATAACCACACAACGTGCATGAACATCTCAAATATGACATTGTGGACAAGAGGCTAGACATAAAAGATTTACATTACCGAATTAACCTACCGGATCCCATTGACACAAAGTTCAAAGCCAGGCAAAACTAAGGTCGATGTTGGAAATTCAGGAAGTGCTTTCTCATTTGGTTGTGGGGTAGGTTCTAACTGGAGGGAGGAATGAAAAGACTTTTAGGGCCTGGCATTTTTCTACAGGGTCCGGCACAAATAACTCCCCCTTTTACACAAATAAATAATCTTTCGTAATAAAAGATTACACAATGTTTTATCACAAAATCATAAGCATGTAATTCTGTAACATAACACTATCACACTCCAGCACACCCTATGACATTTTAGGTGCCATGTTCGAATCGCTGTCCATCTCGTGTGAGACATCCATGTACCCCACCCACCCCACGTGAGCAGGCCTTCCTTCTGCCGGACCCTGCATTTTATGATCTGGGGGCTTCTCCTGTGGGGTTATCCCCTTTGTGACAACCTGTGGAATTATACACTTAGGGTTTACGCACCTTGGTTTATTAAAAAGTTTACATTACAATGAAAGGCCGGAGACTCAACATGTTGCCCACCCCCACTCGGGTTCCCCCGTCGTTTTTAACGAATGCCGCTGGGAATGGATGCGGAAGGAAGGACGGATTTGGGAAAACCAGGTCATTTACCCTGGGAACTCCAGCTCTGCCCGCCGGTGAATCCTGTTATGGATATGAGCAGACTTTAAACACTTGTGAGGCCGGTGGCTATATTTTCTAATGTATTATTACGTCGGCTGTCGTGTGTGATACCGGGTCTTCCTCTGGACACACAGTGTCTTGGCTTGCACTGCTGTGCTACCCAGTGCTTTGTTCCCCGCTCTGTGGAGCCAGCGGCTGTGTCGGCAGCTGTATGATGGTCTGCTTCCCACGACACTGCAGCCCCCTCGCGTGCAGAAGACACCATTGCATTTTCTTTCCTGTTGGTCTTTCTGCTCTCGGACAGAGCCCTGTACACAGTGGGATCAGATCTCAATGAATGCTTAGGGAAGGGGCATGCTTTTGGGGTTTGGGGAATGCTTTTGGGGTTTGGGGAGTGCTTACATGTTTTGCTGACCTATGTATGTGTATTCGTGGATTTTAATGGAAAGTGAGTGGGAAGCTCGGACTCTTCACACTTCATCAAAAATACGTACATCTGGGGAGGGGGCCTGCGGGGAATGACTGGGGGTGCTGGTCGTGTCCCGGGCCTCGGTCTGGAGGCAGTGGTACCCATCCCTGGCCGCTTCCCTGTGATGCGCCCGTCGGTGCGCTTACTCCCCGAGCTCTCTTCTTTGTGTGCTGTCTGTCGGCTAAATCATGGGATCTACACGTACATGATACATCGTTCCAGTCTGACAGGGCAGTGTGCTGATGAGAGAGAGTGTGTGCAAATGGTCACGCCCAAATAGTGCTCGTGGGGGTGTAAATTCAGACGGTCTCCTGGGGAGGAGATCTGGGCAAATTATCCAAGTGACAAGGCGCTCAGCCTGAGGCCGAGCAACGGCTAGTCTAGAAGGGGGCCCACATTCTATCGTAACGGAAAGGCGTTGCACACTGGAGGCCGTTCACTGCAGCGTTGCCTGTGACAGTCAGACTGGAAACAACAGGAGAAGGAACCGATTGCAGTACATCGCACGATGGAATATTATGCACCCGTTAGGAAGAGGGAGGCAGGTCTGCATTTGCTGACTTGGAAGGACCTTCAGGTTAAAACGTGGGCACAGGGCGTTTCTGTTTGTTTTAAAATCTGTACAGATGTTTGTTTTGTTTGTTCGCAGAATATGTCTGGAAAGATAAACAAGAAGCCGGTAACAGCGGTTGCTTCTGAGAGAGGAAGGCGTGAAAGGAAAACGAATTTTCACGGTTCGCTCTACCTGATGCACATTTCAGATTTTATATGCACGTATGGCCTATTGAAAAATAAATTAAATCTAAAGCTAATTTCTGTGCTGCTGTCTTTTTCTCACTCTCACTCGGGGACTTTCTAAACATTCTACAATTGGCAACCTCGCCTTTCCTTTCTGCTAACGGCCTCCAAATCCATTCCCTGGAGCAAAGGTCAGAGTCTTCTTTCATGATATTGAGCAACGCGGGCAGGTCACTCTTCTGCCGGCGACCTTATTAATTGAGTTTAGACCTCCAGTGAATTGGAACAGATTTTTAAAAATGAAACATTCAAAGCCTCTTTGCCCTCGTCAGCCCTCCTCCTCCCACGAGGCAGGAAGCGAGGGAAAGGCAAGGGCCCCGTTTGTCTCTGCCAGATTTACAGGGGCCAGAAAACGGTTGGCCAGCCGGAGGAAGAGGGAACCTTGGCGCGATGCAGTCTCAGGGGCAAGAGAAAGGGTCCGTCCAACGTGCGCTCCGGGTTGTAACAAGCAGCTCTCTCGAGCAGCGAGGTCTCGACTCAGTGGTCTGAAGATCCAGAGCTTTTGGAGTCACTGACCAGTGAAATGTAACAATGTAATCAGAGGTAATTCTGCGTGGCAGAAATAAGGGGGGCCTCCAGAGGAACGGAGCCAGCCTCCCCATCCCCATCACCGACGGCCACCTGTGGAAGATGCAGGGGAGGCCCGGGGCCCAGTCTGAGGCGCTGGTGTGGGCACGCGATGCCCCTTCTCCGCCAGAAGGCCGAAACTCAGGCTTGCAAAACTTGCCACGGACAACTCGTACAGGCCTTTTAAAAAGCATGCTCAGAGCAAAAATGGCTTGCATTCGATGATGGCATTTTATCACATAATAAAAAGAAAGCAACGTCTGGAACTCAGCGATGACTTCATCCAGCCCCTATATTTTACCGAGACAAGCTACAAGCAGGGCCCGAGACGAGGCACCCGCACGTCCTGTTTCGCAGCCCAACCCCCGGTCTGCTCTCCACCTGTGTCCTTTGGAGCCTGGTCTGGGGAGCCAGACCCCCTGAACTCCATCACAAGTCTGCCTCGTGGGAGCTGCCTGACTTTGCGCAAGTTTTTTTAAGCCTTCCGGTGCTTCAGTTTCTTCATCTGTCCAATGGGGATGACACTGGTAACAACACCTGCCTGGGATGGCTGTTAGCGGGATTACTGCGCACTTCACGGAGTGTCTGGTACGTTGTAGGTGTTACGTAAATACTAACGGTGAATATCACTTCCAGGTTCCATGTCAGGGAGAATCCTTTTTCAGGTGGGAAAGAGCAGAACCAGTATGGGAGGTGTCTTCATGGTATCACTGGCTGGGCTGTGGGTGGCCCCGTAGGTCTGAGGTAAGACATCCTTTTGTGTGGAAAGGGCTTCTGACAGACAGTGTCTGGGCTGGCAGAGTTCAAGCCCAGGCGCGTGACTTGTAAGGATGCTGAAGGCACATTCCTGCCTGTGGGAGGCAGGGCCAGGGATGCCTTGGGGGTGGGGGGCTTCGATGCTGGGTCCTTTGACAGGGCAGCCCCTGGGGGCAGACACAGTGCCTGGCTTCCAGACGGGCCTTCCTTCTCTCCGTGGGAGTGACAAGCAGTCTGTCTCGCCTTTTTTGCTCCAGGTCCGAGTAAGAGGACAAGCTCTGGTGTCGCGACTGAGACTTCCAAAGCCTCAAGTTGGAGTGGACTTTCAGTTTATGGACAGTCGCACCCTTGGGCAGGAACGTGCCCTCGGCTTTGCTAACAAACAAGACCGGGCTCAGGACAAACCCTTTCGCCAGGGGAGGGGGGCATTTCATTGGGGGGAGATATGTCAGTCAACGTTTATTCCCTCTGGTTCTCCCAAATCTCGGTTAACAAGGAAGGGCCGGACTCCCAAGGAGTCTCAGCCGCGCTGCGAGTTGGGGCAGGCCAGCCGGCGCGCGGTCCTGCCAGGCGGCGGCGACCTTTCCCTCTGCGGGGCACTTCCTAGGGCCTTGGGTCTTCCCCCGGGATCTGGTGAGGCTGCGTTTCCTTCTCGGTTTATTTACTGCATCTGCCTTCTCTTCTCCCTGGCTTGGAGCTCAGCACGCCCGGGTGCACCGCGACTTGCGTCCTGGGGTCTCCCTGGCCGAGGCTCATTTTATTAGTGTTCGGGCAGCAAATTCGGAGAAGGTGCCTTTACTGGCCAGGACGCCGGAGTGGCCAGGACCCCACGCCGGCCCCCAGCCCCAGCCGGGCCTGTCTGTCCTCCAGGGGCTCCAGCTCGCGTCCCGCTCCTGGACGCCGAGCCCGACCTGCAGTTTCATCTCCGCCCCCGGAGGGTCTCAAATTGCCGCCTTCCGCCGCAAGGGGACCCCGCGCCCCGGCTCCGGGCTCTAATCTCCACCCGACGTCTCCTGGAGAGCCGTGAGGCAGCACCTCTCCATCTGCGCGTCTTAAATCCCGTTTATCTTCTTAGCGCCCGGCCCGGCCGGCCCCGCCCCCTTCCTCTCTCCCCCACGCACTCGCAAATCACCGCCCCCCTCCTCCCCCTCCCCCCAAGTGCGCCGCACCGACCCGAGCTACCTCTGGAGCTGCGGGGGAAAGCGCCAGGCTGGGTGGCAGCCACCTAGGGCGAAGCGGCAGGAGTGGGCACAGCCAGGGCGGGGGCAGGCGCCGCAATATTTCGGGGTCAGGACCACGGCCGAGGGTCTTGGATTCCCCGTCGCCGAACTCCTGCTCTGCGTCTCCAGGGGGCTGAAGTTGCCCCCTCCTAGTCCCCCAATCTAGGTCACCCGCCGGGAAGGGTTGGGCCGAGGGTGGTGGGACGGAGTGCTGGGCGGGCCGTCTGCCCCAGAGGTGGGCGAAGAGTGAATTGTCTCGGGGCCTGCCCCTCTCACTTCCACCGGATTGTAATTCCATCCCCGGGCGGGTCCAGCCTCCCTCCCTCCCTCCGCGGCCGGCGGGTCCCTCCCCGTCGGCCTCCTTCGCCGCCCCCGCCCCCACCCCCACCCCCCCTAAAAGCCCCGCCGCAGGCAGCCGGCTGCACTCCCGCACGCCGACCTCCCGGCTGCTGTCCTGCCTCCTCGGACTCCTCGGCGGGTGCTGGTCCAGCTTCCTCAGCCCCCCCCCACCCACTGCCTCCTCACCCCGGCCGGGGGGTCCACGGGGCCCGCGTCCCGCACGTTCCCTCGGAAACGCCCTTTCTCCGTGCGCCCCGGACTTGGTGAAACTTTGCAGGCGCCCGCGGTGAGATGGATTTAATCCAAGGCATCTTGTTCCGGCTCTTCCTCCTGGCTTCCAGCCTCAGACCCGGCTTTGTGTCGCTTGGAGAGGCTCTCCGAAAACCAGGTAACGCGCTCAGCGTGTGCGGGGTGGGGGGCACCACGGCCGGAACGCCCGGGTCCTGGTCCCGGTCCCTGGGGAGGACGAAAAGCGGTCTCCGCGCCACCTCTACCGGCGTCAGTTTAACTGGGTTTGTCTCTCTCCAGGGTGAGATTTCTCAGCCCCCTGCCCCGCGCCCCCACCGCGCAGACCAGGCGGTTCCAGGGGTGTTTGTTAAAAGATGATCTGTTACACAGACACCGGAGAGGTGGACGGCTCTCCGCCTTTGCTCGCAGAGAGCTGAGAGCCGGGCTGGGGATCATGCTGTCTCAATTACAGAGGGCTGCAACTCTGCAGGCAAACAGCTCCTCCCGCGTCCCCAAACATCTTACTGAATTCGCATTGTCCAGAGCCCAGCCATTTCCTGTCAAGTGTCTGAAGATCTGCCTGCGGCCCGCTCTGCCCACCTCGGGCCCTCCCCTCGCGCTCTGCGGGGCCGCGCCTGCCGCGGCAGCGTCCGCCTTCGCTCGGGGCCGCTTCCTCGGAAAGAGGGACCCGGTGGGTTCATTCCATCTGGTTGCCTTTGCTCTGAGATTCAAACAAAAATGTGGGAGTTGGAGGCTGTTAGAAAGGATCCGAGAGACCTCGAAACACAGTAACTTGCGTTTCCTCTAGTCACACCTGGTAAAAACTCTGCCCGCGCCTGCGTTGACTTTGATTTTGGCTTGCGTTGTGCGATTATTCAAAGTAGAACATTCTAAGCAATGAAGTTCTAACCATTGTTTCCCGAGTAACGATTTTTATTCTTTGCCGACGCTATATTTAGCATTCTGAAAAATCTGTTCTTTCTTAGTGTACTTTGTGAGCAAGGTTGTCTTATGGGATTAATTATATCTTAGGAACAATGGAAAACAATGGCCCTTCTTTGAATGCAGTCTGCAAAACTTCGCAGGAAGTGCCATTTGTCTTCACAAATAATGTGGGTTTTTTTTTTATAAGAAAGAGACAAACCAGGAGACATTCATCAGAGGGCAAAGAGAATCCCGTTGGCAGATTCCCATATGGCTGCTTATTAAGTGTGTGTGTGCTGCTCAAGGACCTCCCCATTCAGAAAGGTGACTGGGTCGCCTTCCGCCCCACCTACTGTCACCTGCGCCCTGCTACCTGCCTGGGCATTATCGTAACCTGCGGCACACCTGAATGATGAGCTCTTCTGTGTTTCTATTCCCACTGCTCACTTCGTTTTGAAGATAGTAGCAGCAGGTCCCGTATTTCATCGGTTTCTCATACACACGCACGCATGCACTTACCAGGGTTTCCGTGAAGGGCTGCTGTCTCACTTTCCTCGTGAAGAATGGGCCGTGACCCCTTGCGCTCCACGGGTCTCCTCCCGCCAAGCCGCCTGGTCGCAGTTTCCAGCAGGGCCCAGTTCTCTCTGTGGTTCTTCAATACGAACAGTGTGTGCAGTGTTTTTGAGGATCCATTCCAATCATGCAAGCAGGTTTTTTTTTTTTGCAAAGCATTTTACAAAAGCCTGCTGTATAAAACTGCTCGTATAATTTGCCGTGTTTCCTTTCTTCCTTTTTTCGCAGTTCCCCTCCTAGACATATTTTCTGCCTGGTTCACGCACAGTCTCATTCCGATCTCCGTGCCGTGAATGAGCCTGCCGTCCTGGCCTCTTTGGCTTTATGGGAAGCATAGACGGGGGTTTGGATCGCTGAAACGCCACCTGTTAGACGCATTAGCATATTAAATACACCAAGTGGGAGGCAGAAGGAGTGTTTGGGCTATGTGGAGCCTAGACAAATTTTTTCATTACTTTATAATTTTAACCAGACACTGGCTTTCGGGTTGGAAAGCTGCTCGGATTAAAATGACAGCTACTCTATACACTTCGGTGGGGGGGGGGGGGGACATTTCCTCCTGGGCTCATTCACATCCTTGGAAAGGCTAGGTTTTGATCCGGAAAATTGGTCCAGATTAAAAGCGGAATGGGCCCCGCGTGGCTCTGATGCGAGCAGCCACCAGTTAATTTATAACCTTCTCCAGAACAGCAGCAACTCCTCTCCTGCGAGTATCCGTACGGGGGGATTCTCTGTAGCTTTGTCTCCTCAATAGAAGCTGGTCTGTGCTCCGTCCTTTGAAGGTGGCCTGGCCACCGTGTAGGCGGGCCGTAGCAGCCCCCTTTCACTGGGTAACCCTGTCTGTCTTCCCACACTGCCGAATCTGCCTTTTGACAAGCCCGGCTTTGTTGGAGAAGCCCTGGATTCAGGATCAACCTGAAAAGTCCCCATCCCACCCACCTCTGGTGACCAAAAGCAAGAAGCAGCTTCAGTTCAGAGTCTCATTTGGGTCCAACAGGGGGCACCTTCCCTCCACCCCGAGGTGGCTCCTCTTCTGTCACTGAGCATGCGTAAGGAAGCCCCTGCATTTTCTGAGACTCACAAAAAGTGATCGTTTTCGAGTTAAGTCAAATTAAGTCACCATAACTTACACTAATGAAGGGTTTGCTACACTGTTCTAAGAACTTGACGAGTACTGATGTGTCTGATCAACCCACAGCTCTGTGAGGTGGGAACCACATTACCCCTGTTGCTGAAAATGAAACTGTGGCTTAGAGAGATTAAGGATCTCACCCAAGGCCACACAACTAGTAAGTGGGGGGGTGGAATTCAGGCTCTCGTGTTCAGGACCAGAAACAGAGTTCTGAGCAGGCGTGGCCAGAGGCTTGCAGCCTGCCCCGGAGGGCATTTGCCTCCTGGCTGAACAGGGGAGCTCGCAGGACAGAGCCAGGCAGAGGGGGTTACCCCACTGCTGTGTGGGGGGGTCCTGGTAAATGCTGTTACACATTTGCATGTGGAATTGTACCCAGGCCTCCAGATGTAGCATAATGTGAATGATACCAACGGGGAGCTCTGGAAGCTACTGTCTGCTGACCTCATCCACAAGAACCTTGCAGGGCGAGGGAGCACTTGCTTTGTCTTGTTGAGCTCCTGGGGGCTAAGGCCTGGGAGGAGCAGAGCCCCCTGGGGTGCCTGGCGGTGGAACAGGGCCTCTGAGACTGGCGGGGCACCACCCTTAGTTCCCAGGTCTTCATTTTCAGGGGATGGCCTGCATCCGTTTCAGATTACAGGAAGGAAGTGAAAAGCCCCCATTTTACAGCTGGGCAGAGGGTGGTGAAGCGACTGAACCCAAGTTGACAATAGAAGCTGAACTTGAACCTGCACCAGACCCTCTTGAGTGGCCTCGGGCACCTCTCCCATACCCCGAGTCTCACTGAGAAGTGCAGGGGAGTCTTCTGACGTGGGGCGGGAAGAGGGGAAGGGAAATCCAGGTGCGTGGCTGTGTGCCAAGCCCCACCTGCTCCCAGGGGCAGATCAGATTGGTAACTCCGGGTGTGAGTGAACTCTCTGGGGTGGTGGGGGCTGCCCGAGGGCCCCGCCCTCCTCCCTCTTCCTCCTGCCCAGTCTGCCTGACGACGTCCAGGGTCCGTGGGACAAGGTCAGGATGGGCTTCAGAATTCAGGGTTTTCCCTGGAGGACCTGGGCTTCCCAGTCACCCTTAGGGAGGAGCGGGTTTCTGACCTTTCCCTTCCACTTCTTCCGCATTCCTCTGCCTGTACATTGGACACAAGTGACCATCCCGGGAAACTCAGGAAGAAAAAACCCAGAGCCTGGAAGAGCAGGGCTAGGTCCCAGATAATGTACTGTGTGGGCTGATGATGATGGGGGAGTGAATGCATGTGCTGCTGCCGGCGTGAGGCTGGATGTCCACAGGGTCAGGGGTCAGGGGTCATCCTGTTCTGCTTCCCTCACCCCGCCCTGAATATCCTGGTGTTCACGAGATACTGGTTCTCCCCTCACCCACAGCTCTCCTCCAAGGCTCCTTCCCAAAGCGTGGGCTCCGGGGGGCTCGTGTCTCTGGATGTCCTTCCTTCTCCCCTTCCAGCCAGCCACACGCCACCACAAGGGTGATCCCGTTGTCTTGCTTCTTGGGAAAAACTGGAGCCCACAAAGGCCACCGGACGTACCCACACACAGAAAGTGCGTACCTTGTTTCATTGCACTGCACAGTTATATTTGATTGATATATATATCAATATATATATATTTCTTTACAAATTAAAGGCAACAGCCTCCACAGGCCAAAAGATTTCAACTAACTGAAAGCTCAGGTGATGGTTAACATTTTTAGCAACTTTTACAAATGAAGGTCTGTACATACTGTCTTCTTTGATACAATGCTACCGCACACCCAGGGGACTACGCAGTGTAACCATAACTTCAGTACCCATCGGGAAACCAGGAAATTCCCGTGGTCCACTTTATTGGGGTGTTTGCTTCGCTGCGGTGGTCTGGGACCAAAGCCGCACGTCTCCGAGGTGGACCTGCAGGTGTGACCCCAGCACCCAGCCGCTCGGTCACTTCTGGCGGAAATCCCTTCCTTCCACCCTCGTCCCATCAGCCTTCCTACCCTTCGGCATGTCTAGTCCCTGTAGAGAAGCCTGCCCCCCCCCCCATCCTCCGCCCTTGCTCGTTTGGCTCTCTGTGAGGCAGAGGGACAGAGGGGTCAAGGTAAGGGGTCGATGTAGTAAAACACGGGGCGGCACTTGCTTCTCAGAATTCTTTCTCACGGAAGGGTGACCTGGCCAGGAAAGAGCCCAGCGGTGTTTCAGGTCTTTGTCTCTTACCCTGAACCCAGGCCTCCCCGGGCCGGGCGTCCTTCGGGGCGTGGTTGTCCATCTGTTGCTGGGTTACCGGAGCTCCGGCGTGGCCCTGTGACTCAGTACCAGATTTCTGGAAGGCAGGGGTTCCGACGCCTGCGGCCAAGGCGGGGCCTCGGCTCCTGCGGAGCCGCCCTGTGAGGGGTCTGTGTTCTCCTGCTTCCGGCGGCCAGACTGTAGCTTCTCCCGTGCGACTGAATGAGTGACCCGATGTTGGCAAAGCCCCCGCCACTGGTTTCAGCCGCAGCACGGCACACGGCAGGTGTTGGACGTGCACCTGCTCTTTGGGGCACAGAAAAGGGGGAGGAGACGCTACAGAGCCCGAATGGCAGTTCGTAAGGGAAGCCCCCCCCAGACTCACCCCTGATTCCACTGGTCGGGGTGGGGGGGGGTTCTGTTTTGAAGAAGGTCCCCGGAGTGTGTCTTCGGCCTTGTGAAATGAGCTGGAGGACATTGCCACCTTGCCCTGGCTGGCGCGGCTCAGCAGATTGAGTGCCAGCCTGCGGCCCAAAAGGGTCCCTCCCTGTCCGGGCGCGGGCCTGGGCTGCGGGCCAGGACCCCTGTCGGGGGCGTGCGAAGGGCAACTGGTCACTGTTTCCCTCTTTTTCTCCCTTCCTTCCCCCTCTCTCTAAAAGTAAATAAATACAGTCTTTTTTAAAAAGATATTCCATCTTGAAGAACCTCTTGTCTCATGGGATGGGGAGGCCTATGGGGCAGGAAGGGAGCGAGAGAGGGAAGACTCAGGTGCAAGTCGAGTCAAAGCACTGCCAGCAGAGGGCGCCCTCTCCAACGCTGGCTCGGAGCAGGTCTCTGACCCAAACAAGGAATTTCCATGGGGGCGAGAATTTTTGGAGCGCATCTGAGTCATCTGCCTTTTTAACACGAACCTCAGGTGACTTGGTGCGCCTGGGTCACAGTGCCCACTTTTGAGACTTGGCAAACTAGGGTCTGGGTCCCTCCCACCGCCTCCTGCCCTCCGTACCTCGATCCCAGGTGCTCCGGAGGACACGGAGAGCCTCCCTCCAGTTGGTTCCTCCGTGCCGCGTGCGGTTGCCCGCAACAGCGTGCACCAGTACCGCCACCAGAAAAACCCTGTTCTCAGACTCTTCGCGCGTGTTCCGGAGGCTGGGTGTGCAACTTGTGGTCTTTTGAAGGCTCCTGAAAAATCTCTCTTCCGAACAGACCCTCCCCCTACTCACGGGGGCTTCCCCAACCCATTCATCGAAGACACGGCTGCACAAAAGAGGGAAACCCCGCAGCACCAATAACAGAAAGTCATGCTGGACTGTGTATCACCAGCCGCCCCCCCCCCATTTCCCTCAACTCCCGCCCCCGACCGCCCCACGCAGCGCCTCTTCCAGTCTCCGAGCCTGGTGTCTCCTGGCTGCGCAGGAGGGCTGGGGCGAGAGCACAGACCCTGAGGTTTGGGCAGCTTTGGGTTCTCGTTGTGACACCGTGTTTTATTGGCTGTGTGGTGACATAGGGCACGCTATTTTCGCTCTGTAAGCCCCAGTTTCCTCACCTGTAAAATAGGGTAAGGAAAGAACCTACTGTTCAAGTTTGCCGGAAGGATTAAATGAGGCAGTGCGTGTATCAAGGCATTGAAAAGGATTAGAAGCTCAAAGACAGTATATATAAAATGGGGGAGGGGGACGTGAATGCACAGGTGTAACAGAAAGACTGTCTTCCAGGCGTGGAGATAAACGCAGGTCCTTAGGATGCCATGCACCTTTGTCCTTTTCTGTACATGTACAATCGAGTACATGTGATGTAATTTGTACTGAGCTGTAAAACTTTTCAGTTAAATGAATTGACAAATCAGAAAGACTTTTTTTTATTGTTGACACTATTACAGATGTCTCCCGTCCCCCACTTTTGCCCCTTCCTCCAAGCCCCCCTTTCCCCGGCCCTCACCCCACATTGTCATCTGTGTCCACGGGCTGTGTGTATACGCACGTATGTCCTTTGGCTAATCTCTGTGGTCGGCCACGTGCCTTGATTTTGGCCTTGGCAAATGTGGCTGCCAACTTTGTGGTCTTGCTTGAATGGATTTCTTTGAGATCCAATATCCCCAAGTGTGACAGATGATTTTTGGCTCGTAATTGCTTTGGTGAAGTTTTGCAGGGTGTGGGGGTGGGGGTGGGCAGGGAAGCAGCTGTTCCTGAAAGAGAATTATCCAGACTAAAGTGTGACTGGGGGTTGGTGAAAATCTCCACGGGGCTAGAGAGCCAGGAAATGGTCCAGGTTTGCTCACTGGCCAGTCAGTAGGATGAGTTCATGAGCCACTACTCATGACGTGGGAAGGTACATACTCTCTTCCTTTTTCTGTTAATGATTCTTGTATTTCTTCAGCGTTAAACCCCTGCCCCCCTCCTACCCCCCATAACCTCCCCGGCTCATCTTCAGAATCAAAGGAAATAAAGCAGATTAGTGCTTTGAAAGCTAACGTGCTACGCAAAGAGAGGATATTTTTATCTGGCAGTAATCATAGTGATTATTATTACCTCAGCCAACCAGACCCACCAAGGACGGTCTCCAAAGCTTTGATCTCCTGGCCCGTCTCTTCCTTTTCCACTCCCCTCAAGACCCGCGGGGATTCTCCCTCCTCCGTCTGACTCTGCACCTCCCGAGCAGTTTGAGTCTGAACACTTGTGTTTGCCAACAGGGCGCCCCAAACCCCAAATCAGATTTAAGGCGGTGTCAATGCTACTTATTTTTCCTGGTGCAATTTCGTGTTAGCCAGTTAACGGTTCACATTGTGCAGAAGGAGTTGTATCAGCAGGCACTATTCTGTAACATCTGGGCAGTTGGAAACATAATCCTTAGAGACAACCTGGGCTTAAAGCCGTCCTTGGACAGATGGCTAATTTTATTGATCGAATCTTACACTTAGGAGTAGGTCCCATGATCCTTTGCTCGTAATTCTTGGAGGGAGCAGAGAAATAAGTGAAATGGATGATGGCCGTGAATTAGACGCCTGTTCTGTTGTGTGTAATTTATTTTTTAAAGACGTCATATAAAGAGTCACCATGTGAATTACTTTCATCTCTACCTCAGGGTGCTTAGCTAATACCGGAAGTCACCCAGGATACAAAATACCGCCGCCAGTGTAAGAGTTTACATCCGTTCTGATGTCTCGGTGGCTGTGCTGTGCCCGTGGTCAAATACTGCCAACTTCAGCCTCGGGCTAGCTAGGAATCCACACTCCAGGGCTGGCTAGCTCCTGTCTGAAGACCTCTGTGGTGAACTCCACTCTCAGAGGTGGCTGAGAGAATACCTCAAGGGATGCTATCAAAAATCCAGGCTAGCCCTGGCTGGTATAGCTCAGTGGATTGAGCACGGGCTGGGAACCAAAAGGTTGTGGTTCGATTCCCAGTCAGGGCATACACCTGGGTTGTGGGTCAGGTCCCCAGAAGGGGGACATTCCAGAGACAGCCACACGTTGATGTTTCTCTCCCTCTCTTTCTCCTTCCCTTCCCCCTCTCTAAAAATAAGTAAATAAAATCTTTACAAAAAAATCCAGGTGAGAGGGTTGTTAGTGAGCATAAATCACGTTAGAAATCATGTTTTCGTTATTATGAAATATGTGGCTAGCTGGAAAGGTTATACACGTCCCTTGATTTTTTTTTAAAGTAGTTTTTTTTAAAGATTTTATTCATTTATTTATAGAGAGGGAAGGGAGGGAGAAAGAGACAGAGAGAGAAAAATATCAATGTGTGGTTGCTGGGGGTCATGGCCTGCAACCCAGGCATGTACTCTGACTGGGAATCGAACCTGCGACACTTTGGTTCGCAGCCCATGCGCTCAATCCACTGAGCTATGTCAGCCAGGGCAGCCCTTGATTTTAACAAGGGCCAAAAAACAAGAACACGACGAGGCCGCCGGCCAGCGGCCCCACAGCTGGGCCAGCGCTCCATTCGGGCCGCGTCTCCCTCGCTTAAGGGTCGGCTCACGGGCCTGGTCCTCCTGACGCGCTCGCCGGTCCTGCCACTAGAGCCTCCGGCACGTCTGCCTCAGCAGGCGCTCGGAGCAAACGTCTCCTCCACTGTCAGCGGCTCGGCACACAGCGTCTTCGTCGTTTCCTCTGAGTCCGACGGAGTGTTCCTGGTCGGGCAGCTCCCTTGGGCTGCTCTCCCCCCCCCACCCCGGCCCCCCAGCGACGTCTCGAAGACCTGGGTCACTCTGTCTTTACTACCTCCGTATTGTCGTCTTTAAAATGGGCTTCCAAGGTGCCGTGGAGGGTAAGGAGAAAGCCGGCTTGTGCAAGAGATTGTGGTGTGCCGGGTCGGGACGTGGTGGTGTCCAGGGCTGGGGATCATAGGTAGGTCCCCGGCGTCCCCAGGATGGAAGTGGCCAGGTGCGGTGGGTGGTCTTGGCTGAGGTGCTTTGCAGGTCCTGACAGGACCAGCAGGGGGCGCTGAGAGAGTCAAGACTTTTTGTGACCTCTCGCCCATGGAAACCCACGTCTGGGGCAGGATTTGGCCTGGAGTTTGCTCTCATTGCAGTGGACAGCCTGGCTGAAGAGCAGGTTGTGACCATCGACCTTTACTTGTGGAAGCTAGTGTGATTGCACAAAAGATCCTAAAATGGAAGCAGTGAAATTGATTTAGATCAATTTGCGATGGGGCCCCCAAATATGAATATAGTAAATGAACATATGCTATTTGTTGCTACATATTTCCTACACTTTACAAAAAGTACAGTTGACCCTTTTTAAAAAGTAAGATGACTGGCTAGCAGGTTAAGTAGAGTGAATTTCCCAGTCACATCAACTAGCACTCATTTCCCTCCCCCCCAGGGTTTTCCAGAAGCTCTTGGTATTTGTGTCTCATAATAATAATAATAATAATAATAAAGACTATTCATGGTAGACTAATGTATTCAGTGAGACATGCAGCTGAAAATATAAAAATGATTTCCTAGCCCCACAGCCTGCTCTGACGGGGATGGAGATGGTGTGGACCGATGCCGACGAAAATAAACTGAGATTTGGTTGAGCCACCACCCTCTTCGTGGCACAGACTTGATACCGTGTAACCCCCGCCCCACTAGGAAGTCTGAGCGGATGTCTTGGCACAGAGGAAACAGGCATAACCAGGACCCGAACCCAGGCCATCCAGCCCACAGCCCTGTTGCTTACAGTCAGCACAGAGGTGTGCCTGCGGCCGATGAGCACACAGGTGATCACTACAAGGTGCTGAGTCTTGCTCTGCGTCCAGGAAGGACGCTGCCACCCTTCCCTGCATCTCGTAGGACACTGCTTAGGACGCACTGGCCCCGTGCTCACTCATACCCCTCGAAGGTCGGCGTGTATTTTGCAAAACGCATGATGACTGAGGAGCCATTTGTGGTGGAGACGTGGCCGTAGGAGCTGGGGGCTAGCTCTTCAGTCCTCCCAGGTATCTTCTATGGAAAACCCCTCGGTGGCTCAGGGACCACCCGGGTGGCAACTCAGCCTGGCTTCGATGCTATCCCGTCCTTCCTGCAGGTAGCCTCCATCTTTAGTGGCAGAAGACACGCACTAGGACGTCCGTGTGGCGTAGTTCGGTGTGGCAGCACTCAGCTCTCGGGCTGTCTGTTACTTTCTTAAACATCTCCGTGAGGCCTTGGGAGTTCCTAACTGGTGTAGAGGAAACCGTTAGGCTGAAAAAAGAAGCGTTCCTTTGATAGCCGTTTTAAAGTAATTGATGGGTTTTGGCTGCAACTTACACACAACAGACACTCCCTGCAACTTGGAGGAATCGTAAGGAGAGTCCAATTAAACAGACCTGGGTTTGGATGTGAAGTTTATGGCTGTCTGATCCCAGACAGAGCTCTTAATCTCCTCACACCTTTGATGTCTCCCGAGAAGTTCAAGGCTCATAATCCCTCCCACAGGGGTTTTACATGACAAATGAAGGAGATACCGTGATGACTAGAAGTGTGCCCAGGAAAGTGCTGAACATTCGGTGCGTGACCCGCACCCCCCGGTCGGTCCGTGTTCAGGGTCAGAGAGCTCACACAGCAGCAGGGATGGTTGAGGTTCCGTGTCTGGTGCCCCCTCAAGCACTGGCAATGTGGGCACAGGTGGAGAACTGGGCCTTGGCGCCCGTGACAACGGAACTGGAAAAAAGAATGTCATTTCCTTACTTTGTTTTTCTAGATTCTTATATCCCCACACGGTGACGTTGGGTGACTAGATCGGTCATAAAGTTGACGTCGCTGACGAAAGACCAAGAGTCAGCTTCGAGGTGAATACAGACAGCCAGCGTGTGCTGTGGGCTTTGCACACAGCCTAGAAGGAAGGCGCAAGGGCGCATGCTCTGTACGGCCGCTGCGGCAGAAACAGGGTTCCGTGCATCAGCGACGTGGCTGCTCATTCAGAGGGGGCTCTTGCGGGAAGAATATCCGTCGTGGTCCTCCTGCCCTTTGCATTGACACGAAGAGAATACACGTAAAAGATGCTACTTCTCTGTCTACTCTCTCCCCATCGGGAGCCAGCCACAGTCTGCCAGGACAATCTTCCCCAGATGCCGTTCTAGTGGTGTCGCTCTGTGTTTGCTCTTCTTTTCTGGCTTTCTGCGGCCTTCCAAACGCTGCAGCTGAGTGTCCGAGCTCTGCGGCGGCCTGGCCCCAGCTGGCTCCCCCACTCCCCGTCTTCTCAGCGGGTGCACACCTGGGTTCCACCCAAGCCACGGTGGATTCCTCGCTCTTCCATGGACCTCCTCCGCCTCCTCGCCTCCCTGGTGCTGAGCCTGCCCTGGGGGGTTGACCTTTCCCCTTGGAACATCCTTCCCGCTCCTTTGCCCGCAGGACGGCGGTGACCCTTCCACGCATGGCACCACTGTCCCCTGTTCCGTGAAACCTTCCCGCAGGCTCCCAGCCAGAAGCCATTTCCCCCATCTCCCATTCTGCCTCATGTCGCGTTGCTGGTGGGTCCGGCCCAGGCCTCCTGGTAGATTCGTGACTCTGTCAAGGAAAGCACTGTGAGGTCCTCGCTCCCCGGTCCCCTCCACCACCTGGCCAAGTGTGCTGCATGCAGCTGGCCCGCCCCAGGCAGCTGTGGAATGGGAAATGATGGCCTCGTTTTGGACAAATACGTTTTAACGTCATGTGAATAACTTGATCCCGCTCCCACCTCCCAAATTCATTTCCTTCCTCCAGTGCAATTCAGAAAAGGGGTCACATCCACGTGTCAACATTGTTGTGTAAACCTAGCAGACGTTGGAAGCGTGACTCGGAGGAGGAAATGCCCGGGGAGTCTGTCTGCGTCAGGGTGCCCTTTAAATACCACCTCGGTGCTGCCCACGGCCGCTGGAACTGTGCGGTTTTAAGGAGCGTCGGACTGAGTCTCAGCTGTGAAATATGCCGTTTTCGTTACCCGGAGCGCAGGGAGCGTTTAAAGTAACTTATGGGGCTGCCTCAGACCCGAGGTTTATTGCATCTGGGGGGTAAGAAGCAAAGGCAAAACCTTTACTCCTACATCAAAATACAGTGGGGGGCAGGGAGGAGGAGTTACAGCAGCCGGTGCTTCCCCTCCTTCCCCGCCCCCGGGTCTTTAAAACCAAAGAAAGGAGATGGGGCTGGAGTGAGAATGGCACTGGTGGTGTCACGTGACCGTGACCGTGACCGAGAGGCCCTGCTGGCTGCAGGAGACGGGGTGGGGAGGGCTGACGGTGAGGCCAGGAGGAGAGCAGGCCCCCAGTTCTTCCACATCCCTCTTCCCCTGCCTCGTGCTGACCCTGGCTGGCTCCCAGAGATCGATCTCAACAATCCCTGGAAGGTCGCGTGGCCAGGAGCTAGTATTTGCAAAGTTTTTTGCAGTCTTTGCTATTGAAAGGACCAACGTGCCTGATAAAAACACACCAAGGCACATCATAATTACATTAGCCAAGGTAAAAATGAAGGAGAGAATCCTAGAAGCAGCAAGAGATAAGGGGACAGTTACCTACAAAGGAGTTCCTACATGAACTAAAGGGGGTGGATGTGGGTGGGAGAGGGTGTACAGGGTGGAGGGGAGTGAAGGGGGGAAATGGGACAACTGTAATAGCATAATCAATAAAATATATTAAAAAAAGAAACTCTAAGGTAAAAAAAAAACAAAAAACAAACAAACAAAAAACCGAATGCCCCTGGCAGCCCAGTTGAAGCAACTCATGGGTCGACCCCTTCGCCAATTATGTATATTTGGTTCTTGGAATCCAGTCACCTGTAATGTATATGTAGGTACGCGGTGTATCTGAAAGTGAGTTGCATTGCAATAGCAAATATTATTATATCTCGTACTTGACGTTCTGATTAGTGAAGTTAAAAATGCTTGTTATTCAGACTTAAGAGAATTAATTATGTTACCTCCATTGTTTCCGTTTGGATTCCCCACTAACAGGCCATAGGACACACCTTCAAATGCAAGTAGTTTACTTGAAATGCAAAGCGAAACAACGCAGAAACAAAAGGCAGGAGAGTGGGGGAGTGAGACTGGCAGCCCCCCCCCCCCCCCCCCCCCAAGAGGCAGTCACTGGTTTTCTCACGAGTTACACTGCGGGTGGTTGGAGCTTAAACGCAGTGGAGAAGCTCTGGAACATGGCACAGAGCACATGGCCCAGAGTGACCCCCTGGGGGCGAGGTGGCCGGCGGGAGGCTGCTGCCAGGGTGGGTGCTCATTCCCTGCACTTCCAGCCTGCCAGGCTCGTGGGCAGAGTGGGCCTCTGTGCTTTCTGAGAAGACGCTTGGGCAAAAAGATGCCGAGATCGGTAGGTCGCTGGGAGTGGGCTGGCCGGCTCCAAGGTGGTGAGGCCAGAGGGATGGTGGTGGGCACTAACGGTTCTCCTACGCCCGCAACTGACTAGTTGTTTGTTTGTTTGTTTGTTTGTTTTAACTCGACTGAATGGCATTTACCATTTTGACAGACAACCTCCTCCCTGGAAGGGTTTATATATTTTAGGGAAGAAGACAAAAGGTATTTGGATACTCCAAATCCTGAGTTCCAGTTTATAGTCCCAACCTGAATCAAGATTTTTAAAAAATTTTATTTATATATTTTTAGAGAGGGAAGGGAGGGAGAAAGAGAGAGAGAGAGAAACATCAATGTGCGTTTGCTGGGGGTCATGGCCTGCAACCCAGGCATGTGCCCTGACTGGGAATTGAACCTGTGACACTTTGGTTCACAGCCTGTGCTCAACCCACTGAGCTACGCCAGCCAGGGCCCTGAGTCACGATTGTTAGGGGGAAAAATCTACAGTGCAGTTCCAAATACAGGCTATTCATCGAACCAGCCCTCTGGTTAGAGATATGGTGGGGGCGGGGGTGATAGCTTGGGTGTTAGGTCTGAGAACGGCCATCAAGAACAACCGGAAGAAAAAAAGGCTTCCCTTGTGTTGACTGAGAAGGCCAGTGGAAACCAGTCCTCCTTGTGTGTGGTTACGCTCTGTTGTTCAGAATTGGCTCTTAGATTGCTGACTGTGACAGTGAGGATGAATCCACATGTCCACTTAAGAGCAAGCATCGTGTATTTACAAGACGATAATGATACCTAATGTTTATATAGTGCTTGTTGTGTGCCAGGCCCTGGCAGTGACAGCACCGAGGCTTGAGGCTGGCATCACAGAACCCTAGCATTTTAGCGCCGGAAGGGGCTTTGGGGACAGCTGTCCAATGCCGGAGAGTCCAGTGAGGATAGGTCGCTTGCCTAAGGCCATGCATCTGGCTCCTGGCAGAATCAGCTGGGAGACCCAAGGCTTCTGACCCCTGGCCTAGTGCTCCGACCCCTAGGCCCAGCCCCCACTGACCACGGGGTACAACCTGTCTTTTCATCGGCTGTCTTTTTCCCTTTGGAGTTTGGTCTTGGTTGTGTGTTTAGAGGGGATGGACCCTCAGCCCAGGCTCCTAAGACAGTGCCATGCTTGGAGACAGGCACGATCTGTGACAAGGGAGCCCAGGCCACCGTCTGGCTCCTCCGGGTTAGCTCCGGACTGCAGGGTCTGTGAGAGGTGCTGTCTTCCCAGCCGCCGGGATGCGCAGGGAGACAGGCGGGAGGGGGGGCGTCAAGGCAGAGCAGAGATTGCGTTGTGCAGGACCACACTTCCCGTCTGGAAGGGTCTCCCCAGCACGCTCTGCAGCGGACCCTTCCGGGAGGCACTCCTGAAGGACAAATGGAGGGGAAATTGGTGCCGTAAGACAGCGTCGGGGGCTTAGTTAATCACTTGGCTTGCCTCTCGTTGTTAGGGGTAACCTTGAGGAATTAATTTACTACGGCGAAGTTGCCAGCCGTTTTTAAGAAACACGGTCGTAGCCATACCTCATAAAGCACTGTCTTGTACCGAATCGATCTTCAGAAGCGAGGTCAGCAAACTTTCTCTGCTAAGGGCCAGATAGTAGGTATTTCATTTGTTTTTGTTTTTACTTATTGGGTCTGTGTTGTGACTACTCAGCCCTGCCATTGTCAAGCAAAAGTAGCCATAGGCAGTGTGTAAATAAATACGCTTGACTGTGTTTCTATAAAACTTTATTTACAAAACAGGCTGAGGGCCACATGTTGCTGGAACCCTGCATGTTGATATACATACATTTTATTGTTAGTTAGAAGGTAGCAGTGAGAGGTTTATCTGACAGTGTTTGGGTGTAGGGGCAAAGCTGTTTTTTTAAATATGGGCCCACGGACTGGGGTCCTCGGACGCCCTTCGAGCACGAACTCAAACAACAGGGTGTTGTCTGAGGACGGACAGACAGTGGCTAGATTTTCCCATCTTTAATTTTTTAAAAAATAATAATTAATTTATTTTTATTGCATTCTTTCCCATTCCCACGTAGTCCCCTGGCACCTCCCGCTGTCCCGCCCCGCCCCACCTCGAAGTCACCATGCTGCTGTCCCTGTCCCCGAGTCCTTTCTCCTTCCCACTCGCCCCTCCGCCCGCGGTCTTCCGGTCCTTCAGGTTTGTGGCGATGGCTGCTTAGGAATCACCTGCATGAAGTTACCCAAAGCAGTAAACCTAGTTTTTACGGAAACAACTCTGCCTTACCGTGTTTGTATTTTGTCTGTTTACAAAATGGAAGGTCATGCGATTAAAAACCAACTTGGAACAATACAACCGACTCTTGGTGAGCCCCTGCCCAGCCGCTGGGGGTTGCGGGGAGCAGGTGCCTCCAGGCCTTGCACACAGAGTAGATCCCTGCCAGCCCTCCAGCCCCCACCCCCCGCCCTCCAGGGCTCTGGCGGGCTGCAGCATCCACACGCTTTGCCGAGGGAGCGGAGGCTGGTGATGCATTCAGGACGTAACGTAGGGCGACTTCTGTTCAGAGTGCTTTTAAAAGTCGTTTCGTTTTATTTAGTCAAAACGGATCTTGCCCTCTCGTTCACACCCACATTTTGCACAGGCGACATGACAGCACACACGCTTCTCTGGTGAAACTGTCGGCTGGCGTTTGGTTTTTGCCTTGGTGGCGTTCAAAGTGATGGAATTCTTTTCAGGGAGTAGCCTTTCCGTTGTCTATAAAACCCATGTCTTCTGTAATGGCACCTGTAGGTAAAAAAATGTGCTGACTCATAAATGATTTTAGAATTTCTTAAAAAACTTAAACATTCATGCAGCTTTACATGCCAAAGATTAGTTCAGGTGCTTAGCAATAATATACTTTTTTAAAAATTTTATTTATTTATTTTTAGAGAGGGAAGGGAGGGGGAGAGAGAGAGAGAGAGAGACATCATTGTGCGGTTGCTGGGGGTTATGGCCTGCAACCCAGGCATGTACCCTGGCTGGGAATCGAACCTGTGACACTTTGGTTCATAGCCTGAGCTCAATTCACTGAGCTACGCCAGCCAGGGGAGCAATAATATACTTTTATTTGCGGTAGCATCCCATCGAGGTGCATCTCAGCCCGTCACTGTTCTGCAGGCAAAGACACGGAGGCAGAGAGGAGGGAGGTGGCTGAGCTGGGGTGCGAGCCGAGGGGCCGAGGTCGCCCTGCAGGCAGTGGGGGGGACTTGACTGGACCCCTGCGAGCGCTCCGACATTGCAGCCTTTTACCTCTTATGGTCACTCCAGTCCGCACCGGTGACAGGTCTCAGCACAGCTGTCACAAGGTGCCAGCCTGGGGGACATAAGGTGAGCACCACCCGCCAAATCGCCCGGTTCCTTGAGGAAGGCACGGGTGGTGCCCATGGTGGGCATCCAGCCCAGAACGAGGTCCTGCCAGGGCACAGAAAGCCCCAATGAGCGCTGGCCAAGCCTCTTGAATCCCCAGCCCCGCACCCTGAGGCCCCCGCACACTCACTCAGCTTTCGTGCGCATGAAATTGCCACTAGGATGCTGTGTCCCTGGGCGGGCTGACCCCTCTGAGGGCAGGACCCTGTGCCACGAGCACCAGCTTGCTGTGTCATTTATTTATACGGAGTGTAAAACGGTGAGCAGACGTCACTCCCGAAGAGCGGGTTTGTGCCTGTGGAATGGAACCGTGTGAACACACTCAGACAGGGCCGCTGATCCAAACAGACCGAGAAGGGGTGGGGCACAGCAGGCCCGGCCAGAGCCGCCACTGGTGTGCCCAGTGGCACTGCTGCCTTCGGGCAAGAGGTACCTAAGAGGGCAGTGGTGGTGGGAACACAGGAGATGGACAGGTCAGGATGACGATGGTGACGATGGTATTCAGACGGTGCTTCAGAGTTTGAAGAACTCTTACTTACGTTATCAGAGTTGCTGCTAGTGATGGATCTAGGCGTCAGAGCTGTTTCGCAACCCTGCCTCCTGCATGTGGGACCTCAGTCAAGTCTGCGTCTTTCTGATTTGTTTTGTTTCTTCATGTGCAGAATAGGGACAAGCTGTTTGTTTCCCTTCTGCAGTTTTATGAGTTAAGGCCTTCGCTGCTCACGGCGTGCCGGGCCCGGGGCCCAGCCGGCAGCTGATCTCCTGAGCTCTGTTGTTCCTGTGTGGACAGGCTCCGTGACCGGGTGGCAGAGCCGGACCCCGGGTCTTCTGACTCTTCCGTGAGTGGCCTCTGTGCTTGATTATGCACTCACTGTCCGGGGCAGGCGCATTTCTGCCTCCGGAAGGCACCATCCGGTCAGAAGGGACACCCAGCCGGTCAGGAGGAGAAGGGTAAGTGGTCTGAGCTGAGACAGGGAAGTGCCACTCGCGTCCTGAGTGGGAGCCGTGGCCAGGGAGTGCGCTGTTGCTAATCACTTACCGTATTTTGCCGTGTATAAGGCACACCCACGTTTTTGGTTCAAGCGTTCAGGAAAAAAGATCTTTCCTTTTAGTTTTTAAATTCAATTATTTATTTATGTACATTTAGATCCTTGTTTTTTATATTATAAAGGAATTCTAGCATTTATCTTTACACAGATTATGGTACAAGAAATTTCACGTAATAAATAATTGCAAAACACGAGAATAGATAGAAGGTATTTCAGGTATGACTCATGTACAATGCGCATCCTTATTTTTCCCTTAAGTATTCAGGCAAAACAATGCACACTACCCACAGCAACATACAGTATTCATGATCACATATTCATATATTCCTTCAGCACCTGTTCAGTTAGCCCCTCCATAGGCCAGGCATGGTGCTAACTGCTGGGGATAAAGTGAATAAGAAATACAATAATTTCTCTAAAACTCATTAACGCTTTGCAAAATCCCAAAGATATAATGATTCCTGTTGGAAAAAGAAATTACTTAGTTTCTAACTCAGCTATATTAGATTTAAATCATCTGATTACAGATTATAGAACTAATTATAAAACTGAAAGGTACATTATGAACTGTTTTTTTCCGCATACTTTCTCATGTAGATCTTTATTAATGTATTTCTATATAAATGAAAATTCGGTGCACGGGTTAGATGATCTGCAGATTTTAAAAGTAATGGGTAAAAGGGCTTAAGTACCTGACGAGGCTGTTTGACTGTATCACTCAATTTTCTTGACATCTTCCAGCACGTTTAATACAGTTAGCGACATAGCTGTAACTCTTGAAGTTGTGAGAGAAAGATGGTCACTTTTAAAACTGAAAAATGGAACAAACATATTACTGGGGGGGAAAGGAACTTCCCTTCGACATTATCTGCTATGCAAATTATTATCTCCTGGTCATAGAAAGCCTTCATTTCACGATTGTGCTCTACCTAGGAAACAAGTAAATAATTTCATAAAGCCTTACAATATCCAAGAGCCGACATTTGAGAGCCCAGGTTTGAGAGTGGGGCACTGAGTTGCTGAGACTTTGATCCACACGCTGGGAAAATACAGGGCTCCGGTCAATTCTCAAAGTAAAGGGGTATGTTTCTCAGTGACATAATGACCCTTGGCATGACCTACCTGCAAATTTTTCTTCTGCTAAGACACTCTCAGATTGTAAGAAGGAGAACGGTGACAAGTAGTCACTTTATTTTTCTTACACGTTATGTAATTCACGTGTCTGGACAATACTAAGTTAACCGCCTCGTTGAGCGACCTCTCCTCTGGGTGTGCGAACCAGATGTGTTACTTGCTCACTGTCGGCCGTTGTGAGTGGTGGGTTGGGCCCTGAGTAGGAGCCATCGCACGTATGTGCTGTCATTGGACCTGTCACAGTGCGTAGAGATAGCAGGGACACGACCCCTTGGTGGGCAGAGGGATCGGAGGCTCCCTGTGGTGTTACAGGGTAGAACCTCTTCGCACTTGAGTCTCGGAACAAACCAGCTTTTCTGAGACTCGCTTTGCTTCTGGGTCGCCTTTTTCTTCTACCGCCTGCCTCCCCGTTTGCAAGCGTGAGTCCCTGGAGCTGCGTTTGACTCCTTTGCTCTTCCCTTTGACTTGCTGATTCTTCTTCCTGGGCAGTTGCTCTCTCCCACTCCCGAGTTCCAGTTTGGAGGTCTTATCTCAAACGCTTTTCCTTGAGGTCTACAGTTAGGCAGGACTCCTAACTGTCCTGCCTTCGGTCTCTCTGCCTCCTTCCGTCTGTGTCGGTCAGGGTGTGCTAGGTTATGTTGCGGCAACAAACCAATAGAAAATCTCCGTGGCTTAAAACAAAATGTACCCGTAGTTGACAGTCACCTTGGATGACAGGAGGCTGGAATCCACAGCGTCGTCACTCAGGGACCCACGCTCTACTCTTCTGAGTTTCATCAGTTCCTGCTGAGGGCGTAAGGGGGCTCTGGGGGATCTCACGCTGACAATGAAATACTCGGTCCTAGAAGAGACACACTCATTGTCACTCACAGTCATTTGCAGAACTAGTCATGTGGCAGAAGTGCGTCACTGTCTCGTGTGCTTGGAATTAGTGGAAAAAGATGGATATTGGGCGCATTAGGGGCTTTACTCTTTCACCCTACAACAAAAGCAAGAATCTCACAGTGAAGGCCATGATTCTATCAAGAAAATCAGAATTGTACCTTGAAGACCAGAATCCTCCAAGGAAAGCCATTGGTAGTCTCCTCAAAGCACTCCTTTACTTAAGACTTCTCAGCAGCTCCCCGCTCCCTACCAGACAGACACCTGGGTTTCACGGACCTCCAGCATCCGTTGAAGAGCCGATACTTACTAAGCACTTACTATGTCAGGCACCCTGTTCGGTCCTTTATATCCATTATCTTACCTGTTTCTTACAACAGTTATTCAAAGTAGGCATTGTTATCCTCATCTGATGGATGAGAAAACCGAGGGTCAAAGAATACCCTAGTCTGGGTTTGCCCCAAGTCAGACCCTGTAGCGGGGACTTGGGTGCCAGGAAGTGCCGTGAAGGAGGGGCTGTGGGAACAGCAAGAGAGGGGTGTCAACAGTGGGGTAATGGTGGGTCACCTCCTCCGGGGGCACCGTGGGCCCTCAGTCCGGCTGGGGACCACCGAGGGGCTGTGTGGGGCGGAGCTCTGCACTTCAGGCCCAGGCGCCCGGGGAGCTTTCTCCCAGCTGCTGACGTCATCGCTGGAAGGCTGCTCTTGAGACCTTAACTCCCCGCACTCCTGCCCTGCTCTGCCCACAGGCCAGGCTCAGCAGAGGCGGGTGAGCTGTCGGGCAGGGTTCTGGGCAGTGCTGATAACCGCGGGGGCTGCGAGCGTTGGCAGGGGCTGCTACGGAAAGGCACCTGTCCAAGAAATACAGAGACAAGCCCAGGCCCTCGAACTCCCAAACCCGCTCTCTGTCCACACTGACGTCTTACTACTTACCAACCGTGAACACAGATCTTCGCTCCAGCCAACACGGATCCCTGGCCCGTCTCCAAACCACTTTGTCCTTTTTCTCCTCGATCCCTTTGTTCACGTCGTTCCTTCTGCTGGGGGTTCTCGTTGCTCTGTGTCTCCTGTTCATTGTCTGCCATATTCGGTGCTCAGCTCAAACCTGGCCCTCCCCACGAGCCTCTGACGGTGGGAAATGCTGCCCCTGGCCTCCGGACCCTGCGGGGCTCCGTGAGCGGCTGGGGCCCACCCACACTGCCTGCGTGGCAGGGGTGGATTCACAGGTCTTTCCCTGGGTTAGAAGGTAGGCTTCTTGAGGGCATGGACCCTGATTTATTCCGGGTCTTCTAACGTGGGTGGAATGAGATAAATATACCTGCACGGATAGACCCACACACCCAGACGCATCTTTATTTCACGTCCAGTCCATGCTGGCTGACCTTGCCAAAGGTCACTCTGAAGTCTGGATTTCGGGGAGAGGTGTTTTCTGGTGATGGTGGTTGTTTTTTTTTGTTTTGTTTTTTGTTTTTCTGCTGTGCCACCGTCAGGGTCTCTGCTTCCCAACTTCTGGCATCTGTGCTGCCCCTCGGACTTTCTGCCTCGAGCAGAGATGTGGGGGAGAAGGAGCTGGCTGAGGAGCCCAGGTGGTCTCCATCAGTCCACAGCAGGCCCCCTGCCCGCGTGTGCCCTGCCGTCACTGCCCTTAGACACGGAGGAGGAGTCAAGGTGGTTTGCCCCCTTTGGATGGCACGGCCAGAAAGAAGAGTGCAGCTGACCTGAAGGTGACACTGCAGACCACATGCGGGGGATTGCTCATGACCCAGAGGTGCTAAACACCTTTGACTCTGTTGGGCTCCACACTGGGAAAGGGAAGCCACTCTTCAGCACTTCCGCCTGCAATCCAGGGTCGCACTCCCTGGAGGCTGGGCAGACCGGCGTGGACTGAAGAAGGAGGTCTCCCCGGCTGCCCCTCGCTCTCAAAGAGACCCCGAGTCCCTGCAGAAGGCCTCTGCGTGCACCCCAAGCTCCTCAGGAGAAACAACTGCGGAAGAAATGGCCTCATCCCTGGGGCCCACCCGTCTCGCCCTGCGGGGTTTCCCGACGCCCCCCGCCCTCCTGCTGCTCTGCCCTTTGGTTTCCAGCAGCTGAGTGCAGGGCGGGGCTTCTGGCCACCGAGGTGGGAAGCTTCCCTTGCCCTGAGTGCGGGAACCGATGACACTCTTAGTCAAACCCCGTCTGAAGGAAACCGTCTCACGTTACTTTCCTGAACAGTTTCCTGCACGGCAAAGGCTTCAGTGAGTTACACAGTGGATGGCAAAGTGCGTCTTCTTTGATCTGTTTTAACTGAGTTGTCTTTGGATTTCACTGACGGCCCCTTCGTTCCTGTGTGTCCGAGCAGGAGCTTGTCTGCAGAACGGCGGTCCCGGGGGGGCCCGAGAGCACTGTGCTCAGGGAAAGGAGCCGTCAGAGAGAGACAAGGGCCGTCGGGTCTCACTCATCTGTGGACTCCAATGAACAAAATAAACTGACAGGGTAGAAGCAGACTGCTGGGTAGGACGGACAGACTGACAGCTGTCAGAGGCGAGCCGGGCTGGGGGCTGGGTGAAAAAGGTGAAGGGGTTAAACAAAGAACAAAGAAAACACAGATGCACAGCGGTATGGCTGTCACGAGAGAAAAGGGGGTGAGGGGAGGGAGAGACAGGTAAGGGGGTGTGAATGGTGGTGGGGGAGACTTGACTTTGGGGGTGAATGCACAGTATGATATTCAGATGGTATATTATAGAACTGTACCCCGACACCTATATAATTTTATTAACCAGTGTCACCCCAGTATGTTCAATAACAAAAATTTTTAAAAGAATTTTAATATACTACTTAGGTTAACAATTCATTTCTGATCACTTTATCTTCAAGGGGGGTGAGATGTTTTCTGAGTGTGGGTTTGTTGAAGTTAATCATAAAATCATAAAATTTTTACTATAATAAACAAGTTTATCTTCTTCTCTTCCAAAAAAAAAAAGAAAAGAAAGGAATGACTTTGTCGTGTTTCATGCACTTGTCTCCACTGCTTAAACAGAGTCTACAAGGAAAACACCAGCAGAGCCAGCTGCCCAGTTGTGAGTCTTGCAAGTACAGGGAACCTAGAAGTTTGCTTTTGTCTTCCAGACTCTGAATTCCACTCTATTGATAATGTCCCCCCATTTGCTGTTCTTCACTAACCAAGTACCCAGTCAGTGAGGTAATGGCTTTTCCTGCATAAAATCACCTAAAGGTCCCAGATATATACACCGAGAGGATAGTGCGCACATGTACACGTGTAAGCAATTTAGGGATACTTTGCTGAGGTGCGTGCTGATATTATGGGAGTTTCGTGTGTACATGTGTGAGCAGATCGGCCAGGGCTGGGAGGGTGGGCAGTGGTTAATCAAGGAGGCCTTTCCGCAGGAGTCAGTTTCCGTGTCAGCGTTAGGAGGAAAGAAAGCTGTGAGTCATACACACATGTACTATTATTTTTATACTTGGTGAGACAGTTGACATTGCTATGGAGAGCCGTTCACAACTGTTAAAGAAGTCGGCATCTGCTCTCTGTCCCATCCCCTGTCCACTCACGGTGGGCCGTGTGACAGAGTGCCCCCCACGCAGAGCAGCTCCGTCGTAAATCTCCCGTCCTGTTCTTTGTTTTTTTTTTGGTCGCAGCTTTTATTTTTGCCTGGAGCCTCCGATTTCATATGTTTTTCATTTCCACTCAGAACACTTTGGACTGTTACTGACTGAGAACTTCTGGTCTACTAAGGCTTTTTATTTTTAACCTTTTAATTTGCCCCGTGTTCCAAACCGTGAAGACCCTGTGCTCCCCGGGCTGGGCTGTGCGCCACGGCCCTCACATGCGCTGTGGTGGGAAGAACATGGGATTCGAGTCAGAAGACCTTGGTTTGAGTCCAGCTCTTCCCCAGGCTCAGCTGTGTGACCTTGAGGAAGACCTTCAACCTCTCTGAACTTCTGTTTCCTCGGTTGCAACATAAGTTAAATAAGGATAACAGTACTTCCCACAGAATTACTGTAAGGATTAAATCCAGTCCCATGTGTTATAGACATTTAATGTTTAAAAAAATGTTCAGTGTTCTGATTATCCTGGCACTGAGATGGAGGCGTGGCTGCCAAGAACGTCTCCTGTAAGGTCTTCCTCAGTTCCTGGAACATGTCCACCACAGACAGCAAGCCACGCAGAACACATATTTTTCCTCGGCAGTTGCTCTTTGCCGTTCCCCTGACGTGTCTCCGTGTGCAGCTCCTCAGATACAAGTGGTGGTGTTTTATGGGGTTATTCCTGAAGATCAGCACATTATGTCCAAATTGCACAAGGACTCAGCATTACTGTTGAAAGTCTTTATTATTATTATTGTTCATAAAGCATAGTGGATACGCTTTGGTGTCTACACAGGTGACTCTCATTAGGGGGTTGTTTGTAGGAAAAGTGTTTCTCCTCAGACACTGAAGTCACACCCTTCAGCAGGGGTTGGCAGTCACCCTGCAAGGAGCACCCGGGAACTGAGATCTGTTGGGAGAGTGTAGGTGCGACACACCCCCCTCCTGCTCACTCTAGGGACTCACCACTAGGCGCCCTTCGTGTTGATGTTTCTTTCGTGTTCCTTCCCTTATTATTCTCCTTGTTGGCAAACCGCTCCCGAACTCAGTGGCTTGTACGCGCTATCCTGTACTCCCTCCCGCTCCTGCTTAGAAATGACAAGAGGCAAGGCCAAGTGCACGGGAACATCATGCCCCTTATTACATTATGTCTGCTAACATCATGGGGGCAGAGCCAGTATCATTGCTACCTCTGCCTCTGTGCCTCTGCCTCTGTCGTCTGTCCTGCTCACTGGAACGCCGAATCACATGGCCAGACTCAGTGTCAAAGGGGCTGAGGGGCGTATGCCTTCCATGTTGGGGTGGGGAAGGAAAGTGCTTTTGGTCAATGATCTAATCGACCGCCGTTGCCAAGCGCATACGTTGAGAGTTCCTGTAAGTGAAAGGCACATGTATGGTGCAGCTCTGCAGCACCAGCAGAGGCCCGATGCCCCCCTATAAAGCCCGTCCTGAAGTGACGCGCAGAGGACAGTGGTCCCAGGATGTTGCTTCCATGCAGAATCTTTTCCACCGTGAAAAAAAGATAAGACAAGCTGTAGGTTTTACCCATTCGCCTTGGGTGTAGCTGTAATTCTACTCTTCCTCCCCCTTCCCAGAAAGCGTATCTATCTTGGTTCGTTTTAGCAAGCAAACCGGTCTCCCACTTTGGTACTGTGGGGATGATTGGCCATGAACAGCCTGGGATAAAGGTCACCCTGATGGCGGCATGCCATGGCTAAGGGCCACAGCCAGAGTCCACGGGCCACCGACCGGTGCGTCTGCACCGGCGACTACAGAGTGAAGTTCAGGGAAGGTGACCTGGGCTTTTTTTTTTTTAATGACATTTCATCAGTCTCATTTAGAAAGGAAAGCACGATTGTGGTGGTAATCCAGACAGAAAGAGGCCCGCGTCAGCGCTTTGAATGGATGGGCGTTTAAATGTGAACACTGACAGTTTCAGAGCTCGCGAGACTGCCGGAAAAGGTGCGGACGGACAAACCGGCTCCTGGGGGTCACCCAAGTGGGACCACTCTCCTCTTTTCCGAGGTGTGTGTGAGAAGAGTGCCAGCTTTTCACCAAATGCAAGGGGTTCGAAGGTAATCAATTACAAATAGAAATCTGATGGACTTTCTAAAATTTTGGGCTAGACCTGAGAGGGGAATCCTGATTTGAACTTCACTAGTGAGATACACCTTCCTTCACACCCCAAACACACCCAAACAGTAAGTAGGATTATGGGATGGTTACCAGGCCACTCGTAGAGCTACCTTCCGGGTTTCTAGTGGGAAATAATGCCCATGTCAAGCAGAGTGTAGCCGGTTGCTAAGCAAACCACTTTTTCAGTCGACGGTGGACTGAACGGCCAGAGCTCTGTGTCACTTACATTGCGAAGGCAAGTGCCCCAGGGTAGGCAGTGCACGTATCAACACTGAAATACGGAGGAGTATCCATCATATATTTAGGGTTAGCGCTGTTTAAACTGCAAAATGCAGTCCTAAGCAAGCCCCTGAATAATTGTTAAGACACTTTGAGAGGGGTTAACAAGTTTCCTTCTGGTTGTACCCAATACTTCCGGCCGTGCAATGCTTTAGAAATGATGTGTCGGCAAAAAAAAAAAAAAGAAGGGGCAGGATAGAAAGAAGAGTGGCCGCCATCCCCTCTCTTTCTGGGGGGAGCCCAGGCAGAAAGGTAGAAAGACAGCACCTTGACTCTTGTTGTTTTAACTATTTTAAACTGAGCTAATGGGTTATTCTACAGGAGCCGAGAGTTAAGTTTTGATGTGATGGTGATGATGGTGATGATGATGGTGATGATGGTGAGGATAGGACTGAGTTACTGAATACGTACCCTGGTGAGTGGAGTCATTTGGACTCTCACAGAAGTCCGTTGAACTGTGAAGTCCGTTCTCCTTCATTTAGACTCGGCAGCCTCTTGGCGCCCTCAGCCGCCTCTTCCTGACGGAAGAATTACCACTGAGAAATGTCGAGGGGTGAAGGAAATAGAAAGTCACCATTAGTCAAGTGCTGCGGGAATAGCTAATACAGGCACGATCCGTCAGTGGGTGCTAAAATTAATGGGCAAAAGTTTGAAGAGAAGCAAGATAATTCATAGTAACACAGTACCTTCTCGTCCAAAGATACTTATTAATTACAAAGGGAAAAATTGTAAGTTCACAGCAGAAGAAGTTGGCCAACACCACCTCTTCCGAGTGACCAAGGTTAACCTCACCAGGAATGAGCCATCGACCTTCTGTGCCCCTGACTATGGTGCAGAGAAAGGCCTCACTTGTGTGTGTTCTTGCCCCCAGCGTGTAGCCTCCATCGAATTGTGAAAAAGCCAAACTAAGACAGAATCTACAAAATAACTGACCGGTACTCTTTTTAAAAGTGTCCAAGTCATGAATAAGGAAGGATTTAGTAACTATTGTAAATTGGAGGGCATTAAGGAGACAGAACAATTTAATGCAATATAGCGTCCTGAATTGGACCCTAAAACAGAATAAGGATTCTGTTATTGGTGGAAAAACTGGCAGAGTTGGAACAAGGACTGCAGTTTAGTCCATTGTATTGAGCAACATTATTGATATTTTCTAGCATTTTATCGGTGTGCTGAGGTTATATAAGATGCTGACATTTGGGGAAGCCTGGTTAAAGAATACACAGGAACACTCTATACTATTTTTGCAAATTTTCCGTAAGTATGAAACTATTTAAAAATGAAAAGTTTGGAAAAATAAAGAAAGAGAATGGCATAGTTTAAATTATTATAATAGAGGCTAGGGGTTTTGTTGTGTCATAAGTCACCATTTTATCAAGTAAAGACCATTATCACTACTTACCTATCAAGAAACATAGAGATTCCTAGAATTTTAAAAACAGCTAATCTCTTGGCAACGAATTTCAAACCACAGGATTCTGTTTGGCACTCTGCTGTCGGTTGAATATTTCCTTTCTTTTGATGCTGGCCTGTGGATTTTGGACTTCTTTTTCTACAGACTAGGCTAGACGAACAATAACGCAAATCAGAAATAAGCCAGCTGAAGAACATTTAAGAACAAGTGTGTCCTAAGTCCAATTTGCTTGCCTCACTGAGTTTGTCCCGACCCTGTGGTCATTACCTGGCCTCTACAGTCACCCTTCTCGGGTAGAAGGGTCAGCAAGGGCCACTCGTCAGTGAGTGTGCTTGGCACCAAAGGACCGGGCTGGGTGTTCCCGGGCTCTCTGTCCAGGTACCAGCACCAGGAGGAGTTTCCGTGATCCCCAGGCTCTGCAGACCCCCCCAACAAAGATTCCAGGCTCCTTCTGGGCCCTCCCACCGCCAGGGGGGCGTGGTTTGCAGCTGCTGGGATCTGCCCCCCCATCGGTGTCCATGGACACCGTTTTCCCAGTGCACTGCAGTCAGAACTCAGCGCCATTCAGCCCGAATCCCCATGGAGTATAGACAACACCACGGGGAGAATGGTTTCTAGAAAACGGAGGTCCTTGAGAGCTAGGGAAGACTCGGGCAGAAAACGTGTGCAGCTTTGGGAAGACCCGGGATAGCGGCGCCGGCCTCTGCTGAGAGGAGGAGGCGGGGGTCTTCCAGCGTGCTCTGCCCCGGAGGCGGGCCATCCCTCCCCCTCCCCTCGCTTCTTCTCCCGTGTCTGCACGGCAACGGCCATCATTCAATATTGCGATCGACTGTGACGCCAGCCTCCTCTGAGTCATGTCTGACTCATCTTGAGGGACAAGTTCCCAGCTGCTGTCCTCCAGGGCTCCTCGGTCAGCAGAGTGTGGACGCCCCAGCTCCTTGTGTCTCCGCGTCGCTCCCCAGTAGCGTGAGAGCCCGCAGGCAGCTCAGTCCTCATGAACCCGTGCCCCCGCCCAGCCCCCGGCTCTGGACCCTCTCGGGGGCTGTAATTCACTACTAGACGCTCATATGTCGGGGTTTAAGATGGCATTAAGTGCTCGCTTATGTATTGAGTGCATTCTCATGTAACCATTTGAGTGCCCATGAATGTGAACGTTAGAGACTTCCATGAAATTACGCCAGTACATATAAATATTTTTACTAAATATTAGCCAAGGTTATTGAATATTTATTGTACATTAGGCACTGCTTTAAGTTTCTTACCTTGTATTAGCTACTTTAATTGTTAACAATACTGAAACGGGTACCATCGATATTATCCCCATTTGACAGTTGAAACAACCGAGGCACAGAAAGATTCCCCTTCGTCATTACGGCTGGTGAGTGGCAGCGGCCGGTCAGGAACCCAGGCGATGCGGTCCAGGGGTGGTGCTCTCGGTCCCTGTGGGCAGCTGCCCCCAGGCTGTGGCTCGATTCTGCCACGTGGATGAAAGGATGGGCTTCCTCGGGTACCCATGACTAGGGACAAAAGTAATTCCTTTTCTCTCGGGTTCTCATGACGACTTGTTATTTCTTACTTATGAAGCATCCATGTCTTATAAAGACGCTAAAGCCACGTGAGCTGGAACGGAATTCAGGACACTGTGGAGCAACCTGTGAGTGAGGCGTGGCTGCAGCATGTGGATTCTGATGCCACCATGTAGCAAGGCTTTGGACAGGGTTCACTTGATACATATATCTATTGAGCATCCGTTATGTGCTGGTCACGGTTAGAGGTGCATGAGCTGTCTCCACAAACAAAAATAGACACAGATCTCTGTGGAGTTTATTATTATTATTATTATTAAAGATTTTATTTATTTATTTTTAGAGAGGGAAGGGAGGGAGAAAGAGGGAGAGAGAGAGAAACATCAATGTGCGGTTGCTGGGGGCCGTGGCCCACAACCCAGGCATGTGCCCTGGCTGGGAATCAAACCTGTGACACTTTGGTTCACAGCCCACGCTCAATCCACTGAGCTAAGCCCGCCAGGGCTTGGAGTTTATTGTTTTCTAGAGGGAAGAGAGAGACAATACAGGACAACCTGAAAACAAACACACAGACAGGCGTTAGAGCACCGCGGAGAAACCAGAGACTGTGCCGAGTCAGGAGGGTACGAGGTGCTCGTCCTCGGGAGGGAACATGGATGGGGCCGCCATGTAAAACAGGGCGGGCGGGCTGGTCTCGTGGAGAAGGTTCAAGAGTTCAAGAGGCGAGGGAGTTAGCCAAGTTAAAAAGAGCCAGTGGCCACGGCTGGCGTGGCTCAGTTGGTTGGAATGTCATCCCATAACCAAAAGGGCTCGGGGTCGATTCCTGGCCAGGACACGTACCTAGGTTATGGGTTCAACCCCCAGTCTGGGTGCGGACAGGAGACCTCCAGCTCATATTTCTCTCTCACATCAATTCTCTCTCCCAAATCAGTGAAAAAATGTTTGCAGGTAAGGATTTAAAATAACGAGGAAGAGCCAGTGAAATGTCCCGGGTAGAGTGAGTGTGTCTGACCTGTGCAGGATGTGCAGGAGTGCCTAGGAGGCCAGCGAGCTGCGGCTGAGCGGCGGGAGGTGGGAGGGCGGCACTGGGGTAGGGGTCAGCCCCGCGAGGTCGTGAGGGTCGGACTGGGGCCAAGGAATTGAGGAGCCACGGCAGGGTTTTGAATTTTCTTTCTAAAGTAACACTTTGGCTCCTCTGTTGAGATTAGACTCCGGGGAGGGCGTGTCTAAAGATAGAAACAGGAGACCTATGGGGAGGTCATTTGTGTCATCCAGGAGCAAGAGAAGATGGTGACTCTGTGTGGGGTGCGGCTGAGGGGGTGAGAAGGGGTGGAGTTGGGGCTCCGTTTCTGAGACCAGCCAGTGGGTTTCCAGGGGCAGTGGGTGTGGGGTGGGGGTGAAAGGGAGGAGGCCAGGATGACACCAAGGTTTTTAGCCTGTGCAACTGGAAGGAAGGACTTTGGTCCACTGGTCCACTCAGGTGAAGCGCCAGGGGTAAAGCAGGTGTGGTGGCAGTCAGATGGGGGATCAGGGGTTTCAAATGTGTCACGTTTGAGATGCCAGCTGGACATCCACGTGCCGGGAAAGCAGTCGAATTTGAGTCTGGAGTCCGGAGGCGAGGTCGTGGGCGGGACGATGGTGTTTGAAGCCGAAGGTGGACGAGACCAGCAGGGAGGGAGCGTCAGCACTAAAACACTGAGAAGACAGAGAAGAGGGGGAACCAACAGGAGCCTCGGAGGGGCAGTGAGGTGGGACCAGGAAGGTGCCGGGAGGGCATGGTGCCCCGGAAGCAAAGCGAAGACAGTGGGGCAGGAGGACAGGGCCAGCTGGCTAGTGCCACTGATCGGTCATGGAAGAGGGGACAGAGGGTACTGGTGACTTAACGAAAACCATGTCCGTGACGTGAGGGTAAAAACCTGCCTGAGGTGGATGGGTGAAGGGAAGGTGGGAGGAGAGGAGACAGTGACTTCTGGGGACCCTGTTGGGGATTGTTGCTGCAAAGGGAGAAAGGGAATGGTACTTCCCAGGAAAAAAGAGGACCAGGAGACTTTGTTCCAAGGTGGTAAAAACACAGCAGGCTTACGTGACTCATAATAGCTCAGGTCCTGTAAAGAGCATGATGACGTCTTCCCGTGCGAGGGTTCATGTGGGAAAACAATAGAACATGAAGGCCGGTGTCACGTGGGTGTTGGAAGAGGTCGAGTGGACCCAGACGAAAGTGTTATGGGGAGGAAAAGAGAGCTCTGGGGGGTGGACACGTCTTTAAAGTTCTGGGGGTCTGGGAGAACCCGGTGCCAGCCATGTCCGGGTCCACACAGTGTCTGGTCCCAGCTCAGCTGTGCGGTGCCTGGCGTGCAGGGGGCACCAGTCCCCCTCCTGGGACGGCCGGGAAGGTGCAGCCTCGTCCGGCGAGGAGAAGAGAGCAGCCTCGGCTGGACGTAGAGGCCGCCCGGTCGGCTGGGGGAGCGAACGCCAGGACACACCGGCCTGAGAGGCAGGCAAGTGGACAGTCACATTTCATCCGTCCACCCTCTCGCTGCGTGCGCCTGGGCAAGGCTCCAAGCCCCCATTGGCTAACCCGCATCGTGAGGATTAGAATGATGACTCCCCGATGAGGCTGTTACAAACATGCAATGATAGACTAAATATAAACGTTAACACAGGCACGAAGAGGAGCCAGCGAATCGGTCCCTGCTCCCTCGTAAAACATAAACTCATTTTGTTTCCATCTTCAGGTGCTTTTGCCCCCTCATGATTCAGAGGCACTTCCAACTGTCGACATTCAGGCTCTATTTCTTGAAGAGATTTGTTTTTAAGTGTCTACGAATCAAAAAGGAGCACCCGGAGAATAAGCCTTCCCTCCCCGTGTTCTTTCTAATAACTGTAAAACAGAAAAAATAGATCTTTTTCTAAAGCCTCCCTCATACCTGTTAAGAGACAACGCCTTCGTTATCTCTGCTCCAGGGTGGTTTTCTGAACAGGCTGTGTGCATGCTCGATGTGAGGATTTCATGAGCGATCTCCGCCCTTGCTAGTCCCCAGCCGTCCTCACGCCCTGGCCGCCCCGGTCCGCAGTGAGCGCGGTCCAGACTCTTGCAGTCCTGGGGCTTCCTCAGCAGGTGTCGTCAACTTAGCATGCACGGCTGCTCTCGAGGAAACCTGGGGAGGGTTGCCCTCCCCGACGACTCGCAGAGCGGGTAAGGGAGGCACGTGCGAGCGGTGCACTTGCGGAAAACACACCTGCTGTTCCTGGGATGGTCCAGAACATGTCTGGGATCTCTTTGCAGGACTTGCTCAAGGTAAAACATTTCCCGAGTCTGTGTCCTCTTCCCAAGTCCACGTGGTCTTCTTGTCAGTCCTCAATCAGCAGGGATCGAAGGGGGAAGGCAGCTGACGGAAGTACACGTTTCACTGGAAATATAAGACGAAGACAATTGCAGTTACCAGAGTGCTTCTTTTTTTTTAAAAAAGATTTTATTTATTTATTTTTAGAGAGGGAAAGGAGGAAGAGAGAGAGAGAAAGAAACATCAATGTGCGGTTGCTGGGAGTCATGGCCTGCAACCCAGGCATGTGCCCTGACTGGGAATCAAACCTGCAACACTTTGGTTTGCAGCCCGCGCTCAATCCACTGAGCTACGCCAGCCAGGCAGAGTGCTTCTTATAGAGAGTACTTGGTGATACATTTTGATAAAGGTAGTTTGGGATGGGCTGGATGGCATAAAGCCCGTGAGGGAAACTTTTGGTAACAAAAGAGTCCCTGAAGTTCCCTGTAGGAAAGATAAGTTCAGTTATCCACAAGGGCTTCCAAGTTTTTCTGGGGGAGATAAGCAAGTCGGAGCTGGAGCCGAATTCCGGGGCAGTCCCACTGAAGCTGCAGCCTGTGGGTCACTCGCCCCCTTTCTTTACAGGCCCCCAGGGCGTGCGACGGGCGCCACGCTGAGAACCAGGCACACGGGTCGCCGGCACCTCCAGTGTCCCTTACTAACCCCGCCCGCCGTGTTGCGGGCAGATGGACTTCCCCTTTCGGGCTGGATAGTGGAGGAGCCCTCTCTGGGGTCTGACCAGCCTACGAGGAAAGACCTAACGATACTGGTATTAAAACTCTTGAAATAGCTACAGTCAAGGAGCCCCACTAACACAAGCTATCTGCAATGAGCTTTTTATTCCTGAATGTCTAAATATGAGCAGGTAACTCCTGGCTGGCGTAGCTCAGTGGATTGAGCGCGGGCTGTGAACCAAAGTGTCGCAGGTTCGATTCCCAGTCAGGGCAGATGCCTGGGTTGCAGGCCATGACCCCCAGCAACCGCACATTGATGTTCTTTTCTCTCTCTCTCTATCTCCCTCTCTTCCCTCTCTAAAAATAAATAAATTAAAAATTAAAATAAATAAATAAATAAATGTGAGCAGGTAATGAAGGCTTCTCGGGCACCTAGACAATGTCTCTAACATGAAAGGTAGAAACCAAAGTTATAACACAGAAAGGAGCAACTTGGAAGAAATAGGGACTATGTATGAGAAAGAAAAAAAATGTAAAAGAAACACATCCAGAAATGTACTGGCTCAGATCCTTGGAGAGAGAAGATGCTGCAACCATGAAACACGGGCAGGCTAGTATGGACAAGGAAATACTAACCAGAGGGCAAGAAAAAAAAAAGAGCTCTGGGATCTTCATAATATGATATCAGAAATTAAAAGTTCACTCTAAAGATTACAGAGGAAGTTGGGGAAATCTTTTCAGAAAGCAGAGCAACAAGGAAAGGAAGGAAAATCGGTGCTCGGTCCAGGACAGGAAATGTCGAAAGAGCAGGCTCTCTGCAGAGGGAGGGTGGGGCCAGAGGCAGCACGCCATCCCCAGACACGGGGTGGGGACGGGGACCGCGGCTGTCAGCAGGCTGAGCAGGCTTTGGGGCCATCTGGCCTGCAGAGATCTTCGGAGCTGGCTGGTCCATCCCGGCATCCCTCAGACTGACGTAGGAACAACTATGCTACTACACTATTACTTGGTTTGTAAAAGTCGAGGCTCACTGGACAGAAATCTTGAGTCACCACGATTCTTTTTCAAGACAGCATCACTTTGAAGGGGCACCAAATTATTAGTCAATCCACCAATCTGAGTGCAACATTGAGTCTGTCGGTAATGTCCATTCTGAGACAATGCACCCAGCAGAGCACAGGGTTGAGGCCTGACGGCCACCTCGTTCAGGCTGAAGTCCTGGTTGTTGGTGGCCTGGCCTCTCGGCTCCCAGGGACGTTATGGCCAGTCCCCAGCGTTGTCTTTTCAAGTTCATTATCTCACGTTCAGGGCCCTTTGAATGAACCGCATGCTGTTGTTGTAGTCACTATTCTATAATTTATATTCATGTTGCTTTCATGTACCTCTGGTTTTATTTACGCTGCTCACACATGCACGAAAGTCACACCGCCAAGTACGCAGCATTTCCCGGGCCAGTAAGTCAAGTCTCCTCGTGTGGTCTGCTGCCGCGGCCGTCCCCAGCCAGCCGTGTCTCCCTGGGGTGGTCATGCACCTCGACCGCCCTCTCTCCTGGAGCCTGGGCCAGCCCTGTGATTCGCTTTGATCGACCGAATGCAGAGTGATGCCGAGCCGGTTTCAGGGCTCACCCTCGGGAGGTCGTGACGGCTCCTGCTTTTCTGCACTTTGGGGAAAGCCAGCTGAGTGCAGGGGGGCCAGCTGCTCTGCGAGCACCGCGTTGTGGGGAAACCCGACAGCACTGCCGCGGGCATAGGCCCCATCCAGGAGGATTAAGCCCAGCTGACAGCCAGAGCCAAGAACCAAGGCCCTGGGTCACCCACCCAACTGGGCACCCAGCTGGGCTCCCGGTCGGCGGCAGCCCCTTGAGCCGCCGTGTGAAGGAGCCGCCTCTGAAGCGGATCCTCCGGCCCCGGTCGGGCCAGCCCCGCCGGCCGTGTGTGGAGCAGAGACCAGGTGTTTTCTCCGAGCCCTGTCCACGCCGAGGAGCCTCGAGTGGATGAATAATGAGGTTACTTTAAGACATTAAGTTTGGGGGCAGTTTGTTGTTCAGGAACAGCTAGCTGCCTTTCTATTTCCGTTTGTTAGTTTGTTTGTCTATCTGTTGTGCTTGGCCCCTGGGCCTGCGCTGGGCTCCGTTTGCTCCAGCAGCTGAGGACAAGATGCTGATTGCAGTTGTCCTTGCTGCTCTGTGCATGCAGTTTTCTGGGCAAGGGCTTCCCCTTTGGGTAGCCGTCCAACTAAGAAAAATGTGTCACATTGCTCCGATGTTCAAGGGACCCTACGCCCAGAGGCTAGGAATCCTGCGGTCAGGACTGCCTAACATTTTTTGCCACCCAGAGTTGTGCTGCCCTCAGGCTTTGTTGCCCTGTCTGCCCTGGGGGCCGGGCAGGACCTCTCTTGACCTTGAGTGCTCCGCCTCTGGTGAAGACCTCCTTATCTCATCCCCGTAGTTTGCATGGGAAGGAATGGCTGCCCAGAAAAAAGTGTTAGAAAGATGGCCCCTTAGGAATGAACAGACTCTTCTCTGTCCTTTTCAAGTGGCTCCTTTGAAAACCTCTCCCTTCTCACATCTGCTGAGGAAGTGACAAAGCGGCCATCTGTGTTGTGTCGAGTAGCACAGCAGCATTGGAAAGTCGGCCGCCCCTCCCCGCCTCCCACTCCTGGTAGTCCCTTTTCATCCTCAGGGATGGGAGGCCCTGCCCACCCACGGGCCCCCCGCAGCACCCTGACCACTGTCTCTTTTCTCTCAGGGAAGCCTCAGTGGGTGTCTTCTGCTCGGGGCACCCTCCGAGTGTGGAGGGCTGGGCTGTGCCGGGAGAAGGGGAGCCGGCACCCTGGTGCGGGGAGAGGGGTGCTGGTTTTGGGCCGGACACATCAGGACCAGAACCCCAGCTCTGATGTTTCTCAAGCGGCGTGACCTTAAGCATGTTCCTTAAACTCTTCTGAGTTTCCTCATCCAGAAGCCACGATCTATAAGGCCCACTTTACAGGGCTTCTGTGAGGTTTAACAGTCCAGTATATTAAGAACACAGAGTGGGCACTCAGAACAAATGCTGGACGTAATAAAGATGACGATGACGGAGTCTAGAGAAAGAAACAGGGGTCCGAGAGCTCTTGAATACTTCAGTCTATCAGGCCTGCCGCTCGGAGACGGACAGACAGAAGAGGGTGGGGGAGGAGAAAGACTCTGGGATGAGAACCGGGATGTGCCCTGGTTTGCTTATCACCCCGAGGTTCGTGGGGCTGGGCTGGGCGGGTGGGACCCCGCACTGCCCACCACACACCAGTGTGGGGTGGCCCTGGCTGCCGAGGCATCCTGGTGGTGGCGGGACTGAATTAGTCACAGTGACATGCGGCTACTGGGTCCCCCCAGCTCACCCAAGCCAGCTGTTAATTTTTTAAAATTTTTGTGAGCCAGCTGTTAAACACAGCCATTGCGTTGGGTCGGCCAAAAACGCTATTTATTGTTTTTCCCATAAAATAAAAGACACATTTTTCGTTTTCACCAATAACTTTATTGATTTGGATATTTTGAGCAAGTCAGCTGTCTCCCATGTGGTGTAACATTTATTGTTCTCAAGGAACGTCTCAGTTTGATCGCTATCAACTTCAACTGGTCTGCCTGACCGTGGAGCACCGTCCAGCGAGAAATCTCCAGCACGAAACTTCACAAACCACTTTTGACATGTTCGATCAGTCACAGCACCTTCTCCATACACGGCACAAATCCTTCTTTGCACTTCAGTTGTGTTCTTGACTTTCTTGAAGTAATAAAGCATAATATGCTGAAAATGTTGCATATTTTCTTCCATCTTCAGTATTAAAGTGGCTACCTAAAAATTTACCAATTTTGATAATTTTTTTAAATGCACACCGATATGACAGCTGTCACAATACAACCTAACAAAATTGTTTCGAATGAAGTGAAAGACAGCTAAGCGCTGGGAGAGCCATCTTCCTGAAAAAAAAAAACAAAAAACAAAAACCAACTTTTTGGCCGACTCAGTAAAAGTTAACATATAACTTTTCAATCAGAAGTCATCGCTTTCTAATTATTCGCTGCATTCCGTATCGTCAGTGTTGGTGAGATCATTTACATCTAGGACCAGTACCGTAGAAATACTGCACCATCTCAACCCAACTTGGCAGTGCTCGTAATATCACATCGGTGACTTAAAATTGGCCACAGTGGATTTACACTGCAGAGGTGGGCAAGCACTACAAATTAGGGCAGTTAGAAACCTCTACCAGCTCTCCACTGAGCGCACACAGGGTCCAGGTGAGCAAGCAGCCGGAAAAGCGTCTCATTCTCCTGCAGGCCCGGATGTGTTGGTTGCATTAATCCAGAAACTGACTCGAATCAAGAAAAGAAACGAAGAGCAAAGAGCAGCGAGGCTTTGCCGCGCGCCCCAGTCTCCCGAGCCGCAGGGTGCTATGCCCTCTCCTCCCCTCTCTGCGCTCACTGAGCTCAGCAAGCCCCCACCCCAACAAGCCTGCAGCCTCCGATGTGTGTAGGGCAGCGGCTGAGGAGCCACTGGGGGAGTGTGGCCCGTAGAAGCCTTGAGCCCCACATACTGAGTCTGCTTCGTGCTGCACCGCTCAAGGTTGCCGCTGCACCTCATGGCCAGTGGTCTGGGACGGCTTATCTCTCAGCCTAGACCCCTGGTGCCACTTGCTTCATTCCTGTCATTCCTCTGATACAGCGTGAAAGGCGGACAGACACACCGTCCTGCTCCCAGACAGTAAATTTAATTCTCTGGGGGGCAGGGCAAGTCCGGCCCGCCTTTCACTTCAGTGAGCGATAATCACCCGACACTGCCCAGCAACACCAGGTGCCGCCGCACCACACACCCCACGGCCAGGCGGCACCCTCAGCTGCGACGGAGAGTGGGCTCGGATGAGCCGTCCCGGGGAATTTGCAGGCGCTACTTCTCTTAGAGCCCTGAGGGTGCCCATGGGTGGGGCACACGCAGCAGTACGGACAGGGGACAGGCCACGGCTGTCTTCCCGAGGACAGAAGTGCATTGTTATCTTCCTCAGTGTTCCAGCAGATACGGGTGACCTTTTCCATATGCTTTCCTTATTTCCCCAAGTCTCCAAACAGTGGAGTCCTTCCCTCTCGCCCTTTGTAAGTCTCTGCTGTGCCCTGGATCTGCTCTCTGCAGAGGAGCTCCGTGGTGAAGAGCTGCGGCCTCTGGGGCCCGACAGTGGAGCTCCTGCCGTCACTTCCCGCCTGTGCAACTTCGTCCCGCAGCAGTTTCCTCATCTGTGACGTGGGGATGGTGTAACAACACTTAGCGCGCACAGTGATCGTGAGCGTTAACTGAGTCACATGTGTTACACTGAGCTTAATCACTCAGACGCTGCATGAATTGGAAGGGCTCAGAACATGTCTGTTATAATTATTCCTTCATTATTTTCAGGTGGAGATACTGCACCCTGCCCCCTTCTTCATACTTTTCCTCCTTCTCTAGGAATCTCTTGGTTGGAATGTTATAAATGAGCCGCTAAAAAAGAGAAAAAAAATATTGTCGATTTTTTCCCCCTCATGTCTTCCATGAATTCGAGGCCATTATCATCTACCCTCTGGCCTGAATTTGCAGTTTTCAAACGAAACACAAGGTTGCAATGTAGGGACACTGACCTTAAGATCTTAATCTTGTAGACGTTTTATTGGACATGCCCCTATTTAAACCAATTTGGCCAATAAACTCCTGCTCGCAAAGAACTGTCCACAGGTGCAAACTACTGAAGGACATGATCATCTCGGGGTGTCGTTCCATGCCAGAAAGGCCTGTGATGGGGAGGCTCCTTCCTGAGGCGGCCAGATGTGGGGACCGGCCTCTCCCCGCTGCGTACTTTCTGACTGCCCTGCGGCCCACCCTCGCTCTGCCTGGACCCCTGCCTTTCTCTTCCTACTCGGAGCCACGGTCTGTCACCGTGACATTCTATATACGGCATCCGTCTGCCTGCCTGTGTTTTGTTTTAATGGAAGCAAGAATGGAAATAGAGTCATCTCCAAAACACTGTAATGCATTTACGCTCCCCTCCCTACCCAGACCTTTATCAAATCCCGAGCTTGGAGCAAAGTTAGCAAGCCTGGAATTGCGAATGAAGAGAAAGAGCTGCCAAAAAGGCTGAGGAGCAGAAGGAGGGGGTGACTGCTGAAGGTCTGGTACACTAGCCACTGAACAACTGAGCAAGTCCTTTGTTAGCTGCAGGAAAAGGGGTGTGGGGGAGGAGGGAAGTGTGGGCCCTGCGTATACTAACTAGTTCCTTAACCAAGCGCTTTGCCCAGCCCAGCGGCTGGGAAGCAGGCAGGGGTCCCCAGGGCTAGCACGCCAAGAGTTCTCGTGCGAGCTCCTTTCCCAACTGCGGTCACTCAACACCCTCGAAGCCTCAGTGTTCCCACCTGCCAAAGAGTACCCGTGGGCTGTTGCGATCATTAAACGCCACGATCACTGTAGTTACAAGCCCCGGCTTGGAGCCTGTCTCCTGGGCTCACATCTCGGCTCCATCACGTACACGCCAGCTGTGTGATTCTGGAAACGTTGCTCCATCTCTCTGTGCCTCTGAGTCTCACCGGTAAAATAGGGACGAGCGTAGTAACTCCTGATGACAGGATAATGCGTGGGATCAGGCAGAGCACACCCGGCTTCTCCTGTGCATTAGACGTCGCCCTGCCTTTAGTTGTAGGTGCTTCCACTTTGATTTTGTAACCCGCCGACCAGACACCCGACACAGCCAGCGCTCGGTTATTACCACGGACTATTAAGATGCTGACTTGTCTGCCATGAAAGCGATACTGCCCTTTTTTTTAGAAAATTTAAACATAGGGAAAGGTGGAAAGAAAAGTTAATCTTTTTGAGCCAACTACAATAAACTTTTGCTAAAGCATTTTTCTCTGAGTGTTGCTCTGAATCATTTTGTATTGCATATGCGTGCTTTTCCCCATGTTATTATAAACTCTCTGTAAACATCATATTAATAACTATAATGCTAGGCCATCAATTACACGCATGTTACTCTGATTATAAACATTCTTGCCTGAATTCGTGTTGTTTTTAATTTTTCAGTGTTACAAATATTTTGAGATGAATGAACTCGTACTTAAGACTTTTTGCCTCATATCTGAGGTTCGTTCTTCAGGAGAGGCTGTGAGAAGCCCGAGAACTAGGCCATAGCCGTGTGTATTTAAGGGCCCTTGTGCCTTGGCCGATTACTTTCCAAAAGAGTTATAGCGTGTAGAAGTACCATCGACGTGTATAAAAACGCTTCCTCTGTAGAACTGGGTTTTGTTATTTTTAAAAACTTGTTTCAATTTATAGGTAAGCAACAACCCTCAGGGTTGCAGTGAGTTGTGCGTCTTTAATATTCATGTGTTTTGAGTATTTTTCTGTGTGTGTTTTTAAACTGACGTGTTTTATTAGAACTTGTCTGTTCATGCCCTCTGTCCATTTTTCTCTACGAACCATAAGCAGTTTCTGGTGTGTTTTGTATGAGTCCTTCGTACAGAGTCCGGCAGTGCGGGCGGCAGGGTGCCTGAATGTCTCCCATGAGATAGACAGCAATCTGAACATGTCACCTAAAAGCTCACACAGTGTGCTTGAGTGTGATATGGTCATGTTACAGAATTACATGCTCATGGCTTCGTAATGAAAGATTTTGTAATAAAAAAGGGGCCTTATGTGTGCCAGACCCTGTATGTTAAATGATACCAATCTTTTTCCTGTCTGTAAATATTTTGTCCCCAGGCTATATTTTATCTTGGTGGTTGTTTTGGCAGGAAGAAATGTGTTTTTTTTTAAAGTTTGTTGTGTAACCTTTTTGTGTATGATTTGTTCCATTAATTAAAAACTTACAAGTTAAGTGTGCTGGGGCAGTTGGGGGCGAAAGGGGAGAACCTTGTTTAATGGCTTGCAAATGTAAATTTCTCTGATTCTTTAATCTACCTGGAGTTAAAGACATGTTGGTATGTGGTATGAATTAAGGCTTGGAATTGATTTTCTCTTCTAATTCGTTAACCGGCTGTTCTAATGTCATCTATTGAATAATTCTTCCATTCCGCATTGATCCAAGATAACTTTCTTATCATAAATTAAGTTTTTATACATTCTGGGGCTATCCTTTCTTTTCCATTGATCCGCCTCCTCATTTCCATGCCAGTGCCATGGTGTTTTAATTATAGTTGAAGGGTGTTGTAAGGCCACTCTTTCAAGAGGGAGCCCAGCAGAGCCAGAACAATTACGTGAATGTGAGGATATAGGCAACAGATACTTTCAAACGTCTATTAATTTTGTTCTCCTTGCCCAGCTTTGGCCCTGAACATGTCACAGAGTGATTGGTATCTGTGGAAAGGAGATACATAGTGATTTAGACATGCCCCCAAAGGGCCTCCCGGGCATTAGCTCCCCAGACAGGCCTCAGGTGGGTACCACTGTCCTTTGCCTCTGACTCCGCCTTCTCTGTGTCCCGCATGGACCATCCCCAACAAGGAGTAGAACCTTTTTTTCACATCCTGAAGGGATGCTAATGTTCATCTATAATGTTGATGTCTTGAGCTCGGGGGGGGCCCATGTGACTGACTAGCTCTGCTCAATGAAGGTGAGTGGTGGTGACATGTGTCACTACTGGGAAGAAGCTTGAAGGACCAGCACACGGTTCACCAGGCTCCAGAGAGAGGCCACTCCGTTAGCCTGGGCCCCCCAGTGGGGACAGCACGGAGGAGAGGTGTGGCCTCGATGATTCTGTAGAATGATGGGTAAATTAATCCTTATTGTTGTAGGCCACCATGTTTGGGGGTCATTTGTTACAGCATCATGACCTAGTCCATCCTGCCCGATGGCAGGTGTCATAGTATTTCACACCTGGCACAGCACGAGCCCTGACCTATCAGCATGCACGCCAGCCAGGACACCGTGGAGGTGCGTCCAGCGTGATTGCTAGTCGTGTACCTCAGTCAGGTCCTATCATGCCCTCGTCTTTAAGGTGACTTTGCATGTCTCAAACCTCATGCACGGGGTATCGATTTTCTAACTTAGATTTTATAGTCCTTAGCGATGCCAGCCCCTCTCTATCACCAGTGACATGCTCTGCTGTGCGGGACAGTAGACGACCTCGTATTTTATGGTTCCAGCCCTGTTTATCGTGTGTCCTCGTTGAGTCCTAACAAACATGGCCAGTGTTCACGCAGCTTCTGCCCCTTCACAGACTACAACGCCGTACCGGACTGTCCCTCTTTCGTCCACGAATATGTGTTAAATGTATTTTATATTTTCAAAGCCCACGGGTGGGGCGCTCCCATTGTACTTGGTTATTGATCATAAGGCCCAGCTGCCCCTCACGGAACAGACCTGGACAGACGACCGGGCACGAGGAACATTCGTGGGGGAGAAGGGTGTTGGCATCTCCCCAACGCGCGGGAGGGCGGTAGAGCCTGGTGACCACGAGGCTTGGTTTCTGGGATCCAGCCGCCCTGGATGCCTAGCTCTCCTCATGAGATCTGTGATGGGGGCCACTTGTTTTCTCTCCGCCAGCCTCAGTTTCCTCATCTGTGAAACGGACTTTTTTATAAAGATGAGATGAGAAAATGTGTGTAAAGCGCTTAAGCACAGAAGTGGTTCAAGCAGTTATTTTTATTTCCCTTTAATGCTAGTGCAGCCCAGGTGTCTTTGGGGATTCTCTGTTCCTGGCGGTGGGTTAAATCCGGCACGGAGTCCCTGCGTCACTGCCCCAGGCTCCTCAGCTGTCCTCAGCTCCTGGCCTGTCTCCTCACCTTGGAATGGCTGCTTAGCCTCCCTCGTTCTCAGACTTCTCCCCCTAAAACGGGACAGTGTGAGTGCCTCCCTCGCAGAGTCATCGTAAGGAAGAATCGTTGTGAGGGTCAGAGAGTTCGTACATGCAAAGCCACTGGAACTGCACCTGCCACATGATAAGCAGTCAGTAAGTGTGCATTGTCGTTACTCTCCATTTGCGCATTCTGTAAGCTTGGCAGTTTTGTTTTCTTTTAACATATTCTTTTTTTTAATTTTTAAAAGATTTTTTAAAGATTTTATTTATTTATTTTTAGAGTGGGAAGGGAGGGAGATAGAGATAGAGAGAGAGAAACATCAATGTACGGTTACTGGGGGTTATAGCCTGCAACCCAGGCATGTACCCTGGCTGGGAATCGAACCTGCGACATTTTGGTTCCCAGCCCACACTCAATCCACTGAGCTACGCCAGCCAGGGCTAGCTTGGCACTTTTTATTGACCCTTAGACATCCCTCCCCTCTACCTTGCAGGCTCAGTTCCCTTACGTTCCGCTGCCTTCTGCAGCCCATGTCCCCACCGCTTGCCCCCTCACTCCCCCTGAGCCTCCTGGAGACATAAGGTCCGATTCAGCTGTTCCTGCCTTTCCTTCTTGGAAATAACGTTGCCAGTTTGCCCCCAACCCTAAATCTGGGGGAATGAAATCTCCCCATTTTTGGTTACCATTTAAGATGCTATGAAGAAAGGGTGGAGGGCGAGGGAAGACTGGCTGTCTGGGTCCAAGGGCGGAAGAGCAGCATGTGCAGTTGGTGTGATTCTCGCCAGCAATTACCGCCCCATGGAGCAAATCCGTCCGTGCCCATCAACAGTCCAATGGCTGTTCCACCACATGGTTCTGCGCGTCTTCGCACACATCCGAGTTTGATGGAATTTCCACCCCTGGGGCAAAGTCCCGGCTACTCCATTTATGGTCATCTTGAACATGTTCATAATTGTCTTCCCTCACTTTCCTCATTGAAAAATGGGCATAATGACGCCTACCTTGCAGAGCTGTTGAAAGAATTGAAGAGAGTGATGTATGCAATGCCGGGCCAGTTGTGCACAGCCAAGAGTTACAGAAATCGGGGCTCCAGCCAGGGACCCCCTGTCAATCCGTGAGTGAGTGAGTGAGGACACCTCAGCCTCAGGGCAGGAATGCCCTCCTCTCTGCAAGCCCGGGCCTTGGCCTGGGGGTCTGTGTCTGCAGAAAGAGGCGTCTCTTTCCTGTTCTCCCGAGCAGGTCCCGTGGTCTTGGGGGACAGGGGGGATGGGGGGGATGGAGTGGACTCTCACTCACTGTAAAATGCTGAAGACTGCCCGGCTTTGAGCTGACGGTCAGTAAACTACAGTTGCTGTCATCCTTAGCAAATTCATGTGCCGAAATGATGAACCTACTGTTTTGAAAGTTTCCACCATTTGGGGAACAGGGAGGTGGGTCTTTTCGTTTCCATTTTTTTCTTTTTTTTTTTAAAGATTTTATTTATTTATTTTTAGAGAGGGAAGGGAGGGAGATAGAGAGAGAGAGAGAGAGAGAGAGAGAGAGGGAGGGAGAGAAACATCAATGTGAGGTTGCTGGGGGTTATGGCCTGCAACCCAGGCATGTACCCTGGCTGGGAATCGAACCTGCGACACTTTGGTTCCCAGCCTGCGCTCAATCCACTAAGCTATACCAGTCAGGTAGTTTCCATTTTTAAATGACTGGTAATCTCTGTTCCCTCAAGGATAAGAGATGCCGAGCGTTCGTGGTTCCATACAAGCTTCACTACTGATCACGAAGCTCCCTGTGCAGCTAACCCGAAGGCTGTGCCAGGAGGGAGCCACAGGTGAAGGCTGGGTCTTGCCCCCATCCTGAATACGGCAGAGGCCAGGTTCCGGCCCAGCACGGGGGCAGGGGGAGGCTGCTTCCTAAGTCAGGTGTGGCCTAGACACCCCTCACCAGGTGTGCCACCACGGGGTGCCGAGGCTGGTGTTGGCAGGAAGAAACCAGAGAAACCCAGCCCCGAGGACATGAGAAAGAGTGAGCGTGAGCCGCTGTCACCACTGCGTTCCTATGGCGGCTCAGTCGCTGCAGTGGGCAGTGAGGGATGGTGTCAACCTGCTGTCCCTGACTTTCGGGCGTGGGACAGGTGAGCTTCCGGAGGGACACGGCCTTGCCCGGTGAAGGGAGCTCTGCCCAAGAGGATGGGGTCTCCTGCTGGGATTACAATGGGAAAAGGGAGGGTCCACATTTTTTCTTCTGTAGTTTTATTTGGGGGATTATTTTGGATTTATAGAAGAGCTGTGGCGATAGTACAAGCTTCCGTGACTCAGCTTTTCCTCCCGTGAGCATCTTACGTTGCTGCTGTGGTACACTTACCAAAGCCAAGATAGGAGCATCGGTGTGCTATTAACGAAAGGACAGTCCTTTCTCAAGTTCCGTCAGTTTTTCCACAAATGCTTTTTTGTCTGTTCCAGCACTAATCCAGGGTAGCACACTGCGTTTTCTTGTCTTCTCTCCTTAGACTCACCCAGCCTGTGGCAGATTCTCAGACTCTCATGTCCTTGACACTTTTGAAGAGTATCGGTTAATTATTTGGTGGAGTGTCATTCAATTTGAGTTTGTGTGTTCTTGACAGGAGTAGCAGGCAGGTGAGGTATCCTTCACGTCTCATCAGATCAGGGGACAAATTTGCCAACGTGGCTACTAGCTGGTGATGTTACCCTTGCTCACCTGGTTACAGTGGTTTGTAGCAGGGTTCCCCACGAAAGCTGCCGTTCCGCCCCTCTCATAGGCTGTCTTTAGACGTGAATCCAGCCCACACTCGAGGAGAGGGAAGTTTAGCTCCATCTCCTGACCTAGAGGAAGAGAATCAAAGAGTCTGTAGACAGATGATAAAATCACCACTGTAATTAGTCAATATTTTTGATGAAATACGTTGACGCTTTGCAAATACTCCTTTATCAAAGCTTCCCCCACGACAGCTTCTACGGGCCCATGGGTTTTGCCCGAACCATGAACACTGCGGGGTTCCGGATTCTTTCCACGTAAGGGCCCAAGTTTGTTGTCACGTTCTCAGGACTCTCGGGGCAGCATGGAGAGCCGCGTGCAGAACGCGAGAGGGGGGAGGAGTTAGAGACGTCCCCCGGTTTTGGACTCCAGGAGGCACGGGAGAGGGGAGATTTGGAGGCTGACGGTGATGGTCTCAAGCTGGAACGTTTGGACCTGGGGTGTGTGGGAGCCGCCGGTGCTGAGCAGACCAGCTAGATACCCACGGGGAGCTTCCTGGGGAAGGCACGTTGGGCAGGTGCCTGGGCACGCCGTGGGGGTGAGCGAGGTCACCTGGGAGAATGGGACTCACCGTGGGGCTCGGTCAGGGCGGGGGGGAAGTTCACAGGGATGCCCACAGAATATGTGTGTAAAAAAAACCTCACCATTGACTCAGCAAGGTAACAAACTACTGGATGCACTATTTTTCTCTCCTTCTGCCCTGACAAATATACTTTCATAACGACCTGGAAGACTGCATTCCACTTTGGCTTCCCAGGCTCCTTGCATTTCCACTTTGAAGAGGGGCAGCCTGAAGGGAGCTGGCCCCGAGCCCTGGTCTGGTGTGCTTCCCGCTCTGCCCTTCCCCGAAGGGCCTCCTGAGTGTGAGGTGGGCACCTCAGCCTGTGAGCTCTGGCCACCACCATCCTGGCCACCAGCAATCTGCTGGCCACCCCTCCTCCTGAGGGCACAGGCTCTAGCAGCATGGTCACCCTCTGAAGGGTAGACCCAGGAAAGAGCCCACCGTGGACCAGTGAACAGGCTCAGGACTCTCTGGGTAGGGAATCTTGAGTCTTGGGTACTCGGGGACTGGTCTACAGGTGGGGGAGCATCCTGGACTCTCAGGTAGAATGTCCTCTTGGCCTGGGATGCCACATTACCAGCAACAGGGAGTGGTCGGCCTGAAGTGTGGGGTTACATTCTGCAGTTATACTCTGGAGCGGGGTGTTGCTCTGCAATTATACTCTGGAGTTGGGTGTTACTCTGCAGTTATACTCTGGAGTGGGGCATTACTCTCTGGAATTATACTGTGGCATGGGGCATTACTCTGGAATTATACTCTGGAGTGGGGCATTACTCTCTGGAATTATACTCTGGAGTGGGGCATTACTCTCTGGAATTATACTCTGGAGTGGGGCATTACTCTCTGGAATTATAACCTGGAGTGGGGTATTACTCTCTCGAATTATACTCTGGAGCGGGGCATTACTCTCTGGAATTATACTCTGGAGTGGGGCATTACTCTCTGGAATTATAACCTGGAGTGGGGCATTACTCTCTGGAATTATACTCTGGAGTGGGGCATTACTCTCTGGAATTATACTCTGGAGTGGGGCATTACTCTCTGGAATTATAACCTGGAGTGGGGCATTACTCTCTGGAATTATACTCTGGAGCGGGGCATTACTCTCTGGAATTATACTCTGGAGCGGGGCATTACTCTCTGGAATTATAACCTGGAGTGGGGCATTACTCTCTGGAATTCTGCTCTAGGATGGTGGATTTGAAAGGGAGGCACGCTTGTGATGTGAATGCTTCCTTCTGCCCCCCAAAAGAGGCTGGCAGGGCTCTGGAAGTCGCCTCATGCTTCTCTGGAGTGTCTGGGGATTTCCTGAGTCCCGGGTGAGGAGAACAAACTCTGGTCTGTGTCTCAGCTCCCGTCTTTACTGCTGCCTTGAGGGCATCGCTGTGGAGTTGGCCCTGGTGGCAGATTTGTGTTGAATAGTTACATATTCATAGGGCTGCGTTAGTACTAACAGTTGGAACAAGGTCTGAAAAGATGGAAATAAGGTTTTTTCCCTATTCAGAATTTTCTGGGCTTTTTTTTTTCAGCCAGTCTGGGCACTTTGCAGTGCATCAGTGACTATAACTTGGTTCATTCCGTGAAAATCAAATAAGTAAAAAGCTAGCAATGTATTTCTGCCACCGATGATTTTTAATTTGCATTTTGAAGTGTTTTGATGAATTGGATCACAAAACTAATTGAATCAGAGATGAATTTTGCTCAGGAAGTTCAAGAATTTTATGATGTAAAATTATCATAAGAAATTGACCTACTTATTCAGAAGTTTCTGGTACCAAAATCTAATACGCTTTTGAAAGCCCTCCAAAGACGAAAGCCCAGGAATATAGCTCCCTCATGGCAAAGAAACACTCCTTTTATTTATTCATCTCCTAAGAAGTATAGCTTGTAGCTTATAAGAACACCGCTTCAGGATGTATTGTATGAATGTATTATGCTAGTTTTAAAGGCTTTAATTCTTCAAAGTTAGTCTTCTATTGTGTAATATACACAATAGGAATGGAGTGACAGTTACTCTGTCATTGTAACTATCGTGGGTTAAACACGAGTGTGATTCTTGCATTTAACCGCCTCAGCCTTGTTCAGTCCACATGTAAGCAGCTTACTACTTGGACTTTTTATTTAATATCAAGCAAGCACTGGTATGTTTTTATATTCCAATAGATAAAACCCCAGAAGACCTCCATGTGATAACCATTATCAACATTTTTGCTTCGTGGGGAGTTTTTGGAAAACGCAGCTGGGGTTTGGCTTGTCCAAGGGTCAGACTTTTTCTCCCGGTGACGCAGGATTTGTAGGGATGTGAGAGGAGTTAGTTCCACTCTTATCTTTCCCCGGGGGAGCTGGGAAAGATGCAGGGAAATACGCTGATCCCTGTAGCCCAGCTAGGTCTGCATACTGCTGTGCTCTTGCCTCCGGAGTTGGTGTCAGTCTGGGTTGCGGAGATTTCTCTGTTTTTTCCTGGCCTTTCTGGTCCTCTGCCCTTTCCTGCCGGGACTCTATCTCTGTGGTGGGGTGGGCCGGAGGGGACGGGGGGTGGGCACCTGGTGGCTCACGGCTGCCTTTAATCTGCCCTGCTCCACACAGACACCAGTAATTGTGCCATCTGCGTGTAAACAGCGAGCTTGCTCTGCAAATACAGCTGGAGACCTGCCCTACCCTCAAGGACACGTCAGACAAACAGGCCTGGAGCCAGAAGCTGTGTTTGCTACACAGACGTGCCTCCACGCCAGGCCTCCGGTGCTGCCTTCCCACCCGCGGGCCACTCACACACCCTGCTGCTCACAAGTCTTCCTCTTCCTCTTTATTCACATTCCTGGGGTGGCGCTGGTTAATAACATTACATAGGCTTCAGGGGCGTAATTCCACAGCACCTCATCTGTACGCTGTATTACGTGTTTACCACTCTGTTTATCCCGCCCTTGCCCTCTTTCACACCCCCCACCCCGCCTCCCCCAGCGATCACCACGCCGTTGTCCGTGTCCGTGAATTTGTTCTCTTTTTTGCTCAATCCCTCTACCCCCTCACTCAGCCTCCCGACCTTCTCCGCAGCCCCGACAGCTGTCAGCCTGCTCTCCACCTGTGAGTCTGTCTCCGTTTTGCTTGTTCATTAATTTTGTTCATCAGATACCACATATGAGTGAAACCATATGGTACTTGTCTTTCTCCGACTGGCTTATTTCACTTAGCATAATGTTCTCCAGGTCCACCCATGCATGCTGTCACAAAGGGTGAGATTTCCTACACTTTTACACCTGAGTAATATTCCCTCGTGTAAATGTACCAGAAACTTTTTTTTATTCACTTATCTACTGATGGACACTTGGGCTGCTTCCAGATTTGGCTGTTGCAAATAATGCTGCAATGCACATAGCGGTGCCCATAGTCTTTCAAATTGGTGTTTTGGGTTTTTTCAGATAAATTCTACTCACAAGTTTTAGAGCCACCAGCCCTATGGCCCCAACAACCTTCATGTTGCATTCAATTGCTTTGCAGAAAAAAGGTTTCATGTGGTTTACTAACCCACGTTCTCCAGAGGGAGAGGGGTCGTGCAGGCTGTGGAAGCTATGGGAAGGAACTGTATCTCTTAGGATCCAGAAAGGTTCAAGAAACCAGTGGGGAAGTCTTGGCCAATGGCAACTAGGTTCTGCTGCATGCATAGCTCCGAACAATGGCAGTGCTGCACTAGGCACTGGGTTGAAGAGGAGTCTGAGGCCCCCGTGAAAAGGAAAGGATGGATGCCGTGTGACCTATTTGACGCCGAGGGTGACTGCCAGGTTTTGGGAAGCCACAGCGGACAGCGATGCTGTTTGCCAGGACGGGGACCACTGGGGGGGCTCAGGTTGAAGGGAAAGGTAATGAATTCAGTTTCGACATGTTGACTTTTAGAGGCCTGGTGGCATCTGGGTCACTTGGCAGTTGGGTACGCACGCAGGCCTGCCCTCTGAAAGAGGTTGGGCTGGGGAAATAGATTGGGGAGCCACCGGCACGCCAGTGGCCGAGGCTGGCAGGGGTGAGGGCGCCCAGGGGGAGGGCACAGTGGGGCTGAGAAGAGGGGCCTGGGCGGAGCCTCCAAGAACGTGGACGCTGAGGCCGGGTGAGAGGAAGGGCACCCCTGTCGCGTTTCCCACCGTCTCCACCCTCTGTTGCATCCACAGGACCTCACGTCCCTGCCCGAGGGTTCTCTGTTCCCCACACCCTTGTCCGCTTTGTTCACCTCTTGTCCGTCTGATAATCGCCACTCTGACGGTGCGAGGAGACACCTCACCATGGTTTTGACTTACGTTTTCCTGGTGGTTAGTGGTGCTGAACACCTTGGCTGTGCCTCTGGGCTATTTGCATGTCTTCTGTGGAAAAGGCCTATTCAGCTCCTTTGTCCATTTTTAAATGGGATTGTTTGTATTTTGCTGTTGAGCTGTGTGAGTCCCTTTTGCATTTTGAGCATTGACCCCTTATCAGGTATATGGTTTGCAAATATTTCCCCAATTTTACTCATTCTCAAATGGTCCTAAAATCAAAATAATAATAACAACAATAGCATCATATAAATGTTAGTTTTTTGAGGAAGAAGAAAAAATCTTCCAATTGGTATGCGGGGCGTCTGAGCAAGTCTATGTAAAGGCTGCTTGCTAGGAGCACTGGGCTTCCCCATTGGGTCTAGTTCAGAATTTTCCTGGAGACATGAAGCCAGGGCCCTAGACATTGTAAGACCTGGACTGGGCCATTCTCTTGGCCTCCGTGTCCTGTGAGGCCCCGTGGCAATGACCTCTAACCTCCACCATGACGGAGAATCCAAGGGGGCAAGGTCGTGGGACATAGTTTAGAATCAGGACTGTGCTAGGGAACCCAGGATTTAAAACTGTAAATACATATTATATATTTAGTACATATAATTAACACAACAATCGGCAGAGTAAAAATATATGTGCACACATAAGTATTTGAAAAATTGCATTGAAACCCTTGAATAAAATTGACTAAAAGGAGGTATCCTCTACAAAAATATTGACAAGACTTCCAAATGGTGAGATTATTATTTTTGTATTTTCTAAGTGTTGGCAATTTGGATATTATTGTTTTTATGAGCATAACATTTATTGTGCGTAAGTATAAGATTATTTACGGTAAGTGTACAGTGAAACATTGGAAATGTTCCACCCCTAGTCTCACACTTAACCACATTCTGAAACGCTCTGCAACGGGAACGTACTGGCCATATAGAGACATGTATATAAAATACCATGTGTTACTGAGTTAAAAAAAATGAATTTATCCTGCTTTAATACATTCCAAGCTCCTAGAGTCACGTCAGAAGTGTCCAATCTGTGGTACCCCAGTTTCCCTCTGCTGGTCCCTAAGTTGCCGAAAGGACCGGGGGCGGGGGGGGGGGGGGGGGGCGGGTATCGCTGGGCTGACTTCCCTAGCGCCACCAGCTTGGGGGAGGGGACAGCGGACCTCGGGCGAAGTCACGCCGGAGAGACGCTGGCTGCACTGCACTGCCGGCGGTCCGTCTGCGGACACCCTCTCGTGTGCCCTGTGTAAGTAAGTGCGCCCCGTGTAAGTAAGTGCGCCCCCCGGTGGGACGCACGGACCTGCTCACGCCATCTCTTTTGTTTGCGCAAAAAACGAAACAGGCAAGGCGGGGCCTCCTCTGCACGTCGCGCTGGACGCACTGAACTGCACGGCTTTCAGCATCCAATGGAAAACGCCCAGGCATCCTAGGCGCCCTGTCGCCGGGTATACGGTGAGTACCTGGGCCCTGGGTCGGGGGGCCCCGCAGCTCTGGGCCCGGCTACCTGTGTGCTCCTCCGTCAGCCCTGCCATGTGGATCCCTGCCCCGTGCTCCCTCCTGAAACCAGAGGAGGCCTCCCCCTCCCCAGGGCATTTGTAAGGGCCCTGAAAGTCAGTTAGGGTCTGCCTGCCCTTCCTGTTCAGAGAGGACATGATTCCTGTGTCCTGTTGTCCGCAGTCAAATTTAGACAAGAGCAGACACCCGGGAGATAGACAGTGCCCGTGGAATGTTGCTGATACGTACAAAATAAAGCAGAATCTGAATTAAAGGAAAGAGGCGGACTGGCCAGGTGGAGGAGCTACCCATCGGAGGTTACCCACCGGACTGACTGCAGTTCACCAGAATCTGTTCTTTGAACAGTGTCTTTGAAAGGCGTCAACTTTTAGGAGTCAGAAGATTTCAAATCAATGTTTGGAGATCTCAGATCTCAGGGGGGATTGGGAGCGCTGGCTGCCCACTCCAGATGGGACAGATGCCCCATGCCCCACGGCAGTGACATTCCAGACCCCCGTGCCCCCCTGTCATCCTCTCACCGAGGGAGGGTGGCCACTTGTCAATGTCCTTTGTCCTGCTCCCTCCTTAAAGTAGAGAAATGTGTTTCCTGGTTCATGCATCCAAACGTGGGAAAACGGAAGGTTACTCCACAGGCGTTGTTTTCAGAAAAACAACAGACACAGGGTCCAGCCCTCCCCAGCCCAGCTCACCGGCAGGAGGCCCCGCCGGGCTCTGCGCGGTTCCGGGCGGGTGGCCTGGCCAGCCAGCTGTCTGACGTTGGCTGCTGCGCAGAGTGCGTGAGGGGAGGCCGGGCACCTCGGGGCCCCCTGGGGAGCCCGCGCTTCGAGCACGCAGGCTCGGTGGGTGCGGAAGTCCCGCCCCCCTCACCCGGTTGTCTGCGGCTTTCCCAGGTCTTCTACAATGCGGTCGGCGCGGATAAACCGCCGCAGGAGCGGCACCACCGCGTGCAGCTCAGCCAGGACATCGCCACCCACGTGAGTACCTGCGTGCCAAGCATCTGGCCTTCCAGCGACATTCGGGGGATTCCTACTTTGGGGGGTGTGTGTGGCTCCATATGCAACAATAACAGCGAGTGTGTGTCATGTGGTCCTTGGGAGTGTGTGGCTGCCTTTCACGCCCACGCACGTCTGCACCTCCGGGAAGGCAGCCCCAGGAAGAAAGTTCTGGCGCCGGCGCTGGAATCCTGGACTCCAGCTTCCAGCTTATCATGCAGGGAAAAGCCCCTTCCAGCTGTTTGCCCCTTGTTTTTTCAAAAAGTTTGAGTCCAAGTGTTTTGAAATCTCAGTGAAGCTTTATCCACAAACATGACACATCTGTGCCCTCACCCCTGCCCGGGGACACAACGCAGGAGACAATGATGTCATCGGAAGTGTACATTCAGAGGGTCCACATTATTTATCTTTCTGCTGGAGCTGGACACCCTGTCCTTCCACTGCCCGGTCGTGGCTGGCTTTTCTTCATCCGTTTCTTCTGTTTCCTGTCACGGTCCCGCTGGGTGACTTTTTCTGCCTTAGGCATGTTCTGTCTTCTCTCGCTCCCCTTCCCCTTTGTACAACTGGCCCACAGGCCATCTCTCTGCAAGGAGCTGGCATTCGTGCCCAGAATGCCGCTCCAAGGACAGTGCTCGGTCACGCTGGGAACTCCCGTGGGGTGTGTGCCCTCCGGGCGCTGCACGTGGAAGCCGGTTTGCCCAGGTGATAAGTCACCATCCCTCCCTGAGCACCGGTCACCTGCCAGGCCCCATCCCTCACGCGGCCTCATTTTAGCGACTGGCAAGGGCGCTGAGACTCCCAGAGCTGACACGACCGTACCCAAATCACACGTCAGCCAGCTGCGGCGTCGACGGTAACCCAGGGCCTCTGAGCTGTGCTCCGGCTGCGCTTACCGGAGGCCCCGCGACTCCAGAAGGAGAGCATTTTCAGCTTGCTCGGGCTTCGCCTGATACGCTTCTGCTCCCAGGCTTCTGCCCCGACCTCCCCTCATCAGCCCTGAGCTCTGCGGCTGGCTCTGCCCTAACAGGGGGCGCTGGGTTGGCCTTATCTGGGAAACCGTCGTTGAGGGTCAGCCTCCCCTCAGCAGCACTGGACGTTTCAACAAGCCAGGGGGCCCATCAGGGGGCCGGCACTGTCTTAGCAGTGTCCCCGGCCACTTGCCTGCTGTCCTGCGGTGGGACCCCTGTGTGGCTGCAGCAGTGCAGGTGGGGAGGGCACAGGGCTGGTGACGGGTGTTCTGGAGTCAGGGCAGTGCCTCTGAGACCAGGATCCTGCCCCCCATGTGAATCTGGGCTGGACATGCAGGCCCTTTGAATGTGCGCTTCAGATGACAGGGCCTTAGTGAGATGGCCACGGCAGTGCCAACGCAAAACAGAGAGAGAACCAGGAGGGGACAGGCACCGGGTTTCCGGGCCCCCTTCCTATATACCTACAGGTCGGTGACTCTGTCCAAAGTCCCTTATCCTGCCTGAACCTCACCTTTCTCCCGTGGAAGGGGTGTGACGATTACCCTGTGCTGAGTGCCAGCTAAGACTATGCCTGTAGACGCCTTTGGTAAAGTGCAGAAGCAGCTGCGTAGAGGTCCGTCATCGTCCCTGACGGTCATTGCCCTTGAGGGAAATGTGTCCTCTCGGCTGACTGCAGCCGGGCCTTAGAGGATGCTGTCTGGTCCCAGCATTTGCCCGCCTTGCGGGTCTCCCGTGCCTTCCGCGGTGGCTGCTGTTCTCACCAGACAAGCGGAGGCCCCTGTTCCTGGGCAGCTTTCGGGCTTGTTGTGACTTCAAAACACAGTCACACTGGCTGAGCAGTTAGAGAGCCACGTGAGGTCAGATGTCACGAACAGGCACTGAACAGGCAGGCTGGGGTTCTGAAGAGGCCGAGATGTGTGTAGGAGCAGGTGGTCGAGAGGTGACATTTGGGGCTGAGAATTGAAGCCGGGCTGGTTCTCGGAAGGCGAAAGAGGGAGGGCCGTTCAGGTCAAAAGGAAGGAGTGTGTGTGTGCGTGTGGGTGGGGGGGCGGTACACGCTGGGGGTGGGGCACGTGCAGAACACGAGGCTGGAGAGAGGACAGAGTGACTAGTAAAGGTGGTGGGTTGGGAAGAGGGCAGAGGGGCTCTGGATTCTGATGGCTCGCATGACAGCCCACCAACCAGCTGGGTAACCTCACTGGTCTCCGTTCCCTCATCAACGCAACAGGGAGTCAAATCGTCCCAATTCTCAGATAGTGGGTCTCCGGTTCCAAACCTTGGGCCAGGGTGCCCCAGGGCCCTGCAGCCAATCCCTGGGGCACTGTGCAATGTGTGCACTTGGGTGTTCAAAGGAAACAGCTCCTGCTCCTTTGTGAGCTGGTACGACCATCAGTTGGGTGTAACTACGGACAAGGGGGCTGGTGGGCATTTCTTTTGGACCAGAGCTGCTGTAAGAATCCGCCTGAGGCACTGAAGGTGACGTGAGCAGAGGCAGTGTGGGGACCGCTGCCCTGCATCACGTCATTCTGGAGCACCCTGTTACGTTAGGGCATTAGACGAGGTCATGGTCATGGAGCCCTCAGAGCATCCCCGCACAGAGGAAGGGCCGGGCGAGGGGTCCGCAGAGTCCCTGTTGCAAAGGGAGGCTGGGTGGCCCTGGGTGGGGCGGGGTGGAGGTGCCCCGGGTGGGTGCACGTCACTCCTGGAAGTTCTCCTGTCCTCTTCACACTGGCTTGTTTTCTGCTTTGCAGGGGCAGTCTGGTCCTCAGGCGATTTTTGTAAGTATGCTTTCGGAACTTTTGGGAAGTTAAACTTTTGCCCTAACCCAGGATCCAGGGGGTCTCTTTTGATCAGAATGTTACTTTTCCACATCTCCCTCCCACTGATGAAAGCACAGTATCCCAGGTGCATTGTTAGTCGTTTGGGAATAAGCCACCTTTTTTTTTAATCTTCACCGAGGCTGTTTATTGGTTTTTAGAGAGAGAAAGAGACAGAGAGAATTAGCCAGATAGACAGACATCAACGTGAGAAACATGGATCGTTTGCCTCCCACTCACGCCCTGACTGGGTATTGATCATGAAACCTGCGTATGTGCCCTGACCAAGGATCGAACCTGCGACCTTCCGAGACCCTCTAACCATCTGAGCCACCCGGCCAGGGCAGGAAGGAGGCACCTTGGTACACACTGCTTCACTTCACACAGCGGAGTGAGGTTGAGAGCATCACTTTTAAAGGTTGAAGTGATTTTAGCTCTGTTCCAAAACTAGGTAGAAAAGACTGAAACAGAAAGAAAATATTTAAACCAGTGGGGGAAGTTTCCTCCACTGGCTGTTCCGGGCCTCAGCAGGGCAGGAGCAGCCCCCTGAAGCTGGGTGCTTTCCTTCTTGGGTCAAATGCTGAGCAAAAGATTGGGCTGACAAATGATGGAATGACCCAGGTTACCTGGCTGAGGAGTTCTGAGGCCTTCTTCCATCATCCGCCTGTGTGGAGACTTCTGACTTGATTAGCGTTGGACACTTTTCCTTAGAAGAGCAACCTACAGTTTCATCCTGGAAACATAAACAGGAAAACACATCAGGGCAAGCTGGTCATTCCTTAGAGAGAGAGATAGGAAACGATGCTCAGCCTGGCCGTCTCCACACTTTTTGATCACGTATACCATCAGTTAATCAATATTGGAACTTGTACCAATATATGTATATTATGGACTTATTAATTATACATATGCTGCTCTACCAGCACATTATATGCCGTATGAGTCCCACAGGACTTGGAAGGAGGAGGATAAACAAACAGGAAGGTCCCCTGTTTCCTCTCGGTAGATTGTCTCGCCCGCCCGGGGAGCGCACCGCCACCCTGCCCCCGGCCCTCTGCTCTTGTTGCCCCGACAGTGGCTCTGTCTGGATGTTACCTGAGGTCAGAGAGAGATAGCAGAGCCTGGAATCCCGAGACCGCACCTAGCCCTGTCACCAGAGCAAGGGTCACCTGGGGCAAGGTCACGGAACCCCTCCGGACGTCCCTTTGACTGTAAAGCGAAAGGCTTGATGAGTCATGTTTCCCAACCCGGGGTTCCTTCGTCCCCCGTGGGGTGCGTGGAGATGCGTGTGGGCATCTGACTGGACAGGATTCAGCGATGCCGGCTGTCTTGCCATAAACAAACAGGACAGGCCCATTCGAGAAAGGTTTGTCTTGGCTCAAAGCCACCGCCGCCGCCCCTCCCCTCCCTCGAAACCCTGGGAGGTGCCCTCTAAGGTCTGTGACCACCCAGGGAGTGGAAGTCCCTCCGGCCCCGCCCTGCACTCCGGCCTGCACAGCCTTGCTCCGCGCCCTTGGGAGAGGCTCGTTTGGAAGGGAGGGCTCTTCCCTTTCTCTGGTGCCTTCCATCTGACGATGCCGGATGTTCCCAGCTGAGAACCAGCCCTGACTCGGAGAGTTGAGTCCAAGGTTACACACTGCCATTGTAGGAGCCTGAGTCTTCTGGCCCCTCCCCCAGGGCTCCTCCTCGGGGCCTCTGCTCAGCTGTGCAAACGGAACCCCTCCCAGTGTAGTGGCCCTGTGTCTGGCTAGTGAGCAAGACGAAATCATTGCAGCATCATTGTTGGGAGCCCGCAGCCGGGTTCCCAGCACAGGGAGAGGACGCAGCATGGGAGGGAGTAATAGTGAGGTCTTAAGTGCTGACGTGATAACTTTTGTTAACTTAAGTGCAGTGATTACTTTTAAATTTCTGGTACACAAACTTCTGTGTTTATAGATAAAATAATAAGAACTTGGCCTTTGGTGCTTATAAGTATGGTAGCCTTGGAGTCCTGAAATACTCACCTTGTCGCTTCATAAATACATGTCCTTGAGCAAATAGTTCCCTTTTCGAGGATCCCTTTGATCTTCTGTAAGTGACCATGAGAGTGACCCCCACCTCGCAGGACGGAAGGAAGGACTCAGCCAGGCTGCGGTGTTCCTGGAGCGGAGAAACCGCACGTGGTGACTAGCGGTAGCCGTGTCGGGTATCGGCCCATATCTACGACACAGCTAGTGTCTACGGCTACTAGCTCCAACGATGACCCGTGAGACCACAGCACTACCTCCACACTTCACGCAACATAACGAATTCACCGGGAAAAGGACCCTGAAGCAGAAGCCTGTGAGAACAGCATGTGGTTTGACACTACACCTCTGCTTCCGTGGGACAAGCTAGGCCTGCAGCGGGGAGACCAGTGAGAACCGAGTCTGGTGCCCACCTGCTACGTCCAGTCTCCGAGCCCAGCTTGACATCCGGCCAAGGGCCAGATGGTGGAACCAGGGTGCCCAGATGCAGAGAATTCGAGCAGGAGTGGCTGTGGAAGCAGGTCCGTCTGTTCAGCCAAGGATCCCCGTGGAGCCGCACGCACGTAGGAGAGAGTGGGGGCAGGGGGGTGGGATGGGAGACAGACGCTCTCCAGGTGGCGGTAGGCACGGCCCCGGCTGCTGGGATTCAGAGGAAGCGGAAGAGGCGAGCAGGCCCGAGAGGCGTGTGCTGGTGGCCGGAGGGAGGAGGGTGAGAGGAGGCAGCCCCGTCCCTGGCGTTACTCGCTGACTTCAGGGCTTGGAGCAGAAGCACGGGTGCTGTTCATCAGAGTGGGGGGCCGGCAGCAGGAGCTAGGTCTGGGGGAGGTCGTGCACTTACACGAGGTATCTGGGTTTAATTCCTTTGCTCCCTTCGTTCACTAGTTAATGTGCGTGTTCATCAGAAAGCATTGCTTAGGCCTTGGCTGCATGTCTGATGGTACTATGCTAAGCCTTGGGTTGCTGGACGAACAAGACCTTGCTTCCTGCCCTCAGCTGGGTGGACAGAAGGTGACAGACACACTGACAGTGACAGCATCAGGTGAGGGCTGTTGAGACTGAGGTACACCCAGGACACCGGGAAGCAGAGAGGAGGGGGCCTAGCCGGAACCCAGGCTGGAGGCTGGGGGTCAAAGGAGTGAGGTAACGTCTCAGCCGCACTGAGTCATGAAGGGCGGGCCGGGGTGCGCCTGGCGAGACCTCGGAGGAGGGGCGCTTCGTGTGGAGGGGGCAGCAGGTTCAAAGGCCCAGAGACACGGGACGGAATGGCATAAATTTGAGCCTGCCAAGTTCTCGTGTCTGACTGGAATACAGAATGCATGGGAGGGAGGTAGCAGGAGGTGACTCTGGAAGGCTTAAACTGGGGGACACGGATGTGCTCTTCCGAGGGGCTTTAAGGTGGGAGGGGACGTGGTCGGATTCGGGGTTCGGGAAGGCAACTCCAGCGGGCCGGAGTCTGCAAGGGAGGAGCAGGCAGAACTGGCGGCAGGGAGAGTCGGAGCCCGTTGTCAAAGGTACCAGGACTTGGGCTGGAGCGTCTTCGAGGACTCGGTGACGCCCCCAGATTCGAGCGAAACGAGCGTGCTGGGTACTGGGGGGGGACGTCAGTGGTGGAGAGGGAGGGCGGCCAGCAGAGAGGAAGGTGACAATAGTTTCCTGTTTAGGTAACGAGGGAGAGGACAGAAGGGGAAGCCAAGTGTAGTTTTGTTTTCAAGCAGGAGACGGAGGAAGGGTTAGCTGAGCTGTGGTCACGCGGAATCTGAGCTGCGGGGTAGCTGTCGGGTAGAGATGTTCTAGAGGCAGTCACAGACCCACGGCTGGACGTGGGGAGCAGGGTGGGGCTGGAGGTGCAGGTCTGGGGGGTGGGGCGTCCCGCGAAGGTGGGTGCTGGAAGTGGGGGGAGGTCGGGATGAGCTGGCCCACAGAAGACCACAGAACCCTCCCTTATCTGAGGTTTTGCTTTCCATGGTTCCATTCCCCACACAGTCCATCGAAAGTATTAAATGGAAAGTCCCCCAAATGCACAAGATGCAAGTTTTAAATGGCACACCGTACTGCGTAGCATGATGAAGTCTCGCACCATCTCACTCCATCCCGCCCAGGACACGAATCATCCCCTTGTCCAGCCTCTCCACACTGTACACACCCAAACACTTACTGCATAGAGTTCAGTAAAGGGTAATTCTCCAGCCTCGGGAAGTATATCGTGGTGGTTTCCTTTTCGCAAATTGGAAAACGTGGCCCATCATCTCAGAGAGGCAAAACAGCCTCTGTCCCGTGCAATTTCACGGGGACCTCAGGATACAGCCCTCGTGGAAAGTGTCGGGCTTGCCCACTGACCCCTTTCCTCTCCGGGCGTTGGCAGGAGGAAGTGATCGGAGGTTTGGCGCCGGGCACTGAGTATGAAGTGAGCGTGGCGGCTTCCGGCCCGGCGGGCAGAGGCTGGCTCAGCTCTCTGCGGCGTGTTACCACCTTGCCCCCAGGTAAAACGGGTTCGCTTCATCGACAGTAGGAAAGTGAAGCGTGCTCTTCATTCATTCTTTCGTTCGGTACATGTCAGCGAGGACCTACTGTGTGCCAGGCACGGTGCTAGGCTCTGGGAATTCGGTGGTGAACAGAGCAGCTCCTGCCCTCTTGGAACTACTTACCGGGGGTGGGTCAAGACTTCACCTAGTTGATGTGTAGCCGCAGGCTGGGGTTGGTGCTCCCTACAGGGCGGTAAGAACCTCCCGCTCCTGGGCGAGCGAGGAATGCCCTGAGGTGACTACTGAGTGGCGATCTGGTGGTGAGTGGGAATGAAGGTGAGGGAGGGGCGTGGGAGGAGAGATGTATAGGCAAAGGGAACCCAAGCAAGGCTCACTGCGGTGGCTGCGGGGGGCACAGGTGCTTTGATCACGCCACATTGCTCACAAGGAGCTCGCTGCGGAGGGAGAAGCAGGTAGGAAGTGAGTAGCTCCCGTGCATCTGAGATCCACACCCCGGACCCCGGAGCACTCGGGAGAGAGCACTTCTCCCCCCTGAGGCTCAGGGAGGGTTTCAGGAAGAATCCTATCTTTTGCCCAAATGTTCAAACTGCGATAGGGTTTTGCTAGGAAAGGAAAGCAGAAAAAAATGTTTCTGGAAGAAGCAATTGTACCAATGAAGGCCCAGGGGTATGAAAGTCTGGGAATGAAAACAGCGCAGCGGACACCTTGGGGTGCGAGGATCATGGGTAGCTCCTCCTCCTCCGCGCTGGAGGGCGTTTCCCACGTGCCCTAGCGGCAGCGTGTACTCTGATGATCAGGCGTGGGGCACACACACACACTCACACTCACACTCACACGGAAAGTGGCTCCGCATTTATCTCCCCCGTAGGCACGTATCGATTCCAGAGCACAAACCGAGAGGAAAGGCTGTTGGGAGGTGGAAGAGTGACTGGAGGTGGTCCAGGGTGCTCACCGTGGAGTGTCCCAAGGTCAATGGTCCGGATGAGCGTGTAGCTGAATCTCCGGCCAGCGTCAGGGCTGGGGGAAGAAGGACTCGCCTCTTACGTGGTGAATCCGGTTGTGGCTGTCGTTCTGTTTGTGTGGTTTGGATTCCGAGGTGGTCCTGAACCGAGAGGTTTAGACGGTGGGAAGCACACGAGTCTTGTTACATGCTCAGCATCCCCAGCAGCAGAGGTCCCCAGCCAACAGCTGTTTGCTGTCTTGCCTAGAGTCCTGCCTGCCTCCCGCAGCGCCCCAGCGGCCGCTGGTCACCGTGGTGTCCGAGTCCGAGGTGGCCCTGTCCTGGAAACCGGGCGACAGTGAAGGAAGCTCCCCCATCCAGTACTATTCTGTGGAATTCATCAGGTACGTGCGGGTCCCACCCAAAGGCCGAATGCAGTGACCTCGGGTACTCCAAGGTGACAGAAGGCCAGAGGGAGTGTCGTCTCCCGGTCGGGGCAGGTTCCGGTCCTTGCTCTTGGTCTTGGGCGCTGCTTGGACATCCGTTGCTCTTATTTATTAAATGAGGATAATGGGATCAAAGGCATTGTTAGGAAACAGTCTTTAAAGTCTTTGAAAATATTTAACTGGCTAATGAAAGGCTGACCTGAGAAATTACACTAGGCCAGGATGTGGGGACCTGACTGCGTATTTGCAGGTAGGCATCCCGTATTTGTGAGGCTCTCCCCAGTCAGGGGGGGAACGGTCCAGCCAACTTTTATTTCTCATCCAGCCTCTGTCTCCCCCAAAGCTGGCCTGCGGTTGTTCATTATCTTTCTCACTAACAGCAGACTTTAAATCTTTAATCAGTTTGGAAAAGATTTGAAGAGGCAAATTCTAAGTAAAAGGCTGCATGCAGGCTGGAACATACTTTGCAACGTTTTCAAAATTTTTACCTGCTTTTTTAAAAACAGAAGTATCTGGCATTCGTGGTGAAAGAGAACGTTTCTAAAGTGACACCGAGAATTTCTCTGTGGGCAGCAATGCTTAAGTGTTTGTCAAAATGTGAGCCCAGCATAAATATAGCTACCTATGTTTTGAAATATTTTAGCTATAAATATCTGAGAAACTTTCCTCCTTCTGCCTAAGAATTTCCCCAGGGTAAATGCCTTTCTCATAAGCAAAAAAAATACATTCTATGGTGGCAATGGAAACCCAAGGCTTGGAAAAATATTGCTCCCCTCTGATGTCCCAAGTGGGGCGCCATCCTTCACCTGTACTATCTGTCAGGTTAGTTAAGGGTTTAAAACAGTTTTCATTTAATTTACCTGGAGTTGTGACCCGATTTGTTAAAATTGCCTCAGAGCTTCATGATGTCAGCTGCTAAAAGGGGTAGCTTAAAGTTTTCTTTTTTTAAAAAAATTTATTGATCATGCTATTACAGTTTTCCCTTTTCTTTCTCCCCTTTATTCCCCTCTGCCCTGCACCCCCCTCCCACCCTCAGTCCCTCCCACCCTTAGTTTGTGTCCATGGGTTGTACATATAAGTTCTTTGGCTTCTCCATTTCCTATACTATTCTTAACCTCCCCCTGTCTATTTTGTACCTACCATTTATGCTTCTTATTCCCTGTACTTTTCCCCCCATTCTCCCCCGCCCCCTCCCCACTGATAACCCTCCATGTGATCTCCATTTCTGTGATTCTGTTCCTGTTCTAGTTGTTTGCTTAGTGTTTTTTTTTAATTTGGGTTCAGTTGTTGGTAGTTGTTACTTTATTGTCATTTTACTGTTCATATTTTTTTATCTTTTTCTTTTTTCTGTTTTTCTTTTTAAGTATATTTTATTAATTATGCTATTGAGATTTTCCCAACTTTTCCTCCTTTATCTCCCCTCTATCCTGCATCCCCAACCCTCCAGCATTCCCTGCCCTTAGTTCATGTCCATGGGTTGTACATAGAAGTTCTTTGAGTCCTCTGTTTCCTATACCATTATTGGCCTCTCGCCATCTATTTCATGCCTACCAATTATGCTTCTTTTTCCTTGTACCCTTCCCCCCATATTTTTGATCATCATCTTTTTCTTAGATAAGTGCCTTTAACATTTCATATAATAAGGGCTTGGTGATGATGAACTCCTTTAACTTGACCTTATCTGAGAAGCACTTTATCTGCCCTTCCATTCTAAATAAGAGCTTTGCTGGATAGTGTCATCTTGGATGTAGGTCCTTGCCTTTCATGGCTTCAAATACTTCTTTCCAGCCCCTTCTTGCCTGGAAGGTTTCTTTTGAGAAATCAGCTGAGAGGTTAATGAGAACTCCTTTGTAGGTAACTATCTCCTTTTTTCTTGCTGCTTTTAAGATTCTCTCCCTATCTTTCATCTTGGGTAATGTAATTATGATGTGCCTTGGTGTGTGCTTCCTTGGGTCCAGCTTCTTTGGGTTTCTCTGAGCTTCCTGGACTTCCTGGAAGTCTATTTCCTTCACCAGATTGGGGAAGTTCTCCTTCATTAGTTTTCCAAATGAGTTTTCAATTTCTTGCTCTTCCTCTTCTCCTCTGGCACTCCTGTGATTTGGATGTTGGAACATTTAAAGCTGTCCTGGAGGTTCCTAAGCCTCTCCTCCTTTTTTTGAACTCTTGTTTCTTCATTCTGTTCTGGTTGAATGTTTATTCCTTCCTTCGGCTCCAAACTGTTGATTTGAGACCCAGTTTCCTTCCCTACACTGTTGGTTCCTTGTATGTTTTCCTTTATTTCACTTTTCATAGCCTTCACTTTTTCCTCTGTTTTGCAACCATACTCAGCCAATTCTGTGAGCATCCTGATTACCAGTGTTTTGAACTGTGCATCTGATAGGTTGGCTATCTCCTTGTTGCTTAGTTCTGTTTTTGGAGCTTTGATCTGTTCTTTCATTTTGGCCCTTTTTTTCTTTGTTGTTGTTGTTGTCTCAGCATGCCTGTTACGTAGTAAGGAGAGGAGCCGTAGGTATTCGCCAGGGCAGGGCAACCCAGGTGGCTGCATTGTGACACTGTATGTGGGGAGGGGTCCCAGAGGGAACACTGCCACCTGCTCTGCTGTCTGCCAGCTCTCAGTCACTTCCCCCACTACCCACAAGCAAATTGGGCCCCTTTGGTGCTGATTCCTGGGTGGGTGGGCTTGTGTACAATCTAGGACCCTGTGGGTATTTCCAACGAACTCTCCTGTGAGGTTGGGAGTTTCTCTTGCAGCCTCAACCTCCACAGGTGTTTTCAGTCAGTAATTTTGAGACTGTTTCCCCCGCACTGGAACCCAGGGTTGCATGGTCATTCCCTGTCCCCAGTTGTTCCTCCCGGTTTATCCACACGCAAATGTAGGACCGCCCACTCTGCCAGCTGCAGCCTTGCCCGCCCCAGTCCTCCAGCCACCACCTTGCCAGTCTCCTCTCCACCCCGGCTGCCCATCTCCACCCCTCCTACCAGCCCGCATGAATGTTTCTTCTTTAACTCCTTGGTTATTGGACTTACATACAGTTTGGTTTTCTGACAGTTCCGGTTATTTTTTATTCTTAAATTTGTTATTGTCCTTTTTGTGGTTGTGTGAGGAGGTACATTATATCTACCTACATTTCCATCTGGGCTGGAAGTCGGTAGATTGAAGTTTTCAATGGCTGTTTTCAATAAAAAGTCTACCTCTGGCTTTACTGGTGTGCGTGTGCAAGTTCACAGTATTTCTGGGTGTATTTTAGGGACACAGGTCAGGAAATGTAGATCTCTAAGAACCAACCTGAGACGGTTGCACTAATAAATGAGAAGGAGTGAGGTTTCCTTTCGTTTCCCTTCCACACTTTTCTCCCTAAATGATGCCTTCCATGATAAGACCTACCCATTTCATCTGCATGCAGAGCTGCTTCTCAGCTGCCTTTCGCTCGAGAGACTCAAGGTCATGTCCACTAGGGTCGGTTTTGACAATTACTCAGTAAATGACAGTTTTGTGAAGTCGTCTGTCTTTCCATCCCATCATACACACTATTCATCTAGGAGTAACTAATGAACTCAGTCTCCTCCCAGGAAGTGAGCCCGCAAAGGCTGTCGCTGGGCTGTTACTGGAGTGAAGATCAAGTCTGGGATTCACAGCGCAGGCTGGGATGGATTCTGGATGTTCCTCAAGTGGATTTAAAGGATGATGTGATTTGACTCATGGTCAAGGTCATAGCCTAAGAAAGTCGAAGAAGTTTCTTAGTCAGAAGTGAGTCTTACAGTCTTCTTCTAGGTTTCACCTCTCAGGTGTAAGTTTGCCCACGTGTGGAATCAGAAGACAAGATGTGAGCTGGCCTCTGGTCCCAGGGGCAGGGGGCCTGATCCTAATCCTTCGCATCCTTACATGTAAAATAAGGCGGGGCCGTTTGGCCTCTGAAGTCCTGTGACTCTGGTTTTCTATTCTCATGACGAAGGAGGGGCCGTGTAATCTGGTGGTTTGCAAACAAGCTCTGGAGCTACACTCCCAGGTCCAACCCTCCCTTGCCCTCGCCACTTTTGCACCATTTGCTTGTGGGTGGGTTATTTACGCTCCTTGTTCGTGCCTCAGACAGAAGATGGGGGATAACAATCGACTTGTCTCATAGAGTTGCTGAGAGATGAAATGAGTTGTTGATACACATGAAATGCATAGAACGGCACCCGGCACAGTGTAAAGACCTAATCAATGCAAGTTCTTCCCATTTATGGATTTTGTGAGAGGTCTTTTCTGCTTTTCTCTACAGCCAGGTCCTTCCTTGGCTAGAAATCTTTACGCCTGCTATTCTCTACCAGGACAATTCTGCTACCTAACTCTTGTTCATCCTTCAGGACCTTTGCTTAATAATCACTTCCTCCAGGAAGCCTTCCCTGAACATCTGCTTCTTCTTCAGGCTAGGTTAGGTGCACCTACAACGTTGAGTGCCACCTCTCATCACGCTCACAGTTCGTTACTTGTTCAAGGTCTGTCTTCCCTGCCATGCCGCTCGGGCAATGCCTGGCCGCCTCCCTTCGGTGCAGTGCGGCACCTGCCAGGGCACAAACATAGCATGTGCCGGGTGGTGCCAGTCTGTGCCAGCCCCTTGACCTCTCCGAGCCTTACTTCCCTCAGCTGTAGAATCGGGGTGCTGCCAGCAACTCCCTCGGAAGGGTTGGGGAGATGAAAAGATGTCTGTTCAGCACTTAGAAGAGGGGCTCATGGGCGACCTTGTTTAAGTTGTGGGTTCTTTCTCTTACCCTGAGCCACATGGAGATGGAAATGCGTGGCCCCACTCGCCACAGGGGGTTCAGGGAGCCCTGCACCACTCATCTCGGAGGCCACAGCGGAAGCCAACACCCTGCCTCACCGGCGGCAGACATCGAAGCCAGACACAACCCGGCACCCATCTACACGCCCACCTCCCTCCCCACCCCCATGTGATGTCATCTACTGCTTTAGTTTTCTCATCGTGGAAAGAACATCAGTCAGTGGTCAAGCTTCACATGTACCAGGTCAACTTGCAAGTTCCCGTTGTGAGTTCATTCCCTACTGAATGGCAGCTTGTGTGGTGCAGCTCCTCGTAGGACATGAGAGAACCGGCAACCCTTTTCCGTGGCGTTCTGCTGGAATGTGCCGCAGTCACCGGGCCAAGGACCACAGTGCTGAGCGGTGACACGGCTCTGTGTCGGCCCTCCGGCCCCGACAACCACAGAACCTAAGCTGTTTCAATACTTTCTCACCATTAGTTCACTTGGGGGAGCATGGGGGGAATAATCTCCCTTGCTTTGTCAGCCAGTGTTGAGGAAGTCACGCTGTTTCAGTGTGGGTCTCCCCGACCGCCAGACACGGCCCCAGAAATCAGCGGGAATGGGCTTGCTCCGAGGTCAGCTCAGAGGTCAGTTAGTATGCAATCTCATACTAACAAATGGTGCTTCACAGCGAATTCCTTCCTCTTACCTCTAGTTTCCAAACTGAAAGTCTCAGAAGCAGCCTCCAGACTGGCGCCCAGCCCCAGCAATGCTGGGAGCTGTCGAGTTCACCCATCAGGCCCCAGTGGGAGTGTGATGCTGAACGCTCTTGCAGAAGTCTGACCCACTCTCTTCTACAAATGGATCCCTGGACGCGGCGGTCCCTCCTACCAGGAGTGATTCTGACGTAACCCCCCGTCAGACGGATGGCAGTCGACATAAATTGAATTCTGGTGTAACGGCCGTGGGAGCCATTTGCACCGTAAATGAAAGTGTGGTCCTCTGAGGCGCCGCCTGGGACCACGTGCGGCTGAGGTTGTTTCTCCATCCTGTCCGTCTGTCTGTGTGCTGTTTGGTCGGGTGAACCAATTTGTAACTAAAGAAGGAAGGCCGGAAGCTGAAGGTCAAATAGCACATTTTGTAGGACGATGACTACTCAGTGGTTTCGGACTTCCCTCCGCCCTTCATTTCCTGCAGAGCACATCCCAGTGACGCCGGTCTGTGAACCTGACTGAGACCCGGAGGCTTCTCTGAGCGTGGAGGGTTCTCTCTCTCACCCGCGTGCGTTCACCTGGGGTGGCCTCCGGGACCCCGTCTCCGCTAGGACAGGGTGCCAGCCTGCAGTCCGTGTGTCCTTAAGGGGTCCATGGGCAGAATTCAGGGGCTCCCTGGACTTCAGATGGGCACAAATTATTAGCGGGTTGTTTTCTTCAAATATGGACGTAGGCAACAAACCGTAGTGGTTCTAACGATTCCCGTGACTTTGTCACCATTAGAATCGCAGATGCTTTCTTACCCTGTTTCAGCTGTTGCATCTGTCTCTAAACACTGGTTATGCTCATTGCTGCTGTGAACCGATTGTGGCTGTGAAATCCACAGCTAGGCATTGTTATTTAATGTACTAGTAAAGAGGTACGTGTAGTGTGGTATATCCTAAGTTTTTGTTTTTATAACTATCTTCAACATAATTGGTTTCCTTGGTGATTCTGTGCATGTAATTTCACGTATTTAAAAGTATGGTTCTGAGAGAAGGCTCACAGGCTCCCTCAGACTAGCACAGTGGCACAACTGAGTTTAACAATGGTTGCTTTGGGCCAGGGCCTCACTGCTCTTTGTCACAGGCTCAGATGGTCAGCGTGTCATGCTTTGCTGGTGATGTGGTCCCTGTCTCAGCTACTGAGCTCTGCCCTCGGGGCAGGAAAGCAGCCACAGGCGATGGTGCTTAAACAAGTGAATGCGGTTGCATTCCAGCGAAAGTTCTGTAGGAAGACCGGCAGCCGGCGGAAGTCTGCCACCCCCTGCTTTAGCGCATCTCATCATTCCCAAGGTCAGACCCTAAATATCTTGCAGTCCAACTCACCCACCCTTTACTGGACACCTGCTGTGTGGGTGAGTCCATCCCCGAGTGCACTGTTGAGCACCTTCTGTGAGCACGTCACACACGGAGGTGATGTCGCTCTGTCCTTCTCCACCCAAAGATGCTCTGCTCCTTTCAGTGATCCAAATGCAGATGCGTTCCAAATCCAACTTGAGTTCTCCCTGGTCCTCGCGGACTTCCCCCTGGATTCCGGTTCACATGGACCCGTTCAAACAGAGCTCTGGACATACGCTCTTCCGCAGCAGCTTCCAGCTGATCCGTAGGTGTATCATCTCCCAGTTAGACTGTAAACTCCTTGAGACGAGCAGTGTGTTCATCGTTCCTTGGAGCCTCCAGAGCATAGCTTCTGTGATGGGTGCCCTGCTGACAATCACTGATCACTTGCCGGATCACTAGCCCAAGGCAGCTACCTGCTCGGTGTGATGGAACCAAGAAAAATGTCCACTGAGGATGAGGTTGGCAGTGTGAGAGGTGCTTAAAGTGCCAAAAGAAAGAAGGGAATAAAGCAAAAAACATATATATACACCACCCAGTGATCCTGTGACTTTGGATAATGTATTACTATCTTCAGCGCCCACGTGGTGTGAATGAGAGACTCGACCAGACAAGTGACTCTTAACGCTTTTGAGAATCTGATAAAAGCTAAGGACTCTTTCCTTAGCATGAAAAAATGATGTTCACACCTAAGATCTCACACGTACTTTCTGAGAAGTGATCTCTGAGTCTGGGCTCTGAGTCACAGTGGGAATGCACCACTGAGTGGGTCTTGCTCACTTGAATCAGCTCACCGGGATTTGGGGGCCACTGCCAACACCTTGCTCGTGCCCCTGCACTCCGCTGCCCACCTTGCAGAGGTGGTCCGCTCATCTTCCCAGCGATACGGCCTGCCCGGCCCAACCCTCGCCCACTATTCGGAAAGGCACCTCCAGTGCCCACTGCTGGCGGCTGCCCACCTCCGCCTGGGGCATCAGAGGATTCCTAGTCTGCTTCCCTCCCTCTGGCCTTTTGGTTGTTGGGGGAACTGACAGGCCAGTGTTGCTATGGTGACTTGACTGACAGCTGTGTAGTTGAATAAAATAATTTCCTTTGGCTAAAAAGGAGCTATTGTTTTGAGGGTGATCTGAGACAGTACTTCTGCCCAGTTATCTCTTTCTCACTCCCATCTTTTCACTTCTGCACCCCGAGACACTCTGAAAACACTTAAGTGCAAATCCCATGAGAAAAGCAGAGGCCCCGAGTTAAAGGTGTGGAACTGGCGTTTGCTCTGCCCCGGCTCACCTCTCCCACTCCAGATAAGGAAATTAAAGGTTAATGATTTTAATCTCTTATTCGCTGAAAAGAGAGCTTTCTTTCCTGCATTAAATGAGCAAAATACAAATAATCGCCCTTTTGGGCCGGCGGGGGTGGGTGCTGTAATGTTTACGTGAAGATTGTTGCGCACATTTGGGTAAATGATCACATCTGAGAACAGTCAGAGGTCACTTCCTCTGTAAAAGCTACGGGGGAGCTTGGCGGGGACTAACCACCGACCAACCACCGGAAAGGAGGAGGTCATCTTTTCTGGCTTTGCTCTTAGGGTATTCCCTGTGGCTTTCCTCTGTGAAGTGCTTTGCTAGTTTGCATTTGTAAATGTGTTTCCTTCCACTCACTGAGGTGTCCTCTTTGATGATGCGGTCAGTCCACATAGAAGCCCGTCTTCAGGGAAAGGCTATCAAGAAGGAGGCCGAGCCCCACTTCCTCCAAGGCCTGCCCTGACTTCTGTCTGCTTCTCCAGAAGCATGGATAAACTCCTCCTCCCCATGGGCAGCCCTCGGAAGCATCTTTTCCGGGGGAGAGGCCTCCATTTGGCGTTCAACACTCCCTGCTAAAGAGAAACGAGGCAAGCATCTGCTAGAGCAAAGTGTGTGTCCCCTGAGCTCCTCCTTGCAGGAGACTGGGTCTCTGTTTCCCTGCCCAGCAAGTGGCTCTTAAAGGACAGACATCAGTCTTCTTCGCCTTTGCCATGTGACTATCTGCGAGCAGAGGCGCTCAGCAGCAGAACGCTGGGCGAGTGGCCAGGCAGCAAGCTACGGGGTGGAGAATAGCCCCAGCTGCTGTCGCCCCCGTGTTTCATCCAGTGTCAAGCATTTTCTTAATCTGACCTTCCCCCATCACCCCGAGTTGGCCTCACCACGTATCAGCTGTGCGACCTATGGCAAAGGATTCACCTGTTTGATGCCTTAGTTCCCTCTCTCTGAAAAGGGGGGATGGGGAGAGGGGTGTTTCAGAGTGTCCTGGGCTGCATGGTGCAGCTGGGGGAAGTCAGTGAGTGAGAAGTGCTAGAGCATGCTTGGCCCAGGGGTTCCTCTCACTCAGGGTTTCCCTCTCCACGGTTGCAGCGATCCGTGGTCAACCGTGACCTGAAAATATTACACTGAAGGTTTCAGAAATAAATAATTCATGCATTTTAAATTGCACCCTTGTTCTGAGTAGTGTGACGAAATCTCATATTGTCCCAGTGCACTCCTCCTGCTGGGGGCGCTATTCATCGCTTTCTCCAGGGCGTCTGCACCAGGTGCACTACCCGCCCAGCAGCCACTTAGCAGCCGTCTTGGTCATCGGAGTGACCCGTAGGAAGGGCAGACCCACTGTCGTGATGTCGCAGTGCTTGTGTTTAAGTCACCCTTGTTTCACTTACTAATGGCCCCAAAGTTCAAGATGCCAGCAATTCGGAAATGCCAATGAGAAGCCATGAAGTGCTTCCTTTAAGTCAGAAGGTGAGCACAGAACCTAAGATATTTGAGAGAGAGAGAGAGAGAGAGAAGTCCCATTTACTTAAGCTTTACTACGGTACATTGTTATAATGGTTCTGTTTTATTATTAGTGATTCTTGTTGACCTCTAATTGGTAAATTACATTTATCACATATACATGTTGGTACATACAGGTACACCTATATCACCTATAGGTGCTACGTACATATAGGAAAAAACATAGTGTATGTTCGGAACTATGTGCAGTTTCAGGCATCCACTGGGGGGTCTTGAAACGGACCCCCCTGGATAAGGGGGGACGGCTGTACTTCATAAGAACTGGGTAAATGGTGACCGTTATTAGCTATTAACACAGAGCCTGCCCTCCATCCAACTCGGCCACTCATGCTGTCCCCGGTCATGCACAATCATTCCCATCGGGCAGCTCCTATTACCCAGAATACGTAGTCCGGGAGATATGTTACATTTTTTTCCCTTTAAAATCCAGTGTGTGTTTTACACTCACAGCACCGCTCGGATTAGACTAGCCGCATTCCAGGTACTGCCTGGCCACCCGCACCCAGGTCTAGTGTGAGCAGGTGGCCCCAGGGTGCCCACCCGCTCTGGGCTGAGGGGCGGTCCCTTGGATAATGGCTGACACACGCCGAGTGCTCACGCTCTGCTGAGGGCGTGGATCTTATGTCACCTGCACGGCAGCCCCTTAGGTAAGTACTTTGGTTTCTCCCACTTCAGAGATGAGAAAAACGAACATTCAGAGAAGTTATCATGGGGGACCCCCCCCAAACGGAATTTATTCGTAAGAAATTGTGTGCTTATTCTTACACATGTTTAAGCTGCAGTCACCTTCCAAGTGCTCTCCATTTGATGCAACTCACCTATCGAGATGCTTTCCCACGGCTCAGAACAGGTTTCGAGCTCGTCGATTCTGATGCCTTTCAGTGCTCTTGCTGTTTTCTGTTTCACCTCTTCCACATTGGCAAAATGTTTCCCTTTGAGGACTTTTTTCATACAGGAAAGAACAAAAAAGTCACACAGGGCGAGATTGGGTGAATAGAGAAGGTGGGGCATGGGGGTCATGCCGTTTTTGGTCAAAAACTGCTGAACACTCAGTGCGATGTGGGCAGGTGCACTCGTAAATCCCCTGTCATGAAAGGGGCAAATGCGTTGAAAGAGTCTTCAAAACAATTTCACTGAAGCCAGATGCAGCCTCTCACAACCACGCCAGCTGGTGCACCGATACAGATGGGTTCCCAGACACTCACGCAGCAGTGTAGGCAGGGACTACCAGTGGCCTGCCCTCCTGAAGATAACTTTGGTTTTTTTGTGCCCTGCCCCCCCCCCAAACAGGGCTAGCACGTGGCAGAGGCAGGACGTGAGCGGCTCTGTCAGCCCCGGGGGAGCTGCACTCCAACCCCACCCCCACCCCCACTGCTCCTGGGTGGCAGCTCTGAGTGGAGGTCTGCACCCTCCGGGGACATGAGAAAACTCCGCACGCTGGCCCCGCGGTGCAGTTTCGTGCAGAGTAGGAAGAACGGCCACGCACAGAATCTTCCTGGCTTTTCCCGTGACGATTCCTACCCATTAGTCACCCCATAAAACCCCCTCTCTGTTTATTTCGTGAACAGACTGTGAGCGGAGGAAACCTGTGCTCCCCTGACCCCCAGGAACGGGGCCGTCCGGGGAGGGCTTGTTTATGGGGCATCTCGAAGACAGAGTCTTGAACAAGGAACAACTCTGCGGGGATCTTTCCGCCGCAGTCAAGGCCGTGCAAGGAAAAGCGGCCGGTCTTTAACCAGTCCTTAAAAACGGGCTCTGAACGTGATCTCCGCGCTGCTATTGGCAGGCACTTGGAAATGATGACCTGTGACCTCACGGCAAGATGACTTCTGGGTGGGAGACGCTCACTCACTTTTTGTAAGCGTTGTTCCCAGAGGTCGGGTACCGCCAGTTGATGCAGCCTGCGAGCGCCCCCATCCTCTGCTGTTTCTGAACAACCACCTTTTGTTTTGTTCTTCGATCGATACAGACCAGATTTCGACCAGAGCTGGGCCTTAATCCAAGAGCGCATCCAGATGGACTCCATGGTCATCAAGGGCCTCGATCCGCACACCAACTACCAGTTCGCCGTGAGGGCCGTGAACCCCCACGGCCCCAGCCCCCGCAGCCCACCCAGCGACACCGTCCGGACCTCCCGTGAGTACCGGGGCCCCGCAGAAGGGCAGACGCAGTCCCATGGTAACCCCGAGGTCGCCGGGGAGGACCCACGCGGTGCCCTGCGGAGGGCAGCCCGCACGGGGCTCTCCGGGGCATTCTCTGCTGCAGTTTTCCCAGCCCTTGGGAAGTCCAAGGCTCTCGACCGGGACTTGAGGTCAGCAGATTTATTTCTGCACTGCCCCCAGGGAGCGTGAGGTCAGTGTTCTTTCTCGGTCGCAGGAACACAGCACATACCACAGCCCCCCGTCTGCCCCCCCAACGTTTTATCTTTTGAGAACACGGGTTCATTTAAGAATCACAGGATAAAAAAGAATGTTCTTCAGGACTCTTCAGGGCTACTGTGTGCATGCCAGTCAAGGACACAGAGGTAAATCAGTCCCTCGGGATGACCGTCAGGGACAACCCAAGGAGGCCCTGGGGGCAGGGGTGACAGGTAACTGGGGTCAGTCAGTCCCTGTCTGTCACAGGGCCTCTCCGGGGGACTGGGGGAGCCTGGGTCTCGAGCTAGCAGGGCTCCTGCGGAGTGTTGAAAGGTCAGGCTCTGACGATAGCCCAGGGTTTAAGAAGCTTTCCCAGGAGTGATTCAGGAACAATGCTTCAGTCACTGAGACCACCCTTGCCACCCCTGCGTAGGGGTCTTTGTCCGCTCAGAGTGGGGGCATGTCGACATGCAGCGGCAACCCTGTGGAGTGGGGAGGCCTCGGAGCTGAATGTTGCCACTTTTTTTGTTTCAAGTGTAATCTCCCCAGTTTTTGCCAATCAGTTCCTCCAAGTTTCTGTCCGAAGGGCCCTGTGGTCGCCCTGGGCCCCCTTTACCCAGGAAGGAAGCGTACCTGACGCTATGCTCAGGTTACCTGGCTTTCAGCCGGCCAGCACAGGGCGCCATTTCTGTCAGTTAGTGGGTCTGAGTCAGCTCCTCTCTGCTCTCAAAACACCCACACAGCTGACTTCCAAGGTCAACACTCTGCTCGGGGGTGGAGACTCACCGAGCCCTCCAAGTGCTAGGAATCTTGGCTCTTCTGAGAATAACCCTGCCCTGTCCTTGAGGGTCAGGGCTCCATCCTTCGCTCTTCAAGTGGGATTCTGGGGGGAGGTGGACCACACGCACACTCACACACACACTGTTACAAGCACAGTAACTGTGAATTGTGAGGGTGGACTCCTCTTCTTCAGAGTTCAGAAGCTAAAGCTCCCCAGGCATACAGTGGGCCATGAAGCTCCTTCTTTCTAGAAGAAATGTTAACGATTCTGTTTCACATCCAAGGAGGGCCTCCTTCCGCTCCTTCGGGCTGAGGTGTGTGCTATCATCTTTCGTTAAACTTGTGATGCGCAGCCAAAAATTGGGGTAACAGGAGCTGGGACAAGCCTCGGATCCGACTTTTTGACATTTAGTTTGTGACAAGCGGAGCGGGCGCCCAGGGTGCCTGCCCCCCGCCTCCCCCAGAGCCGAACGCCTCTGCTCCCACGTTGCGAGCTGACCCACACTCAGCGCCTTCCTTCCGTCGAAAGTGTCTCCTCCACAGAGAGGAGACAGGAGCAAGATGAGGTGGAGCAGGGTGAGGTGGAGCAGTGCCCGCTGGCCTCGACGTGGGTGTGGTCACCAGAGTGGGGCGGGGTGGGGGCGGGGCATCCCGTGGGCTTTCTCTGTTTCAACTGGAGCACTGGTCTGTCTGGTCTTGGAGTTTCTGATAGTCATTGCCCCATTGGTGGACCCCAGGCTTGTGGGTGACGTGGGATAAGGATGTGAAAGTACTTTACAGACCCGTAACATTTCATCACAACTGGTCTCCTACGCAAAGTAAAATTTTATCCTTTCAAAGTGACTGTGTACGGTGAGGTGGCTGACTCAGGGAAGACTCTCGGTCATGAAATACTCTTAAGGAATACAATTGAACTGCTTTTACATGGATACGGCTCCTTAAACCAGGGTGCCGGACACAGACTGTATCAGACGGCCTCTTTCACGGACATCGAAGAACAAGCAGTAATTGGGATTTCTGTTGTGTGTCTTCTCACGATCACGCCTGCTGTTTTAGAGAAGCCCGCACTCTGGCACACCCACACGTCCTCATCGCTTCCAGTTTAGACCTTTCTTTTGTTTCCAGAACCCAGTTTCCAATGTACGAAACTGCGGCATTCCCCAGGAGCGCTCGTTTGCACTGCAGTCGGGTGTTGGTACCAGAGCTGCCGTCGCGAAAGCCTCCCATGGGCCAGGCCCCGCACGGGGCGCCGCACCCAGCAAATCCCGTGTCCATCCTCCCAGAAAGCCCCATGTCGGCGGAATGGTGTTCCTTTCTATAGATTTCTGAAGATTGAGGTTTTTGAAAGGTTATGTATTTTGCCAAGAATGAAAATCATAAAGGCAAGATCTGAACTCGGGGTTGGCTGCCGGCGAAGCCACTTCCCTGAGTGAGATTAGAATGAAAGGACGTTGCTATTCTTCTAATGCCAAGTAGCTCGAGAGTGGCCAGGTAGGTGATGACACCCAATGGACGGGCCAGGGAGGTTCTGGCGGCGCGGGGCCAGCCTGTGAGAAGGTTTTTCATTGAAAACTTGCAAGCCATTCTGTACATCCACGTGGGCCTGAAATCCACCCAGCATGCATCAGTGTAGCCCTGGGAGCTGGTAGCCCGCAGCCCTCCCGATTGGTTAGACCCCAGCCCAGGTAAATAGTTTGAAGGTGGCCCTGAAGGAATTTCTGAGAACAGTATGGCTACCTGCTGGGCTCTCCCTCCCCAGGGTCCTTCTTGCAGGGATGTGTTCTTGGTGTGACGCCCCCTTTGCTCCCTGAACAGCGAGCTTCAGTACGGGAAGTTCAAGGTCACTGCCGAGGCACAGAGTGCCCGTTGGGAGCCCTTAGATCCTGCCCTGGGCACAGCCACTCACCAGGCTCCCCCTGCCTGTTTGAGGCCTCCACCCGCCTCGTTCCAAGGAAAAACAACACTTCGGCTCTTCTAAGGAGCCAGCATTGAATTCCCCGGGACCTATCACAATGCCAGTGCCCGTTAGCAGCTTCATTGCTTCACAGGACAACTCCTAGATCTCCACTGCTTTTGTGTCGGTGGTTAATGAAAGCCAGGGCCAGGGTTTTATCAGCGCTCCGCCCAACTGAGCGAGGAAGGGGGAGGGTGTTGATGGCTTCACTGGGTGTTGCTAGGCGCACTCAGGGTCCACGGCTTATCTCCACCAAGTCACTGTGCAAGGGAAGAAAACCCTAAGACATTTTAGTGTCCCTGTGCCCTAAGGAGTGTTTCAGTGACCTGGACAAACAATCGTGCTCCCTTGAGTTTGCTTCCTTCCACTTAACCGGGGACTCACCTCACCTGCCAGCGCCTGCTCTGGTCCTCTAAGGCAACACGGGGGCTAAGGTCACGGTCTCTCACTTTTTGCCCCAGCCAGCTACATTTTTTAAGTGATGCCAGCAGCATTATAATCTGCCTTGGCGCTCCATGGCACTCTTTTACCCCTGGGATTAATTTCGTAAACGAGCCAGTCGGAACAGGGGTCTCTGTGGACCCTCACAGACACGGTGCACGTGTGACTTGGGAGGGCACATACCTGCCCCGCCTGGCATTTATTCTCTGGGATCCGAGAAGGATGAGACAAGTAATGGCAATATGAACTATAAATAGAGATGGCCAAAGTCAAAAAGTGTTTTTCTTTTTACCAAAGACAGGTGAAATGGAATCAAAAGTAACTCACACGTGTGGCCAACTGTAGACACACACTGCCCTTCCCTGGGCGGGTAGGTAGCCCTGGCCCCCAGATCATGCAATTTCTGGTGCTCTGTCCCCGAGATGGAGGCGGAGACAGAGCCCAGTTCTCCACCAAGGTGAACTTGGCATCCTCAGGGCCATCCCCAGCTGAAGGTGTCCTCTCCTTCCTATCAAAAGTCATTTCCCTCTTTCCCGCCTGGGGGCTCTTACACCCCATTGTCTCTGCTGGAACTCTCCCTCCCCAGACTCTGCCGTGACCGTCCCCACTGCCCGCTCCTTGGCGCCGATGTCACTTCCTCGGACAGGCTTCGCCCTCGCTGTCACCTCAGTCCCGTTCCTGCCTGAGGTCCCCTGGTCCTTTCTGTGCCCGAAGCCCATGTCATCTGTTTCGAGCCTCCAGAGTGGGGTGGAGTGGTTTGTTCAAGGTGGTTTTGCAACACCTGGCAGAAAGGAGGCGCTCATGAGTACTGACTGAGTGCAGGAGCGACCGAATGTGACTGACGACACAGGCGCTGCCTTGGAGGCTGGCTGGCTGTCCACTGCCGCGGTCCAGGAAACTCGGTGAGGAGACGGGAGGAGAGAGTTGGTCTAGGAACCTGCCAGAGTTGCCCTGTCAGCATGGTTTGCAGGCAGAGTCAAGCGCCCAGAATCGCAATGTGACACAGATGAGAAAAAGTGAACAGAGTAAAAGGAGGAGGCAGGAAGGAAAGAATGGAGAAAGCAAACCCAGGGGGGTTAAGTGCCAGGCAAGAAAGATGGAAAATTGGTGTGTGAGGGAGATTCCCGAGAGGAAGAGAACAAGTTAGTGTGGTGTGGAGGGTGAGCAAGGAAACGAGACATTTTCTCACCAAGCCCTTATTGTGTGCCCGTGTTCTTTCTTGATCATAAGAATAAGCTTTCACCATTTTTCTACTACATTTCTCCTCTGGTCCTAGTAAGTCTAGTTATGGTCTCAGAGCCTCGGAGATTGCATAGGGAGGCGTGAGAGATGTTTGGTTTCTTTGTTTTTTGCCGTGTTCTCCCCACAGCCCAAGTTCTCCAGCAGTTCCAGAAACACCTCCTTCTACTGAGTGAACTGAGGCAAACCCACCCTGGCTCAGAGCAGTCAACTTTCTGCAGTAACCCTGATTCCGCTGTGCTCCCTGCCCCCACCCCCACCCCTCACCCCACTCTGTCCCTCTGCCTTCCTGCTCGCTCGCACGCCGCTCAGTTTAGCTCTTGTTGGCCGTGTGTCTGTTTATGCCGTTTGTCACGCAAGTGTCTGTGTGTGAATCTGGCGTTTGCCCAGGTTTGCTCTGAGATCCGGGCCCTTGTGTTTAATTGCCTGACTGTCTCCCCGGGGAGCTGGTGCTCAGTGTACCAGCATTCCTGGGTAGACGTTGTCACTCTGCAGCCACGAGAGAGTTCCTTTATCCCGGTCACTAGTGAGGCCTCCTATGGGGTAGCCGTGGCCCTGAACCGGCCGCAGCAGTGAGCAGGGGAGGAGGAAGTGGGGACAGAGGTGGTGGCCTGCACTAGGTGGCCTGCAGGAAGCGATCATGGAGGGGTGGGAAGCAGCTTTTCCGAAGTCCCCACCGCTCTTCGTCACCCATATAGCCTGCCGTCTTTGAAGAGTCCTCACCAAGCCCTGAACGCCCCCCACTGCCTCCGGTCATGGGCTCCTTCAGACAGAGCGGGATGTGGCCGGCACGCCTGGGTCTGAAGGCCAGGAGAGCTGTGCTCTTACTGCCTTGCTGTGAGATCTTCTGGAGAAAGGCACTTAATCTCTCCGGACCTCAGTGTTCTTATCTGTAAAATGGGTACAGTGATGCCCGCTGTAGGTAATGTTTTCTACTTCTCAGGGTTATTTTTGGGGAAATGCATGTGAATGGAGGTTACAGCCCCTCTTCCCTCTCCAAGATGAAGGAGAGTTGGCCCAGGAGCGATCACGGAAGGGTGGTGTGATTCCCCGGGCGGCGGCAGCTGGTCTGCGGCTCTCTCTGTGTGACTCACGCCCCGAGGCTCTCGGGACTTGGAGACATCAGAATGTCACAACTCAGAAACAAAGGTCCAGGAGCCAAAGCTCTGCGGACGGAAGTGGAAGGATACGAGGGGCCCCAGGAGTGTGGTCAGGAAGACTCACGAGCATGGGTGTTGGTCGGTTGGTGAGTTTTAAGGCTGTGGGTTGAAGAGATGTCCGAGAATTCAGATGGTGAGGCACAAAACAGCTTCACAGCTGTCACTCCTCAGGCACATCCTGGATCAGGCCGGAGGGAAAGGGAAACGAGGAAAGCCCCACGGAGTTAGCGCTGTGCCTCCGGTGGTTGTGTGTGTGCATGTGTGTGTGTGTGTGTGTGCTTGTGTGTTCTTAACCTCCTCACTGTTAACCACTCCCTTACGCGAGGGTCGTCAGATTTCTCCCTGGAGGGCAAGGTAGCCGCTAGGTGGGATTTTCAGGCCGCCTCAGCGTGGAAGCAGCTGCAGACAATGCGTGCACCTGTGTCCCCGTGACACTGTATCGGTGGACACTGAAATGTGAATTTCATGTAGTTTTCATGTGTCACAAGAGATTATCCGTTCCTGAAGCTTTTTCAACCATTTAAGAGTGCAAAGACCATGTTGAACTCCTGTATTGTTAAACATAACTAGAGAAGACAGGTGAGGTGACAGAAACCAAGGTGACTCAATGAGGGAGCAATCTCCGTTCTCAGAGGTCAGCAAACTGGGAGATGCGGCCAAAGGCAGGAAGCTTTCATAGGCTAAAGAATAAGGAACGAGAAAGAGAGAGGGAAGTGGGAAGTCAATCAGGAAGGAGGAAATCACTATAGGGCTCAGAGCTGGCGTTGGCGGATTGGCAGGTGGAACAGCCTGCGTTTCCGGTCAAGCAGAGCGTGTACAGGCACCCCGAGTGTCCATTCGCTGAGCTGGCACCAGGCGGGAGCAGCTGCATGTTGGGCCGTGACATTTCAGCAGTACAAAAGCAGGTGGCTGTCCAGGTGTGGCCTCTGGGACACAGTTGGCTGACCTCTGCAGTTCCTCCGGGAAATCTGGGAAATCCTCTCACGGGGAGCAATTTTGTCCAACTTGGAACCAATCAGTGAGTGTGTGTGAATGAAATTGTCACCTTGATAGATATCCCTGCAAGTCACTTTTCACACGAACGTTCTGAAATAAGTGAGAGACGTGGAGAGCCTGCGACCCAGCTGTGTTCAGAGGGGCTGGGGCTGCCCCTGACGCAGCGAGCGAGCGAGCAGCTGGGGGAGGGCTGGCTTTGCTTGGCCTCGCTCCCGGAGCTGGGAGTAAAGAGGCCGACAAATCGGTGAGCTCACCGGTTTGTAAACCTCGGGAATGGAAGACGCACGAGGAAACAGGAGAGAGAACAAATCATTCGTTTCACCCCAAGCCCAGGCAATGTGCATGCTAAGGGTGCTGTCCGCACGTAGACGTAACTCCGGGTGTGATTCTGCACTCAGGCGCCTGCCCTCCGCTCGCGCGCATGCTCTCTGGACATGCTGCGGCCCCCGAGTGTAAATCCGAGCAGCAGTCCCTGGCACGACCCGACTGGGGCTGAGGGAAAGGATTCACTTAGCTGTGTAAATCCGGCTCCCTGCTAATGGCTCTTCCGAGGCCTCTGTGCATCCCTCGTCACCATACATTTACTTGTTATCCGTACACCGATATTTCACCCGCTCCAGCTAGTTGGGGAAGAAAGGCTAAAGCAAGTGATACATAAGCAAATAAAATGTTCCGAAGAAAGGCACTCCCGGTCCCCGGTTTCAGCTGCAGCATCTGCGCCGTCAGCCAGCCACATGGGAGTGAGCAACCCCGTGCTATTCACTCCTCTCCGTCCCGACGGGTTTTTAAACATTAATGTGTGGAACTGAGCCACACCCAAATAGTAACAGTTTTCCCTTTGCTGCCTTCCATTTCCCCGTTATCCATGTTGTTCTCTTTCCTTCAGACTCCTCATTTCATGGTTAACCCTCACCGTTCTTTCCGTTAAAGCCCTTGTGACGTTTGCACCACTCCCCATTTGGACAGGTTCTGAGCATTTCAGTCCCTGAGTCAGGTTCTTTGATGAGCACCAGTCGGGCCCCAGCCTCGGTTTAGCCCAGAGAAGGAGTTACGTGAAGTCAGCCCGACACAGTGACCCACGGATGGACGGGAGGGACAGTGCCGCTGGCCGAGTCCATTGGGTCTCATCTGATTGTGCAGCCGAGTGTGGAACACACACACACACACACACACACACGTGCAAGTCAGACACAACCGTGGAAGAAAGGATGACTCATCCGATGATGTCAGGGGTCACCGGACGCCCAGCAGGAGACGGGGGCACGTGCAGTTGGGTCGTTCGAAGTGAATCCAGGGCAGGGACTCTGCACATGTCCAGACAGACGAAAGGAAATCAAGAGGAAGCAATTGCCAACTTCTGGAGACAGACAGGGAGCGCCACCCGGCCAGAGCCGTGACCTTCAGACACGTGTCCTGCGACGACCTCGCAGGAGGGAAGCTGGAGAACAAAGAGTCTGACTCACTTTCCTCCCTCCTCCCACTCTCCCGCTGAAGACTCCTCCCTCATGGGCAGAGCCTGGCTGGGAGCCCCCGGACCAGCCTCCTGCGGCACCCAGACAGAGCGCAGAGGGGCAGAGGCGAATCTGGGGAGCATAGGGAAGGAGTCACCCCAAGAAGTAATAGTATCATCTCATATGATGAGAGAATGGTGCCTTTTATGGAGTCCAGAAGTGTGTATTGGTCTCTCACTCATTGATTTAGAACCTAGACATCACCACATTCCTCTCTGTCTGTTTAGCACAGCGTGCTGAACGTAGGAGATCACGAGACCCCCACACCGAAATTTTGGCTGATCGAGGGTCTGTACACGCGCAGAGCACAGAGGACCACCTCAGTCAGCACCTGAGGAGCGGAGGCCCCAGGGGACGAAAAGCCTCCCCGAGGTCCCTCTGTGGCAGGTCCCGGCCTGGTGGTGACCCCCTGATGAGGGGGATCCCCGTCCTCTAAAGAATCAGTTCCCCGAGTCACTTTGCAGTGTGCCCACTCATTCTCTCCAGCGACTCCTGAGTGCCCACCGTGGGGCGGGCGCTGTTTCCGAGGCTGAGAACTCGGCCCCGAACAAAACAGGGAAAAGGAAGACTCCTGACCTTGCAGAGCTTACGCTCTAGCCCGGCAGACAGAGAGAGGACAAGTACATGGAAGGAATGTGGGCGGCATGTCAGACAGCGACGAAGGCTACGGAGAAGAACAAGAACAAATCGGGGAAGTGACAGGCAGTCGGAGAAAACCCCCTGAGCAGGTGACGTTCGAGCCAGAAGAACAGGGTGAACTCTGGACATACACACCTGGATCGCTTGTCTGTCTGTCTGTCTGCCCATCCACTCATCTGTCTACCCTCCCACCCACCTGTGGGAAGTGCAGTCTACCAGACAGCGAGGTTCTGATGATGCAGGAGCTTCCTGGGGTGGTCCGCGTTCGGGGAGGGGAGGGAGAGCCGTGTGGCCAGACTGGGAGGTGGGGGCGGGGAGGGGAGCATGTGGAAGGACAGGAGGTCCCAGTTGGTGGAGGCTGGTTGGGACCTGGGAGGCCGCTGGGCTTGGTGTTTGCTCAGAGAGAGACGGGAAGACTGGAAGGGGGGTGGGGGGAGGGGGGTGCTTGACCGGAGGAGTGAAAAGAACTTGTTTAGGTTTGGCAACGTCACTCTCACTGGTGTGTGAAGGAAGGACTCTAGGGGGGCGGGGGTAGGGGGCAGGGGGCAGGGGGACCGGTGAAGGGAAAACCGTGGTAATGATCCCAGAGCAGAAACTGTGCTTTGGTCGTCTCTAACTGGATAAAAGGAACCCATGCTTCTTATTAGGAAAAAATTCAAACAGCGTAAAAGGCGCGTGAAATAAAGGTGCTGAGATTGTCTCTAACCTCAGCATCCAGACATGGCCGCTATCACCATTTGGTGAATGATCTTCCACAATTTTTTATTCCAATAATGAGATCCTAGTACCTATACACTTTCTGGGGTGAAACAAAACGCCATACACATGCTTGAGTGGAAGTAGCTGGAGATCTACCTCGTTACTTCGATGACCACAGTGTATTCCACTTGGCAGCCCTACCGCATTCCTTGAACAGATCCTTCATCGATGGGCATTCAGGGTGTTTCACTACTGTGTTCAAAGCAGGGCCACTGGGCAGCGTCCCTATCTTTCGGCGCGTCCAAGTTCACATTTCCCCTTTGGGTGCCTCCAGGGGGCGGAGTGGGGCAGGGCCGTGACCTCTCTCGCGTGCCCTGATGGGCAGACGCGTGTGCACAGCCACGGGCATTATGGATGGCATTTGAGACCCAAGCCTCTTACCTGCTGGTCCAACCACTAGTATTGTGACAGACACTGTCCATAGTCAAACACACTTCTGAGACAGTTTTGTTTTTCGGAAGAAAGAAGTCGTCTGCTGTATGGGTGAAACCACCCATTGTTTCAGCTCAGGTCTCACGCAAAGCTTTGGTGGCTCCGGCTTCTCACGCCCAGTGGCACGGAGAGCAGAGGTCTGGAGCACGATTAGCTGCCTTCTAGCTCCACCCCAGGCTCTCCCAGACTGGAAAATGTGAACGTAGGCTCGTCCTGGCCCCGTGGAATGTTCCTCCCATCGGTGGTCTTGATCCCACGGTCCTAAGGGATTCCAGAGCTCAGCAGATTCTGAGGATCAACAGCAGTAGGAAATGACCCACAGTGGGCAGGACCCGGTAGGCAGGCGCGTCCCCAGATCGCGGTAGTTCACAAGCCACCCAGCAGATGGCGAGAGGTCACAGACTTTCAGAGCATGGAGAGTCCTTGGGAATTAGTTTGCAGTCACTCGACAGGGTTGAGACCGGGCAGAACCAGCAGGTCCGCACCCTGCCTGCCTCGGCTCCCTGACCGCTTCTGCGGCTAACGAGTCCCGACCGAAACGGGAGAGAGGGGGCCGAGTTCTAGATTTTAGTGTTTAGTTTTAGATTTTAGATTTTAGTTTTTGCACTGGGAAGAAAAGTTCTCCAGGAGAAGCTGAAATCTCTTCAGTGACCCGAGGCCTTTATGGTATCTTACGTATGATCAGTGTTGCGCCTTAAGGACACAAACAACTGAATTACTTTACTGCCCACCGATTGGTTTGAAATCTTCAGTGTGAATACAACCGAGTCAAATATATAAGGAAATTGAATACAGTTTCATCTAAACTACATGTTAGCCCCGAGAGGCATAAAGTAAGGGTGCATGCAGTAGAGAAGTCCCCATAAAGACACGGCCATTAGTGTCACAAAGACCTGTTTTCGCCAAACCCTTTTCAAAGGGAACTGGACCAGTCCTGGCCTTCCAGGGGTTCAGGACCCAGTCCAGCGAACAGAGCGCCCGTAGAACTGCCTCGGGCCCTCGGGTAACGTCCTTTCGTCGTGAGGTGAAGAGATGCCCTAGCGACCTACCTCTTTAGAATCGCTGTCCTTCTGTGTCCCTTCACTTACGTCACAGACCCAGTGGCGAGGTGGCGGGAGGACTCAATGCACTGTCGCAGGGGCAGGGGGCGCACACTAGGCACCAGGCAGCCCGGGGTGGGCGGGGCCGGGGGCGGGGCTGACTTGCTGGATGACTGCGCTGGGCGGTGGGCTGGCCAATGAGTCGCAGTGACGTTGGGGGTGGCGGAGGAAAGCGGAGCGGGATTTCTCCCAAGGCAGGGGGATGAAGGTCAGCAGGGTCTGGTTGCACGTGGAACAGGGATCTCTGAGGGTGTGCATGGGGTCAAAGGCCAGAGGGGCACAGAGGCAGGAAGTGGACACCCCCCCTGCACCCCACGGTTTTGAACTTTATATTTCTCACAACTGCAGTGCCATGGCAAGCACCCTTTCGTGACTAGTTTTCTGACTTTCGCGGGGGGTGAACTGCAAAGTTCTGGTTCGTGGGGCGTCACTGCTGTGCGGTGGCCCCCATATGCGCACGCCGTCGTGTATTCACTCGTTATTTTGATACTGGTGGTTCCCACTGTTCCGATCCTTGCCACGATAAACGTGCGGCAGCCAACAATCTCGCGTGAGCTTCCTTGGGCACGCGCTCACGGGTAGAGCTGCGAGGTGGTCGGGCACGCCTGTCTTCAGCTCCATCACCTGTTAGAAAATCGGTCCCCTGCGTGTTTGCGGTGACCGCCGCTGCCCCTGGCAGTGCGTTCCAGTTCCTTCCTGCTGCGCCTTCTCACCGAAGTGGACGCCGCTGTTACCAGGCTTTTAAGGAAGGCCGTGCTGGGGGTCGCTACTGTTTGGAGCTGCATCTTCCCCTTCCTAGTGAGCTTGCACACGATTTCACACCTGTTAGTCTTCCTGTGAATTGACTGTTTATACGCTTTGCCTGTTTTTACCGCTATATAAGCATATATAGATAAACATTAATAAACATTCATTTATAGATGTATTACTTACTTACATTTAAGTACTAATCCTTCATAACATGTGCATCAAACATCTGCTACTTTGTGACTTATCCTCTACTTCACTTATTATATCAATTATTGAAAAGAAGTATTTGATTCATGTAATTATATTTCAGTTTTTACTTATGATTATGTTTTCTAGGTTTTTAAAACTACTACCCTTTCCTAAACTAATTAAACAAAACACTCTTTTATTCTACAAGTTTAACATTTTTGGTTTTCATATTTAGGGGTTGAATCTACCTGGGATTTGCTTTTAGGTGCGGAGAAGAAGAAGCCTAATTTAGTATTTATTTTCATACAGAAAACCAGTCCCCCAGCACCACTCACTGAATCCTTCATCCTTTCTCCCTGATCAGTGATGGCATCTTCTGGTGCATCACACCTTATGTTGTGGTCTGCTCCTGGGTCCTATAATCTATTGCTTTACCCTTTCTCAGGGCCACACTGTCTTAATTTCTCAGCTTTATAAAGTCGTGGTACCTCATAGGTAATTCTCCACCTTGTTCTTCAAAATCACCCTGTCTGTCCTTGGCCTTTTGCTCTTCAACATATACTATAGAATCAGTTTTTTAATTCCATGAAAAAACCTGTTGGGATTTCAAAAATTGTAATTATAACATCTTGATACATCAGAGAAACTCACTAGGTATATATAGAAAAGCTGTGTTACCTTTATAAAAACAAACATACAGACAGTTATTGTGTAAAACAAAAGCCATCCTTAGCTAATTAATAGAAATTTGGATTTTGCATATTAGCGTCTCCTACAGTAGAATACCCTTGAACTTGTTTTGCATGCAGTCAGTGGCTAGACTATCCTGGTTTTAAATAAATGCCTTCTTTTTAATGTTCTCTTTTCCTAATTAACAAAGTGCCAAGTAGACAGAGATAAGTTATGTGCTTTAATGACAACAGCCCCAGGCTACCGGGAGAATTCTCACCACCGGCTGGGACTGTGCATTCTGTCTTCATTTAGAAATAGCTTCAGCAAGAACTTCACGTGAGCCCTGGCTCTGAGATCTGAGGTGCTGGCTGGTGGGATGCCACAGCAGGGAGCTTTGTTCTAGGTCCCTTCTAGTCCTGCTGCGTCTGGTCCTCTTTGTGTGCATTCCCTTCCTATCAGAAATGGGAAATGACTGTTAGCCTGGGTTGCCAGGGGAGACGGGAAGTTTGAGATGCTGCAGAGTACTTGAGTACAGCATCGGGAGCCCAGAATTCCAGACCAGCTCTGCCATGAGTGAGCTGCCTCTCTGGGCGAGTCCCATGGGTTCGCTGGGCATCAGTTTACCCCTCTGTAAAATGGACTTGCTGTGCTAGCTGATTGCTAACATCTTTCTACAAAAGTCAAAATATCTTTGACTCTGAGTCTTTGTAATTTCATATTCCTTTGCCCACTCTTATCTCATGCCCTTTCTGTTCCCAAACTAGGGAACATCTGGCGTCAAGGAGATACGTTGTATACAGTGTCAGCACAGAGCGATTTATATAAAGACCAAAGAATTTTATCCAGCGGGTAGTATACACCTTATTTTCCTTGTCCAGATGAGCAGAGAATCTGGAGTCATTTCCATTCTCATTGTGGCAGCACTTCGTACCTGCAGCAACTGGCACGGCATGACCCTTTTCTTGAAGGAGTTTCCTTCAAGACTGACTTCTGGGTGTGGGGGAGTTAAGGGGCAGGAAGTCACTTCTCCTCTGTGGCCTCAGTTCACACATTTATGGATTGAGAAGTTTAGACCGTCTGGTGTCTGAAGTCTCTTTCAACTTGAAACTTCTAGTCTGAGCTGGGGAGAGGGACAGGAAGGGGGCAGTTTGGGGGGAATGTCTGTGGACTTGGGGGCAGAGTCTGACCCCGTAAGGATCCTTCCCACGGCACGGCCCACTGGGCCAGGACAGGGCCAGTGCCCCTGGAGAACGGTAGCACGGCAGGAGTGTCTTGGTGAGCACACAAAGTGTTAGTGAAACGGAGGGTGGGAAGGAAGATCAGGAGTCTAAAACACGGTTTCTGCCCCTGGGGGATTCACAGTCGGGCTGGGAAACAAGAGCGGCCTTCCAAGCCCAGGAGTTCGGAAGGCGTAAAGACTTTCTTACACGTCTGTTGGTTCCGTCAGGCTCTGGGAGCTGGTTCGGAGATCACGAAGGGGCACATACCCGAGTGTGGACAGCCCCGTGCAGGAGGAGAGATGCGGGAACGTCTGACAGGCCTTGGCCACACCATCTTTCGTGGAACCTCCATTTTTTCTCCAAAAGAGTTTTCTCCTTAAACTATCACTCGATTTGGGTTTTTTTTTACGAGGCACTCTGCACAGGATGCGTGCAGCTGGGAGGACGGGTGGGCTCTGCAGACGGGTGTGGGGGGGGGATCAGGATGGCAATGTGGCGAAGGGCATTAAGGCAAGTCTTGGGGTAAGAAAACACAAGATGTATTCCAGAGCCAACTGGTAGACCAGTTTGTCTGTCGAGACTTTGGAAGAGGAAGGAGAGCTGAAGGCACCTTTAGGAGTCAGATTATCAATGGCGTGATTTAATCACAGAGAGTCCAAGGATGAATTCTAGCTCTGCTGTCCACGACCTGTGTGCCTCCTGTCACATTCTTTAATGTCTCTGAGTTCACATCTCCACGTGGGAAAGTGGGAGTGAGAATAGCAGTTTCACAGGATTTTGTGCGAATTAACAGAAACAGTGTCTGGCAAGCTCCTGGCCCAGTACAAACGATCGATAAATGTGAGTTTTCTGAATCCCAGGCTGCTGGATCTACACAGTGGCCACTTCCCTCAGGGGGGAGCAGCAACCGGACAGACCTGGCCTGGAGTCAGGCTCAGCCGGTGACGGAGTCTTGGTCTTAGGTCACTTTACCTCCATGAGCTTCAGTGGACTTACCTACCAAGTGAGATGAACCACAGTTAACCTTGCAGGATCAGTGTCAAGTTTAGAAATGTGTTGTGTTAAACACACAACATTACCTGTTCACAGGGGGCTTCAGTAAGTGGTGGTGAGGGAAGAAAGGAAAAGAAAAGGAGGAGTTGGTATCATTGAGATCCTTGAATTCTTGACCAAGGAGCTTGGGATTCATCCTGTGGGTAGTGACAGGGATGGTGGTGGGGGGGGGGTCTTTGAAAGTTCTTTCTAAGATAGGGTATCATAAGATGAAGTGAAAAATCTCAGCATAGTTGAGAATAGAACAAGAATGATGAAAATGTGTGCGGGACAAGAAAAGACACCCTGGGGAAAGAGAGAGAACAAGCTACTGAAGGTAAAACCCAGCTTTCTTCATGCATGTGCAATACAGTTCTTTTATTACCAGATGGGTTCTTCTGCAGTCCAACAGTTCTGGATGTAGGAGAGAGGCAGACATGGAAATGGATAGCGAGAAAGGGACAGAGAAGAGAAGGAGACCCAGACAAAGAGAGAGGCCTGGAGAGAGGCAGAAAGATACGCAGATACGAGACAAGGGGGAAAGAGACCCAGGGCGTCCCGACCCTCTGTGTGAAGACATCGGGCCCCCATGGGCTGGGTGGATGCAGGTGGCTTAAGAGCACTTGCATCCTGGTGTAAGTCTGGCATCCGCAGGCTCGGTTGGATGTCAGCTGACATGTGGGCTTTTAAAAGCGAAACTGTGGGAAGTTGGTGTGGAGGCCGTGTGTTATCCCACCTCCACCAGGATGCGTCCGGCTGCCTGCCTGCGAACAGCTCCTTCCTGCTGTCTCCGGATCACCTGCCCCCCCGCCCCCTGCTAGCCCCACAGGTCTCCCTCTGCTCAGCAGCTGTCTGCTGAGAACACTGCCCACAGTCCCTTTCTGTCCTTTCTTTCACCCTTGTTTGCAAGCTGCTTAGAAGAGAGTGAGTCTGCTTTCATGAGAAAGATACTGGGCTTAGCTTATTCTGAAAGCAGAATGTCTTTAAGTTCAGTTTGTTTTCAATGTTTCTCTCCCTCTCTCCCTCCTTCCCACACCGAGTCATGCAAACCCTTCATGTCTAATAACCAGTGAGCATCCAGAGCCTATAAAGTCGGTTCTGTTGCCCGTTGCTGCTGCCCTGGAGACCAGTGCTCGTGTACCTACCTGTTCGGAGCAGGCGGCGGCTTCCCGCTTGCCCAAGCCTGCTGGAGGAAAGGGGCGCCGGGGAGGGGGACTCCGGCAGACTCCCACACCCCAGGGAGTGCGTGCTTCCCATGTCCAGCCCAGTCAGGACCGCTGCAGATTAGTAGGTTTAATAGTTGGCAGCTGAAGGAAAGTGCGAACCTGACTGTCCCTAAAGGACAATGCTCTGTACTGTCTCCTAAGAGTTCTCAGCCCACCCTCCAGTGCTGACGAACCCCACTGTCCTGCTACAGCGAATGGAAATGGTGGGGCCCCAAGACACCACATGGGACCCCCTTTCCCCGGGGGTGGGAGTGTTTGCTTCAGTAAAATGTCTCCTTTTTATTTTATTTTAAAGAACTTTTAAGGAAAAAAATAACAAATATTAGGTTGACCAAAAAGTCTTACTTTTTTTTTGGTAAAATAAAAGACACATTTTTCATTTTCACCAATAAGTTTATTGATTTGGAGATTTTGAGTGTGTTGGTTGTCTCCCGCTACTAGCTTCTAGTGGGTAGAGGCCAGGGGTGCTGCTAAACACCTTCCAATGCCTAAGACAACCCTACAGAAAAGAATTATTTGGCCAAAATACAAAATGTCAGTAGTACCAAGAAACTTTGCAAACCATGTTTGACACATTCAGTCAGTCACAGCACCTTCTCCACACACTGCACACTACAAAAAAAATCTTGTTTTGCGTGTCAGTTGTGTTTTTCCCTTTCTTGAAATAATAAAGCATAATGTGCAGAAAGTGTTGCTTATTTCCTTCCATCTTCAGTATTAAAATGGCTACACAAAAAGTCACCTTTTTTTTAAAGAATTTTATTTATTTTCAGAGAGGGATGGGGGGGGGGGAGAGAGAGAGAGAGAGAAACATCAATGTGCAGTTGCTGGGGGTCATGGCCTGCAACCCAGGCATGTACCCTGACTGGGAATCGAACCTGCGACACTTTGGTTCGCAGCCCACGCTCAATCCACTGAGCTACGCCAGCCAGGGCCAAATCACCTGTTTTGATAAGTTTGTTTTAAGTGCACGCTGCTGTGACTGCTGTCACAGTACAATCTAACAAAATCATTGTGAAGGAGTTAAAGACAACTAAGCACACCTAGAGCCACCGTACAGAAAAAACGTGTAATGAACTTTTTGGCCGGCCCATTAACGTGACCCCTCACATGCTCCCAGCACCCACCTTAACAAGTAGAATGTTACAGAAACCCTGGAAGGCCCTGTGGCACCTCGTGCACAACCCCCTCCTCTCCCACAGGTATTTTAGTCACTGACTGACTTTTCTTAGTCATTTCAACTACATATGCACATACCCTTAAATAGTATATTAAGTTTCGCTTGCTGTTGACTTTTTAAATAAATGGCATCCAACTGGGTGTGTTTATTAGCAACTTGCATTTGGGCACGAAGTGATGTGAGGTTAGGGGTGTGCTGACGCGTTGCTGAATGCTCATTCATTCAGTTCCCTGGCACGTAGCATTCCATCCCATAGACACACCCCAATTCCTTTCTCCATTCTCTGTTGGTAGGTGTTTGGGTGTTACTTGCTATTCTAAATAGCAACGTTGAGATCTTTTTTACTGTCACAAATGCTAGTGCTATGAACACGTTCTGCGATCTCCTGGAACGTGTTTTTCTAGATGTTGTAATTTAGGGTGAGATTGCTGGATCCGAAGGCAAGAACAGTTTCTACTTTATAAATATTCCCAAGTGTCTTGCAGAGTGGTTGCACACCCCTAACATCCGTGTGCACGCGTCCCCATCGACCCCACCCTTGGTGGTATTTTTCGTTGCTGACATTTTTGCTAATCTTGTCGGTATCAAAGGGCAGCCCTTCCCGGGTTCAGCCGGCATCTTCTTGATTCTGTCTGGGACGAACCGTTTTTCCTACTTCCTGGTCGTTGGTGCTTCCTCTCCTGTGTTGAATTCTGTGTGTGGCCACCCGCCCCAGGCCACAGGGCGCAGGGCCTGTGACCGGGTCCGGAGAGACGGAGACCGGAGGGTGTGTTCACGGCCGTGTGTTTGCGTCTCTTCCCCGCACAGGCCCCGAGGAGGCTGGAAGCGGCCACTACGGACCCCGTTACATAACCGGCTCAGGCGTCGGCGAGGACGATGATGAGGATGGCGGTGGCGAAGATGACCTCGACTTGGACATCTTCTTTGAGGAGGTAGCAGACATCCCTGCTCTTAAACCCCAGAGCGCTTTGGTTTTCTTGCTGAACAAGGCAATTTGGCCAACGGACTGGGAGCATTCCACTTAAAACTGACTTAAATCGGCTCATTTGCTTTTAACACATGTATTTCCTCTGACTGTTAGGCTCTGGCTGGTCGTAAATTAGTGGTAACTAAGTGCCAACCAACCGTGCTGGTGTTCTGTGGCCAGTCCCGCCTGCTCCCGTCCTAGTCCGGGAAAACAGGTTGCAATTTCCCACCCAGCACGGTTTTACAAAGTCAGGTATGATAAGGAAAGGAGCAATTCCTTGAAAATTCCATCTTTGTGCTATTGTAATAATCAATCATATAATATCAGGTCTTCTGAGTAACACAAGGTACTCAAGGTACTCAAATCCCCAAGGTCTTTATCCATAAACAAGGGTCAGTACTACCCGCCCCATCCACACCCGGGTGGTAGGATGCACCGAAAGCGAGCGTGTGTGCAAGCGTCAGGCGTCCCCCGTAGGAGGGCAGTCTAATACTGGTGCTCTGTGTTCCTGTCTTTCTGGCTTTAGGTCAAACCACTTCCCGCCATCCAAGGGGGGAATGAGAAATTATTGGTGGAACCCAGGATGGCACCAAGATCAGACCCAAAGACCGTTTCTGAGCTTGTGCCCCCTACCCCAGCGTCCCTCCCCACGATGGCGGCGGCTCCCCAGCCCACCCCAGCGAGGAGCGAGGACTCGAACGGCGGGCCCACGATGCCGAGGCTCTTCGACAGGTCTTGCGACGAAACCCTCTGCCCTATCGACAGCTTCTGTGCCAATGACTACACCTGGGGGCGCTCCCGGTGCCACTGCAACCTGGGCAAAGGCGGCGAGAGCTGCTCAGAAGGTGGGTTCTCGGTGTGGGGCAGACCGCGGTGCTGGGCGGGAGCTGGCAGGGCACTTCTGCTGCCCACCCGTGGCCCTGAGATAAACCCCTTCTCCATGTGAACGTCATCGAATGAGCTGGGCAGGGCGACCCTGAGGCTGCTCCCGCTGTTTCTAGGAGAGCACCCCCGTTTCCAGGTGTGCCGCGAGTGCGTGCTTTTGGTGCACTTAAGAAGTTGTCTCAACGGCACCCCGGCAGGTGGACTTTCCCGGAATCACGTCTCTGCTGGAAGAACTGCAACCGAGACATGTGCACGGGAGCTGGGAAAGGCCACGACGGAGCCCACTGAGATCACACGGGGCGGCGGGGTGGGGGCACGGCTGGAAATCGGGGGTCAGGGACCCTGCAGCCAGAGTCCACTTCTCTGTTGGGTAGCACGTGACAGTCTATCTCCAAAGGTCCAGGTTCCCCCTGAGAGCACCAGGAGCCCGGCGTCCCCAGGAATGAGAAGTGCAGGGGTGAGAAGCAGAGGGAAGGAGACAGGAAGCCGGGGTTCACAGACCAGAGCTTTTCGCCGGACGACCCCCAAGCAGTGGTGTAGGTTGGTTTTTGCGTTTGAAGAAGAGGGGAAACAGCCCGCTTTGTGCTGTCGTCGTCTCTTCCAGATATCGCCATACAGTACCCTCAGTTCTTTGGCTACTCGTACGTAACCTTTGAGCCTTTGAAGAACTCCCATCGGGCATTTCACATCACTCTTGAATTTCGGGTAAGAAGCTCTGTTTGATGAGTGCCCACTGGGTATCCTGTCACAACAGGGAGGGGGGAGAGGACGCAGGGAGGTAACTATCATGCAGAGCCCGTCCTGAAACCTGTTCACAGGTAGCAAGGACGACGGGCCCATTCACACGGTCAAGGGCGCCAATGTGGGGTGGGCAGGCGGGCTCTGTGTGGTGTTGGACAGCGGCAGTGGCTGGCCTGAAGCATCCCAGAGAGGACGTTTGGGTCCCGGCCACGTTGCTGATAAAAGGGACTCCTCCCTGGCCAGGATGTGAGAAGGCGCAATGCATTCTCATTCCCAAACCCCCGTTCAAGGCGCCCAGACGGCGGCTGTCATTGCTGTGGCTGTAACCCAACAAATCCAAACCAAGATGCGTGGCCCTGGCACAGAGCGAGGCCCAGGCAGTGCCCTGTGCTCTGGCCCCCTGCAGCTCCGAGCTCAGTCAGTGGCTCCAGCTTACTTACGTGACTCTGTTGGGTCCCTCAGACGACGTGAAAATGTCTGGAGATCTGGAAACAGGTTCCCTTGGAGGTCATGGTCATGATGGTGATTATCCACAAGACAATCTGTCGCAGCCCGGAATAGCCCACATGGACGAAAACCAAACCAGGGTATCGGGGGGCTGTTGTTACCGCCCTGTTCTCCTGATAGAAGGAAAGACGCACATTTGTGTGCTTCTCAGAGGGAAGGAAGTCAGAAAAACAAAAAAGGGAAACTGTAGGATGCTCTCTGGTGAGAACAGAACTGACGAGCCAGGAGCAGCCCTCTGTCGCCCTGGTCTCGGGGCCCTGGTTTTCCCGAGGCTGTGCTGGGGGACCCACAGCACCAGGGGGAGAGCAGGTGAAACGAGGTGCCTTCCTCCGTCACCTCCCCGCCGTCCCTCCCAGCTTGCACCACGCTCTGTGGGCGGTGTGTGGGGAACGAACTTCGAGCACATGCCTGGGGGCTCGTTCACTGGAGCCCACGTGCCTGCCCCTCTGCAGATAGGGCCACAGAGGGGACCGCTCACGTTCCACCCTCAGGAGTGTGTCCCGCTGTGGCTTTACGGACCAGGACGTGCCCAGCGTCCCCGTGGCTTCTGTTTGTCCCCCAGGCGGAGGCGGAGGATGGCTTGCTGCTCTACTGTGGGGAGAACGAACACGAGAGGGGAGACTTCATGTCCCTGGCCATCATCCGGCGCTCCCTCCAGTTCAGGTGACTCCTGCCGAAAGCCCACAGGTTTCTTCCTGCCACCCTCGGTGACATTCACCGGGTTTTGCTGTGTGTAGTGCGCACCCACGTGTTGTGTGCATTATCCGTGGGATTAGTGTCACCATTACTATACCCCTGTTATGTATCCATTATACCTATGTATAGGTATGCACATCCTTGTTTTTCCCTAAAAGAATTTGGGTGAAATAGTGCACATTATGTGTGGCAAAACATGGTACGTTTTTATAGTGTGACTAGAATAACTGCAGCGTGGGGTTCCTGTACATGAAGAGTGGCGTGTGTGAGGTGCATGGACCAGTTTACCAAACCCTGGAGTTTCAGGGCTGCCAGGGGACCTTTGCCACGTTTGGAGCCTGGTGACCGGGTTCATTCATTCCTTCCTTCGCCGGCAAGTGTCTCTGGAGCACCCGCGGTGCCCCGGGCACGGCTGTAGGCTCTGCAGTGCAGTCGTGGGCAGCGGGGGGAAGGCCCCTTCTCTCCGGGAGCCCTGTGGATGTGATGGGACGGATGAAGGCCACCTTCTGAGGGGGCGGATCAAAGACCCTTTCTTTCCTTTCCCTCCTCCGCAGGTTTAACTGTGGAACCGGGGTCGCTGTCATCAAAAGCGAGACCAGAATCAAACTAGGGGGCTGGCACGTGGTGACGGTCCGCAGAGACGGGCCGAACGGGCTGCTGCAGCTGAACAACAACACGCCGGTGACGGGTCAGTCCCTGGTGAGTGTGCGCCTGCCTCTCTGCCCGCCCAGCTGGCACCCGCCGGGAGCATCCCGAGAGCTGGGGCGGGGCTGGCAGGACCCACGCTCCGGGTGGGCCACTTTCCATGGCGACCCCATGCCGCTGAGCCTGGGTGTGCTCCTGCTGGATCTTGCCACTCTAGGCGGGCCTGGGGGGCACGCGCCCATCCCAGAAGGAGACCCGAGTTTGCAGACACCACCGCCGCGGTGGGCGCACGGGGACACGAAAGCCAGGGCTAGTGGAAAGAGCCGAGCTGGTGCCAGACTGCAAGCTGGCTCTTAAGACAAGGGTGTTGCCATCCCGTGGCTTTGGAAGGGGGTTCCGAGAGGTTCACTTGGTTCAGTAGGCAGGCACAGGCCACTCCTCTGTCCTTTCCGGGGACCGTGATTCTGGGAAGCGGTAAAACAATTTCACCATCGGGCTGCTCAGCAAACCACCTAGGTATGCGTATATTTGTCGTGCTCGGGGCAATTTTAGGACGGGGTTTGGAATAAGCAGTTTGGGTCAGCAACCCGCCAAGGAAATGAGCCTGTAATTATCATTGGTCAGGTGTCTGTATTCTCCGAGGGAATATGTAGCAAGAAAGCCTTTGTGTGTGTGTGTGTGTGTGTGTGTGTGTGTGAATAGCTTCCCCCCTTCCCCGGGCTCTTGACTGCCAGACACGCTGGACCAAGGACCATGCCTTGCTGTTTCCCGTTAATTCGGACCCCAGCGGTTCCTAAGGAATAAGAATCCAAATATAAGCCCTGGCTGGCGTAGCTCAGTGGATTGAGCGCGGGCTGTGAACCAAAGTGTCGCAGGTTCGATTCCCAATCAGGGCATATGCCTGGGTTGCAGGCCATGACCCCCAGCAACCGCACATTGATGTATCTCCCTCCCTTCCCTCTCTAAAAATAAATAAATAAAATCTTAAAAAAAATAATTCAAATATAGCACAAAAGTGTGAATCCAGTGAGATCACTTATTTATAAGGAAGGAAAAGACAGTAAATGAAGTAGAGTCACATCTGGCCCAGAGCAACAGGGACACTCTGACTACAATTCAGTTCGATAGGAATAAAGAAGCTTTGAACATGGGTCCCGAGTGCTAATGTGAATGCAGGTCGAAGAACCTACAATAGAAGCAGCACCCGTGGAAAGGTCTTAAGGTTTAAAGCAAGGAACCTCCATGCAGGTTAATAAGCTGAGCCATGTGGTAACAACAAGCTAGAGAAATGACAGGTTGCATTAATAGAGTCCTGCCATCTAGGACAAGGGAGGAGATAATCCTGTTTTGTCCTGGTGATTGTGTGTGTGTGTGTGTGTGTGTGTGTGTGTGTGTAGCTTCCAGAGCTCCAGTGGCAGGTCTGGTCCTCTGAGAGGCTAGCGTTCAGACCTGCAACCGCAGTCTGAGACGGCTACGAACAAACCGAAGCACGGCCGAAGAGCAGCCAGTGAAGCAAGGAGATGACTGAAAATCCCTGGAAAGATGGGTTGAGGGAGCATTGCTTAGATTGCAGAAGAGAAGAGGAAGGTATAGGCGGTGGCTTTTCATCAGAGTCACAGGGAGAGTGTGGGGGGTGGGGAGGGACTCCCTCTGTGGACCCCAAGGCTGAAGCTGAACGGGGGGAGGGGAGACGGGAGCCGCTTTCGGCTTTGCCCGACCACGTGCAGGTGTGCAGAGCTCCAGCCGGCTGCCTCAGGGGTGGCCCCCCCGTCCTTGCGGGTGTTTGGAAAGCAACTCACCCAAACCTTTTGGCAGCGATGTTCCAGGAACCCGGCATTAAACGGGAGCTTGGGTTAAACGGGTTTTCGTATTTTTTCTAATTCTCAGAGTCGGTGATGTTCATGAATATAAAAGTCAATCGTAAGGAGCATATAATTTTATGGATACTCAGGGCAACATTTGTCTCCCTACTCCCAGGACTTGCTAAGCAAGTTCTGTCAGCGGGACCTCAGATGTGGGGTGTGTGATCAGCTGTCTGGGGAGCAAAGGACTCTGTCGGAAGTGGGAGTCCCCCAGAAGCAGACCGGATGAGATGAGGAGTCCCGTGCAAACGATACGTTAGGGAAGTGCCATCCCGGGAGACCTGTAAGGGAGGGGAGCGATGGACAGAGCGGGAGTCAAGTCAGTGTGAGTGAGACCCCGGGCAGAGTCCTTCGGGGTCTGGCCTCCGCCTCAGCCCACCAGGGAGCCTGAGTACACGTCACCCAAAGCAAGTGAGTCAGATGTTCATACTTCTGCCCTCGTGAAAAACTGCTAAGGGCAGTGCTGGGGGAATGCAAACCCTGGGGTGGGTCCAGTTCTCTGCGTGAGCAGGCAAAGCGGGCTCCAGGGACCCGAAGGCGACCCTCATCAGAGGCAGGTACGGGCCAGGCTCCTCCAAGGCTGTGGCCTGGGATGTCGTGCAGGGGGCCTCAGAGGGACCAGACGCCCACAGGGCGCGTGGTGCTCCGGAACAGGAGGAAAGGGTGGAGTGGTCGGGCCCCTGCCCTGGTCCGGGGTCAGGGAGCAGGGCCAATGAATTCCGAGGATGCTGGTGAAACACGCCAACGGGGCACACCAGTAGTGTCACAACTACAGGATGCCAGTGGCTGGCAGACCGTCCTCCAGGTTCACTGTGCGCACCTGACACCTGCCGGCTCACGGCCCCTGTGCCGTCTGTGCAGGAGTCCTGCCCGGGCATTAGCCAGATGGAGCGATGACGGGATGCTCTACGTTTCGGTAACAGGAGCGTAAAGGATAAAGATCCCATTTCGGAGGCTTGACTTCTGGACGTTTTATAAGTCTGGCCGCGTGCCTTTTCCCAGCCTCCTTCTTTGGAGCCCTGAACCCAAATGAATGCGATGTTTTCATAACCAAAAACCAGATGGCCGAGGGTGGCTTAATTTTATCCCGCCTACCGTCAGCTCTGTGTGTGCTAGCCTCAAGACCTGCAGTCCAGGTTGTGGTTTGCTCTTTGACAGGAAATGTTTCCACCTAACTATAATAACACTTAAAAAAAAGATGCGTCCATAAGCACATTTCAAAATATTTTGCAATAACGCCTGTTTGGTAATCTTCCCCCCCTCCCCAGCCCAAATATTTCTTGCAGGATGCCGTGTGAAGGCGACTGGGACGGAGAGAGGGTGAATGTTAGCTCGCGTGTACACTGGATTGGGATGATCACCTTTGGAAGCACAGTGTAGCTCAGGGGCCCGTCCCAGGGGCACAGTGAACTGGTGTGAGGGCTGGGAAAGGAAAGTTTGTTTTGGATGCCCGGCGTGGTCCACTGCCCATCGGGTCGCTCTCGGCCCTGCCCTTCCCTCCCTGCCCTTCCAGGCTTTCCAAAGTCACCCTTTCTCCAAACGGCCCCTACTGAGAAGCTCCCTGGGTTTCCTGTGGTGACCAGGGCTTGGATGTTGCTGTAGGGGGACGTCTTAAAGATCAATACGGCTGGCCGTCAGTTGCATCCTAATCATGTCAGCCAGTTGCATTTCTGACTTTTGATTTTGTTTCCTGAATCACCGTTTTCGTCTCTCCTAAAGGGCCACTACAGTAAAATCACCTTCCGGACGCCTCTGTACGTCGGTGGGGCTCCCAGCACTTACTGGGTGGTCAGAGCCACCGGAACCAGCCGAGGCTTCCAGGGCTGCGTGCAGTCGCTCTCGGTGAACGGGGAGAGAATGGACCTGAGGCCCTGGCCCGTGGGGAAGGCACTCAGCGGGGCCGACGTGGGTAAGTGGTGGCCTGGCGGGCTGGGGTGCTCTCGGGGGACGGCCTTTTCTGTGTGGGCCCGGGGGTGGGGCAGCTCATGTGCAGCCACCCTCCACAGCTAGTTCTGCAGAAGTGAAGGAAGGAGCGGGGGTGCCCTGAGGTGATGGTGGTGCTCTGCAGACCCCGCGTATGAACCCCAAGACATGTAAGCAACACGCTGTGCACCCCTGGCCCGCATGCCGCTGCCCCCTCGGCCCTCTTCGGGAGGGTGGTGCGGGCTCATGGAACAGCGCAGTGCATGGCTCGCCCGCCCCGTGGAGCCGCCAGCACAGCGATGCGCGGAGAGGGCTCCCCTGCTCTCCGGTGCTGAGGGCAGTGGTCAGCTCCGATCCCTGACCACCACACCCAGCACTTTCTCGTGGGCTCGCTCACTCACGCCTCACCCTTAAGTCTAGGAGGCAAAAATTGTTGTTACGCCTGTGTTGTGCATGAAGCAAGCTCGTAGAAGTTAATAATGTATCCTAAATAGTGGGCTAGGATTGTTTTTTTTCCCCGTTTCTCCTGTTTTCTTTTGTTTTAAATGAAGATGTTGTTTTTTGAGAAGTTTAAGGGTCACAGCATAATTGAGGGAAGGTACGTGGATTTCTCACATACCCCCCCACCCCGCCCATGCACAGCCTCCCCCATTGTCAACACCCCCCACCAGAGTGTCGCACTTGTTACAGCGGACGGGCCTGATTGACACGCCATCATCACCCGAAGCCCATCGTTTACACTGGGGTTCACTTGTGGAGGTGTGCATTCTGTGGGGTGAACAGATGTATGACAATATGTATTCGATATTATGGTGTCATAGAGTATTTTTTAAAAGATTTATTTATTTATTTTTAGGGAGGGAAGGAGGGAGGGAGGGAGAGAGAGAGAGAGAGGGAGGGAAAGAGAGAGACATCAATGTGTGGTTGCTGGGGGCCATGGCCTGCAACCCAGGCATGTGCCCTGGCTAGGGATTGAACCTGCGATGCTTTGGTTCGCAACCTGCACTCAATCCACTGAGCTACACCAGCCAGGGCCATATAGAGTATTTTTAGTTTCCTAAAAGTCTCCTGTGCTCTGCCTGTTCACCTCTCTCTTTCCCTTCCCTCCAACCCCCGACAACCACTGATCTTTTTATATTCTCCGTAGCATCGCCTTTCTCAGAACACCACGTAATTGGAATCAAACAGCGTGTAGCCTTCCCAGACCGGCCTCTTTCACTGAGTCACGGCTTGAGAGCTCACTGCTTTTTAGTGCTGAATAGCATCCCATAGTTGGAATAGACCACAGTTCATCCATTCACCGACTGAAGGACATCTTGGTTGCTTCCAAGTTCTGGAACTCATGAATAAAGCTGCTAGAAACATCTACTTTTGGGGGGTGGGCACAGTTTTGGACTCGTTTGGGTAAATACCACAGGGAGTGACTGTTCGATCACGGTAGAGAGTGTTTAGTTTTGTGAGAAGCAGTCAGACTGTCTCCGAGAGCGGCCGCCCCATTTTGCGCGCCCGCCGGGAACGAGGGAGAGCCCCTGCCGTCCCAGGTCCTCGTCAGCACTTGGTGGTGTCAGGTTGCAGATTTTGGCCTTCGTAACAGACGTGCGGGGGTGTCTCATCGGAAGTCACATTTCCCTGAGGACATAGATCGTGGAGCATCTCTTCATATGTTTATTTGCCATCTGTTTGTCTTCTTTGTTGAGCTGTCTGTTAAAGTCTTTAGTCCATTTTTCAGCTGCATTTTTCAGTTGTTGAGTTTTAAGAGTTCTTCAAAGGTGTTGGAAAATAGTCCTCCATCAGGTGCCTCTTTTGCAAATACTCTCTCCCAGTCCATGGCTTGTCTTCTCCTTCTCTTGACCCGGTTTTTGCAGATTAGAGATGTCCCATTGTAATGAAGCCCAGCTTATCGATTATTTGTTTCATGGGTTGTGCCACTGGTGGTGTACCTAAAAAGTCACCCGCAGACCCAAGCTCACCTAGGTTTGTGCCTAGTTTTACCTTCCAGGAATTTATATTACATTTTATGTTTAAGTCTGTGGTTCATTTTGAGTTAATTTCTGTGAAGGGCATAAGATTTGTATCTCCTTCCTTCCTTCCCTTCCCTTTCCTTCCTTCCTTCCTTCCTTCCTTCCTTCCTTCCTTCCTTCTTTCCTTCCTTCCTTCCTTCCTTCCTTCCTTCCTTCCTTCCTTCCTTCCTTCTTTCCTTCCTTCCTTCCTTCCTTCCTTGCATGTGGCTTTCCAGTTGTTCCAGCATTATTTGTTGAAAAGATTAGGATTATTTTTAAAACAATGAGCACATTTATTCTATCACTGAAGGCAGTAGATAGATAATTCTGAGGTTGGTTAGGTAACTAAGTGACTATTCTCAGCTCCTACAGTTGCCTTAGCAAAACACCACCAACTGAGTGGTTTAAACAACAGAAAAATTTATTTTCTCGCAGTGCTGCAGGCTGGAAGGCCAAGCTCAAGGTGCCGGAGGTTTGGTTTCTCCTGGGCCTGGGCCGTGTGTCTGTGCTCCCATTCCTGCTAGTCTGGTCCTAGTTCCTTTTTCTATAAGACACACTCAGGTTGCATTCGGGCCCACCCGTGTGACTTCATTTAACCTTAACCCCCCCAAAGGCCCCGTCTCCAAATCCGGGCACCCTGGGTGTCCGAGCTCCACGCTCTGGATTCTGGGGAGACAGCTCAGAACCGCGACTCGGTGGCATCGGAACTCGGGGCTGGTGTGCCTCTGTGACTCCCTTGCTCCAGCTCATCCTCCCACGATGGTGCCGTGTCTCTGGGCACCGCGTCCTCCCACGACATTGCCCTTGGCAAGAAACAGTGAGTCCCTTTCCTGGGTCTCTTTTCCCTCCACCTGCAAGGTGCTGTTTGGGGAGAGTGCCCGGTGAACACTGTGTCCCCCTGCCCAGATTCCACCGTCCACGTGCGGGCACCGCTCCTCCGTCTCCGGGCACAGTACGTTCTGTTTGTTCTGTAGCTAATGTCAGCCGAGCGTTTACTAGGTGTAGCCACCATTCTCAGCTGCTTGGGTCTTTCCCAGATGCCTGTGCGTGAGGTGCTGGGACTAGCCCTGGCTAGTGAGAGCCGGCGGCACAGAACAGTCAGGCCACTGGTCCAGCGTCACACAGCTGGTGGGTGGTAGAGCCTGAGAGTGGCCTCAGCCGTTCTGGCTCCAGGGCCCGCCCTCCTACCCACACCCGCCACACCGAGGGGTCCCAGACAGGCTTCCAGGGGCTTCCCTCCACGCTGCTCACTCCCGGAGACCCTACCGTTGCCAAAACTACGAAAGGTGACGTTTACTTCGAAGGGAAGAATTGCTATGCACAGGTCATTTTTACATCCCTTGTTATGCCCTGTGGTATCTTTCCCCAGCCAATCATTGCAACTGGACAATAGACAGCGGTCACCAAAACAGTGAGGAGGCTCCCGCTGGGGCGGGACGGTGTCTTCCGAATCCCTCTTCCTGGGTATGTGGGGTGACTCAGAACCTGAGAAGCAGCTCCGGCCGGTGTGGCTCAGTTAGTCGGAGCATCATCCTGTACACTGAAAAACTGTCGGTTCGATTCCCAGTCAGGGCCCATGCCTGGGTTGCAGGTTGGGTCCCCAGTTAGGGTGTATGAGGCCACCAGTCGATGTTTCTCTCTCACATCGAAGTTTCTCTCCCTTCCTCTCTGCCTCCCTCCCCTGCTCTCTAGAATCAGTAAGTGTGTCCTCTGTGTGGATATACAAGGGAGCGTGAGAAGCAGCAGGTCCATCAGAAGTCTCTTGTGCTGTTGAAGAGCCTGGACTCTGAGGCAGATGGCCTGGGTCTGGCCAGTCAGTTAACCTCTCTGGGACTCAGTTTCCCCAGCTGTGGACGGTAGCTGCCTCATGAGAGGATTCTGTCCAGGTGAACTGTGCTGCACGCATATCAAGTACTAGAATAACGCCTTGCACACAGCGAACATGTTACAAATATTGCCTGTCACTGATATGCTCGGCCCACCCATCAAGCAGGGGGTGATGTTCCTCTCTGTTCCTCTCCCTTCGTGACCCGACGGGAACAGTCTGGCGGCCTTGAGCCTGAGAGGCAACCTCCGGCAGGCAGTTTGGAAGTGGCCGAGCTAAGCACGGACCCATTTCTGACAGCGTTTTAGATTCTCACGCGGGGTGGCTCCGGCCTCCCCGCTGAGCAGGTGCACCAGGCGGGCCCCCCTGGCTGGCCCCCCTGGCTGGCCCCCCTGGCTGGCTCTGGGCTCCTCGGAACTGGGCTATCTGATTTCTCTCTCTGAACCCAAACGGCGGGCATCGGTCACGTGGCCTGCTTTCACTTCTTCCCCCTGTCCCCGCCGGGGCAAAGGCACAGGGCTGGTTGTCTTTCTGCCACCTCTGTGCTTGCTGGACTTTGAGTTAGTCCTGAAGTTCACATTCTTGGGAGGTCCATGTGGCCCCCACACGGGGAGGACTGAGCTCATGCAGCAGCAATGAGCTTCTGGTGGAGACCCCATACGCGCTTCCGGCAGAGGTGACAGCAGCCTCGGGGTCGCGGTCTTCCATCGGATGCCTCCAGCTGGACAGTGTCCCCGGCAGCCGCAGCTGTTCCTCCGGCCCACCTCCCCGCCCTCACAAACCAGCTTCCACTCCTCACGGGGGCTTTTCGTTGTCCACCCCCACCCCGCTTCATCTCCTCCCTGAGACTGTCCCCCGCTACGGACTCTCTCTGCACGCACATTCTGCAAGAGTCGGCAATCCCAGCCAAAGTTTACGTGCTCTGGCCCAGCCTTTTCTTTTCTTATTTCCACCCAGATTCTCAAACCTGAACCGCCAGCACTCATTTTGTCCAGTCCTGTCCGGGCTCGCCACCCCCTCCAGAGCCACGTCACAGAGCCAGCTTCCCACGTTGTGTGGGACTCCAGAGGCCTGTGGTGGTCCTGCATCTCGTGGTGGTGTATCACTCTTACTCACGTCTGCTTACGTTAGCGCGTGTGTGTTGGTGCAGCTGCTCGGTGCCGGGCACAGTGCTGAGCGTGGGGGGTAAAGGGAAGAACGAGAGGAGGGTCCCAGGGCGGCCCTGGAGTGGCGGCCACGAGGACGGAACAGATGGATCAGGTAGCCGTAGCAGTAAACGTGACTCTGGGGTGAGGGATGCTCAGGAGAAAGGACGGTGCAGCCAGGGGGAGGGTGCATGGCCTGCGGGTCAGGGAGTGCCCTTCTGGGGATGCGGCGGGACCTCCGTGTCTGGAGCAGGAGCGGGAGTTTGAAAGCAGCGGAGAGAGGGAGGTGCGTTCCAGGCAGGGGCGAGGGCTTGTCCCGGGGGAGTGTGAGGGCGAGGGGGGTTGGGTGCCACAGTCCTGCTTGTGTTCTGAGAGGTCCCTCCGGCTGCAGACAGCTTATGGGAAGGTGTAGTCAGTGGGCACCAGTGGGGGCTGTTGCAGTAGTCCAGACCGGAGCTAGTGGTGGTGCGCCCCAGGGCGGTAGTGCTGGCAGATTCGGCAGATCTTTGGGGGAAGGAACAGGCAAACCTCAGCTACTGGCTAGACTGGGGGCTGGGGGCAGGGAGCGGCTCACTGTCCATGTTGCCTGAACGCACGCCCCCACAATGTCTCACCTTCTGTCCCCTCCTCCGGAGCCTGGTGCCCCCTCTGACCTGGTGTCTCACCACGTGGTCTTGCACAAACCTCCACGGTGGCCGGTCCGTGGTAGGTGCCACTGCCAATGGAGTCATTTGTACATTGATGGTGAGCTCCTGCCAACTCTCCACGTGCAAGACCTTGCACCTCTCCCTCCCACTCTCAGGTTTGAGTTTTTCTCCTGACCAAAGCTAACCTATTCATCTACACTCCGCACCCAAACTACCCCGAGTGCCTGGGACCTTCTGCCAGGACCCTCTCCTCTCGATGGCCAAGGGCTCTTAGCCCTAATGTGCCAGGGACCCCATTGGCCGTCGGGGGAGGGCTCTGGGCCTCTTCTCAGGATGGTGCTTTTGAAGTGCAGAGAATAACATACGTGATAGAAAATGATGATATTGAACTAAAGCTATACGATATTTTAAACTTTTGATATTAATAATCACGCATGGGCTTCTCTATAAAATATTGAAGAACAAGATTACTTCGTGGTGGTGGCAATAATGACACGATTTCAAGACAGTCAGCAGCACAAACGATGTTTTGAGACCTCTGCAGTAAATGGAACATGAAGTATGAAATGACGGTAACTCAGGTCTGTGTTTCCTAGTCGCAAGGACTGGTGGTACCAGGGTCGCACCGGGGGTTTGTTGTCTGCCTCTGTCACTGACGGAAAACCCCAAGTGCAGCTGGAAGGTCGGATTAACAGAGGTGACCGCTTTTCCCGTCTGGGTTCACAGACCCTGCCCCTGCGTGCTCACACACTAGCTCGCGGCCCCGGCAGCTGAAACCAGCACCACACCCTCACCGCCCTGCCCTGCCGCCCTTCTGGCTTGGGAACCCTGGGAACCGCGCTCCTTTCTTTCAAAGCCTGACTCCGGCAGCCCTCCCCCGCCCCGTCTGACCTCCTGTCCTGGGGGCTTCTGCCTCCCGCTGCCCAGCAAAGCTTAGCCCCCTGAGCTCTGTGAACCGGCCCTGTCTCCCCCTGTCGTCTCTCCCTCTGTGGTTCCCCGGGAGCTCCGTGGACCCTTTCATCCCGTCCTCTCTCCCCGTTCGTTCTCGGTGTCAGGGTCACCCCCAGGGGTTGCTGCCCTTCCCTCCCCAACCTGTGTGCAGACCCCCTCCCTCACCTGAGGTGCCAGCTGAGCAAGAGCCCCCTCCCCCTCTGCTCCCCAGGTCCCTTGCTCAGGCCTTTCCTCTTGTTGAGCTCCTTTCCCCTGCAAACTAGAAACCCTGAGGTCACTCTGATCCTGGGAGGAGCCGGCTGTGTCTTCCTTCCCTGTGGCCCTTGGACTCTGCCCTTTCTCTCCATTTGCTCTGCCACCAGCCACCCAGCCCTCTTTCCCTCCTGGGGGATTTCTTTCCTCTCTCCTGCCCCGTGGCTCACGGTCGCCTTGCTTGCAGGCCACGGCCAGAGTAATGTGGCTGCCACTCTGCTTTCGCCCTTGACACCTCTGGCTGGCTTCCCCCTCCCCTGCCCCCCTCTCACCCCACCTCTTAAAAATAGCTGCAGTGCCGATGTGTAAAAACACACTTTTCACACGTATCTAAGATAACCCAAGGGCCCCACTTCTCCCTGTGGGGCCAGCCCTCCTCTGAGAAATACTCTCAGCCCACAGAAATTAGAGTGTGGGCCGAGTTTGGTTCTCAAGGTCAAAGTCAGCCACCTGCCTGGCACCTGTGGGTGCTGCAGCTGAACAGAGGCCAGTGGTCACTTGTGCCTGAATGTCCAGTGGCCCTCAGCTGGGATTCCCAGAGGCTGGCCTGCCCTGCTGGAGGGGCACGCCATCCGGAAGGGCTTTCATTAAGTCCCGTGAGCAGCCCCTGATGCCCATCTGCTCTCCCGGGGGCCTGGTGTCCCCCGCCGCCCAGCAGGGCTGCACAACAGGGAAAAACCGCATCCGTCCAGTGCACACGGGTGACCAGTGAGGAAGGAGAAGAGCCTCGCCCTGCTGAGGTGACGCAGCCAGGCCAAGGAGGGCGTGTCCTCTCCCAGGGGTGGCCCCGCCTCGTGTGGGTGCAGCATCGGACCCTGGGAGGCCGCCAGGCACAGAGCTGGACCCTCACGGCTCCTTCAGGATGTACCCCTTTACCTCCATTCCCCCCAAAAGTGTTCTGTGGCCACCTATGTAGTCTGGTCCGTCTGTTTTACTTATTTCTTACACACAAGGAGAAAAGGAAGATCAAAGAAGCGGAAGAAAGCCCAGGAAAAGTCCGTTTGTTTTCGAGTCATCTGGTGACCTGCCCTTGAACATGACCAAGGGCACCTGCAGGGGCTTCCCTGACCTGTGTGTGTTCGGTTCATAGAACTAACCCCCCCCTCTGAGGTTGGACCGTTAGCCTCTCTGCTTGTGGTGACCCCTCTCTTCCCCGTGAGCTCACATCTGTGGGCGGAAGTAGGGGTCCTGCGGTCACTCCCTGAGTGACCTCCCTCCTACCCACCTCCCCGCTCCAGACCCAGGGAGCCCAACTCAGCCAGTCAGTGAGCTTGGATGTGGCTGCTTAACCCCTTCAGTGCTGGTCTCCGTTGCCTCGATTTTCCACCCACAGGAGGCATTGGGGCCACATTAGTTAGAACTTTTGCCTGCACACCCTGTGGACATTGGAGGCATTGAAACACACTCTTATGGGCACACCAGAGGGATGAATTAAAGCAGAAATGACTCAGACATCCCCGTCAGCGGCCATAATATTGCCCCCAAATCTGTCATGTGACTCATGGTGCCCACCATGTCTTAGAGGGGCTCAGGGGCTGTTCAGAAGGAACAGGCCAGTGTGGGGGAGCTTCATCCACTGAGACTCCCCCCCCCCCGTCCACCACAGATGAGAGTAAGTCCACCAAGACATGATCTGCTGGGGGAGGGAAGGTGCCCAATCTCTCACAGGAGAAGGGCCAAGAGCCTTTTCCTCGATGGCTTTTATTTGGGTTTGTTTACACAGGAATTCAGGTAAAGCTCCTTACTCATTGCCGGGAAGTAAGGATCAAATAACAAGGAACTACGAGGGCCTATTTGGAGTCAGGGTCAGATAGCTAAAGAGCTGTAAAGAACTTTAAGGGAACAAACTTACTTCTTCCTTGGACCCTTATCATTTCATTGAGAGCATTCTAAACAAAGCAGGTTTCACAGGATTTTACATATTCTTTCTTAGGCCTGATCACCCAGGGAACCCGCCCTTTCCAGCACAGGGCTGCACCACCCTGTCATTGTTTCAGGCTTAGGTGGAGCAAGGGAGGTTAGGCAGCTAAGAGATTAGGAGATTTTCTTGAAGACAAGGAGGACTCAGGCTATGTCAAAACCGAGGGGTAAGGGTCCATCACCCCCTTTTGCTATAGCCCCCAAAGTCCTTCCCTGGGGCCTCCCTGTGATCATGCCTGTCTTAGATCTTTCCCCCCTTGGTGGGGAACCTGTCATTGGCTAACCGACCAAGCACTGGGGGCCAGGCAGGGTGACGTAAAAGGAGCAGAAGCGGTGCTCCTGCCAGGGAGATAAGCTTTTTGTCTCCTTGGTGGCTTACGGTCCAAGGTCACTCCCTCAGCCTTAGCCTTGGTGGGGGTTACAGCTTCTGAAACCAGGCAGGGCGGCTCCCAACAAGCCAGACTCAAATGGAAAGGAAGGGCCGGCTCCGCTTACCCTGCAGGCAGGTTTGCAGTGGGACCGACCGAGGTGCATGTCGTCAGCAGGAGTGGGGGCCGGAGTGTGTGTATTCCGTGCCGCGAGCTCTCTGCACGGCCGGCCCCGGGGTCCGGGACTGGCTCGTGACGGGTCCCTGTGTGCCTCCGTTCCGTCCCAGGCGAGTGCAGCAGCGGGATCTGCGACGAGACCTCGTGCATCAACGGCGGCACCTGCACGGCCGTCAAGGCTGACTCCTACATCTGCCTCTGCCCCCTCGGATTTAAAGGTCGACACTGCGAAGAGGGTGAGGAAGACGCGAGTGGATGGTGTTTCTCTCCGCATGTTCACGCACAGCCCCGTGCATGTTTACGGGGTCGACATTGCTTTCTTGGGCGGCTTGGGAGAAACTTTTTTTTTTCACTAGGTCGGTGTGTCCTCAGGTGTAAGTATCAAACCAGCCCTTCCTGGCCAGGCTTTGGGGGGCTCCTCTCGGCCCCCAGATGCCTCGAGGAGCCTGCCATTGCGTGGCCCGTGTCAGGCTGCACCAAAGCAGTGACGGTGCCAGAGCAAGGCCGGGAAGGCGTGCAGACACATTAACAATGTGATGGGCAGGAGTGGTCTCCTTTCCCCTCCCCTGTACTGTCCTGCTGCATTTCCCCACCGCTCCACACCGCACATATGGGTCATCCACACGTCATCAGTCACACCTGCACACCTGTGCACACATATGTGGAAACACATGCACACCCACACACACAGGAAATGGGAATTTTTGGAAGACCATGCGCAGTTGAGTATGCTTTAACTTCTCCACCAGCGATTCAGATTGGGATCTAAGACACCTCCCGGGGACAGTCTTTACTATAGAATGTAAAGTCTCAGGGCTCGTAGAGGCCGGCCCGTGTGGCAGAGTGAGCCAGAGCTGTCCCGTGCCGCCTCATGTTGTCATAGCCTGACGTGACAAAGGTAGATCCCCGCTCACGTCGCACACGCTGCAGGTCAGTGGAGGTGCTGGTGCCGGCCCCCGGGGTGGCCTCTTCAGGGACACGGGCTGCTGCCCTCCAGGCACCCCACTGGGGCTTCAGAGGCCCCCACGGACTCCTGCATCTGCCAGCAGGCGAGGGAGGCGAGAACACGGGAGATGGAGGGGGGTCCTAGGGACCAGGCCTGGGGTGGCATCCGGCCCTCCCCACCGCGTCCCACTGGCCAGGACTCCGTCAGACCCCCACGGCGCTGCGGGGCAGCTGAGAGACGGAGCCGAACTCCGTGCCCAGGAAGAAGCATGTGTGTGGCTCGTTCTGCCCCCTTAGGAGGGACTTCTGACGCCCTGCTTGTCTCTCCAGCGTTCACCCTGACCGTCCCTCAGTTCCGAGAGTCCCTGCGCTCCTACGCCGCCACGCCCTGGCCCCTGGAGCCCCGCTACTACCTGTCCTTCATGGAGTTCGAGGTCACGTTCCGGCCGGACTCGGGCGACGGCGTCCTCCTGTACAGCTACGACACGGGCAGCAAGGACTTCCTGTCGCTCAACCTGGCAGGTGGCCACGTGGAGTTCCGCTTTGACTGCGGCTCGGGGACTGCTGTCCTCAGGTAAGGGCTGAGGCCTTTAGCAATGCCCCCCCCCCCCCGGCCCCCACCCCCAAAAAAGAAGCCAAACAGCAGCCACTCTGGGCCAAGGTGACCTTGTCATTCAACGGCTTGGGATCTGCCTGTCTTCCCCCAGTCCCCTTCTCTGAAACCTGCCCCGACTCATGCCGATGACAGGCCTCCCGTGGGTCATGCCGTGCTGGGGCCGAGGTTCCCTTCTCCAAACAACTGCCCAGCAGATAGTGGCCCTCTGCCTCGGGCCAGGGAACACGGGTTGGCTTCCGCCGGGCGCGGGCTGCCTCCCTGTCCACGCGGGGTCACTGTAACCCCTCCGCGGAGGCTGGGTGAGCCGCAGTGAATCAGCGCCGTGCCCACGGCATCTCTTGGTGGGTGCTGGCAAATACACCATGAGCAGGAAAACAACTATGAGCAGGAATGCGATGACCAGCAGTGGGCACGGCGACCTCACTGGAGACGGTGACTGCCCTCCTGGGCCGTGTAGAGGGTGACGAGTCCCCTGGCACGTCTCGGGCGGGCCGCTCTTGGACCCTGAACCAGCAGCAGTTGGGAAGACCTACCTCAGACCGATACGTGCTCCAGGACCAGCTGTGTGCTGAGGGCGCTCGGCAAGAGCTGGGCAGTAAATCGGCGCCTCGGGCACTTGCTGGTGTCTGCAGAACGGGTTCCCAGTCCCCGACACCTCCCTCCATCGTCGTCTCCCTGCCTCTGGCGTTCACTTGCTCTGCAGACCGACAGCTCCCGTACAGGGCGTCTGTCGGTGCCGCTGCATGTCCTGGTTTCTGTGTGTGTTTTCCCCATTTGTTTGTGCCTTGCTCTTCTTGACTGCACGCCTCCCGTGGTAGTTTGTACCTTCGAGCCAGAGGCCTGCCGACCGACAGCGATGTGCTTCCGTTCTCGTGTTTGTCTGATCCTTCTGTTTGGCCACGGCCCGGGGTGTTCTGTGTCAGTGGTGCCCTGCGGCAGGAAGTCGTTGGGCTTGCTGTCGTCTTGAAGGCGGTCTCGGGTCACGGTCAAGCTCCGTCCGTATTGCTGGACTGTCATGTTTAGGAAGAACCTGGGGCTGAGGTGTTACCGCCGAGTGTGGCCCCTAATGGCCGCTCACTTTTCACGGCTGATGGGAAAGGCTTGGCTGCATTGGAGTTTTCCTAGTTCTTCAAAGGGACAGTTCGTTTCTGTCCTCACGGCCGGATCCCTGCACATCAGGGACACCTCCCACCTCGGGGAGTGGACAAACGTTTTTGTGCCTCTGGTTCTGCAGAAGCGTCCTGGGTGGGCACTCCACTGACTCAATGTGCGTATGATTATGCAAATCAGTCTAAGCAATTCACCAAGGACTGTCTGTCAAGTTGAGACAGGAGGACACCTTGCGTATGGCCTTGCCCATGGAAATGGCTTCGTCCTGGGTGAGGAACGGCCAGCAAGAGCCAGGCAGGGCCAGCCCACGAGCCCTCCTGGCGGACAGATCGCTGCCTGCACCTCACGTGGCGGCCACAGCGATGGGGGGGTTACAGGCACACGGGGCCTCAGAAGTCCAGCCTTTTTCTCTTCCTAATTCTCTGCCTACTGTTGACAAGAGGAGTTTTAGATTCTTTTTTTAAAAAATAAGTTATTTTTTCCCTGCCTGTCCGGAAAGGTGCCTGGAAACAGAGTTCGTGCATGTTAGGTGTGAAGAAAAGGAAGCGAACACTCAGAGTGCACGAGGAACAAGGACCGACCCCCCACGCCCTTGTCCCATCCCCCCCCGCCCCGGCCAGGGTCCCCTGACAGCTGGGATCACTGTCATGTCCCAGACACCCCTGGGGAAGACACTGAGGTCACAAACCATTTCGAAGACTTCCTGCTCAGTTAAGGAAATCCCGGGAAAGCCTGGACGGCACGAGGCTGTGGAATGGGCCAGAGCCTTTTAACTTTGGGGAAAGGGTATGGTGGTCAAATTGACCATGAACTTGATTCAAAAATCAGGACAATTGCAATGAGCCGGTGGCGGCCGTGATCAGTGTAGCTGGACTGGGGGAGCGGCACATTGACAGGCAACCGGGACTGTAGGATGGAACGTGACTGGGGCACTGTCGCTTGTGGTGGACCTGGGGCCACGTGAAAAGTGACCCTGGTGTCTCCACTGCATATTGATCTGTCCAAGGTGATTAAATCCTAATTGCTAGGACAAATCACAGAAGCATTTGCCAGAGCAAAAAAAAAAAATCAAGTAAGAAGGTGAAGACCTTTCAATAACGGCGCACATTGGCATTCCCGATGGTTTTCCAGGTCCGCAGAATAATGAGGAGGCGCAGTGAGGGCTGGAACCACGTCGTTAGAAACGCAAATGCAAGAATCACGCTCTTTTTGCTCACCTTGCTATAAAAAGGAATGTGTAAAACTTATCAATATCATTTTAACTCACATGCTTCCACCTTGGATTAAACACTGAATTTTTAAAATACTTGGAATGCTTTGCACAATATCAGATAGCATGGAGCCTGTCCTTGCCCTAATACTTCGTTATGAAAAATTTCTGACATAGGAACGTTTAAAGAATAGTCCAGTAAATATCCTTACACTTACCTCCTGTAGTCTGCAGTTAAGGCTTTGCTGTATTTGCTTTCTTCCCATATCTAGCCTGCCTTCCTTCCTTCCTTCTCTCCTTCATTCTTTCCCCCCTCCCTCCCTCCTGCTCTCCCTCCCTCCTTCCCTCCCTCCCTCCTTTCCTTCCTCCCTCCCTCCCTTCCTTCCTCCCTTCCTTCCTAATTCCTTCCTTCTATCCATCCATCTACCCATCTTACTTTTCTGTGCATTTCAACACATGCTGCAGACGTCAGTACACCAAAGAACCCCTGTTTTCCACTGTGGTCCATATAATTTTCTCTTCTTCTAAGCTTGTGTGCAACAATGATCACGTTTTACCCTCCTGTCACCCCTCATCTAGAAAATGAAGCCCATCCCCCCACATTTCAGGCCTGTTGCAAGGAGTAAGTAACATAACAAACGCACCACCCCTACCACGAAGGGGTCTGATCCGGGGAGCAAGCGCTGCTGTGTGTGCTGGGCAGCAATGGTCATCGTCTCTTGCTGGGCGGAGTGGGGTGCCCGAGGTTGGCACCGGCGTCGTCAGAGCTACATCGATGAGCATTACCCGTGACCAAGGATGCTCACCCACACTCAGTGTCCTTCCTCTGACAGGAGCGAAGAGCCCCTCGCCCTGGGCCACTGGCACGAGCTGCGTGTGTCCCGCACGGCGAGGAACGGCCTCCTACAGGTGGATAAGCAGAAGGTGGTGGAAGGCATGGCGGCGGTAAGGACTCAGCTGTGCCCCCTGGTGGTGGGGGGTGTGGGGATGGGGCTGCCGTTTGCTTTCTGTCCCGGAGACGAGAGCAGCAGCACAGCGGTTAAAAGTGCACGGACGCCAGAGCCAGACAGCCTGGGCTGACCCCTGCGCTCCCCTCCAGGCAAGGCACTTAGCTTTTCTGTTCCTCAGCGTGAGTGGAGAAGAGCCACAGGCGCCTCAAACGGTGGTTCCACTCAGTGCCAGGATGGTGCCCCAGGCAGTCCCACACAAGCCCCAGCATCAGCAGCCATAATAGGGCTCGTTCTCACTCCTGCTACGTGCCCACCAACGGCCACCTGCAGCCTTAACCTGAGACCCAGACAGAAGGAGCAGGGGGGTCAGGAAGACGGCCTAGTGGACCCCTCCCCCAGCCCTGAAAGCTTCTGCCCAGAAGTGGTTTGCTTCTCTTCTGCTCGAGTTTTGCTGAAAAACGCCAGTGACACGGCCTCTAACCTGAGGCTGGAGGTCAGCTCCCAGCACGGAGAGGGCAGTGCTGACCAGCAGTCCACCGTCTTTGTTGGGACACATTGTGAGGTGGCTGCTGGGACCCCCGTCTTATGGATGATGGACCTGAGTCTCATCGAGGCTGGGAAATCGGCAGCCACTCAAAGGGGGGGGGGGGGGGGCCGGCAGCAAAGCAGAGCAGTGTGGGAGCCAAGCCACGGAGAAGGCAGACTGTCGGGACGGGTCTTGGAGGGGCCGGGTGACGAGGACCCAAAGGCACACATGCATGGTCGTCTTAACCGTCCTTTCCCAGAGCTTTACACACTGTGTTTTGTTTCTGATCTGCTGGCAGGGCGGCTTCACGCAGATCAATTGCAACACGGACATTTTTATTGGCGGAGTCCCCAGTTACGACGAGGTGAAGGACAAGTCGGGTGTCCGCCAGCCGTTCAGCGGGAGCATCCAGAAGGTACGGGCTTCGTGTTCTCGTGTGTGTTGTTTGACCTTGACCTCAGACAGTGGAGCTGAGCACCGTGGCCAGCGTGCAACCCACGGCACCCAGAGACATTTTGATCACGTTTAAACTTTTTTTTTAAGATTTTATTTATTTATCTTTAGAGAGGGAAGGGAGGGAGAAAGAGAGAGAAGCATCAATGTGCGGTTGCTGGGGGTCATGGCCTGCAACCCAGGCATGTACCCTGACTGGGAATCGAACCTGCGACACTTTGGTTCACAGCCCGTGCTCAGTCCACTGGGCTACACCAGCCAGGGCTAGAGTTTAAACGCTTTTAAGATTTCATTTTTTTAATGCTCCCAGCATATAGCTTTCCAGCCCCATTTCTTATACCGTCCGCTCCTGGGTCTCTGCCCGGCAGACGTAGCCTGAACGCAAGTCGATGAAGATGAGTTTTTGCAGTGGGTCCGCAGAAAGACCCCGGGACAGCTGAGGGAGGCCTCGGGCCTTGGGTCGCTTCAGAAACATGTGCAAGAGGGAAGGCGGTGTGCGGAGTCTAATAGCAACTCCGTGCCTCTCCATAGGGGTGCTCTGTTCTGCAGTTTGCTGAGGGCGAGAGCCGATGCTCACCTCCGCCTCTCCCCCCACCCCACCCCCACAGTTTAGCGCTTGTTCCTCAATCATGTTACCACGCTCCTGAGAGCAGAGGGTAAAGGGTCCCCCCACAGAAGGCCCCAGAAAAAGGCCGCTCCTCGAGTAAAGACCCAGGGCACGGGCCCCAGCCCTGCTCACCTCTTTTCCTCCTGCGGGGGCGGCCCGGGTCTCCTCAGTTGCAAGAACAGGGAGTTCCGTCTGCATCAGACATGCAGGCTGCAGGCTCACCCTCCCAGGGTGCCAGGGCCACCGAACCCGAGAGGAAGAGGGTTTGGAGAAAAGTGTGTCGGACGTGAGAGTGTCGTCCGGTTTCCCTTTAGCCACAGGGCGGGCATGGGCCGCTGACCCTTCCGAAACCGGGGCAGAGGCGGGCCGGGGAAGGAGGGCCCCATGCTGGCCTGCTCGCTCACCGGGGCTGCCGTCCCCGTGTGGGGCCCAGGCAGGATCCGCTGACTCTGATGTGGCCGCCTTTGCTGCTAAACTGTGGTGACGACACCTCAGTGCAGACCACTGTCTCTCCCGACCCACCACCCATGAGTGGGCTTGGCCGTGTTTCCTCCCGTGTTTGCAATTCTCACTCGGGCAGCAAGCCCAGGGGAGAAGGGGCTTGACCCCCACCCCTCCCCGGCCACCCTGGTCAGGTGCAGCCCCTCCCGGACACACAGACGCGCTCAACCCTTCCCTCCTGACTTCTAGGAAAGGCCACCGGCCCCTCGCAGGGTTCAGACCGTTGCCTGGGCCGCATCCCGCGGTGAATGCTGCCACCCTTGGCTTGTCTCAGCTACGGGGACGGTTTCTCGGTCCTTCACTTGCAGCACGAGCAGGGGGGACCGTGGAAAGACTCCGGCTGCTCCCTAGCAGCTGCTGAGACTCAGGACTGAGGAAAAGTTGCTTCCCGGCCCTCGACCCTCTCCAAGGGCTGGGCAAGCCTGGAAACATGGCTTAGGGGCAGAAAGTGCCCTTGCTAACCGGCTAGGACCCCCTGCAGCATGGGGGTTCCCCCGGGGGCTCCCTTCTCCCTGAGCTCTGAGCAGCGCTGGAGACACTGAAACACCAGCAGCCGCTCGAGTCTGGTGCCCAGTGTGAGTCAAGGGCGGAAAACAGTGGCTCTCTTCATCTGGGGTCGGGAGCCCTGTAACCTGTTCCCAAAGTCGTCGGTCTCTCTGCAGAGCCCCCTCGCAGGGACAGAAGGGGGCGGTCCCAGTGCGTGTGCCCGGCAGTGGGGGGGACACGAGCTGAGTTGCAGTGTTTCCTTTAATGCTGGGGAAGGATGTGGAGCGTGGGAGGTGTCGAGAGTGTCGGGGAAGGAGGGCAGGGGAAGGCCCAGCGGGGCGGAGCTGGGGGGGCTCACGGGAGGACGTTCTCCAGAATTACAAAGCAGCCCCGGGGGAAGCTTCTCCCCCACCGTCCCCCAAAGCCCCTCACTCCCTCTTGGGTTCTTTCGTTTCGGGTCCTTCCCCGCTCAGCTTTGGGGCACACCTCCCAACCCCGGCTGCTGCACCTTAGAGCCACCTGGGCGGCTGTCCAAGGTTACTGAAAACTGGACGCCGCCCCCAGAGATTCTGACGCGACCCAGCTGGGTGGGACGTGGGCGTTAGGTGTTTCCTAACCACCTCCCCCCCCCAGGGGTTCCAGCGGGCAGCCGGGTTGAGACCCCCGCTTGTGTGTTGAGTTATCGGGGCTTCTCTTTGACCTCTCGTGGGACCAGGTCTTCCAGAACCAGGGGGGCCTTTGCTCTGCAGGTTCTCCGGGTTCCGGGCATAATCACGTGGGCTCCTGCCTCCTTAGGACCACAGAGGCAGCCACCGGACCTGCTCTCTTCTCTTTAAGGCTCTGGCTGCATGCAGTTGGGGCTGGTGGGCGCGGGACGGGTCACTCACTGCAGAGCTGTTTTCTGACGTCCTGCGCTCTTTGCGTGTCCTCTCCCCCAGATCACCCTGAACGACCGCGCCGTCCCCGTGGAGCACGACCGGAGCTGGGGCGTGAACGTGGAGAACGCGGCCCACCCCTGCGTGGCGGGCCCCTGTGCCCACGGGGGCAGCTGCCGGCCCCAGAAGGAGGGCTATGAGTGCGACTGCCCCTTGGGCTTTGAGGGTCTGCACTGCCAGAAAGGTACGTGCGGGCTCGGCTGGGGAGGGTAGCGGGGGCGGGGGAGCGGGCAGACTGTGGGCGGGGCAGCGGGCAGACTGTGGGCGGGGCAGTGGACAGACTGTGGGCGGGGCTACAGCGCCGGCGATGCCAGCGCGGTGGTACTCTTCGTTTTTATCAATGATTTTTCAGTGGCATCGTAGGTGGCCAATCCCATAGAAACCACTGTGATTCTTTAGTAATTAAAGTGCAGAAATCCTTCTGTAACGGCATGTAGGTAAATAGCTTCCCAGCGCCCCTGCCCTGGCTCCTTGCCTGGGAATCCTCCCCCCGCTGCCCCCCACCCCCCGGCCCAGCAATCAGAAGGTGAGCCCGTAATACCCGGCGTTTGCAGGACCCCCTCCACCCGGGGCACTCTCAGAGCCTGTCCTGATAGGCTGGCAAATGTTTTACCTACATTTTGACCCCTACTTGAGAATTTTATAAAGAAATACTGCCAAGTACAGAAAAATAGGAATTGTACTTCCCCAAACTAAAGTATAAATCAGCTTCTGTAGAGAGCTGCTTTCCCTGTGCCTCAGTTTCCTCACTGTAAGATGAGAGTAAAAACAGCAGCAGTAGAGGGTGTGGCATGGGTACAACGGAGAGGGCACAGTCCTCGGACGGGGGCCTGGCGAACTGTCGGAGAACGCCAGCCGTTCTAGTTATCGACGAGGAACATAAAACCCGTCAGCAGGTGCCGTGAGCGACTCGGCACCGCCCTTGTCTCAGAGCTCCTGGAGCAGGGCACAGACCATGGGCCCCTGCGGGATGAGCCGCCCGCCCCTGCGTGTGGGCAGCAGGCCATGGCCGGTGTCCAGAAGAGGCCTGTCGGCATGCGGCCGTCACCGTGTTGGGCCCTGTAGAACGTCTTGTTCAGGTGTCGGGACGGCCTCACCTGCTGGGGGAACTAATAAAGGAAAGGTAGCCAGGCCTGGAGGGACATCAAGCAGCCAGGCTAAGGGAGGGAATATGCTGTCTTTCTTATTTTGTTTCCAGGTTCCTAACTTTTTTTTAAAATCCTCACCTGAGGGCATCCTTATTGATTTTGGAGAGAGGGGAAGGGAGGGAGGAAGACAGGGAGAGAAACATCCATGTGAAAGAGAAACATTGATTGGTTGCCTCTCATATGTGCCCTGACAGGGGACCAAACCAGAAACCTAGGCCTGTGCCCTGACCAGGCATCGAACTTGGAACCTTTCGGTGTATGGGAGGATGCTCCAACCAACTGAGCCACACTGGCCAGGGCTCCAGGCTCCCCATTTTTATCGGAGGTAGGGCTTAGAGGAAACCTGTGAACTACTGGCAGATATTTGGTACACGGAATGATAGGAGAAGTTGTTTGCAGCGGTCTCGGAAAACCTGAAAGATGCCAGTTCGCCAGGTGGAAGATTAAGTGGCGTTGTACTTAAATGAGCTTTGAAACCTGCATGGCAAGTCATACGAAATATATTTACTCACATAGCTCAGCCCATGGTAACCCCCCCCAAGGAAGAGCAGTCGACCCCTCTGTGAGCGAGGCTGATGCTACTTCCAGCAGGCAGTCCCTGTTCAGCTCAGAGCGTGTACTTGCAGAGATTTAGTCCGAGTGGCCCCTCGTTCAGAAAACCGGGACTGGACTTCACAGGGCAAGGTCTGCGTTTCCTAGGTCTGCGTTTCTCCACCAGCAGCGCAAGCTTGCTCCTGCCTTAGACGCCAGCCCTAATGGTCATCATACAGAGTCCGGGCTTAAACGAACAGCTGGCAGCTTTGGGAATTACAGGGGGAAGGGCAGGATCGTGTGCGGTCTCGTTGACCCAGGTTTCCTGCTGCAGAACATTAGCCATAACAGATATGAAAAGCTTGTGTTCACAGCCCCGTGACTATGGGTTCAGGTTCACGAAAAATAAAATTCACCAGAATGAAGGGGCAGATCCCGGATGAGGCTGTGGGCTTCCTGGCAGAATCCAAGCAATGGACAGTGGCGGGGGGACCGGGGGACATTTGGGCCTCTTTCTGCGACACACTGGGCTGGACTATCAGCTGCCCGTGCTGTGCCACTATCTCCTTGTGCTTTGAAAAACAGGCGGTCCTTCTGGCGCCAGGGCGGCTGTTGCTGGTGCTCGGGGGAGGTACTCAGGGGAGGCACACGGGACGGGGCGGGGCGCGGGGCGGGGCGCACGGGGTGGGCGGGGCATGGCTCTCCTCCCCCTTTACTTAGCCTCGGAGGGTCAACAGGGCTCTGGGCACCGGTGAGGGCTCTCGAGGACAGTTGTCCCAGGCCCCAGCAGGCACATGGCGGAACACAGCCTGCTTTCACACAGGGGAGGGCATGTGGTCCCAGATCAGGATCGGAAAGAAATGGGAAGTGGGCAACCCCAATGGTGCCATAGAGGTGCGAAAGGACACTCGAAACGTTTGGGTGAAGTCTTAGCTGGAAGGCCAAGCGGGGCTGGAAGCCCTCCGCGGGGGTCAGAGAGAATCCTGTCTAATCCAGCAAACTGACTCAGAGCCTCGTAGAGTGAATACTTAAAGCTCTGGGGTTTTTCCTCTGCCTCAAAACCAGGTCTTGCTTCAAAAGCAAGACCTGTCCCCAGGGAAGGCAGACCCATCCCTGTACATTGAGCGGCTGGTGTGGCCGTCACCAGCACCAGGCCCCATTCCATCTGTGCCAGGGGGCACCTCCTCCGTCAGGGGGTTTGTTTGGGGCTCCTCAGTGGGTGGTTTTCTCTAACCTCCTCCGAGGGTTTGTGGCAGGCGGGTGAATTCCACTAGGGAGGGACCTTATCAGGAAAGTGGACACTTATCTGGATGGCCGGGGCCCCAAACTCAGGCAAGAACTCTCCTGGAGAGGGTCTGGCACCCAGACCATCACGGCGGTTTCAGGAGCCCCCTTGGTCCCTGCAGGGCCGGGGCAGGGGCAGGGGCGCCCTCTGAGCTCCTGGCCGTCCCCAGGGCTCTGCCGGCCTCCTGGAGTGGCAGCTGCAGAACACGCAGCCCCCGTCCCAACCCGGGAACCACGGAGACCGGAGGAGCACGGGTTCTCCTGGGTCCCAGCCACGACTCCGGTGCCGATGACAGGACAGTCACGAGGCTTGACTTCAGTGACCGCCCGCTCACCCTCTTCTGGGGCTCTCCCTGCTCGGTGCCTCCCTCCTCACAGCCTCACACCCCAGCACCCCAGCCCCGAGGCCCCTCCTCATCTCACCAGGGGGCTGTTGGCCAGCCCTCGGTCCTCAAAAGAACACTCCCCACCCTTGGATACTTTTGTCCTCTTTCTTCTCCCATTCCGATTTACCCCCTTTGCGTTCCAGCTCCTCACAGACCTTCCATCCCAGTAAGTTGCTCATAGTTGAAGCCAAATCTCACACGTTAAGTCTGGAGGAGGATTCCTGGCTGGGCGGGCCGCAGGGAGGGCTGCTTGGGGCAGAGATGGGAGCCAGGCCTCCTCCCGGTCCCATCCCATCAGTGCAGGCGGCAGTTTGGACTCAGACCGTGCAGGACCCTGCCGGCCACTAGGTGGCGGTGTTTCTCTGCGGCCGGCGAGCTGAGGCCCACTCAGGCCCCATGATACCCACGGCCATGCCCGCTGTTAGGACAGGCGTTCTTTGTGGGACAAGGGTCCTAAAGGTGGGGTCCTCCTGCTCTCTACTGACGTGCCACATGCACGACATTGAGGACATTTTGTGTTGTCTTTAGTAGGTTCCCATCATGTTGCTGGGTCTAGTTTGGGTGCATGTTTCTTGGTCCCTGTGTAAGAAAAATAGCCCCAGTGAGTAGAGGCCATCCATCCTGTAAGACAACCCAGGACATAGAAGCACAAATCAGTAAAATATGCGTGCTGGCAGGAGTTTCTTTTCTTGGGGCGGTGTAGGATTAAACAGTGAGAAATTGTGGGTGCTCAGCTGCTCTTTAGATAGCCAGGGGCTGGTAGTGTGGAGAGGGATTTTTGTTTGTTGTTTGTTTGTTTACCTGGTGGCTACAGAACCTACTTTGTAACAAGATTTCTGCACCAGGGAGGGTGAGTGAGCTGCCCGCTGGGAAAGTGCTCCCAGGGGCTGGACTGTGTCCGCCAGGATGTCAGAGAGGGGAGCCCTGGTTGTTGGGAAAGCTGGGCCACCACCCCACCCCCTCCTGGCCCCCCCGCCCGCCCGCGGGTCCTTCCGTTGCCACGCCCTGTGACAACGGGACAGAGCCCGCCCTCCCTTCAGCTCTGCAGAGCCTGCTGGGAATTCCAGGTCCCTCAAGTGGAAAGTGGACTTTGCCCAGCTTGGCGGCTCCTGGTCGCTGGGGTATTCTCGTCCGCGTGTCATCGGATGGCGCCAGCTTTGAGGTGTCAATGTGAGGAAGTGACAGAAACACATTTCAACCAATGCATCACAGACCATGTTAAAAAAATAGATACAAGGCGTTAGGTTCACTGGAGCCACGTTTGTACTGCATATTCAAACAAACCTCGAAGGGCCCGAGAGGGCTGGCTGGTGACTTCCAGCCCGGATGGCTTAGGAGAGAACCACCAGAACATATACTGACCACAATGAGTGTATGTTCACTGTATTGTGCACAGCAGTGTCATTTCTGGAAGGTTCCCCTGCCCTTTGTTAATCGCAGAAGAACCAGAGCTCGGGGGGCTGGGGTGGGAAGTAGGGTGGTCTTTTCCATTCCACAGAAGAGGCCGCTGGCAGGCTTATCACTCCTTTTGCACACACAGCCCAGAGCCAAGAAAAGTAATAATCATTGACGAGGTAAGTAACTCTTTAGCAAGGAACCGTTTCTCCGGGGTTAGAATAAACGAGGGACTGTCGGTTCAAGGTCGGGGGAGCCTCCGAGGTGCCAGACAACGTATTCCACACGTCTCTCTCTCTCGGTTCGCCACCGCCCCTTCCCCCCGCCCCGCCCCCACCGCGACAGAGGCTGGGAGGCCGGCGGGCCCTCCGCAGGGTTTTACGAGGAAACGGGGCTGCTTTCCCCTGATCCGCCACCGGTGTAATTGGGGTTTTTACAAGGACTGTGAAATCCTGACTTTCCCTGTTCTGTTTCACGCTCGCACACGGCAGAGTGTGGGAACTACTGTCTCAACAGTAAGTACAGCTCGCCCTGTGAGGGGCTGTGCACGTGCGGGGGTGCTCCTGCCAGGGCAGGTTCCGGCCAGGCGGGGGCGCAAGTGCAGGCAGCGGTAGGCACGCAGAGGGCGACCCGGGTGAGCGGCGTGGGTCTCGGACACGCCCACCGGGGTGGTGGGAATCCTCCCTCCAAAAGCGCCAGCTGCCGGGAGAACGTGCTCGAGTCCCCGCTGGACTTCGGGAAGCGTGGAGCTCCTGAGCTGGGGGCTTGGCCGGCAGCGGGACAGGCTCACACGGACCCCTTTAGGCCCCGTGTGCAGAGCCCATGCCTGACCAGCACTTCCTGACCCCTTCAAGGAGCCCAGTGGGGCCGTGGTTGTCTGCCACGGGCCCAGGTCCTTGGTCAGTATAGCAAGGACAGGCCCCGCCTATGCCTCTCTCCTGGGGGCGGAATCAAACCCAGGGGGCGCCTTGGCCGTGTGCAGCTCCTCGGTTCTCGGCTCTAGACCCAGAAATTCAAGCCCCCGCCCCTGCCCCGCCCTCAGCTAGGAGCCCCCTGGTAGCTCCGCAGTTTGGCACCCTTGTGTCTCCTCTGGGCCTCCCTGCCGGACCTCTCCCCTCTGTCCCACCACTCTGGGCCATTCTCCCTGCACCGAGCCTTTTCCGTCCCCCCTGTCCCTGCCCCAGGGGCCGCCCGTCCACCTGCCTCCTCCTCCTCTTCTTTCTCCCCATTTTCTTTTCTCCCCCCCCCACTCTAGCTTGCCCCCTGCCGCCCCTGCTCTCCGCTGTCTTTCTCTTTTGCATCCCACTCTTTCCTCCTCTCTCTCCTCCCCCTCCTCCCCACCTTCACCAGAAGGGAGAGAGGCCAGCAGTGCGGCCCAGGAGTTCACAGACAACAGCCTTTGCTCGCTCTGCCCGGGACAGGCCCTCGGGGCCCTCGGCGCTGGTCCAGCTGGGCCTGTGTGGCTTCAGGGAGCAAGAGAGCAGTTTCTCAGGACTTGCTTTAAGAGTTTTCCTCTTCCTTTGCTTTTCTTGTCTTCCTTCCTTTCTAAAATTTTTACTTTTTATGAAAATATTTTGGGACGTGTCAACACAGGAACTTACGCTTGGGAGCCCGTTACTGGGTTTTAGGGTTTGCTGGTATCTCCGTCTTTTTTTTAAAAAAAGGTTAGAAGTTATGTTTAAACTCTCCTGGGTGTTCATTTGTCAAATAATGATATATGTTCTTTCCTGAGTGCAAAATCCTTAGGGTTTTTTTTTTTTTTTTTTTGCAGAGAAATCCAATATCTTTTTTGCACCAACCACATATTTTTGTGAAGCTCGAACTGCTTTCAGAAGCTGGCTTATTCTGTCGTGTTTTGCACATTTCTTTGAAAATGAGATTCACTCCACCTTAATTCTTTAAGGTGTCATTTCTGTATTTTGCTAAGGATGATATGGCTGTTATCTCTTTGGCTGAAACCTCCTAAGTTATCCCCACTGCTTGATGCCAAACCCAGTGACAGAACCTAACTGTGTGCAGACGGGGTGGGCACGGAAGGTTTTCAGGAGCTCAAGGCAAAGGCAAATCGAGAGGAAGGAAACCCACTTCCGAAGTCCCGGGAAGCAGGCGGTGGGCTGAGAACACGACCCACGGGAGCCAGGCTGGTCCCTGTTCCCTTAGCGGCGTCATCGCGGGCAGGTCCTTGGTGACCTCTGGGCATCCTTTTCCCCTCCTGTGAAATGGGACTGTCCACCCCTCCCCGTCTGCAGACTCCCCACCGCTTCATGAGATCGTGGGGAAGGCCTTGTGGGATATGACACTGGGCACAGGGCTTGGTAGAAAGGTGTCCGCGCCTCGTTTCTTGTTCTCTGCCAGTCTCTTGCCGTTGTGGCCGGAAGCGTGCTGGGGCAGGTCGGCTTTGAACACAGGCATCCTGGAGGACTTTGCTGGGGGTTCTTTCCTCTGCCTCCCTTGGAGGACATCTAGGGTTGCCCCCAGCGGCTCCCCAGACGGCCCACGGCCTGCCCCTTAGGCTTACATGGATAGCTGGGCACGGGCCAAGTTTCAGCACCTTGCAAGCCCTTCTCAGGAGTGCTGAGGCCGTTTCCAGGGGCAGCCAGCCCCAGGGAGGGGTCAACGGGGAGATGCCAACTCCAGGCCCTCTGGCCAGGCAGCCCCAAACCTGGCCGAGAGGAGGGAGCTGACAAGTTAGCTGGTTAAATGTCCTAATTCCAGGAGCTGGCCTTCTCGATATTTGCCGGCCACAGGGTTGAGTGCTGGGGTCCACAGGGCCTCAGACCACGTAACCCCCGTCTCTGCTCTGTCTCAGCCATCACGGAAACCATCGAGACTCCGCAGTTCATCGGCCGCAGCTACCTGACCTACGACAACCCGGACATCCTCAAGAGGTAAGAGGCTCACCTGCCTGCCTTATTTCCCTGGGGGCAGGGTTCTCAATGTTGTTCCCAAGACTTTTCCTTCTTTCCTGAGCCAGAAGCTAACCCTCAGAGGAGGCAGCTGAGCCTTGGCCTCGGGGGACACAACCACACATCGTGAACATTCGTACCAGAACCAAACAGCACACATTAAACTTGAGAAAGGCAGTCCCTGGCTGGCGTAGCTCAGTGGATTGAGCTCAGGCTTCAAACCAAAGCATCACAGGTTCGATTCCCAGTCAGGGCACATGCCTGGGTTGCAGGCCATGGCCCCCAGCAACCGCACATTGATGTTTCTCTCTCTCTTTCTCCCTCCCTCCCCTCTCTAAAAATAAATAAATAAAATCTTTAAAAAAAACAACTTGGGAAAGGCAGCCTTTCAAACAACCCAAACCCTGTCGGAGGAGGTACCCAGGTTTGCAGACAGGGTGAGGAGTCCGGGCAGTTCGCCTCACGCTGCTCTTGGCCACGGTCCGCAGCTCAGCCCGGAGGGACCTGGTACCCCCACAGCCTGACACACAGCGCTGAGTCCGTGCCCTACTTTGCATCTTCAGCAGCAAAGGTCCCCTGTCCTCCTCAGGCTCTGCCCAGTTCAGTGGGGGCCCTCGGCTCTCTTCATGTGGATACAGGCAGATGCCACATTGCCACCGTGGCTGTCAACCCCCGGTGGCCGAGCCTCCAGTCAGCCCCTCGCTGGAGTCCAGGCTCCCGCTTTGCAGGAGCCTGTGCATGTGACCAGGGAGTGGCCCTTGGCTGGTCCTCAACCCGGGGATGCTCGTCTTTGGTGCTTTCATTTTGCCTCTTCTCTCTCTTTTTCCCCTCCCCTAGTTCTTTGTAGTTTGTAGTCTGCCATCCCCCGCAACACCACCAGCACCACCGTTCTAGAATTTTCCTTCCTCTTTAGGTGGACTGTTTCTTAAGGCAAAGCTTTAAGCTAAAAGTACCCACTTCTCAGGGTGGAGGCTGGTGGCCTTTCAAGGAACAAGGGTGGTTGAGAGACGTTTTCCTGGGGCACCAGACAAACACTTCCCTGGTAACTCTCAACACGCACCAGACGGACAGACGGACAGACACTGCTTCATCTCTCTAATCCCACACACTGTGTTTATCTTGGTGGCCTTGGCATGCGGCCTTAGGCAAAACGGATTTCCAGCCAAGAGAGACCCTCTTCTTCCCTCAGTCCTTTTCTCCAAAGATGGAAGGGCATTCAGTCCCCAGGAAGCCGGGACGGAGTGAAAGGGGCCCCGGTCTTCAGCCCCCTGGACGCTCAGTGAGCGGCACCAGGTAGTTTGGTGGGAATCGGAGGCACTGGGGCCCCAGACCCAGAGCAACTCGGGTGGCCCTTGTGTGCATGTCAGTGTGTGCACACGTGCACACATGTGTGCACATTCAGGGTCTGTTTCAGTTAGATGTCTTTGGCTACAAGTCACAGAAAACCCAACTTGAAGTGTCTTCAGCGTGAAGGGTCTTTTTTATTTCATACAATAAACCGTCCAGACATAGACTGGACCTTGGCTCGATTGGTTCAGAGAACCATCAGCAACATCAAAGACCCAGGTCTGCCTTTTTGCCTTATCATCCCCAACCCATTCTGCAGCGGTCATGCCCTTCATGGGCAGGAGACAGCTCTGCCCGAGATGCTCATTAGATGCACATCCATCAGGGCAACGTCCCCTGGAAGTACAAACCTTTTGTCCTCCTGTGACTCTTTCTAGAAGGAAAGGGATCTTTCCTAGAATCTCCCTGATACCTTTCCTCTAGCTCATTGGGTAATAGTGGGTCACATGGCCATCCCCAACCACTCACTACAAGAGAAGCAGAGCCATCCTGATTGGCTTCTACCAATCCGTGTATCCCAGGCAGGGGGAGGAGGGAGAGAGCCTGACACAGAAGACTGGGGAGAGCAGGTCTCTAAGGCAAGGGCCGTGGCTGGGTTGCTCTGCACCTGGCCCAGGGGAGGGCTCACCGCCGTGGACCCTGCTGCCCCCTCACCACTCCGAGGCCCTGCAGCACGGGAGGGCAGGGCAGCCTCGGTCTCTTCCTGCCTGGGCCGGGCTCTGGGGAGCCTAGATAGAAGCCCCCCTGCACGCTCACTACTAAAGGCATCTACAGCTTCGTGGGACAGACGGAGGGACAGTACAAGTGACGGGGCATAAAGACTTTCCCGATAGTGCCATGTCAGCAGCAGGACTAAAGTCCCATTTCCTCTTACTACTACCTTTTACATAAGGACCTCATACTTGCTCTTCACCCGGGGACAGGGGACACTGGCCACCTCAGTGAGACCGGGCTTCTGAGCGAGGCTCCGCCTGAGAACCGATGAGAACTCGGAGCCGCAGTGGGTGTGCCGGGGCCTGCACTGGCTCCAGCTCCTCCCCTTTGCTCTCGGCTTCTCGTTCCTCTCCGCCTGGCCTTTGCCACCACGCCTCTCACTCTGCCTCCTGCCCAGTCTCCCCTCTGTCCTCTGGGACAGTCCCCACCAGAGCTGGCCATCCACAGCACGGTCACAGTCCAGAGAAGCTGCCAACTTCAGCCTCTTGGAAACGAAGAAAGCCACTGCTCATTGGGGGATGGGGAGCCCTTTCCCAAGGACCCTTCAGCCGTAGGACAAGAAAGGAGGACCGGGGTGTGTATTGGGGTGCAGCCGGGACTGTGGACTTGACTAGAGTCTGGTCAATCTGTGACTCGTCAAGTGCTCTCGAGGTGCTGCACCCCACCTGGGGCAGGACACGCTGCTGCCCCATGAGCAGCCCAGGCCTTGTGCCCCAGATGTTGTGACTTGGGGTGAGGACGCCGACGCTAACCTCCTGGTGGCAAGCGTCAGGAATGCCAGCTCGTCCGTACGCCTGGCTTCCCCCGGCTGGCAGACAAAACTTGGGCATGGATGCTGGCGGGCAGCGGTTAATTTGGTGCGATCGCTGGTGTGTTTCCCCCAGGGTGTCCGGATCCAGGTCGAACGTGTTCATGAGGTTTAAGACGACTGCCAAAGACGGCCTGTTGTTGTGGCGGGGAGACAGCCTCCTGTCCAACAGTGACTTCATTTCCCTGGGCCTCCGAGACGGAGCCCTGACGTTCAGGTAAGGCCCCTCACTGCCAGCTGCCTTCAGCATCACCTTGCGGCCCACGCTGAAGGGTTGCCAAAGCGAACCAGCATGCGGTCTGCTGGAGTGCCCGGTGCCTGAAGGTCCAGGCTTATCTGAGGCTCCCGGCCTTTCTTTCTAGCACCCAACTGACAGTCAGCGGGCACAGCCTGGGGGCCGGGTCTGGCCCCCCACCCCTTTCTGTAAACCAAGTATTATTGGAACCCTGCCTGACTCGTTCGTTTGCATATTGTCAGTGACAGCTTTCCTGCCGCAGTGGCACACTCGCGTGGTGTGAATAGGGACTGGGTGGCAAAGCCTAAAATGTTAATTAGCTGACGCCGTGCAGGACAGGTTTTCAAACCCCCCCCCCCCCCCAGCTGCACTGGGTTTCTGCCACGTGCCCCCCACTGGCACATCGGGAAGCAGGAGACAGAGGACTTGGGAGAGCTGAGCGTGGCCGTGGGTGTGGTGCCCTCCCTCTCGGGCTGAGCTGGAGGCCGCACATCGAAGGCCCGGCTCCAAGTGCTCACTGGGCGCCCCTCCCCCCCCCCCCGCCCCGTGGCTGTGCAGCCGTGGGGAGCAGAGGCCTGCTTCCCAGGCTCCCGCAGAGGAAGCACAGATTTGTATCTCGATAGCTCAGCCCAGCCTCGGGGTTTTTGTAAATGCTTCTTGAGTGATACTGGCAAGGCAGTGCCTGGGCCTCTCAGCCTTTTAAACTGAGTTTGGACTGCTCTCACATTTTTCAAAGGGGTCGCTAGGAAATAGCAAAAGGGTCCCCTGACAGCTTCTGCTCAGCAGAGTAGTGGGGGGGGGTTCCCCCCACCCGGCAGGGCCCGGCTGCTTATGTAATAGGAAACAGCCTCAGCTGGAGATTGGGCTGGTGCCTCCTCGCTGGAGGTTGGAAACGACTCGTCTGGACCAGTGGTTCTCCACGTGTGGTCCCCAGGGCCGGCAGCATCACGTTGCCTGGGAACGCCAGAAATGCCGATTCCCAGGCCCCGCCCCACACCAGAGGAACCAGGGGAGGGGCCAGCCATTTGTTGTCGCCGCTTCTCTCGGCGACTCGGATGCTCGTCAGGGTTCGAGGCCCCTGCTCAGTCTCCAGGGGCCAGGGGCTCCTCGGGCTTTCTCTCCTGTGATGACTGCCCCCCCCCCCACCCTGCCCGGGGCCTGGGAGGGGGGATTCACTGGGACTCAAGTAGACAAAGCCACGGGAACCGAACCGCAGAGCGGACGAGGACTGAATTCCGGGCGTCTGTGGGTCGTGCCCTGGGGCTCCTGAGCAGCCAGCGCAGGGTCACGCATGTCCGTTCAGTCTGAGTAAAAAGCACTCGAGAGGAAATGTCACTTAGCCAACGTCGCGCTCACCCCTAAATAGCGGAGCACGCTGAGCGGTGTGATCCTGTGACTTCTGGGGCTTGGAGAGACCTGTGTGGTTGGAGGCTGGAGGCCGGCCTATGGGAGCCAAGCTCCCCATCCCCGCCCCCTGCCCCAAGGTCAGACGCCAAGCCGTTCACACCCCAGTTGCAGGCTGGCTGCCGCGGAGCCATTTTCCTGTGGTTTTCCTGTGGTTAACCTCACCGAGGCCTCGAGTGCTTGATTGTGCCCAGAAAAGGGAACTGAAACAGTAGCGCAGCCAGGGGTGGGAGGCCAAGGTCGCCCTAAACCGCCAACCAAAACGTGTTCGTCCCCACCGGCCCCGCAGAGCGGGGAAACTCGACCCGAGCGGGGCTGCCGCGCAGCTCCCAGGGGCCTCCCACCAGCCCGGCCGGCCTCCCACACCCCCTGGGCGCCTTCTAGCAACACGCCACTCCATCCGGACACAGTTATGCTGCCACTGCGTCTGTCTCGGTTTTCTGACGATCGGCCCCAGGTTTCTCTTGGGAGCCTGGAGCTCGGGGCGGGCTCTGGATGCACAGCCGAGTCCTGCCGTGCCTGCCCCCAGGCCTGGGCCCACAGCTGCTTGCTGGGCCCACACTGCTTGCTGCTGTGCTCCTTCCTCGGACACGCAGGCGTGCAGGTGCTCTGCGGGAGGCTGGGCACAGGGAGGGCTCAGGGCACAGGCGGGGGGTGGTCGGAGAGTGGCAGCCTTCAGCCAGCCGGCCAGCGGGGAGCTTGCTCCAGGGGGAGAGCCCTCCTGGGCCTACACGCAGAGACCCAATGGAGCAGGTCTCCTCGGGCACGAGCAGCTGGTGGGAATCCCTCCTGGAGCACGCCCTGGGAAACAGGGTCTAGTGTGGTCGAACGAAGGCTTCCGAGTCAGACAGGTGGGGTTCCCACGGCCATGGGACCTGCGGCGTGGTACCCGTGCTCCCGTGAAAGCACAGGGCTGGCTGGGAGGGCTGAGGGAGTTCCTTCGCCTAAGGGGCTCCGTGCAGGGCCTGGCACCTCTGGTTGCTGGCGGTAATGACGGCCACCATTGCTTCCCCTGATCAAGTGTGTTTTCTGCCCTCGATATGTGCTAGAAGCTCCTACCTCGGACCGGTAACATAGGTAGGGACGTCAGCATGACCTATCTGCTTCATAAAGTGCGGCTACTGTTGTTGTTGTCGTTATTTTTACGAGAAGCGGCCCCAGCCTTCCAGCAGCTTCCATCGGCGGGGCCCGGCGCGGGCGCTGGTCTCACTGGGCAGAGAAACCACTTTTGAGGTTTTGGTGTTTGACCCCGATCCCAAGGAAACAATAGAAACCCTAAAATGACAAAACAAAGTCTCGACTTCACCTTGACTTTTCCTCTTCCCTGAAACGCTGGTCCTTGCGCTGACTCAGTGCTCGGAGCCCCTCCAGCAGAGCGTGAGGAGCAGCCATGGAGCTCCGGACAGGAGTGTTTGTGGCGGTCGTGCACGATGAAGGGGAGGAAAAGGAATCCAAGTGCTCAGACACGAGTGTGGTTTCCGCTTTCGCTTTGTTCCACAGCGTTGTTGTAGGGTGACACGTGGGGCGTGACACCCGGTGAGCCGGTTTTGTGGAAACCACTCGACTGACACGCTCTTTCCCACTCGTTTTCCACGTGACCTCGATGACATGTTTGTGCAGCAGGGAAAGGACGGGGAGAGATCTGAGTGGGCAGGGGGCCCTGCGCTACAACCTGGCCGACGGTCTCCCCCAGGCTGCACCCGGTGGCGAGTCCTGGGGCCTCACCTCGGCGCTCAGCCCCGCGGCCCCCTGTGGGCGCCGGCCTGAGCAGGCGACTGGCATCGGGAGGACCGACTCGTGCTGACCGGGTTCACGAGGGCTTGAGAGCGAAACCAGATGTGCACCCATGTGTTCAGTTGTTCATTCATTCTTAGTTTTTGCTTTTTAAAAACAATGAGCCCTGGCTGGCGTAGCTTAGTGGATTGAGCACGGGCTGCGAACCAAAGCATCGCAGGTTCGATTCCCAGTCAGGGCACATGCCTGAGTTGCAGGCCACGGCCCCCAGCAACCGTACATTGATGTTTCTCTCTCTTTCTCCCTCCCTTCCCTCTCTAAAAATAAATAAATAAATAAATCTTTAAAAAATTAGTTATAACTTACATGAAGCGCACAAATGTTAGGTGCACAGTTGGATAGATTTTTAAACGTGTAAAGACCCGGGGACCCCCCACCCAGGGTAAGATACAGAACATTTCTCCTACCCCAGGAAGCTTCCTCAAGCCCTGGGCCATCAAAGACAACCACTGTTCCTGGTCCTTCACTGTTCTGTAAAAGAGAGCCCTTTCGTGTGCTGATAAGGAGGGCTGCTGGGTGGCTCAGTCGGTTGGCCCGTCCTCCGTGCACCAGAAGGTTGTGGATTGGATTCCTGGTCTGGGCACACATGCAAGACAACCGATTGATGTTCCTTCTCTCTCATCTCTCTCTCTCCCTTCCTCTCTCTCTAAAGTCAATACACACATCCTCCCGTGAGGATTAAAGGAGAGAGGGAAAGAGAGAGAGAGAGAGATTCCAGGGGGAAGAACCACCGAGTATCTGGGAAGCAGGAGGTCATGGAGGGTCTGCAGTCAGCTTGGGGGGGGGGGCGTGGAGATGCCAGCCAGGTGCCCTGTGCCCATGTTGTGCCGATGGCCGGACTCCGGGCTGACTCCCCGAGCACCGTCTGGCTTTTGCATAAACAGGAGCACGAGGAGACTGGAGGACAGGAGAGGAGAGGCCCTCCTGTGTCCAGACACCTGCGAGGGTTTCCTTTCACTGGGTCCCACCCCGTTCCAGTCCAGCGTCCCTGCAGGTGCGCCCGGGCCACCTCTGCCCTGGACTCTGGGTGCTCCTGAGCTTCTCGGTGCCACACGTACAGCCTGGTGGGTTACCCTCGCACCTGGCTACCTTCCCAGGAGAGGCCCGCCGTGTTGAACTCTCGCAGCGGCAACGTGCTCCTCTCCGCTGGTTCCTCCGGACCTGCCGGCCCCCCCGTATGGGAGCCGCATGGGGTGCTGCAGATGCTCACCATTCCCTCTGATCCTCCGGGGGAGGTGCAGTCACCCCACCGCACGGACGAGGGACCCTGGGCTCAGAGAGATGAATGAGCCCGTGACCCAGGGTCACAGGCTCATAACTGGCAGAGTGGGAATGCAGGCGGATGAGTCTAATCCACACACAGTCACTCAGCTGTGGGTCGGCCAGCCAGCTCTCGGCCTGCTTCACAGTCATTCCTTTTATCTTTGACAAGCGCTTGGCCACTAAGAATGAAATCTGAAAATTCCACCTCCAGGCTGCTTCCTACAAGGAGCCCCTGGCTGTGGGAAAACTCATGAGGAAACAGTGGGCGTCTCCGGGTCAGAGTCACCCACGTTCTGTTCTTGGCGAGATGCCGACGGGCCGTGTGCATGCTCTGAGCTGTGCTACGACAGAGAGGGCCGGGCTGGGGCGAAGTCCCTGGGGAGAGCCGGGTGTGCGCCCTGCCCCTCTTTTCTCAGGCTGAGTGCCCGCCTGCCCGCCGGCCCGCCCGCAGGGGCGCGGAGTGAGCCCGGGTTCCCTCGTCTCTGTGTCTTGGCCGGTGGGCTGCAGGGGAGACGCGTCCCCTTACCAGACGAGGGAAGGGTCGTCCCAGCGGGAGCACACTGCCCTTCCAAAGCACAACTACATAAGTTTTATCCTGTTTGTTACCAAGGGGCAGTCCAGGCAGCCGGCCCGATGCCTGGCCTAGGGTCGTCACTCACTAAATAGTTGCTGAATTGAGTTAAATTAGAACAATGGAGGCGTATGCTCACGCTTCCCTCACGACTTAGTCCTGCACTGGACCACAAGGGATATTTCTCTCTGGTAAACGACGTGTGGGTGTCTGCTGACACCCTTAAGGCGTTGGGCCGTCTGGAGCCTGAAACAGGAAACAGAGAACTGCTGAGTAGACCAGAGGTCAGAGTGAACTGTGGGGGGCGGGGGGGGGGGGGGCGGATAAGACACCACGTTCACCCTACACACAGCTCTGGGATCTCAGGCAAATTCTTTCCATCTCTTCGGCGTTCAGCCTCCTCTGCAGTGTTCTGTTTTGTTTCATTTTGCTTTTAAAGCGTAAAGGCACGTGTATCCTTCACCAAGGGCTGCCGTGACAAACGATCACAAAGTGGGTGGCTTAGAACCGCGGAGATTTACTCCTGCACGGGTCTGGGGGCTCCAAGTCTGACGCGCAGGTGTCGGCAGGCTGGTTCCTCTGGGGGGGGGGGGGGGCCTCTGGGGGTCTGTGCCTTCTCCCAGGCTCTGGAGGTCGCCCGCAGTCCCGGGCACGCCTTGGCTCGTAGCCACATGGCCGCAGTCTCTGTCTTCGCCTTCGTGTGGCTTTCTTCTCCGTGCGTCTTCTGTGTCCCAAGTGCAAACATCAGTGTGCAGTTGCCTCTTGGGTGCCCTGAACTGGGTACCTGGCCTGCAACCCAGGCATGTGCCCTGACTGGAAATCGAACCAGCAACTCTTTGGTTCTCAGGCTGGTGCTCAATCCACTGAGCCACACCAGTCAGGACCCAAGTGCCTTTTCTTACGGGGACCCGGGTCACCTAGGGGTTAGGGCTGCCCCGACCCAGCGTGACTTCGTTTTAATTTATTACGTCTGCAAAGACCCCACATCCAACGAAGGGCACATGCCGAGGTCCTGGCTGGATGCGACCGTTGGCTGGACTCTATTGAGCAGGGTGTAGCACGTCACACATGATGAAGCCGTTCTTGTTCCCGGTGCTTCTGTACATGGCCGTGAGGACGTGATGCCCAGGGAGACAAGCCAGGCACCGAGGGGCCAAACACTGCACGGTTCCCCTTCTCTGAGGTCCCCAACGTGGTCCAGTGCATGAGACACGACGTGGAATGGCGGTTGCGGGGAGCAGGAGGGAGCGGGAATGAGGAGTTCTCCTACGAGGGGCGCAGAGTTGCAGTTGGGCGAGATAAAGAGTTCTGGAGAGCCCTGGCTGGCGCAACTCAGTGGATTGAGCTCGGGCTGTGAACCAAAGCATCGCAGGTTCAATTCCCAGTCAGGGCACATGCCTGGGTTGCAGGCCACGGCCCCAGCAACCGCACATTGATGTTTCTCTCTATCTCTCTCCCTTCCCTCTCTAAAAAAAAAAAATTCTTAAAAAAAAAAAGAGTTCTGGAGATTGCTCGCACGGCGCTGCGAGTAGGTTTCATACCACTGAACCGGACACATGAGGATGTTCTGTAGATGTTGCCACGATTAAACAAAAAACATTTTTTGACCACTCTTGGCCTCGCTCGGAAACCTAACTTGTAACACCGTTTTGTGCTGCGTTAAGGAGAGTCCGTTCTGAGTTCCATACCCCTTGTGTGCTGAGAGTCGCTTGTGAAGGCATGTGCGCGTCTGCCTGGGCTTCAGTGCCTCACTCTGTTCTGTCTCCTTTCCTCCGACGCCGTAGCTACAACCTGGGCAGCGGCGTGGCGTCCATCGTGGTGAACGGCTCCTTCCACGACGGGCGGTGGCACCGGGTCAAGGCTGTTCGGTGAGTACCCACCTCGGCGCAGGCCCCAGCCGGAGCCCAGCAGAGGTGGGAGGCGCTCTCGCGTCCCCCCAGCCCCACTGCCCTCCCCGCACCTTGCCCTGCACCCCGTACCCCTGACCCGGTCGGCCGTCCAGGGCCTTCTGCCGCCGACTCCCACCCGGGGCCCCTCATGGACACGGACAGGCCCGGGAGGCTGAACTCCCAAACCTTCCCTCAGCATGACCTTCTGGAGCAATGGCGTTCTGATGGCTCAGCTGGAACTCAGTGAGACCTCGCTGTTTCCTGAGATTGGGTGTCTCTGGTGGGATGAGACTCCGGGGCACGTGGGCCTTGAGGAACGCTCCGAGTTTCATCACGCGGCAGTTTCCCACGTTTCCTCTGACCTCACACTGCCTTAACAGCTGCGCGTGTCCTGCCCCAGCTGTGTGTCTCCCCTCCGTGGAGCCGCTGCCCGGACCTCTGATTAACTGCGGGCGGATCGCTCCCTTGAAATGATAGTTTCGCTGCCTGTGTCCGCATGTCTAACTGTGTGTTTTGAGAGCCACGGTAGCAGGCCCAAGCTCGGCTGTCTGAGGACAGCTCAGGCCCGCTGTGGCCGAGGAAGGTTCCTGGAGATGAGCTGGGCGGAGTCTTTGATCTGGGTTCCCTGAGCGGTTACCACGACCCCTTCTGGGGAGGGCAGTGGGAGGAGTCGAAAGTGAGGCCTGGGAAACATGGGGCCACCCACATCAGTTTCCTACTCCGCCCAGTTCCAGGCTACGGTGGGAGGAGCCTCTTGTCCCCTGCGCCCACCGTGGACTCCCCAGAGGGAGTGTGAGGGTACAGGGGGCGGGTCTGCGCCCACCATCTGCCCACGTAGCCTGGAAGCCCTCGCGACAGAGGTTTAGATGAAGCCCCAACTGTGACTTATTGAAGAAAGAAATGTCTTTCAATAGTGAGTGTGTATAGGCTTGATCTAAAGTGTATTCTAGAATACAAGTTAAAAAGCTCATCGTCCAAACCAGCTCCCAGATGCATTAAACTCTGAGGCCTCTGAGCTGCTTACTTCTCTCTCCTGCTCATCTTGCAGAGGGCTGGCTCAGAAACACCCAGAGAAAGGAAATACTGGACCACACTTGGTCTCCGTAGCCCCCATCCTGCGAGCTCCCTGCTCTCAATTTTCTTAAGTAGAGAAGGTTGGTAGGACCTTCAGACCTTGTGAGAAGACTTTTTTTTTTTAGATTTTATTTATTTATTTTTAGAGAGGGAAAGGAGGGAGATAGAGAGAGAGAGAAACATCAAAGTGCAGTTGCTGGGGGTCATGGCCTGCAACCCAGGCATGTGCCCTGACTGGGAATCGAACCTGCAACACTTTGGTTTGCAGCCTGAGCTCAATCCACTGAGCTACGCCAGCCAGGGCTGTGAGAAGACTTTTAAATGCTCCAAACTGTGGCGTGATTGTGTGCATCAAGGGGCACTCAGTGGGGATTCTGGGCACTTCCTGGGCATCTAGGGACCCGGAGGTTAAGCGACTTTCCCGAGGCTACGCAACCATTTGTGGGCAGATGCAAGAGCAGGAGCTTAGACCAAAGCTCTCACCTTCGCACCCCACGGAGGAGCCTGCCCAGCTAAGGTGTCAGCTGTTCTGGAGGGATAACAGGGAACGTTCCACCAGAAGAAACTTAAATGTCAGAACATCGCCCTTGGCACCATGAAGGTGGTTTGCACAGCTGGTTCTTGCTGTCGTAATCACTGACGTCTCCCCTGGTGGGGCCCGAGGTCGCAGTGAGGGTGGGACGGAAGGAAGGGACACAAGGACCTGGATGGAGGGGGGGACTCGAGCAGCTGCCGTGAGCCGCGCTCCCCGGGGGTAGGCAGGCTTGGAAGGGAGGGTCCCACGGGTGTAAGCAGGAGCTGGGGCCGGATGGAGACCTTAGTTCTCCACGGCAACTCGGAGGGAGGCAGGGGCGGGGAGCCGATGCAGTCGTCACCCAGGGGAGCCCTGCTCTGCGCTCTGCACACTCTCTCGCCCTGAGCCATCCTGGTCTCACGGGCACTAATCCTCGCAGAAAAGAGAAACCAAATTCCCACTTGTAGAGCATCCTCAGGATGCCAGGTACTGTCCGCCCCAAACCTTATTTGATACTCACAGTGACACAAGCTGACTGGCGTGCCTTTGTGGGGAAGGTCCACGCGCTGAGTGGCTTGCAAAACCTGCAAAGCCCTTGCCACAGGCGGGCACCTCCACTCCCCTGCCCTCAGAGCCACTTGGGGGCGACTCTTGGGGTCCTTTAGAACCTGCCAAGCCATTCTTCGTCCTTCCCCTACAAAAGTGGCTCCACGCCCACTGTGCTCGGAACACCATCCAAAGCCACCATGCATCGCCAGGCCGGCTGCCCTGGTCTCGCTCTCCTCCGGCTCCCTCTCGCCTTCAGGGCCCGTGCTGACTGAGCTCCCTGTGCCTCCCACCACCCTCTGCTGGCTTCCTCTCCCTCCGTGCTGCTCCCACCCGCAGAGTGCTCTGGGCTCGGTCTGCGCCAGCCCCCTCGTCTTCTCCCTGTTTCCGCAGCGACTTCCTGTTGGCATTAGCCTCCCCCTCCTTCCCCTTCACTCCACCCACCCAGCCTGCAAAAGTGGTCTGGGACAGGCTGTCCTTGGGGAAGCTTTCCGTGCCCCTCTGTCCGCCTCTTGTGTGATCCCACGGTGTCCCGGCCTCCTTCCTCCACAGAGCGGGGACACCGGGTTGTCCTTTGTCCTTGCACGGTTGTGTGTTCCTCCACAGACCGCACGCTCCGGGGGGGGGGGGGGGGGGGGGCCGGGAATGGGTGTGTGTGTGTTCCATTCTTGCAGCTCTGCCATTCGGCCTAGTGCCTGGTGGTGCACAGTCGGCACTTGAGTGCATTTCTGTGGAAATGAACTGGACGATGGCACGAGGCTCCAAACCTGGGGGTGGCTTTTCCAGGGACGGCCCGTCGGGAAAGATCACGGCGGACGACTATGGGGCCAGGACCGGCAAGTCGCCGGGCACCATGAGACAGCTCAACATCAACGGGCCTCTCTACGTGGGTGAGTGACCTGGGGCCGGAGCCCAGCGCCGCCCGGCCTTCTCGGGTCGCTCCGCTGGCCGTGCGGGCGCTCCTCCGGGTCGGCCTCCCCGGGTCAGACACAGACTCGGACGTAGGAAGGTCTCCGGGCAGTTGGTTCTCCCAGGTTCTGAACTGCTGACTCACTCACGGCTGGCCGGGTAGGGGGGGGCGGGGGGCAGGAAGCACTTAGATGCTCCTGTGCTTTGGGCCCACCCACCAGGAAAACCCTGCTTCTCTTGTTTGTGGAACAGGAACCTGCTAAATATAGCTCCCTCTGGGCAGGAGGGGCTGGCTTTCTGGCCCCTTTCAGAATTAGCGTGAGTGGTGTTTCTGTGAGTAGTTCGGAACCGGCCGGTGCAGACACGTAAGTATGAGAAGTTGTCTCCATCCGTGTCTTTTCTGAATGGGAACTGAACTGAAAGCATTCAACATCAGTGTTTTTTATTCAGTTTAAGGGGACATTACCTCTAACTACATACTACGTTTCATGGACATTATACAGCATTGCAAGGTTTACCAGATACTCTTTGGTTTGAAGTGGCCAACTGGGTCAGAAGTCACACAGGAAGTAGCTATTTATAGCCTCTGGTTGTGTATCAAACCGAGTCCAGTCAGCCGGTTCCTTCAAGGATAGTTACACAGCAGGCGCTGTGTGCAGAGCAGCTCGAGGGGCCCAGGGCCCTCGCTTACCTGTCAGCCAAGGGACGCCTTGATCGGCAGGCGCACTCGCGTGTCCTAAGGAGACAGGGCCCCCTTGGCTCACCCCGTCTCCCTCTGGCTCCCCGGCAGGTGGCATGAGGGAGATCGCCCTGCACACCAACAGGCAGTACGTGCGAGGACTCGTGGGCTGCGTCTCTCACCTCACCCTGTCCACCGACTACCACGTCTCCCTGGTGGGGGACGCCGTGGACGGGAAGAACATCAACACCTGCGGAGCCGAGTAACGCCAGCCGGCCTTGCCCTGTCCTGAGAACCCCCGAGGGGGCCCCAGCCGCTGCCGACACCGTACACGCCGAGACACGGGGGCCGGCTGCGTTTGTTCTCGTCGAGGGGAAAGTGTGCCCGGCTGAGAAACTAGAACCCAGGCAGGAGTCCCTGGTGGCCTTCCCTGCTGACACTCCGTGGGCCAAACCTGACGGAATCTTCCGTGTAGGAAGAGGCGGACTTTGTCCATTGACCGTGCAGCGGCTGCCGGAGATCACACGCCCGGCCACCCCGGACCCGTCAGCTGTGGCTCAGTGACTGTGCTGTGACTCATGATGCGTTAGACAAAGAGGGAAAAGAGAGACCCAAAGGGCAGTATTAAAATACTCCTCTCCCTCCCTGACTCACGATGCTTACTGACAGCAGAATGACTGTGTGACCTTGAACCTGGAATTTCTCACCTTGGCCCATGAATTGTTGGGATTAACCCCTTCCACTCCTCACGGGCTGTTTCAACGTGCTCTGACTGTTCCAGGGAAGTCAGGGGGAGGGGACACTACATGTAGACTCGTAACCATAAGCTGCCCCCTGACGTTTACCCTTAGTGAGAAACCCCTGCTTTTTATGATGTCAATCTAAGACAGTGGGCACCCCGATTTTGTAGTGTCCTTTTGTACGTGTATATTTTTATAGCCGCAGAGTGTCCACACAGCGTAATTTTGCAAGTTTGGGTGGCCAGCCCTGAATTCTTTGCACAGTTCCTAAAAATGTTCTCCCAGAGGAGGCCCGTTGGGGCCCTTGGTGGTATCCGTGGGTGGGGAAGGGGTAGCTCACTTGGGGTGGCCGTTGTCTTGGGGAGCTGACCACTATCCTTCGGTAAATGTCGACGGCTGGAGGAAACGAACGGGAAGCTTCCCAAACAATGGGGAAGCAGATTAAAAGGCACCTGTGTTCCTGGGGGCGGGGGTGGGGGACAAGGGCACTGTCATTGTTGTTTCCAGCGGGGAGGACTGTCTGTGGTGGACTCGGTTAAAGGAGATGATGAAGGAGATGATGAAGGCTAACGCTCATTTATTCGGTCCTCGGTTCACCGGCGAAGGTGCCGGTGGCCCCTGCAGAGGCCTCGCCCAGAAACGGAGGCTGAGACCATTCTCGTGTCCAAGGCTGTGCAGGGGGTGGACAGCAGGGCCATCAGCGGTCCCTTTGCTATGCACGCATGTGACGCTGGTGACCGCTGGCTCGCCGGCAGACCCCCACGGCAGGGCTTGCCGGGGGAAAGGTCAGATGAACACTGACCCCAAGGAGCGGGGAAATGAATATGACCCAGCACACGCAGGAGCCTGGGTCTGGTTCCAGTCCCGGCTCGACTCCAGTCCGTGCCGCATTCCCAAGGCCCGGGCGTGGGGCCTCGTGCAGGGCGCAGCTGCGGGCACAGCACAGCGAGAACTCTGCAAAATGAGTAAATAAACGAGAGGTGTTCACGTTGTGCTTCCAGCCTCTGGCTCCTCTCTGGGGGACCCTTTGATGAGCAGGACCCTTCTTCCCCGAGGAGTAATGGTGGCAAAAACTGTAACAGTAACAATAATTCATCCCCTCCTGCATATGTCTCCTTGCGCGTGCAGTGGGGGAAACACCACAAGGTAGCAAGCGGGTTGTACCGCCTCCCAAACACCCTCACCTCGTTCCTTCTCCATGGAGGGAGGCTGCTCGGGCCAGGGCCCCCCAAGATGCAGCAGGGAAGCTTTCACAGCACACTTTGAATCAGTTGCCTTCAACCAAAAAATCTCTGTGACTGTAGCACAATGTGCCGCTGAGCCGAAGCCAGCAGAGCTGCGTTATAGATGAGCTGTCGTTCCGTGCGAGTGTTGTCCAGAGGAGCATGCAGTGACCCAGGGCTGGGGGCTCGGCCGTGTGTGAGGCGGAGGAGGGCTCTGAACCAGCGACTTGGGTGGGATGCGGGGGCGGGAGGGGCTGAAAGGGGAGGGGGGCCCACACGGTGACGGGCTCAGGGCAACGCAGATCCTGCTGGGGGGGAGTGAGGGCTGCAGGGTGCGGGCCCCCGGAGGAGCTGATCACATGGGTGGTGGCTCTGGTTAGGAGAGCAGGGTCAGGAACTACCTGCCCCCCCAAGCTAGGAGGAAGGTTCTCTGACCCCGGGCAGTGGACGAAACCTGGGAGATGTGGGGTGACTTTGCACAGCAGAGGTGGTTGTGAGGATAAAACTATGTCCTGAAGCTGAGGGGTCAGCCCTGGGTTCAGAAGGCGGGAGGGCGGAGATGGCCGGAGCCGGGCCTGAGGGTGCCCGGTTTTCCCTCTGAGTGCGTCTGTTTCCTACAGTGACGCTGCGTGACGAACAGCCCCACACAGCCCCCGTGGCACCCCAGAACACGTGTGTGCACCGCTTGCATGCCTTGAGGGGCCAGCTGGGCAGCTCTGCTGACCTCGGCTGGACTCCTCCCCTGCGCGGCAGTCGGCCGGCCGATCTGGGACGGCCTGGCCTGAGGCGGCCAGGTGACCTGAGTCAGGTCCAGGTGGCTCTCGTGCCCCCTCGGGGGACCCGTGGGAGCCTGCAGGCCCTCAGCCTGACCAGGGCGGAGGCGAAGAGCCCTGGAGGGAAGGCGGGAGGCCTCGTGCAGCCGAGGGTGGGGGCTGCCGCCTGTCCCTTCCGCCACCTCTTCGTAGTCCAAGTCCGCGGGTGCCAGAGATGAGACGACAGACCCCGTCCGTCACCCCCTGGCCAGGGGCACGGATGCCGGGAGGGTGAGACCTCAGGGCCATGAGTGCTGCGAACCTGAGTCAAGTGCTGCTGGGAGAAGTGGTGTCACAGTCCTTCTGTGGGACCGCTGGGCTTAGGGACGGGGGTCTGTGAAGCCCTCAGTGACTGGCCCAGCATTCGGCCCTCCGCCCCCTCCTCTGCCACCTCCCTCCGCTCCCTGTCCCTCCACCCATTGTCTGCCCCTTGGCCTCGTGGTTGATCCCAGGAGGGGGACTGGCAGAGGGGAGGGGAGGGGAGGGGAGGGGTGGAGGGGAGGGGTGGAGGGGAGGGGAGGGGTGGGGGGGAGGGTATGGGTGCGGGGGAGGGGAGGGGTTGGGGAGGGCCAGGCAGCCAGAGAACTGGGAGGCCCATCCGTCCTCCTCCTGCCCAGGAAGAGCATCCACGAGAGGCAGGGGTTCGAGAAGAGCTGCGGCCCACCATCAGGGTCTGGGACCACCGCCCCCAGCACTTCCCATGTGTCCCACGCAGGGATGGCTGGAGGGCCGGGTGCGGGAAGGGGCTGTTCCGGTGTTTCCTATTAAAACAGACCTTCACAAGCCCTGCTTCCTCTAAACCTGGCCCTGGGGTCGCTGGCTGGCAGGCAGGCAGGGCTGCGGGTAGCCCTAGTCCCCTCGCCGCCCCCCTACTGCCCCCCCCCAGGAGCAATCAGGCACCGGGCTGAATGCGGCCTGGCTCCCCGCCCCCGCTGTGTGCCTTTGCTTCCGGAGCCGGCGGGGCTCCAGCCCGCGGGGCGGCTCCAACACAAACAGGCGCCGCTTTCCCTGCCACTTTCCTCCCCACTTCCCCCCGCCCACCGCCCCGCCTCCGCCCCCGCCCCGCGTGGGAGGAAGGGGCTCGGAAACGTGCCCGGAGCTGGCAGGCCAGCGCTTTCCACTTGGAGGAAACACTGCATTTTTCACCTTTAACCTAGAAAAATACGGTTCTCAGAAAGCTTGTTTTTAGCACTGAGAGTTCCCAAAGGAAGAAGAATGGGGAGTCGGTGGGGGGGGGGGGCGGGGGGGCTTGGCAGCCCCTCTCAGGCTCTGACAGCCAACCCTTGGCCCCAGAGGCTGCTGTTCCCTGGGAGGGGGGCCCTGGGGGGGGTGGGGGCAGGGCAGGCAGCCTGAGGGGCACAGGGGACAAGGAAGGCGGAGAATCCCAGCCCCGGTGGAAAGGCGGTGGAGACCTCAGGATGGGGCTCGCACACAGCAGGAGCCCCTCCGCTCCCTTCCTGCCCCTTCTGCCGGCCCAGTCCAGCAGCACCCTGGGAGGGGCGGGGCGCAGGGGCCCCCCCGCGGTGGGGCAGGGTGTGCCTGCCCTGAGCACTCCCTCTGGGACGAACCCCCCCTCCCCCCTCCCAAAGGAGCCCACAGAGGAGAGGGCTGCCAGCACAGGGTCAGAACCAGAACCCCAACTCCAGGCTCTGGGGGGCTGCTCCGGCCCCCTCCTGCAGAGGCATTGCCCAAGACGCGGAGCAGGGTCATTCAAGGACACGTCCACCCCGGATCTCCAGAGCACACCCTGCGCACAGCAGGGAGAGGCCAGCCTTCGGGAGGCCGTGAGGTAAAGGCTCTGAGGTTGACAGGGGCCCTTGGGAGGCTGCAGCTTACAGGTGGCAGTGTCCAGGCAGCCAAGCGACTGACCAGCTCAGCGCAGGGCCGGGCTTCTGGGACGGGCCTGCGAGCAACCGCACTTGAACCTCACGTTCAAAGAATGTTCTGAGTAACAACCTTCCCTTGAAGAGGGCCAGAGCCGATGGGCATGGCCCGTCTGACTCGGGAAGACAGAGGCTGGCCAGGAAGACCGAGTCCCACCGTGGGGAGGACACAGCCATGACCCTTGGTGGGGATCTTGCCTCCCCTGCCCCTGACCTTCAGATGCAGCTGCCCAAGGACTCAGGGGCGCTTGGCAGAGCTCTGGGGCTCCCTCGGGTGCCCTGTCCTTGGCAGCACGGTCTTGTGGGGGAGGGGGTTGGGCACGGGCCAGCTCCTAGTCACAGCTCCAGCTCCTCCTTCCAAAGTGTTCTCACGGCAAGGACTGGGGCTGAACGAACCTGCCAGCAGGCCAGAGCTGCTCCATCAGAGTGGGGCTCAGGGTTCCAAGTCTCTGCCCTTCTCTCCTGTGCCTTCTTCTCCACAAATAACCTCCAGGGCTCAGGGGAGCTGTCGCAAGCCATTTCCAAGCAGCAGGGAGCTCCCCGGGGCCCTGCCTAGCCCGAGGGAGGAGGCCGAGGGCTGGAGGAGCAGGGCGGGCCACGGAGAGAGCTCCCCTCCTCGCCTGCCCTTCCTGCCCGCCTTGCTGAGGCTTCTCTGTCCTAGAAAGTGCGCGGCTCCTGGAGCGCTGGTCTTTTCCTGGAAAGACGTGAAAGGAACGCTCTGTCTCCGCTTTTTGGGACGAGGTTCCTGCCTTCCTACTGGCCTCTGTCTCTCCGACTCGCAAAGGCACAGGCATCTCCGAACATGTGGTACGGCCTCCCCCAGGGTTCCACGTCCCCGCCGGGGCCCAACCGCGAGGCCGTGGCCTCGCTGGACAGCCTCGCACCGAGGGGCTGCAGCTCCAACTTGGCTAAAAGATGACTTGGATTGCAACGTCTCTGAGGAGGAAGGCCAGGGAAGCTCAAGACATTTGTTCATATAATCAACCCATTTAGAAGCAAAAGTAACAGGCACCACGCCAGGGCATTAGCTGCGGAAGGCCTTGTGGGAAACCGGCCGGAGACAAGCAGAGGCAAAGTAGGGGGCTCTCAGGCCCAGAGCTGTGGGCCATGTGGTATGTGGTGGTAAGACCTGCTGCAACGTCTCAGTTATACACATTAATGCACTAATGAGATGTATGGATGAAAATGCACACATTCACACAGGAAAATGTCCCACAGGATAAAATAAAACTATTTCGTTAAAAAAAAGCTAATGCAAGCCCTGGCTGGCGTAGCTCAGTGGATTGAGCATGGGCTGGGAACCAAAGTGTCCCAGGTTCGATTCCCAGTCAGGGTACATTCCTGGGTTGCAGGCCATAACCCCTAGCAACCGCACATTGATGTTTCTCTTCTCTCTCTCTCCCCCCCCCTTCCCTCCCTAAAAATAAATAAATAAAATCTTTAAAAACAATTAAAAAAAAAAAAAAGCTAATGCAGCCCTGGCTGCTGTGGCTCAATGGATTGAGCGCGGCCTGTGAACCAAAGAGTGACCAGTTCAATTCCCAGTCAGGGCACATGCCTGGGTTGCAGGCCAGGTCCCCAGTAGGGGGCATGTGAGAGGCAACCACACACTGATGTTTCTCTTTCTCCCTCCCTTCCCCTCTCTCTAAATATAAATAAAATCTTAAAAAAAAACAAAACCCCAGCTAATGCTGAGTAAGAAGATGGTGTGATTTTTCTTTTCCCTTGTGTCTGTTTTCTAGTTCTTCTTCAGTGAGCCTGTAGTGAGTATCCATTGTTTTGCCCACTCAGAATGTCGCCTTCCTTGTTTTGGGGGACTGGCTGTCCTCCAACGCTAGTGCGTGGTTCTTGTGAAAGTGGCCCCTTGGGGAGGCCTGGCCGGAGAGAAGGAAGTGTGGACGCAGAGGAGAGACACGTGCTGCCTCTGGGAGGAGCGTGGGCCCCAGGGCCCGCCCGCCGGAAGGAGAGGCCAGGAGTCGAGCCCGGGTGGTCTGCCTCCGGGAGAAGCAGGCAGCAACCCAGGGAAGGGCGGTGGGGACGGGAGTGGGTCCCTCGGTCATGCAGAACGTCCGCTGGCAGGACACAGAGAACCTTCCCCAGGAGAATGAAAGAAATTCTGGAGTGGGGAGGAGTGGGGGAGGGGGTGGTGGCCGGTTTCCGGTGGGGGGGGTGCGGGCAGGAGAAAGGCTCTAACCTGTCGTCACTTCAGACACAGCCCATTGGTCCAGGAGACCGAGGGAGAAGCACCCTCCCCGAGGGAGGACAAAGGGTGACGGGGTCTGGCCCCCACGTGGGCCCCCCCCCCCCCCCCCAGCGAGCCTGCCAGCTTTTTGACGGGACCCCAGCGTTCCAGAGCTGGAGACCATCCCACAGGAGGACGGCCTCTGCGAAGTAGCGCATCTCCAAGACCCCGGGAAACTCGGGAAGCCACCCCCTCCCCCCACCCCCGCCCCAGGCATAATGATTGAAAGAACGTTTATCAAGCGCCTGTGACGCAGCAGTTGCTGCGCTGCCCTCTGTTGGACTCCGCGGTGGCTGAGACTTTGCGCCCTTCCTCTGCGGAGCTCAGCGTCCAACTTGCGCCCAGGGCGGGGGAGGGGGCGGGCACTGTGGGGGCCGATGCCTGGGGCCCCCGGTGCCCTGGGGAAGGCTTCGGTGGGCCGGCAACGCTTCCCCTGGGGCTGAGAACTGGGGACGAGTGGAAACGTGAGCGCCGCGCTCGGCCACGCGGGATCCAGCCCCGCGGTGCATCCGGGAGGCCTTCTGGGTAACGGATGTGGATTTGGTCACATTCTGGAGCCCATCACACCCCCTCCACTCACCATCCACAACAAAGCCTGACACGTGAATCGAATGGCGCCCTTACTCCGCCAGGCAGGCACTGCTAACAGCCCTGGCACGTGATCCGTGAGGACAGGAATGGAGCCTCTGACCTGGTCGGAAGGTGTGCACACCTGGAAGGTGCTGACAGGAAGTCGGGTGTTGCCGAGGTTTGTCTAGGGGGCGACGCTTACACTACCCGGAACCCTCACCGCTCAGGCAAAGGAGGTTGTCAGGACCTCACTGCTCGGAGCGGAGGAGAACCAGAGCTCCAGGGTCTTCTCTCTGGCCACCCAGGCAGTGAGAGGCGTGACCTTGGCCCTGAAACCTGTGTTCGCCCCTGTGGGAACAGACAGGAGCTCCCCACCCCCCCACCCGCCGTGGTCGTTGAGAAAATCGGACTTCAGGTCCATTTCTGAGCTGTGCAGGTCGTCCGCGCTTGCAGCCGGGCAGTTCGGGACCTGGAGGGCCCAGTCGTTACTGCGCTGCCTCTTCAAGGCCCCCCCCCCCCGCCCCCCCGCTCGCCCGGAGGCACGTGGGAGCGAGGGCTGTGTGAGCAGCATTCACTGAAGGGGGCGGGGACAGACTGGTCCAGCTCTCGGAGCCTTGGCCTGGGCTGGAGACCCTCCTGCACCAGTGAGGACGCTGGCTGGGGGCTTGAGGGGAGAGACTAGGTCTAAGCTGAGACCTGACATTCTTCCTCACCTGTCGGGTTGGGAGGCAGGTGACAGGTGGGCGGCTGGGTCTGCGCTCCAGGTGATGTGATCCCCGCTCAACGGTTTTGATGATCCGTCATCCTCAAAAGCTTTTCTTGTCTCTTTAATCTGACACTAATCACTCTGGGATAAAATTAGCTCCAGTTTAATCCCCAATCAGTTCAAGACGTCTCTGGTTGCTTCAACTTCTCTGTACTTTTAATTCAATTTCACTGTCTCTCCCGGGGAAGGGGTAGTGGATCCAATTGTCAGGCCATCCAAAGTGAATTCTCACACAGCTCCTTTGTACAGAACTTGAGTTTGTAAGCTAACCTTTTGGTGCCCTGTAGCATACCATACATACATTAAGAGGATGATTCATACATCACTAATTCTCTTTCCCCTGGAATGCATTGTGACTTCATTCCTCTTGGAGTTGTTGATGGTGCTATTTTGGCTCAGGAATTCGCCATCCGGGAGACAAGTGATGCAGCGAGACCTCCCTGAAGGGCAGACCATAAGCATGAGTGCTGCTAGTGCTTACAGCAGCACTCATGTGAGCATGTGAGCATGCGCCACAGTGAGTTTGAAATCCGTCTACAGGTTCTTCGGGTTACGTCCAGGTCCACTCAGAGTTCAGCTGTTCCTCCAAGGAAGCCACATACGAACACTGAATTCCTCCCCTTATCTTAAATAATTTCTAGTTAAGGCCAATTCATACTTGAACACTTTTTGAGGTTTTGCTGAATGACTGTATTTCCAAGTTCAACAACTTGCAATGAACTTTTGATACATTCCTCGAGTCTCCAGAAATGTTGTTATCTTCATGGGAAATAAATGAAAAGCAGTGGTTGAAGGACCAGTATTTATTTTATAAAGTTACATTCCAGCCCTGGCTGGCGTAGCTCAGTGGATTGAGCACGAGCTGGGAACCAAAGTGTCGCAGGTTTGATTCCCAGTCAGGGCACATGCCGGGGTTGCAGGCCATGACCCCCAGCAACCGCACATTGATGTTTCTCTCTCTCTCTCTTTCTCCCTCCCTTCCCTCTCTAAAAATAAATAAAATCTTAAAAAAAAAAGTTACATTCCCACTCTTTGATTATTTTTGTGCTAACTTCCCTGGTAACTAGGAGAGAGATTCAAGGGAACATATGAAAGGTCATGCCAAGGGCATAGCAGTAAAAGCATTAAAAACTTAGTTTAATTTTACGTGTCTGGCCACTGCCGCTCTTGTGTGATGGGACCAAAAGTATTAACAAAGCAGAAGCCCCTTTTTCTGAGTGCTAACACTGGAAAGAAAAAAACAAACAACAACGCCCGTGTTTATCAGTGTAAGTTGTAAGAAAATATATTTATTTTTTTCCATGACAATACTACAATAAAACTGTTAAATACATGCATGTTTTAAAAACAGACATAAGTAACATCTTTAGGAGTTAACAGCCAAGCATACTAGTTTTACACTTAAGGTCTCTTAGTGATAGGTTATTTATACTCTATGTTCTCGCTATAAACATGTTTTCCAAAAGATACTGAAATTAAATTCTGAAATTATACAATGATATAAAATGACCAAATTTTCCATTCTAATGCAACATACTCTCCAAATTTTCACCAGGCAGAAAATACTTGTCATCTGTGTAAATTGAGTTGTTTTATTCCATATATTAAACTCAAGATTTCTGCGAATCAGACTGAATCACACAAATACTCTACAACCTATGATGGTTTGCTTCCTATATATGTGTTTACATGTTTCCTTATATGACTAAGCATGATCTTTAGATACAGAACATCACGACTGATCCCTCGGGTCAAACACGAGGTCTGCAGCGGTAACGTTGCAAGAAATGAGAAAGGGGGCAGTTTTAGGTCTGTAGTTTCTCCCTGTCTTTCAGCTACATTTGCACACGCCTGACCGAACAAAAACACTAGTAAACAGTTGCTAGTACTTATTTTAAAAAATTGAAAATATTCAACATATACCATCCCTTTTGAAAAAAAAAGAAAACATTCTACAAACAACCTCATAAAAAAACAAAAACTTGTATCTGTTCACAGTATGTGTATTTTGTAAACAGGAATTCACTATAATGCGATTTTGAAAGTAAAAAATGTGATTTCCTAGCATTGGAAGAACTTATGGCCAGCTAAAAAGTAATACATTCCTACTAAAAAAAAGTTACATGTTTCAAAATGATCTGACCTATGGACATACTTCCTTCAGGTGGCACCATCTCGACTTCAGGATGTCTTTCTTTCCAGGCTGGGCTTTTCAAGCAATACTGAACTGAAATGGTTTTTTTTTGTTTTTAAAGGCCGTGTCCATACTTTCCCTAAACATGATGTTGGAAGACAAAAATGAAATGGGAGGATATATCATAAATAATGGGGAGAAGTATTTGGAATCAAGTGGGGGGCACAATATTTGAAAAAAAATACATGAAAAGGATTGTTCGGTATTGTTTCCTTTGATCAAAATGCAAAAACACCAACGTCAAACCCAACAGCTAACTTGCCCATGTTTTAGTAATAACGGTGTTACCACCAGGAAATCTTCCGATGTTTTATGATACGCCACAGGAATGCTTAGAGAAAACAGTAAGTTCAGAAATTGAAAGTTACTCATTTGAAGTGGATAACTCTAGAGGGAAGCACGTTTTCAGTGTGTATCAGGGGACTCAGTACTCTTCAGTGAGCCATCCAATCGGGCACAGAGTATTTCTGGCTTAAGTGCTGCGTGGGGTCTATGCTGCTATCGCTCTGTTTTTAGAAGTTCTGACTGGCTACTGCAAAGGCAATCTTGGCAGAGATATGCAAATATCACATAATCAACTTCCTTTTCAATTAGATTATTAGTTTTTTACCCATTCACATCTCTTAGTTTTGGGGGTGCGTTATTGCAACCAAAAAGTAATGTAAATCGCTACTGGTTTGTATCTGGTTAACACTTAATTGGTTATTACTTAAGAGGTTCTGAATTTTTTGTTTCTACGGTTCTTCAGCTAGGCACTTACACACAAAAGCATCCAGAGGGTTTTCTTCTCAAAATTCTACTTTGAATTTTCACGGAAGCCTTGCGCAGTTAGCATGTGTCTTGCATAGGTAAACTGTGCAACCAGGACACTTGGAATCCAAAATATTAACATTCTTAAGGGAGGGGTGCGCAAGCACGAATATTTGTGGTTACAAATAACCCTGGCGTAACTCAGCAATTGCACGGATTTGGATATGTTCTCGATCAGATCGCACCCCCTCAAATGCTGCCCCCCCACCATAAAGCCTGACGCGTGGACTGGATGCTGCCCGTCACCCTCCAGACCGGCATGGACGACGGCCCCGGTATAGAGTCCATGAAGACAGAAGGAGACCGAAACCAAACCAGGTCATTTCCAATGATATTCTGAGGTCATGTCTAAAAGGTGTGTGGCCACAAATCCTTTTCTTGTGTGGAAAGGCTCTGTTGAACATAAACGGTGGGCATGGGACCACGAAGCTCTGTCTCCACAGGAAGGAGCAGTTTGAGAGAGATGCCGCCGAGAAAAGAGTGCGTGCTTCCAGACATCAACGGAGCTCGCGCAGCTGTGTGCTGCTGCTGGTTCACTGGGACACAGGCTGCTGGGCACAGGCACGTCCCCAGTTGCACGCCCACCCAATACAAAGGGACAATGAGCACTTAAAATCGGGGGAAATGCGATGCCCAGTGATGCTTTCGCATAAGCCTTTCCCAGGTGGTTCCTCGGCCCGCGGGGCCACTTCTAGGGCGCCCAGTCTCCCGGCCAACGGTCTCGGGCCTGCACGGGTTCCATCCCGACGGGCACGACCCTCGGGAAAACTCAGCTGAACGCGCACCGTCAGGGATGGGGCTCGGCTGACAAAAAAAACTATGCACGGAACCTGCACGATGTGCCTCAGCTTCGGAATCAGCCGATGACCCCACCACGTTACTCTTGAGATGCCCAATTTTACCCTTCCAAACTAAAACAGGTTTCACAAAGGATACACAGATTTTAACAGAAAACAGCAAAAATTGCGTTAAAGAAACAAGCAAAAAGTCTTCTCCAATTATGTGCTGGAGCACTAGAAGATTTTGAGATAACATTTTCTGCATATGGACATGTTAGGGAGTCCTTGAATTTCCAAACACCCTACAATCGACTTCACATTTCTTCTGGGAGAAAATAGGCCTCAGTCCCCTTTACTAAACTACATCCGTTCAAATCCAGAAAGGACAGCGACCCTTTTTACGTGTGGGTGTTATGAAGATGACTAAGAAGCTGTGGGACTCATCACCCACAAGAACACAAGGTGCACGGAAGTGCTGAGAACGTGACTTTGGCCACGGTGTTTAGGGTGCGCTGTTCTCAGTGCCACCCCTGAGACCCACGCGCCGTGACGGTGAGGCTGGTGGGACTGCGAGGCTGGTGCTCCCGCCCTGGGACTTGCCGTGAACAGCTGCTTCTGGGTCAGAGCTGCAGGAACACAGCCCCTCCACCCCGAGCCCCGAGACACACCAGATCTGCTGCCCGGGCCTCAGGGCCTCGGCCTCAAACCCAGGCTCCACGCGCCGAAGGCTCTGGCTGCACACGGGCCCACACCATGCAACACATAACATGAAAGGTCTACCTGGTGTCAAAGCCTACCCGAGTCTTCTCCGATACTTGCGTATCCGGCAGTGTCTGTTTCAGAGGGCCACTCAGGAGAGAAACAGGTGTAGGGGCCGCCAGGACCTGCCCTCCTCACAAGGGAGGCCTGACGTGGCGCTGGCCGTGAGAGGCGTGAAAATGTGTTCTGTGCGTACCACTGGGCAGCACACACAGTGGGCATAATTCTTGGGCAGGGAGGAAGGGCTCAAGGGCCGAAGGGAGGGCACCATGAGCCAGACAAATGGACCATTACGCGGAAGGGCGCTGGATGCAGAGGGTCAGAGCTGAGCGTGCCAACGCCAAGGACAGAGACCACGCAGTCACTTCTGGCCTTTCCCACGACCACAGTTCAGTGGCGCTTGGACCCATGAACTCCCGCCTTCGCCAGCTCTCAACCTGTCTTCGAGAGACGAACCTATTTGTTTCGATGGCGCCTGAGGCACGAGCTGGAGATGAGAGGTATCCTGATGACCAGCTCCAACAGGGACAGGAGGCAGCCCCAGGTCTCCGGGTCTCCGGTGGTGACAGCCACAGGTGGGAGCCCAAGGGGAGAGGTAAGATGAGGGAGCAAACTCCGCTGGGGTGGGAGGGGGCTCTGGTTTGATGCCTGTTTCATTGTTGAAAATCTCTATGAGCTATGACGTGGTTTTAATATACTGTGTGGGTAGATAATTAATTCTTTTTCATTTTACATGCCCGTATGTCACGAAGCTCAGGAATTTAGCTGACTCCTAGCAGTGAAAAATCAGGATTCCTAACAGAGTACCTATACAGACTTTGTCCTTTGTCACCCTGTGGCTTTTTTCCACGACGTGGTTTTTATAAAGACAGGTGCATTATCAAGTGGGGGGAGGGGAACTGATCCGTTATATACAGATACATTACAGAACCTCGGGCAATTTAAAAAGAAAAAGAGAAAGAACAGGCATATCTAGACTTACTCAGCTATTTCAAAATTGTAAGGACTCTTCCCTCAAGTATCCAGAGACAGAGCATAGACGACCTGAGGGCAGGCACACTGTCAGACACACTTTCCGCCTGCCTTTCTAAGGACCACGTCCCGTCCAGACATCACCCGAGAACCCCAAGGGCAGCCGAGGATGCTGGGAAGACACCGGACTCTGGACGGTCTACGGAGCCACTGTGACGGAGGTCTGCCCGTCCATTCGAATGGGGGGCTCTCAGACATCTCATGCAAAATAGCCCTTGAGTAACTGTTCCTGTAAGAAGCATTTTTCTTTCTAGTTTATATTTAAAAAAAAAAATAGCTGAGGTCTGGACCGAATCGTCTGGACTGATGATCATGTGAGAGGGAGGAGCGGCCAAGAGGCACGGTCCAGGAGGGACACCTGCCATGAGGCGTCCCTGCCCCCCCGGGGGGAGCCGGCTCCGGGGCGTGGTTGTCCCAGGAGGAAGGGAAGCCAGTCAGAACTACGCAGACAGCGGAGGCCGCCCGATATTGCTTAGTCGTCTCAAACAGTAAGTCACTGGAACTGAATGTTTATGAGCGATATTGATTTTGCTCACATGTTTATGTAGCTGACACTGTGGAACAACAAAAGACCCAAATTAAAAAAAAAAAAAGCAACACCCTAGCTCTGTAGTCTCAGGAATTTAAGTTTGAACTATTAGGGCAGTCACCTGCGATCCGGAAAGCGCGCGTGGGAGTTACAAAAGGAACGGCGAGGTCTGGGAGACCGACGGAGGGCGGACAGCGCGATTGGGGGGAGGGGGCGCCCAGAGCCACGCTCGTTTTCCGAGTTTGTACCCCTGAGAAGACGGACCACCTGACCACCACTGTACAGTAGGCACAGAAGTCGGCGCATGCCAGCAAACAGAACGGCAAGGAGCTGTCGCTACACCAAACACCGTATCAATTGTTGCCAATGCTGCAGAGAGGAGAAGGACGCTACAAGGTTTCAGATCTGTGCTTGGTTTTCATCCAGAGAGGAGCAACCTCAGGCAGGCCCTTGCCGCCCACTGCGCCGACGTTTCTCGCCCGCGCCTGCCAATCCGCTTGCAAAGTGCGCGCACGGGAGAAAACCATGCCCACGGAATGGAGGCTGCGGCTGCGAATCCGCACGAATCTGCACGTGTGGGCCAGACGGTGTCAGGGCCCGAAGTGCTTCTTGGAGGCGGAGGGCGTGGGAATTCTTTGGCTCGAATGACAGAAAGCTCCAAGTCTTGAGTTACGTGGACTGGTGTCTGCGTCACCGTAGTTCGGCTTCTGGGCCACGCGACAAAGCACAGGAACACCCTGGGTGTAACCCGCACACGGTGGAGTCCACCGCACCAACCGCGCGTCACAGGATCCCACCCCCCGCCCCCCCAGGACGCCCGGCGCCCGCCCACGCGGCAGCGCCGGCGGCAACGGCAACAACGGCTTACTGAGACGGCGGACGGAAGGGACGCCGCTAATCGTTGGGCTTGTTCTGAAAGAAGTTTGTGAAGGACCACCCGCCCCCGCCGGACTTCGGGGAGTCCTCGTCCTTGGGGGGGATCAGGAACTGCCGGGAGTTGATGGAGCACGGGCTGCCGAAGGACACGGCCTCGCTGTTGCTGTCCGTGGACCGGGGCGAGTCTGGAGACGCCAGGTTCCACGCGCGCACGCTGGCCTGCGGCCGGTAGCCCGCGCTCTTGTCCGCGCCGTCCTCCGCGGCCGCGTCCTCCGCGGCCGGAGTGACAGGCAGGTGCATCTGGGGCTTGTAGCCCGCGGCCGCCCCCGCCCCCGCCGCGGGGTCGGTCTCCAGCTCTTCCTCCGGCCTCGCCTGGGGCTGGTACATGGACTGCACGTCGATGTAGATGACCTGCGACGCGCCCCCGCCTTCGTCCGCCCCGGGGTTCGGCACCTCCTCCTCGACGACGGGCGGGCAGTAGGACACCACCACCTGGCTCTCGGGGTCCGCCTCGGGGCTGCTCTCCTCTGGGCGCTCGGCGACGGGAGAAACGATCTCCGTGTCTTCTATCTTAGGCACCGCCGTGCGCGTCTCCAGCACCTCCACGTTATTTGGGGTGCAAGGATTCATTTCCAGCGTCTTAAGACCACTGTTTCCCTGGAAGTAAATCAGTTTGAACACAAGAGATTAGAGAGCGCACCAAAGCCGCCGTGACGCCCCTCCTACACCAGGGGGCGTCATTCTATCTATTCTTTCCTGTCTGCGTGTGAACATTTGTCTCGCTGTTCTGCAGGGCATACTCGAGCAAAACTACTTTTTTCCCCCTTACACGTCAATATTATCCTTGCTATGAATAGGAGTGGGGAAAAGAGCATGCTAGAAATTTAGATGTTAGAGCACTTTTATTTTTTCAACACGGGTAACATTTGCATGTTAAAAACTTTTCACAGAAGACAAAAAAAAAAAAAAAGGAAAAGGAAAAGGAAAGCCAGTACTTCGAAGATAAATGGAAACAAAAGAAAGGCTTACCTCACAGATGCCCTTCTGAAACTGTAATGCTTTACAATTTTCTGGGTTTGGAATATCAGGGTAGAAGGTTTCTTTTATCCTTTGAATAAAGAATAATGACGTACATTTAATACTGATAAGACTAGCAGGTAGACAACAAATAGTCAATAAACCACGAGGCTTGCTTTGACATTTCACAAGAATGCTGAAGTTTCTGAGCGTCAGAGAAAAATGCAAGGTCAGTTTTAGTGTGGTTGTTAACTAGGACGTTCTACACAACGTGCTGAAGGGTTCCAATTTTGAAACTATAAACACTGCTCTCACTTCCAGGGCTACAACGTCTCGTGGATCTTATATAAATGGAAGGTGAGAATTAGGACGGGGGCTGTCCTGTCAGGTTAAAAATGAAACACAGGCCCTGCTCGCACACCGCAGAAGCCTGGCGGGGGGCCGAGGGGCGTGTCTGCGTGAGGCGGTTCTCCGCTGCTCACAGCGGGCGCCGGGCTGTCAGAAGAAGAAAGGCTGTGTGTCTTCAGCAAAACCGAAACACAAACTAAAACGAGACTTGCTCCGTGCCGCGCCACCCTTACAGCCACTCAGAAGAGCGTTATTCGAAATTCCCGCGGGAAAAAAGCTTTGTTAATAATGTAGGTCTGAAATGCTCTAACGTCAAACTCCCTCCTAACTTATATATATATATATATATATATATATATATTTTTTTTATGCTAAAATCAGTTTTAACCTGTGACTTTGGGTAATGAGAATATGGTTACCGGGACAGGGGATTCTGCAGTTCTCAATCATTACTGTGTTGATGGATAAGCCGGATCTTGAGAACACGTCCTCATCTTTGTCATAAACGGTGCTATATTCGAGGCTGGGAGGACTGTCTGCATGAACACGGCCCTGTGCTCCAGCCCCGCCCACGGCGGACCCTGCCAACAGACCCCGGGGCCCTCCCTCCGGCTGACCCTCGACCCTCGCTCGGACACACAGTGCTTCCCACTTCCTCCGGAAGATCAACCTCTTTCCAATTTCTGGGTCCTCACAAAAGTCGCCTTCTTCTCTGCCTGGAACTTTCTCTGCCCTCTCCTTATCCCTTGGGACCCTGCTGGACGGAACTGCCCCAGGGAGGCCTCTCGGGCTGCCCCCACTGCTCACGGTGCCCGGGGCCCTGCCCGCTGTGCACGCACATGCCTACCGGGCGGTTGTGGGCTTACGGCCCAGCTGCCCGCTGCGCTGTGAGCCGCTACGGACCAGGCTCCCTTAGTCACCACTGTAGATGCCCCCTTCCCCTGAGAAGGGCCCCTCATCTCTGCTGACTGAATTAATAAATGACCAGACTCTAAACAGGGCGCCAAGAGAAGTGGCACTTTAATTATTAAACTACATTTAATCCTGCATACAGCTGTGGCCGTGTTTAAGCCTGCCAATACTTTTTAAGTACAAATGCTATTACTTTAAATGATTAGGAAATAGAGTAAGAAAAACATTGATACTTCTCCTTTATTAATTTTTAAACCTTTAAATAATATGCAATCTTCTTACCTACCATTAAAGCTAGTTTTCACTAACTAGCTTCAACCAAAAAAAAAAATGTACTTAGTTGTCAAACATAAACTAAGTAACCATTCCCGAACAAACGAAACACAGCAAGAGTAAAGGCAGGCACCATTACCATTCCCGTTTCCGGTAACAAAGGATGCTCGTCACCACGCCGACCAGGACAGCCACTGCCACGGGGATAAGGATGGCGATGATGAGCCCCACGGCTGCAACGAGAACGGCGCCGAGGTGAAACCACCACTGTCAGCACAGAGGGCAGCACGGGCAGGTACTGGACAATTATTTCAGTGGGCAGGTGAGAAGAAAAAAGTCCTAACTGGTCTGGGGCACTGAAACACTATTAAAACGAAACCTTCGAGGGTTTCAAAAAGTTCGCACAAGCACTGAAAGCCGCCAGAGCAGGTCTCTCGGGCTCTGACCCTGCGGGCCAGATGGCTCTGCAGGGCCCGTGGGTGTCGGGGGAGGTGTTGGGGGAGGTGTCGTGCACACTGTGGGAGGTCGGGCAGCACCCTGGGGTCCTAACCACTCCATCCCAGCAGCACCTGCCAGTTACGACAACCCAGGGGTCACCCAACATTGCCGAGCACCCGAAAGGGGGCAATGTCACCCCCGGTCAGGAACCCCATTGTCTCGGTCATTTGTGCGAGGGTGGGTGCGAGCTCCGGCCACGAGGTGACGCACTGAGGTTCCTGGCTGCTGACGGGAGAGGCAAGCTCATCGCTCTTCTCGACTTTCCGTCTCAAGTTTGTAAGTTGTGCTCAACACTTTTTTTTTTTTAGAATATTTCTTTTACTCTTCCCTGGATATGTTAAATGCCACGGAATAGTTAGGGCAAAAAAAAATTTAAACTGGGTGACCCTGAATGTACATTCAACATGAATCTAGATCTCCAGACTTCAGATGTGTGCTTAATGCGTTCATTTCTCAGGGACCCATTAGGAAATAGCCTTGAACAACAAGAATACACGGCCCTTTAACACCACCTTATACGCACTGTAGAAACGCAACAAAACGTGAAATTTAGAAGAGGGGATGCCCGCGCAAACAGAAGTTGCCGCAAACACCGTGCGCCTCAGCGCGGGGTGCGTCTCCAGGGAGCGAACTCACAGTTCTCCTTGGTCACCACGAACATGCTCTTCCCCGGGCCCAGGCCCCCGCTCGTGTAGGCACGCAGGACCAGGTGGTAGCTCGTCCGGCCCTGAAGGTCGGCGATTCTCAGGGTCTTCTGGGATGTGTCGGTGATGTTCTTAACTTTCACGTCGGGGCGGCCTGGTTTTAAAGGGGGGAGCATCGTCGTTACCGGTGGCCTCAGAGATTTCAGCGTGTGAGCACACGCAGCTGCCACCCCATGCACGCCCCTGAGGCCCGCAGGGCCGGTCAGTGCCAGCTCTGCCAGTGGGGAGCCAGGTGATCTGGGCCCTCTATTTCAACCTCCCTGAACCTGGGCGTCTCCAACTAACATGCAACAGGATATCAGGACCTTGTCTCACGGGGCTTTCGGCATTTTTTGTGTTTTTTTCTAAACTCCAATTTTAGTGACCTATCCACCTTGTCTCACTGGAAGTCTAGGTGCTAGAATTTTAACTGGTTCAAGTGCAACATTCCCGAGCATTTGAGGACAATGACACCAGGCTCTGGGTGGCTGTGGGGTTGGATCTGTAGGGCTTCACTCCTCCCCAGGCCATGGGGAAGGTTTAGTAAATGCAGACGCATAGATCTGGGGTGGGGGGGGCGCATGGGTAAAGCGGCCACGTTTGGAAAGGGGCTGAGCTGGTGCCCCTCAGCCTCCCCACGCAGGGACGCGCTCTCTGCCCATCAGACTGGTGTTTCATCATCACAGCAGTTTTGTTCCGAGGGGGGGTGGTCAAGGGAACTGAACGCTCTCAAACTGATAGATAAGGTGATTCGCTGGTGTTTATGTGGCCACGGGTAAGAAGCATCTGACTCCGACAGAAATAGAACTTAGGGAAGAGCCACAGGTCTGCACACACATTTCTGTGTCTCCGAGAACTGGAGAACTCTCTCAAGACTCCGGGCATCCACGTACCAGTCGAGACCCGGCTGTACTTGCTAAGATCTAGGGGACCCACTCGTCCCCAGTTGAGCCAATTAAGTTTCTCGGCTCCTTAAGGCCGTGGCTGACTACGCGGGTGGCAGTTGCCAGGCAACAGGGGAGGCTCCGGGGCCATTCTCCAGGCCCCTGAGCTTTTCTCCTCCGTTACGGAAAGTCCGGGGAGACTTTGTTTCTGAAGCGACCTTCCTGAGATGCTGCGCTACGGTTCACGCCAGACTCTTATATAAGAGGGGGTCCCTGTGCCGTGAGCTTCGAGTCAGAGGCTTCAGAATAAACAGTTCACGTGACTTCTGAGCAACTGCCCTCCATTGACCGTGGACTTAAAACCTTAAAATGCTCGTATTCATAAAATGACTACGCTTTCATTTCCTTCTTTTCCAGACAGTTCTGGAAACCAGTATTAAAGCCACGAGCAGCCCTTTGTTTTTTTTCAGGGCTGGGGAGTGGATTCATCGAGAACCTCTGAGTCAGTCACTTACCTGATTCCAAACCCCGCATCTTAGACGTGTCTCTCTCTCCCTTTTCAAAGTAAAACAAGTAGCCTCTTAGGAAGCCCCTGAGCTCCTCCACAGGGATGTCTTCCCACTTCACCAGGATCGAGTCTGCGGAGGTGTCCTCCACGGTAAAATTTGGAGCGACGATCGGAGCTGCAGGGGGAAAAGCCCACAGTGAGGGGGAGTGCGCCGACCCAGAGCGAGACGCCCAGGGCTGGTGAGGGGCCCAGCCTCGGGAGACACACCTACGCTGGGAGTTGCAGCTTTATTTTCCATTCACTCCACCACAAACCTGCCCAGATACGGCCATGCACTCTCTTGCTGCAAAGCTAGTCGCCAGACACACAGAGGCAGAGCTCACCATCCAGGGAAGCAACCTACGCGAAATCTTTAAGCGGCTGCTCATCTGTACTTCCCTTTTTTATGGATAGGCTGGAGTAAGTGCAAATGCAGTACTTCTGACATCCAAATCGAGATTTTGTCAATGACCATATGTTTGTGAAATATAAACACTGAACGAACGAAGAGTAAGTAATCAAATAATTTTAAATTTATCATACAAATTATTTTTCCTTCCTTGGACTGAATATCCCAATTTAATCTATTCTTAGAATCCAACGCTGTCAATTTATAATTTCTCCGGTTACCCTGAAGTTTCTAGGGAAACTTATCCACGGAACTTACCCAGTTCCTCTATGTATCCGATCACAGAACGTAACAGTTGATATCCTTGATTTCTGCACCCGTACAGGAAGAAATGGTATCTCACCCCTGGCCGAAACTGATCTGTAGGAGGGACACAATCAGTAAGCTGTGGTAAGCGCACACGACCATGCATATCTACGTCAGAAACATCGACTTTAGAGTCGCGGACTCAGAAACGGTCGAAGCTGATTTTACACAGACACTTTCCTCTAAAAACACACCTGTATTTTCAAAACTGGTAAATAGTCTCAGTGGAAAACTGATGAAACCAAATTCATGTTTTACTGTAATGAAAAGTTTAGCGTCATAACATGGTGTCGCCTTGAAGAGGGGAGGAGCGGTGACTGAGGCCTTGATTTTGTTCCTTCAATGACGCCTCTGTCCTGGTCCTGGCCCAGGCCGAGGGCTGTGTCACCGAGCTCTGAAAAGCCCCCCCCCCCACCAGCGTCAGTTCCGGGTGCGGGAGCCACCATGGTGGCTCTCCTCCTGTGCCAACAAGCAGATGCTACAGTCGCCACTCCCTCCTGATGCTTTGCGTGAGAGGAGCCAGGCTGTTCCCCAGCGTCTGTTCCTCCGTGCCACGTCCCCACTCGGGGCCCGCAAGTCCACTCCACACGAGAGGGCACCCCCACCCCACTGTGGAGCCCCTGGCAGCACGGTGCCAGGAGGGACAGGCGGGGAACCCCAAGGGGGTCAGGACCAGGGGACAGGCCCGGACGGGCTGGAGACAGGTGGGGGGCAGACAAAGCGGGGAATCACAGCACACTGTGCGAGACGAGAGGGACCTGCCGTGGGCCGTGGCACCTTCCAGGAGGGAAAACGCCACCAAGAAATGACACTGACGGACGACCGGGAGCTCGCCAGCCATGGGCCAGGGAGAAGGCTCCGCCTGGGGGAGAGGGCCAGTTCGCGGGCTCGGGCTCGCCCTGAGTGTGTGGGGTCCCCCTCTTCCCCCATAGGCGGCGCGCCAGCCGGCCTGCTGCGCACCCAGAACACCAGGGGCCGCGGCCCCACAGCCGGACGGTCGCCCTCTACCGCCTCCCCCTTCGTGAGTGTGTTCTCCAGGAACAGGACACTCGAAGTTACGGCTTTTTAACTGTGCTTTTTAGTTTTATTTTTTATCCTCACCTGAGCACGTTTATCGATTTGAGAGAGGAAGAGGGGTGTGGAGAGAGAGGGAGGGAGAGGGAGAGAGACGTTGATGTGACACAGAAACATCAATTCTATATGCCCCGACGGGGGATCGAGCCAGCAACCAGCAACCTTTGGCGTATGGGACGCCGCTCCATATTTTTAGAGAGAGGGGAAGGGAGGGAGAAAAACGGAGAGAAACATCATGCTCCCCCCACTGGAGACCTGGCCCACAACGCAGGCACGTGCCCTGACTGGGAATCAAACCAGCGACCCTGTGGTTCGCAGGCCAGTGATCAATCCACTGAGCCACACCAGCCAGGGTGCAAGGTCATGATTTTAAACTGCACATACATTAGTACATGTGTACCTAGTTTGATGTTCCAATTACGTATACCAATAGTGTTTAGGATTCTGAAGCCTAAAAAAAAGAGAAGCACCTGAGTGGGTCAGAGCACTGGGCGTGTGTTTTGAGGTCACGAGGAGAGAAGGGTAGGTGACTGGGTGGGAGAAGAGGAGGAGAAACGCCTACCACAGCCACACACCGTTCCAGCGGCAGGAAACAGAAAACAAAACTCCCAGCTTCTTGACACTTTGAAGCCTGGTGACGGCACACCCTGACTAGCTCTGTGGCCGTGGGCGAGTTCCCTAACTTCTCTCAGCGCTGCAGGGCCTGGGCTCACCTGCCTCCCCTTCTCACCCCACGGCTGCCAGCTTCCACTCCCACGCAGACACTGCACCTCAGGCAGTGCCCTCCGCTCCGCATGGCCGCCCCCCGCCCCAGTCCATCCCCACAGTGCTCCCAGCCCAGCAAGGAGGGAGGGAGGGAGGAGGCGGGGCCAGAGTGTGCAGAGGGAGCACCAGACCAGTGTGAGGCCCCGGGAGCTGCCGTGGGGGCGAGGGGGGAAGGCAAGGGCAGGTGCAGGGAGGAGCAGGGAGGGGTGCAGCTGGGCATGCTGGGAGGCGCAGAGTATGTGGGGGGGAGAAAGGATCAAGGGAACTGTCCTCTCTCTGGGCTGATTCTGCAGGGAGCAGCCTGGCTGAATTCCAAGCAGAACAGACACATAATCGGGGCCCACATACACGGTCACCTAACGACGGGGACTCATCCTCACCACCTGACAGTGAAAAGGCCAACACTGCCTGCTCTGCCGAACCCCACTGACACGGGAGGGACAGCCACGGGAGCGGAAGGACGTCACCAGCACAGGCCGCCGGCTCCAGAGCCCCGCGGGGAGAGACACAGCAGCCCGGCGCTCAGAGGGAGCAGCGGCCGTCGGAAGAGGCACCGAACTCCGAAGCACCAGGCTGGTTCGGTCTGCAGGTTGCCAAGTGCCCCTGGGGCTGCATTCAGGCTGCGTGGGGTCAAGGGCGGCTGGCCAAGAGAGCTCAGGGCTCCTCAGCCACCAGGGAGCTGGCCCCACCCACTGCGCCCGCCTCGGGCCAAGCGGCAATGTGGGTGCAGGGCCTCTGTGCACGGCCTCTCCTGACCTCCGCCCCCGGGCCCTGGGCCGGCACAGGCTGCAGCGCTCTGCGGGGGACCACGCTGCTCACTGGCCCGCAGCCTTCCTCCCGAGCACGGCCCCCCGAGGTTCCACCTTCCACACGAGCGCTGCCTCACCCTCCGGTCCAGGGAGGTGCCCCCATCGACTGGCCCTCCCGTGTGCTGCCGTGGCTGCTCTCTACCACGACAGCAGTGCGCGATGCCGTGGCGACTGTGCTCACACGGGAATCTGGGGTGCTCTCTCGTGGTTTCTTGGATCAAGGGGTCAGAGCCCCCTCACGCACACACTGCCCTGACCACCTTCGGGAGAGCTACACCGGCCGGCACCTGGCCCCGTGGTCAGGGAGAACGGCCGCTCCACTGAGCCCGGCCAGCCCACACGCTGCTCGTTTTAAGAGCCCGTTGGCAGCGCCCCGAGGGGCACTCACCGGATTCGATGACGGCCTCCGTGCTGTTGGCGGGCACCTTCCTCCAGTCCATGAGGCAGGGCTCCGCCTGCGACGCGTTGCACCACTTCACCACGTAGTCGCAGGTGGCGTTGGGGTCGTGGCCCCACGTGAGGAGGATCCCCCGTCCCGTGCCGACAGCCTGCTCCGTTCTGAGGTCGTCTGCGCCAGGAGAGGAGGGCACTTTGATGTGAAAACTGGTGAGGTAAGGCTCACCCCGTGAAAACAGGCGAGAGCTACACAGTGAATTACGTCACCGTACGGAAACGTTCAAGATAGCGCTCAAGCTAGATACACCTTCAGGGAGGTTCGGAAGTGCTGCTGTGACCATGGCAACCACCGGTGCCCACGGATCAACTCAGCTGCTGAGAGGACGTGGTAAGAAAGCGCGTGGGATCGGGTGGTGGTGACTACTGGGGTCAGGAGGGCTCCGGCGCAGGGCGTGAGGGCCCCAGAGGGGGCGGGGCGGCCCGGAGGACGGGCAGAGCGCTGGTGGGCGGTCTGCATCCCTCCTCTGGTCACCACTGTCCGGGGGGTGTGAGCCTCGTGGCGGCAGGGGCCCTGCCAGCAGCCCCAGCCAGGCAGAGCGTGCAGAGCAGGAGCACCGCGGCAGGAGGCAGGTGGGGGGGCTTCCTCCATTGCTAGACCACCGCCCCCTCCCCCGCGGGCTGCGGGGACCCGGGACACAGGGCAGGGAGAGGACGAATCTGCCTGAATGGTTTGGGAAGGAAGGAGAGCTGAGGGATGGGACGGGATGGCAGGTGTGGGGGACAGGGAAGAGCCCGAGCAGGGCCCAGGGGACAGAAGAGGGAGGTGCCGAGGCTGGTGGGAAGGGGGCCAGCGTGGGGGTGGGGTCACCTCAGGTGTCAGCCTAGGTGACAGGGAGGCCCCAAGTGGGGGACAAGGCACAAGCATGGGCTAGGGTGGCATGGCCAAAAGGGAGAGGGAAGCCGGGACCAGTCTGTCCCGTAGAAGCGGCTGGGGGAGAGGGGCCCCCACGGGGCAGAGTGGCCAGGCGGGGAGGCAGGGCTCAGAGGAGAAGCTATCAGGGCGAAGAGGCCGGGGCAGCCACTGCAGACCCACAGCTCGAGGGGCGGCCAAGGCAGTTCCGGACGGACAGACGGACGGACAGACGGACGGACTCCTGGCGGGGCACCCAGAGGATGCAGAGACAAGCAGGCAGGCGGTCATTTTAAAGTCACACCATTTTCTACAACTTTGCACTGAGAGTCTAACTCGGACTTTGAGGAGAATCTCTCATCCATAAAGGATCCCTACTGAAAGAATGTCCCTTCCACAATGCCGCCACGTAAACCGAGTGTCCCTTCCTGCCAGACAGGCGGAGCACAACGGCCTCGCTGACCGGGGGCCGGCTCACGTGGGGTGGGGAGGTGCGCGAACACGGGATCTGTCGCATCGTTTCTTCCCGAGAGTCACACGCACCACCACAGCCCTCAACACTGCGCGTTACAGTGACGGGGAACAGCGACTGCCCCAGCCACCAGGGCAGGGGATGCCAGTGGGGACCCACGGCCGCTGTCTCAGCGTGCAGCTGACATTCGCCTGCCTGCTCTGCTCTCAGTGTCAGCAGCAGCAGCAGCAGCAGCCGCCACCCCGGGGAAGAGAGGGCGGTGGAGGAGGTGCATGAGAGCACACAACACCTCCGGAGTGTCTCCCTCCAGAGCTCCCCTTCTCCTGCCCCAACCGCTCACCATTGGGAATCTCCATGCTCGCTATTTTGGACGGCGGGGAGGCGCCGGCGGAGTTTTTCGCCACCACGCTGATGATGTAGTCGTTTTTATCGAGCTGCATCTCTGCTTTGTGCTGGGGGTCGGGGATCTCCGAGAAGGACTGGGTCTTCTCATCTGACGAGCAGGACACGTTGTAGAAGAGGATCTTCCCATTGGCCTCGCTGACGGGTAAGGGCTGCAAGAGACGGGAAGATACGAGACGTCCGGTCACGGAAACCTGCGAAGTGACTACGCGACCAGGCGAGGCCACCGAGTCTAGAGCGGACACCGCCCTCGTCATAAAGGTGCCACCGGAGGAGGCACAGCTGCCTACTCTCCGAGAAACCCGCCGAGACCCGGGCAGCTCGGGGGCGGCGACGCCGGGGAAGAACGGTCCGTGCCGCGAGCACCCAGAAACATACACATGCGGCCAATGAACAGCCGCACGTAGCCTCCCACTTCCTCGTAACAAAAAAGGGTTACGAGAAGCACTGCTCTATATAAACAGAAACAAAACATTAAAAATTATGGCATCATCGTTTTTTTTTTTAACATTTACTGCCTTCTTGTTCTAAAGTAGTGCCTGCTCATTACAGACCATTTGTTTTTTCTGCTGGTGCACGGGCCCCTCTGGCCTTCCGGGTGGCGCCCGCTGGCTCCTCCTCCTTTGGGGGCCCTGCCTATGCGGCCCCCTCCCACAGCCCACCCAGCCTGCTCCCCCCTGCACCTCCCCCTGAGGGATCCCACTGACACGGGGGTGGGCAGAGCAGGGTCACCGTTGTGAGTGCAGGAAGCTTATTCGGTATCACTGTTTATTAATTAGTCCTTTGTTTTCCACACGAACAGCTGCAGCCCCACTTCTGCTCCACCCTGCAAGCCCCTCAAAGCCTCGTCTCTGGCTCCACTCTCATTCCTGAGCTCCTAGGCGCCCCTTATTCAGCCCCCCCCCGCCAGCTACTGGACTCTGCTCTGGTTCCCCAGGGACACACGTTTAAAAACCTCAACACGTCCAAAACAACTTAATCTTCTACCCAAACAGGGCAGAAGCAATTAACCTTGGGACTGCAGTTCGACTCTGAATCACTACAACAGTTTTAATCCCCGGTTCAACAGTCCTCTAGTTGGAACACTGCTCCAAACTCCTTCCACATGTAAGTGGTTTGTGTGATCGTTACTATGTTGCTGCGGAATCTGACGGACAGCTCAGGGCAGCGGGGATTTCTCATCGGGAGGAGGACGGGATGACGACCTCAAAGCAAGGGAGCGTCTACGGAACGTGCACTTGGACTTCGCTTGACTCAAAGCTGTCCTTTCATCCAGGTTTTGCAAAAAATAACATTGTTTACTCTCAACAACAAAACCCACCATTTAAAGGAAGCTGGTTAGGACTGCCCTTATGAAATCGGAGGCAGAAAACAACTGTTGGTGTTTTTAATATTTATCAGTCAGATAAAAAAAAACCCCACAGCAACAAAAATGGCTGCTCTGCGAGGGAGAAACAGTAAAATAGAGCGTGATTCGTGTAGTATCTGGAATTTCACGAAAGTATCATTGCATCGTATAAGACAATTTATTTAAGGGAAACAAATTACATAAGAAGCTGGTTTCCTATTCATCCAAGGGGGAATATGCAACATAAATAGAATTGTAACTTGCAGCTTCTGGCTGCGCTTCTAAAGCCGGAGGGACTGAGTTCGTGAACCACCCCCCGGGGCCCTCAGGAGCACAGAGCGGGAGGCTTCGGACCATGCTCACTGAGCTGCCCGCGGTGCAGCTGCAGTCGGGAGGAGCCTGGGGCCAGGTCACACCCTCGGCAGTCCTGCACGTCTCGGACCCCTGGCCCCTCGACAACCCCAGGACCCTCCGAAAGGTAGGCGGTCTACCAAAACGGAGCCGTCTCACGACTCACGCAAACGTTAAGGCATTTACCTTCCAATATATGATTAGGTTTTTCCCGTCGGAGCGCCACTCCCTCCACGTGTCTGGTCCCTTGGAGGGAACTAGGGGAGAGAGGTCGAAGTTAGTTAGTACTGGAAATTGTGTGCTGGGTCAGTCGGCCATGTCAGTCATCGAGACAGTGGCGCCTGAGAACGGCCGGTGGCCTCTCCCGCACCACGCCAGGGTGGCCTGGGTGGCCCACGGGGCCTGGCAGAAGGAAGGGGTGTTCCTTCTGCGGCCAGGCCATGAAAAGCGCGAGGCGGGCTGCCCTGTTGTTCTCTCCGGGATCCCCGAGTCTGGGAGGAGCTGGCGGCCGTGCTCTGAGGACACTCCAGCAGCCACTCGAGGGAACCTGGGGGGAGGCAGACCGCCCCCCCCCCCACCCCGGGCAAGCCTGCAGCCCCCACATGCATGGCGACAGGCCTCAGCAGAGACTCCGGACCAGAGCCTCGCCGCCAAGCTGCTCCCGGGTTTCCGACCCCCACGGACACTGTCAGATCACAAGTGCTTGCTGTCTTAACGCGCTGAGTTTTGGGGCAATGGGTTATGCAGCAACAGGTAGTAACTAATGCACTCTGACTCTGGACTCACGCACTGGAGTCACGTCTGATAATCCAGGTAACTCTGACACATGTTGCAAAGCTCCGCCCCTCCCCCCAGCCTTCGCGTGGAGAGACAACATCTGGATTAGCTCGCATCACCACTTTTTATTTCACTGTCAGATGTGGTGGCAGAAGTTTTATGTCCCCTCTGTTACATAGTGCAAATAAAGAACTCGCTGTTTTAGTGAATCATCACTGAAACTCACACCTGTCTCTATTTTCCGTTTTAAAGCCAACATCTGGTTAATCAAGGACAGAAACTTCCTCCTGTCTTTGGAAATTACACTCGGAAAACCAGTGACCCGATGTGATGGCTATTCTGACCCAGGCAAACCGTGGAGACCAAAGTTCAAGACCCTAGCCCCGTCCGTGACTCAGCCTTAGGTCAGAAATAAAAACTCCAACAAACTCGTTTTTAATGAAAAGGCAATCTAGATAGATTGTGAAAAGTCCAGGCCAAGGAGGGAAGAGTGTGAGGCAAACTGCCCCAGCATCTTACTGAGGCTACGCTGCATCACTTGACCATCGACCTGACCACACGGTGCATGGACAGCGCAGCCGGTTCAGCCACAGAGCACGTGCCCCGCATACTCCGTGCGCTCACAGGACATCAGAAACCATCGTTTAAAGTGTCTGTGTAACACTGTGCTAGCGTGTGTTGTACAATTTCACAGCGTACCTAAGTGTTCTATGTTTAGTCACTTGGGTGACATTTAAAAAAAAAACAACACACAGTTGCCCAATCCCAGGATCCGCAGTAATAATTAACCACGAACCACGGCGTTAACTTACTGGCTTCCGTGGTCAGATACTGTTTCTCGTCGCTCCAGCGGCTCCACTTCCAGAAAGGCTCGGTGGCACAGCGCACCCGGAAGGTGTACACGGTGTACGGGTGCAGCCTGCCCACGGCCGCGAGGTACCGCGAGCCGTCCGCCCCTGCGATGGTGACGTTCCGCTGGCGGGAAGCCAACAAGACGAAGTGAGTGCAGGAGACAACAGGCGTGCACACACACACATTTTTAAAGTAAGAGCCCTGGCTGGCATAGCTCAGTGGATTGAGCGCGGGCTGTGAACCAAAGCGTCGCAGGTTCGATTCTCAGTCAGGGCACATGCCTGGGTTGCAGGCCACGGCCCCCAGCAACTGCACATTGATGTTTCTCTCTCTCTCTCTCTCTTTCTCCCTCCCTTCCCTCTCTAAAAAATAAATAAAATCTTAAAAAAAAATAAAGTAAGAAAGCCTCCCAAATTTGGAACACATTTGACTGCACGTCCGCATGAGTTTGCCTCTCTGTACGATCAGAGTCAGTTCACCCCCGTGCTATGGTGATTCTTCTGTAAATGCTAATCAGTGACATGATGATGCTTGGCAATAGCAGGAAGCAAAGCTGAGGTAGCTTTCTGATACCTATTCCATAGTACATAGTATGTAGTTGATTCCAACTATTGAATCTAATAGGCAGTGGCCAGTTCAAGCACGCAGAGAGGAGGACATGAACTTGGTCATCAGTCAGTGGCTGATGGCGATGCAGTAAAGCTTCGCATGTGGGCACAACCTGAGACAGCCTTGGGGAGGGCCTGGGGCTCTCAGAGGACACCTGGGAGCTGATGGCGGCTGTGTCATCGTGGCCCTTACACGGTGCTTAGTGCCTCTGATACGGTGCTAAACATGCGGACCACTTAACAAACGCTCAAATGAAACAACTGGAGACAACTCCGGGGACCTGCACGTCTCGGGGAAACCTCCGAGCCCCCGATTACTTATTACGAAGGAGCGTTGGGGGTCACGTTGTGCCAGGTGACCGATAGTCTAGAAATCGCCAGGAAGCTTCCAAGTGAATGTTTAAGCATGACATCATTTACTTTGGACTGACCACAGATGCCAAGACGGTGCAGTATAAAAGTCAACCCGAGTATTTAAAACGTATTAAAAGTCATGTTTTGACTTATAATAACCAATTACAACTTGCTCCTGGAGCTGCGCTTGGCGGTTTTAAAAATCGCATCTTCTTTCCGGTGCCAGGGAGTCCATTATCTAGTGCCAGAGGTCGCAGCGGAACCACTCGTTAACTCACAAACGTGTGGAGCACCAGCTACACTCCAGGTGCACCGCCAGACCCGGCAGCAAGCGGAGCAGCGAGAGTCAAACTTACGTTCTGCGGCAGCCAGTACCGTGACTGTCTTTAAGGTGCTGTCCAATTACATCCCTATGCAATATCTCAGTTCCTAGTCAATCTCTACAGTCATCAGAGCTTACGCATATAGATTGACCTAGTCATGTGGAAAGCTCAATGCGTTACCCCAAAATAACCTCCGAGGAGGTTTACAGAAGAATCTCACTCACCAGTTCTTGCACTGAATTCATCTTGTTGATTTCAACCTGGCACAACAGCTTAATCTTCGCAAAGTTGCCCGGTAAATGCCAGGAAAGCGTCACGGCCGTCGCGTTGATGTCTTTCACTTTGATTGAAGACGGAGTGCGGGGATACACTGTAGACGTAATTTTTAAAGATCAATTCCTTCGAAAGCTGTTTTCCACCGCGACAAATGAGAATCGCAGGCGACGAGCGACGGGAGAGGCGCTGTCCGCGCCGACCAGCAACGCTCCGCTCCGAGTGTGTGGACGACGCGAGCCTCTCCGTCCTGCTCACCGCACGCCAACGGTTCTTAAGAACCCATCGCACCCGAGGTTCCTCCATCAGTGTCAGGAACCCTAACTAAAAGGCAGCTATAGAGCACAGCCTCTACCTGCAAGGAACCTTTAATTTACTTGGGGACTGACACATAAGAAAGAAAGAAAATTTATAAGAGAATGCATGCTAAGTTCAAAATGTATGGCATCCATATTAAGTGCTGTAAGAATTTAGATGTAAGCATGGTGGGGAGAATCCTGCAGTAAAGATGGGACTTAGGCCCTGGCTGGTGTGGCTCAGTGGACTGAGTGCCCACCTGTGAACCAAAGGGTCACCGGCTCGATTCCCAGTCAGGGCACATGCCTGGGTTGCCGGCCAGGTCCCCAGTAGGGGGCGTGCGAAAAGCAACCACACACTGATGTTTCTCTCCCTCCTTCCTCCTCTCTCTAAAAACAAACAAATAAAAACAAACAAACAAAGATGGGACTTAGGATGAGCTCTGAAAGCAGAATCGGAGTAAAACTGGCAGAAGGAATGCAGAAGAGCATTCCAGGCTGGGGTCCTGGCCCAGCAAGGCACAGGCCACACTGCTCTGGCGATGACCCACCTCGGGGGTGGGAGGGCTGTGGGGGCACAACCCTGCCGTACACACGGCTGGAATGGCAGCAGGCAACAGAAAAAGTGGCCACTCTGTCCTTAGAAGTGAGGTGAAGACATAAAAAGACGATGGGAAGAAATACTTAATGAAAGCGTTTCCTGTTCGGCGAGCACAGCCAGTCTGCAGCAGAGGGTGCTGGGTGTGAGCCTCCCTCCCCAGACTGTGGTCTGCCGCGCCGCGGGGCCGGCGTGGAGCCGATGCCCACGGAAGGGCCACGGAAACACACGCCAAAGGGCTGCACCGTATTGCATTTCTATCCTGAGCTCCGTGTTAATGAGATTGGTAAAGTCAAGAAGTCATCAGCAATAAGAAGGACTGCGCTATTTATTGATCCGCACGACAACCTGGATGGATCTAAAGGTTATTATCATCACCTTTCATATAAAACGCCAGCCTCCGAAGGTTACAGGCTGCACGGTTCCACTCACACGACATTCTCGGAATGACAAAGCCACAGGGATGAAGAACAGGTCTGCTGGTGTCCGGGGACAGGGCGTGTGTGTTGGGGGTGGGGAGCGGCGGGTGCAGCGACAGACCAGTCCGGTACCTTGAGTGTGTGGGCTCCCCGAACCTTTACATAAATCCACCAGCACAGACCTACACGTGCACACACACACAACACACACACACACACACACACACACAACTGAATGCACATGAAAACCGGTGCTCGCTGAGCAAGCTCGGCAGCCTGGTTCACAGGCCGTCCAAGGTCAGCGGCCCGGCCTGGAGGTTGTGTGACAGCAACGTTAGGACGCTGCCCCGGGGAAAGCGCGGTGAGGGGTTGGGGGGTCTCTTGTTTGTTAGTTTCTGCGACCGCCTACAATTACTTGAAAGTAAAAAGTCTTCAAAGGTTGGGCAACATTTTCTCAGAAACAAAAAAGTATTAGATAAAGCCACTGACGTTTTCTATGGGAGTGAGTATTTCAAAAATTCACTTAGGTGCAATAAAATGGTGAACCTGCAATTACACATGTTAAAGCTTTTAAAATAGAATTTGCAGGATGAATATGAAGCAGCCATAAAGGAAATACTCGGGAAAACGTGATCCCCCCCCAGGCTCACTTTTCATTCATCTCGAGACATCCCGCCACTGCGACAGGTGTGTGCAAGGCGCTGGTTCAGCCGCCGCTTGCTTACCTCTTTCGGTCACGTTCACCAGAATCCGTGCTTGCGACTGGCCCAGAGGGTTGTGAGCAGTCAGAGTGAAGTTATACAGTTCTTGATCGGGCAGGATTTGAAAGAGTAACTGGTAGCTTTCATTTATGAGCGCTTCAGCTCTTTTAAACTTGACGTATTTTCCTGAGAAACTGCGGAGGCAGAGGGGAATAAAGAATATTAAAATGGTATCAGGATGGTGAGAGAGAAACGGCGCAGGGAAAATACATGGGTAAATTTCTGATTAATTAAAGTTTTCAAAGTCTTTGTAATTAATTACAGAGGTGCTGTGTACGCGGGGAAGAAAAAGATCGGCCACCACACAGGCTCTGTCTGTATCTGAGGGTCCCTCCCCGTGGGCCTGGTGGAGAGGGAGACGGATGGAGTCTGTATGCACCAAGCCGCGGCACGGACCATAAACCCGACTTCTACGGCACACGTGTGCTTGTGATATGCAAGGGGTGGGGCCTGTCCCCGTGTCCTGAGACGTCCTCCCGACGGATGCCCCGCAGTGTGTGTGTGTGTGTGTGTGTGTGTGTGAGAGAGACACCCTTTCCTGGTCGCCTCTACCTTTCGGACAAAGTGTAACTGGTGTTGCGTGGGCCCACCAGGGCCGTCGGTCTGCCTGGGTCCCAGGTGCATATAATCCCCCTTAAATCGACCGTCTCACAGTTCAGCTTTTGGGGAATATCAGGTGGATCTGAAAGGAAAAAGAGGAAAAAATGGAGTTACTCATTTTAACATATATGTTCCCTGCAAATGTTGTGTCTCGTAAATGTTAATTATATTTTGTACAATTTCATTACAAATGAAATAATGTATTGTTTATGTTTTATTTTTTGAACAATACAGGAATTACCATTCTTTCTATAGCATGTTTTTTCTAGTTCATATTACATTAGAAATGATAAAAATAAATTATACTAAATAAAATATACTAAAGAATGACTATTAGCTCACTTGGAAACTCCTTATTAGCAAACCGAAGATACTATCACATTTTTCCCCTTAAATACTACTTGAATCTACCAAATCTCGCCAAGGAAGGCGTACCCAATAAGTCAGAAAAATCTACAAGTCAAAAGTACTATTACTGATCATCCATCTATATTTGCAAAGAAGTACCAGATCACATTATAAGCCAACATACATCGTAAGTTTCAGAGTTCTTAAGTAAGTTACAAGGACCATTATTTACATAGTAATTCTCGGTTAAAACCCTGCACCTCCCTGTAGTCAAGTGACTACTGTTCTTCTGTCGTTTTTATTCTTTTTTTTTTTAAAGATTTTACTTATTCATTTCTAGAGAGGGAAGGGAGGGAGAAAGAGAGAGAGAGAGAGAGAGAAACATCAATGTGCGGTTGCTGGGGGCCGTGGCCTGCAACCCAGGCATGTGCCCTGACTGGGAATCGAACCTGCGATGCTTTGTTTCATAGCCTGAGCCCAATTCACTGAGCTATGCCAGCCAGATCTCATTTTGATTCTTTACTAAAACTGCTCTCTGACTGTGTTCAGGCAGCACTAGCAAGAACGTGTTCTCTGAGTGTGTCTGTGATGGAAAGGGATGAGAGAACTCTGCGGTCTGACACTGGGCACAGAAACCGGTAAATCTGTGATCGTGTCTAACCAGGCACACACGGAAGCCGGTATCTCCTCCTGTCACATTTATCCAAACTCTCTGTCGTGCAAGATAAGCTTTTTTTTTTTTATTTTAAAAAATGACTTCTTTTTAAGATTTATTTATTTTTTTATTTAAATATTTTATTTACTTATTTTTTAGAGAGGGAAGGGAGGGAGAAAGAGAGAGAGAGAAACATCAGTGTGCGGTTGCTGGGGGTCATGGCCTGCAACCCAGGCATGTGCCCTGACTGGGAATCGAACCTGCAACACTTTGGTTTGCAGCCCGAGCTCAATCCACTGAGCTATGCCAGCCAGGGCAAGATAAGCTTTTTAAAAAACAATGATCTACTTGTTGAGAAATTCTGTAACTTCATTTTTAAAAAAACTAAAATTTTTAATCAGTTTTTAGTTCATTAATCAAGACTTAGAAAACTGCACATACCTTCTTCAGAGATAAGAATAATGTCCTCCAGGGATGCTTTAGGTAATGCCAGGAGGAGTAATGAGCATTACAGGATAGTCTGACAATTGGATAGTGAAACGAATACTGACATATTTGTTGTAAAAACTGTTTCAAGTCCAAGGCCAAACGTTCAGTCATTTCATTAAAATGACATACCAATTTTTTTAGTACATTTAAAATGTTTATTATTTTAGTATTTGGCAGGTACATTAGGTTGGGATACTTCAAGTCCAAACGACAGGAGCAAACCGGAAGGAAGTGGAAGCAAAGGCAAAGAGGAAAAATGTGAGAGCGCAGTGTGTAAAAGCTAATGTACTCTTTTCTTTTCAAAGGAATTAACTTATAAAAGGATCAGCTGAAGCTGGGCAAGCTAGTTATAAATCACCCGTATTTCTGTGTACCAACAAATGCAAAATGCATTTTTAAAATCAAAGCCATTTTTATGAAAATATTTTCAAGTGAGAAAGTATAAAATGTGACATGTGCTCTAAATATCTACATTTTCTAATCCTATGTCACGGTGCATTACTTTAAAGCCTCTTAAATATGATGAAAGATTAACATCAAGGTCAATACTGAATGCTGAAGCGGCACTATCGAAGGGGACTACGTGGTAATGGAAAAAAACACAATAAAAAATTTAAATATAAGTTATTTGAATGATTACTGCACAAATAATTCATAACAATTATTTGGCTCCTGATTAAATTAGCATATGCAGGAATACTAACAGGTACTGTAAATAACTATTCTGTCTGCTAGATAATGGATTTATTTTCAATCACAAGAATAAACCAGAGAGGAAAAAAGCCACTGGCATCGACATCAAACACGGAGGAGCATCTTCTAAGTTTACTAAAAGACACACCAGACCTCACATCCCCAAGACAAACGAAAGGAGGCCCAGGTAACTGGAGGACATGCCCTGCCCTTGGTTGGGTGGCCTGCTACTGCGAGAGAGAGAACGTTCCTAAACCGACGGAGGTCACATGATGGGTCACGTGTGAGAAAACTCACAAAACCCACTCACTACGTTTCACACACTTCATTTCGTGAGCCCTTCAGACCCCACGCAGAGTCTGTGAATACGGAGTGCAAGAGGGCAGGCAGCTGGAGACAAAGCCACCCCATCAGAGTGACCACAGGGAGGGGACGGAGAACTCAACGGACAGGGTGATCTGTGCTCGGGCCACGTGGGCCACGCAGGCCGCATGGGCCGGGCTGTTCCCACAGCCACTGCTGCACCACGTGGGCTGAGAACTGCAGAGGCGGCCACGCCAGTAAAGCTGCCTGCACTCGGGGCGGCATCCACACGGCACAAGGCGAGGGGGCGCGGGATGCGTCCTCCCACCCATGACCTCCAGCTACCCTCTCCTCCGGCAGGTTTCTTTCAAGTTGGAGAAATACATATCACGCTGCTGAAACATTCTGTGCAAAATCATGGCAATTTCTTTAATGTGGGTACTTGTTTTAAAAAGGTATGCTATAATTATATGGGAAATTAACTTTTATGAAATGATTACTAAAGAAGGTAGGATTTGCAAATACTATATCCTAACTACCCCAACTCAACAAAGTTGTTAAACCAAGAATTCAAACTATAAGCAGATGAGTGCTTCAAACCTTATCACAAAGCCTAGAAATCAGACAGATACAGGTATGTAGAAAACAAGCTTAGACCTCACCTTTAGGCGAATAAAAATTTGGGTGCCTTTTATATCATTTATATCAAAGAACAGAAGAATAGAAAAGAAATAGAATCACACCCCTGCCGCTCTATAAAAAAAAGCATGAAGGCTTTCAGAGAGAGCACAAAATGATGAATAGAAACTTGAAAAAAAAAATTTGTACTTACATCCTGCAAAAATAACTGTTCCGTAAATGTTTTCCTTGGTCGTGAAAACCACATTTGTCCCACTGTCTTCAGAAACGGAAATGTTGTGGATCCTGATAGCGACGTTCTCCCCATCGAGATGGATAAGGGGACACTTCGCATAGCCGATCTGGGCCGACGACACTTTTTCTTGCGTCACACAACAAAAGGTTATATCTGAGCCCACAAGTATCACTTTGTCTTGAGGAAAAACCTTGCCGGGAGAATCAGTGGACCCTGGGAAGATCAAAAGAAACTATAAATACTTTAGAAATCTTTTACCATAAAAATAACTCAGTGTATACAAAACACACTTGGGGTGCTTTATAATAAGGGTGGCCCAGAGATAAGGTGTGTCCCCCAGGTTTCAAAGGAGCAAGACACATACAAGAAGTGAAGTGAGTGTGGTTCTATTCACTTACAGTGTGGAGTGATGGTGGGGGAGGGGACTGTAGGTCAATGTCTGTGGTCACAGGTTAATGTCTCAGAAGTTCTACAAATCCCATAAATGGGTTTATATCCACGCATGAAAAATCAACACCAAGAAAAAGCGTCAATTTTAAATAACTCCATCGCCCTGAAATGATTCTATGTATTCAGGGCAGACTTCTTACTTTCCATCAGCCTAAAAAGCACTGTTTCTTTAATCCCAACTCTGCAGCTGAAAGCCTACCTTTGGTTTTTATTCCCCCAAATAGCCCATCCTTTAAATTACCTGTACTCTCCTTTTGGCCTGGTTCCTCCTTCGCAGACTGCACTCTGGCTCCCGCCCCAACTGTTGTACTGACATGGCCCGCTGACCTAATCGCTCAGTCTGGTGGCTGCGTCTGAGCAGCCTTACCCCTTGACGTCCACAGCTCCGGGCGCGCTGCCTGAAGTCCCCCTTCTCCAAACTCCCTGCTCTCCTGGGTCCCTCACTGCGCCCTCCCAGGCTCCTCCTGGCCCGCCGGTGCCCGTCTGCTCCGCTGGTCTTTCTTCCCTCCTCTCCGTGGACACAAAGCTTCTAAGCGACAGGTCCTCGGTCTCCATCCCCTTCTCCCCGTGTCATGGTAACCTCCAGGGTTAAAAACTTTCACATCACATACACGCTAATGATTTTCAAACATGCATCTCCAGCTTTAACTACTCCCCTGGATGCCACGCCTGCACTTCCAGGTGCCTGGGAGACTTTGCTATCCAGACACCTCACACGTGCCTCAAGCTCAATGCTTTAACGATGAAATCAACCTTTCCTCCTTAATTTGTTTATGTATTTTCTGTCTCAGTGGAAAGCCGCACCAGCGGCCCAAACCAACAGTTGTCTTTGGCTGGATTTCTCCCTTACCAAGCACCGTGCCACCAATTCTGCTTCTGTCTCCTCCGTGTTTCTGCACCTTTTCCCCTTCTCACTTCTAACCCCGAGTGTCCTCCTGGTCACACCTCCACTGTTCTGCGCTGAACTGCAACAAGCTTCTCCTTACTGATCCACCTGCTTCCAGTCCCTCTTCCTCCGAGCTGCTTCTGCAGACAGTCCCTAAACTGAATAATCTGCAATGATCAGCCATCTTTTGAAGAACTTTGTTTTACTGTCAGTACTTTGCTGGGCCCTCTCCCATACTACCAGCATTGTACCTGCAAATGAGTTTTATTCAATGTCCTGATAATTGGGGGCAAAATTCCTGCGTCTCTGCAAAAACTGTAGGTCACAGAGGCTACTCCGTGGATGACAAGTTGGGCACTTTAAACAAAAAATAAGACTCGACCTCATCACCACCCACACAAAAATGTGCGATGCTCTTGGATGTCCGCTACACTGCTTTTCAAACCAGGATGTTTCTCCAATCGCTCAGGAAGTTCTTTAAAAATACAGATCCCTGAGGCTTATCTCAGGCTTTTTAAATGAAAACACACTGGGATGGGCTGTGGCCGGGTGGCTCGGCACAGCACTGGGCAGAGCACTGTCCTGAGACACCGGGGTTGTGGGTTCAGTCTCCGGTCAGAGCACACACAGGAAGCAGCCGATGGGCGTATGAGCAAGAGGAACGGGTCCATGTTGCTCCTTCTCTCTCTATGAATCAGTTTAAAAAATACTGGGGCAGGGGACTTGGACGATCCCCAGGGGACCCTCATGCAGACAAACGGGGGTCCGAGAACTCAAAGCTTTAACTACATCTCACCCTGAGGGAAGGTTATAACCTCACTCACGTGACATAGAAATTCATTGAACAATAGCAGCTTACAAGAGACGTTCTTCAGGGGGCTCCAGTCGCTCCACTCTTTGCGACCAGAGAAGTGAGGGTCGTCCACGTAGCAGCGCAGGCCCACGGAGTGCGTGGCGCACTCCAAGGGCATGTCGGAGGCCCAGCTCCAGTGGTGGACGGTGTCCACGCCATTCAGCGTCGTGTTGTGGGTCACCTGCAGCAGGGATGAGACACAGCACCATTCTACCTCCCAGCGGTGGCACGTGCTGCGTCCCTTCAGACTGTACCTAATGACCAGCGGCGTGGGGTAAAGGGCTGTCCCTTTATAGAACCACCTCCGCTGCCCACGAGGCACAATGGCATCACAGCCACAATCACCACGTCTCGTTTACGTTCGCTTCAACGTCAGCCCCCACTCCTGCGCGTTGTTATAAAAAAGGGGGATATTCCAAAACATCAAATGCAGTTTACAGGAAAATACACCGTCAGTTCAAATGATCTCCATTTGTCACGGAGAAAAAAAAATGATAGATTTGCACATCCCAGAATTAAAGTCAGAGAGAGGAGCAGCATTTCAGAACAAAACAAATGACTGATTTAGACTGAATTTGCTTTTACTGTGTATGTGTTATACGTTTAAATTTTTATTTTCAAATAAGCACATCATAATAACATACAATTTTAATCTCAGTTATGAAAAGTGGATGATTTTAACCAAATATTGAAGATCTACTAAAAAAGACAAGAGATTTAAAAAAAAGTATTTCTTTTTTTCTGACTTCCTGAAATCTGCCTAAAACAAGAGTACACAGATTTTTTTTTTAGGTGTAAACACACAAGGGCAAAAAATAGGAGAAATACCCCCAATAAGACATGATGCTGGAGAGCAGCTAAGTGATGGGAACTCACTCAGAAGCCGAGTCTCGGGCCTCCAGTGGGAGAGCCATGCAACCTGACCCCTCCCACGGAAAGGCCTGCCACCAGGCTTGGGGAAGGGCAGTACCGGGTCCCCCCGGAAATGCACAGGGAGGGTGAGGGGCCGCACAGCAAGATGGCTCCCGAGTCGTCCGAAGAGATCTCCTCTGACACTTTGTGCTGCCGCAGCACTAACCCTTCTGGACCTCGGCAGAGGAACAGAGAGACTTATGCTCTGGAGAAGTGAAACAGCATGCTTCTGGAATGAAGGACCTCAGGGAAGCTGAGAACAAGGAATAATGCGCCAAAAATGGGGGGACTGGTAACCGATGCATTCTTGCATTGGAGGAGGAGTGAGACTCCTGCCTTCTTCCCCTGCTCAGCTCAGGACAGTGAGGGCCAAGTTCATATTCACCGGGCGGAGTCTACACAAACTTTCCGGGGGCACACGAACTGGTCAAGATAAAAGCTAAGATAATATTATTAAGATTTTTTCCTAAAATAATGTTGATAATTAGATATCCCATCTTAAGTACTTGTGACAACCCCCATTCAACAAGCCTCGTCTAGCAAACAGAAGTTCCAGTGAGATTTTTCTTGTGTTTTAAGAGCCACTCACTTAAATTTGTGGCAACCAAGATGACCAGAAAGTGGAGGAAAAGTTCTAATATAAAAGTCACGGATCAATTTTTTTTAAAAAGCAACTTTAAAGAAGCAGAATGCACAGAAAGAAAAATAATTTTAAATGACTGATATCCTCAGAGATTAGGAGAGATATTGCAAAAACAGGATATATTTTTTAAAGGAACAGAGAACAAAAAGGGGATACTTTATAAATTAAAAATATTAATAGAAATTCAACAGCAGGACTGCAAGATAAAGCTTAGGAAAAACTGCTCAGAAAATAAAGCAAAATACAGATGGTGAGCAGGAATGACAGGACAATTAGAGAACCAGTGTAGAAGGTCCAATTTCTAAAGAGCAGAGGTTCTAAGGGAAAAAAAAGAAAACAGATATGAGAAATTCAGACATAAAGTAAGAACATTTCCCAAGCTGACATTTTTTTTTTTCAGACTGAAAGGGGCCCAAAAGGAGTGTCCATCCAACACAAAAGACCAAGATAGATCCATGACAAGAAAAACTTGAACAATGCCTTCAAACTCTTGAGACAATTTAGAATTCTATACCCAGCTAAACTAGCAAGCATGGGTGAGTGCAGGATAAAGACATTTGTGAGGACATCAAGTCTCAGCGTATTCATCAAGCAGCATTTTACCTTTCCGCCAGGAGTGTATGGAAGTTCCAGCTGTTCCACACCTCCTTGGTAGTTGAAATCAATAGTCTTTTCAAGTTTAATAAATAAAATGTACCTGCAAGCTACTATTCTAAATAGCAGAGAGTATCTATAATAAACAGCAAGTAACTCCTAGAATACGTGCTTTTACCAAAGTGAAGAAATAAAAGGGAGACAGGGAATTCAGGGAAAAGGGGTTCCGTCATAAGAAAAAGGTGAAGGGAGTCCCCTGGATGATCGTGGGGACCCCCAGGACCACAGCTTCCTGACAAATGTGCCGAGAGACACAGGGGCCGGTCTTGCACGGGTTATGGGTGTACCTGGGTTTGAACCTGCCCACGCAGGGGTGACTGGTAGGAGCTGAGGACGCTGGAGGTGCTGAGACACCCCCGGCCCCAAGAATCCTCAACTATTCACCACGCTCTGCGCTGCACAGCTATCGTCGTCAGGATCTGTGTGAGCCCGAGTTTGGAGAGGGGTGGGAAAGAAGTGGGAAGGCCCTCAGAGAGCTTCGTTCACAAACATGTCTTTGATAAAAATGCTGGTAGGTCTGAACCTTTCAACAGCTTCACACAACCTGGAGAGCCTTTGGGTTGAATTAAGGAAGCAGATAAATAAAAGTAAAAATATAAGACATTACAAGAAATTGGAAGGAAGGAACCTAGCAAGGAAGCAAGGAAGGAAACGAGAGAGAATAGTATATACTACTTGGTTGAGTTGTAAGTAACGTTTACAAAACTGTAATACAAACAGTAAACACTGGTCTTCTGAAAATTATAGCACACGGTACTGGGAGAAGATTTTTTTGTTTTTTTTTAAAATATTTTATTTATTTTTAGAGAAGAAAGGGAGGGAGAGAGAGAAACATCAATGTGCGGTTGCTGGGGGCCGTGGCCTGCAACCCAGGCATGTGCCCTGACTGGGAATTGAACCTGCAATGCTTTGGTTCGCAGCCCGCGCTCAATCCACTGAGCTACGCCAGCCAGGGAGATTTTTTTATTTATTTTTATTTTTAGAGAGGAAAGGGAGGGAGAAAGGGAGAGAGAGAAACATCAATGTGCGGTTGCTTGGGGCCGTGGCCTGTAACCCAGGCATGTACCCTGACGGAAAATCGAACCTGTGATGCTTTGGTTCGCAGCCTGCACTCAATCCACTGAGCTACACCAGCCAGGGAAAGAAGATTTTTAAAGCAGCGTGTGTGAGAGACAGTGAGCGTGAGAAGAAGCACACAAACAGGTTTGTATGTGTGCCCGGGATGGGAGGTGGCAGGGCACTGGACTGTCATCTTCCGTTTGCAAAGTTAATGAAACACGGCTCAAAAGGAAGAGGGAGAGGAAAACAGGTGGAGAGGAGCTGCCGCCTGACGCCCAGGTGTCGTTCGAGTGCCGGTCATGGCAACGCGCAGCTTCCAGGCTGCGTGCGAGGCCGTGCGCAGGAAGTGGCGAGTTATCAAGGAAAACACCATGAATGAAACTTATTAGCAAAACGCTGAGGCACAGTATTCGTGGTCTTTAAACTATCATGCAATGATAGCTAATAACCCGTCACAAAGTGACTGATTACAAGCAAATCCAACAGGTACTAATATTAATAATGGATAATTATAAATAAAAATGTCACATTTTTAAAAAGATTTTATTTATTTATTTTTAGAGAGGGAAGGGAGGGAGATAGAGAGAGAGAGAAACATCAATGTGCGGTTGCTGGGGGTCATGGCATGCAACCCAGGCATGTGCCCTAACTGGGACACTTTGGTCCGCAGCCCACACTCAATCCACTGAGCTACACCAGCCAGGGCTAAAAATGCCACATTTTTATGAACCTGGACCATTCACCCTCTTATATGTCACTTTTTAAAGTGAATTTGTTCTCTCTGTTTTTTTTACTTCCTGCTTTATCTCTGCATACAAAGATTCTTCTTCAAAGATCATATTCAAAAAACTACAGAATTACTACCTTGCCTTTGCCACATCCTTATGAATGAGTCATGTAACTTCAGAATAATGTTTCCATTCATTCATGTTGGATTTCACTCATACTTCAAAGAGAATGCCTCTTATTCTAGCATCCCTGAGTTAGTTTAAAAAATAAATCTACCCCACCAAGGAAGTAATGACTGCTAGCAATTGTTTAGCAGCTTTATAAACATCTTATCATTAACTAGAGCAAATATCAGCCCCACTTTACAGATGAGAAAAGGAGGTTTCAAGAAGTTACCCTAAGCCGGGAGGTCAGAATGCAGAACACAAAATGTTAAGCCATCACACAAAGCTACTCGATGTAATTTTAAGTAAGTAATAATTTTAGGACAATGGTGTAGAGCTGTATCATATCACATCTACCTGTACACTGGATTGGCAGGCAAGAATTGCCCTTAAAATTCAAGAAAAGAGCGAGCATTTTAGGCTGAGGAAATTTGGATAGGTTTTAAAATAAGGAGCAGGATTTTACATGAGTCTTGAAATGTAGGTTCATTTTGGCTAGGTGAAAAGAAAGGGAGGGCATCTTAGATGAAAAAATATATTCTGCCCTGGCTGGCGTATCTCAGTGGATTGAACATGGGCTTCGACCCAGGCATCGCAGGTTCGATTCCCAGTCAGGGCACGTGCCTGGGTTGCAGACCACAGCCCCCAGCAACTGCACATTGATGTTTTTCTCTTTCTCTCTCTCTCTCTCTCTCTCCTTCCCTTCCCTCTCTAAAAATAAATAAATAAAATCTTTAAAAAAAAGAAAGTCTTTAAAAATATATGTATATTCTTACTGCATAAAATAAACTAGTGGTTAAAAGCACAGACTCCAGAACCCAGCTGCCTGGGTGCAGGTCCTGGCTCTCCCACTGCATGTCTTCCTGCGACTCTGCAGCTTCACTTGCAAAAGGGGGGGGGGGGGGGGTGATGCGAACAGCGCCTCCCTCAGGGCCCGCTGTGTGGACGCGAAGAATCCACAGAGCTCTCACCGCAGTGTCAGGAGCTGGGAAGCACTAGATACACACTAACGCCGACTGTGACTGTTGCCATTGGAGGAACGTGCTACTTAGGAAAAGGTGCTACTTGGGTTGTTGTCAAAAGGAAAAATAAGACACTGCCATGACACAAAATATTCTATTTACTATCTTTACTGTTTTCTCTGTGTCCTTAGGCAAATAAATTGTAAAATCATGAGATGATCCCCTAATTCTTTTTTCTAAATTAGCTGCTCTACTCATCTTTATTTTTTTAAGATTTTATTTATTTATTTTTTGAGAGGGAAGGGAAGGAGAAAGAGAGAGAGAAACATCAATGTGCAGTTGCTGGGGGCCGTGGCTTGCAACCCAGGCACGTGCCCTGACTGGGATTCGAACCTGTGATCCTTTGGTTCACAGTCCACACTCAATCCACTGAGCTATGCTAGACAGGGCTATCTCCTAATTATTAAATCTACAACAAAGCATTGTTCCAAATCCATTAAGGAAGAAAAGAGTAAAAGGATAAAAGGGAAAATTAGCATGTACCAGTTGTCAAAATGTTTCACTACTGCTATCCCTTAGATTAAGAGCAAACTGAACACAGATCATAAGGAAACCATTCAAAATTGGATTTTAAAAAATAAGAGGGGGAAAAAAAGCATGTATTAGTAAATACAAGAATGTTATATCAGATTAAGATATGTTCAAACTTACAGATTTATACAAATTTTATCAACAATTGCTATGGCTAAATATGTTTCAAGACATTTCTTTTTATATTCTATTAGATAAAGACAAAAATAATGACTAAGTTACATGTACACTTTTGTTTCATGCGTATAAAACAGGCCGGGCCGGAATACACAAAGACAGTGTTTACTGTGCTCACGTAGTGGAATCACACTTATTCCTCCTTAACTTTCCCTCTTACAATGGTTGCACTTTCTTTCAACTGTTGAGTGATTCTGAGTCACGGCATATAGTTCCCAACGAACCCTGCAAAGATATCTGGTCTACTTCCTTAATCATCCAAGGCTTCACTAACACCACCTTAAAGATCGTTTTAAAACATACTTAGGTTTCTTCGATGTCATAGAAAAAAAATCTACTTTGTTCAGACTTACAACTTTCACGACCTCCATGCTGTCTTTTCGTAGAACTTTAATCTCCCAGATGACCCGGGAGTGGTGTGGGAAAACAGAGCCCCTGTCAGTCCACTTCAGGTGTAAGGTGGAGGCTGGGAAGTCGGCGGACAGATCTAAGATCTCTGGAGGGTCTGGAATGAAGGCTTAAAAGGGGGGAAAAAAAGATACAACTTAGTAAAGTAAGGAATGATTTCTCATATTGCCAATTCCATTAGTCAATTCATCTTAAGCTCTATTACTGCCGGATCAAGAAATAATCGAGAATCAAAGGCAAACTCTTGAATCCATGACTAAAAACAGAGAGCGAGCACGTGAGTGTATTTGTATCAGCGCCTCCCAACGCTTCCCCAGCCAAACCGGAGAAAGGGGTTCACCAGCTGGCTGTCTCTCGCCCACAGCCCTTCTGACGCAACACCCCGGTGTGGTCTGGCCTGGGACCCACCAGCAGGCAGCAGTGGAGGGAAGCAAGGGGGCTTCCTGTGTGTGGCCGGAGGTCGGGCGGAGGAAATGGCCCGCGTGGGGTATGGAAAGGCTGCTTTGGTGGAGCTTCCTGGGTGTCTTCTCAGCAGCCTCCCCCCGCATCTCAGAGTGTCAGAGCCCCACCCCCGTGCTGGGGGACATCCCTCCCACGAGGAGGACCCCAGGGGCTATTCCTGGTCACAGGCATCAGTAAACAGCACCAAGATGAAAACAAAAGACGAAGACGCGGAGGGAAGAGACCAGCAGGCCGGGTGTGGACCTGGGAAGTCCTCCGAGAAGGTGGGCACGGTGAGCAGTGGCGGGCGGCAGGGCCTGCGGGGGACCAGGACGGGGACCAGCTGATCAAGGACGAGACCCCCGGGGCATACCTGGCTACAGCAGACAGGCCTGGCTCACGGCACCCTTCATGGGAAGGACAGGATGCTGCCTGATGGGCACTTCGAAGAAGGGACTGGGCCAGAGCAACAAGGGTTGGTTAGAACACCTAGGAAGGCAAAGAGCTAAGACCGCCGCAGGCTCCTGGCCCGGGAAAGCCAGAGAGTCGGAAGGACTCAGGGACCACGGTGAGGAGATGCGGGGGACGGCGGCGGGCGACCATGTGTCAGGGAGAGGAGGCCACGGCCAGACTGGCGTGTGCAGACGGCGGGGCAGGGCCGCGGACAGACTCACGGGGAGCCTGCCGAGGCCCTCCCGGCTGAAGACGTGGGCATGAGCGCAGAGACCTAAGCCGGCCGAAGCCTGTCTGGGGCCTGTGGTGGGCAGTTAGAGGTTGAAGACACCGCATTCCAGAAGGAAGGGCACAGAAGTGGGGAGGGGGGAGGAAAGAAAAGAAATTCCAGGATCCCTGAGACCACAAGAAATGGGCTGTCATCGAGGCAAACCAAACAGAATTCGCCGGAGCGAGAGAAGGCCAGTGACACTGGTGAGTGAGGGGACCGTCCGTCTTTGAGAAGGAATGGGGGATGGGGGGTGGGGGGACGAGGTGGCCGGCAGTGGGCTCTGAAGCCGCATCATGGAAGGTGGAGGGACAGCAGCAGAAGCAGCAAGGGAACCTCCACAATCTGTACGTCTCCCCATGTATAAGGGAGCCCCATGTATAAGGGACAAGGGACTGGATCTGGGGGGTGGGGGGCGGTGGGAACCACAGGAGGTAGGAGCCTGCTCCTCCGCTCCGTGAACCAGGCCTTCTGGTGGGAGGGCCAGAGAACCTCGGGCTCTTCCTTGGATGTCATGGCCCCACCGCCCATGACAGGAAGCGACGGGGAGCTGAGAAACGCACAGGCCCACCCTGGTGGCCTCCCTGAGAAACTCAGGGACCAAGGAAATGACGTCCTGACAAGGCGGGGAGAGGGGGGCGGGAGAGGCAGGCACTCAGCAACAGAAACGGCAGAACCAACCCATAGGATGAATTCGTCTCGGAACTGAAACATGAGCCCTTACTGAGTGTAACTACCGTCTGCCGACCGCAGCGCTCCGCACAGGGTGTGCGTGGGGTGTTCAGGGCCGAACAGGAAGCAGGACAGGCGCACGGCATGGTCACGTCACTCCTCCACGAGATGAGGGCCATGGGGGCCGCATCCCAGGAGAACTGTCAGCGGGGACCCCGCTTCGAAGAGCGGAGCACACGGGGAGACAGGAGCCGTTTTTCGGGCCAAGGGAGCGCAAGTTCAAGGTGCCCCTGTGGCCACACAGAGCGGAGGCTTCCAAGAACGTGGTTCTCTCAAATGTTTCAAGTTATCAAGATGTCGTCAGTTCAAAATTATGCAACACGGGAGCATTCCGCTAAGGCAACATTCGTTCACGACAGGGCTTTCCTCCCTGGGAAGTCCACGGTTTACATTTCATCTGGACAGCAGGGGCCACTCTTCCAAACCCGAGCCACACCCGACGGCACGCCACAGGCAGTCGCCACTGTGAGTGAGAGGAGCACACACGCGCACGCACACACACACACACACACACACACTTCCCTCCCTCCCTCCTGTCCGTCCGTATGGAACATGTGGGACGTTCCCCTGAGCCCCCCGACATCGCCGGCATCTCCGTGTCTTTCCGGTTAAGACAGACGCTTGAGAGCAACGTTAACCTGCTTTCTAGAAACTGGGACCTTTTTGGCTACAAAAAAAATTCCACCAATCTCGTTTGTTTATTTTTTTAAAGCTGGAGCATCTCTTCGCTCAAACCTCCGTGTTCTTTCTGCCTCAGAACGTTGGAATCAGGGGGGGCCTTCCCGGCTCTTGCGTGGGATCCACGGGGCAGGCACCCCGCCTCGAACAGGAAACAGGACTCCAAGGTCCTGTTCAACAGGACTCCCACAGATCCAAAGTCTCCGATGGTAAGAATCTGAGACACACACGTTCTCGGAAAGACTTACGTTTGTGCCTGCCCTTGTCAACTAGGAACTTACTCCGTGTATGTATTCATGTTAAATGCCTTGTTTGCTTTTTTGTATGTGCACTGTCGAAAGCATCGTAAGATCTGGAGAAAACTCAGTTTCTCATATTCGGTGGCACGCTGCCAGAGACCCCAGGCCCTCCGCCCCGCTCCACAGCCGCCTCCTGACACGGCAGGTGCCCCAGGAGTCACTGACGTGTCCGTCTCCCTCTCTGGCACTCACCCAAACGGCTTCTCGGTTTGTGTGATCAGTGCTATCTTAGGAGCAGGAACATCGGAGTATGGGGATACTGTTAATCCCATATTGAAATCACAATCAAGCCACTAATCAAAAATGCTACTGCCAATTACATCATGTGCAAAAAAAAAAACTATTAAATAAGTCAGCTAGAGTCCCTCTTGATTTGCCTTTCCAATCTATCTACCAATGTCTCCTTCCAGTAGCTTCCCAGGCGGCACCTCCTAAACACCTGCAGAGCAACCAGGCAGGCTCTCGGGCGGGGTCCCGGGGAACCTTTTCTTTTTTTCATCTAGAATAAAATGAAGTTAGGTTCCTCGTGCCATACCGCAAAATAATTCCATGTGAATAGAAGACTTCAGTCACGCATGAAAACAAACCTAAAAACTCATGAAGAGAAACAGCAAGAAACTATGTAACAATGAAAACCTGTGGTGTGAAAAATACCACAAAGTTGAAAGTTTACACTTGGGGAAATATTTGCAGCAGATGTGACGGGATTAATAAACGCAATAATTTCAGCACGAGAAAACTTACAGAGGACACAAACTGTTCAGAAAAAAATAAAAGTGGTTGCTAATTTTAAAGCAAATCATCGCAGAAATGCAAAGACAGTGGCGCTACGAGCTGGGGGCCACCAGGCTGAAGTGGCCAAGCCAAGACAGACATGCCCCAGTCCTGGCGAGGACAGGGAGGGACAGGGGCTCCCCGAGACCATGCTCTCGGGAATGCGGAGAGATGCACAATTTTGGGAGAGCTGGCAATGGACATGAAAAGTCACAAAAAGTGGGATTTTCTTTAATGCAGCACTCCCAATTCTAGACATTTAGCCTAAGGAACATATCACACGAATTCAGAAACACGTATGTGCAAACGATGTTCCTTAAAGCACCGGCTATAATGTTCAAAAGCTGGAAACAAAAGTCTCGATGTTCATAACCAGTCACTTAAAAGTGATTACGGCTCCTCCGTTCGAGGTGACGCTCTGCCCCTCATGCTTGGATATTGACTGGACAATCTACCTGTGTCTTCTGTTAAGCAGCTCACAGACGAAGCTCACTGTTCGCAAGTACACACACAGAAGACACACGGGAGAGTTCACGGTACTTCTCTGTGGGCTCTGGGACCACAGCTGACCTGCACAAGGCTGCCCCACACGCAGCTCCGGGGAGCATGCTTTGTTACTACCCTCTCAGACTTTCTTGGACACAGACCTCTCCAAACACACACCCCTCTGTGAAACTGCACAGACTGCCAAGATAATTTTACTTTCTTTCCTTGGCTTCATAGTCAGTCATCCTCCTAGGGCTCATCGTGACATTATGATGACGCCAATTCCATAGCAGGGCTCAGGAGCCACCCAAGCCGCTCACCCGCCACGGAGAGTCGAGGCTCCCGGGTGTTTACGGTCTCGGCGTGGAGCACAGTCCCCCTCCCCGTGGGCCTGGGCGGTTCCGTGCTTCCCCTCCGTGCGTGCAGCACCCACACGGGGGCACCCACTCAACACGCTGACAGGAGACGCCTGCCCTGTGCCAGGCCCGGGCGAGGGACCGGGTGTGGGGGCACAGCCCCTGCCTGACTGAGCCCACCCGCCTGTGAAAGGGACGCACGGTGACCCCTGATCCCATGACGGATTGTTAACGCGACTGTGAGGAGTGCTGCAGAGGACAGGGGCCGGCTGCCTCAGGGGAAGGGAGCCGGTCTCCCCCGAGAGGGGCGGTCAGAGGTCGCCGCCTGGAATAGTGGGGAGCACCTGAAAAGTTCTGAAAGCTGTGCAGGGGTCCCCCAGGCCAAGGGGCCGAGGAGAACGCACCCAACTGAGGGGAGGGTCCTGAATTCAGTGACATCCGTGTCAAGCAGCGATTTTCAACCCTCCTCATCTCCCGGCACACACCAGCTAACCACTGAACCTCTGTGGCACACCCGAATATATAACTGTTGCCAATCTGACAAAAGAACGGGTATGAGGCTTTGATTCACTCACAGCAACGGCTATCGCTGTGTTGACTGCTGTCACTGCCTGCGTGCCAGGCGCCAGCCCTGGCCTGGAGGGCCGTGCACATCCTCCCGCGTCACCGCTGGGCTCCCCCACCCGCGGGGCAGGGGGGTGGCGCTGGGAGGGCGAGAGCCTCCCCACCCCCGCTGGACATCAGGAGAACGGCCAGTGTCTGCCAATCACGAAGCAGCCCAAAACCAGCACAGCCACTGTCCTGAGTCATTTCCGAGTCCACTTTCTTCTCAGATACTTACAGACATCTTTTTCATTGAGTGTGAATCTACTTAGAGAGCTTCCGGAATCGTGCAGCGGGTTTATCGTTATTTCGTGATCGCCAGGCAGAAGAGTCGGGATTTTAGTGTTCGTTTTCCCCGATCGGTAACATGGAGGGGACCTGCAACAGAAGAAATCGCTCACATTTTAATCGGCAGATAAAATGAACAGCATAGTTTCCATTAAAACTCAACACAAAACGCACTGGAACATACGGCATGCTCCGTGGTGCACAGAAACACGACAGGTTATACTGCGTGTGAGGACCAGGCTAAGGGAGGTTAACGGTGAGTGTGCCGATGCAGGTGCGAAGGAGAAGCCACCAGGTGGTGGTAGAATGCTGAGGGAGCGAGCACAGCCGGCTCCTTCCAGAACCAGGGCTGCAGCTCGCTCTCCCCGACCTCGCCCCAGTGCCCTTGGCGGCCTCCCCTCCGGGCATACCCGCCCACCTGCCCAAACACCCCTCCACCTAACAGAGACCAGCCACCCACAGGAAACCAGCTACCTGACGCCCCTAAGAACACGCCCGCCCCCGAGGGCCACTCCCCTCTCTGGGCCCCTGGTTCACTGCCCACAACGTTCTGGCTCTGGTCGGCAGCTTGCAGAGGCTCCTGGCGCCCCACCCGCCACCTCTCAGACAGACAAAGGGTGGCCGTGGCCTCTGCGGTTCCACGGCCCTCTGGGTCCTTAGGAAATACTCGCATCCGTTTTACTGGTGCTCACGTACATTTCTCACTTCCCATACATTTTGTTTTCTTTTATCCTCACCAGAGGGCACATTTTTATTGCCTCTCTGGAGAAAGAGAGGAAGGGAGAGAGAGAAACGCCAAGGATATGAGAGAGAGAGAGAGAGAAGCACTGACCGATCGCCTCCTGCACGCGCCTGCACCATGCACCGTACACGCCCAGACCAGGGATCGAACCCACATCCCGGGAATGTGCCCTGGCCAGGAATCGAACCCGCAAACGTTTGGTCATGGGATGACACTCCGACCACCTGAGCGACACTGGCCAGGACTCCCCAAAAGGTTTTAACTCAAGCACTGGGCCTCTTGGCGGCTCCCGCACCCCTGGCCCACGCCAGCACCCGCCAGGGGCCTGCTCACCGTGCTCGCTCGGGGCCGGGGCTGCACGGCTCGCCCACCCCCTCTCAGCTCGAAGGCCGAGGCTTCTGTGGGTGTCAGCCACACCACACCGCTGTGGGGAAGAGGCGTGAGGGCTAACCACACAGACGGACGTGAAGCCGCGTTAGACTCGGAGCCTGAGGTGAGAGTCCTGTCACAGAAGCTTGTGCATCCCACAAACGTTTACTCACCCCACACGAGAGACGCAGACCACAAAGTGCACCTCGGAATGGTGAGCGTGAACCCCAGCGTTGTTCTCCCACGTCCCCCCAGCCGGCAACTTTCCAAAGAAGCGGCAGATACAAGCTCCACCCCCAGAGCCTGGGGTGGGGGGCGGGGCCCCCCCCCACCCTCGCCTGTAAGGAGAGCCGGCCCCTGGGTCTGTGGCACGGCCCACTGTCTCACTGCCTCACTAACAAACTCACTCACCTCCGCCTCCTGTCTGGCTGAGTCTGAGGTCTTTCCTGTGCACAGCCAGCAACCCTCTCGCCTCGGGGCTGCAGTGCCCCCTGGGGGCTTCCCCTCCGGCATTCAAGCCCCCCGAATTCCCTGAACTGTGCTAATCCACTCGTTCATGCGCTGAGCACAGTGCTCTTCCAGCCTGGAAGGTTCTTTCGTCCCCTTCCTGCTGAGAGAACCGAGGATGTCCGCTCCCCAAGCACGCTTCCTCCAAGAAGCACCTTGCAGCTGCCCACTGCACTCCTCAGACCCGTGCACCCTGGCCCCTCGAGCACGATCCCTGTGGGCACCGAACCCAAGTGTGGTCAGATCTGCCCACTTGGAACTCCTAGGCACCAGCGCCAACTTCTCGGGATGGCCTGGGGTGCTCTGTGCCCCGTCTGGGAGGTTTTCCCCATCAGGACTCATAGTAGGGCTGCACTTCCCCGCTCCTCTGGATCGAGGCATGGAGATGCACCTCCTTCTGCAGGGAACTCCGAGTGAAAGCCACAGCTGTCAGCCTGGGAAGGAAGCTGTAAAAGCCCTCCAGGCGGGGCACCCTCTGCCCAGCCCCCACGGCCCTCGGCCTGGGGCTGTGAGGAGGAGGAGACCAGGGCAGGGCTGCCAGCCGACCCAAGACAACGCCAGTGCAAACGGGAGCAGAAAATAATCCTTTATTTTCGCAGCAGGAAGTAAAAGAAGAAGAATGGAGAGTGGCTCTGCAAACCAAACTCATCCACACTGACAAATGGCCCCCGGGACGAGAACAAGGCTCTGCAAATGAACGCCTACCGAGAAAATATCTGAGGGCGTTGCAATACACAGGTAGGTAGATCTACATCACCACCCAGACCTCGTCAGCAAGCCGGCCTGGGAGAGGCCGTGCCTGGGAGAGGCTGTGTGGTTCAGACAATGCCGCGCCCTCTGGGCACTGGGAAAGCAGGGGGATTGATTGGTCTGGGTCAGGGCAGCCCAAGGGCCTCAGCTCCAGACTTCAGAGCGTCCAGCCCATACCTTTGTTACCTGAGAAGGCACCTGCCACTTGCTTCCAAAGGTCCACTTCCCCTCTTTCCTCACTAACGTGAACTCGACGTTCACCTGTCTGGGCCCGTGGCTGTCCTCCAGGAGCAGGCGTGGCCCAGCCTCCACGCAGCCAGGCTCAGCCGCCTGCCTGAGTTCTGCCAAAGAGAGGCGAGCAGAGGTTCTTCTTCTTACAAGTCTCCTTGAAGAAAAGTGTGTTTCCTTCCCACTTTCTGGAATGTGTACATGACAGCTGCTCCTCAAGCCTCATCCTGAACCACGAGATCGCATGTCCAAGACGGCAGAGTGGCCTGAACAGAGGGCCCGGGTCTCTTGTGGCCATAAACCACCAGGTCCTCCTTGAACCCCTACTCCAGGCTTCGTATATGAGGGCCAATGACTGTCTGTTAAGCCGCTACCCCTGACATTCCCTGTTAGGCCCGGGTGAAACTTCAACCTAACTGCTACGGGTGGACACATCGGAACCCACGGCACCGTGGGGGTGTGGCACCTACTCCTTAGTCACAGCACAAAAGGATCGATGTTTTGTTGAGCATGGGCTGTGAACCAAAGTATCGCAGGTTCGATTCCCAGTCAGGGCACATGCCTGGGTTGCAGGCCATGATGCCCAGCAACCGCACATTGATGTTTCTCCCTCTCTTTCTGCCTCCTTTCCCTCTCTAAAAATAAATAAATAAAACCTTAAAAAAAAAAAAGAATCGATGTTTTGGCCAGAAGAAAGGTTCGTTGCCATCTTGACTGGTGAAAGGTGCAGAGTTTTTAGGAAAAGAGAGAAAAAAAATTTCAAATTCCATTTAAATATTTACAGAACAAAATGTTTTCATGCTCTGAAACGAAAGGAGAACGGACGTTTCTAGGTGACGGCTGCCGGAGAATCAACGTGCTCCCCTTACCTGTTCTCGATGCAGACTTCGTACAGAGCGCTGCGGCCTGCTCCGGACGGCGCCTTCCACGAGCAGTCCCAGGCGCGCAGGTTGTTGGTTGTGCACTTCAGGTCGCGAGGAGCCCCTGCAGCAGGAGAAGAGACAGAGACACACACACAGACACAGACACACACACACACACGCTTAATCATCCGACCGCACGGTCTGCAGTCAGCAAGTCAGACTGTTTTCAACCCTTAGCACGAGCGTAGGTGGCTGGGGGGGGGGGGGGGGGGCCGTGTTCTGTGTGAGGCTGAGATGAACCTACAGTCGCAGGAGGTGACCGGTTTTGTGTTTCTTTTGGTGGCTGTGGCTTAAAAAAGCTCGGCAGTAACCTGATCAAGTGGGCCAACCGCTAAGCCACTCAGGGGTCAGGCTTCTGTCAAAAATTCCCCTTCCAGGCAACTAAGGTAAACAGAGGGAGCACCTGTGTTGACTCAGTGATGGGACCAAGTGGGGGCCTGGGAGAATTTTCATCTCCAAGAGCTTCATTTGCAAAAAAAAAAAAAAAAACCCCACAAAAAAAACCAAAAAGCGAGCAAGTAGCATAACTCTAGGTGAAAACGACGTCTTTCCCACGCCCACGAACACGGCTCTCGAGGCTCCCGACGACTGCTGCCCCGCGGCGGGCTCCCGGACCACCGCTGGCAAGAAACCCCATAACCAGCCTCCTGACTTTTATGAAGCGCAGTAAATTTATACAGTAATGAGCTCACACACGTGTCTGAGAGGCACGTGTTTCATGTGGGCCCGGACAACTAAAAGTAACAAATAACTTAGATGATTACGATCTAACGGCACTCACTCCCATCTATAAAATGACACGACGTCACGGAACGTGCGTGCACTGCACGGGGGAGAACTCTCGTTCTCCAAGCAAAGCGAGGAGAGAGGAAGGAGGCCAAGGGAGCAGGGAGAGGGGGACGAAGGGAAGACGGGAAGGAGGGGAAAAAGCAATGGAAGTGTAAAAGGCGTGTTCCATCTCAGACTATCTCAGTGATTTCCAACCTTTTTCACCTCGTGGCTCACGTACACTAATTACTTAACTTCTGCAGCACACCAAACATGCATTATGTCTTGCCGATATATAAAAAGCAGGTATAACTTTGATTCATTCACACTGGACAGCTACCGTCGTGTTGGCTGTTGACATTTTTTTTTATTTGACAATCTACGGGAAAAGAGGTCGTGCCCCTGACTGGTCAGGAATTGCATGTTTTAGAAATTCTTGCAGCACGCTGGTTAAAAATCACTGTTCTATACCAATGTCTCTAAAAAAGTCTTTTTCTCTCATTTTTCCAGAGTTGGCACTATATATATATATATATATATATATATATATATATATACTATAGCAATAAATGATAAAGCTGTTTGCGTAAAACAAAACAGAAACACGGGAAGCACTCAGATTAGAAGGCACCAGTAATTATAATAAAGTTATTTAGCAGTGATCTTGGGGGGAATGAGAAGATGTCTTTAATCATGGAAATGAAGTGCGAACTAAACCCAGGGGCAGACGGGTAATGGTTTACAGAAATAAGCTAGGTAATATCTACACAAACATTCTTAACATCGTTAAATAAGATGAAAACAAATAACATTAAAGAGGGATTCGATATCGGCTCCCAGGGCACACTCTGAGAGGCACTGCGGAGTCTCAGCAGGGGGGAGCTGGAGGGGGAGAGGCTGACCACCGAGGGGCGGGGCTAGAGGAGGAGGGGCTGACCACTGAGGGGCGGGGCTGGGGGAAGGGCTGACCACTGAGGGACAGGGGGCGGGGCTTGTGGGAGGGGAGTGGCTGTTCGGTGGAGGGGAGGGGCTGACCACTGATGTGGGGGGGCTTGTGGGAGGGGAGTGGCTGTCCTGTGCCCGCGCTGTGCTGCTGGCTGCACACCAGTAGGCGTCTGTCCAAATCCACAGAACTTTATCGTGAAAGGGTGGATTTTAGTGTATGTGAATTACACCTTAGTTTTTTTTTTAAGGGGAAAAGAATGCAGATCCACGTTTAAGAGCTGCTATAAAAGGAGACCAAAAGTACACCGAAGAAAGCTTGCGGAGAAGCGGGTTTCCACCACCCCAGCCCCGAAGCACCGCAGCCCGTTCCTTCCCTGGGGCCGATGCACTCACCCTTCCTCTGGCCGCTCACGCGGCTCAGCAAACAGAGCAGAGTGAATGTTGGTAAGAACCACCGGAAATTCGAGGTCATCTTCACGCTCTCGCCGGCCACCCTCGGGGACCGTCGTCTGAGACAGGAGGCGGCGTCCATCGTCGCACGGCGTGGTCGGCCCTAGACGAGGAGAGGAATTTCAGACGCTGGTCCGGCTCCCGCGAGCACGCGCCTTGCGCTGTGCGCACCGAGGCCGGCGGTGAACGCGGACACCGGTGGACCCGCCCTGCACAGGAGCGACTGTGAGGACGCCAGGCCGAGGCTGACTTGTCTTTAGGAGACCTCAAGCACTCGGACCCAGCCGCTGCTTCAGGGTCCACGACAGGGTCCGTTTTCCAACAACAGGCTTCAAGTTCAAGATTATGACTGAACACGTTTACCAGCCCGCCACTCTAACGCTAGTAGAACACAGAAGAGCAGAGCATAAAACTGGAGTTGTGGCCGACAACTTTAAGTGATACGTGTAACGACACTTTAATCAGTATATATTCACTTTAATAGCCACGTGTTTATCACAACTAATATCAGTTTTCCATGGACACTGTGATACGAAGTTTCTACTTCCTATAAATTTTAAGTTTAAAGAGCAAAAAAAATGGGATAATACAAGGGGGTTGCAGATGTGACAAAAATATCGACAATGACACACAGACAACTGAAGTTCAACGTCACGGCAACTGTGCCAGGAAGGGGACCCCGGCAGACAGGCGCTTCTGTGTGTTTCTGCTGGACGCTGACCGCCTGCAGAGGCGGCGACTGGCCTGCTGGGGGGCAGGGAGGGGCTGTGGCCACCTACGCAGTGCCGGGTCCCCCTCCAGGCACTGGGGGAACGACACTCAACCAAAGTCCCTGCCCTCAACGGCCTTAGACTGGAGTTCGGAGGGGACACAGGCCTAAACACGTAAGAAATTTAAGATCCTGACATGTGCTTCAACACCAGAAGTCTCTGTGCGAGTGCCCGTGCCTGTGTGTGCGTGCATGTGCATGCGTGTGCATGGATGCTGGGCTGAGATCTGTCTGACAGGAGAGGACCATGACAAGATGAGGGGACGGAGCAGCGGCAGCAAGTGCAAAGACCCGAAGACAAGGGCAGTCTCGGGAGAGGAGGGAGACACATCAGACGCAGGCTGGTCAGGCCCCAGGGGCCTCGGGGCCCAGGGGAGGGTGTGGAGGGTAACGGGGTCGAGATGAGAAGCCGCTGGAGTGTTTTAAACAGGGCGACCCTCGATGTGCTGTGCACTTTGGGACGGGGTCTCTGGCTGCTGCGGGGAGGACGGACTCTCTGGGGTGGGGTAGGGGGACAGGGACGAGGCAGGGAGGCCGCAGTCCAGGGAGAAGCAGAGGTGAGGACTCGGTTCTAGAAGCAGACGCGGTCTGAAGCGATGAGGTGATGAGGCGATGAGGCTCAGGCTCTGCTGCAGAGACAGGGGGTCTTACTGGCACAATGCAGACAGGACAGTGGGCTGGCTGACACACAGATGGGGCCTGAACCTCAGCTCTGCCACCTGCTGTGTGACCTTGACCTCTCTGTGCCTTGGTTTTCCCACCTGTGCAGTGGGACCATGCGTAGGTTTGTTGTGGAGATTAAAGGGGGTTAAAGGAGTAAAGGCTTACAAGCACACCAAGCACACGGAAGTGCTGTGTGTTCTGTAAATGGTGGGAGGTGCAGGGAGACCCCATGAAGTGCAAGGACAGCTGACAGATTTGGTGGGAGAGCAGCGATGCTGGGGAGGGTGGCATTTAGCCCCCTCGGAGTGCAGGACGGAGGCGGCAGGGACTTGTGGGCTGAAACTAAAGGATTTATTTGAAGGTCTGTCTACGGAAGTCAACTTTGCTATGTTCCTACTCCTGGCTCCACAAAGGTGTTCTCCCTACAGACACAAAGAACAGTCGAGGAACCCGGAGCAGCTGACACAGTCCCAGGTGCCGGGCGCCACCGTGCACACCTGCCACTGAGGGGCTGCAGAGTAGCCGCTCCCACCTGCTCTCGCTGAATGAAGCCCACCCGCCCACTGATAGGGCCTTCCACGTACTGACCCCTCCTGGTCAGACCTAATGTTGGCTCATTTTTACGTTGGAACAGACAACCAAGGATCACAAAACGTGCAGCAGCAGGCAAATGCAGCAGACAAAAAGGACAAATGATACAAAGAAACACTACAATAACCAACGAATAAATAACAATACCAGGATAGTTGTGAGTTGTTTTGCAAATTCACAACTTTAAACCAACTCCTGCCCACCCTGCATATGCATATGCGATGCCTACGGCACCCCAGAGAAATTCAGTATGAGCTGGACAACCGGAAAGGAAAGTAAAAACTACCCCCCACACCGGGGGGGGGGGGGGGGGGGGGGGGGGGGGGGAGGGGGGATACGGAAAACCAGAAGGAAAAAGACAACAAGCAGACCAGCACCTCTGAACAGCGTTCTCACAGCAAACACGGCACAGCCACGAAAGCAGAAGGAAAAAGGAAGAACCAGAAATAAAAATAGCTCCCACAAGTTAAATATACTGCTTGATAGTAAATTTCTTTTCAAAGAGAGATAAAAACGTTGAGCAATCTTTCAGGACACAACAAAGGACAAAAATAGAAAACGCCACAGGAGACATGAGAAACAGGGACGGGACAGAAGAAAGGAAACGCAGCGTCTAAGCCACCAGACCCTGAGGACAGAACTGAAGAAACACCCTCCACGGAGAGAGGAGAGGGCGAGCTTTTTCTGGGCTCCGCTCCGCTGAGGGCTGTCGGGAACCCGGCCGAGTCCCGAACAGCTGAAGGGATTAGGACCAAGACACGAACAGGGCCGCACGCGCACACTTCCACAGCGCCCGACTGTTTCCTGGACGAGCGACTTTCCAGTCCATTCCGGGCCATCGGAAGCACTCAGCACAGTGGAAATGGACCCCTGCAGTGTCTGCAAGGCCCGCTGCTGATGTTGCAGAATTCCACAGCGTGTAAGGGAATGACTGAACGAGGGAGATGAAAATAACCACGAACCGTGTTCGCCGGCCGGCTACCCATTCTCTCAAAGTGAGGCAGTCCCTCGCTACAAGCTGACAGTGGTTCTGGAAAAGAGAAGTGTGTCCCCTGACATGGTGGGGCGGGGCAGGGCAGCCCAGACTCAGCTTGCGGCCAGGTGCTGTGGACTCACACGGTCACCCCAGCTCCAGTACGGATCAGGGTGCGGCTGACGGCCAATCACGCAATCCCCGGGCTCCGGCCCCCAGCAGTGCAGCAGAGGTGCCCAGAGAAGCTTCCCCACGGGGAGCTGCGTACCCACTCCTGCTGGCAGGCCGCAGGCAGAGGGCTGTGCCAGCAAGAGCCACTCGTCAGGGGACACCTCCGAGGAGGTCGGTGAGCCGCAGGTAGAGAAGAATCAAGGGCAGAGCTGCCAACGCCTGCTTCACTGAGAACAGGTGAATGATCAAGAAGTCTTTTCTTTACAGAGAAAACCCTGAGCCAGTTGTTCAGGTAACACATAGGATGCTTGCTTGTGTAGACCTGGATTCTCTCCCCTGTAGAACTTCCAAATGGACTCATCTGAGACCAAAACAGTATACAAATGTTGGGAACCGCCCTGACTGGTATCAGAAGCTGAAACCCCCGCCTAGGCTAAGGCTAAGGGAATGCCCTTGGAACCATAAGCCAGCAAGGAGACAAAAGCTTATCTTCCTGGCAGGAATGCTGCTTCTGCTGCTTTATTCATAACTGAACCCCCAAAAGCTTGGTCGGTTAGCCAAAGATGGGTAAGATTCCCCACGGGGGAACCACCTAAGCTAGGCACGATCACTTTGGGAGGCCCCCCAAAAGAAGGACTTGGGGGGCTGCAGCAAAAGGGGGTGATGGACCCTCGCTCCTTGGCTTTGGCATAGCCTGAGTTCTCATCTGGGAGAAAATCTCCTTATTGCCTTAGTTCCCGTGCTAAGCCTGAAACAATGACAGGGTGGTGCAGCTCTGTGCTGAAAAGGGCGGATTCCCAGGTGATCAGGCCTAACAAAGAATATGTAAATTACTGTGAAACCTTCTTTGTTTAGAATGCTCTCAGTTGAATGAGAGGGGTCCAAGGAGGAAGTTTGTTCCTCAAAGTCTTACAGCTCTTTGACCCCGACTCAAATAGACCAGCAGAGTTCCTTGTTTTCTATAGTTCCTTACTTCCCCCTAATGAGTACTGTACTTTACCTGAATTATTATGCAAAATGAGCCCAATAAAAGCAGGTATGGACGGTAAAACGGTGCGCTCCCCACTAGGGGGGGTGGCCATTTCGTCCCTACTTCCCCACAGAAACTGGTCTGTCTCTGTGCATGTTTTTCTCTCGTGTGTTTTTCGGCGAGCCATCCACAGCGTTCCGTGGTCACTTACAAACAGAGCCCTTCCGACGTATTTCCAGAAACACACACACACACACACGAGAAAACTGTCTCTGCTCCCTTCCGATTTGCAACATTGTCAGAACTTGCTTTTCTCCCACCAATGTCTTATTCTCGGAGAACACACTGTTACAGAATTCCAGGAGCTCATTCTCAAAAGCAGGAGAGCTGTCTCCTGCTGCAGGGACAGAATGCCCGTGCCAGTGCCCAGAGGGCAGGGCAGGGCAGGCAATGAGCTAGGCGGGCAGCAAACCGAGTCTCTGCAGGTGGCGGCAACCGGCCATGCACCTGTTCTCTGGAAGCGCCTAGAAGATGCGATTCACCCCCCAAAACGGGGCAGAAGACAAAACAATGAGAAAAATGATTCACAAAACTGGAGTTTTAACCCAGGGGAGAAGACTCGTGGGGCACCCCCCAATCTTATCCGAGGTCTAAAACGGATACTGTTCTCCAAGCTGCTGGGTTCCTCCGTGACTCTGTGTTTGCACACATTTCTCTTCTGACCGCAATTCCCGCCCTGCTGCTTTCCACCACCCTCCTGGGTTCACCTGGGAAGCTCCAGGCGGGAGGCGGGAGAGCTCACCGCCACCTTTGCAGCCCCTCCTGGGATTGCCTGCGGAGGCTCCCTCCGCCTCCAGGGGCTTTGGCCACACCCCACGCACAGGGCTGCACGAACCAGGGCCCAGGGGACAAATTCCACCCACCTGTGCTGCTGTGGACAGTTTCACCGCCCGGGAGGCCCGGGGCTGCTTTCCCACAACAGTGTCAGGGCCGGGTAGCTTCCACAAAGGCTGCCTGAGCCCTACCCTGGCCCTGCCTGAAGGCATCGCTTCCTGATCTGTCCTTCCTCCCACAGCTCGCGACTCCTTGGGAAGAGGTCCCTGTTAGCCCCTGCCCTCCGCCCAGCCCCCTGCCCAAGCACAGAGCCTGGCACTGAGCAGACACGGGAAACTGGCTGGTGGGCAGGCGAAACAGCAAGACATAAACAAATTTAATGTCCGTGCTCTGTGCTCTCTGATTGCTGGGCTTTGCGCTGACCCAAGCACTGCGAACAAGGGAACCCAAGCCAGGGCTGTGGTTCCCAAACCCTGCACAGAGGAGCCCCGGGGCACAGGAGCCAACACACGGAGTATTTACACTAGGACTTTAATTTCTCAAAGCAAAGAAGGTGGCCTGTGCTCCACGCCGTCAGAACCCGGAGCTCAGGACAGCTCCGTTTCAGAGCTGGGGCAGCTCTTAGCGACGGGCAGGGGGAAGGGTACTCATTGGTCGCTGTGACCGACACAGGCACCATCCGAAACTCAGTGTGGACACGGAAACGAGGGTGGCAGCGTCCAGTTTCCAAAGCCTGGGGGGCTATGACGCCCCCAGAGGGTTCACACGTGTGGCTGTTTCCCTTGAGTTCATACGCGTTATTTTTTTAACCGCTATGCACATGCCGGGTCATAAATACTTACTGAGGTGTCTGGACCTGACCACGTCACAGAAGGAACTGCTAGCTATTTCTCTGGACCTGGGGTGGGGCGGGGGCATGCAGATGGGAATGGATCCCGGGGACACTGTGCACCCAGGAGCCTGGAGCGCACTCGGGGCGCTGAGTCAGCGTCGGTGTGCACACTGCCGGCCGGGGGAGGACAGGACAGGACACAGGACTCTCGCCAGGTGGTGAGAACGTGCCTCTGTGGACTCTGCACGACACGGCTTCCCCCGAGGAGCCACCATTGTTTCTCGGTCTGCGATTCGAACAGAGCCTCCTTGTCATTGTCACCCTTTACTGCGTCTCCGGGGAGTTGTTCGCGCCCTGCCAGGCAGACTTTCTGTTTCGCAGGACCCTCCGGTCAGTGTGGTCCTCTTCACTGCAGTGAGGCCTCACCTGGGGATTCGAGGGCCTGTGCTCGATCAGCGTCGCCGTCTGAACAGAAGGGAGCCATCGCTCCAGGGCTGAGCGTCCTTCCTCCCCAGGCTCCTGCTGCTCCGGCCGCAGGCTCCCGGGCAGCCGGCAGGGGGCGCCCTTCCCATGGCCGTGGCTGCCCTGTCCGCCACGCACTGCAGCGGGGGCGGCTGCAGCAGCTCCCCTCCCGATTTCCCCGCACCGCGGTCCTTCCTGTCCCTCCGTCCCCACGGGAAGATCTCTCACACGGGAGAATGACACGTGCACTCATCTGTCACCTCCCAGGCTCTCGGAGCGGCCAGGACGCAACCGTCTCTGCAAACATTCACGGACGCCCACGCAACACGCGGCCTGCTTGTTCCCGCCTCCGCCGCGAAGAAACCACCTGAAGAACGTCCCTTCTCGTTCAAGATTAACCGGGGATTTCTTTAAATGCAGAGAGCGTGACAAAAGCGAGCCTTCAAAAAGAACCGGGAACAGCAGCATTTCCGGTGTCTGCTTCCCCACCCTCTCTCCCAGACCAGGGATATCTTTTTTTTTTTTTAAAAATGCTAATCTCTCCCAACTGTAAGGCCTGCAGTGTGCCCTTGACAGTGTGGGCAAAACACCCTTGCACGGGTTTATGGGCAATCTGCAATGCTGTGTTTGCAAACCGCTTATTCTCACCTTGTCTCCGTTTTTTCTCATTAGGCATTAATCTTTTCCTCTCGGCTGGGTAAGAAGGAAATGCCCTAAGGCTCACATGAACTCTGTTACAAGCACTGCAAAGGTATTTCCCACTGAGGTTCGTATCTGACTCTCATTAAGGCAATTTCTCAATTTCGTCCTTTGTGGTTTCTGACCCAAATTCCTCTCTCACTCCAAGATTATAAATTGTCACCTACACTGTCTTCAAGTGCACTGAAGGCCTTGATAGTTTAAGCTTTAATCTCCATGAAATTAGTTTTGGTGGACAGTACGAGTCCGAAACTAGTTTTGGTGGACAGTCAGGGACTCCTGCCTCCTCTCCCCCAGCAAATGGTTACCACGCATCCCAACGCCACCCATGAGACCACCCATGCTTCCCCCACTGACCTGAGAGGCCATCAGGATGCCCTCTGTGTCATTCTGAGTCTGACTTCCTCGGTGGGGCCCCCTCGCCCACGGCCTCACCGCCCCCCATGCCCTCCCGGACTCCTCGCCACCACCCGTAACTGACGACTTCTCAGCCGGCGCTTCCTGCACTGGCCCCTCCCAGTCACAGGTCCACCGTCCACCGGACAGCGTCCTGCCTTCCTGCCCAAGTTCGTCCCGGTGAGGCCCTCCGGGAACGACAGAATGTTTGATACGACACATCCACTCACACGTCTCAGCCACTCCTCAGAAACTCCGCGTGTGCAAAAGTGAGCTCCCTTTCACACACTGGCTCTAGGGCGCCTGGCCCCAAAGAGGAGTCCCCCCACCCCCCAATTCCTCTCCCTCCTCGCCCCTTCCACCCACTCACCCGCTTCACCACCAGCACAGGCCTGGGCTCTGGCCCCGGCCTCCACCCCTGCGTCTGGACCCTGCTCAGGCCCTCGTCCGCATCTGCACAGGCCATCTCCCAACCACGCCTTCATTTGACTCACGTCCCCATCCAGCAAGGGCCTGGACGCCTGTCGTCCACTGTGACTCACCTGGCCTTAAATCCGTGTCTCTATCTCTGGCCCTCCTCATCCGTTCCAGCTCCAGGCCAAATGCCTAGAGGCTCTCCTCCCAAGTGCTATAGGTGGGACACACTCCAACTCCAACTTGAATTTGGACTCCACAATCTGCCCCCTTTCTACCCCCGACCTGGGGGCATCTCCTCTCTTGGCGCTCTCCCAGGCCGTCACCCCCAGGTCCCGGCCGTCACCCCAGGTCTGGGTACTCTCTCCCTGCTCCCACTGCGCTGCTTCACCTCCCACTTGGACATACATTCGTCATAGCACAGCAGGAATGCCAGAGGCCGTGCTTTCCCGTCCCGCTGCCACCACCCCGGACTCTTCCCATTGGTTATGGGCCCCCAAGAGCAGAGACTTGTCTTCCACCTAAGGGGGCTTCACGTGCGCTGGGTCGTCAGCACGAACTTAGTGAGCTGCCCAGGTCCAGCCCCGTGGGGTGTCTGGAGAGGACTTAGAACACCTGGGCAATGCCCGGCGGTCTCTCTGCATTCTGGGGAGAAAGCTGAACGGCATGCTTTTGAGTGCACTGGTTCGCTACCGAACCATTTATGAATAAAAACACATTACCAAGCCAAACTGCTAGAGACTTTTTTAAAACATGTGAAGTAAAAAACTAGCCTCAGGCTCCTTCTACATTCTAAGAGGGGCAGATATTAATTATGTAGTCGTTTTGTGTAGTTGGCACGCTGGTTTCAGCTAAGTCAGCCAGGATAACGCACAGTTCCTAAATACTATTTTTCAGATACCATGCATGCTTCATGTTTATGACGAGCAGGCACGGTTTCCCGTTCTTTAAATCCAACACTGAATTTAATCCCACTACAAAATAAAGTCAGTGTCATTATTCTCCCCTTCCCATGACAAGGACAATGAGGCACAGGGCGGTTCCCGACACCTGCTTGAAGCCGTTCAGCAAGTCGGGGCAGAGCCTGGACCTGAACCGGGGTCTGACCTCAGGTTGCACCTCGATACCAGGGCGCCAGACTGGAAAACGCGGACACTGGACCGGAGCTGGAGTCCCGGCTCCAGTCCCTCCTCCCCCGGTGACTACGTGGCAGGCGTGTGACCTGGGACAAACGTCCCCCGGAGGAAATCCTCTAAGAGCTCAAAGATGACACAGCTCTGACCCGGGGCCCACTTCCCTGCTTCCAGTGTCATAAAGGTGTTGCAGCCGTGTTCCTCTCAGAGGTGGCCCCGTGTCTGCGTCTCAGCGAGCCAGCAGAGGGGGAATGCGATCGAGAAAGCTGATCACGCCCTGACGCCCCAGCCAATGCTGTTCTCGGGGAGCAGCACCTGCTTCACCACGCATTTCCACTCACCGCGTCACGACCAGGGGCCGGCGGGCAGTTGGAGGGACACGAGAGCAACAGCCGGCCGGCGCTCACGGCTCTCCCTCCAACTAACCCCAAGCACGCTCTTCACTGCCTCACTCTTAATGCAGCAGGTGCAAACTCCCACGCACGGGGGAGGGCCTGCCCGGTCAGCTGACCCCCTGGGGACACTGGTCCAGGGAAACTCAGAGGTCCGGCAGGCTGGTGGGCGGCTAGCCCTCGCAGCCAGGTGGCCCTGAAGCAGCGGGCGTCCACGGTAGGCACTGACTGACCTTCAAGGTTTTCCAGAAGGGTCAGCAGTGCAGGAGGGTGGTTGTTTAAAATGTAAAGCTGCCTTATTTTTAAACGCTGGCAATGCATTCCAATTTTTTTTTTTTTTTTTTTTCAGAAACCTTACGCAGGCCAAACAAAACATACATGCAGGCCAACACAGTTCTCAGGGCGCCAGTTAACAACCTGTTTCAGAATGTATTGGCATTGAAAAATTCTGGTCTTGCTGTTGAAACAACTTTAAAATATAAACTGTTTGAAGACTTTTATTTCGGTGCACGATTTTTTTTTTTACTGAAATGTGCCTGAATCCTTTCTTAACAATCTTTGGGGTCTGAATCTGAAGCTCTCTTCTCCAAAAGAATCTGAATAGCTTCTTTTTTTCTCTCTCTCTTTTCTTTATGGTATTGTTCAATCTCAAAACTTAGAATACAAATGCTTCTTAAAAAAACAACACCCTGATACATTACATTTGCTTAAACCTTCTACATTAAGAGTGGCAGAGAGATCTTGAGATAATTGGCATCTGGCAAAACCATTTAGGAAAGGGACAGTCTGTCGAGAAAGCAGATTCCACAGAGCAGTGAAGTGTGAGCTGCCTGCTGACCCTGGACACACAACGACTGCCCCAGGAAGGGGACCCTGGAGGAGCGTGCCTCAGCCCCACCACCTCCTCGCCTCACTCAGCCAGCCGCTGCTACATGGGGAAAGCTGGGGTCAGAAACAGCCAGGAGGTGCCTGGGTCTGAACTAGGTCTTATCTAATGCCTGAACAATAGTTATGAGCAAGATGCAGAAACACAGGTTGTACCCTGACTGGTGTGGCTCAGTTGGTTAGGCATCATCCGGCAAGCTGAAGGGTCACAGGTTCGATCCCCAGTGAGAGTACATGACTGGGCAGCAGACCCGGTCCCTAGATGGGGGCGTGTGAGAGGCAACCGATCACTCTTTGCACGTGGATGTTTCTCTCCCTCTCTTTCTCTCCCCCCTTTTCTTCTTTCCAAAAAATAAATGAATTAAATCTTAAGAAGAGAAGAGGGAAGGGGGTTCTTTCACCACGCGATCCTGACTCAAAGGGTGCGAACGGACGGACGCTGTCGACCTGGAGAAGGTCATGGACAGATGTGACCGAGCTCCCAGCACCTCAGCCAAGGAGCGGGGCGAAGACGCAGGAATCACATTGATCAGATTTGCAGATCAAACAATGGGCAGAATAGCAACTAGGCTGGATGTAATAATGCGGACTCTGATGAATTAATCCAACAAGTGAATCCGGTAAGATTAATTTAGCATTGATTATTTCAGCATCCCAAAATCAAATGATGATGATGACAGCAATAACAGACAGAAAATGAACAAAGACAGGTTGAAGGAAACAAAAGGCTAGTCAGTGAAATGTGCCAATAATGTAACATAACTGCCAAAATAAAGAAAAAGAGGCCCTGGCTGGTGTGGCTCAGTGGATTGAATGGTGGCATGTGAATCACAGGGTCGCCAGTTCGATTCCCAGTCAGGGCACGTGCCTGGGTTTTGGGCCAGGTCCCCAGCGGAGGGCACACAAGATGCAACCATACATCGATGTTTCTCTCCCTCTCTTTGTCTCCCCCTCCCCCTCTCTAAAATAAATAAATAAATAAAATCTTAAAGAAGAAAAAGCGGGCACACCCTGGCTGGTGTGGCTCAGTTGGTTGGAGCACTGTCCTGTATCCAGAAGGTTGCGGATTTGATCCCTGGTCTCAGTGTGTGTGATCCCAGTCCAAGCAACAGCCAATGCTTCTCTCTCACATCAGTGTTTCTCTCTCCCCCTTCCCTTCTCTCTAAAGCTGTGCAAAGAGGCCCTTGGGTGAGGACAAACAAAAAAAGAAAGAAAAGAGGGTGTATTTTGTCTCCTCACTTCACCACAAAGCACCTCTAAAACCCCATCCTACAGTGGCATTAAAAATAGAGGGCGCAACCCCTAGCTGGCGTAGCTCAGTGGATTGAGCACGGGCTGTGAACCAAAGTGTCGCAGGTTTGATTTGCAGTCAGGGCACATGCCTGGGTTGCAGGCCATGACCCCCAGCAACCGCTCATTGATGTTTCTCTCTCTCTCTCTCTGTCTCCCTCCCTTTCCCCTCTAAAAATAAATAAATAAAATATTTTAAAAAAATAGAGGACGCATTTTTAGTCTGAAAAATCCCTAAGTAGATGATGCAACGTGAAGGTATTAATAAGAAACAGAAGCTATTATTGTCTTTGGGACTGTCTAAATTATTATAAATCCTCACTTCAACAAAGATCTTACTCTAAGTAGTCTCATTCCATCTCTCCATAGGTGCAGCCCACCTTCCCCCCGGCTTTACCGGGGTGTAACTGACAAATACAACTGTGTGTGTTCAGAGCGCACAGCGTGACGACTCGCTGCACCTGTGCACCGTGGAGTGATTACCACAGTCAAGTTCATCACCCCATCCGTCACTTCATAGTGACCCTCTGTGCTGTGAGTGGCGGGAAGGCTTCAGATCTATCTTCCCGGCAAATTCCAAGTACACCAGACAGTGTTATTATTAACCAGTCACTACGCCGTCCATTAGATCCCCGGAGCGGATTCATCCAGCTGCAAGTTTGCACCCTCTGACCGGCAGCTTTAGCTCTGCCACTCCGTTGCTCCAGGCTTCACCTGCTCTCTTTTTCATTTTCCTTGTTTTTTTTTTTAATGCTCACCCAGGGATGTTTTTTCGTTGCTTCAAGGGAGAGAAGGGAGAGAAGAGGGGAGAGAACCATAGAAAGAAACACTGATCAGCTACCTCCCATATGGTCCTGGACCCGGGACTGAACCTGCAACTTCGGCATGTGCCGTGACCAGGAACTGAACCCCTAACCTTTCGGGTAAGGACGATGGTCCAGTCAACTGAGCCACACCAGCCAGGGCACCCCCTTTCTCTGATTCCACCTGCACTGGGGGACACCTTGCACATTTACCTACTTAACGGGAAGGCATTGCATGTGTGTGTGTGTGTGTGTGTGTGTGTGTGTGTGAGAGAGCTTCAAGCACATCAGCGCTTCTTCAGTGAGTTTAACCAGCAGCTTTAGGGGAGGGAGGAGTCTGGAGTCAGTACCTGGCCCGTGCACCTGTGCCACTGCCGTGCCTTTATTAAGAAAACACAGTCGGGCTTCCAGGCCGGCCGGTTGAGGGCTCTTCCCTGACCTGCCCTACCACTCCTCACTGCCTGCGGACCCCCAGGTCCTCTCCGGCACAACTCACCGCCACCCATCCAGGATGTCGGTCTCCCGCGCCACCTGCAGTTTTCCATGCCTGTCCCTGGCCTGGCAGAAAGGAGGCTCCCGCTGTCTCTTGGAAGTTAGATGCAACCTCCTGGTCCACTCCTCCCCACCAGCCCTGGCCCTGTGCAGGGTCCCCCCAGACGTGCACACTGCTCCCCCTCTCCGGAGGCCCCCGTCACCCACCCTCCCTCGTCCATTCCACACACGCCAGCTCGTCCTTCACAGCTCAGCTGACGCCGCTCCTTCCCCGTCTTTCCTCCTTGGGCCCCCGAGGGGTACAGATTTCAGCTGCCTTCACCCTCTCCCATCACCGCCGTCTGTCCTTTAGCAGAACTAAGGAGCCAGTGAAACAGCCATGACTGTCTCCGTGGGAAGCCTAAGGACGAAGGCAGACGGATGGCTGGGCTCTGCACCGCACCGCAGGGCAGGGCGCCTGCACGAGCCTCCGCTCCCAGCAGTGGAGCCCCGGGACCCTCGCGAGGGTCCCCGTCACAGCTCTGCCTACAGGTGAGCACGCTGAGAAGTTCCCCAACAGAGGCACCTGCGATTTCACCGAAGCTGGCGTTGGGGAAAGGGCAAGTTGGCGCGATTCTCTGTCCAGCCAGCAGCCCAATGTCCGCATGTCCACACCGCTTGGCCGCTCTCTTTGCCACAGCCGCGTCCTCAGTCAGGACCTCTCCTAAAGGGGGATGAAGAGCATTTTTCGCGAAAAGTGGCCTCTCAACCAAAAAAAGAAAAAAGGAAGCTAACTGCTGGTCCACTGGGGACGGGGGAGTCAAGTGGGCCACGGAAAGCAACGGTGGGGACAGGAAGAAAGGTGACAAATAGAAAGAGCAAAACGTAGACTTTGCTGCTGGCCCCAGCCCATGTGGTGATGCAGCTCAAACCACACACTGAGCCTGGGGGGTGGGGGGGAAAGGTGACTCAGCTGGCGAGACTGCCCCCTTCCACCAGGCCGCACGGGAGAGGGAGGTGACACCCTGGGCCTGCATTGGTCACGGCAGTTCCGAGACATCTTTCGTGGCTACGGAGGGTCTACTTCGTATCAAAATATTTACGACTGTTGCCGATTCAAGAAAAACTGTCCCTGCATAAGGAACAAATTATGAAATTAATGGCAGATACTATCAAGATAGAAACATTATTTTAAACCGAATGCCTCACCGCTCTCATCCTCAGTGAGATTACGTGCCGGAATTACATTCCCAGGCAGAACACCCGTGATTTCCACGCTTCCTAAATGTATTGGTCGGAACCCGCCTCGGTAGTTTCATCGGAGATAATCTCAAAAAGGCAAGTCCCTCGCAGAAGATATATGGCAGCAATTTTAAGACTATTAGCCTAGGACAGTCGCACACATGTACAACATAAGTCATCACTAAATCATCGGTGAATGTCAAGGAGAAATAACCTAGTCTGCTCCTCTTTGTCATTTGTGGAATAAGCAGGAGGAATGTTTGTGTTCGCGGAAAAGTAACATGACAACAAAGTCTCTCTTAAAATTGCAGGGGAGGAAAAGAGGCCTCCTTGAGGGTCAATGGCAGCAACATAGTTATTTTGTGTGTTCCCCTGGCCCTGAATGGCACTGGTCACTTGCCATGTCATTCAAGGGGCAGGGCATGTCCTTCCCGGGCACTGCTGTGTGTGTGGCGCACACCCACTGCCTGGCAAAAATAAATAAATAAATAACAACACAAAAAGGCCCTTACTGGTTCCTGATGAATGAATCCCACTGCACTCGAACAGCTCTCTAAGGAAGATCTGACCTTCAAGAACTTGTCGTACAGGATTGTTGAAAGCAACAGCAGAAGAAAAAAAAATGCCTTCCGCTCAAAATAAAATTTCTTGGCAACGGAAAGTTATTTGTTTTAAAGTAAATAAAAAGTCAACAAAATATTTCCCAGTGACCAGAAGCAGTGGAATATTTTGTCAGCGTGTCCTGAAATGCTGTTCACAGCAGTCTGATGTTAAGTGATACAACAAAGTTATTCTGCTTAGAAACCCTGTATTCGCAGGAGTAGAGGAGGGGACAAAAGCAGGTCTGCAGTCATTTGTATGAAAATAATACAGTAACAAGTAAATAATGGTACCAGAATAAGCTGCGTTTTGTTCACAACTGTAAAGCTACCTCTGCCTGCCCTGCAGACGGTGGGCCTCGAGCATCGCACCAGGCCTGCGTCTGCCCCCATGTGTGGGCCCCGCGAGCTGGACGCCACTGCTCCTATGTTCCAGATAAGGAAACTGACCCAGGATGCGCCCCGGTCACACAACCTGCAAATGGGAAACGGGACCTGATCTCAGTCCCTTTAGAATACAGCATGCTTTCTAGGTTGGAAAGCAGGAAAATAAAAAGAATTAATAGTCCTCTATAATGTCCACACACAAAGATAGTCTCATCTAACATTCGGTATGTAATCTTCCTGGCATATTCTCTCTCTCCCTCTCCCTCTCTCGCTCTCTCTCTCACACACACACACACACACACACCAGCTCTGTCTCTCACGCTCACCCTCCAAAACCGAAGACCTTAGATCAACTTGCACACACTGCTCTGTGCTCTGCTTTCCCGGTTAACGAGCTCTGAGCGTCTGCCCACCTCAGCAGACGCACCTGCCTCATGCCCGATGCAGAAAGGGCTCCCTATGACACACGTGTGTGTGCCGCCACTGGTGTGGTCGACTCCCTGCTGTGGAGCACTTGCATGGTCTCTAGTTTATAATGGTCCTGATATCATAAACAATAAGGCCACAGAAATCATTTCTGTACATTAGAGGTGCTTTTTTTCGCACGTACTTTCTGCGGAGGTCACCAGTTCTGGGGGTGAGTTTCCCCCAAACTCTCAGATAACACACCCCTCCCAATTTTGAGACACTCACGCCACTACACAGACTTCCACCAGGTTAAGGGTCAGCGTGCCGGGGGACTTGAGGGGGGGTCTGGTCGGGGTGGGGGGGTGGATTACAGGAATGCCGTGTCTGTATGCCCTGTGTAGGTGAGGACCACTCCTCTAGGCCGGTCTCGGTACACATGCTTTATTTTTTTTCCCCCCTTAAATTCCTAGTGGTGGAAATGCCTGACTAAGGGACATGGCACATTTTTGAGGCTTTCGATGAGTAATACAAAATTGCCCTCCTGGAAAGTTGTAACAATTGAAGACACCCACCAGCAGCATTTGGAAGTGACAATTTTTCAAAACCGTCTAGTTGGCTAGACTTGTATGTAAATAAATAATCAAACCCCTCCATGGCCCCAAGTTTTAAAAAACAGTGAAACTATTAGTAAAACAACAAACAATGTGACAACGAGTGCTAGATTTTGAGGTATATATATTTTCAAATACAAAATGTAGAACCTGAAAGGCATCCCATCTCGCCAGACAGAAGTAAAGAATGGACTGCCAGAAAGCCCAGTGACAGCAGGCTCCGACAGATTCCCAGGCCTGTAAATAAAACACAGACTCTTAATATGCCCTTCTGGCTGATATTAGGCTTCACAGTTTGGGCTTTGGTAGCAACAGGCTCCTTTTTTAACAAGAAACTCATGGAATTGTATATGCCTTCAAAGTTTATAAACACTACCTTATAGTCAGTGTGCAATCCCAAGTCCTCGAAATCCTTTCACCTCTCCGTTTACCGGACAACTGCCCGAATGCGGACGCCCCTGGCCCTCGGCTGCCTTATCAGTCGACTTTACCAGAAGTGGACCGGATGACCCTGGGTCTCCTCTGCTTTTCAAATCCTACACGTCCTCTGGTTTTGACGGAGTGTTTAAGTTCCTATTACTCGTAAGAGCTTTCTTTGCATTTCAAGCTCTGTATCGTGCTTCCACGAAATCAGAACCAGGCTTTGAAAAAAAAAAAAAAGTTAATTTCTAGAGCTACAGTGGAATGCTAACAATCCAAGTGTCCTGGAGGACTAGACACGGGGTAAGGTTCTAATCAGATGAAGACCTATGCTCCCGACTACATTGCTGTTTCTTGGAAGAGACTTCTACACTGCCCTCGCCTCCTCCGCTCTCGTGCTGCGCTATAAATGCTACAGCAGCACGGAACGTGAAGCAGGCCCTCGCTGGCAGGGTAGTGAGTCTCCAGGCCGGGGCGGGGGGGGGGGGGGCTGGGGGGTGACGGGCACCCCAGCTTGAAGGTGGCACGCCGGCACCCTCGGGGGCTGCAGCACTGAGGTCCTGGTGGAGCATGTTTACTTCTCTGCAGCTGCCCCCACCCCGCACTCAACAGACACACGATTCTGTCCACGGAATGTTTACAACTCACGGCTCCATTAGCATTTCTAATATTAGAACGGGGAAGCACTGCTTCTGCCACCACGTGTCACTTTCCACCAGATTCTCCTGCCACCACCACCACTTCAACGGCACTCGGGACCCAGGGTCTCCTGGGAGGAGTCTGCAGCTCTCAGCAGTCTGAGGAAGGCAGAGCAAGGGGGCTCGGTACCCACCGCCCCCTCTAGGGAAGAGCCACAGGAAGACTTTCAGGAACTAATATCGCCTCCTTGTGGTCTTTCAGGATACTGCCACTTAATAATGTAGGGTAACACATGCATTCTCACCCACAGGCACAGAGAACAATTCCCAGTCTTCCTCCATACATGCTCTACGGACGGGTCAGAGCCAAGAGTGTATCACATCCAAGCAAAAGCACATGAGAAATTTGCCCACCAGAAGCTTCCCCCTCGACTTGCAACGTAAAACCATAAAGCACAACCTCTGCTCCCACGAGCAACAGCGGCAGGGGCTGGTGAGAAGGCGTGTGGTGATTCCAGACAGTGAGACAAAGGTGAAGTAAGTCCCCATCTCTGCAGCGCACAACGGGAATGCACAGGAAGCCGTGAGAGTGCCGGGCCTCAAACGCCCAGGTCCCTGCACCTCCGCCAGCTCCCAGCACCGCAGATGCTCCCAGCACCTGCTCTCTGCCCCAAGGGCCTTCCCTTCAGTGACAGTGACTGAAGAGCTGGAGTCAGAGAACCCACCCTCGACAGTGTGTGCGCGGAGCTTGTGAGAGAGGGATGGAGGGTAAAACCCTCTCCCATGGAAACAACTCACTGGGTTCCTGGGACCAACCAAGGAAAAGAGGAAATCGAAACATCCAAACCACTCCTTCTGCAAGATCCCCCAAACTCCCGATGTTGAACAGGAGCCCAGAAGTCACAGTCAAGGCAAAGAGGGCAGGCTCCTATTAGACGTCTACAACAATTGCTTGGCACAAAATCCACTTCCCGAGCTTCCAATGAACATAAAGGAACATATATTTAGAATGACAGCTTAGAAGTGGGAAGAGGAAACACCGCAGTTCCTGGTATTCCCTGAAATAGAACATGCACGCATTCCTTCCGTGAGGAGAACAGTACCTGCACAGGGAACACACATGGGTGCTCATCGGCCCGTCATCGGCCCAGAGGAATGAGACACTCGGTACAAAATGGGCGGGTGTGTGTGTGGGGGGGGGAATCTCGGAAGATTTTACACTTCAGCCAATGGCTCATCCACTGAAATCAAGGTAGAGTTCTGACGTAGAGATCACTGTAACGTCCTGGAAAATTAGCTGTGGTTTTTTGAGGCTTCACACTTGCTTTTCAGAGCACAGCAATCCCACACAAGTGGCTTCAGCAATCATTTGAGAGGCTGTGGCAACAGGGGTGTGACGGATTTGGTGATGTCAAGGGCGAGAGCCCAGGTGGAAAGCTCAGATAAAAAACTTCCGAATCTAAGCATTCTGGCCCAAAGTGAGCAAGATTATTTTTTTTTTTAACTCTTTGATGATTTATTGATTTGGCAAATACTCCCGGCCCGTTGGGACCGAGGCTGCTCCTGGTGCTGGGGACCCGTCCCTTCTGGAGCTCACAGCAGGTGGAGAAACACCGCCACCCAAGGTTCAAACGTGCAGGGCATGTTCCCAGCGCCTGCTGCCCGCTCTGTCCTGCCTGCCCCGCGTCCCCCTTCACCATCAACTCCAGCCCCACAGGCAGCCTCTGTTCCGGGCACCTGAGGCTCAGCCCCACCCCTGGGCCTTTGCACTTGCTGTTCCCTCAGCCTGAGCCGCTCTCCCTCCGGGTCTCCAAAACCACAGGCTTCTTTCCCGTCCTTCAACTCTCTGCTCAAATCTTTCCATCTCAGAGAGGTTTCTAGAGGCACTCAGCCTGCACCAGCTGCTCCGCCCCCTATTTTATTACTTCTCCAGTACTTAGCACTATCTGATACTATCTCCTTTATGGCTCCTCTGCTTTCTGCCTCCCCAGCTAGGATGTAAACTCATTACCGTGGGGCCAGTCCGCCGAGCCCTGCTACATTCTCAGTCCCCATAAAGTTGCCTGAAATAGTGTAACAAATGCTCAATAAGTACTCATTTAGGAAGAGCAAATATAAGCGATATTAGCAGTTTTGTATCAGGATGACAGGTACCAGCTAATAAAGGAAAAACCAAATACCTTAAGTGCGAAAACATGCATTTGATCAGTTAAAACAAAAAGGTCATTACTGCTTGCACTCGCCTTAGAAACATTCTCAAAAATAAACATGATGGAAATGTGAAGCTCAACAGCGGCTGATACTCAGATTTCATGATGCATTAGGCTCAATTTCCAGCATTAGCACGACTTCCACAATTTATTCTTCTGAAAGCACTCTGAGAAGTCCATTTTTAACTTACGATGAAAGAGCCAAATATTTTCTAAAAGCATATTCCCCTTTAAGACTTATCAATAACCCCCTCCCAAACTGCGCAATCTGTAACCATATTAGAGCAACATCAAAATTTGAGATATTGGTGAAAATGTGCACAAGGGAGGGATTTCAGTGCCTGGTGGCAAACAAGTTTCATAAAACAAACTGCTGTCAGCTTCAACTTTATCAAAGGTATACGTCTTTTCTCCGTGCTCAAATATCTTTAAACTCTTAAGAATTTTTGTTGATGATCATTCTTAAAAATCTATGTCTCTCCTTTGATTCCTTGTGTTAAAATGAAGTCCTAAGGTGTTAGTCAAGGTGTGTGACGTTAGTTCCTGGCCCTCACCACTTCATCACAAAGACACCAGGGACCCTTATGGACCCCTTGGAAATCCCCTACAAACGAAAGGTGCTCGTTGGAGTGAGGAGGCATTTATTTCCTGGAATGTGCCGCAAAGAAGTAAACTACTTCTGCGGGCCTCTGGCAGTAATTGAAATCCACTTAAAAACCTCAGAAACGAATGTTTTACAATTTTATAGCAAAATATTACAAACAGCCTACACCTATCTCAATAAAGAAGAGGTTAAATCAATTAGGGTTTCTCCTTAATGGAGTGCTCAGCAGCTGCTGGGGAATGAGACAGCTCTCTTAGGTGCTGATAAGAGAGACTGCCAAGATTTCCTACTCTCAGGAGAGGGCGGGAGCTGGTGCAGAACAGGGTATATACAATATACAATTGTGGAAAGACAAATAAAAAGAAACATACTACATGTTTATACTAACATATGCCCCATCTGGAAAGACACAAGCAAGGAGCTAGTAACCCTGGTTACCGGGGAGAACAGGGTGCAGTGGGGCATCGGGGAGAGAGAGGTATATATACTTTCCATTCTATACCTGTCTTTACCTACTGAACCTTCCACAGTGTGCACGGACTGCCCGTCCCACAGATTAATAGGATAATTTAAAATGTTGGGATATTCCCTATTATTGCCAACTTATTATTCAGGGATGGCCATCAAAAGGCAAAAGCATTCAAGAACCACAAAAGTTTGTTCTCTTCGACTGCACCATTCCTGATCCTTAATTCCCAGAAGAGAGGCGTGCGTGTTGTGACCTAACCTATTACAAAGCAAATAAGCCTCCGTTCGACTCTTGGGAGAGAAATAGCTGCACAGTTCACCTAAACAAACTTACCTCCCATTTCAATTGAGCGTGTACCTACCTAACAAAGCCTACAAAGCTACACAGGTTCACCTGGCCACAACGTAGAAAGTCCAAGTAAGAAACAAGTGAGGGGACACTCTCCTGTTTTTACAATAAAAACACTCTATGCTTGGGTTTCCTTTCCTCTGCCAGGCTCAGACAAGCCACCCTCTGATATCAGTGAAACAGGATTTCAGATCTGCAGCAAAATAATCAGTTAAGGGGAGGGGCAAGCATCGTTTGCACCGAACAAACGCTTTAAAAGCCTTGTCATTTGTGGGGGAGGGGAGGTTGCTTTAAATGTAGGTTAGGGATCATTTCCCTATCCCTGACTGACTGATACTATTAAGTCGCATTAATTTCACTTCAAGCAATTGTTTAAAAGTAAATCTGAAAATGAAAATGAACAAATAGGAAGGAAAGCTTTCAGCAAACTTTTCTGTTGAATGTAATCTTAAAAATACACATAAAAAAGAAATGCAAAAACATAATTTCCACACAAATGCCACTCGCGGTGTGTCAACATTCGACTGTATTAAACACACGCATATAAAAAAGAAACACAAAGATACCCAACTGTGAGTAAAAGACTTCATATATTTTTGCTAGCAAAAGATGAGGAGGGACAGAGAGAACCGCGTTATTCAAGCCTAGATGTAAATCCACAACCCTGATAGGCAGTTTTCTGCCGGTCAGAACTCAGGGTTCCAGCCTGTGATGTGAGACAACACGTCAGAAGTGGCATTTGTTATGGAGTCTAACTGTAATTGCTACCACTTTAACTTTGGACTTAATCAATATAGCGCCTTGGGATATGAGCATATCAAAATACAGACAAAATAAAAATTAAATCTCCTTCCCAACCCCCACCCCCGCACCCCCCGGAGCCTCCGGCCTCAGAACTTAATGCCCTACGTAGGGGGCAGAAGTTCGCAGCGCGGAGTCGGCGCCCTCCGGGACCTGCGAGTGGCCCAAGGGCGCGCACAGAGCCGCGCGACACACCGAGCGCTCCCCCTCCCCCCACCCAGGTCACTCAATTCGGATGCTCTCGGAGACCCGAGACCAGAGCCGGCCGGAGCGCTGCCCCCAACGCTGCCCGGGCCGCCAGGCGCTCGCGGCGACGCGCCCACGGGACCGGGCTTCGGGCTCCGCAGCTCCCACTGCCCACGCCGCGCCCACCCGCCCCGGGCACTCACGGGCTGCTCTCGCGCCGCTATCTCGCCATTCCCCGCCGGCCGCTCCGCTGCCTTGGCCGCAGCCCGGGGACTGCCCGGAGTCCGCAGTCGCCCGGGGCTGGAGGCGAGGAGGGCCGGGCACTACCCGCCGCCGTCTCCTCGCCCCCCGGTCCCAGCGCTGACTGCTGGAGGCGGCCACGGGCTAGGGGCCGCCCGCTGCCCTCTGCAAGCCCCGGGAGCCGCCGCCGCCGCCAGAGCCGCGCGGAGGCAACGGTCACGGCCACGGCCACGGCCACGGCCACGGAGAAGACGCTCCTGCCCGGACTGCGGCGCGCGGGGGCGGTGCCTGCACGCCACTCGGCTGGGGGCGCAGCGGCCCCGGCCCCGCCCCCCGCCCCGCCCCGCCGCGCCGCCCGCGCCCCGCGCGCCCCCCGCCGGAAGCTGCCCGCGCGTCCCCGCCGCCGACCCCGCTCCCCACCGCCAGGCCAGGCGCTCGTCCGGCGCTCGCCCGCTAGGCCTCCTCTGAGTGCCGGACGACAGCGGCCGCGCGCTGGGGCCCGAGCGCCAAGATGGGTGCTTCCGAGGCGAGGCGAATCCGGAGGCCAATCTCCAGAGAGGTCACGGGAGAGCCGGAGAGAGCGGAGCGGCGAGCCGGTGCAAATCCTCACGCAAGGCCGGCCTAGCGCGAGGAGGCCCCGCGGGAAGGAGAGGCGCCTGCCCACACGCTGTTAATGCGCTTTGCAAACAGTGCATAGCACAGAGGAAAACGTGGCGCCTTGTTTTAGCTTCCTCTCTAAATACACACGAAAATCAGCTTCTGCGCCTCGGAGCCGGGCGGGGAGAGGGTCTTATTACAGATACCTAAAATGCTCCAAGGGCTGGGGCGCTGCCTCTCAGGCCACGTTCCTCCACCCTGGTGCAAGGCTCCCTCAGCACAACAGGGCCCGCGGGGCGTTCTAAGAATATCCTGGAGCCTTCTAGTCTTGCCTCCAAGGCGTGGTGGGCTTATTTGTGCGGAGAAGAAACGGTTCCTTTAATGGGGTGAGATTTTTCCTCCCTGCATTGTTCCCATTTCCGCAGTTTCACTTGGCCTCGATTTTCTTCCAGAGTAATGCACCAAATGAAATTAGCTGGAGAGCGTTTGATGGCGCAGAATCATGGTTTTGAAGATGTTTACTCTGTATGCCGGACGCGTTTGATGATGTTCTCTTCAGCACAATTAATTTTGCAAAGTTCAGAAATGTGCCGGATAAAGTCCCTGGCACGCAGAGTCACGGGGCTCTGCAACCACACCTTCAGTAAGAGGCAGGCTTGTTTGTTTCATGTGCAATTTATTTGATGCACCAGCACCAAGGCCAACGTCTGTTTTTTTTTTTTTTTCAGAGACCTTTGGATGAAATGCTAAAGCCATTTCTAAATTGGCAAAATGAAGCTTCTTTTCTGAAATAACTTGTCCTTGTTGATAACGTGACTAAAACGGACAACAAGAACACCTGCCAGCACGTTGATGACAAAGTCCGCTCCCTGGACGAAAATGTTTCACAGTAACTCATGGCCCCTGCCAGGGCCCTTGATGACCGGCTCCATCCAGTTGCACATTTTGAACACCCAAACGAAATACTTTCGTTACCTGTATCTATGAGTTTTTATTTGTTTGTCTTGTTTGCTTGTTGCTGGAGGGAAAGGAGGGTGGAGGGGAGGCAGTAACGAATAAAGGGGTCAAATATAAGGTGACAGGAAATTTGACTTTGGATGGTGAACCCGCCATGAAATATACAGAGGATATGTCACAGAATTCCACACTGGAACCTATATAATTTTATTAACCAATGCCACCCCAACACATTTAGTAAAATTTAAACAATGCTTCTGAGGAATGGAATGAAAAAGTAAAATGGAGTCATTCTAGTCGAACTGCTCAATTACTAAAATCAAGCAAGCTGAGGCAGAGGAATCATACCTGCAAGGAAAGTTTTGAAATGAAAGGCTTTGTTCTTTGAAAGGCTTGATCACACAAAAATAGCAAACATGACATGATGGGGTTTTGTTATTCAATTACATCTTGGCTCTTAACAGGCTTCCTGGGGTGGGTGGTAGAACATGGGGCGGAGTGCCTGTCAGTCAGTGGGACGCGATATGGCTTTGTTCCTGGAAGAAATTTTGGAACCAAATAAAAATCTACAAATTAAGCATAGTCACTCACCAGTGAACGGCTGGAAGGAGGGGAACTATTCTTCACTTTAAGCCTGACTGATAAATGTAGACTTAAATTGGGTTATTTTTGAGCACAGCTTTGGACAAGATTCAAAATGTTAATTAGATCCCTGTAACAAGAAGACATATGAGAGCGATCAGCTAATTTCCTCTAGATGTGATGCTCTTTGCCCAAAGTGGTGTGGAATGCTATTTGAGAGGCGTACAAAACTCGATAAACACCGTGAACAATAGTGTCTGCCCAGGATTCTGTTTAGAATACTCTTCTCGGGATAAAGAGTTCTCGGGGTGTTATGTAAACTATGTTGGTTAAAGTATTGGGTCCCTAGCATGGTCCCAACAGAATTGTACTTTGTTTGTCTTTTGTTTATACTGTGCTTCCTTCCAAAGAGCCTTAGGTGGTTTGTCATGAAATACAAATATTGAAAAAAAGAAGAAGAAGAAATTCTCACTGAAACCAAAAAGAGTATTTGAGCACTACACGTGGTTCCAACCGTCCTCACCACCAAGTGAAAGGGGGAAAGTGAAGATTTTCCAAAGTCTCATTACCAAGTGCAAGGAACCACAAAGTTGCTGCAGGAGCAAGTCTTTGTGACTCTGAGTGAGCTCTGAGAGGACTGGGTCCTGAGGGCCTGTACCCGAGGGGTGTTCCGAGCTCCACGCTGAAGGAGACACTGCACGGCACCGCTTTGGCCATCTTTTGGTGGCAGGCAGAATATATATGTATTTTTTTTTTCTGGTGAACAGCTTAGAGTTGCTATTGTTGAAAATAAGTAGCCAGTCTCCTACAAAGTTTTCTTCCTTCCTTCCTTCCTTCCTTCCTTCCTTCCTTCCTTCCTTCCTTCCTTCCTCCCTCCCTCCCTCCCTCCCTCCCTCCCTCCCTCCCTCCCTCCCTCCCTTCCTTCCTTCTTTTCTTCCTTTCTTTCTTACTGACCTTTGAAGGCAAGCCAAGGACCTCATGTCAAATCCTAGTTTTCCCAGTTTCCTCCTCCATAAAGAGGGGGTCACTAAAAGTAGCTATTTCAGAGGATGGCGGAGAAAAAAAAGAGTTAATCTCTCTCAAACCACGTACTGCGGAAAGTGTTAAATTTGCTATAGTTTTTCTCAGCCAAGGTATGTATGTATAGTTCCTCCCTTCCTCTTATAATGTGTCTTTGATTGTAAACCACCCCAAATCACTTTTGGAAGACTGCAGGGCAGATGAGCCTGCTACAGAGTAAGCAGTAAATGTTCGCCGAGGCCATTATTATTAGTTTCCCATGACCACTCCTAAATCGATCACAGCAGACGGATGAGTCTGCTTGGGGGCCAGAAGAGGGTGTGAGATGATTATTCACTCCTGTCACCCTTAGTGGGTGCAGCTGAGAGGACTGAGGAGTAGGTAGGTATCACTAAGACGCCCATAAAATTGTCTTGTTCTCTTTTATTCTTTTTCTCATTGGCCTGTCGTCTCCTGTCCCATGTGCTGGCGCTGACGGTTTGACCAGGAGCACTGTATTTGGGCCTTCCCCAACAGACCACCCATGAACACCCTGGGCCTTCAAGACCTCTCACCTGAAGGGTCTTGCCCAGTGTCTTACACTGTTGAGAGGTGAAATGCTTCACACTGTGTTAAAGCTAACTCCCAGAGCCAGCAGCCGAGGGCTGAGGAGGGGGAGCCCCGGGAATGTGGAGAGAGCTCCCAGAAGGACCAGAGGCAGCAGCAAACCCTCTCTTTCTGGGACAAACCTGCCTGCCCCTCGGCTCTGCCCCCTTCTCCGTACCTCCCACTGGCCCCCAGTGACCGGCCGTCTGATTAGAATCCTTGTTTCCAACCCTGCTCTTCCTGTCACTCAGTGGCCGTCCTGTGTTTCTCCCTGCCACCCCCATCTCCTCTTTCCTGCGTGTCTCCACTGAGGCCTCCCTGTCTCCTGGGGTCCTCCGCCCCTTCGTCTCTTCTCTCTTCTTGGCACTCCCCAAGCCCTCTCTTCCATCCTTGCTTCGGCCTCTCTTCCCTGTACACTTTATCTGTTGTCGAGTCACTGAGGGGCAAAGCGAGGCATGAGAATTGATGCTGCCCTACTCCTTATAGTCCATCACAGACCCAGAATGCTGGGCTAATATTCTCAGTCGAGCTAATGGATCCCACAGAAGAGCAATTTACTCCATTCTCAGTGACGATATAAAACCCATTATTTAATTTATTCGTCCAGCTATGGCACTCAGCGTGGGGCCAGAGGCGGCTTGAAGAGGTGGAGGAAGAAACCAGAAGATTAAGGAATTGAGCTCAGGTCAAGCCAGAGGTATTATGGAAGGGCTCAAAAACGGACCCAAATCCCTTAAATCCTCGACTGTATTATTCTAACGAATGCACTTACCCCGCAGGCTTCAGGGGTCTGAACAACACCCAGCAACCTAACACCAGAAGAGAGTGACTCTCCGTTTCCAGTCTCTGACCGTGAAGAATGGTTCAGTGGTTCCACCCTTGCCCACGGGCTCTGTTCAAGGTCTCGGACACTGGGTAGCTGAAGGTAATGTCGGGGAAATTGTTTCAAAACCAGCCTTGTCCCTAGGGTCTCCTTCAGGTGCCTCATCTGGCCCACTGCCTGAGTCTGCTGTTGGAGGACAAGCGGCCGTCACCATGGCGGCCCCGGTCAGCAGGGACATCTGTCTTCCCTGCGGGAACTGAAGGTAACTGAGGACACCACTGGCATGGAGAAAGTCTGCAGCTCTGAGCGCCTTCGGAGACAAGCCCGAGGAACCTTAGGTGTGGGGCTATTTTGCTTCGCTGCAGAGCCCTACGCTCCCACTGCTGACAGAAAGCGTACACCACCTAACTCAAGGCATCGCCCCAGGCAGACCGGAGTGGCCCCGGACTCTCACTGCGCCCACCTGGGCAGGCCTCGCCTGGGCCACACCAGTGAATCTGAATGCACCCGCCCACCTGGGCAGGCCTCGCCTGGGCCACACCAGTGAATCTGAATGCACCCGATGTTTTTTTTCCTGACTCCAGGAAAGATAGTTGTACATGTGACCCTCTGGTTGGGAGATCAATGCTCACTGGTTATTAACATACGGAGTTTCAGTGCTGGGCACATTTTTTTTGTGTTACAGGTATCAGTCTACCTTTATAGATGAACAGACCAAAGATCAAAGAAGTAAAATAACAAAGATCAAACACAGCGGCCTAATTCCAAAGTCCTGATAATGATTTGGAAAGACACTAGTGAGAGGCAGGGTTTGGAATGCCCCGTTGGTGGTGACAGCACTGATGGGTTACTGAGGACTCCCAGCTCGCCCAGCACCCTGCACCCACGCCTTTTGCTCTCTCGGTGGCTGTGAGTTGCAGGGTGGGCTGTTGCCCCCCTTTGCAAAGGAGGCCACACGGATATCGACACCAGTGCGATTCAAACCACCGCCTCTGGTCCCAAACCCACACTCGGATGCTGGGCTCTGCGTCCCACGGTGAGTGACAGCCACAAAGCCTCCTGCCGCTTCCCATTTCAGGAGCTTCACTAGGATCTCGCCTACAACTTGCTGCCCCTGTAGGGGTGCGGGTGGGGGCTCTGTGACAAAGATGGGTTTTGACCAAGAGCCATGCAAAGCCCTTCCCACCCCAGCAGCCTGCTCCTCCATCTCTCCTGGGCCCCACCTGCTCTCAGCTTTGCCTCTCGAATTGAACTCTTTCTCTCACACACCCCTGCTTCAAATTTTCTCAGTCACTGAGGGAGACGACATGCCGTTCCGTGTGGGGGTCCTTTGAGTTCTGCCATGGTGTATAGCACAGCGTCCCTGCAGGGCCTGGCTCCCGCCCACTGTCCCCAAGCTCCTCTCCTCTGCATTGAGAGCCCATAATCATGTTGCAACACCATCACTTACCTCTGTGGGGTGAGCACTTCCTTCAGCATGGAAGTGTCTTTGTGTTCAAAACCCCCAACAGTCAGGAGCGCCCCCCTGACACTCACACTGCACTCACAGAGGGTGCTCTTTTTGCACGCGCCTTACCAGGTGCTTAGTGGCCACATGTAATTACACCCAGTGTTTGAGCCCCGGATGTTTGATACATTTGTCTGTCTTCAGAAATAAAACTTTGCCGTTAGAGAACAAAGAATACCTTGCATGCTGTACAGTTTTTCGTATTAACAGGTATCCGTGAAGACTGGTGAGGGTTCCGTCCCTGCACGTGGCAGACACGCCACCCTAACGAATTCCGCAGCGCAGGGCCGAGGGGAGCGGGGGAGGGCAGGAACAAGCATGGAACCTTTCAAGTGGCCACGCAGCTTTGTGGTCTGGGCTGTGGAACAAAAGGTCAGTTCCCAGGCGGGTTTATGAGGAGGCAGAAGGAGAAAGAAAGGTACCTGTGTCATCATTATCAGGTTTTTAAATTCACCGTAAGCAACTCATCACTGAGCACTTACTCTATAGCAGTGAGCAACACAGAGACTTTATCTTCACGAAGTTCACATTTTCAGACCCTTTTCAAACATGGTCAAAAATACACTGTATGGGCCCGAGTTGCCAAAAAAAAAAACACCTGCTTTAAAATTAATTAGTTTTTTACTGTTCTTTGCTCTGTTTTTCTTCTTTTCTTTCTCTTCTCCCCCTGCCCCCACTCATGCCGTGGAACTAGATGAAGTTGCAGACCTAAAGGTTTAAAATCTTAACATCTGTTTTGTCAAAGGCTTGAAGTTAATCACAGCTCATGAACGTGTTAGAAATTAACACATAATATTCAGCCTAAAGGATACAGGGCATGTATTGTTTCCTTGATTTTTAAGACGTATCTAGTGGCTAAAAGTCAAAATAAAAATATGCAGGCACATCAGCTGGTTCAAAATCAACACTTTCTTCACTTTAGATATTTTTAAATTGTTATTCAGGGGAGAGGGGAACACAAAAGAATCATTTTTTTTCCCAGCCACCAACACAGCAACAGATCTACATATTAATAATACTTTCCCCTGGCTGGTGTAGCTCAGTGGATTGAGCGCTGGCTGCGAACCAAAGTGTCGCAGGTTCGATTCCCAGTCAGGGTACATGCCTGGGTTGCAGGCCACGGCCCCCAGCAACCGCACATTGATGTTTCTCTCTCTCTCTGTCTCCCTCTCTCTCTCTCTTTCTCCCTCCCTTCCCTCTCTAAAAATAAATAAATAAAATCTTAACAAAATAATAATACTTTCCTTCTTTTTTAAAAAATATTTTATTTATTTATTTTTAGAGAGGGAAGGTAGGGAGAAAGAGAGAGAGAGAAACATCAATGTGCGGTTGCTAGGGGCCGTGGCCTGCAACCCAGGCATGTGCCCTGACTGGGAATCAAACCTGCGACCCTTTGGTTCTCAGCCCATGCTCAATCCACTGAGCTATGCCAGCCAGGGAATACTTTCCTTCTTAGTTCCCTTATCTTGTGTGTCTGTACTCTGGTCCCCTAGTTTCCAAAGACATTGGGAAGTTAACCAGTTTGATGAAAGAATCAGAGAAATTGGGTGATAATGAGACAAATAAACCCAAACAACTTTCATAAAGGTGACAGGCTATTTTAGAGCTGTTAGCTTGTTGTGGGTCTCTAACTACAGCATGATGTGACGTGATGTGATGTGATGGGATGTGATGTGATAATATAACCTATGCAGGGCGGAGGACACCGCCCAGAATTCATCCCTTCAGTAACAATATCCTGATGGCCCCCTTGGGGACCCACCCCTCCCCCTTTCTGAGTGCTGGAGGTCTGGTGGGTTGGTCCCCGTTCCCTGACTTTAGAAGTGGTTATAGGACTATGGATGTGGTGGTTAGTGCTTAACAACCAATTCGTCTAAGAAAAATAGCCTCAATGTACATCATTTGCCTATATCCATGGCGTAAATACTGCCACCACGGCCAATGTCAAGTTTCCAAGGTGAAGCCGTGGCCCACAGAGCTGGGCAAAGACACACAGTCAGCTCCCGGGGGCTCAGCTCAGCACGTCAGATACGTCCCGGCCACGGTGCATCAGATGGCTCCTTCCTCCGGGTGCCTACCTCAGGCCGGGCCTGCCGGCTTGTTGGGCTCAGTTCCTTGCATATGTTTGGAAATGCTGTGGGAGAGTCCTGTCTTACGCTGCATTTGCCGAGAGGAAGGACCTGGAAATGGTCCTGGGGATCTCCTTGCTATGTGACCCATTTCGAAGGAGCCTGGCTGAGAAAGCAAGTGCCTCAGAGAAGAGCAAAGCTGAGGGGTGCAGAGAGACCGAGTTTCAGTGTCACTGACAGAGCCCCCAGACCCCGTCCAGCCTGACCTCTGGGCTCCGTGCTGGCAGGCGCCAACAGCCCCTCCCCCCACTCTGACCCTCCTCTGTTGTTCCTCATCTGTCTGTCCACCTTCCTCCGCCCGTCTCGCTCGCCCTCACCTCCACATCGGTCGCTCTCTCCTTCTTGCTTATTTATTTACTTATTTATTCATGTTTCCTTTACTAAGCCTGTTTGAATTGGGTTCTGTTCCATTGATACCGTATTTTGCCATGTATGATGTGTACTTTTCTTGCCCAAATTTTTGAGAGAAAAATAAGGATGCGTATTATACATGCGTAGTACTAACTCTGTACCCATATACATGTTTTTAATGCTTTTATTTATGCTTATGCATTAAAATTGTTACTCTAGAAAGCAATAACGATCCCCATATGCAAAATGATACCCTGGAATATGATAATTGGTTTTGTTTATAAATATACATAAACACAAAATTGAATTAAAAATTAAAACAAAAGATTTTTTTCCTGAAAGTTTGGGCCAAAAATGTGGGTGTGCATTATACACAGGGGCATATTATTCACGGCAAAATAAGGTCAATGGGGACGTGCTATTCTTTTTGCTCCCCAATAGCTGCTCATGAGACTCATGTTCCCCAGAGCAATTTGGGAACTATGGTTCCCACTCATGCTCCCCCACACTTCACAGAGAACTCTGTCTTTACCTGGAAACCTGAACTGGCTGTTCAGACTCATCATCTCCAAAATGAGATTCCTATTTTCTGCTGAAAATACACTCCTCCTATGCCCCCAATGGTCGTTAATGTTTGCACAAGTTATGCCTCTGAACTTGTCATTCCAGAGCTCTCATTCTAGAGAGAGAAGCAGACAATAAACACATGAGCAAATAAGCAAATAACACAATGTCAATGTCAACTTGAAATGCGTGCTTTGGGGAAAACAACAGGTGTCAGGGGTCGAGAATAAGAGGGGGCGCTGCTCTAAACGGGGTAGTTGGAGGGGCCTCCCTGAGAAGTTTCTGAGCACAGAGGCCTGCATGAAATGAGAGACGGAGCCTCGGGGACACCTGGAGACCCACAGGCAGGTGGCTGACACGTTCCAGAACCTCAAGGAGGCTAGAGTGGCGGGAGCACGGGGAGCAAGGAAAAGAGGGGATCATGAACTCTGTAGCACAGCATCACGTTATGATAACACAACATGAATGCAGGTGTTACCGTGTTTCTATGAGCTGTTAATGAGTATTAGGTGTAAGAAAGTCTCCACAGTCAAGTCACTTTGGAAGACTCCTCAGCGTGCTCGCTGTTCTGGATGTTTAACGTCCAGTCTGCACTATGGATCTCTGAGTGTCTGACCTCAGTCCAGCCAAGCTGCACGTGAAACACAGTGTTTGCAGTGCATTGTCCACGCGTCTTTCCAAACCCAGGCCAGTTCAGTACATTTCCATAACCTGCCATCTGTCAGGCATTGCTTTTTTCTAATTAAAGAAATCCTTTTGTAGTCTAAGCCTACCTGTCTTTAATATCATATCACATTTCAGATATTTTAATGTTTTTCTGTTGAGAAAAATGACTCAGAATCATCTGTATGAGAACCTTGTCTTTGGTGAACCCCATGATTAAAGCACCCCTCCGCGTGCACATGCGTGCACCCATCCGCCGTCCCAAGCTCAGGGCAGATGCCCCTTATCCAACCTGCACCCTCTCCCGCAGGTCTGGAAGAGGTCCGGAATCTTCCTCAGTGCCATGCTGTAGGCAGCAGTTTCGAATCTGTGATCTTGGCCTGGCAGGTCGACATGAACTTGCCCTCCTTGTTAACAGTAGCCACCCCATGCAGTGTGCCCACAATGGGCCAGGCATCTACTGAGGCCTTTTCCTTCGAAAGCTCCCGTTCCACCTCCGTTGTAACTGCTCTCACTCTGGTCTAAGCGGCCAGCATCTCTCACCCCGACTGTTGCACTCACCCCCTAACCAATCAGATCCCTGCACCGAGAGAGCCACCCGCAACACGTCCGTGCTCTACAGGGCCCCGGTAGACCTCCCCGAGTGCTGCCTCTCTCACCCCCCTGGTCTCCAGCCATGGACCCACAGCTGGAGGGTCCATTTGCAGGTCTGGAAGCTCAGCCTGCTGAATCCATTGTGAAGGGATGAAAGCCCTAGAGAGTCAAGTCATGCAAACAACTCACAAGATTAATGTGCAGTGCGCCATGCCAATTAACTAATTTGCAATGACAAGTGGAGCAACCGACCCAACCAGATGTTTTCGTTGGCTTGTCTGTGACCCCTTCCTGGAGGCTGCGAAGAGGGGTCATTGAAAGCTGCCCGGGTGTGAATCCCGCCTGGCTCTCTGCTTACTGACTGGATGACCTCGGGCAGGTGGATCAGGGTGCTTCCTGGTGCCTCCCTCCCCATCATGAACAGACTAAAACCAGACCTACCTCCCTGGGTTGTGAGGAGCATTAAATGAGAGACTACACCTGTTATGGACTGCTTAGAGCGGAAGCTTGTGTCTAACAAAAACACAACAAATATTAGCTGCTCTTCCCAGAACAGAAATCTACTCAAAGCGCCAGGCGAACATCAGAGCAAAGTTGTGCTCACCCCATACATTACTATTTGTGTCTTCATTGATTGAACAGTTAGTGATACCCACATAATTTCAGACATTACCAGAATCACTCGGTAGTCCCTCATCCCATAAATACAAATGAACGCTTGCACGAATACTGAAATGCCAGTTCACAAATCAATCCATATCTTTGCTCTCACCCAATTCTATCACCACTCCTGCTCCATCCCCACCCCCTGCTTGCTTTCCGTTTAAATTGCTTCAGAATCAACGAGGGCAAAGCCCACTGCTGACAGGCCCTGCTGCCCCTCCCATCTCCTCTCCCTGCTGCTCTTCCTTGTGCTTTGTTTGCACGCTCGCTGTCTCTTTTCCTCACACACGCCACGCTCCTTTCCCTCCTGAGATTTCCCTCATGCTGGTTCACCTGCCTGGAGTTTTTCACCCCCAACTGTTGGCCTGGCTCATGTCTACTTGGGCTCAGAGAAGCTGCTCAGGCCCCCAGCCTAGGTGAGATCCTTTCAACCCAAAATTGCAATTAAGTGATCATTGCTTGCTGTTTTCTTTCCAGGTAAAATCAGTGAGGACAAGGATCCTTCCTTCTGGTTCACCGCTGAGTCCCCAGTGGCCTGCACGTGGGTGTGCCTTCCATCCGTGGTTGCAGAATGAATGGAGCTAATCTTCTCAATAACCTATGCTGGCTGCGACAGAAAGCCAGAGCCATGAATCCCAGTCACACAATCCAAACTCAGGGTTTTTTGACTCCTCCCCACGCCCTTTACTCCCCCTCATGGCTGCCACTTGGTTTCTGCAGGCTGCACACACCTGTCTACACGCATCACGGTTCCCCCGGCCTACACTGCACTCCACACCCTCACCACCGCAGCAGCCTCGTCTGCCCCGAGCCCTGGGCTTCTTCTTTCATTCTGGAGCCTGTCCGAACCTTCCCTATTCTATCTGTATCATGTTTACTGGTGCAGTTGAAGCAGGAGACAGCATAGGGAGAACTCGGGGACTGCAATGCTGTCATTGGCCAGCATTCAGCACCCGGGTTGCCAGGAAATTCCCTTTACCGATTAGGTGGAATAAATAGTAAACCGAGGCAGGGAGGAGGAAGGAGACAAGTCTCACATGCTAACTCAGCAATCCTAAGCCTAGTCTGATAATATTGCCAGGTGTTTCAATATCACAGGAAACACTATATTAGCAAGAAAGAGCCCATAAATCGAGTTTGGTTAATTGCCTACCTCTGGTCACTTATCTATTTTAGAAGGGAGTCCCTGAGGCTTACAGAAAGAGCCCATAAATAACTTTGGAAATTGCCCCAATTTTAATTAACTGCCTCCTGTCACATATTTGTTTTACAACAGGATGACCAAATGCAGTCTGGAGCAAGATAAGAATTCAGGCGGACAGACCCCCATTCATTCCTAAATTTGGGTAGTCACATTTCTCCCAGGAAAGCTGGCACCTCATTTACCTGTTAATCAATATGTAACTTTTTCCCTCCTATCCCACCAACTATATAAGTCCCGAGAACAAAGGACTCGCTCTCTCTCTCTCTCATGAGCTCAGGGTACTCTTGGCTCTTGGGACACAGGGCTTCTGGCCACCCGGCCTCAGGCTGCCCAGGGGCTCGCCACCCTGGTCTCCAGCTACTCTTGCTTTTCTCACCTTGCTTTGCCCTGAAACTTTGTCTTTCACCCCCTACTCTCCCCAGGCCTGTTCTCTTCCATGGAAGCGAGCCACTGATTAACTGATTGCATACTACTAGATTTGCTGATGTGTAATTCTTTACATGTGTCAGCAAGAAGAACCAGGTCTGTCCCGTCAACACAGTCATGCTACATTTCATCTCAGCAAGATTTTTTCTCTCCCACAACCCTTGCAATTCCATTCCTAGATGTGCGTATATCCAGCAGAATGTGTACGTGTCTTCACCGAAAAGCATGTCCTGGAATTTTCACAGCAGCCCCACTCGTAGTAACCCCAAACCACAAACTATGCAAATGCCCATCAGGGTGGAGTAGGTCAGCTGTCGTGCATTCACACAATGACCTGCAATAGGACAGCGAGAATCGGAGGTCTGCAGCTTAACACAACAGTGTGGATGAGCCTCCCGAACCACGCTGGGGAAGGAAATCAGTACGTGCTGTATGATTCCACTGTAAGAAGTTCGAAAAGTGGCAGAACTGCCTTACGTTATTACAAGTCGGACAGTGGCTCCCCTTGGAAGAGCATCAACTGGAGAAGGTGGCGTGGGGCAGTCAGGGTGCGGACAGGGGTCTGTCTCTTGATGCGGGTGCCGGTTAAGTACTGGCGTTTTGCTTGTGAAAATTCACCAGTGTGTACTGTGGACTTGTGCATGGTTCTTTATGCATACTATCCTTTAATAGTAGGTTCTACAAAACAGCTTCATATCTGTTTATTCCCACTGACTTCAGTCTGTAGACACCAGTTTGAAACCCAATGCCCCTGTCCAATGCTCTGGTCACCCATGCGCCCAGACGGGAACTTATTATGCATGTAGAAAGTCCACTTTGAATTGTTTAAAGTCTAAATTGGAACACAAAGCCCCCAACCGTGATGACCAAAAACGTCTCTAGACATTGGCAAAGGCCCCCCCAGAAACGCGCTGAGCCCAGGTGAGCACCTCGGGCCTGAGGGCTTAGATGATGTCCTCCCCAGCACCATTTTCCTGCTTCTCCTCTCATCTCCCCTCTGCCCCTCACCTGTGTGGGTCCGGCCCCTCTGGTCCCGGCTGTTCTCGGAACACACCAGGCACGCTCGCACCTCCTGACTTCTGCAGCTGCTGTTTCCTCTGCCTGGAATGTCCTTCCTCCAGGAACGTGCCTGGCTCACTCCCTCGCCTCCTTCAAGGATCTGCCCAAAGCTCTCCTTCTCAGTCGAGGCCTGCCCTGACTTCATTTAAAATTTCACTCCTCCAAACTCGCCATCTCTCCGCTGGGCTTTGGTTTTCCCCAGAGCACTTATTACCCTCTCATGAGGATACCATTTATTTGTTTTGTTTACTGTCCGTCTCCGCTTTGACCCAGTACGATCCAAGGGGGCCAGGATTTTGTTTTCTTCACTGCTCTGCCCCCTGGGCCTCGGGCAGTGCCAGGCACATGGTAGGTGCTCCACTAAAACTTGTGGACTAAACAGATGAATGGAGTCTGTAGCCCAGTTCAGAGCCTGGCATGCAAATGGGAGGCAGTCAGTGAAGGAGTTCCCGGTTCCCTCCCTGTTCCGTGGCCAAGTCGCTGTCGCAATCGGATCGCTCCAGGGTTTAACCTCTGCGCTCCTGTTTTACTGCTGTCTGTGTAAACTCCACCCCCCGAGATTAGGATCTACCCCTTTGCTCCGGAGCCGGGGGTTGACTGGTGCTCCTAATCCTGAGTCCCTCATTCCTTCCCACCACTTCTGGCCAGGCTTAGCCCCAATCTGACAGCACATTCACATGCTCATACCACCCCTGACCTTCCTAATGCACAATACCTGTCTGGAGGGCCACCTTCCCGTCCCTACACTCTCCAGGTGCTGTGCCCCCGAATGGACCCACCCCTGTCCTCGTCCCTGCCCTCCTGCCAGAGCACCCCACCCGCCCCCTGCCTGGGGGCAGACCCAGGCCTGCTCTCCGGTTCTAACACCACCTGCCTGCTTCCCCAACACGCTGGGTTCTTCCCGTCGGAATCTGGAGAAGGCGAGGGGGACTCCAGCTCGCTCTTCTCCGTTCATTTACCGAGAAACCTGACGGCGCGGCCCGGCCTGTGTTTCCGCGGAAGGATTGTCCGAGTTTTCTTGCCCCCGCTCCACTGGAACGTACGCCAGCCCCGGGAGCCATAGAAACCCGACAGGGTTCAGCAGGCAACAACCGTCAATGCCAAGAGTCAACACGCCCGCGGAGCCTCACGTGAAGGAGGACCGGCAGGGGGTCGGTCATCGCTGTCACCGCCTCGACGTGACATCAGACCACTTCCCTGGCAGGCCTCCCGACAACAGCATCAGCCCGCACTCCCGTCCACACGGTAGTTAGTTAGTTGCCTGTGATAAGAACAGATCAGGTAACCAAACACCTAATATGTTTACCTCAAGTAAAAATACTGCTTGTGTGCCTGTTCGGGGGAGGGGTTTGAGCAAAATCCAGATCCATACACAGCACAAACCTGTGAAAACTGGTAAAGCCACACACTGAACATGAAAACTTTGAACTTGAAATTGATCTATAGGCAACATCCTGGAGTGCTCACGTAAGCGAAACAAATGATTGAACCGTAGCGCACTCGTCTGAGATAAAATGGAAGATCATTGATCAAGCTGTCAGCAGAATCCACGGTGTGCACTCACACTGACGACATGAATACATGTTGGGAAGTTGCAACAATTTCACAACCAGCTCCAGGACTTCAAGGACACCCGTTGCAAAGACTATTATGATTTGGTTTCTGAACATCTGGCTGTGGTATCCGGGCAACTCACTCTCCACCCTCCTCTCTCTTTCCCATCCCGACTTCTAACAGCTGTTCTGCAAGCTACCAAAGGGAAGGCCTGATGGGAGAAGCCCTCCGTGCCCCTGAACTCCTTAGGTCCCCAACGCTAGGTGGGGGATGGCAGCCGTCCATCACCTTGACAATGGCCCACAGACTGTGGAGGCACGAGTCTGGCTTCCTGGCTTTGATGGTCTGAAACCAGTAAACACACCTGCTCCCCGGTCAGCCTTGCAGAGGAGGAAACATGCAGCGGGAGGGAGAGAGGGCAGACGGGGCTCGACCCGAGAGCTCACCCGACTCACACACCCGGGCCGCACACAGCAGAGGTATTTCTCTGCACAGTCAGACGCTGGGATCCTGAGGCTGACGCTGCCAACAACTAGAAAGACTTTCCCGGTCTTCTCCAGTGAGCCTCATTTCATTAATGGTGCTGTCCTTTGTATTTTGAACATGAACAAATAAACAGAGCGGTTGTGTTTTGATTTTTTTTTAAAGCCACATTTTTGAAAAAAAGTTTCATTGTTGGAATTTCCCAAATTTCTGGTAAAGTACCCAAATATCTAGATCTGGGCAGAACTCCAGGTTGTCTCAGAAATGACACCCGGTGCGTGGTGGCACAGTGCAAACACATGTGGATGCCGTGCTGGGTCACTAACTAGTGACATTTCTTAAACACTAGCACACAAGGCGTCATCCTAACGTGTTACATAAACAAAACTTTGAGGAAGGGAGCCTCATTATAACAAGGGGCGAGCAGAGGGAGTTTTCTTTAGGTAAGAGAATCAGGTCCATGGAGAAACATCTTCGCTTGTAAGCTTCCTTGCCCCGAAACTGTTCCATGACAATCAGTAAGTGAAAGTGTGAGCTATCGATAGAAAGGCGCCACGGAATCCCAAACCCTTGTTTTCGATACAGAGACTTGACGTGTAGCATCTCGGTTAAAAGTCACAAGTGAGTCAACAGAAGCCAGAGTGGAGACCGAACTGCTTTTCTCTGTGATATTTTGGGAACTCTTTGCAGCAAATGGCTCTGATTTCAGCCTTTAGTAATTGGCTCAAAGGGGCAGGAGGCTGCCAGCGTTTTTCTCATGGAACTCTATGCATGTACAGAAAGGGTGGCGTCTATGCAAACTAAAAAATGGTGGATTTAAAGCAGGGTTAATTGGTTTGTAGGTTTAACATACCTAGTGGGAAATTGTTATCAACGGGCAACCTTGAAGTAGAAGGCACAGGTTCCTGTAGCTGCAATTAGACCTGACTGAGGTCTGTTTTTCTCCGATATTTTCTCAGAAGGGAATGGATACCATTTGCTTACTTCAAACACTTGGGAGTAAAATCACCGGCTTCACTTATTTTACGAAAATCTCTCCTTTGGAGGGGAAGTCCAGTGTGTGAGTCCCCTTCTCCGTCCAAATGCTGGTCCACAGAAGGAGAGATGCCACCAAGTCCACAGCGGGAAGACTGAGTTTTCCCTGCTGAGTCTTCACTTCCCCCTTGCTGCCGGGAACAGGGCCCTGACTTCCCTTGGGGTAGCAGTTGTGATGCGGGTAGTGGTAACATGATCCCTGTCCCCGGAGCTGGGCACGTGGCCCACACAGGGCTTCTGTGGCCATAGAAACTGGGTCAAAGGTTGGCCGTCCCACGCCAGACCGATGACACCCCGTTGGGCATCCCCAGATGGGTGGCAGCCACCTTGTTCCTCATGGGACGAGTCCCTGGGGATGAAGCTAACGTGGTGCAACCATGGAGTAAGGGAAAGGCACATACTTGGAAGCCATCTTGCGAGCATCTAGACCCAACTCTAAATGAACATTGTTGATCGACACCCTTACTCTGTCCACGTCCCTACTTCCTCCCAGGGGTGTCCAACATTTCGGCATCTCTGGGCCACAGTAGAAGAGGAAGAGTTGTCTTGGGCCACACATTAAATACACAAACACTAACGAAAACCAAAAAATGTAATAGTGTTTTCAGTAAATTTACAGTTTTGTGTTAGGCTACATTCATAGCCATCCCGGGTCATGTGTGGCCCGGGCCATGGGTTGGAGACCTCTGAACCCCTAGTCATTCCCTACTCAGCTGCCACGACTTCTGCCTGACCACAGCTTGCCAAACTTCCCTGGTGGAAATCACCGTCCCCGGACTCTGTTGGTCCCCTTGCCTGCTGGGTCTTCCTTCCAGGCAAACTTGCACACCAATCTCATCTTGTCCTCTTCCCACCCTGGACACCTGCCTGAAGGCTGACCCGGTGTCCAGTTCTGATGTGGCCTGCTCGTTCAACCAGCAGCTAAACCTCATTCTCTCAAAACCACGGACATTTGGTTCTGTGACCACTTCTTTTTCCTCTTAAGGATGTCTGAATTAGGTTTCTGTCACTCGTCACTGAAATAACCCTTGGTGACAGAAGTTAATCTTTTCAGAGATGACTGATTTTTTTAAAAAAGAGCCAAGGGTTATTCAGAGCCAGGCTTTCTGAATAAGACAGGTGTCCAGACACGAGAGTACCATTCTGTGCATACACTATTTTGCATTATGCTCTAATGCATTCTAATGAATATAAACTAAAATGCGATGAAACTAATTACATACATGCCTCTACTAATTCAAAAGAGGAGTCTCCATGGTGCCTCCTGACATTGGACTGGCATTTATTTAACTATATGTTATCGCACAACTGTTAATCAAATGAGGGGCTTTAGAGCACAATACTCTCCAAGATGTAGCAGACTGATCGCCTGCATTGGTAATGTCTGGGGAGGTAGGTTTCAAAGTCAGGTTCCGTGGACCCTCTCCAGGCGCATTTAATCACATCCTCTGGGAATCAGAGCTGGAGATGTTCATTTTGTCCAAATATCAGGTAGTTTTCTAGGCACACAAGGGTATGTGTACTGTTCCTTTACGTCCTGTTTCATATATATTTTTCTAGTTCACTTTGTGCTACTGCCTGAACCTAAAGACTATCTCTAAGAATGTGTCTTCATTTATAGGATTAAAGTGGAATGTGTGCACCTGCAATAAAAAACAAAAACAAACCAACAGTAACACCTGGGTAATTTGGAAGTGCTCAGCGGCAGGTGTAGTCAGTGTAGGCTCTGTTAGCTGTGATATCAAATACCCGACATATTCATGGCTCACGATTTTAATGGTTCACTTCTTATACATGTACACTTTCACTACACGGCGCTCCAGAACTCTGGCTTCTGGGTGCATTCTCTCCCAGGGACATAGCTGGTCTCGTAGCAGGGGGCAGGAAAGATGGGTGCACGGCAGGCTGGCTCCCAACGTGTCCACTCAGAAGCGACACAGGCTTCTTGTGGCCACATAACATTGGCCAAAGAAGGTCAGATGACCACTTCTGTGTTCAGCAGAGTGGGGAAGGATAATCCTATAGAAAACGGATAGTATAGGGAGAGGCGGCAAATATTTTGAACAGAAATGTACTCTACCACCTAGGACATCTGTTATAAAGTAGGTCACAGGTTCTTAAAAAGAAAATGAGGACCTGGCTGGCATAGCTCAGTGGATTGAGCGCAGGCTGAGAACCAAAGCATCGCAGGTTCAATTCCCAGTCAGGGCACATGCCTGGGTTGCAGGCCACGGCCCACAGCAACCGCACATTGATGTTTCTTTCTCTCTCTCTCTCTCTCTCTATCTCTCTCCCTCCCTTCCCTCTCTAAAAATAAATAAATAAATAGAAATTTAAAAAAATGAAAACAAGGACTTCATGGTCACATAAGACTGAAGAGTCCCAGATACGATCTTGATGTCTGCAGACACACGGTGTGAACTAGTGTAGTAAAGGCCCTTAGACATCCTGCAATGGCAAAAAGTGGAGATTGTGTAACCCCACGTTTTTAAGCTGTTTGTTAATGCTCTATGATTTTCCTTACACATTAAGTTTTGTTTCCATGAAACCCTTCTCAAACACCATCCCAACGCACCTCAGCAACCTGAGGGGCACCGCACAAAGGCATCGTTGGTGTCGTGGACAAAGTAATGTTTTCTTCTTCCCCTATGACAAAGCACGCGTGTGGGATATTCCTAGTAAAACATTGCATAATAGACTCTGTGTAGCTTCAAGCTATTCATATGGAAAAGAACATTCTGGCTTTGGGCTGAGTCATCAAAAGCCAAGGGAATTCTATGCAAATGCCTTTAATGTTATTCTGACTGGTTACAGGCTGCTGAAATTTAATAGTGTTACTGGAGAGCACGTCAGAACTGAATCTAATAAGCTGGTTGTCCCAGGTATGGGAGTGTTCCAGAAAAGATTTTACTTTTAAATCTTTCTCATTACCATGTTTGGAATTAGGCAATTCCTGTAAATTGAGGTAATGTACTCCCCAGTCCCCCCTCCCCCCATTTATGGGAACCTGTCATTTTCAAAGTTCGTAAGCAGTTCTGTAGTTCCCACCAAGCACACAAGTGCCGGCTCTCTGAGAGTCACGACCGACCGACCGGAGAAGCTCAGGTTCTCTGCCTCCACCCAAGGCCGCCTTGCACCTCCCCAGGGGCGGGGCCGAGGATTTGCACGCTGATGTCACCGGGTCAGCAGAGGTTCCTGCTTCTCGAGGTCATTCATTGTGTGGCTGGAGCATGCCACAGACAGAAGGGGCCGTGGACACCTCCCGGTTTTTCCAGTTTTAAGTCACCGCCGGTGAACGTGTTTTTGAGAACCCGTCCTCTGCCTCTGACACCTTCCTTGCCTTGACCACCGCCTCTCAGTCTTTCTGTGGCTCCCCCCTCCCCATCTACTCCTTAAACAATGGGGTTCTCCTGATTTCTGCCCTTGGTCTTCTCCTCAACTCGCTCTCTACATCTGCTGGGGAAATCCGTCTGCCTCTGGCCTTCTGCCCCCCCAGATCGTCCCCACCCCACACCGTACCTGATGCCTTGGGGCCATCTTCTCATTGCCTGCACCTGAGCATCTGTGCCTGGTATTGCAACTTGCTGCAAAATTAACATTCCCCCAAACTCTTTGTTTTGCCCCCTGTTTTGCTCCGTTTCATCTCCTAAGTTAAAAAATGGGGCATCTTTTGGGGCCCTTCCATTTCCCTCCCCCCTAAGCTCCACCGCATGCTCACAGCTGTGTGATCTCAGAAGCAGGAGACCTAAGACCTTCTTCCCCGTCTCACGCGCTGACTTCATTCTGATGCCGATGCCCGTCGCCCGCACGTGGACAGCGCCGTGTGGTGCTGATTTGTGTGGATTCTGGCTCCCAGGTGGCTCGGGATGGAATTTGGACTCTATTGCTTCTGGCACAGTGACCAAGGCTAGTTATTTCACCTATCCGTGCCTCAGTGTCCTCACCAATGAAAGAAGGATCATTATAATACCTACCAAATGGGGTTGTGAAGATTACTTTGGTAAATATATACAAAATGCCTGGCAGATAATAAGTGCCCAGTAAGTATTAATTACTTGTATTATAACAACTCTTCCGTGGTTCTACTCTCTTTCCATCCTCATTAGAATCGTCTTTCTTTTTTTTTTTTTTTTTCCTTTTTTAAAATTATATTTTATTGATTATGCTGTTACAGTTGTCCTGATTTTCCCCCTTTGCCTTCCTCCAACCAGCACCCCCCATTCCCTCAGTCAATCCCCCCACCCTTGTTTATGTCCACTCGTCCTGTGTGTAAGTTCTTTGGCTACTCCCTTTCTTATACTGAATTTTACATCCCCATGAATGTAACTGCCAATTTGAAATTCTTAATTCCCTCACCTCTTCACCCACCCTCCCACACCCACCCTCCAATCACTTTATCTTTAACCTTTGTCATTTTAATTATTATGTGTGTCTTGGAGTGAGCCTCTTTTCCTCCATCTTGTTTGGGAATCTCTGTGCTTCCTGAACTTGCATGTCTATTTCCTTCACCAAATTAGGAAAGCTTTCTCTCATTGATTTTTCAAATAGATTTCCAACTTCTTGCTCTTTCTCTTCTCCTTTTGGCAACCCTGTGAAGTGAATGTTGAATTGCTTAAAGTTGTCCCACAGGCTGCTTACACTATCCTCATGGAATAGCAGGATTTTTGGATTCTCTTTTCTTCTTGTTGTTCTCACTGGTTGTTTTTGGAAGCAATTTTCATAGCTGGATTCTCCATGGGAAGACACGTCTGTCCATGGGCAGATGCCCCTGGATGTGACACCACTGTCCCATTTTTAATTTGAAAATGCGTTTTGCACATGTATCCATCAGAATGGTCCTTTGAAGTTCTCCATTCCCAGCCATCACCTATCTGCTGTGAATGTTTGATAAATTCTTTACAATAATGCTGGAATGTTTGTTCTCCAAAAAACTCCTCTTCTTCCATACTATATGATAACTGCAATAACCCGCTCTGCTCCGCCCGGCCCGGCCGCCCAGCCCCGCGAGGGCGGGGCGACAGAATCGTCTTTCTAAGAAACAAATATTGCCACGTCCCTCCTCAGCTTCTGTGGGCTTTTCTACCACTGAAATAATAAAACTCCATGTTCACAGCAGGACCTTGAAGACCCTTCCAGAACCTGTCCCAAGCTGCTGCTCTGGCTTCATTTCTGCCCGCGGAGGCTCTCAACACTGAGTCTGCACCCTGGGCCATGCGGAACTTCCCACCGGGCCTCAACGCTGCGTACCCAGCCGTCGTCCTGCACCCGGCACACCCTGCGTCCGTGTGAGTCCGCTCCCCTCAGTTGCTGCTGTAACAGCCATCCCCAGGTCTCAGCGGGTTTCAACAACACCGGTTTAGTTCTCACTCTCATTGCTCATTGTCTGCCTCTCTGCTCCAAGAGTCTTTACCCTGAGAAGCCCCTTTCTGAAAACTTTCTTTTTTATGTGGCAGAGGAAAAGCAGTCATGTTGGGAGTGCGGCAGGGAAATAGCAACCTCTCACAAGGAGATAAGCAAATAATTGGAAGCAATGGTATCATCTCCCATTTCCCTACGTTTGAAATGCCCTTGGTCCCCATTCCTCAAAACCTTCAAGGCTGTATCTATCCTCTTCTCCTTTGTGGAGTTTTTCTGTTGGCAGGAGGCAGAGTTAGCTCACTTCTCCGCATTCTCTAAGGACTCTGGCCCCGCTTCGAAGAAGAGTATCTGTTCACATCTCCCTTTGCCTCGTGGGCAAGGACCACAGTTTTTTGACTGCGTATCCCCAGGTCCAAGCATCCTAGTGCTCAGAGCTTGTCAACAGAATGGACAAGTGGGGAGGCCTGCTGCTCCGCCACTTACGAGTCAAGGTCGGGAAACCTCTTCTGCCCAAATGCAGCGGTAGCTGGCCAAGCAATGCCTTCATGCAGGCAGACCCGAGACTCCCAGGCCCATGAGAAAGCCGCTGTGGTTCTTTTCTCCACTCCCACCAAACACAGAGGCCACTTTCTTACCTTGTTCAGTCCATTGTTGTGCTCTGAGAACAAATGCCTCAAAAAGATACCGTTTATTCCTACAGCCTTGGGCATTTACGTACATGTTATAGTCACGTGAAAACAGATTATGCCCATGTAGCACATGTCAAAAGGTTGCCTCAAATCAGGTTATCTGTTGAAAAGGCAATACCAGCAAAATCACCTTCACGGACCATCAGTAAGTTTCGTGGTTGGTAGACTCTGAAGAAGATACGAATCAAACTGCTGGGGCGTTCAGCTTCACCCCTTAAGTGAAGCAGATCCACCCCTGTCATCGCCCCGCCCACACATTGTCTCAGTGCACAGTCTCCTCACTCCTTCCCTGCACCCGGCTGCACGGTCCAAGGGGGTTTCTCTCGCCCGGGATGTCTTCCTGCCACTCTCCGCTGCCCTCCCATCAAGAGCTTTGCATCAGGCATCAGCTTCCCTGCTGAACTCTCTCCATTGCCCTCTGCTCACCGACCTTGAACAGAGTTAAGCCCTGCCCCATGTCTAAGTGCTTATCGTCGTTTTATCACATTGCACTGCAATGACTTGTTTCTGTGTCGGTTTCCTCTAAAGGGACGAAGAGCCCTTTGGGAGCAGGTGCTGGGGCGCCCGTCCCCCTGTGTACTCGCAGCAGAGCGCCTTTGCACATGCCCGAGAGGCTCGGCTCGTGTTTGCTACATTGAGTCACTGCTGCGCTGAAGGAAGGCGTGTGACTCATGCATTTTGTGGTGACACGAAACAATTGAAAATGCTTCGGCATCTGGCGTTTTGACATAAGCTAATATTTCCATGATTTATGGAGAACGCGGTGTTTCCAGCATTAACCAGTAAGTTTTGAGTTGATTAATATGAACTTTAACTTTCATACATAAGCACTATGAAAAGCTCTTTGTAAATGAACCAATTCTTTTGAGAACTTACTAGGACACTAAGAAAAATAAAGTCTTTAAATGAAATAGTCCTCATAGGATATCATATAGCTAAAGAAAATTTAGAAGACACCGTAAGTCTGCTTATTATCTTTGCCACAAAAAAGACAAAAATGAAAGGTACGCCGAGACATAAAAACAAAACAAAGTGAATTTATGCGTGCCCTAAAAGGAAAAGCAGTACAACATGCTAATTTGACCAGATCTTCTGGGGGGGAAAAAAAAGCAGTGAAGTGCAAGTGACATCCATTTAATTAGTTCAAGAAGGAAATGTTCAGTTTGGGGATCGTGTAACCCAGTTATGTAAGAGATTACGAGTGTCGGAGAGAGAGAGGGAGGACCAAAGAGGTTGTAATTAAAGTGAATCTTCCCAGAACCCTGGATTGCACCAGGAACGTGGCCAGAATAAGCAAGGCTACTGACTCTTGCCAGGGTCATGTTCGGAGGTTAGTTTATCATAGCCCTTGCTTGAAAAACATAACTGGAGCATCGCAGGGCTCCCAGTGCTCAGTGATCCCCATGTGCTTCCCATTAGGGTCAGAAGAAATGCTGCGGTGGCTTTTGCAAATGGAACGGAGGGGGAATTTTCAGATCTCTTTCCAACTTGGCAAAAAAGGCTGTGTGCCAGTCTGGACATCCGAAAGTCCCAGCTCTTTCCACAGCACAGGGACCCACAGTCATATGGAGTCACCTCTGAGCCATCGAGAATGACTACTCAGTCACTTATTTCCTGTGTGGCAGAGCATCCAGCTCAGCTCAGAATGACTCCCACCTTCTTCTAAATAACAGCATAACTTTAAAAAGTATACATTCACAGCAAAATGTTATTAGTGGTAGCTGAGCTCTTACGGACTGGAAACCACCACAAATGGCCTGTCAGACCTTCATGCACTCTGTCTCTACCAAGAGAGTGTGGCGGATCGCTTAGGCCAGTTAACCCCCTGCCCCACCTGCCGCCGGCAACCAGCAGAGTATGAAGACTAGGCCAAGTGTAGCGTCCCTGGTGATTATTTATCCAACATCCACTTCCACCTTTTTCCTCACTAAACATTGGTCCAACTAAATGCTCATTTTTGCAGCCCATACAACAGAAGTAGATGCTTGTCTGGGGATTCTGGTAAAGCCTTTAATTTCTTACTAAGAGGAAAGAGACACCACTCAGGGCAGCCACCATCATAGAACACGAAGGTCTAAGGATAGCAGATCAGAAAGATAGACTGACCCGGGTCCTGATGGGGCACAAACAAGGCTGGCAACCCCCTGACTCTGGGTTTAAGTGACATGTGAAAAATAGTCTTCTATTCATAGAAGCCACTCTTGTTTGCAGCTTCTGTTACTTGCAGCCTAATACATTCCTAACTGGTACTCTGAGTCTATTAACAGAAGCTCATTCAGGAAGGCGCAGAGAAAAGCCAGTCTCAGGCTACTAGTATAGAGGAATTCTAGTTTAGAAGAGGTAGAAGTGGTCGGGTTTTTCCTTCCCTTTTCCAAATGTCCCTCATATGCACCCCACCCCTACTTTCTCATGCAATGCTGGACCAGTCTTAGAAGTCCATTTTATAACATCAGTCCCGATACTTGACACATCAACATTATGACTTTATTCCTTTGAAACATGAAGTTTCTTCCAACATTGAGAATCATTAGCTTCTACCCTGGCTGTATTCAATTTTCAACAAAATTGGTAATGTAAAAGACCTGATCATATGAAAATAAAGAAAGTATTGCACTTATTTATAATCTTTAACTTAAAGAAGATACAACTCGATCACATCAGATTTTATACAATATGGTCTTCATTGTTAAATTTCTACCTTAAAATTTGCAGTTGCAGGTACAGTGTTTACCTTTTATTACTCAGGAAAAGACTCAGATATTGACTTTCCCTAATTACCTTTCGCAAATTGTGTTTTTAGATGCCATTCACTGCAGTGTTTTACTGAGTCCTAACATGTAGGTTTCTATAAGTGTAGATCACATTTCTGTGTTTCTTTGAAAAAACAAAAACTCCCCAAACTGGTAACATCTGGTTGATGGACTGGGCATGGGTGTTCACACCTGGAGCACAGCCAGCCCTGAGGCCCAGGCAAACACGCGGTTACACTGGAACCATCTTATCAAAGCCAGTTTCTGTCCTGCCCCAGTGTTAGGCTGGGCAAGTTGTTTCCCCTCGTTCTACTCTAAAACTCTCAAATGGTATTCAAAAGGATGGGTGCCCAAAGGCAGTGTGCTTATCTTCCCTCTCCTCTCCCGCTTGGAGACGTGCCCACCAAAGAAATGAAGCACATTCGTCCCTTCAACGCCCTTATTCATGGCAGTAGTCACCGTGGACTGAGACGGTGACCCTGCACCGAGAGCTGTGCTGGACTCGCTGCACTCATCCTCTCCTTTAGCCCTCGCCAGGCTGCGGGTCGGCATGAGCCTCCCGATGTTAAGTCCTTCGTGCATCTGTCAGTGAGTATTATGAGCAGCTACTGGGCCAGACTCGGGACTGCAGTTGTAACCAAAGCGGACCTGATGCTCCGCCCCCTGCACCCTGGACGCGCCCTCTGCACATACACAGATGCCTCATGGAGTGGAAGCAGGGAAAAGACACCACAGTGCCATGAAGAAGAAGAAACTAAGGAGCATATAGTGGGGCTCCAGATGCAGATGGGAGGGAACATCTCACTGAGAAGTGTTCAAGCCTAGATATTCGAAGTTCTTCATGCACTCGGTGAAGAGTTACCGATGCTGGGGGTGAAAAGCATCCGGGCAGAAGAGACAAGGTGTTGTCGAATATCACAGGGTTAGGAAGTGCCAGCCAGCCCTTCCGAGAGCCTGGAGACAGGCCCGTGCTGCTGAAGCAAGGGAGCCGGGACAGAACTGGGGAGAGGATGACAAGGAGGGCAGGGGCCAGGTGTCGTCACCGGGACTGGGGCTTCATCCTAAGGCAACATTCAAAGTGATGGACGTTGTCATTGGGTGTGTGTGTGTGTGTGTGTGTGGCAGGAGGTGGACAGAGAACAATGATCAGATTTGAACTGAGATTCAGAGAAATTGGGCACTTTTGTCCAAGTCTCTCTAGAGCTGGGATTTGAACCCAATGTGCCTCCCTTTGCTCTTCACCCTTCGTTCTCTGGCATCGTCTAGTTCCACCAGTTCCACCCCAGTCGGGGCAGCTCACCTCTAGCAAACACGCTGAAAGACCCTTCAAAAAGATGCCTAGTGTTCTCTATGTGCCTGGGCCCGCACTGGGCGTAGGGGGTCCAAGGCCTCGCCAGGAGCCACACCCTGCCTTTTGCTCCTTCTCGGTGGTTACAGGAGAATTTGGAATTCTGACCCCATCCATTTACAAATATCCCAAGTCCCACTTTCTTTGTAACCGATAAATACATTTTATCAAAGAGAAAGTTAAAGTGGGACTAGGGCCAGAGAGGAAAACCATTTTCCTTCTATCAAAATCCTCACTGTCCAATTAGTAACCCTGTCACAGAGGAGTGGACTGAGGTTCAGAAGGTTAAGCTACTACTCAATAGGCGCAGGTGGAATGTTCCAGCACCAGGAGATGAGCATCTGTCCCCTGGGAAATAAACCTCTCAGAGCTACACAGCCTAGCAGGCTCTATTCTCCCAGATCACCTACCCCACCATCTGTGGAATGTCTATAGGGATTCCACCCATCAGAATGCAAGGGATCAGACTATGCACATATTTCTTAGCATTTACTGTACCTTCCACATCCAGGAGCTTTCTGATGCTATTCCCACTTTTTATAACCCTGTTCTTAGGGGTACTGCCTTCTTCAAGTGTCATGCTAACCCCTCTCCCCCATTTTTAAAAATAAATTAACTATTGATCTTGCTAGATAATGTTTAAACAAGAAATAATACTGCACATGACTATGGATATTAAAGTGTTTCTTAACTGTGAAAAAGAGGACAAAGTGAATCAATATGATTTTGCTTTTAAAAAATAATTTGATTTTAACAACTGTCAGTTCTCAATTCAATTAAATTAAACCCCAAATGTGGACAAAATCTAGTTCCTGAAAATGCAATAAAATTCCAATCTGGTGTCATTAAATCCAGGAAATTGAAGGAGAAGGTAAGGACAAGATTTGATAACATCATTCTGTTAAAGAACAGTTCATGAAAACCACTGGAATGGAATCATAGCATTATTCAAATTTCATTTACACACTAGAGAAGAGTCAGAAGGCAAAGAAGAAAGTGTGTTCACGTGCGTGTGTGCATGAGTGTGCCCTTCCTCTTCCCCCATTGTCCTTGGATGGGAAGGGCCCCGCCACTTTAAAAGAGAATCCCTAGAGAAAGGGGAAAAAGCCCTTACCTAATCTCCTAGATCATTTCAGAAACTCAGAATGGCTACAGTTGGAAAGGTGGGAGGTGGTACAATTTCTACTTATCACAATTTAGAAGCTCTCTAATCTTGATTGGAAGTAGGTCCTTTTACATTTTAATCTCATTTAATTTTCTTTTGTGTGTGTGTGTGGCAGAGAGAGGTTTTCTTAAAAAAGATTTTATTTATTTATTTTTAGAGAAGGAAGGGAGGGAGAGAGAGAGAGAGAGAGAGAGAGAGAGAGAGAGAGAGAGAGAAAACATCAATGCACAGTTGCTGGGGGCCGTGGCCTGCAACCCAGGCATGTGCCCTGACTGGGAATCAAACCTCCGATGCTTTGGTTCACAGCCCGAGCTCAATCCACTCAGCTACACCAGCCAGGGCTTTATCTCATTTAATTTTCATAAGCCCAAGAGGTAGATCACACATTGATTATTCCCACCTAAGTGATGCCATTCTGAGACTCAATTCATAAAGTAACTTACTAGAGGTGACTCAGTTGGTAAACACAGGATCCAGAAGTAGCCTTAAGTTTTTTTATTTTCCCATCTTGTCCTGAACATAAACAATATAGGCTTCTATCATTTACCTTCTGGTAACAAAAAATTATTTCCACAAGAGAACACGTTGCCAAAAGGCATCCTTTGCTGCAATGGCAGAGACAGATCCTACAGGGGAGGCTGACGTTCAAGCTGGGGACTTTCTGGGAGAATTGGTCAAATGGAGATGAGAGGAGGTACCAGGAGGTAAGAGAGGGATGAATGTGGGGGTTGGAAAACCACCTGTAAATTTTCCTGGGACCCTAGGGACCCTTGTACCATTGTGAACATCGCGTTGGCGTCTCCTCTGACGCACCGTCTCTGCCCGTGTGCCTAGCACGGCAAATAAAGGGAAAGCAGGAGTCCTGTTACAGTGCATGTGACTGAGGACTGTCAAGATCACCGACCGGCAGTGACAGCAGAACGCTGTGGATGGCTCGTCAACACATGAGAAAAACATACACAGAGACAACCAAGTCCTGTGGGGAAGTAGGAACGAAATGGCCACTCTCTCTGGTGGGGAAAGCACCCCATTCTCCCTCCGGAGAGGCTTTTTATTGGTTTCGTTTCAATAAGAATTCAGGTAAAGCTTATTACTCATTGCTAGAAAGTAAGGATCAAACAATAGGTAACAGGGAAGTCTCAGGGCCTATTCTGAGTCAGGGTCAAAGAGCTGTAAAAAACTTTAAGAACAAACTTACTTCTTACCTGGACCCTCATCATTCAACTGAGAGCATTCTAAACAAAGCAGGTTTCACAGGATTTTACATATTCTTTCTTAGGCCTGATCACCCGGGGAACCCACCCTTTCCAGCACAGAGTTGCACCACCCTGTCATTGTTTCAGGCTTAGGTGGAGCAAGGGAACTAAGGCAACCAAGAGATAAGAAGATTTTCTCCCAGACGGTGAGGACTCAGGCTTTGTCAAAGCCGAGGAGTGAGGGTCCATCACCCCGTTTTGCTGTAGCCCCCGAAGTCCTTTCTTGGGGGCCTCCCACGTGACCGTGCCTGTCTTAGATTGTTCCCCCCTTGGGGAATCTTACCCGTCTTTGGCTAACTGACCAAGCATTGGGGTTCAGTTATGAATTAAGCAGCAGAAACAGCATTCCTGCCAGGGAGATAAGCTTTTGTCTCCTTGCTGGCTTACCGTCCAAGGCCACTCCCTCAGCCTTAGCCTTGGCGGGGGTTACAGCTTCTGATACCAGGAAGGGTGGTTCCCAACAGAGGACCTCCTTCCAACCGACACTCCGAAGGGCAAGTACTCTTTCAGCAGCGATAGTACATAGTAAACGAACTGTCATTTATGAAGTGCTTATTACACGTTAACTTTCATCATCATCATCAAAAGACATTAATGTTTATTGAGTCCTCACTATGTGCCTCTGTTCTAAGCTCTTTGCGTGCATTACCTCACTTAATTTTCACAAGTATTCAATCAAGTAGACACAGTTATAACCCTCCCTTCCAGAAGAGGAAACTCAGACAGAGGCAGAGCAGCTGCTTGTCCAAAAACGCAGGATCCAGGCTCGGAGATGTGACTCCAGTGACTGCAAATGGCTTACGCATTTCATTCAAAAGATGTGTTGACTTTTTGCTGCGTGCTCCAAGCAAACGTTGACCTACTCCCTGCCCTCCTGGAACTTGCCATCTAGGAAACCGAGATAATGCCTGACGGGGATGGTGCCTGAGACTCTGAAGGCAGAGGGCTCGCCACGCCGGGCCCTGGTTTCATGCAGTCACCACGGCACCATGCACTGCGTGCGTCTTGCACACGGGCAGCAGAAGCAGGACTTCAGGAGACCCGGAAGAAATACTAGGCACTTGGCTGTGAACAACCTCTTTGGACCCTCTCGTGTCATGAATCAATTATTCCGCTCTGCCTCACGTCACATTTTAGTAGCCATGAGCCAATCAGTTAGTGTGGAAACCTAAGAGGTAGCTATGTGCACATTAAGAGGTCCAGAACATGGATTTTACTCTACCAACAACTCCCCCTATTTTTCTGTGCAAAGATGTGCTACTGCTTATGGAACAGAGGCCGGACATTTAGCAGACCACTCCGGTGGTCATGCACGCAGAGAGTTCATGCTTACACTCTGGTTTTCCATTTGTTTGGTGGAGTATAGCATTTGGCTTAATGACTGTGTTTATTTCTGTTCAAAGCACTGGGAATAAAAGGCTCGTGCAGATGTCTTAAGGAGACCATATAGGCTACTCGCAAACTTGTGTGGTCAGTTTAGACACTACAGTAGGGCCCGTGACTCACTCTGAACTGGGTTCTGTTGGTTCTTAAAACATTGTTCTGGTCTCGTCCTTAGCAAAGGTGATGTGTTCGTCACCAACACTGCTAGCTGGGGAAGGGGGTGGTGGGGGTGGGATTGTGTGAAATATTCTGGGTGACAAAACTTTGTTTCAACTTTCCCAATTATTCCCAGGCCACTGTTGACACCAGGGGCATCTTAATCTGAGAGACACCTTCAGTTGGGGTATCTGGTCAAAACCCTGCCTTGTAGGAAGGAGAAAGCTGAGTTGCTGGGAGATTGAGTCATAGGACCAAAGTCATGGGCCTGCTGGTTCGAGGGACAGTTGTGCTCAGAACTCCGGCCTCCTGAGAGCCCGGTCCCTAGCTCCTCACCCCAAGCCCACTCCCGGACGGAAGCCCTGTATGGCATTGTCTCCAGTCTCCCTCCCCTTTCAAACCTTCAGGGGCGGGCCACTTAACCCACCTCAGTGGCATCACTGACCCGCTCACAATGGCTTGTCACCATTGCCAGCTGAGGCTCCGGCTACGTACTTCTACTGTGTTTTCTAGGAATGCAGAGCTTTGAACAGATACCATTTTACAGAGGAAGACATAAAAAACGGATAGGAGAGGAATGCAGAAGAGCCCCATAAATTAAAGGACATTTACAAGACATCTTAACGTGATGTGTAACAGAAGGTGCGTGCATATTCGATGGTGATAAATGTGACAGAGACGGGAGCTGTGCGTTCCAGCAATGGGCTCGGGCAGAGTTCCGTGTCTTTTCTCATTAGTCAGGGGAGGGTTGAGAGGAAGGGAAGAATTTCAGGTATGAAGGTAAGGGGAGAGCGTATGCACGCTGTCAGAGTGGGCGGTCTGGGACAGGCAAACACCAAAACCCATGCTGTCCAACACGGTAGCCACTAGCCACATGGGGCTGAGTTGAAATTATTAAAATGAAATAGAGCTTTGCAATTCAGTTCCTCCATTGCAGCAGCTGACTTTCAAGTGCTTGACGGCCACGTGGGGCTGGTGGCTACTGTGCAGCCACACGGACATCGAACATTTGCGCCCCTGCAGGAAGCTCTCTGGGACAGCCCCCAAACAGAAGATGCCGCGGAGAAGGGAAGGGATGGGGCAGTGGGAGAAGGGGAAGCAGAAGGTAACACTTACCAAGAATGGGGTGCTCGAGGGACAGAGAAACAGGACATGGGCTACCCAGAAGTGACCCCGGGAAAGACCCTGAATTGGGTTTGATTTTAGACTCTGGGCATTCGCTAAATTGAAAAAAAAAATGACGCACCTCCAGGCAGAAGCATCCCTGCGGTTTGGGATGGCATGTGTTCCTCTGTGCAAAGAAGACCGTGTGCCTTCCGAGAAACTGTGAAGCAGCACAAAGCCCAGTGGCTTCCGGGACCTGGGGAGGTACAAAGGAGGGCGGGAGGGGTGAAGAGGTGAAGCCCAGGGCGTGGCTGAAGCAGCGAGGTGCTTCTGCATGATCCGAAAATGGCAACTACATGCCACGATAGCGTCCAAACTACAGAATGTCCTGCACAAGAGAGCATCTTCATCTAGACCGTGGGTACCAGCTATTGCAGTGTTACCAGCATCGGTTCATCCATTGTAACACACAGACTGCTGTTCTGCAAGGTGTTAATAAGGGGAACCTGGAGGTGTGGTGGGAAGGGGTGGGTAGGGGTATATGGGGGCTCTCTGCACTTTCTGCTCAGTTTATCTATGAACCTAAAACTACTCTAAGAAGTAGGATCTATGGGTTAACTAGTTCCCATAAAATATTTTCAAGTGCTCTAAAGCCTTCATTGTCATGTAAACAGTGAGATGACAAAAAATATATAAATGTTGTCTCAGCTGACAATCTAATGTCATTTTAGATGTAAATATTTGCCATGTAAAGTAAGCAGTGCACCCTCTCCGGGTGTCCACGGCACCGTGCCAGGCACACACCTCGGTGAGCAGGGTGTGAGCTGGATTTCAGTCCACCCTTGTCCCCGTCCTCAGATGACTCTGTGCAAGTGCCCGAACTGCACGAGTGCACACGGTGGCACCCCTGGAACTCCACCCGTTACCACGGAGGGCCTCCCAGCAGGGGCTGGTGTGCCTATACGGCTGGGGACAAAGGATGTCCATCTCAGTAGGGTGCAAAGGACAGATTGGAGAAAGAATCATTAAGAACAGGTCACAGTCCACCTTAGGAGAAGTGCTATTTTCATTAGAGGAGGACTGAGGATAGAGCCCCAAGGGTCCCTGGGGACGGCCACTGCAGTGGGGCAGGAAGAAGTCTGAGGGGAGAAGGGGGACGAGGCCGGGAGGGCAGGAGGCAGACCACAGCCCCACGGTGCCTGAATGCCGACACCTGGGCCGCACAGCGTGCTCGCTGAGCTGGGGCTTGGACGTGGGAGTGGTCCTGGTGAGCGCAGTTCTGCAGGGTGAGGGCGTGGGTACCTGGTGGGCGAGACAGCTTTTGGGAGAGAGGGTTAGGATCTGGGGATGTTCATATCAGGAGGCCATCTCTGCGCAAATCATGAAGTCCGGGGGCTGGAGGGAAAGAGGAGAAGGAAAAATGCATCTCAGCAATGACTGGAATGCCTCAGCTGTGCAAAACAAAACTCCTGGGAAAACCAGGCCGTGTCTTGGATTGTGGTTCAAGGAACTGGTAATGGGATAAAAGCTTCTGCTCCCAGGCCAGCCGGGTGAGCCCAGCCCAGGTCAGGAGTTAGCGAAGTGCTTCAGATGTCAGCAGCAGCAACGGAGCGGACAGGGCCAGCCTCACCTTCTGGAATTAGAGTAATCCCGAAAAGAACCGCCTGCCACAACAGGTAATCAACCCTAGCAGCCAGCTTCACCAATGCTGGGAGGGGACCTGACATGTGATACCTCTCAGCCAGGAGGGGGGGCTCCTCAGAAGGACTGGAGCGCTGTGGAAAGTGTTCACTGCCTCTGCGTGTTTAGGTCAGGGTTTCCCCAGGTGGGCGCCCTCGACCACTGCATCCAGATGACCCCGGGATGCCTATTAACACGGCAGAGGCATGTCCAAGGTGGTGGCAAGGAAGACCACGAACTCACCTCTCCCGTGGACACCAAACCTAGACCTGCGTACAGAGCAGCTCCTCCGGAGAACAGCTGAGGGCTGAGCAAACAGCTTTTGCATAACCAGTGAGAGACAGATCATACAGAACATGGTCAGGAGAGACAAGGAGAGAATAATCGTGGCAACCCCACCCCCAAAGGGATGGCCTGCAGCGGGAGGGAGGTCGCCGAGGGCTTGGGCATGCAAGCCTGCTGCACGGCACAGTGATAACTCAGCCATTTAAAGACTAGGCTACACGTGCTTGAAAAAAATCCACACTAACCCCAAGGCGCCTGCCTGCCAAAGGGATGGGGAACTGCAGGGACACCCCAGGATCTGCAGGGGAAACTAAGAAAACAATCCCAATCGCAGGAAAAAAAAATTAAATAAAATACCTAGAAATATATTTAATCCAGGAGTTGGAAAACCTGTATTCTGAAAACTACAAGACAGTGATGAAGAAATTGAGGATGACACAAACACATGAAGGGATATACTGTGCTTATGGATCACAAGGCTTAACACTGTTTAAATGTGCGTACTGCCCAAAGCAACCTACAGGTTGAATGCAATCCCTATAAAAATATCAAGGGCATTTTTCACAGAAATAGAACAAAGAATCCTAAAATTTGTATGGAACCGCAAAACACCCCAAATTGCCACAGCAACCTTTAGAAAGAAGATCAAAGTTGGTATCATTATGCCCCCCGATTTCAACCTACCTTGTAAAACTATAGTAATGGAAACAGTATGGCACTGACACAAACACAGATGCACAGGTCAATGGAACAGAACAGAAAGCCTAGAAATAAACCCATGTTTATACAGCCAGTTAAGCTGTGACAAAGGAGGTAAGAATATAAAATGGGGGTAATGACAATTTATTTGATAAATGATGTTGGGAAGACTGGACAGATATAGGCCCAAAAATTTCTGATGAGTTTCTCACAAAATATAAAAAATATACTCAAAATACATTAAAGACTTAACTATAAAACTTGAAATCACAAAATACCCCAAAGAGAATCAGCAGTAAATTCTTTGACATCAGTCTTAGATAGATATAGATATAGAGATATAAAATATAAATATATTATATTTATAATATATAAATAAAATAAAAGAATGGGACTATTTCAGACTAAAAACTTTTGCACAGTGAAGGAAACCATTATTAAAATGAGCAGACTAGCTACTGAATGGGAGAACATATTTGCAAATGTCATATTCCATAAGGGGTTAACACCCCAAATATACAAAGAACTCACACAACTCAAAATCAAAGAAATCACACACCTCACGTGCTGCCAATGAGGCCAGAAATCGGCGCAGCCACCAGGAAAGAAAGTATGGAGGTTCCCCCCAAAAAAGTTACAAACAGAACTACCACATGACCCAGCGATTCCACTGTTGGGCATTTATCCAAAGAAAATGTAAACCCTAATTCAAAAAACCAGAAGCACCTTTATATTCACTCACCATAGTTCACTAAGTGTTCAGTCATCACAATAGTTCTTGACTATTTGTAACAGTCAAGATCTGGAAGCAACCTCAGGGTCCACCGATGGATGAGTGGACGAAGAGGAGGTGGCATACTCGCATATATACAATGGAATATTATTCAGCCATAAAAGTAAAGGAAGTCTTGCCATTTGTTACAATATGGACGGGCCTAGAGGGTATTATGCTAAGTGAAATAAGTCACAGAGAGACAAATACCATGTGATGTCATTTATATGTGGAATCTCAAAAAACAACACAAACAAACAAAAGAGAAACAGAAACGAAGAACCAACTGCTGGCTGCCGGAGCAGCAGGGGGTGGAAGGGTGCAGGCCATTAAGAGGTGCAGACGTGCAGTTTCGAAATCAGTGAGTTACGGGGATGTAACGGTCAGTAATTTCACGATAACTGCACGGTACCAGACGGTGACTAGACTTGCGGAGGTCACATTGAAAGGCATACAAACGCAGAATCATTATGTTGTACACCTGAAACTAATACAATGCTGTTGCCCACTGCCAACAATATTTTAATAAAACAAACAGAAACACAGACAAAAAACCAGACAGCCTTCCAGGCCCACCCTACACCAAGGGATCGGTGACCTGTGTCTTTAGGGACATTTGTAGTTTCATCGGCTCCCCAAGAGTTTCTCTGCGTGCCCTGCAGCTGGAGGGTGTTGATGTGGGCTGGTGGCTCTCCAACTCCAGCAAGCCTCGGCTCAGAGGCACCCAGAGGGCTTCTTGGCACGCCGATGGCTGGCTTGCCGGCCCCACCTCCAGAGGTGCCAGCTCCGTGTCTGGGGTGGGGCCTGAGAACTGACATTTGCCACAGGCTCCCTGCTGACGCTGCTGGACTCAGGAACCACCCTTGGAGAACCACTGCTCTGGACGGAGGATCCCTCTGGACCCGATGATTTCTTAGAAGCCAAGAAAGCGTGAAATTCCACTGACATTCATCCGCAGGACTGAACTAGCGTCCGCCACCTGCCCGGTGATTCAGGTGCCTGCCACCCGTGACCTTTTGTTCACCTTGTTAAACAACTCTGGGAGCTCTGAGTTGGCAGTGCGAAAAGGGATCTCACCTGGCCAGCCCTAATCGCGCATGTTGTCCTGGTTCCCGGTGTTTATGTTATCATCAATCCTGCTCTTTCCCTCTGTTTGGCGGTGACCTGCAGAATTTGGCGCATTCAGCTTTGTGTTACCTTGAACTCCAAAAGCCACAACCAGCCCCTTTCTTCCCTTGCCTTAAAGAGATACCCGGCAAGAAATGCTTTACAAAGAGACAGAAACCTGAAAATAGTCCGAAATGCAGAAAGTGTTATTTTGGGGAGCTGTCTGGGACAGGACGTGCCCATCATTAGCTAAAGGAAGCCCGGCTTCTGATAAACACTGCCTTGCCTTGCACAGATCAAAGAGAGCCATTTGCTGAAGGAAGGGATGGAAGTATTTGATGAGGCCGTCCTGCAGACTCCGGTAAACAGGATAAGCCCTATCGATGAGAGCTTACACGGGGCCAGGCCACGGTCCCCAGGAACAATGGAGCAGCAAGAACCCTCGGGCAGGACGAGATTGTTCTGCCAAGAGAACGGTGGTAAACAGGATTAGTTGTAATGGGATTATCAACTGGGAACCGGAGGTCTGCGGCGGAGAGTTCAGTGTTGCGTGAAGAGAAGACACAGGAGCAGTCTGTAGGGGAGAGGATGACAAAGCAAGGGGCCAAGGGCTTTCCCTTCCTGGTCCTGCTGACTCAGGGATGCCTTGAGTCCTGGGCTGAAACCTGAGTCACGGCAACTGCAAACCCTTCGGTGCAGGAGAGGAGAGCCAGCAGCGAGAGCATGGAGGAAGTGGTTCTCAGTCAAGGGACACTGGCGGTGTCGGGAGACATTTCGGTGGTCGCAGCTGGGAAGGAAGGGGCTCCCTGCACCTGGGGGCAGAGACCAGAGGACAGGCACCCCACCCCATACCCCTTCCGGGTCCTCTTCTGGGTCCTCAACTTCACCCAGGCCTGCAGCCAGGAAAGCGAGAATGAGCAGGCCTCGCAGTGAAAGAGCTTTACGGAGAAATGCGGCACAGGAGAAAACAGAGAAAGGGGAGAAAGTGAGTTGGGGATATGGGTTTTTTATAAATACAAGACCTTTCCATTCTCCTTTCTAAAAGATAAGCCAGGAGCCATGCCTAAAATCATTGCCTCCAAGCACTAGAGCTAAGATAAGCATTTTAGGTCAAGTAGCCCCAAATTGGACCTTCAGCGTCTGGCACCAATACTAAGGGTCGGCAGCCCCGTCACTGAGCCCAGGGGGTACGAGAACACTAGTGAAGACAGAAGACCTCAGTCTGCAGGCAGGAGCGTGGGTCTGCAGATTGGAGGGCGGGCCGGGACCTGAGGCACAGCTGAGGCCGGGGGCTAAAGCACAGTGCAGAGGGCTTATGTTGCAGGCGGTCTTTAAAAAACATTATATATATATATATATATATATATATATATATATATATATATATATATTTCTTTTACTGATTCCCGAGAGAGGGGAGGAGAGGGAGACAGAGAGGGAGAGAAACACTGATGTGAGAGGAAAACATCGATTGGTTGCCTCCTGCTTGCACCCCAACAACAGGGACCGAGCCTGCAACCCAGGCATGTGCTCTGACCAGGACTCAAACCTGTGACTTCCCGTCCGCAGGACGATGCCCAGCCACTGAGCTACCCTGGGCACGGCTCGCAGAGGGTGTTGGATGCTGTGGGTGTGGATGAAATCACAACAGGATGGAAGCAGAGCAAGAAGAGGGCTGAGCATGGAAAACGGCAAACGATTCCACCATGCCCTGTATTTATTTTCACTTACGTTCCCAATTCTGTTGCAGGTTTCTCGGTGTTGGGGGCAGCTTCAGACACTTAAAAAAATTTTTTTATCACTTTAGTGGTTTGGACAGGGTAGATAATTAAGAATTAAGCATATTAAGTGAGTGAATTAAATGTTTTCTCCACCAGGAGAAAACACTTCAGGACAGAGCCTTCTTTTCACCTCCATTCCCGTTACATTTAACTGAGTTCTGCCACCGTTAGGGGACTGAAATGACTCCAGCGAATCGCCCGACTTCGGCGTCGTTGGATCTGTTGGCTCCTCCTCCCGTCTCCTCTGCCAGCTCGGCAGCATGCGGCGCTGCAGACGCCCCTCCTTCACCCACCTGTTCCCTCCCGTGGCTTCCACATCACTGTGTTCCCTTGTCCCCCCACCAATCTTCTTGAATGTTACTCTTCAGCCTCTCTCACTAGCCCTGTTCCTCCCCTGGTCCCCTGAAAGCAGGCTATTGCTCACAATTCTTTTTGTCTCATTTTCCTTCTTTACAAACTCTACCTGGACAATCTCACCCACAGTCTCAGCTAATGGCTTCTGTGAGGGTAACTTCGAAATCTAAGGCTCAGGCCTTCTGTGTTTCCTGATCATTGAGGGCCTGGCCCCCTGGGATGGAGAGAAGGAGCTGAGTGCAGGCTCCTTTTCACAAAGCGGCCAGCAGCCCAGGGCGGATGCTGGAAGCCAACACCAGGTCCGATGGAGTGGCAAGGATAGAGGCAGAGCAGGGACCAAGACAGGGAGGGTGACATTGGAGGTGGGGGGCAGTCAACCAGCGACCTTGAAGGACTGGGGTAAAAATAGGAAGAGGGAGATGCAAGGTGCAGGCAAGTCTGGTGTCAGTGCCACATTTCCGGCAGGGCCCCGGAGCTCTGATCACAGCATGGCTGTCCTGTGGGTCCGTGTCCTCCTCATGAGATCAGGAATGACTCGTGAGTGTGGCCCATGAGCGTGGGGCTCCAGGCCACACTTCCACGAGGCTTTGCCATGTCCCCCTGCTGGGCCCTCCTTCCTCCTGTCTCCGCGTCCCCCTGGCGTTTGTGCTCCAGGGTTCGGTGCTCGGCTTGCTTCTTTTCCTTTTCCACCTTGTTGGGTGATCTCATCCACTCCCACGGCTTGAAACACTATTTTTAGGAAGACAACTCCCCACAGGGTAACTCCAGCCTGAACTCCAGACCTGTGGTGCTACCTGTAGATTCCACAAAAACCCCAGAATCCGCACTCCCCAGACGGAAGCCACTGTCTTCCCCTCCAAACCACCTCCGCCCTCTGCCTGTATTTTCTCTCCTGACAATGATGCGCGCAGCCGCCTGGTCACCCGCGCCAGACACGGGGGACTCCTCTTTGAGTCACCTCCCTCTACCCGTAAGTCAGCTTTGCCTTAATCATTTGTTCATTCGGTCACACTTTTCCTTGTCCACAGCCAGTTTCTGGCCATTTCAGCAGTCTGCCAGCCAGTCACTTGTGTCCAGTTTTCCAAGCCCCCCAAACCACCCCCGGGCCACTCTGTCATTTTCTTTCCAAAGTGGGAAGTTGATGAGCTTCCTCCACGGTTTGAAGACTTGTCACTGCCTACCCCCAGATAAAATGTGAACACAATCCCTGGCACACGGTCTCCTCCCTCATTCGCCGTCTTCCTCTCCGTTTACTGACAGCCATGTTCCTGGGGTGCCTCGGGCTTCACCTGTCGCTGGGCTCCTAAACAGCTGTGCTCGCCTCATCCCCTGCCTTTGCGCTGGGGCGCCCATGGCTGGAAGGCCCTTTCTTTTCCTTTTTAACATTTTTAAGCACAATTTTCTTATTAGGGAGTTCAAAAGTAACTAATTCTTTAAAAAAATTTTAGTTACAGTTGACATCCAATATTACATCAATTTCAGGCATTTTTTGGGGGATAGGTCTCCTTAGGCAAGGGAAACAAAAGACAAATTAAAGAAATGGGACTACAGCAAACTAAGAAGAAAATTGCACAGCAGAGGACACCATCAACAAAATGAAAAGACAACCCACTGAATGGAAGATGATATTTGCGAATGATACATCCAATAAGAGATTAATATCAAAATATATAAAGAACTCCTACAACTGAACACCAAAAAGTAAACACTCTGATTAATAAATGGGCAGAACACGTGAAAGGTCATTTCCCCAAAGACGGCACACAGCTGGTCAAGAGACACACAAAATATTGCTCCACATTGCTAACCATGAGAGAAACACAAGTCAAAACCACCAGGAGATTTCCCCGCACACCTGTCAGAATGGCTCCCATCGGTAAATGAACAAACGAGTGCGGGCGAGGATGCGGAGAAAGGGGAACCCTCCTGCCCTGTTGGGGGGAATGCACATCGGCGCAGCTGCTGTGGAAAACATCAAGGAGATACCTCCAAAAATTGAAAATAGAACTGTCATATGACCCAGCAATCCCACTTGTGGGTATTCATCCAAAGAAATCCGAAACGCTAATTCGAAAAGAGATACGAATCTCTTTGTTCATTGCAGTGTTATTTACAACAGCCAAGGTACAGAGACAAAGGTGAACTCATCCTTGGAAACTCAGGTCTTGCATCAGCTTCTCTTTGAAGGCTTCCCTGACATTTTCTTGTTGTTTTTTTTTTTTTCTAGACCTTTCCACTACCTCATCCCTTGGGCCTGCCTGTAATCGAGCACTTCGTGGACTGAATTATAATTCTTCGCTTGGGCGTGTGTCTTCCCCAAGAAAACCCGCACTCCTGGAGGGCAGAGCCTCGCCTCGGGATGGCTCCCTCCCCTGCAGCTAGCACAGCGCTTCCACAGCTTCGCCCTTCTCTTCGGAGTTCTCGCCCCGTCCCGTGAGTTGTTGAAAGGCATTTCTCACTTGAGAATCTGTGGTCAACGTGTTTGAGGAAAGCCATATGTTGACAAAACACGTGAGCTCAGGGAAGCCTTTGAGCAGAGACCCGTCTGACCTGGTTTAACTCTGTCTCTCCAAACCCCAGGGCTGGGGAAGACCCTTAGCAGACCCGTGCAAGTGCAAGGGGCCCAGGTGGAGGTGTGTCCAGGGTGACCTGGGGGAACAGGGGCGGGCTAGCCCCGGCTCAGGGGCCGCTCGCAGCTCTTCTGGAGGAAGTGATCGCCATCGCTCACAAGAGGATAGTCAGCCATTTCACCCCAGGAGGGGAAGACTCTGGCCTCCTAATGCTTCCAGAGTCTGAACTTTGGGATCGGATGTGAACATCAGATGAGTTTTATTTATTATGTAAAGAACGTCAAGTCTTCCAGGATGTTCCGGTCTCATATTCATTCCTGTGGTCAGACTCGGCTTTGAACTGGCCTGCCTGGGGCTGAATCACATCCCTAAACTCAGCTCACTTAAGGCCTTGCATCTATTATCCTATTGTTGGTATTTTCCTGTGCATGGCCGAGTGGTCTCCGATTACAATACTCTAGGCCTCCCGAAGGCAGACCCCGGCTCTCTCGGGTGGACTCTGTGAGCCCCAAGCACGTGGGGCACCGTGCGAATGTTTACCGAATGCAGGAAACACAAGTACAATTTAATATTTCCTATTTGCATCAAGGCCATAGAGGCACACATGGGATGACGCAGAGCCTGAGCTCCTGTGTGTCAAAGTCAAAGCCTTGGGGGGCATTTTCTGCAGCTGCTGAGGCTGAGGGGAGCAGACGGTTGTCCTTCACTTCTCCCCAGAAGACAGTGAAGTCACTGGCTCCTCCCTAATGCCCAGACCTGGACCACAGATGGGAGAAAGGGGCCCATTAGCATCTCTGACTTGGATACCCCACCTTCCTCCCAAAGAAGGCCAACTGTTTTAAAGACATCAGACTATATTTCCAGTTTTGCACAGAAGCAGTGCCGTGCGGGGGGTTAGGGTTAGCACTGCGCCCAGTGCGTGGACCGGAATCCCGGCTTCACCGCTTGCTGCCTCTGAGCCTCTGTTTTCTCATCTGTAAAATGGGGGTAATAATCATAGTGCCTACCTATTGGATTCTTATGAGCTCTAAATGAGTTACGATGCATGTGGGACATAGCAGCGTGCCTGGCAGGTAGCAAGTGCTATATGTGTTTGTAAAATCAACTAATATCAGTGTTGAGGTTGGGGCAGATCCAGGATGAGGCAGTTGATAATGGCCAGAGAGTGCAAATTATCTCTAGTGCCAGCACCTACTGTTTAAAGGCAGATATAAAAGCTAGTGCTTCTGCTGTCTGCTTCCATCCCCCGACAGCTACAACGTGGGTATCATTTTCCTGTTTTCAGAGGAGCAGGCTCAGAGGCAGACATGCTCAGTGCAATGCTGTGCAACTCTGAGTTAGGTGAGGGGGCCAGCCCTCAAGTTCACCCCTGTTTCTCTCCCAAACGCAAGCCCTTCTCATCAAGGGACACTTTCCCCCATGTGGGTGTTGGGGTTCGAGGCTACCTAGTACTTCCCTGACTCTCTGGTCGGGAAGTGGTTCATAAACCTCTTAAATCACACAATTCACCTCATAGCCCACCTATGCGTCTGGAATTCCTTAGCACCTTCATTAGAAGAGTTAAACTTGCATGTGACCTTTTTATGTGTCGCACTCTACAGTAAAAAGCTGGCCTCTTTCCTGCTCCACCTTCTCCAGTCCCCAAATCTTGGGCAACGTTTCACAAGCCAATGCATAGATTGTTTTATTTATTGGAAGGTTTACTGTGCATTAACTCTACAGCTCTGTCTCGAGAGGATGTTTCTTCCAGAAATGATTTATGCACTCAGACACACTTCAAACGTGTGTACGAAGGAGCTGATACTTTCCCAGTGTCACAGGCTTCCCCGCGTACATCCCCAACGTACAGGGGAGGCCCAGCAGTGCCAGGAGTGACGCACACACAAGTCTCCCCTGGGTGTCTGTCTGTCTGTCTGTCTGGGCTTGTGTCTGAGCCACTTGGTTGCATTTCTATTCAGTATTATTACTGAGGTCTTATTGTTAAGAACATGTTCTTTGTGGGTTTGGTTTTTTTTTTTGCTTATCTCTAAGTTTAAAAAAGTGTTTTGTTTTCTTTTTTCCATTTGCTTTTTCAACCTTCAGCTTCCATGACCTTATAAAAAAAAAAAAAAAAAAGGTAAGCGCCAGCTCAGCTGGTCTAAAACCAGCCTGTTTGCAACATGATATGGGACCTGGATCGTCCCCAGCTAAACCTGGGCGGACACGGTTCTCTAAACACTTTTCAACAATTCTTCCAAGTGGCCGTCGGTTTATTTCCATTGAAACGCTCCGAGCTGCTGAATGAACAGTACATTTCCTAAACGATGGAATACGCAGCGGTAAAATCACAGTGACACACGTCAGAAGGGGAGCCAGAGAGCTCTTGGAGTTTTTTTTAACTTTGACATGTAGGCACCATTTAACATTCCTGTCTTGAGCCAAATGCATTTTTAAGACTCGAATTGCTTAATACCACACTTTAATAGTCTCGAGTTTTTATTGAGATTGATATTTGATGGACTAGATAATCTCTAACATCGCTTTCTGCTTTAAAATTTATGATTCTCTATAAAAAGAAAGTCACTTGCTCCCGAAACCTGGAAAACCCGGTGAATTACGTAAACCAGCTCTGGAAAGTATTTCTGAATTTTTAAAAAAAAGGCATTGCGTTACACATTGTTTGCCAAGGCCATGTTCCTTCTGTCACTGTAGACGTAACTGGTGATCCTTCTGCATGAGACATCTCGGAAAAGCACAGATGAAAAAAACGGTGGTCCCTTCCGAACACACACGGTGGAATTATGGGATTTACATTGTGAAGCCAGGACTAATCTCTTAGGCTTTGAAAATTACTCCCTCTCATCCTCTCTAACTCCCCTCCCCGCTTTCATCTAAGGAGGGAGAGTGAGGTAGGTACACATGACTTTCAAAGGCCTAATGTAACGCCTGTGACTAAAGACACATTCATTATAGTATTAAATAGATCTTGGAGATATAAAGCCAAGTCTGTTCTTCTCATTCTATTAACTCGCTCTCCTCTCCGGAGTCCCACCCTGTCAAGCATTGCTGCTTCCCCTTGGCTGTCCTCAACAGTCCAATCCAAAGGTGACATTTCAGTCCTTCAAAAGTGGCATCCAAGTCCCCTCCAAACCCTTCGACCTGCCCCTTCTTTCTCCCAGCCCCAGTCCGGGTTGGAGGATCAGGGTCCCTCTTCTTGAAGCCTCCGCAGCTGCTCCCGCCTCCTGGCCACCTGACTCCACCCCCTCAACCCGGAGCCTTCGCCCTGCCAGGGGAGGTCTCTCCCACCACACCGCCCTCGCTCCGAGTTTCGGTCACTGCGACCGTGGTTAGGGTTCTGCTTGCTGCCTGTCCCCATCTCCACCACTGTCTTCCCCTGCACAGGGATGCTTGCTTGGCTTCCTCTGCCAATACTTAACAAACACCCTTCCTCCCAGTCACCACCAAATTCTCCCACAGGCCTCCAGCTGCAATCTCTACACTATGTCAACTGAGCAACGTCCCTCCCCACGAGGGTCATTTGGCAATGTCTGGAAGAAGCTGTTGGTTGTCACACCTGGGGAGGGGAGGGCCGTTGGTATCTGGCAGGCAGAGCCCAGGACTGACGCTGTACACCCTGCTCCGGGCAGGACAGCCCCAAGACAAAGAAGCACCCGGCCCTAAATGTCCACAGAGCCGAGGCCGGAACACCTTGCTCTAGCAGACAGTGGAAGCCTTTATTCTCTCTCTGTGCTCTTGGCAGAAAGGCAAAAGCAAAACAAAACCTGTCCTCCAGGCACATACCTGGAGCCTGCTGCTCTCTTCCTCACGTCTCAACTTGGGCCTGGAGAAAATAACAGGATCTTGGAGACCCAGCCTTTCCGTGCCCTGTGCGGTCCTTCCCCCACCCGGCCAGCGCCTGGGCAGAGGGCTCCCTCCGGGCAGACAAGCTTTTCAGACCAGCGGCTTCACTCTTGGCTGCACGTCCTGTTCCTGTCATTCCAGATGTTTAGACTATTTAGAACACGGATACTCTGAATTCAAGTGAAAGTGCTCCGGGTTGGGGTCTGGGGGACATGTTTCAGAGAGGCCCCAGATAATAACTCGGTGCAGCAGAGCTAATAAGGTCCAGGGCTGGCCCCCAGTTCCCTGGGGGCAGAGCAGAGCTGCAGGAAAGCACACCGGGACCCTGCAGCAGCAGCACAGGGCACCCCCTCTCCCGGGGGGAGGGGGGTCTCCCCACTGCGTGGTCAGCCGGGGTCGCCTGGGCAAATTCAGACTCTTGGAGGGTCTTTGTTCAGAGTCTTTCTATATCTCAGCCTGGGGCTTACACTAATTTTAACTATTTATCAAAATCAGGAAATGAGGGTAAATCAAAGGCTAAAAGCTAGCTTCTTAATTAAGCTCTCTCTGCTGGCTATGTACTTGTCACGGGGAAAAATGTTTTCATCCTCTGGTAGAAAGATAAAGTGACCCTAAACTAGAGCTTCGAGATGAATTATGGTTTATGAAAAATAATGGGATAGTATCGTAAATCACAAACATTGTCTCTATGAAAAATGACCGGTCTAATTCTGTACATTTCCTCCCTGTTTCCATACAATGGAGTCTGCAGAAGACAAATTAATCTGGCATTAACCTTGGAATCATCACTCTGCTCTCCCTAATGAAACTGATAAAAAAAATAAATACTTCTCAAGGCTTAAGAATCTCATGAAATAATCTGTAACTTCAGTAAATCCTATCTTATTTCTGTTTGTTTGTTTGTTTTTTTAATTCTTCTGAAGCCACACGCCGCACCCTCCAGCCGAGCACACACGGACCCTGAGCTGAGGGGCCCGAGGTCTAGTTCACACCACGGTGCCGCCGCGGCAGGTCGCTTATCTTCCCCAGACCGTCTGCTTGTTGGGAATGTTACGGTGTCGCCAGGTGACAGGTAAAGGTATCACAAGTCTGAATTAGCAAGAAGGCAGATTACGAGCCCGACAAGCCGAAATAACAATTAAGCGCCTGGTTTATTGCCCTGGCTCCCAGGGTGGAAGGATGTTGCCTCCCAGTCAACAAAGACGTCCCGAGTGCTGTCTCGGCCAAGAAATGTGGGGCATCGCTATGGAGAATTCAAAGAAATAGTAATTACATCTCCATGGTTTTGCTATCAATAAGATTATAGCTCAGCTTGAGAGATGCAGTACATCAGATAAAAACATTCAGAAGTGCCAACTGGTATTTCATTAAATCAGCGAGTATTTATTGGGAGCCTATTGCGCGAGTTAGCTCCTCACTGAGTGAGTATCATAAATAATAGCGCTGATGTGTTTAGGGAAATGGTGTGAGTTTTCTCCATTCGTGGAAACTCTAGTCACACACTGCATTAGCACTTACGTTCGTAGCAGGGGATTATCTGCTATCAAAAGTATCTCTGTAAGTACCTATCTTACACCTTTCTCCTTATTTAAAAAAATTTATGTGAAAACACGCCCTGGCTGGTGTGGCTCAGTGGATTGAGTGCCGGCCTGCGAACCAGAGGGTTGTCAGTTTGATTCCCAGTCAGGGCACATGCCTGGGTTGCGGGCCAGGGCCTCAGTAGGGGGCACTCAAGAGGCAGCCACATATTGATGTTTCTCTCCCTCTTTCTCCTTCACTTCCTCTCTGTCTAAAAATAAATAAATAAAAATTTTAAAACATAATAGCTAATTTAATTAATTACACACTGAGTACTTAGTAGGATAGATGTATCTGGAACATCATGTTAACTGCCGGCAATACAGAGAGTGAACATTATAACTTGCATATATAGTTCATAGTCAAGCAGGGAAAGATACATAGGAATAATTAAATTACGGCACACTGTGATAAAGGGACAATCCTAAGGCCTGTTCAATATCACAGAGGGAGCTCATTCATTCATTCATTCATTCATTCAACAAGTACATATTTAGTGCCTGTTTCCTCCTGTCACTACCCGAGCAGTGCAGTAAATGCTGGGGGGGAAGAAGACACTGCCTCCAACTCACAGAACCTGCAGATTAAGACAATGCACAAGAAGAACAGACAATAAACAAGGGACAAACAAATAGCAAAAACAGTGTGTAATTTCCCAACACACTATAAAGGAAACAAACAGGGCGCAGCTGGTAACAGAAGGGATGGACTTCTGCTCTTCAAAGTTTCTCCAGGGTCTCAGCTGAGCGGGGAAGAACAGAAGGACCCGTCTCACAAAGAGCAGACGCGAGAGCCCCGCCCAGCCACCTGGCCCCACCCACCCTGGTCAGGGGCACCGCGTGGGCTGAGGTGGGGCGGGGTGGGAGGGGGCAGGCGTGAGCCAGGCGTGAACCCAATAAGAATCCTATGAAGTGCATTACATTGGGCATGACAATGACCTATTGAGGTTTTAGAGAATTACTCTGGGTGCTGAACGAAGACTGTATTGGAGTGGAACGTTCGTGGTTACGCGGAGACCATCCCGGAAACGGATGTGACATGGACCAGGATGGTGGCAGTGGGCATGCAAAACAAAACAAAACAAAACAAAAAAACTTTAAAAAAAACCCAGCTGGATTTGAGGCTATTTTGGACTGTGGTGGGTGTGGGAGTGAGGGAAAGAGAGGACACCTGTGAAGGGGACAGCAGGCCACCGCGCACACAAGCTGTGTCTTGCAGAAGGGTACGGGGCTGCCGATGAGAAGGAACAAGCCTCTGGTAACTGCAAGACACCGAAGGAGAGGCACAGATGAAGTCACTCTGGGAATTAAAGAGACAGGGAGCCCTGTCCGGAGTCACTGCGACATTCACAGGAGCTAAACAGTGTGCTATGGGCGAGGTCCCTTGAACAGTTTTGTGTCACCTGTGTAGAAAAGGCAACACAGTGCGAACGAATGGGCCAGGGAACGGCCTGGATACACCGGGGAGGCAGTGGGGCCGGTTTCCCCGGCAGCTAAGGGAGCACAGGCTGCAGGCCACTTCACTAGCACGGGCTCCTTGCAAGGCCCTAAATATAATTCTGCATTTGTAGTTTAGTACTTTTTTTTTCTAGACAGACTCCAAATTCCACAAGTTCTGGCCCCACAAAATCTGTCTCTATCCCCAGCGGAGAAGATTAAGAAACAGAACATACAATTAAAAACCACCAGCGACCTAACAATGCGGCTGCCGATGGGGCCCTTTCAGTCTCCTCTGTGCTGGGTCAACTAGAAGTTGTGGGCAAACACAGTCTTTGAAGAAAAGCTTTCTTGTTCAAAGCTACTTCCTGACCTCTTCACGTGGGCCTTAACCAGAAGACCGGTCGCAGATCTGTGCTGGAGAAGGGCAAGGGCAAGGCCAAGGCCAAGGCCAAGGGCAAGGGCAAGGGCAAGGCCAAGGGCAAGGCCTAGGTCTCAGCCAGGAAAGTGGAGAGGAGCTGTGGGCATCACTCTGGCTGTGGGAACACCTTGTGGGCAGCTGGCAGAATGGACCTCCCCAGGAACGAAGAGCACCTGTAGTTCTTCAAACCCCAAAAGTTTGCAAAAGGAAAAGAAGAGTGAAAAAAAAAAAAGAATAGGCAGACTGGCTACATAATTTGCAGAGCCCAGGGTAAACTGAAAATGTGGGTGGGCCTCTGGTTCAAAAAGTGTTAAAAATATCAAGATAATGACAGCCAAGCATAAAACCAGGAGCCAGGACCCTTTTAAACCAGGGGCCTGATTTGGTTCCACACATCCTGGCCGCACATGCTGCAGTCAGCCCTGGGCACCAAAGCAACCTTAGGGGCAGGGTCCTCACCTTTATCGGGCATGCGCCACATTCCAGACACGGAGCAAGACGCTCACAACTCATTTCACCTTCAGAACAACTCTGTGAGGGAAACATCATTACCCGCAGTTCACAGGAGAGAAAAAGTCTCCAAAAGGTTAAGTTATTTGCACGCGCACATGCAGGTAGGGGTTTGCGTCCTAAAGGGGAGGGAGAGAAGAGACCAGCAGTCACTGCCCACATGTTGGAGGAACTGGAAATGCATGGGCTGCTATCCTGGGCTCAGTTCAAAAGCCAAGGTGTCGAAGAGGCTTGGCTGCCATTGCTGCGAGCTGCAGGCAGTGGAGGCTGAGAACAGGAAACTGAAAACACCGCGGTCCTGTCCCGTCTCCTTGGACCGTTTAGCTCTGAACGAACTTGAGGAGGCTGCCCTTCCAGCCACAGCAGGCACGTTTGCTTTTGCGAAAAGCTCCCAGTCTCTTGGGTTTTGTGTTTAGCTGCTCTTGTTGGCATAGGGTTAAATGACTACCGTTTTACTTGCAATTTATTTATATTGAAAGGTCAAGTTCACACAGGGTGAAATAAAGGACTCTTTATAAACATGCAAACAAACGCAAGTGCTCGCTGCCAGAAAAATATCCAAACAAACCCAACCAGAGACAAGAAATATCTCCTCCGCTCAGATGGCACGGTTCTTCCACACAGATGAGAGGAAATCCTGAAGGTCAAGACCAAACACAATCAAGTGCAAATTCCATGTTGTTGCTCCTTAGTAGACACCAAGTGAACGGAGAATTGCTACTTACATGGCTAATTTGAATGCTGTGGACACCCGCATTACAAACTGAGGCCCAGAAGACCTATTAAGGAGTCGGAACTTTCTAGTATTTTGCTACGAGTCTTCAGAGTCCCTGGACCATGGTCCTATCATCACTCATGCTTGTTTCTTTACACACATCTATGAAGTATAGTTAACATTCCTTTCAGAAAAAGAAAAATTATTTACCTGAGTTTAAACATACAGACATACGCTTACACATGAACTTCAAACATATGCGTTCTTAGCCTTTATGATGTTTTAGTGAGGAGAGTAACAGTAGGATCTTCACACTCCTGAGTCCCAGAGATGACAGATATGTGACTGTTAGAGTACATGTGGATCCGCCGTGATTCTCAATCACAAGGAGACACGGCCTTGGACCAATACAAGGAACTGGACTTGAGCCTGCCATTCATCTGTGCCAACTCTGAGGCCCTAGAAACTGGTGAAACGGGTTTGGTCCTGACTTTGATCTACACACACGAACCTCCGGGCTTCCACTGAGAGGAGAGTTTACAGGGTTGTGGTTCTGGTACCTTTTCTGCGAAGGGAGGAGCTGGCGTCTATGCTTTCACCCACCGCCCTGTCTGTAAACAGCAGGCCAGCTACAAGTTCAGTCGCTCGATGTTAGGAGATGGTCCAGCAGGGAGGGTGCTACGTGAAATAAGTGAAATAAAAAAGGAGAAAGACAAGCACTGTGTGATGTCACTCACACGTGGACTCTAAGGAAGTTGGACTCCTGGGAACAGAGAGGAGAATGGTGGTTGTCAGGGGCTCAGAGGTGGGGAGAACGGGCTGATGGTGGCCAGCGGCACCGACGTCCGGTTCTGAGATGAACAGGCTCTGGGAATCTAATCCGCGACATGATGCAACATGATGACTATCGTTAACAGCGCTGTGTTATAGCTTTGAACGCTGAGAAGAGACTAGAATGTTTATGCCACACAAAAAAAATAAATGGTAGTGACATGTCGGGAAGGAGGTGTAAGCTCATTCCATGGAGGCAATCATTTGGTGATCTATAAATGCATCCAATGAACTCATTAAGTTACCGAATCAAAACCTTGATATTACGCAATGTCATATGCCAATGATATCTCTGTGAAGTAGAAAAAGAAGAGTCATTAAGAAGAAGAAGGAGGGGACCGCCAGACTGTTCTGCAGAGCGGCTGCTCCCGCTGTGTTCCCAGGAGCCGGGTTCGGCCGTCCTGTGTCCGCACGTCCCGGGGAATACTCGGTTCAGTCTTTTTCACCTTCACCGTTCGAATAAGCGTGCTGTGGCATTTCATGACGTTTTGAATTTACAGTTCCCTAATGGCTAATCAAGCTGAGCATCTTTTCATGCGCGTATACGCCACACACCCATCTTCTGTGGTGAAGTATCTTTTCAAATATTTTGCTCATATTTTTTTAATCGGGTCAGTTGTTTTCTCATTATTGAAACATTTTAACTTGGAAAAAGATATTTACTGTGCATATATGCAATTTATATCTAGAATATCTTTCTTTTTATTTATTTTAATTTTTTAGAATATTTTTAAAGACTGTCTACAAATTAATTTTTAAAAAGCAGACTAATAAGAAAAATGGCCAAAAACTTTATCAGGTATTTTACAAAAGAAGATATTCAAGTACTAAATAGCCCATGAACGTTTGCCTAATTTTATTACTATTTAGGGATGCAAACACTGAAATTGCCATGTGGAATTGCAAACAGTTACTGTCCTGGGTATCAGGAAGAATGCGGAGCAGTAAGAATTCCCATAAACTGCTGCTGAGGGTCTGTATGTGCACAGCTCTTATTACTGAGTCTTCAGCATATTTACACATTCTGGATACAAGTCAGATACGGGCTTTGTAAATATGTTCTCCCAATGTATGGTTTATCTTTTCATTCTCTTAACAGTGTCTTTCGAAGAAGACAAAGTCTTAATTTTGAAGAAGTCCGAGGTCTCAGTCTTTTCTTTTATTGATTATGGTTTTGGTGTTATATCTAAGAAATATGCCTAACCCAAGTTTGTGAAGAATTTATCCTGTGTTTTCTTAGAGAAGTGCTGTTGTTTCGTGTTTTGATATAGGTCTCTGATCTATTGGTATGTGGTATGATGTATGGATTATGATAGTTCAATTATCTTTTGCATATGAATATCCAATTGTCTCAACACCATTTGTTGAAAAGGCTGTCCTTCCTTTGGTGAGCTGCTTTTTTACCTTTGTCGAAAATCGTCTGCCCATATATGTGACTGAAGTCTACTTCAGACTTTCTAGTCTCTTCCGTCAACCTGTTTGTCTGTCTTTACACTGACACCACACTCTTGATCACTGAAGCCTTATAATAAGTCTTGAAATCAGTTGATAGGCTTCCAACTTTGTTCTCTTTCAAAGTTATTTTGGTTTGTGATTTAATTTGCTTTGCTTTTCCTAGGGTCCCAGGTGGAAGAAGATATCACTGTTTTGAGACCTTTCTTTTCTTCTAATACAGGTGATTTTGTGCTATTAAAAAAAAACTCCATGTACTGCTTTAAGGGGTATCCCATACATTTTGATGGGCTATTTTAAATTTTTCTCACTTCAAAATACTTTCTAGTGTTTTTTATTTTTTCTTTGTCCTGCGTGTAATTTAGACATGTTATATGCTTTCCAAATATTTGGGGAAATTTCCGAAGGTGTTCTGTTATTAACATTTAATTTTAATTTAAACTAAATTAGTTTAATTCCATTATGGTCATAGAATATACACAATTATACTGAGACTTATTTCATGGCCCAGAATATAGTCTATCTTGGGTAAATGTTTTGTGTGCACTTTAAAAAATGTGTGTTCTGTTGTTAGTTGGAGTGTTCTATAAATAACAATTAGGTCAAGTTGATTGAGGGAGTGATTCGTGTCTCGAAGTCTTCTATTTGTTTTTCCAGTTATTGAAGGAGTGATACTGAAATCTTAGTTATGGATTTATCTATTTTTCCTTGCACTTCTATCAGTTTTTGCTTTGTGCATTTTGATGCTCTCATACTATGTGCAGAAAAATTTAGGGTTCTTATATTCTTGGTCAATCTTCATATTTGTGAAATTACCTCCCCTGTCCCAGGTAATAAATTTGCTTTGCTTTAATTCTACTTTGTCTGACAGGAATATAGCCACCCCAGCTTTCTTTTGATTAACATCGACATGGTATATCTTTTCTATTCTTTTACTTTCAACCGATTTGTATCTTTCTATTCAAAGTGAGTTTCATTTAGGCAACAAATAGTTGAATCTTACTTTTTTGTACAGTTTGATAATCTCTGCTTTTTCATTTGGGGGGGGCGGTTAGACCATTTATATTTTACACCAGGACTCATAGGTCTGGTTTTAAATAACTCGTTCGTTTTCTGTCTGCCCCACCCCCCCGCCCTGCTTTCCCTCTCTCTTATCCTGCCTGCTTTCGAACTATACATTTCTTATCATTTCATTTTATTGCATCTTATCTCCTCTGCTGGCTAAATAGCTGACATTCTTGCTCCTTCAGCGGCTGCTTCAGGGTTCATTACATGCATCTTTAATTCATCACAACCCGGCCTGAGGGCACGGCCCCCTTCTGGAATAGGTCCTCTCTCCCCTCCCGTCCTTTGTGCTTCTGTTGTCAAGCGTTTTACTTTTACCTAAACCCCACCCTGAACTGTTATTTTTTTTTGTTTAAATAGCAAATTATCTTTTTATATGATTTAGATATTTCTCAAACTGTGAAACATTTACCCATGCAGCTCCAATGTCTAGTTTTCTTCATTTCCTTGTGCAGAAGCCCGTTTCCATCTGGCATCGTGTCCCCGCTGCCTGGGGGACATCCGTTAACATTCTCGTGATGCAGGTCCAGTCTTCCGCCTGGAGAAGTCTTGACTTCACCTTTGCCGTGAACCGCAATGTTGCTGCTGACAGCTTTTATACTCCAGAACTTCAAGGTATGGTTCCACCGTCTTCTTGCTCGTACATTTTTTCTAACAAGAAATTTGCTGTCATCCGTATCTTTGTTGGCGAATCTTTTCTTAGTCCTTGCCTTTAAGATAGTCTCACTGTTCACTTGTTTAGCGTAATTGGAGAATGATTGGCGTTACTGTGGCTTTCAGCGTCGTTCTGTGCCTGGAGTTCACTGAGTTTCTTGGATCTGTGCTTCATAGTTCTCATCAAATGTGGAAACCTATTGGCCATTATTTCCATAAATATCATTTCTGTATTGCATTGCTATGCACGAAATTTCTCCAAAATTTGGCAGCTGACAATAGAGGTGTATTATGTAACACTTCTGGTGGGTCTGTAATCAAGGTGTTGGCTGATAGCCACTGGTGGATCTCAGAAGATCCAGTTGCACCTGACTCACGCGCATGTTGGTGACCTTGGCTCTGACCTTGTACCCTTGCCAGGCACAGCACACTGCAGAAGTGCCTCGTGGCGCAGCACCTGGCTTCCTCAGAGAAGAGGGAGCCAAGGGCGAGACAGAGAGCACCCAAAATAGAAAGCAGGGTCTCTCTGAAATCTAACACGGGCAGTTATACCCCATCACTTCTGCCACTCTTTCTTCTCTAGAGGTGAGTCAGTAGATGCCGTCCACGTTCAACAGGTAGGGATTTAAGAAGATCATGAGTACCAGGAGTCAAGAATCGTGGCAGCTGGGGGTGGGGGTGGGGGGCCTTGTGGGGCGTGGGAGTTTAGAAGCTGCCTGCTACCTCCACTCCTCCCTTGGCAACTGCAGTTACGTGTGGATTAGGCCACTTAAAGTTGTCCCAGCTCACTGATGCTCTGTTGACTGCTTTTTAAATTCACTTTTCTCTCTGTACTTTATTTGGGATCATTTATTTTGCTATGACTTCAAGTTCATTATTGTTTTCTTCTAAAATGTCTCATTAGTGATTAGTCTAATTAATCCCAGTGCATTTTTTCATCTCAGACATTATACCTTCATCTTTGAAGGTTAAATTTGGGGCTTTATTGTATCTTCCATATCTCTGCTCAACTTTTAGGACATAAGAATAGAATTATGATAACTGTTTCAATGTCCTCTGCTGTGATTCTACCACCTGTGTCAATTTCAATTGATTTTTTCCTCCTATTTTCCTAGTTCTTGGTACTTTTTTTCATTGGATGCCAAACATTGTGAATTTTACTTGTTGCATGCTAGATATTTTTGTCTTCCTGTAAACATTTTAGAGTTTATTTTGGAACAGAGTTAAGTTACTTGGAAACAGTCTGATCATTTGGGATATGCTTTTAAGATGTGTTAGGTGGGAAGGGAACAGTGCTCTGTCTTCAATAATTAGGCTTAGAGCCCTGGCTGGCGTAGCTCAGTGGATTGAGCGCGGGCTGTGAACCAAAGTGTCGCAGGTTCGATTCCCAGTCAGGGCACATGCCTGGGTTGCAGGCCATGATCCCCAGCAACCGCACATTGATGTTTCTCTCTCTCTCTCTACCTCCCTCCCTTCCCTCTCTAAAAATAAATACATAAATAAATCTTAAAAAGAATAATTAGGCCTAGTTAGTTCCCACTATGGAAGCAAGGCTCATCTGTGCACCCTGCCCTATTCCCCACGTGTCACGGTGGTATTCAGTCTACGTTGTGAAAACAGGCATGATTTCTGTCCTAGGTGACAGCTGAACTCTGTCCCCTCTTCTCCTTTCAGGGTTCTTTCTCTGGTCTCCGGCAGGTCCGCACACGCCTGCACTCGCCAGCTAAATACCTCCTCAAAGGAGCAGGAATTCTCTCCGTGAATTGCTCCCTCTCCTCTCCAGATTCTTTCCTGCAGTGGTCTTGGTCTCTCCCCTCTTTCAACTTGACCTCCTCGTTTCAGGGCTTTCTCTGGGTTTCCGTCCCTGCTCTGTGCCTGTGAGTGATCTCAGAGCAGTGAGCTGGGGCCATCGCTGGACTCGTTTTGATTTTTCCGTCTCACATAGATTGCTATCCGCTCTTGCTGATAATCAGCATCTTGAACACCTTTCTTTCTTTCTTTCTTTCTTTCTTTCTTTCTCTCTCCCTCTCTCTCCCTCTCTCTCTCTCTCTCTCTCTCTCTCTCTCTCTTCCTTTCTTCCTTTCTTTCTGTTTTTAGTTGTTTCAAGCAGGAGTGTAATTCTGGCTAGAAAGAGACGTCTGGTCTCCAGACAAAACATCTTATTTTTTAATATATATATTTTTTATCCTCACTCAAGGCCATTTTTTTTTCATTGCTATTCAGAGAGAAAGGAAAGGGGGGGACAAGAGAGACATACACACAAACAAACAAACAAAGTTTGATTGGTTGCCTCTGGTATGCACCCCAACCGGGGACTGAACCCACAACCTAGGTATGTACCCTGACCAGGAATTGAACATGCAACCTTTTGGTGCACGGGACGATGCTCCAATCATGTGAGTTGCACCAGCCAGGGCTCGAGGCAGACATCCTGAGTGGGCATCAGCAAGCCTGCTGGAGTAACCTGCCAAACGCTTATCCCTCTTTCCCTGGTGTGTATGGGGACAGGTCAGGGGAGAAAGAAAGGCAGGGTTTGTGTTTTTCCTGCAAGTGTAGACGTTGTTTTTCACACCCCCAACCCATGTGTCATTTCTCTCAAATAACTCACGTACTGTCAGTGGACTTCCATCCTAGGCCACCCAGTCGTGGTTTGAGGCCCATAGGTGCTCAGTTCTTTTGCTTAGAACCTGGAGCTATGTTAAGGCCAGACTCTGCCTAGTGTCTTGGAAGATAATCTTTCTTGGTTCATGTCTAGGAGGTTAAATCAAGACGCAGATTTATCTCTAGCAGTTTCACCAAACCGTTTGGTCCTGTTCACCAGCAGCCATTAATGTGTCAGTGGCTTCGCTGTATAAATCCCATCTTCCGTCTGCGAAAGGAATACTGATTAATTGGACTACACCGGAATCCAATTAGCTCTCCCTCTTCTCATCTAATTTTTAAAATGCAATTTTGTTCACGAGAATTTTAATAGTGATTTATGGCAACGCCGCTCCTCTACCTTCTCGTGGAACCAGGTAACTCCTCTTCTGAGGCCAAAGTGCAGTAAGAGCTTCCTGGCCCATAATTCTCAGTCTTTTTCATTTCCTGTTGTAACAGTTTTTGTTACACGTTTAATCTCCCACTTTTAATCATATTTAACTGCACCCCATTCTCCGGCTGACTTGGTGCACTCTTAATGTCAGGTTTTACAGAGCACATGTTTCCTGGAAAGGCTGCCCTTGGTTCGCTGGGAAGGACAGGAAATGTTCATGTCAGCGCTCCAAGAACCGCCGTCTCCCAGGCCGGAGGCAGCGAGGTCACCCCAGGTTACAGAACCCGGAGGGCCCATCAAACGCTGGAGTTGGGGTCGAGGGACAGTATCAGCTCGAAAAGCAGCTTGGACATTTCTAAAGGGGGCGTGGTGAGGGGAAATGAGCCTTGATAAGCACATGTGATTAAATATGTTTTCTGCCCTGGAATTTGTTATGAATCCTGACATTCCGCAGTCCACACAGATAAGTACCAAACAATTACCAGAAAAATGATGCCGCAGTGTGGGAAACGGCCCCCTCCCAGGCTGCGGGAGCCGATGCGCCTGCGCTGGAGATGCAGGGAAGCAGGAGGGGGGAACAGATGTGGCGGCCTCCAGGCAACGTCTTGGGGCTCCAGGAATCTGAGGCAGTCAAGCTGGCTGTGGCTAAGAGCACGGATTCCAGAGCACGACAGACAGCCTGGGTCAAACCTCGACTCTGCTACTTTCTTGCTGTGTGGGCTTGGGCAAATCGCTCCACGTCTCTGTGCCTCCGTTTTGCCTTGTGTAAGTGGGAGACATACCGTATTTTGCTGTGTATGATGCACTCCCATGTTTTTGGCCCAAACTGTCAGAGAAAACAGGTTTCACTTTAATATTTTAATTCAGTATTTTATTTTTTAATTTAGATACTTGTTTTTCATATTATAGAGGAATTTTAACATTTATTTGTGAACACATTATGGCACCAAAGATTTATGTAATAAATAATTACAAAACACAAGAACAGAGACAAGGTATTTCAGGTATTATCCATGTATAATGGGCATCCTTATTTTTCCCTCAAAAAGGTGGGCAAAAAGTGTACATTATACACAGCAAAATACAGTAATAGTATCTACATAGGGTTGTTGTCCTGTGGCAGCTCAAATAAATTAAGTTAATATACGGAAACAGTTAGACCAGGGCCTGACACATACCGTGGTCAGCTGCTACTATTCTTTTTTCCCTAATTTAAATATATCTGCCATAAAGTACTGTACAAATCGAAGGTGTACAACATGTTAATTGGACACTTTTGCATGTTGTCACTTGATTGCCATTGTAAGGAGAATTATTGCTCTCTCATGCCACATACCCATTGTTTCTCTCTTGTGGTGGGAATAGTTAAGATCTGCTCTCTTAGCGAGCTCAGGGATTACAACGCAATGCCGGTCCTGTGCTGTGTGTTAGGTCCCCAGGACCTGCCTGTCCTCTAGTTGAAAGTCTCGACCCGTAAGCCACATCTCTCTCCATTCCCCCACCCCCAGCCCTGCTGACCACCATTCCACTTGTCTGTTTTATGAGTGTGACGTTTTTAGATTCCACAGAGAAGTGATATTGTTGGTGCGTGTCCTCTCTGTCTGACTTCTCTTACGTACCGTGATGTCCCCGAGGTCTCACGGAGGGTCTGACCGGGGGCAGGTCCACGCTCTTCATCATGGTGGTCACCAGGCACACGTAGCTGTTAGCTGCTTCCCTGTGCCCAACGTGACAGAAGAACTGAATGTTTGTGTTTGATATTCATTAATTTTAACTTAAACTAATACCCGATTCAGTTATCGGAACAATTTAATGTATGTCTGAAGAATTTGGCTGTGTGAACTCACTGTTTAAAGTAAACATTTTATGAAATCTAAATACAGATTAAGGACTTCTGAGAGAAATTTGGTGTTTTGAAGATGCAGTACAAGAAAAAAGACTGAAAAATATCTCATGGATATTTTTAAAATATGGATTGCATGCTAAAATCATAACAGTTTGAATATATTGGGTTAAATAAAAGATTAAAATTATTTCCTCCTGTTTCTTTTTACTTTTGAATACGGCTGCTAGAACATCATAAATAACCTGTGTGGCTGATACCCTATTGAACAGTGCTGGGCTAGACTGTGAGGGAGTCTATTTGCTCTGCTAATAATGTATGCTAAGAGCACTGGGGAGAGACAGGACCGAATTTACATATTGCTCATTTACATATCAGCACCTTGCCCCTGGCGGCTGTCTGGGAGGTGGGTTTGAGGGAAGTAAAACCAGAGCTGTGGCGATCAACTGGTTGCAGCAATGTCTGCGGGAGAAGACCGTGGTCTGAGTTGTGGGGGGCAGTGTGCACGGCCGAGGTGGCACTTTGGAGAGGGGGGGTCCCCTCAGTCAGGCTGGGGGAGGGGCGTCCATGCTGACTCCAGGGGCTGTGGCTTAGGGAACTGGATCGATCCTCCATGACAGGGCCTGGAGGACAGGAAGCCTTCAGAATACAACTTCACTGTCAGACTGAGTCTTTTTGAAAAGCTACCCCTACCCTTTCATTGAAGTGGTTCCCGCAGCTAAAATATTGCTTTTGGGCATTACTGGCTCTTTTATTCTTTCCCAGAACTGCTCCTAAATGAAGAAGCATGAAATTGAGTCCAAAAATGGTCTTTCTCTACCTGTCCTTTAAAAAAAAAACATGCAGGAACCAGACAAATCCCAACACGATCACTGCCCATGGGTGCACGTAGTGAACAGTCCTTACTTGGTACTCAGGGAGCTGCCAGGATTCCAAAGGAACGTTTTTAAAACGAGGATGAAAGAGGAGAGCCTTTGGAGACATCCCTCCCTGCAGGGAACGGCGCGGTTCCGCGGGACCAGCTCCAAGACGGAGCCCATCCCGGGTCCAAGTCCTGGCACGTGAAAGGTTCGCAGTCACTACCCGTTCAACAGAGGAAGTTCACGTAACACCTCTGAGCCTCAGTGTCCCGATCTGTATAAGTGGGATGATTTTTTCCACTGTGAAGAATAGTTTTGCAGAACACCATGTCCCACGTAAAGTGTCGAGCACTTCGCTGATACTCATTCAACAGCAAGAGTTATGATTACATCTCGCACTAGAGTTAAAGCAGAGGGGGAAGCTCTTCGTGCTGCATTTCAAATGCTGCCGTGGCCCGCTCTTCCTCCTGCTTCCGGTGCCCTTGGGGTGTGGCTGGTGCACACCTCCTGAATCTCGAGGTAACCCTAAACCCCAAACTCTCACTCTGACCATAGCCTTCAGCCTTCTCTCCTGCAAGCCTCCAAGCAGGGCAGTGTGGCCACAAACAACACCGCCTTTGTGCATTGTCTTTTTCCTTGTTCTTCTTTCCCACCCTGCGTGCCTCTTGGGAGAGGGATCTTAGAAACCCAACACGGTAAAAAGAGGACAGGAGGGATCAGAGCCAGAGCAAAGGTTTTGGGTCACATACTGATTAACCAAGGTTGGCTGCTCTTGAAATGGAAGCTGGTGTGACTGTGTATTCACCGAGAAGCTCACCGACGGACCTGCCCTCCTTTCCACGCCATGTGGGTAGTCTCCAGATTCGGCTTAGACAAATATTTATGCAATAACGTACAAAAAGGGAGGCCGGCTGCTCTTCTCCGTCTCCTAAGAACAATGCAATTCTTCTTCTTAAAACTTGTGCAAGGAGCTCACACGGGGCAGAGAAGGGAAGACTGCAGGGCCACCACAGAGCCTGAGGCGGGTTGTGTGGAGGGGCCAGGGAACTGTCCAAGAGACAGAAAGCTTCTCCAGTTGGGGACACTTGGCATGACACTGTTCCCAGGGAAGCAAGGTCCTGAACTTCCAAGCAATCCAACCAGTGTTTGCAAAGTAGCTTCACTCTCTCCTGCTGTGTCCTGTCCCACAGCAAGATGTGACCCTGGTCTTCAAGGACCATGTCCTTCATCAAGATCAACAAGACACGCGCTTGGAATAAATAGAAGTCCTTGAGCACTGCACTGGCTGCTGCTGACTAAGTGGAAGCAGAGTTTGCAGAAAGGGAAATTGGTGTGGGATGATGGTGCGGGAGAGATCCCCGTGAGGAAGGTACGCGTGGAGCAGGGCTGTGAAGGATAAGTAAGGTTTCAGTCCAGGTGGGAAGGCAGGACATTGGCAAGTGGTGATGACGACAACGGGGGCGGGGGGGGGGGGAGGTGGGAGTCAAAGGCCAGGAAGTGCTGACAAGCTGGGTGCACGTGGGTCACTCAGAATCGTCACCCGCGCTCTACCGTGTGTTACACTCACTCCTCCGCTCGCCCTTCCTCCTGTCTCGGGCCCCGCCTCACAGTTCTCTTTGTGAACTTTAAAGTCTCTCCTTTCTTGTGTTTTTGTCCACCATCCTTCCTCATATAGGGACCTAACATTATTTCTAATGTTTGACATATGAAAGTTGTAGCTTCCCAATCACAGCAGAAGACCCCTGTGGACCCCCAGCACAGAGCTCCTGCCTGCTCGGTAACTACTCCCCAGCGGCTGAACTTGAACATGTCTCCCCGCAAGGGCAAGCCTCTCGGAGCACCAGAGAGCCCTGTCCTGGCGTTTCACAGACAAGATGTGGGGGACCACATTACTGCTAAGGACAGTCCCAGAATCCTCCAGGGGGAGACTGGCGCTCTGAAATTGCAGGGTTATTCAATAGCTAGCGTTGAAAAGACGTATTTGTCTGGCCTTTTCTTGCTTTCCTCCCTCTTATTCTTTTATTTCCAGACTTTTCCACAAAGGGGGTCATTGACAAAGAAGCCAAGTTTTGGCTACAACACCTTCACAAAATGAGGGCCTTTGACAACGCGGGTCTGGAGGGAGGCAGGGCCCCACCCCCACCCCCACCCTGTCCCTAAATTACTCCCTGTAATTTGTTCCGCCTGATTCTACCCCGAGTGTCCAGGCGGTTGGAACCCACAGCCCCTTTGGCCCGTGGAGGGGAGGCATCTTCCCTCCCGCGCCCTCTCGGAGGATCTGAGGCGGCTGGCCCTCCGCCCAGGGCTGTGCCAGAAAGCGGCATGACCACCCGGCGACCGTGGTCAGGCCAGGAAGAAAGTCTCCGGTATTCACAGCTAAACGATGGTTTGAGAAATGCTGGCGACTAAGGGCTGGCGGGGAGAGGAGCAAGAATAGTAGCAGAAATGCCCTCTGTGACTCAGGCTGCTCCCTCCCACAGGTCCTGAAGGGACCAGAGAAAGGATCCCAATGTTTGCTGTGGCTGGCCAGGCCCTGGGTTCCCCTCCCCCTACAGCGAGAGCCTATGCTGGCCCAGCTGGGGATGCTGCTTCCTTTGGGGTCTTTCTAGGGTAACACAGGAATTCTCCGGGCCCCTCCCACTTCTCAGTAACATTTTTGACCCCGAGAAAGACCCTGTGGAGCCCAGGACTTTCCAGGCCGGTTCAGAATTCCAGAGGTCGTGTCCACGGGAGGTAAGGAGGCAGCTCCGATCCTGTGACTTGTGTTCCTGTGGCCGGCTTGTGCGGGGCGGGCCTGGGAGCTGCGTTGCCCAGGGGAGGAAGGAATCTGCCCACGTCAGCTGCAGGTTCCCCTTCCAGGGCTCCTCTGCACAGTGGGCAGGAGGAGGGCGGGCTTCTGTCACGGAACACAGGTCTGGCTTCTGGATCACTAACTCCTTCCGTCCCTACTCACCGCCCCCCGCACAAGCCCCACAGATCTGGGGGACAGAGGGAGAAGGCCCTGCAGGTCTGGGGGACAGAGGGAGGAGGTCTCTCCTTCTGTTCCACCTTTCCTTTAATGCAAATGGGAGTGGACACCGGCGACCACACTGGTAGCCAAGGAAGGACTGCACACTGGAACAGGGCCAGGTGCTCTGGGCTCCTTGGTTATTTTTATGCACTTAAGGAAACTGGAAAAGCACAGAGCCCTCAGGACATGGGAACTCAAGGTGGCTGCGGAACCGGTATCTCAGGAGCAGGTCCTGAGGGCGGCCTGCCTGCAGCCACAGCTCTTGATTGAGAGGAGCAGCGCCGCTCCAGCCAAACCGAAGGACACCTGGGGAGCAGTTTAAAAGTCGCAAGTCCCCTTTCTTCGGCCCCTGCTTGTGCACTGCCTCCCAGCTGCAGGGAGTTGGAGCATGGCGCGCTTGCTGCTGTGAAGGGCAGTCCAACGTGGATAACCGGTTTTTCTGCCGTGAAGACTGATATTTAGAGAGAATCTTTTGGCAGACTCGTTGCAATCTTGTTTGTAGCAGAGGAGGAGAGCTCTCGGTTATAAATATGCAAAGCATAATGGAAAGATTATGGCTCCGTGGCTGGGGTGCCAATTGGCCTGGGCTGTTTACTGCAGGAGGAGTGTTTCCCGTGCACCTTTCTCTCCCGGCACACCCCCACCACACAGAGGGGAATCCACGAAGGCAAACACCTCACCATGTCCCACTTCTCTGGTCCCCAGGGTTTGCTCCGCTGTGGTTCTGACCCCCGGGAAATGAGTATCCACATCTGGACAGGAAGGGCAGGTGCAGGGGGCAGGGAGGGCAGTAGGTCCCCGGATGCAGGGCTGACCAGCCTGTGGGGGCCTCCTCTGGTTCTACATGATTTTTGGCTCCAACAGACAGACAGACAGACAGGGCTGGCGTGGGGCTGGCCGTGAACATGGGTCTACACCAATGACCTCCGAGAGCTAAGAGGAGGTTGTGCTGAATTTTCCCTGTGTCCACTCTGGCCCGGATGTGCCTCCTCAGGCCCAGGCCAAGTCTGTTCCAGAAGAGGGTGGTTAACTGGGTAATTAAGTCCCAGATCTGGAATCCTAGCTCAATCATTCACGAGCCCTGAGTCTTTGGGCAAGTCCCTTGGCCCGTGGCCCCACGCCAGCTTTCTCTGTCCAGGGGAGCTGAAACGAACCAATGGATGCAAAGCTGCAGGTGACTGGGGCCTGAGAGGAGCTTCGTCAATGGGGCTGCCCCTGGAACGGTAGACCCTTGAGGGGTGGAGAGTGTGGGAACAGCCATCCGTGGCCTCGTCGGTCTGTCCACGGCTTCCTGGGAGCCTGAGTTTACTTGAAATCACTTTCCTGGCTCTGCTCTGCTGATGCCTCTGGTTTCACGCTCCCATCCTGCCAGGCCTGCTGCTACCTGTGGCCCCGATCACGCCAAGTCTCGGTGCTCACCACCATCTCTTCACGGGCAGCTCAGTATCTTTCAACCCTCTCTCCTCTGCCCTCCCGCCCGGTCCCTTTCTGCAGGACGACGACGCTAGGACAGCACAGCCCTGGTATGAGGCGGAGGAGTTCCCTCCCTGGGTCCGGAGTTGTGTGTTAAATCTGGGAGTGCCTGATCTGCGGATGTGCTCGTCCGGAGGCCGCGGGCACGTGGATGCTGAGCTCGCTCCGTAAGAGCCGGGTCCAGAATGCCGTCTCCCAACCACGAAGGAAGTAGAAGGGAGATTCCCTCAGGGCCCTGGCAGGGGCACACGGGGGTTGGGCAGCGTGAGGGTTGGATGAAAAGACTGTTGACAAGGATGTGAGTGGGTGCTGGGGAACCGTAAGGGAGAAACAGTGCCTCCCAGCAGGTAGCAGCTCGGGGTAGTCAGCACCCCTGATCGAAAAGGGGCCGGGCCAGGGAGCTGCCACCAGACCGTGGATCCATCGGGCTGTGTGGGAGGGGCAGTGTGACAGGACTGGTGACTTTCAGCAGAGGAATGCATCCAGCCTGTGGCAACCTCATGGGGAGAGGGTGAGGAAAAGTACCCCGGCCTCTCTCCCCTCCCTCCTTCCATATCCTCCCGTGCTGAGCTCCCAGGGGCTCCATCCGACCAGAGGCTGGAGGGTCAGAGACCTCCGTGGTCATGTCTACTGTCGCCCTCCCTTCCAGGGTGGAGCAGGCAAAGAAGAGACGAGAAATTTGTGGGGAAAACCAAAGTCCACAGAAGGATCGCACTGATCCCAGTCAGTGTGAACTCTGGGTACACGTGTCGGCGAACCCTTGCCCGCTCCCCCTGCCACCTGCTGATTCCTGCTGGCCTCTCTGTCCTCTCTCAACACGCAAATTTCCACCAAACTGTTTCTTCTTTTAAAGAGGCTACAAGTTGTTTAGTAACACGTTGACGGAACTTACAAGCCACTAACAATTGTGTCAGAGCAATCACAACAGACCAAACACTGCATGACGACAACGGCAGTAAAGACGGGGGCGAGGAGCCGGCTTGCGGTGATTCCGCCCAGCCCCCTCGGGGAAGCCGGGGCACGTGAGCACCCCTCCCCCGACACCGCGTCCTTTCCCGTGCCTGTCTGTGGGGGGCACAGACGCGAAGCCCCCGGTCACTTCGTGCAGTGAGGACATGCTCAGTGGCTCTCTGCAGCCACGAGCAAGTCAGTCCGACTCGCCGGTGCCGAAATGCTCTCCTCCTCCTTGCCTTCATTCGCCCAACTTATTTGTCCTGTGTCACATGCCTTCACAACCACGTCTGTCCTTCTAGGAAACGACTCCGCTAATTGTCAATGAGATTTTAGGCCTCCTAGTGCTTTCTGCAATATCTTCTTTAATCAACGTCCCCCTGTCTTCCTAGAGCTTGAAACCGCTCGTTTTCCTGCCGAGGGGGCTAATGACGAAGAGCATGGACTGCCCTCTGGTTTCATTTTTTTTTCTCTGTGGATTGGAGTTTAAAATCCCTGTAGGGAAGCTTTTCCGTCAGGGTTCTCCGGAAGCAGACTCTGAGACAGGGAGCTGCATGCAGGAGGTTTTTGGGGGTGCGTCTTGGGACCTACACCTGTGAGGACCTGGGGAAGGCAGGTGGGGAAAAGTGGAAGCGGATCCACAGTGCAGCTGCCACAGGGGCCTCAGCCATTCCCGTGGGAAGCTCTTCCTAATGGTGGCAAATGCGCCCACCTTTGCACCCTCACACCAACCAATCATTGGCCACCAGCTGTCTCCAGGGAGACAGCATAACCGCAGGTAAAGGGGCTTCCTGTAGCCAAGGGCAATCCTCAGTGAGCCATGTAGCTATGACCAGTCAGCGGCTGACAGTCTGGCCGCCGAGGCGTGAATACAGTGTTCCTAAAGAGGGACTTCAGTGGGATACTGTAGTATCCACCGCAGGCTGCTCAGAGCTTCTTGCATCTAATGGTCATGGTGCCCCACCTGGAAGCAATGTGTCCGGGGCTCTGGTTAGTGTCATTTCTTAGGAAACCTTGGGAGCACGAGTGGGCTGAGCAGGAGCCCTACTGCTGCAGTCGGCCTCACATTCAAAACCGACGCTTGTTGTCCCGAGGCTCCACCACTCACCCTGGGTGTCCGTCGTCCTTAGCCAGCAAGTCCGCTGTCCCAGGTGGCTGGCCCGGTGGGCACCTAGACCAGCCTCCCCAACTCCCCAAGTCCTTCTGAAACTGTGGCTGCTTGTGCCTGTGCATGAACCACTACACCCAGGCAAAGGGATCCCAAAGACATTCAACCGAAGCGCTGCGGGCAACAAAAGCAGACCCCTCCCCGGACTATGAGTCAGCCCTAGTCAGGATACACTGGTCCTTCTAGAACTGAAAAGGTTCAAGGGAATTGATTTGCTGCCACACGACTGACCGGGCTCTTTGAGTGAAGGTGCCGTGGGAGACCGGTGCCACTCTTTGCTGCTGGCAGGTTGGACGGACGCTCAGCAGCACTGTTAGCTAAGTCAGCCACCGTGCGTGTGCTGTTGGGTCCACGCACAAGCCTTCGTGTCTGCTGTCCTGGCTGCGCTGTGCACGAACCCACCGTATGAGCGCTGGGTGGGGGAGGACAGAGGCGGGCTGCCATGGGCTAGCCGAGTCACCCGGTTAGTTAGCTCCTCTTTCACAGTCCATGCTAGTGGTGCCCACACACATAGGCCCATCCGAATGCCTCCTCCCCCGACATGCTTGCCCCCGCTGTTTAACCCGCTCCCTTCCCAGGCCCTGGCAGACCAGCCAGGCCATCTGCCATGTGCTCTGCTTCCAAGGACCCTTCCAGGCACCAGCTGTGTCAGGATGAGTGCCCTGGAAGCTTGGCTCTGAGACAGAGTTGCCTGTAGAAGGTTTATTCTGGAGAGCATTCTGGAGGCGCATCTTTAAGACATTGACGGAAGCAAGGCTGGGGAAAGGGACAGACCGAAGGAAGGGTGCTAGACATTTTTGTTCCCACACCCCTTAGTCATCAGCCACAGGTTGCCCTAGGTAGGCGGGGGCCATCATTTTAGATAAGACTTAACTTCAGAGGAGAGCAATTTGCAGTGAGGGACGTAGCTATGTGTTGTCACGAAACGATATTTTCAGGAGATGGGGGAGGGTCACACCAGCCCCGAAGGCTCAATGTAGGCAGTGACCGTGGTATTCACTACCATGTTAGACCATCAGTTTGTCCTCGTTCAGATCTCGGTGTTATTTACTGCTCCATAAGAAACCGTCCAACCCTTAGTGCCTTCAAACAGCAGTAGGCATCTGTTATCTCACAGTTTCTGTGGCTCAGGAATCGAGGAGCAGCTTCACCGGTTGGTCCGGGCGCAGGACCTCCCACGGAGGGGGCTGCAGGGAAGATGTTGGCTGAGCCGGCGGTCCTCTCAAGACTTGACGAGGGCTGGAGGATCCACTTTCAAGATGGCTCGCTCCTGCTGCCAGCAAAGTGACCCAGGGCAACGAGCCTCAGTGGCTGGTCACACAGATGTCTCCGTAGGGCTGCTGGGACAGTCCACACAGCCGAGTGGCCGGTCCAGCGATCCAGCATCAGAGAGTAAGGCAGGAGCCGCAGTGCCTTCCATGACTCAAAAGTTGTGCCACGATTGCCGTCTTCATCTTATATGTTATCAGCTTGCAGAGGTAGATACTAAAGGATGGTTTCAGGATTATTTCTCACTTTTAGTCAAGAAAGGCATCTACATGAGTGATTGGTAACTCTGTTCACACACAGTCATTAACATCTGTTGGCCAGCACTCCGGCGGGAGACAGCTAAGCTCGGCGTGAGGGATACTGCACGGAAGAAAGCCACGTGGTTCCTGCTCTTACAGACGTTTGGTATCTGGTGAGGAGAACAGCAGGAAGCCATAATGAGCCCATAACTACACCGAGGTAGCAACCGAACCAGAAACTTCCATGGGAATAAAACGTTAGCAAAGTTCTCTTTGGCCTCCATCTCTCCACAGATGCTTTTCTGACCTAGAAAAAAACCCCAGCTGGAAACGAGAACAGCTGATCCCCCTCTGTGAGCGTCACGCCAGGGACGGACTGAACGCGAGGACAGGAGGCATCAGTCCTTGTTGCACGTCACCTTACTGGTTCCGAGGAGTCAACACCGGTTATAAATAGGGTGCTGCCTCCAAGACGCCCTCTCTACCCACCAGATCACACCACATCCCCTTGACTGAGGGATGCCCTTTTGCCCAAGGCTGTAATTCATTTCCATGACTACCAGGAAGGCCAGAACAAACACATCACTCCCAACAGGAACCACATTTATTCTGAAGATAGAAAATCAATGTCCAACGTATTTACTCTGTGGAGAATGTGCACTTGGTTTGGAAGCATTGTACTCAGGTCCGATAGGAAAAGTCTATGTGGCCTGAACTTGATTTACTTACTGGACTTGGAATCAGGAGGAAGGACGCCTTGCATTTATTCACTCATTCATTCGACAGATTTATTGCTCATGCAGGTACAGGGCAGGCAGGGAGTCTATGGAGCTCAAGTAACTGCTTGTCTTAAGGAACTCAAACTCTAATGGGAGAAACAGACAAAAACACTACAAATGAATAAACCCTCTGATAGAAATGGATGCGGAGCATCGGGAGAAAATCTTAGAATCTGTTAGGTAAAGAGGGGGGAAGACAGTGTCCTCTGAGCAAAGGAAACACTGTGTTCTAAAACAGGGAAGCCAGAAAGAGTGGGATTTGTCCAGCAAACTGCTCACTGGAACTGGAGTTGAGAGAGTGTGTGGAGAAGGGGGAAGAGGCGAAGCTACAGGGGTGTGTGACCCGGAGCGGTGAGCCCCATCGGTGAGTCAGGATTCATTCTGAGGGTCACTGGGAGCATCTGAAGGGCCTTCTGGAGAGCGAAAGGATTCTACTTGCCTAAAAAAGAAAGCTCGCTCTGGGAACAGTGAAGGAGGACAAGAATGCACCAGAATAGGTCCCCAGGGAACTCCCACATGGACGGGGGAAACGGAGCCAAGAGGAAGGCGGACGAGGAGAAGCCGAGGAATTCAAAGGAAGTCCAAAAGCAAGTGGTTTTGTGGACTAGAAGGAGAGTGTTTCAAGAAATAGGAAGAGACAAGGGTGCCCAATGCCACAGAGAGGTCAGGAAAGGCAAGGATTACAACACGTCCAAGAGACTGGCTGGCGGAAAGGCCTGAGCGCCCTCAGCGGGGGTAACTTCCGTGAGCCTGGAGAGGCGGGCTGCGAGGGAGGAGGACACAGGAGTAAGGGAGGGGGGATGCCACCTCTTCTAAAATCCTAGCCCTGAGATGATCAAGATCCCTCGTTAGAGGGATGTACAGTTGAGGGGTTTTATTTCACTGTCCTAAAGATGGGGAGATTCAAGCACATGCTTTTTTAAAGCATATTTTTTGATTGTGCTATTACAGTTGTCCCATTTCTTTTCTCCCCTTTCTCCCCCTCTGTCCTGCACACCCTGCCCCATGGGTCGTACATATAAATTCTTTGGCTTCTCCATTTCCCATACTACTCTTCACCTCCCCCTGTCTGTTTTGTGCCTACCAATTATGCTTCTTATTCCCTGTACCTTTTCCCTCATTCTCCTCCCTCCCCCTCCCCACTGAGAGCCCTCCCTGTGATCTCCGTTTCTGTGATTCTGTTCCTGTTCTAGTTGTTTGCTTAGTTTGTTTTTTTTTTTTTAGCTCAGTTGTTGATAGTTGTGAGTTTATCATATTCCTGTTCATAGCTTTGATCTTCTTCTTTTTCTTAGATGAGTCCCTTTAACATTTCCTGTCATAAGGGCTTGGTGATGATGAACTCCTTTAACTTGGCCTTATCTGGGAAGCACTTTATCTGCCCTTCCATTCTAAATGATAGCTTTGCTGGATAGAGCAATCTGGGATGTAGGTCCTTACCTTTCATGACTTGGAATACTTCTTTCCAGCCCCTTCTTTTCTCTAAGATTTCTTTTGAGAAATCAGCTGATAGTCTAATGGAAACTCCTTTGTAGGTAACTGTCTCCTTTTCTCTTGCTGCTTTTAAGGTGTGAGCCGAGGACCCAGGAAAGAACATGGATGACTACAGGAGCAAATTCCTGTAGATGTGGGAAGACACGGATGTAGGGCACAGGTTGGAGCGCTCTGTGACACTAGAGGAAAGTCACCTATCCGACTGTCTAATGACAGCCCAGAGGAAGATGGTGGTAGCCAAGGGGAGGCGGTTCCCTCTGAGACTTCTCTATTATCTGTGAGGTAGAGGATTCGATCTCTGCGGGGGAGGGTGGGAAGCTGTCGGTGGGCTTGAAGACGTGGGAGAGAGAGGTTGGCCAGATAGACCTGGAAGAGTTCTTGTGTTACGGTGAGGGGTCTTCTTCCCAGGGCCCGGGGAGGAAAAGAGAGCCCACGGTTGCCAGACTCTGTGACACTGGGCCATGCCGCTGACTTCCCACACCTCCTCCTTCCTTGTGTGAGTTGTCTTGGAGGTGTCTGTAGTGTTAGCTCTCGATTCTGTTTCTCGTCTTGCTTCTTTTTTTAAAATGAAGTAAGTGTCCATCAACACACTGGCAGCGTGTCATAACTGAGGGGGGATGGCACTTCCTCTCCCTGTGCCTGAAAAAACAAAGTGATTCAGCTTCTGGTGTGTGAGTTAGCGCCCAGTTTACTCCCACGAAAACAGAGCCGACGGTACCGTCTTGGTGCCGGCAGCTCCCGGAAAGCAGCCAGGACAAGTGCTGGTGGGACCCCCAGACCACAGCAGTGCTTGTGTATGGGGCACGTAGATGCTCCGTGCGGTTCCACAGGGATTTCTGAAGCCCCGTCCGTACACCTGCAGCGACCTACCCAGTATTTTTTTTGGGGGGGGGGGGGGGGGGCGACACAAATAACAACGCTGCCACTCTGTTGCCTGTCTGCGAAAAGCGTGACGACTGCAGTCATGGTATAATTCTTAACATTTTATTTTTCCCTCATTTTTTCCTTCCAAAAGTCTTCTATGATTTATAAACAAAACAAAACCTCAGCGAATACCGTTCCCTCTGCTGACACCCCCAGGAGTGAAACGGGGGCCGGAGGGCGGCGGGAGAGGCTTGACGATGAAATCGGTGAGCATGGAGAAGAAAACAATAACCTCAAATCCCCAAGCCAATTACCTCTCGGAAACGAAACTTGTGTCTCTCTGGCCTTGCTTTTATTTTGGGGAACGTGGAATCCCTGCGCATCCGCCCTTTCCTGGGACTTGATGCCGGGCCACGCCTACTCAGAGCTCAGGGACCCGCCGCAGCTGTTTTCCTTGCCTTTGGGGAGCCAGCGCCCCGGCAGGGCCTGGGCAATGGCGGTCCCTCGCCGTGTGCTGCAGCCTGCAGCTGCTCATTTTACTTATATGAAGGGACAGAGCATCACGTTACGGCCCACGGAGCAGCCTTGGTGTCGACTTCATGCTATGGTCATGATTGGAGAAGGGGCTCTTTGCCTTTTTCTAGTGACCTGGGTTCTATGGTTTGAGCAATATATACAATATACTTCACAGCACATTAATGACTAAGCTTTGTCATTAACCTGTTCACTTGTTGGGCTCGCTGTCTGTCTCCCAATGAACCTGGAAGTACCAAGAAGATGGGGTTAAGTCTCTTTTAAAACATTTTTATTGAGTGTATTGGGGTTACATTCATGAATACAATTAAATAGGTTTCAAGTGTACAGTTCTACAACACATCATCTGTATATTTATTTTTATTTTAATTGTTGTTCATGTACAGTTTTCTGCCTCTTGCCCCCATCCCAGCCCACCCCCCAGCCCTCCCCACCTCCCTCCCGTTTCCACCCCCCCTTGTTTTCGTCCATGTGTCCTTTATACTTGTTCCCGCAAACCCTCCCCCTTTGCCCCTCATCATCTGTATATTGTGTTGCATGTTCACCATCCAAAGTTAAGTCTCCTTCCATCACCATTTAGTCCCCCTTTACCCTCTTTTGGTCCCCTTTATCCCTCTTTCTCTCTGGTCATCACTGTACTGTTGTCTGTGTCTATGAGGGTTTTTTAAAAAATATTTACTTATTTTTAGAGAGAGGGGAGGGAGGGAGAAAGAGAGGGAGAGAAACATCAATGTGTGGTTGCCTCTCATGTGCCCCCAACCAGGGACCTGGCCCGCAACCCAGGCATGTGCTCTGACTAGGAATTGAACCAGCGACTCTTTGGTTTACAGGCCGGTGCTCACAAGCCACTGAGCCATACCAGCCAGGACAAGTTTTTTGTTTTTCACTTAATACCCTCACCTTTTTCACCTAGTCCCCTATTCCCTTCCCCACGGACAACTGTCAGTCTTTCTCTGTATCTATGAATGTGTTTCTGGTTTTCCTTTATTTTGCTCATTAGATTTTACACATAAGTAAAGTCATATGGTATTTGTCTTTCTCTAACTGCCTTATTTCACTTAGTATAATACTCTCCAAGTCCATCCATGCTGTAGCAAAAGGTAAAATTTCCTTCTCTTTTACAGCTGAGTAGTATTCCATTGTGTAAATGTATAACAGGTTTTTTTAAAAATATTTTTTAATTTATTTTTAGAGAGGGAAGAGAGGGAGATAGATAGAGAGAGAGAGAGAGAGAGAGAGAGAGAGAGAGAGAGAGAAAGAGAGAGAAACATCAATGTGCAGTTGCTGGGAGTTATGGCCTGCAACCCAGGAATGTACCCTGGCTAGGGATCGAACCTGGGACACTTTGGTTCCCAGCCCGTGCTCAATCCACTGAGCTACGCCGGCCAGGGCTTATAACAGGTTTTTTATCCACTCGTCTACTGATAGGTACTGGGTTGCTTCCAAATCTAGGCTATTGTAAATAATGCTGCAATGGACATAGGGGTGTATATATTCTTTCAAATTAATGTTTTAGATTTCTTTGGGTATATTCCCAAAAGTTGAATTTCAAGGACATAGGCAGTTCAATTTTTAATTTTTTGAGACAACTCCATATTGTGTCTCATAGTGGCTGAACCAATTACATTTCTACAAACAGTGCACGAGGGTGCCCCTTTCCTCCACATCCTTGCCAACACTTGTTGTTTGCTGATTTATTGATGTCAGCCATTCTGAGAGGTGTGAGGTGATATCACATTGTGTTTTTAATTTGCATTTCCCTGATGATTAGTGATATTGAGCAACTTTTCATATGTCTTTTGTATGTCCTCTTTGGAGAAATGTCTATTCAGATCCTTTGCCCATTTTTTAATTTGCATTGTTTGTTTTTTTGAGTTGTGTAAGTTCTTTGTAAATCTGCCAAACCAGTATTACAAGAAATATAAAGGGTCTTCTTGGAGGAAGAGGAGGAGGAGGAAACAGAGGAACACAATTATAAGGAATGAGCTAGCAATAAATAAGTGCCTATCAATAATCACTTTAAATATAATGGTTTAAATGCTCCAATCAAAAGATGTAGGGTAGTTGAATAGATAAGAAAACAAGACCCATATATACGTTGTCTATAAGAGACCCACCTCAGAATGAAAGATACACATAGACTAAAAGTAAAGGGATGGGAAAAGATATTTCATGATGTAAAAGACCTGTACTAGGAAAATTATGACAGTAAAGAAAGAAACTGAACAAGATACAAATACGTGGAAGCATATACTGTGTTCATGGACAGGGAAGAATGAACATCATTAAAATGTCCATACTGCCCAAAGAAATCTACAGGTTCAATGCAATTCCTATCAAGATGGTAATGGAGGACTTCACAGAACTAGAACAAATACTCCAAAAATTTATATGGAACCACAAAAGACCCTGCATAGCAACAGTGATCCTGAGAAAGAAGAATAAAGTTGGAGGAATCACACTACCTGACATCAAACTATACTACAAGGTCATAGTAATGAAAACAGCATGATACTGCCATAAAAACAGACATCTAGATCAATGGGACAGAAGAGATAGCCCAGAAACAAATCCACACCTTTATAGTTAATTAATATTTGACAAAGGAAACAAGAACATACAATGGGGTAAAGATAGTTTATTCAATAAATCGTGTTGAGAAAATTGGACAGATACATGCCAAAAAAAAAAAAGAAAGAAAGAAAAAAAGAAACTAGACCACCTTCTTGCTCTGTGCGCAAGAATAAACTCGAAATGGGTTAAAAACTTAAATATATGATTCAAAACCATAACAATCTTAGAAGAAAACATAGGCAGTAAAATCTCAGACATTTCTCATAGCAATATTTTTTTCTGATATATTTCTTCAGGCAAGGGAAACAAAACCCATAAAAGGAAACAAATAGGATGACATTAAACTGTGAGTTTTTGCATAGCAAAGGAAACCGTCAACAAAGTGAAAAGGCAGCCTGCTGAATGGGAGAATTTATTCGCCAATAGGACGTGTGCTAAAAGGTTGTCTTTTTTCTTCACTCTTGTTCCCCCAGCACCCAGAACTGTGCCTGGCACATTCAGGTGCTTAGTACATATTTGCCAAATTAATTAAAGGAGAACTCAATTTAGAGATTTATGTTGATGCTCTTTCCACAATCATGCATTACTAGAAGTAGGAAGAATATGAGAATACGTGAGGGTCTTAATTCCTGAGCATCTGAAAACTAAGAAGTTTCCAGCTCAGATGGCAGAATGAGGTTTCCTCTCCCTCGAGATGCATGCCTGAAAGTACGCGCCTTGTTACAATCCGTGTCTGTTCCAAACGAGGCTGAAGAGACTCGGTGTTTGCTCGTGCGGCTCTCATGGGATGAATAATGGGCGTTCTGGATAATTCCAGCAGTGTCACAGGATCATACATGTGCAGGGTAAAAGATCACCTATGTAGAACAAGTTCCCCAATAATAGAGTCTTTTTAGCCACTTTCTAAAAGAGGGAGCCAATGAGATCCGTGTATATATTTCCAAAATCAAACCACGCTGGTTCTTATTAGGACAACCGTACTCCTTATTTTTCTAATGGGATATTTAGAGGTTGAAAGGGGAAGCACTTAATATTATACTGAACAAAAGGCATAAATTGAGACCATTTTAGAAAAAACCAAAGGGGATATCTGCTTATATAGTAAGTGGAATTGATTGACAGTTTTTCAAAACAGGAGCTCCACGGGAGAAAAACAACTAACAATGATGAGAAGGTGGCGTTAAGGAGGCTTTCCTCTACTCTCAGGCGCAGTTTTTCATAAATCACCCCGAACCGGGAAGGCCAGCCCTCAGCCACTGTTGGAAACCATTCCCATCTCAGCAAGTTCCTTGACATTCACACGCTCCCTTCCAAGGAACACCAGCTGCCATCCGTTCAGAGCAACCTTCGTTTTTCCCTGAGCTAAACAATTCCAAGGCCTTTATATCAGCTTCCTTCTCATCTTATTTTCCCATAAGATTTAATTAGACTTCTGTGCCCTTTGCAAGGCTGTCTGTGGGGCTCACTAGCGCTGGGTACCGAGGCTTGAGCCTGGTGTCGCAGGGAGGACCCGGTGGGTATCATCTCCGCTGTAACGTAGCCGTGAAAACGATCTTACCCTGGAGGTGCTGCCTCCGTTGCAGGTCAGCCTCCAGCCACCAACATCCCTTTGAGAATGTAAAACATGCCAGGGCAACCTATGAAGCCTTTATTGCCGTGTTGGAATCTTCCAGAGAAAAACTGCTCTTTTTTAAATTTAAATGTTTTATTGTTTATGCTATTACAGTTATCCCGATTTTCCCCCTTTGCCCCTGACACCCAACTTGACCCCCACTCCCTCAGGCAATTGCTGTTGTCCATGTCCGTGCACCATTCATACACATTCTTTGACTAATCCCTTCTTAAACAATCTTTTAGTGACCAGCGAACACAAAGACCTCCAGCTTATCTTATGGAAATGGTAGCTGTAAGAGACTTTTTTAATTTTGCAGTTGAAGAGTGCTCCTTTCACAGGGCTTGGTGTGAAGGAGTCAGCAGGCACTCGAATGCCACAAAGGATGTTGAGGATGTGGGAATCGCCTTGTGCGGGGACAGTCAGTTCCCAGGAGGTGCCGCTGTCAAGAAAAACCCGCTGGTTGAATGCCTGCCTCGTGTCAGCTCTGATTCTTGCATCGTGGACCCAAGTGCACAGATGCCAGGACTGATAGGGCTGGGAGGGCCCCAGGCACAGCGCCCCCCCCCCCCCACACACACTGTGTGGCTGAGCGAACCAGATAGCAGCTTCTTCTTGTCAAGACAGGCCTTGGAGAAGATGGAACAATGTGTCTCCAAACATCATTTTTGTTTTTAATAAAAGTCTGTGGCTCTTTCATCTGATGTGATTCCTTCCCCAAAGCAAGAACGCTTCCTACCTTCCGGATCTCTTTCAAGACAGTAATTTGAGTGAGGTGCTAAAGAAAAAACGTATCTAAGATCTCTTTAAACTGAAGTCTTCTACCAGGCAAATGAAACCAGCACTCCACGTTTTTATTCAAGTTTCAACAAGCAGCTAAACATCCAATCTTGTGTCTGCCTCCCTTTACAAAGTAGGGGGGCTCCAGAAAAGTTTTGGGGAGCATGGAACTCCCTGACGAGGTGAGGGGGAGTTTGTGCAGAGATCTTTTTGTGAAAGAAGGAATTCCTTGCTCTACCCCCTTTACTTTCTGTCACTGATGTTTTGTAAATTATACAGGGTGGGGCAAAGGTAGGTTTGCAGTCATTTGTATGGAAATACAAATAGTAATATTAATATTATTAATAATAATACAAGAATAAACTGGCCCTGGATGGCGTAGCTCAGTGGATTGAGCTCAGGCTGCAAGCCAAAGTGTCGCAGGTTTGATTCCCAGCCAGGGTACATGCCTGGGTTGCAGGCCATGACCCCCAGCAACTGCACATTGATGTCTCTCTCTCTCTCTCTCTCTCTCTTTCTCCCCCCCCCCCTCTCTCTCTTTCTCCCTCCCTTCCCTCTCTAAAAATAAATAAAGTATTTTAAAAAAATTTTTTAAAAGAATAAACTGTGTATCATGTACTTACACCCGTAAACCACCTTTTGCCCGCCCTGTATTTTCAGACACCAGGGTCGTGCAATGCGAAGAATTATTTGTACTCTTCATAAGTGTGAAGTTTATACTTAAAAATAACTGGTGGGGCCAAAGGATGCGGAGGTCCCCACCCCCACTCTCCTTCTGCAGGGTTGTATCTTTTTCCCTGCCTCCCTCTCCCACCCAGATTCGGATTGAAGACTGACTTTCTCAGATGGCAAAATCACGGCAGGAATGGTCATCTTCGCTGTGCACCTCCCGGCACCCCTGCCTTGTTCATTCTGAGTTTCCGTGGGCAGATGTCTGAGAGGCAGGCTTTGCCCAGTCAGTCACACAGCCTGCAAGTATATTCGAGCCCTGTCGTGGACCAAAAGCTTGCTCCTGCCAGTGGGAATGGCCCCAGATCTTATCAGAAACAGAAACATAGAAATTGAAATCGTGCAGCCTCCCTGGGTAGAGAGTTTTTCAATCAGACCGAGAAGGAACAGGCTTCACACTTGAGCAGCAGGTCTGCTCCTCCAGGAGCCCAGGCCCTCACTCAGCGACACCTGGTGCTCCTCTGGCAAAACACTGGCAGGGACAGGCAAGTCCAGGATGGAGACTGTTCCTCATTGTACAATCTAAACACTATATTCCGGCAGACCTGGGCCAGGAAGTTTCCTCGGTTTGAGTGAGCCAGACCCACGGGGGCTCTGCATGTGCCTACAGGTTCAAACGCATTTCTCCCCTCACCCCACCCTCCCTCCTTCCTCCCTCCCTCTTTCTTTCCCTCTCTCCCCCCTTTCCTTCTTTCTTTCTAACTCTGTTGGCACTTTGTTTTTAAGAGAAAATTGTGGTGATGGGCAGAGAACGGAAAGAAACTACAGCCTCTGGAAAACCTCATTAGTGACGTGGCGACATGAGAAGTGGCCAAAGTCTGCAGAGGCCAGATGATGCCAAAGTTATTGATGGGTTCCTTGTATTTTCTCAAGGATAAAAATACCTAAAAGGCAGAGAACAGATCCCTTCGACATGAGACTCAATATGAGCCAGTTGTGGGAGGTGGATAAATAAAGTCTGCTGGGGTTTTAGAGCATTTGTTGGTAGCTTCCCAAGCTCCCACAGACTAGTTCCGCCTTGCCAGTTTCAGTCCGGGGACCCACATCACCCCAGGGCAGCTAGCCCCCGCTAATTCGTGTATCCAGGGGGTGACAGTGAGATTTCAGTCTGTCTAGGCAATGATACTCAGGGCTTTGGTCGGGGATGCTGGGGCAAAGGTGCTCCCTTTCCTCTGGATGTGAACAAGGATACACACTTTGCCCCAGGAGCCATTAACAGCCATCCTGCCACCAAAAAAAAAAAATCACGGGATACAGTCAGTTTCATGGAGAGTAAGCAGAGCAACAGAAAGAAACCAGGTCTGTTTTGACATCCTTAAGCCCCTGGATCAAACCTCACTTGAATCTAAACCAACAACCAGATTTTGGGGGTTACATTGAGCCAATAAATTCCTTTTACTGTTTAAGCTGAGTTGCATTGAAATTGCTGATATACACAACCCAAATACTATTAATTTAGATGAACCACATCTTTGATGAAAAGAACCAGTGGGCGACAGGGTGAGGTAAACACACACACAGCACCTGGATCTCTGCACAGAGCGGTGAAACTCTCTCTGGAGGATGCACAATGGGTAAGACATACTTGGAGGTCTAACCATGACATAAGTGGATGCATGCGTAACTGTTAGAAAATAATATTCAGATAGCAGTCAGTACAACACGTAGTGCTTTTAGACAATCACTGAAGGAATTTGGGAGGCTTCCTGGAGGAGGTGAGACTGAGGCAGGAACACGTAGCAGGCAGCTGGATGAAGGGGAGGTAAGCCAGGGTTGCAGCGTGAGCCCAGAGGCCCTGGACTCGAAACCAGCCTTCCGGCACTGTGATCCTCAGTTTGGCTTTATGTGGCATTCAGCATCGTGTCTGGTGATGTGATGACAATGAGCTGAAGCGGACCCTCCTTAGCAGGAAAACCAGCACGAGTTCTCCCGGGGTGTACACACCATCCCTTCCCCCCCATGCCAATGTCTGGGTGAAACTCAGCCGTCTAGTCCCTTCGCTTTCAGTTCCCTGCATAATTTCTGCCTCTGAGTTACAGGAAATTTCTTGCTGAAAAGCCATTTGGAGACAGATTGTAACATAATGCTCTTGAACGTTCCACTCTAACAATCGATAAAGGCCGCACTTGCTGCAGAAATCATCAAACGCAGGATGGAATCTAATAGGCACAAGGCTGACATTTTAACCAGACCCGTGGAGCTCGCTGCTCCCGTGCTCAGAGTGGCGGCCTGGTTTGTTTTCCTGCCTTTGTCTTATTTTTCACATACTTTTTTTTTAAGGTCAAGCTTTTTGAAGTAGCTTATAGTTATTTTATTCTATTTTAGTTGTTCAAGGTTGCAACCAAGGTCAAATCTACATAAAAATAAGCGTGCTGGCAACCAGCAGAGAAAATGTTATTCTAGGAAGAAATAAAATGGCAGTGGTGACCTCGGATCCCCTGCCACACCCTCCTCGCACTCTCCTTTTGACTCCTTAAGGAAGAAGGCTGAACACTCGGGGCCCTGACGTGCCAAGCAAATCAGAACTGTGTTCTTGGGAAAGATAAGCTTTCACAAGTAAAAAGACATCCTGTCCCTTCTGAATCACCATTGGGTGGGGGGATGGGAGACAGTGTGGGGACATCATTTTCATTCTATAGTCTGGCTTCGGGGCAAGATGAAAAACAGTATTTTTCCTCACCACGGTCACCTTTGTTTTCGGGAGCTGTTCTATGTGAATGTGTCTCACAATCATCAGATCACCGTTTGGAGCTTGTGCTTAAAAACCACATTCGAAGAGTACTTCATGTATCTTAAGTAATGATGAGTCATAAACAATAGCAGCCTCTGCATCACATTCGAAGAAATGCATTCCCACTATGTGTCATTGTTCCAATGTTGAGACAAGGTAAAGGTATTTATATCACAGTAGTTACAGAAATAAGATCCTCCAAATACTCCAGAGCTTAAGGCAGCATTCGTCACACTGGTGGGTAAAGGGATTTCGGTGTTGCCTGAAAGTCAAATTTGGTGCCCTGATGATTTATTAAATGGCTGTGACTCACCCTGGCTGGCGTAGCTCAATAGATTGAGTGTGGGCTGCGAACCAAAGCATTGTAGGTTCGATTCCCAGTCAGGGCATATGCCTGGGTTGCAGGCCATGGCCCCCGGCAACCGCACATTGATGTTTCTCTCTGTGTCTCTCTCTCCCTCCCTTCCCCCTCTAAAAATAAATAAATAAAATCTTTAAAAAATATATTTCTTTAAAAAAATGGCTGTGACTCTTCCCCCGACCCCACCCATGCCCAGCACCACCACCTACAGACTCCTGTGACTGCAGACTGGAAGAGGACATTGCCTTCAGATCCTTATCTCTCTGAACTGGGGTCAGAAGAGTTCACAACAGGAATGATAGGACAAGAGTTTGTCCTCTTAGGAGTAGGTTTATTGAGCAAGTGCCCTTTCACCGAAAGCCAATGTGTCATCACAAGCACTGAGCCACTAAAGACCCGAGAGAACTTTAAGGGGTCTCCTTCTAAACCTTACCGTGGTTAATCAGGAACAGAATACGACAGAATGGGGTGCACTGCTGATACTCAGTACCTATTGACCAATTGCAAAAGAATTACGTTCAGTGAAAGAAGCCAGACAAGAGCCCATACTGTATGACTCCATATACATAAATTTCCAGAAAATGCAAACTCATCTATAGCCAACGGTTTTCTGGAGTGGGGAGAAGGAGGGAGGGAGGAATTGCAATGTGGTATCCGGAAGCTGCAGGCTGAATTACATGATCCTTCTATGAAATATGTGCACTTTATGATATGTTGCCTTAATACAGCTGTTTTTCAAACTCAGTGATAGAAAAAAAATAGGTAACAAGGGATGAGGGAATGGACCCAGAGAGAAAAATGGGCACTGGATGGACTGTGTCTCCCAGTGCTGCCCGGACGCCGTTGTTGGTGGCGCTTCCTGTTTCAGTTCGCTGCCTCCACACCAAGGTCCTGTCCCTGGGTGGCCGTGAGCATTTTGGTGGGAGGTGTTCCCCCTTTCAGAACTAAATAACACATGTAGTTGTGATACAACAGTGAGCATCTGAGCGGTTGACTTTATTCTTCCAAAAAATACTGTGGCAGGGAAGAAAAAGATAAAGACGGGCAGAAGATAGGACATGCACTGAGGGGCCCTTCCAGAATCCTTCTTCCACCAAGTCCATTGCAAACAGACCTTTTTAGGACAGCTGGGAGCTTGCAGATAGAAGGGTTGGAAAGATGAGAGGTCACTCATCAGGAATTTCACGAGGGGGAAGGCAGCCTGTGTGCACGTGAACAGGTCTACCTTGCTCGGAGATGTGTAGGAAGTGGAGAGGCGATGGGACTGAGGTCTGGGATCTGCTCTCCAACACTTTAGTGGAGAAAAGTCGAGGTGACCTGCGGCAACCGGGGTGATGGCCTACGAGGGCCTACGAGGGTCAGGATACTATGCTTCTTAGCTTTGCATATATTTGCAGTTTTCATAATAAACCATATTAAAAGACTTTGTTGAAGTGCTGGTCACCTTTGAAAAAGAGAGGGACCGAAACCACAGGGGTGAGCCAAGAGGAAAGGCCCGCCCATGAGGAGATAGGGCGGGCAGGGGAGGAGGGGGGTGGCGGGTCTGGGGCTGTCTCATCCCTGTTTGGAGAACTGACCTAGCTTGACTGAGCATCCTTGGAGAAAGTTCCTTCCCCAGGTGAAACCGGGAAAGCACTTGCCTGCCAGGTGTGGGAACCGAGGGCGGGCGCAGCATCCCCAGGGAGTGGGGGAAGCGATTCAAGGGTCTCTGCTCTCCTGAGTCTTTGGGAGCTCTCACGGCCCTGCCCCGTCCAGGCATCTCCTGGGTCGGATGATGGGTGGATGGATGACGGGTGGGCGGATGATGGGCAGGCTGCCCCCAGGTTCTACTTCCGGCCCCGGTGAAGCTGACTTTGCAGGAGCCCCTTCAGCTCAGAAAAGGGCAGCTTTCTCTTTTTTGAACCTGGAAATCCACCTCTCTGTGGTGGGGCTCTTTATTTCTGTGCCCGCCGCCCGCCGCCCGCCCCCCGCCCCCGCCCCACCGTAGCTGACAAGAACTAGGAGACCAGAAAAAGTGAGCCGACCCCAAACAAGCTCTCCCTCTCCATTTACAGGGCAAACCATAACTTTTTCAAGGCCCGCAAATTATAGGGAGGCTAAGGGTGGAAAAATTCAGCAAAAAAAAAAAAAACCAACCCAGCCATACCACCCATAAAAATATGCCACATGGGAGGGGAAGATGCCTACCATTCTACTGGCTTTCAAATGTGTTCAGTTCAGTCATTTATGAAACAAAACCCAGAAATTCCAGGCATCTCTCCTAAACAAAAGAACCACTAATGTTTGCTTCTGGCCAGCCCGTGAAACTTGGTTAAAACCCAAATGGGAGGCGTAGGTTCCCAGGGAAGGCCCCTACAGGCCAGAGCTCCGATAAGGAGGGCCCGCGGGGCTTTCTCACCCGGCTGTCAAACGAAGAGCTCAACCCAGAGTTACCCGAGGCTGGGAAAAAAATTCAGGACTTGCTCTTCCTACCTGTGTCAAAGGAAACTTACTCCAGAACAGGCACACATACAAAAAAAAAAAAAGTAACAGTCACACACATACACAAAGCAACCCCTGAAGATAATCATTCAAACCATGGCAACACTAAGATTTTCTAACTGACCCCAGCCCCCACCCCCCAAAATCTCGCTGGAGACCATCTAGATGTCACAATGTTATCAGTCATCAGCAGCTTTCAACCTTCCTTGAAAAGCCTTTCAATTGTTTCAGTGGCTAAAGAGACCTAAATCAACACTGGATGTAGCAAAAAAAACCAAAACAAAACAAAACCAACAAACCACTTATAAACGTTCCCATACCTGCCAAAACTGGAACGCTATAAATAGGGGGTAGCAAACACTGTGCAAAAATATTTCTCAGGGAGAAAACAGGCGGAAAGGAGTGAATAATTTTCAAAGAAGTAGGGATTTTTTTTTTAAGCAAGTTCGTTTTGCAACCTGGAATTTCTGGGGCCAGAAGGAAGAGAGGAAAATACAACTCAGCTATGATAACGTGTTTCCTACCCCCATCAGAGCGCTGAAATGTTGTCAGCTTGTGTGGAGCAATTGCATTGTATGCAGTGTGGATGTGTTCCATTGTGTATTTTTCGTCGTTCCTCCCTTTGCTTCCGAGAGAAGGCCGTTTTCTCCAAACCATTAGCCCTTTTGTACTGTTAAGAAAATAGGCCCTTTTCTCCCCAGAGAAAGCTCTGTTTGGGAAGCTCATTTAACAACGGAACTAGAACTAGGTTCAAATGTGTAGTAATTTCACATATGGAATTGCCCAACTCTCTCTATAATCCTACAGTTTGTTGTTACGTGTTTTTCAAACATTTAACTTTGTTGTTAAGTGCTCACTCTTACTGTTCAAAGGAGCAGAAATTTGGGGGACTTAACAATTTCCAGTGTGAACCTTGCTTTCCTGGCCTTGCTGGCTGTGGACCCCAGGACGGGTTCTTGAACTCCGCCTGGCTTGGTCACTCCAGAAGTGTCCCACGTGGCTCCTCCTTAGGACCTTAGGATTAGTTGATCTGCTTCCTGGTTGAATGATTGAAAATACATTTATTTAGAACTCTGAGAGTGTAGAACTCTTGGGTGGGTAGAATCCTCTCCTATCGTGCAACTTCGTCTTGTGTAAATTGGAAATAAGTGAAATGTGTGGGCACAGGTATGCGGAGCATTCAACACACACTCTAGCATTCCATGGGTGCTGCTGTAGTTATTTTCACAATGAATACGTTCTGATTACATCGTAGAGCGATCCCTTCACAGATTTAAAAGGACATCATTTACAGTACACCTGTGGCTAAGAATGGCAATAGATACCATATACACGTCAATGACACAGTTTTTCCAGCGATCCCAGAATGCTGGTGAAGCCGTGAACTTCATCTTCACCTTCCACGGCACAGTTTCGGCCACCCCACTTCAAAGCCAATGCTTCGTCCATTCTCTTGCTGTTTTTCTCCTTTTCGTGTGGCATACGAAGCATTTCCTTTTGGTTTCTGTCCCCATGAATGAGGGGAAGCCCTACAAGACCAACAGCTTCCCCGAGCCTGGGGTTAATGCGGAGGTGCCCTGGCCTTTACGAGCGAGAGTTTGGCCTTGCCGAGGTCACTGAAGGACTCATCACTATGTAAAAGGGTTCTCAAAGTCAAGAGGAAGTTCAGCAGGACTAGGGACTACCTACGGACCCAGCATGTTGACCTGTTTCAGTCCTTTCTGAGGGCATTTTACAACAGCAGGCCACTGCTTAGTGTGTGTAGGAATTACATACTGTGTGTGGTCCATCTGAGGCAGGGCAGGAAACAGCCAGGAAAATTCCTTGGTGATTAGAATGGAGAGCCCGAGACAGATGGCTGAACGGAACAGGCCCCCCCAGCACCCTGACTCCCCTGCCTCCTGCTCCCCTGCATGTCCGCTCCCTGAAGCACTCGGCCCTCAGCGCAGTGTGGTTCTGATCCGCGTGAACTAACCTGAGGAACAAAGCCTCAGGTCTCCTGGCCACACGGGCGGAGTTTCCATAAAACTAAAGACAGCATCGAAGGCTTGGGTGTGTTTCAGCTCCAGACCCAGAAGAGCAGCAGAGCCAGATGAAGAGATACCATGAGGACCAGATACGATGACTTATGACCCTCTACCCCAGTGCCGACCAATCAGTAGAGACCGCAGCCCTAAAAGGACACACCTAGAACGCTGACGAATATCCTACTGAGATCCTCCTCTGAGATGTCCACCTTTAGAAAGCAGACGAAATCCCTTAGGGCAAAGGACCAGTGAGTTTTCCCTCGAGAGCACACCTACACTTTCTCCCAGCTGGTCTCTCCTAAGGCGCACACCTTTGCTTTCTTTCTCCGAGGGCCCTTCTTTCACCTCAGTAACTTGCTTCCTGAGTCCCCGCGGCCCAGCTGGCTCACTTAAGCTGTCTTCGTGACTTGTTTCTAAAGGGCCAGGGCAGCTCCACCCAGGCTCACTCCTGTCGCTGTGACCTTGCCTCTTCCATCTTAAGCCCTTCCTTTGTTTCACTGCCGCCGACTTTAAGAAGTGTGCTCTCTTGCCCTGGCTGGTGTAGCTCAGTGAATTGAGCGTGGGCTGCAAACCAAAGCATCGCAGGTTCGATTCCCAGTCAGGGCACATGCCTGGGTTGCAGGCCATGGTCCCCAGCAACCGTACATTGATGTTTCTCTCTTTCTCTCTTTCTCCCTCCCTTCCCTCTCTAAAAATAAATAAATAAAATCTTTTAAAAAAAAAGAAGTGTGCTCTCAAAATCCCTTGGACTCGAGTTGTGAAATCTTTCTTGCATGAAGTCAAGAACTGAGACCCGAGATCCAACATTGCTGCTAACACATCCACACGGTTACACATAAAACTACACTGTATATGTGTAGTTTTAAATGCTTTTTTTTTTCATCCTCTTATCTCAAACGCATGGTTGCAAACCTTTGCTGTCATTGGCTTGCTGCTCTTCTAGAGATGGGTAGGAAGAGCAATTGCTGAGGGTCCTTTAAGAAGCGGATGCTAAAATGGGATCGAACGTGCCAGGATTTAACAGGGGAAATGCCTGGCAGAAGCTGTGTGCAGGGAGCTGGTGTGGCTGGGAGTGGCCATGCCAATCTGGCCGGAACAGAAGAACGGGGTTGGGTGGGTACATCCCGAAGCGCCCTGCAGTCCCCAGAGGTGCGACCCGATGGTCAGGGGTCCCTGGCGTGAAAGTCGCTGTCAGAGGAGCCCTGTGGCCCCCAGGAACAAGCCTTCCCTGGCACTGCTGCTGTGGACAGTGGCAGCTGGGACCCACCTGAGGGAAGTGCGGTCATCATGGGGCAGACAGGAGAGGGCTCTCGGGGTGCAGCAGCAGCAGCAGCGCTCCGCGTTGTCCCGGAGGCAGGAGGTCTGCCGCATTTGTTCTAGGGGCCGCCCCAGGGAAGGTGGCTGCTGACCTCCCGGGATCTCTTCCAGAGACCTCAGGTGGATGGAGGAGCGAGAGAGGCCGCCTGTGGGAACTAGGGGCTGACCCCTCTACAGGCCCTGTGCACACACACACACACACACACTCATGCACACACGTGCATGAAAGCACACTCTATGAAACACACACTGTGGACACACACACACAGTATTGGATATTCGGAAAGGCACAGATGGATACCTTTCTACAGAGCGGCGTGATCGGAGAACACCCCCCAGTTTTATGGCTTGGCGTGCTGGCCCAGGGCCCACTCTGTCCTGCTGATCTCGTTAGTCACCACCAGCTCCTAAGGAGAGGGTTTGGTTTGTCCTTCCCCCGGAAGGGAACAATGTCTTAGGACTGGCGTTGGCTGAGAAATTAAGGAGGAAAGAGAAGAGAAGGAAAAGGAGAGAAGGCCAAGGGATTCTGATTTGTATTATAGGCCTCATTTCTGCGCTCTGCCTGAAGCACAGAAAGAGCCTGGAAATCCTAGTAAGCTCAGCTGAATTCCCCAGACTAGGGTGGCATTGGCAGCTTGGGGACAGGGACATTCCTAAAGTAGTTACGTCAGTGGAGTGGCTCTGGGGAGGGTGGGGGACCTTGGTGGCACCGTGTTAGTGATGGGTCCTTCTGGCCATGGCTCCCACCTGGGGTGGGGGGGGCGTCATGCTCTGGGGCAGGGACAGAGCAGAGCGGAATAACAGGCCTTCCCAGGGGAGGCGCTGGGTAAAGCGAGAAGCCAAGAGGAGCTGAAGGGGAACAGCCCTGAGTGGAAGTAACAGCACGCGGGCGGATGTCTGAGGACCGTGCAATCCAACCGACAATTGCAGACCACCTGCTGATCTTTACACCAGACGCTGTGAAGGCCGCGCACTGTGAGCAGAAACAGAGGTGGTCCTTGCACACATGGGGACACATTGCCTTTGGGGAGACAGGTATCAGTAAAGCAACCCACCACGGTGTCAGGTTGTGACATTGGTAAGTGCTCTGGAGGGGGATGTGCATTGGCGCCACGGAGAGATGCCACTGAGGGCTTCAGGATTCCAGAAAGCCAGAGGGGGTCCCCGAGGAAGGGACTGCCTCCCACCTGCAGCGGAGGGCACGGCACTGCAAGCAGAGGAAGTCCATTTGTCCCAGCGCTTTGGTGGGAGGGACATGGTGCCCAGGACTGGGGATCGGAAGGGGGTTGAGGGGAGCAGAGCTAGGCAAGGAGGGGTTGGAGCATGGCTTCGGGATGGGCTGAGACAGCAGGGGTGACTCCTAGGTTTCAGCTCGCGCAGCCGCCTGGGTGGGGATGACTTCACCGACTTGGCGAACGCTGCAGAAGGACCGGGATTGGGGTGCAGGTGAGGGATGTCCCATTGAGAGACCTAGGGAAAAATACCGAGTAGGCAGGTGCATATAAGGCCCCCGTTTCTGACACTCTCTGCACTGCGTATGTGAGCAGGTCACCTACGTTGCACCCAGTGGCACTAGCTTCTGTTCGGGCCAATGGGGTGGGGGGTACATTGGAGAAGAGACAGTCAGTGGGACCGGCATGATGGTCTTTGCAACAACTTGCACCTCTCTCCAGAGCAACTAGAGCAGCGCTCCACCCTGGGTACTTGGGTTAGGCTGGTCAAGAATTCCTGACACTGTGTAGACAGGGCTTGCATGAACCCAGTTAGCAAAGGCCCAGAGGGGACTGGGAGGGGGCTCTTGAGCCTTGATGGGTGGAAGTTCTGGGGCCTCATGTTTGTCCTCCATACCCTAAAGGTGAGCTATCCACAGTCTAACAGCACCGTTGACCTTGACTGGGGTTTAGCAGCATGCTCCTATGCACAGACACAGTGTTATCTCTGGCTTGGCCCGAGGCTGTCCAGGAGGAGCAGGACGGTCCAGGGTGCTTCTGCCACCTGGAGGACAGAAGCGGAGGTGGCACCTGGCCCTCCTGCCTGTCTCCCTCCCAGTGCAGGTGTACGGGGGCAGTGGGCGTGGGGGTGGGACAGGGACCTGGTTTCCCTAGGAAGTTGTGCACATCGGCGCCAATAGGTCCAACGAGGTTTCCTGGGGGTGGGGCATGGGCACAGGTGTGTTCCAAGGAAGGCCTGGGAAACAACCAGCCCCTTCTCTCATGGATGACCCCTGCGTGTTGCCATCAGAAAGGGGATCTGGGTGAATGAACCCTGAGTCTGGCAGATTTTTCATACTCCTTTTTTTAAAAAGATTTTATTTATTTATTTTTAGAGAGGGAAGGGAGGGAGACAGAGAGAGAGAGAAACATCAATGTGCAGTTGCTGGGAGCCATGGCCTGCAACCCAGGCATGTGCCCTGACTGGGAATCGAACCTGCGATGCTTTGGTTCACAGCCTGCACTCACTCCACTGAGCTACGCCAGCCAGGGCTTGTTTTCATGCTCTTTTAAATGTTGTTGGAACCCTTCCCACCAGGGAACGAGGACAGACTTATCCCCTGAATTTGGGGAAGGGGACAAGGCTGGTGCCTCAGCTCCTGCCTCTCCTCTGTTGGGGTAAAGCCTGGATTTTCGTCTGCTCAAAAGTGAGCAGTGAAGATGCGGCCCCTGCGGCCCAGACCAGCGGTCTCCGGCCTTGACCCTGGCCGGGGGAGTACGCTGTATTCCTCAGCAGTCTTGGGAAAGCCATTTGGCGTTCTCACTAAACTTGGCTTGCCGATGGCACCTTTATCAATACTAAAGTCGACTTAAACATTTTTTTATCTGCTCAACTCCTATGTCTATGTTGAGCAAGGAAAGGAACGGAAGTGTCACTTACTGGGCCCTTCAAAACTCCAATACACACACAGAAGACTGTTGAGCACATGAGCCCTTGGGGGGCTTTGGATGGCTCAAGAGTGAAACATCTTGCAAGTTTCGAGAATTCAGCTCCTTGAGAGAACGGAGCGTAACTCTCCAACTGCCACATCTAATATGGTGCAAGTAGACAGTAGATACTTTTTTCCATCAATCAGCGTGGATGAGTCCTAGAGCCATCATCACTCAGGAAAAAGTGAAGAAGGATGGTTTTGTGTCTCTCCTTGCGCTCACGAGCTGCCCATGCAGAGTTATTTCCCACGTGCCCCTCCACGTCCATTTCTACCCTTTCTCACTTTGCCGGGCACCCAGGAGGCTGGCCTGTGCAGACCATCAGCGGGGTTCCATAGGGCTCCGTCAACAGCAGGCACGAGAAGGAGGTCAGATGGTGAGAGTGAGGTCAGGGTATTTTTGAGCCTCTCTCTGCTGGCTGTGGTGGTTCACCTGCTGATGGTCAGACTCCCATCAGACGGCCCCTCTCCCACCTCACAGCTCTAACCGGGTTCTGGTAACCACGTCTTCCCGCCTTGACCCTTTGGGCTCAGGAGTAGGGATGGCCACTCACTGCCTTCAGCCCCTTTTTGCCTCACCGTCCGTTTGCACCCGCTCCCCGGTCTGCGCTGCCTCTGCACACAGTCCCCTGTTTAACCCTCTTCAGTGACCTTCGTGGGTGCACTCTCCATTTTCTGCTGAGACCCGAGGACTACACTGCACTACCACGGGGGAAAGCAAAGACACCTGCGTTTCCGTTGGGACTCTCTGCCACATTCACAGGCTCCGGCTGCGCACAGCAGCCGATCAGTTGGTCACTCCGGAGGAGGGAGGTGACTCTGGGAAGCTCCGCCCCTCACACACAGACACAGTTCACAGCGGCCGTGGGGCAACACTTATGACTCCTTATTTGATTAGAAACCCTTTGCATCTTCACAGGGTGCAAAACAAGATGAACTGTTGGAATCAGATACAGTACCGAGTAGTCCTGGTCCACGCCACGCCTGAGCTGCTTTCTAGGGTTTGTTGACTTAGGTGGGGATGAGCTAAAGGGTCATTGTTGGGTTTTTTTGGACATTTTTCTGCTTTTCGGGCCTTGCTGATTATGGATAATAGAGAATAATACACTTACCTATCATATAGTGAGCACGTATTACAAGATAGATGCTGTACTATGTATTTCACATGTAAAATCTCACTCTAATATTCACAACGACGGTGCAAAAGGTCATCATTCCCATTTTACAGATGAAGAAACCGAGGCCCAGGGAGTGAAGACTGAGCTAGTGAGTGTGGGTCAGGATTGGGACCCCGGTTAAAAACGTCCAAAGCTCTAAAACGCTCCCACTCTGTCCCTTCAGTTCCTCGTTTCGGAGGGGAGACAATGGTTTACACTTTGTCGCTAACTAGCCCTGCGATCTCGGGCAGTTCTCGTTCCCTCCCTGTGATCGGATGACCTCCACTGTGAAATATAAAACACAGAGGCAGGGCTAAAAGAAGGTTAAGCTCTAAAATCATGTGATATTCCTATTTGTATAAAAATATCCCTCAACCATGGGCTGTATCAGTCCGGACCCAGCAGTCACTCTGGTTATGGCAGCCCGAAGGAAGTGAAATCAGGGAGATGGGTGCTCACAGAGGTGATCGAAGGGGCTGGAGGAGCAGGCACTGGGCCGGTCTGCCCACGGCGACTCCCAGGACAGCTGGGCTAATGCACAGGCTGGGCGGCGGGCGCCCCCAGACTAGAGGCAGGTGTTACACCAAAACGAGGATGGGTCCAAAGTCAAACGGTCCTTGCTAACAACAGCTTCTCCCCTGAGCCTTGTGTGAGAATTGAGACCAAAAAAAAAGTGTGCCAACTAGAACAACAGGAAATGGCGAAGAGGTAAGAAGAGGCCAGAGAACGAAAGTTTTCTTTGAAAAGGGTGGGGGTGGGCAACAAGGACTGCTGGCCGTTTGGGGCTGGGAAGTGAGCTGAGAAACGTGCTGCTCTGGCTAACGTGCGGCAGCCATCTTTGCAAGGAGCAAGTTGTTCTCACAATGGTTAACAGGAGAGGCGTGCCTTTGCCAGCCTCTTTAAAAGAACGTTCCTTCCAATTTCATGGAAAATGCCCCTCGGGAAGCCACAGGAGTAGACGGAAACCCTTATTTAGTGGGAAACATTTAATTGAAACAATGCCTTTCACTGTTAAGCTTGGAAGAAGTGTGTCTCCTCCCAACAGGAGCAGCCGGGTTGGCCTGGGACTCACGTTCCCTGAGTGATGGGGGAAGGGCCGGGAAGCAGCGTGGCCAGGTGAGACCGGGCTGCTCCAACTCCGACTGGACTGTGTCCCCCGCAGTGCGGCGCTGCGGGGGTGCAGAGATGGGAGAACAGGTGTGAGTGAGTTTGGAGCTGAGATATCACGAGACCTCCTGGTAACATGGCAACTGTAAAATCACTCAAGATCTCAAATGATGACAATTCAAATGACCTTGAAAATACAAAAAAAGAAAGTTTGTAATTCCTTCCAATGTCAAGAAGTTAAAAAACTGAAATATGCCTTGGAGTGTGTTTAGTAGCTGCTTAGGAGATTATAGCCTCCCAACAGGATGGTAAAGTAGATAGATGGCCAGCAAAATTAGGGTGAACAGATCTGGCACCCCAAAGTCTTCATGTTCTAAATGCGATAACTAAGCCCAAAGGATTAAGTAATTGCCGCAAGGTCACCAGCTACAGAGTGACAGAGTCAGGACTGGAATTCACGCTTCCTGACTTTCGGTTAACTGTGTTTAGCTCTCCCTCCATGTTGCCGTTGGCTCTTGTTCCTGAAGAAACTGGGTAAACAGGCATCGGGATGTTTTATTAGAAGCGTTGAGTCAGTCGGGCCTTTATAACCATCTCCCGGGGCCTCTCTGAAGTGCTTGTGACCCAGAGGTCCCCACGACAACATCTGGAGGGGAAGCATCACTTCGGTAACACACTGGAGAGTCAGACCAAGAACAGGGCCCCTTCAGTCATGTATGACATGTAGGACAGAGGCTGGCTTGGTATGCATGGATTCCGTCTGAACCCTTTCCTATTACCGAAAGCATGAATCACTTCTTCTGGCTTCCTTTGGTGTCAAAACATGAACACCACAGGGGCAAACCAAGCTCTTGAAATAGTACTGACAAACCCAACACATAGAGGGACCAAGAAGGCGAGGACTGAGGAAGGAAGAAAGGGAGGGAGGGAGACAGAGACAGCAGGGACAGAGACAAAGACAGACGTACAGACAGAGGAGATACACACACAAAACATAAGGACTAGAGCAGGGCAAGAACGGGTTCACGCCGATGAAGCCATTTTTTTTTTTTTTTTTTTTTTTTGCTGGGCTGCACCCTCCAGCAGAAATCCGAATGCAGGGCTCTAATTCGGGAGCTCTCATCTGTTTTGAGTTTCTTTTCAGTTTCTAGGCATCTGATTCCTACCAAGGATCCCCAGGGGGAAATTGTTTTTCTCAGCTTAATGAGGATTATTGACAGAGACCAAGGCTCTCTGTTCTCCGCTGTAGGTGAAGCAGGACTCCTGAGCGGCTGCGGGAGAAAGTCTCACGTCTCTGGGAGTTAAGACGCCCCAGCCCCCAGGGCTAGCCATTTGTCCCAGCAGCCACCCCTGCCAGTGGGAGCATCTGGACACAGTTCTCTCGGTGGCTTCACAGAGGGTGGCCGTTAGTGACGTCACCCAGGAACAGTGACCTCTCCCACAGACTGCTAGAGCTCCTCCAGCAGGTGGAGACCCCCCGTCAGCGTGCATGGGTGCCAGCGCCTCTTCTGGGTCTCGGGGCCGCTCCTCTGCTCCGTCAGCATCCGTGCTGTTCGGCGGGAGGAAGGCTGCACACGCCTCTCTCTGCCCCACCTCCGGAGACCACCTCTGGAGACCACCGCCCAGCAAGTCCTCGGTGCCCTGCCACCGACAGTTCTGCACTCGCATGTGGGCCTTGGAGAGAAACCTCACACCGGCTCCCAAGGAGACCTGGCAGGGCTGTGTGCGCACTGGAGCACTGTCTGTCCCGGGAGAAGCTTGGCAACAACTTACATATTGACGACCCATAAGAGATGATGAATGTATGTTGCTGCACTCGTAGGAGGGGGTAAATATAGCAGATATTTATTTTAAATATTAAATATATAAATAGATAGTATTTTTAATAATTTAAATATATAAAATAAATGATACAGGGATAAATGTAGCAACCTGGAGGAACTGCAAAAATATAACAATAGAGAAGAAAGGCAACATAGAGCAGGATATCATTTATGTAAGGTTGGAAAGCATGCGAAACAATGCTTTTTATGCTACACCGAGGAGGTGAGCAGGGCCCTGAAGAAAGTCAGAGAAGAAGGCACGGAGACATTTGGGGAAAGAGGCTTCAAGTGGCGGGAAAGCGAGGGCCTGGGGCCTGAGGTCCAAACCTGTTTGATGGGGTTTGGGTAAGAACAAACGGGGTGTGGGGTGGCTGGTGTAGAGTATTTGGGATGGGGGAAGGGGTAGAACAGGAAATAAGGGCAGAGGAGCCTTCTAGTTGCCACTGGCAAGTTCTGAGCAGGAAGCCTACGGTCTGAGGCCTAAAATGAAGGCCCAACAACATCAGGTTCTGCACCGACACCTGGCAGAAGACCTCGCGTGGCCACCCACAAGCTCTCCTTTGCATTTCCCTCCCGCACAAAAGATGCCCTAACCAAGCGCCACTTTTATCAAGTCCCCAAGGTGCAGTTCCCGCGTGTCCCCCAGTCATTCGAACAACCAATCACAGCCTCCTGTGGGAGCCAGGGGGCAGCACGCCCTCGGTTCTACAGGGCCTGCCTCCCACCCCCTGGCTGCTCACTCTGTCCCTGAGCTCAACCCCCGTGTGGTCACGCATGATGGGCAGTGCACTCCTCCCCCAGGTGATGAGCATACGTGACTAACAAACTGCTATCAGTGTCACCTGTCCAGTGTTGGGTGTCATGTCTTTGGCCATTAGCCACGCCTATAAGTTGAGGTGGGCATGCCTTCTTCATCAGTGGGCTGAAGAGGAGGCAATGATGACAGTCACGTGCCCTGATTTACACTTTAAGTGGATGCCAGCTAGTGCTGAGAATGAACTTCAAGGAGAGGAAAACAAAAACAAGACCAGATGGGGTTTGCGGCATCATCTAGACATACTTAGCACATCACAGAGATGCGAGTGGAAGTGGTGGTGGGGAGACGGGGCTGGACGGGGGACATACTGTGCAGGTAGCACCGGTGCAATTTGCTCTGAAATCCAATGTGGGCGTCAAGGAAAGAGAGGAGTCTGTTCTGATAACTGGTTGCAATTCATTCATGTGAAGAAAATGGAGAAGGACTATTTTATGGTGAATCTCCCTGTCTTTCACCAATTGTGGCACAAATAATAAAAAAAGGAAGGAGTCTAACTCCCTTCGGGAGGCTTGTATGGTCTTTTTAAAAATTTTAAAAAAGATTTTATTTATTTATTTTTAGAGAGAGAAGGGAGGGAGAAAGAGAGAGAGAGAGAGACATCAATGTGCGGTTGCTGGGGGCTGTGGCCTGCAACCCAGGAGTGTGTCCTGACTGGGAATCGAACCTGCAACACTTTGGTTTGCAGCTCATGCTCAATCCACTGAGCTATGCCAGCGAGGGTGGGAGACTTGTATGGTCTTAATATCAAATCCAGTTCAAGAAGACGAAGCTGTGTGTACATGAATTTCAACTATGAACACGAACATGAAAATCCTAATGAAAATATCAGCCATCAGAATTCAGTAATGAATTCAAAACATGAGTCATGATCAAATAGTTAAGAAGACATAAAACTACTAAACTATTTCATCACATTAACAAACTAAAGAAACAAAATTGAATGATCATCTCAACAAATGCATGAAAAGCATCGAATACAATTTGACATCTCTTTTTTAAAACAAAGCCTTTGAAAACCGGGACTAGAGGGGAACTTCTTTAACCCAATAAAGGCTTTTTATTGGCGATCTACTACAATCATCAAATTTAATTTCAAAAATTTAGGTGCAATTCCTCTAACGTTAAGAAGACCGGAACACCTGGGTCTTACTGCCACTCTCCGACAGGTACAGGAAGTCCTGGTCAGTGCATTAAGACCAAGAAGAAAGGACACCTAACCGTTACTATTTGCAGCTACAACACGATGATCAAATGAATGGGAAACCTAAGAAAACCAGTAAACGACTAAAATTAAAAGAGAGTCCAGCAAGCCTGTTAGATGTAAAAACAATATACAAAACTCAATAGTATTCCTATAAACAAGCAATAACCCAATGGAAAATATAAGAGAAAATAAGGTACCGCTTATCCTAGCACCAAAAGCTATAAAGTACATAGATGGTAACTAAAGAAAACACAAGCTCTTTACAGAGGATAAAGTTAAAACTATGAAAGCACATACCAGGAAACATAAATAAATGGAACATCAAAAGCTGCCAGTCAAGATGGCAGCACAGGCAGACATGGCTCGCCTCTTCGCACCACCACATCAACATTACAACTACAACACAGAACAGCCACCACTCAGAGCCATCGGAAATCGAGTTGAGTGGAAGTCTGACAACTACAGAATTAAAGAAACCACATCCATCGAGACTGGTAGGACAGGCACAGGTGAGGAATGGGCTGGTCTCTCACCCACAGGTGGTGGATAAAAATTTGGGAGGGGTATCTCAGGAGCGAGCAGGCCAAACCCCATACCAGGTCCCCCAGCCCAGGGTTCCAGTGCCAGGAAGATAAGTCCCCACAACTTCTGGCTATGAAAGCCAATGAGGATTGGGTCAGTGGAAGAAACTTCTGGAGCCCCAAGCAGTTCCTCTTGGGGAATCCACGCATGGACTCATGGACTCAGACTCGCTCCCTCTGAGCTCCAGCACCGGGATGGCAGCTTGCAGGGCACCAGTGGCACACTGGGAGAGGCTGATGTGTCTGGCATTGGGGAGAGAGAACAGAGGCCACTGTCCCTTTCCTGAGCCCTCCACCCACAGAGCCACTGAGCAGGCAGGCTGGTGCCATATTTTGAGACTCCATCAACCTGGCTAACACTGTTTGACCTGACTTAGAGATCCCCAGAGACTCTGTCCCACCCAGTTTATAGGCCCAACCAAGCTTCTTTTCCATATGAATGGCTGGTCTTGGCTAATGCTTCACAACTTCCTAAATCCTATCAAACAAGCAACAGCCAGCCCCAGTGAGCTCCAGGCAAGGCACTAGCGGTTGCCAGATTAGTTTCACAGCTTTGCTTCACCTGGGGAACTCCAAGCCTAGCACTAGTAACAGTCATCTCAAGTTGCTTTATAGCTCAGGAAGGGGAGCCCCAGGCAAAACATAGGTATGGGCTGCCCTTGGCCTGCACCACCTGGGAAACCTCAGGGTCCGCACACCCAGTGGACAGCTACAGACTACTTTAGAGTATCACCACCTGGCCCCTGCATAGCTGTTCCTCCGCAGAGGGCAGAGGTTGCTGGTCAGTGGTCACAGCCAATCCTTGTAGCTGATTGGCCTGGGTAAATCCCTCCCATTGATCTGCCAACAGCAACCAAGGCTCAACTACAAGAGGAGGGTGTACTCAGCCCACATGAAGGGTATACCTTGAATACCCAGCTTGGGTGATAGGGGAGGCTGTGCCTCTGGACCCCACAGGACACCTACTACATTAGGTCACACAACCAAGACATGAAGTCAAAGCAGCTCTACCTAAAACATAGACACAAACACAGGGAGGCTGCCAAAATGAGGAGACAAGGAAAGATGGCCCAAATGAAAGAACAGATCAAAACTCCAGAAAGAGAGCTAAACAAAATGGAGAGAGGCAATCTATCAGATGCAGAGTTCAAAACTCTGGTTATAAGGATGCTCAAGGAACTCAGTGAGGACCTCATCAGCATAAAAAAAGATCTGGTCCAAAATGAAGGATGCACTAATTAAAAAGTAAAGAACAATTTACAAGGAAACATCAGTAAAGTGGACAAAGCCAAGAATCAAATCAATGATTGGGAACATAAAGAAGCAAAAAGCAACCAATCAGAACAAGAGGAAGAAAAGAGAATTTAAAAAAATGAGGGTAGCATAAGCAGCCTCTGGGGCAACTTCAAGAGGTCCAACATTCACATCATACGAGTGTCAGAAGGAGAAGAGAAAGAGCAAGACATTGGAAATCTATTTGAAAATATAATGAAAGGAAACTTCCCTAATTTGGCAAAGGAACTAGACATGCAAGTCCAGGAAGCACAGAGAATCCCAATCAAGCTGAACCCAAAGAGGACCACACCCAGGCACATCATAATTAAAATGCTAAGGGTGAAAGATAAAGAGAGAATCTTACAAGCAGCAAGAGAAAAGCAGAGAGTTACCTACAAAGCAGTTCCCATAAGACTATCAGCTGATTTCTCAAAAGAAACTTTGCAGGCAGGAAGGGGCTGGCAAGAAATATTCAAAGTGATGAAAAGCAAGGACCTACAACCAAGATGACTCTATCCAGCAAAGCTATCCTTCAGAATGGAAGGGTCAGATCAAGTGCTTCCCAGGCAAGGTAAAGCTAAAGGAATTCATCATTACCAAGCCATTATTACATGAAATGTTAAAAATGTCTTATTTAAGAAAAAGATAAAAACTATGAACATCAAAATGACAACAAACTCACAACTATCAACAACTGAACATAAAAAATAAAAACAAAAACAAACTAAGCAAACAACCAGGACAGGAACAGAATCATAGGTACGGGGATCATTTGGAGGGTTATCAGCTGGGAGGGGGTGAGGAGAGAAAGGGGAAAATGGTACAGAGGTCAAGAAGCGTAAATGGTAGGAACAAAATAGATAGGGGGAGGCTAAGAACAGTACAGGAATGAAGAAGCCAAAGAACTTATACCCACGGCCCATGGACATGAACTAAGGGAGGGGATTGCTGGAGGGAAGGGGGCACTAGGTGGAAGCGGGTAAAGGGTAAAAAAATTGGGACAACTGTAATAGTATAATCAATAAAATATACTTATAAAAAAGAAACATTAAATGCCACATAGATTAACAGCTTGTTTTAACAGCATATAGAATTTACTTTTCCTTGACTAATTTCTAAGTTCAATACAATTACAATTAAAATCCCCCAAAGGATTTTTAAACATAAAATAGATTCTAGAATTTATGTATGAAAATAAAAATTCTCAAAGAGTCATGGCAATACCAAAAAAGAGATATATCAGCTATTACGGCACATTATTGATAAAGCCAATAAAAGGGACAGACTCTGAGAAAATAATGACAATAGCTAAAACCCACACATAATTAAATTTTAAAATATACAAAGAAACTCTTGCAGTCTAGTTAAATCAATATTGAAAGTGAAGTTCAAAGCAGAGAACATAGAGAATAAACTCCCCGATAGATAACAAGACAAATTAGAAAGTTAAATGATCAAAACCAGTCAGGTTAAGAAACACAGTAAAAAAAAAAAAAAAGAAAAGAGTCAAGGTTTAAATAGAGAAATTGCATGTGGAAAAACCAAATGTCTAATCGTTATAGGTAGAATGGTGTCCCTCACTGGAGATCAGATGAATGTAAAGTAAAACAAGAACGATACACCACTTAACACACAGAGATCGGCAAAAATGAGAAAAAGCGACTGCCGGTGTGGACACGGGTTAATCAGGAGTCCTCACACGCCAGTGGAGGAGGCACGAAGCCGTGCAGCCTTTCTAGAAAGCAACCCAGCGATGCTTACTGAAATTAAGAATGCATGCACACAATGGACGGCCCTAAACCCCTACTCCTGACGCTTATCTAAGTGAGTATTTAGACACAGTAGAGGATGCTCGTGCTAAGCTGTTGGTGAGAGCAAGGACCCGGGAGCAATCTCGATGTCCACGGATTAGGGAAACTGATAAAGAAAAGGTGTGACAGGATATGATGGAATCCAGCACAGCCATCGGACATAACGAGATTTACAAGTGACAACATGGATGGATCTCCAAAGAAAGCGTTGAGTAAAAAAGTTTAAAAAAGGATGAGATTCAAAGCTTGACAGCATTTATGTAATTCAAAGATGCTGATACAAGACAACATTATTTTTTAAGGGTCTACATGTGTAAATAAGCATTGGGAAAACCTGTCGCAAAGACATAGGTTAAGCCCATGGTGGCGTGCGCACATGGAGGAAGGGAGGGAGACGGGGGATGAAGGGGGAAACTAGAAAGACAGTCAGAGGGGCTTCGCATGGATTGATGTTGGTCATGGATCAGGGAGAGGAGGGTTTCAGTAACTCAATTCTGCATACCTGAGGCTTCAGAAAGACAAGGTGAAGAAAGGAAAAGAAACCGAGGGTGTGTTGAAAAAACCTTCTGGCTGATCTCTGTCTCTCGGTGTTTGGAAATGTCTGTCTCACTTCTCCAAAAAAAAAAAATTAACCACTACCTAGGACCCAGTCAAAGAAAAGTGTCTTCCTTAGGATAGTCACTTAACTCTGAAGGCTCGGGGTTGTTACCTATTAATAAGAGTGCCCATCTGCCAGGCTGGACAGATGCATAAAAATGCTGACCCTTGCCCATCCCCACACAGTGTCTGGTTCAGAGCAAGTGCTCAGTCCCCAGCCGTCACTATTATTTGAAATTGGAGAATGTCAGAACTTGACCAAATCTGACAGGTGAATGAGTCAACTCTTGATTCATTACCGCGAGGCTGGACAAGGAGATGAATTAGGTGACCTGCCCGCAGTCCGGGGACCAGGGGTGGAACAGAAAGGACACACCCGCTCAACGCATTCATCACTGGTCTTGTCTCCGCTGCCACTCCTTCCTCCTCAGGCTTCCTTGAGAACACACTCACAAACTCGTGTTTCTGGGTCTAACAGGAATTTTTATCACCGATGGTTAAATCCACAGGATGTCAACATTTCTGGCCAATGAAGCACCGTGAAGAGAATTTCTTTAAAGAAATATTACTATAGTCCCAGTTTTTCCACTCTCATATTTCAACTTTATCCCAAGCTGCAGCACAGCATTAAACTCCTTATTTTCTTTCCTTCTTCCTGCCATTGTAGATTCTCAACGACCACAATGCAACCAATTACTGCCCCGCTTTAAAAAGTAATACTTCAAAGGCTTGTTTTCAACACCCACTCTTGCAATGGAGAGGCCATTTCCCCAAGTGAAAGAATAATTACATACTAAAGTTCACGGGTTTCACTTGTAAACATCAGAATCTTGAGTTGATTAAGAGCCATTGATAATGTGTCTCCTCTGAAAAGAAGTGTTATTTGAAATAAAACAATGACGAGAACCCCCTGTGGTAGGAGACCCTGGATAGAAGATGATTCTTTTTCCGTCAAATGACTTTGGGGAAAACCTTGGTTGGTATTTGAGTGTGCACGGAGTTTCTGATTCGCTCTTCCTTACCCCACAAAGATCGGTCGGTCCTGTCTCTGAGTTTTCCTGAAAGGGTGAAAACAGATGACCACCAACAAATAATATATAAACGATATCAACACATCAATTTTATAAGTACCTACATTTACATATATGTAGCTAAATCGATCAAATATTGATGAGTAAATACTTGGTGATCTTTAGCTACATCTCTGACATTTTGGGGGAGGAGAAGGCGAGGACTTGGAAAAGGGAAGTGGGTCTCACGTGTGGCATTGCTTTATACTAGGGCATATACGGTAGAGCCATTTACCATGGCCCAATCCTCAGTGAGGTTTGTGGGGGGAAGAACAACCCACACTTTCACAGCAAGTGCTTTTCTTTCTTCGTTGTTATGGAGAAAGTATGTTTGCCTAACCCTCTTTACCTTGATTTCGGATCCTTCGCAAATGACGGCTCTTCTCTGCACATGACCAGGCTGGTTTGTGCAGAAAAGCACTCCGCATTTTATAGAGGCGAGCGGGTGTTTGAAGTGCTCCTTCAAACGCAGCCACTTGAGGAGGCTATACATTTATTCCAAGAATGCTTGGGAACGCCTTCCCCAGGGCGGCCTTCAAAGAGTCAGTTCACAGGCCCAGGCGTAGACAGCCTCTTTTCTTTGTCGTTTTTTTTTAACCCCAAATGGTTATACTCACGTCGTTGACCAGACTGGCCTCTGGATGACTCTTGGCTCTTTTCAGAAACCATTAACTCCACTCCCTTCCGTGGCTCCCATCCCCCACCCCGCCCCAAAGGATGGAGACTTGGCCCAGAGCGGGGACTCGCAGGAAAACGCTTTGCAGGCTCCCAAGGCAATTCCGCAAGAGGAGTTCCACATGTTTAGAGGCAAAACAACACAATCAGACCGAGTCTATGACCTCCGGATGAGCATGTGCCGAAAAGGGATGACATTCCTCTGGGTTCTAGGAGATTTTTTTTTAGAGAATCATTTTATATGCCTACCTCATGATTGAAATATAAAAGTCCTGTATGTCACACCACACAACCAAATTTAGCAAGTAATTTCATTTACATACCATTTCATTAAAATGAAAGCCTTCAGCTTTTCTTTCTTCTTTTTTTTTTTAGAATAACCTGTACACAGAAGCATGATTTACAAACCTACTACGCACATTAGCCAGAATCAATGGAGTGCAATGACTATCCCATCTTGGATTCTTTAGCCAGGCAGTGAAACCAGCAGTCCCAGCAGCATTGCTAAGCAAAGGACGGGCTGTGAGCAGGGATGCGGCTTAGGAGTAATAAATGAGCATCTTGGGTTAGTTATCTGCCCAGCGGCCGAGCGGCTGAAAGCTAAAGTTACATGGACTCGTCTCACTTGCAGGCCTGGCTAATGGCACCTTCCCTCTTCCATTCTGGCCCCAGCATGTTACCTTGTCTCCATACATCACATTCTGGTTTTAGTCTCCTGGGTATTTATTGTGTTAGGGACTCATCACTATGCCGTTTACCAGAGTCTTTCCAGCATGTAAGCTATTCCCTGTTTGGAAATGAGGCTGTTTTCAAAACTTGCTTTAACTCCTTCAAGCTGCTAGGGTATTATTTAGTAAGTTCACGGAGGCAGTGATTTCCTAGTAGGAGCAGCTGGCCCTGGAAATGCTGTCAAGCAGCCAGCTCGCGAGTTGATAAGATCCAATCAATGCAGACAAAATGCAACCCGAACCCGTGAAGAAATAAGTTACTTTGGGAATTTAAAACAGGAAAGTGAATCCAGGGAAATTTGCTAATTCTTTTGGACAGAAAATTCAGGAATGAGGGAAAACAAATTGGACTTCACATATTTGGGTATCGGAGGAACATTTGATTCAGAAAAGCAATTTTACGCTTAGATTAATTCAAGCTGGGTTGACTGTTTGGAGACGAGAATGCATTAATTCTAACATGATACTCATTAAATTCGCATTTCTCATTACCTCTGGAGAGCGCATCGTGCCAAAGGCAAACATTTCAGATAAGTCCTCTCACTGGGCAAAAGTTTGAGGAAGCTTTTTCCAGGAATTTAACCCCGAGGAAAACCCAACAGAAACAACAGCAGTCTGCATTCGCCCACCCTGCAGCCTTGCTCCGGGTCCCGCTGGGGGGGTTTTGGAAATCTCAAACCCACTTTCCATCCCTACTTCCAGCGCCCACCCCAGCAACACCAGACATGGGTCAAGCGTTCACCACCGTGGAATGCTTCCTTTGTCCCTGAACTGCCCACGCGCTCTGTGGGTTTAGACATGCTTCTCCACCTGCACGTGGGCTCCGGGAGGGGGGAATGCTGTCTCCCTGGTCTACGGCCACACCCTCAGAGCCCACAGGAGCGCATGGCCCTTGGAAGGCAGCAGCCACGAAGTACTGACTTCTGTAAGTGAGAAAACTCAGGGACCTCCAGGGGAGTGACAATGACACGTTTGTTAAGCCCCTACAGTCTTCAGACAGTTGTCCCATTTATCCCAGTTTTGCAGAGTCCCATGTTTTATGAGAACACTACCTTCCTTTTTTTTTTTGGCTGTAATTACACATCACGCACCCATCCACACCCCCTCACACATCTCATTGTGTGGCGTGGCCAGCAGCAATTTGACTTTTAAGAATTGGCGGAAGCTCGTTAATTAGGCACATTGAAAACCAGAAGAGATTTTAACATCAAAAGGAAACAAAGCCAGTTCTGAAGTAATAACACTCCATGCTTATGCCTCTCACGGTTCCAAAAGAAAGTCATGGGTGTGTTCATATTTACTCGTTAATTTTTTAACCCTTCATTATGGTAATTTTCGAGCATACAAAAAATAAAGGGAGTAATGTACTGAATCCTTTGGACCCGACATACAGTTCTTAAATATTAAACATGGAAAACTCCAAAACACAGTTTCAACACATTGTCTTGGGTCGACCTTGTTTCACCGGCCTCACGCCCACATGTCTGTCCCACCTTCACCGGATTGTTGTGAAGCAAACCCCAGATATGTCATTTCATCAGTAACTATCATCTAGACACATATATGTCTTGATTATTAAGAATTCTACCCTGGCTGGCGTAGCTCAGTGGATTGAGCACGGGCTGTGAACCAAAGTGTTGCAGGTTCGATCCCCAGTCAGGGTACATGCCTGGGTTGCAGGCCATGACCCCCAGCAACCACACATTGATGTTTCTCTCTTTCTATCTCCCTCCCTTCCCTCTCTAAAAATAAATAAATAAATAAAATCTTAAAAAAAGAATTCTTTAAAAATTACACGTAAAAGAATTTGAAATAATTCCTTCATGTCATAAAATACCCAATTAGTGTTCCAATTTCCTTCTGTGTTTAAACCATATTGTTCTTATAATTGCTTTACTGAAATCAGGATCCAGAAAGCTCCGCCCATTTGCATTTGGCTGATGTGTCTCAGGCCTCACAATCTGCGGCCCCTCTCCTTTTCCTTTTGTTTTTTTTTGCAATTTATTTGTAGAGAACACCAGGTTACTTATTCCACAGAGCTTCCCACTGTCTAGATTTTGCTAATTTAGTTTCCATGCCTCGTAGGAGGTGTTTCCCTGCCTCCTTATTTCATGTGAACTGAAGGGTGGGGCTGGAGGTACCATCGGATTCAGGTTTGATGGTTTGGTTGTGGGTGCCTCACAGATGGTGTCCTGTACAGCCTTTAGGAGGTACATCATCATTCTCTCTCTTTCTACGAAGTGGGCAGCCATCACGTATTCTTAAAAACTCTTTACACCCCAGGTTTTTGGGAGTGATACTATACATATTTTAGAAGAGTCATGAAAATACCTGCAAGTTTTATAGTGGTCTTCGCCCATTTTCGTTTCCATTAATTATCTGACACTTTTTTCCTGAAGCATCAGCTTCCCAAATCCCATGGATCACGCTGATGTGCCATCTCTTCTGCAAGGATGCGGCCACTCTTCCTTCCTCCGCTTCCCGTGCACCCCCGCCCCCAGGGAGGGAACGTGAGTGTCGTGACGGCGCAGTGGGTTTTGCAACAATCCTTTTAGAATGTTGTCTTGTTTTTACAGCATTCTCCTCTGCCTGTCCCATGGTGCCTTATTTCCTAGGCCATGAAATTCGCCTTTGAAGATTCTGCTCACTAATTTCCATGGGTCGGTTTTCCCCTCACACCACCAAGCAATTTTCTGACACCAGCTGGGTATCCCACAATTCAACTCAGTTCTGACAACATCCAAGGGCATCTGGTCCCACAGGTTCAGGGCTCAGTCCCACGAGATTGCCCCTCCCCCACTGCAGATGCCACCTGCATGTCTAGGTGGTCACCTGTCCTGCCAGTGGACTGACTGTAAGTCAGAAGTTCCAGGACCCACTCTTTGGCTTCGATTGATTTGCTAGCGTGGCTCTCAGAACTCAGGAAACCCATTTACTCATTAGATGACCCGTTTATTACAAAGGATATTAAAGGATACAAATCAACAGCCCGAGGAAGCCACAGGGCAAGGTCCGGACGGAAGAGCGTCTCTCCTGTGGCATTTGGGCCCAGCACAGTGGCACATGGCAGTGTTCTGGTTCCCCTGCCTGGAATCACCCCAAGCCTGGTACCTTGGGTTTCTATGGTGACTTCTCTACCCAGGCAAGGCCGACCACATCATTGGCCATTGGTGATGTACTCAACCTCCAGTCCGTCTCCCCCAACCCTCGCCCCACAGGTCCAGGGTGAGGCTGGAAGTTACAACCCTTAATCACAGAGCTGGTTTACCTGGCAACCAGCCCCCCATCCTTAGGTGCTTTCCAGAAGTCACCTGATTCCCTAAACTCAGGTGCATTTGAAAGAAGTTTGTTATGACTATCGCTGGTATCAGAAAATTCCAAGGGTTTTAGGACCTTTGTGTCAGAAATGGGATAAAGACCAAAAACAGGTTTCTTACTCTAAATCACAACATCACATCTTCTTTTATCATTTTTATGTTTTTCCTCGCACAGTGTTGACACTGTAGGACTATGTCTCATTTCTTCGCAGCCGATATCTGAAGGCCCACGCACCGGAGGGCTGGCTGAGCCTTCTCTTGCTCGTTACCAGATTCCTGACTAATCTAGTGCCGTTGACCACTCCCTCCTTATTGGAAAGTCCTTCCTTTTCTGGGCACCCCGCGCCCCTGGTTTTCCCCTGCCCCTTAGATTCCTCCTTCTTGGACCCTTTCAGAGTCGCCTCCTCTTCTGCCCATCCCCGACATGTGACTGCTGCCCAAGGGTTTGTCCTTGGAACCTCTTCTCCCTTCACATGAGGGTGAGTGGTCTGACCCACCCACTTGGCTTTGACCGCTGACATAGGAGGGTGACTCCCAGCTCCAGACCTTCAGCCAAGGCTTCTCTGGTTGGCTGTGGAACTGTGTATCCCGCTGTTTACTAGAAATCGCTCCCAGACAATTCCTCCTCTGTGGGTTTGGGACAGAACCCCTCACCTCTTGCTTCCGGCCCGCCGTCCCCCGAACCCAAACCGGTCTTGCTTCATTTTCTCCCTCTGTGAATTGTATCCCTGCCAACCACAACCATCAGAGAAGAAGCCCAGATCCTCCTCCTAGGCTCTGCCCTCCTCTGCCAGGTGATCCATCACCGCTTGGGCCCATGGCTGCCGTTCACGCTTTCTCACACCTGCCCCCTGTGCTGTTCCCACGACCTCACCGCTGCCGAACCCGTTTGCCTGCTTCCTGAACGGTGCCCCTTCCATCCGTCCTTCATTCTGCTGCCAGAACAATCTCAAACACAAATCTGGTTTACAGCATTTTTTTTTTTTCATTTAACGTCCAGAGTCCTTGAGACGACAGTCTTCGTTCCGCTTTGGCCGTGGTCCTCTAGCCCGTGCTACGTATAACCCATGACTCAAATGTGCAGCCACACGAGCTGATTTACTGAGAGGGAGCCCAGCTCAATAGATAGCAACTGCTTTCCATTTTGGGCCTAGAAATGTGCTCTTCCTCTTCGGTCGAATGCCATTCCATGCCGTTGTGTGTGTGTACACACTCTCCCGTTCTCCCCTCTCCCTGCTGGTCCTGTCTTCCGCTTTTCCAGCTGGGCAGTGCTTACTTCATCTAGCCTCAGCTCAAGCTTATCTATTTCAGGAAGCCTCTTTTTTGAGATAAGATGCAATTAAACTCCTCTTCCCTGTGCTTCTCAAGGTCTGTCTGTTACCTCTGTCATGGTCCCTAGGTGGCTTGGTGTTGGTTTACGGGCCTCACTGACTGTAAGCAATGTGTGGCAGGTCTTGGGGTTTAATATCTGTATCCCTAATAACAGACATAGTGCCTGGCCCATGGTGGGTGTTCAGTGAAGGCAAAACGAGGGAAGCCCAGTCATGTCTACCTCGACACAACTGCAGGTGAGTCCCGGCCCTCATCATCTCTGCCTGGACAACCATAGTCACTGACGAGTCTCCATCCTGGTCATTTCACCCCCTGGCTCTGATGCCCCCATCTTCCTCCTTCCGGTTCTGACATGATCCCTCAGAGGGCCAGTGCCTAGTAAAAGCCGGGGATTTATATTGTGTTTATAAATGGTGTGGAGGCAGAAAACCGGTTAAGAAACTCTAGCTCATCGAGCAAAACCCAGGTTCCTCAACATGGTTCCAAAATGCCATGTGACCTGGTTTCCCTGAAAACCTCCGAAGAGCCTTGAACCTGGCCATTGTGGACTTCCACTCCCGCACCTGAACCGAAATGCCCTGGGCTCTCCCGCCTCCAGGCTTCTCCTAAGAAGGCGGGCGATGGAGTCTTGCATTCCCTTCTTTCACGCAGTCCTCATCCTTCAAGATCCATCTGAAACGCCACCTCCTCTATGAAAACTTCCTTGACTCTCCCCATGTCCCCAGCATGTTGTGAGCCCCATTACTCCCCCACTTAGGGTCCAAACTCCTATGTCAGTGACCACATTGTATATGTACGCCATTCTGTGTCATGGTACAGAGTGGGATGTTGGTAGCACTACCTCACGAGGGTACAGGGTGAGGGTACTACCTCACTACTTCATGAGGATGGCAGGTGCTTATCCTATTCCTTTTTGTAGCATTATTCCTGCTCACTCCCTCCTCAAGCCCCGAGCACCCAGCACAGGTCTTGACTGTCAGTGTTTGTGGACCCAGTGTGCATTTTTCTCGGGGAAAGCAGCTCTGCCATAGCTCAGGATTGACGGGACCCACCGTTCCCTCCATTTGTGAATACCAGCCCTCCAAGTCTCTTGCTCCTCCCTTTCTTCCCACAGCGGACCCCCATGGCCTTATTTCAGCTTCAATCCCCTAAGTTTTGACATTGCCTTCTCCCGGAAGGGAGATGTCTTTTGCTGGGAAAGTAATATGCTGTCCAAATTATTTTTGGAAACACTATCATCTTAACATGCTCAAGATTTCTTTCATCTATTTCCAGTGTGTCTCAGACCCCACATCTGTCCCCTTTAAGACAGCCCACATACTTTGAGCCATTAATGCCTCTCCATCCCCGCCTCCCACCCCCAGTGAATCACCTGCATCTCATTTCTAGATCTTGACACTTTGAAACCTCTTATCCGCCGTCCATTCTTATGTTGCCTTCCCAGCACAAGCCTGGGAAGCAGACCGCTCTTCTCTGATTAAACGACCTCGTGCAGAGAAAGCCCCGCCTCCCACATTACAGCTTCCTCTGCCAGAGCACGAGTGCCCTGACGGCCTTTAATCATGTTTATTTTATGGCACCCATAAAGCAATAACATATTTCCATCAGCCCACTATGCAAACAGTTGGCTGCAGCCAGCAGTGACTGGGGAAGATAAAAACTGGTTCCTGAGCTCTTTATGAGGCAGGTGGCAGAGGACGTGTGTCCGGGGCTTCTCCTGTCACTCACCTTCTACATTACGGTCCCTCTGTCGCCTGGATTTTTTACGTTTGCTCTTGCAACGTGCTTCCTCGCCATTTGGATTCTCCGTGGGCCTTCCTTTCCTCTTCATGCCCTTTAACTCGCCTCCCCCTTGCACATCTCAGATTGCACTGATGTGCAAGGTCTTGGGTCTCCTCCCTGTGCACTCGCTGTAGATTTCATGTGGTCCATTTCCAGAGTACAGTGCGGAGAGCAAGGGTCCTGGCTGGGGCATCAGCCTGCATCTGGATGCTCTGCTCGGCCTGCTCTAAGTGTGTGATCACAGGCAAGTAGTTCCGCATCTCTGAGCCCTAAGCTCCTCATCTCGAAGGCAGGGCAATGGGATACTCAGCTCACAATGAACAGTGACAGTGGCCGTCATTATCATCAACAGTTTGGCTCCAGTATTTTCATAACCATATATAGGCTCTTACTCAACCACCCCCAACACCGCTACTTTTAAAACTGACGGGTGTGTATTTGACACAGAGCATCTCTCACAAAGGAAAAAAAGGTTGTACAACCATCCCTATTTTGAACCAATTGACCCAAGAACGCAGGGGTCTGTTAGGTTTCTGGGTCTACCCCGAGTTTTGAAGCCACCTAGGGTGCCTTTGGCATTTGTGCCTGTCTTGCTAAGATCTCCTGAGAGCAGAGTGGGCCACCTGGGTGCTCATGAGCAGCAAGGCTGACGTGGGTAGAAAGATCTGAGCCCTCCTCCCTCTGGGAGGGGTCACTGGTCCAGCAGGAATGAACAGAACCCCCACTTCCAGAGGGCCCCCACAAGCCATGAGAGCCTCCAGAGCTGGGTCCAGAATATAAGCACAAAGCCGGGTCAACAAGTGTCCTCAGCCAACTTCCCAAGGGCCAGGAGGCTAGGCCTTCCATTGGAGAGGGAAAAGGACGATTCAGAAGGTCAGGTGAGCAGGGCATATGAACCGAGTGACTCCAGGCAATCGAGTGCCCTCTCTGGACCTTGGTTTCCCAATCTGCAGGGGGCAGGAGGGCTGGATCTAAGGGGAGACTGGATCCGTTGGTTACCAGGCTTTTTATTTATGTAGCCAGCATGTACCTGGCATTTACAGTGTGCCAGGCACTATTCTAAGACTATACTGACATCATTTCATTTCATGTGCATAACCATGTGAAGTGAGAATTTTTATTATTCCTATATTACTGGTGGGAAGCTGAGGCACAGTAGGTGGCTCAAGTCACACAGCCATTGGGTGGCTGGGCCAGCTCTGCGCCCTGCACTGAGGCAGGCCTGCCACTAATCTGCTGCCGTCAGCTCCAGGCACGTGGAAGGGGCAGTGGGCACAGCGGACACTCAGCCCTGAGTCACTGTCCACGTCTCGTCCCACCTTGACTGTTGCCGGTTTGGAAGGACCCGTCACCGTGACTCTCTTCACAGAGCTCAGGTTTCGACCTCTAAGGGGCTGTGGTCCTCAAGGACCATGGTCAAAACACATGGGTAGCATCCCTACTGTACCTTTTCCTGGGTCTGTGGCTTCAGGTACCTGTCCCCAGCCTCCGCAAGCCCCTTTTAACACGAGGCTGTTAGCACCTGCTCAGCCACAGAGGGAAACCCCCGAGACCACAGAGAGGGGACTTTCTGGAGAACTGCAAAGTGAAATACAAATGAAGGGATTTGTGTCAACACCTGGCACCTTGCATGTCAGTCACTTAGGACACACGTTTGTTGAACTGACCGTAGACAAAGGCAGGACAAACGTGAGGAGAGCACACTGGCCTGTGACAGTGTTTAGAAGGCAGAGGAAACTCGGTCCGTGGTGTCCCCAAGCCTCTGTCCCTTTAAAGCGATCTGCTGCACACGGGCACCTTTTCCACCGAGACGCTTGGAAGCGGGGGATGCTCTGCGGCCCACGTGTGTTTCCGTGGAGCTGGGTGACGGTGGGTGCCCCAGGCCTGGGCTCCGGGGAAGAAAGCAGGAGAAGCTGCGGGTGCGGTTGGGGGAGGGAGGTCTGGGAACCCCGAGGGCAGCAGCTCCCTTACGCTGCCCCATGTGCGTGGTGACAAAGACCGAAATTGGTGCCAGCTTTAGGTAAATCTAAATACGAGATTCCAAACACCTATCTCCTTTATCCCTGAAAACAGAAGCTCAGAACCCATTTCCTCGACTCCCGCTGAGGCTGAGGGTAAGGCTGGCCCAGGAGGTCCCTCCCGACAAGAATGAGCACCCCAGCCGGAGCCGCGCCCTGGCGGAGGGCCACGGGCTTTGCTGGGACGCCCGGTTCCAGCACCGTGCAACCCCGTGGACTTGAAAGAATCAGCGAGTCTCTGAATGCGAGCAGTGTCCCGCTTTCAATGAAAAAAAACCTTTTTTTTTAAATAATAAAATAAACATGTCCTGCTGGTTTAGAAGAATCCTTGTGAGCTTCCAGGAACCGACATTCCCCAGCCCTGGTTTGTGTTCATCAGGGAAGCCTAGGCTGGTGCAATAGTGGTGGCTTGTTTAGACACATCTGGCCTGTGGAGAGCCAGCAGGCACGGGCACACTGGGGCAGCGAGGGCTACTGAGAAACCACACACACATTCAAGGGAGAGAAAGTGTGGGCTGGAGGTGAGGAATGTGGAGTCAGCGTCAGTGACTCCCCAACTACTTTTATAGGGGGTTGAAGGCAAAAAAAAAATGCACCGAAAACTCCCCACAAGCCCAAACAAAGCCACAGTGTGTTCCCGTTTACCGCCAGGCCCACGGTCACACCCTGCACATCTCTCAGAGTGCGGCTGGGGCCCCGGGAGCCCAAGGCCCTTCCTGTAAACAGAGGCCAGTAGGGACCACGGGCCTTCCTCCTCTTCCTCCTCCTCCTCCTGCAGCTCCTGCCCTGCACGCTCTGCTCGGCCAGGAGGTCAAGCAACTGCTTAACCTTTGGTGTTAATTAACATTTGGCTCACTTTTGCAAATTAGGAGCCAGAGATAAAGGATGCAGGGGGCGACCATTGGAACTCATGGGGAGGGGCTTGGGGGCAGGCCAGGGACTGCTGCTCGGTATCATGCCCACCCACCCCACCCCCGCGCTGGGCCTGTGCACCCTGCACCTGGGGCTGGTCCCACCTTGGAGCCTGCGAGGCTTGTCTCTCCATAGGCCTCAGCATCACTTAAGCAAGGGGCCTCCGTCTTGGAAGACAGTGTTTGGCGTGGAAGACAGTGGCGACTCTGAATTCTAACCCACAGCCAAACTGGGAAGAGAACTGCAAGCCCCTTCAGAACCCTCACTCCCCGTCCTGGCCTGGACTCCCCAAGAGGGAGACCCCCTCCCTCCATTCCCTTCCCTGTTCATTTTGTGCAGCCTCCTGTGAACCCCAGAACTTGTGCGCCATCCCTGGGGGCCCCTGTGCTCTCCCTCCCTGCACAGTGAGGGACGTGGCTCTTGTTTGAGACTTTGTAGACCCTCCGGCATTTCCAGTTGTTCCCCTTGTCGCCTCCCTTGACCGTGGGGGAGAATGATTTGCTTCCTCGTGCTTTGCTCTCTTCAGCCCCCCCTCCATTACCCCCCAACAACTAGTGGGTAAGGTCTGTGAAGCTGCTACATAACAGAATGTCTTATTTATATGCCACAGCCTATATAGTATCAAAAAAACCAATTTAAATTCCTTTTTAAAGTTGAATGCTTCTTCAACCAATGTTAGCCATCCACAGTCTCTCCTTTTCTCAAGGCCAACCTTGGATTCTGTTGCATCCACGTGACCCCCCCCCCCCCCCACCGCCATCCTCTGGTACCCGCCTTCCCCTCTCCTGTCTCTGGCCTCTGTGGTGCATCTTGTCTCCTAGGGACTCGAAAGTGGGGGGGGGTCCTCAGGAGTCTTCCCAGCGAGCCAGGGACTCCATGGGAGCTGGTCCCGCACCTGCTGCCTTCCTCTCTGTTGCTCCACAAGGCACGGGATCCTGCTGAGATCACTGTTTTCTGTGTGCCCAGAAACTGTTTCCTTCAGAAGAGTGCATGGCGGTGATTGTCAATCTACAGCACGTTTCGGTGTCACTTGGACACGCAGTCAAACACAGATTTGGGCCACCACCCGTAGAAATGGTAAGAGACACCTGGTCGAGGTTGGGCCTAGAAGCTGAGGCTGGAAGACCACAAGCTCCTCTGTGCGGACCAGACCTTAAACTGCACGTGTGTGTCATCCGTGGTGCCAGACAGCAGAGCCACCAGCTGGCTGATTAAAATGATGCGGGACATCTATCCTAAGCCGGTCTTCTGAGCCGGCCGACCTCCCCCTGCAGGCTTAAGAGCTGTCACCCGGGGCCTCTGCAGATGAGATGACCTCCACAAAAGCACATCAGGAAAATCCCTTGGATTCCAAGCTAATGGACAGAGATTCCAGGGATAGTTAGTAAATACTTCTCCCTGCTCTACTGAGAATCCGCAAGAACAATCGTTGGCTCTCAGCCCATCTAGCAAACATCATTCCGCCGGAGTTCTCTGCAACTTCTCGGCGCCCTGCTGCAACATCTAAGAGAACAGTTTCTCTAAAATGGAATTCTGAGCCTAAATGAGACAATTTTATGACACCTGGAGGCAGAGCACTCAGATGTTTGAAGTCAAGTTGGCCCGGCTGAGAGAACTCTCACACTCACAAAAATATCAGAGTTCATTTTTGGCCTCTCCAAAGAGCTGAAATATAGCTCTGTTTTCAAATTCTAATGAATTTGGCACGAACACCATTTCTCAAAAATGTGATTTTTGGAAAACTAAAAAAAAAATGGAGTGTGAATTGATGTAATAACAGATTTCAGAATCGCAGAATGCTGGAACTGAAACAATGCCAGACGCGGCCCAGTCCAGACCCAGCTTTTAAAGGTGAGGAAACGAAGGCTTTGCTAAGTAACAAGCTAACAATGAAAACCACAGTTTCTAAAGGCTCCATTGTTCTTGGTGGAGGGTTGAAGCACAATATAAAAGAAGTCTGTGTGAAGTTGGGACAGCACGGGACAATACCATATAGAGCACTTTTAGTGGGGCCAGAGGTTCTGCGGACGCAAGGTGTTCACAGAGACTGTGATAGAGCAGAAAGAAGGCTGGGGTCGGAGGCGGAAGACAGGCGTTCCGTGGCCCGTGTCGGCCACGTGAAGACCTCAAGACCCCGGGCAAGTCCTGACTGAACGTTAGCACCTTCGCCTGCCAAACCAAGGTGATGGTAGCATGGGCGGTCTCCAGGGGGAAGAACAGCGTGTCTGTGGAAGGACACCACACACTCTCTCCAGTTCCACCGTCTCGGCGGGAAACAGCCCTCCTGGAGATGTGTCCACATGGTCCGCTTCGGGGGCAATCTTCGTGTCCCCTCATGTCACCTCCCTTCTTCCCAGTCACCGGAGTTTGCATCCAGTTTGGGGATCCTGGTTGGTTGTGGCCTTTTTGTCTTTTCTGATCCCACTCTGTCCACAAAAACAAACAAACAAACAAAAAAACCAGGTGCCCCTCCACTCAACGAGGCCCATGTCCAGGCTGATCCTGAAGCACAGTGAACACGTGCGTTCCTTCCGTCCTGTCTCCCAGCACCGCGCGCAGGTCCCCAACCTGCCGGTTCCTCAGCAGGTATCACGTTGTGTGCGAGGGAGTAGAGTTGAATGGGAAGGGAAGAAATAGAAACCCTAACGTGAGCTCAACTCCCGCCCTCCCCAGACTCGGGTCTGTCTACCTTAAGGAGAAGACCCAACTCACCCCATGAGACACGGATTTTCCACAGGGGAGTTCTGCCTACAGCCAGAAAGTGGGAGCTTTTCTTTCCTTTTTTTTTTTTTTTAAAAATTGGGCTCCTCCCAGGCCTCCTGCCTACCTTTCCCAGTAGGAAACGGTCCTCTTCCTTTCTGGAGGAAATGTATGTTTAGGTCTACAGGGTGGGGGCGGGGTGGGGAGTGCTGATACACCACAGAGTTTATTTGCAGACTCTCATGATGGGCAATGATCGGTAATTCTCGTTCACGGATCTGGGCTATTTTAAGGGCCATGGTGAGGAGACCCCTAGGAAAGGAAGAGAGGAACTCAAACTAGTTTTCCTAGCTGGCTTTCACTGTCTGCTCTAGAAACCGTGGCTCTTGCCACATTCCTTTTTCAGGTCCAGGTTGATTGTCCCCCAAAGAGGTTCCACTGAAGCTGCAGAGGTGCCTCCCCCCAGCCCCCCACCCCTGCTACCCCTTTCTTGCTTCCCCATGTGTCAGGTGGGGGCCAGATATTTCCTGTCCATTTTCTCACTGACTCACCCCAACTCAGGTATTTCAGCTCCAGCACCTGTTGGCAGCGCGGCTGTTTAGGCAAGTTACATGCTCAGTCTGTCCTTGGTCTCATCACATGTGTCCTTGCGAGGTTCGAATGAGGTGACCCACAAAAGCACACGGCCCTGTTCTAAGGGAGCACTCGCTGCACGTCACCTACTGTCACCCTTATTCCCTCCTTTTACACATGAAGGAAGAATGTTCAGGCAGCTTGAGAACGGTGCTGAGATTGGACCCTGAGTTTGTCTCCAAAGACTGACTTTGTGCTGCCCTCATGTACCTAAGACTTCCCTTCTCCACTCCTTCCCCTCCCTCCTCTTGGACCCTTCCACCTTGGGAGGCATCCCATTGTACTTTGCGGTGTTTCTGATCCTACGCCGCCCGCATCAGAATTATCTGAGACTCTGCCCACGTGGGCTGAGTCAGAATTTCTGGAGCCGACACCCAGGACTCTGCATTCTCACAAGCAGCCTGGACAATTCTTCCGTGCCCAAGAAGGTTATGAGCCACTGACCCAGACTGACCTCTGCTGCCCCTGCCGGTGTCCAGTCCTCCCACTGCCCCCCTCACCCAGGAAGTAGCTCAAATCTACCTGCTTGCATAGCCTTCCTTCCCTGCTCACCCCCATCTGCTCTTCCGTGATTAGCAACTCAAGGCCGATGCCAGCTCACTGTGGGCACTCATTGCAACCCACTTTGAATAATGGCTGATTGAAACAATGGCTCATCTTGCCTGAGAGTCTGGCAATGGCTCATGAGAGAAGGTGGGGGGAGAGAGGAGGAAGGAGAGGCAGAGGGTTGGACTACACGCACTCCATATACAAGACCTACCGTGTAAAAAGATGCAGCAACTTTCCACCTAGCCAATCTCATGCTGAACCAGCATCGACTGTACAAAACTAAGCATCCAGCTGAGCAAGCAAACACAGAAGGGGAGAAACAAAATCAATATTATTTGTGTTAGAGTTTTATCTTATCTCACAAGCACAGCAGATTGCTTTCAGAGAGGACGCCAGGTGTCATTTACCATCTGCTTTCACTTAATCCAGTTTTGCAAGGAGTACTCAGCCAACTTCTCCTACCCCAACCCCTCCGAGGCTGCTGATGCAGGATCTGAGCACCTAACCCCAAGGCACACATTTCTGGCCTTCCTGTCGTGACGATGATTTTCTCTGCCCGGTTTTCTTAAGAGTAGACCTACTCTCTGGTTATGTAAACAACTCAAGATACTCTAATTGCTGAGAGGATATCAAAGCTCTGCACTTGAGTGGGGGAAGGAGTTGAGGGGGTGGGGAAGAATGGAAGGAAAACAAGGATTAATTATTAAACACAAGAGTCTAGAAATCACATACTACTTGGCACCGTTCCTCTCTGCGTACTGCATTCCCATTAATTGGGAGGAAAGTCAGGCTTCTCGCCATGGCAAATTTGCTTAATTATGTTTTCTCTCTCCTCAAGTGGGTAGGGTTGCCATGGCCTGGCTGAAAAACACACTTCCTCTGGGTGTGTCTGCTCCTCCAGATGGGAATGCAGTGGCCCTGTCCGCATTGATTTGCTGCAATTTCTTATTTTTACAAACCAGACTTGGAACCACTTAACAGAAAGTGGCATGAATACCATGCAAATCAGCTATACCACCCAGAATCCCAGGAGTGCTTTGATAACAGGACAGAAACACTGCCGTCAGCTCTGTCTTTGCTTGTTGGAGCTTGGGGCAGGGGAGCAGTGCAGGGTCTGGGTGTCGAGGAGAGAGAGGGGGGGATAGAAATAAAGACATTCCTGATGTTCCTCACTGTCCACAAGAGGGTAGGTCCAGGTTTGTCCGCCATGTTTTCCACATTGTTGAATTTCTGGGACAGATTTAATGCCACTGTCATTAGATGTATTGTCACCTACTGGCTCAGACGATGGGTGCGCTCATTTAGAATTGGCAACCCAGTCTTTGCAGCCAGGGGTGTCGTCCTCCTGGCGCTCAGAGCCCAGGTGGGGACCACCTGGGGGAGTCATGTTGCACAGCCCCTCTCGGACTGCAGACGGCCACCCACTGTCAGAGGCCAAATCCTCCTCAGAGACCATCTCGTCCAACTCCCTCATGTTACGGGTGGCAAAACCGAGGCCCGGGGGCCCAGTGTCACTCTGATTCAGTGAGCTGGTGGCTACACAGAGCTGAGAATGGGGGCTCTGTGAGACTTGGTCTGGGGACTACCAGGCTGCTCTTCCAGAGTTTACAGAGCGTAGAGATGATATGAACACATTTTCTAACGTCTCCATCAGCTTAAAAGGGAGAGAGACCAAGAAGAGAGAGGCAGGGAAGGAAGCTACACCTAACAAAGGGGTGGGGTGGGCGGAGTGGTCTTGAGATCAGGCTCTGAGATAAGACACGACGCGGACCAGCCACTCAGCTGATGGGTGGACTCGGCCAGTCGCCTCGCCTTGCTAAGCCTTAGCCCTCGTCCTCAGCACCGAGACAGTAGTGCCTCCTTCTCGGGGTTGCGTGAGGATTGAGGGGGATAATGCACACGCAGGTCCTGGCACACGCCCAGTGCTTAATCAGCGTTGGCTCTCACTCTAACCCCAGCGCAGACATCCAAGGGCTGGAATCCACTGCCAAGGCGTCCGTCCTGGGAGACCTGTCCTTACGGCAAACTTCCTTCCTGCCAGCTCCTCTCTTCCAGCCCCGGACCCTGGCTGGCTGACCCCCGCCCCTCCGTCCCTCCGGACAAAAGACAATCAGGACAGCTTTAGTACTCAGTCCCATGGATCTTTCCAGAAGAGTGGCAGGGCACAGAACAGAAACAAAGATGCAAAAAGGACCTGGGACAAAGGGAGCTTCGAAGGCATTGGACACGGGATGGGAGGAGGAGCTCCACACGGGACTCCCTTCACCCATTATCCCTGTGTAGACTCTGAAACTAAGCTGCGATACGTGTAGGGAGTGCGGAACACCACCCCCGGGGCCCAGTCCGTTGTGGAAGTCACATGGGGAGCAAAATCGCTTTCCTCTCACCTCGCTTAAGTCATCAGACAGCCTGGGCTAGTGCAAAAGCTTGTTTTTCTCCCCCCAGGACCATTAAAACCATGTCCCACAAAAGCTGGAGTCAGTGGCATTCTGATCACGGACTCTCGGCTTGGTTCCTGTACCACGGCCATTAATATTTATAAAGCTGACCCTGAAAGGTCAAGTTAAGAGTCCCTGTGATTTTCGTGAGAAATACACTGGATCTGAGTCTCTGAAACTCGGCCACACATCGTCTGTGCACGTGAACCCACACGCCCCCTTGTCTGTCTATATTAGAAAGCACAGTTCACTCTCTTCCTTCACCCTGGGTCTGCACTTTTCCTTTCGAGGCCCCATTTATCTTCTTGCGAAACACGCACCCAGAAGACCAACAGGATAACATTTTCTCAAGACAGTGTTTGTTTTGCAGAGTGCGTCCCTGACACTGGACACCACGCAGCTGCCGGTGACCCTGGAGGCCCAGAGGCTGAGGTTCCGACCTGTTCAAACCCCCCCAGAGCCCAGCGGATCATTGTCCTGCTTTCAGAGAAGTCATTATCCTCATTTTTTCCCTTCTGGACCCTGGAGCTGAGCCCCCAGCCCCTCCCCCAAGACAAGAACAAACAGGACGTGTTCTCTCTCTCCCCCAAGATTGCTGCCTCGGCATGTATTTCCCATTGAAAGCTTTTAAGCGTTTGACTTCCACGTTTGTGAACACCCCCCAGTGGACTGTTAGGGTTTGGTTTAATCTCCAAGAAAACTGGCGCTAAAATAGACCTTTTCCCAGCAATAATAATCTCATTTACGATAAATTATTCTGTTCTCAGTACCTTTGAGACACATGAGAGCTTTTTGTGCAATAGAGAAGCCATGTATTTCCGAATAGTTTAATGCATGTTTCCACATTTTTCTCATTTTTAATGCAAGGGCCATTGACAGTATTGTGAGAGAATGTCTTTGAAAAGCAAATTTACGGTGCGTGTTGCAGCGGAGCAGACGGCTGCATCGTTGCAGGGCTCTTCCGCGGGGAGTAGCAGGGCAGAGATGCCCTAACTCCCATTTAGGTGCATAGCAGAGTCACCCCTACAGCGAGAGACACCGTTCTCGGGTGAATTGATAAGAGGTGGGACACCCCGCTTCCATTTGGGCTCCATCCTTTAATTTGCTGTAGGTGCTTAGTTATCGCTGCGTCCCAGACGCCTCCGCACAAATACAAGGGCAAAGAACTGGCGGCGGAGGAATCCCGGAGGACTCTCGGGCAGAGGAAGTTAAGGCAGGGCCCTTGTGCGTTAAGGGGCGCCAGGGCTGCTCGCAAAAGGCAGGGAGTCGAGGAGCTCGAGTGCCGGAGGTTTGGCTGTTTCGGTTTTCTCAACGTTCGTCTCAGGGCTGCGCGTTGGAACGCCGTCTCTCTCTCTCTCCAAAAAGCCACCCTGTGGAGGCCCTTGATGGGGAAGGTCGTTGCAGGGTCTGCAAGGGGCACAGCATCCGAATCAGAGCATACACGTCCCCGGGGCTGGGATTTTAATTTGTGCTAGGCCTTCGGGGCAGAAGATGTTCTGAGCAATCTGCTCAGAGGTGTCATTCTGATAAACTGCCCGATTGAAAACCACTGCCTAGTGTACGTATGAGATTTAACTTCGATCCTATATACTCACCAGAGACAGCAAAGCAGGTCCTTAACGCGAGCAATATGGCCCTTCTGGGATAAGAAACCAGCTCATGGATGGCTTCCCGATGTTCTTTTGATATAACGCGCTGTACGTTCTCTGACATGAACACGGCCCACCGGTAAGGGTTTCCTGCTGCCCGTGGGTCCGGCTAGCGCAAAGTCACTCTGGAGACCCCAGGCAAGGGCTGGGCGAAGGGTCTGTAAGACAGGGGTCTAGTTGTAGTTCTGGGAAGGTGAGCTACTTGGGCCTTGGAGATGTCGCCTTCCAAGCACCCGAAAAAGGGAGAATGCATGTAACAAGGTACGAGGTAAAGAAGAAGTCGGTCGGAGAAGGAGGAAGAGCCGAAGCCGGGTCGGGGCAGGGTGATGTGTGCGCCGCCCTCCCCCCACAGGCCGGGCTCTGCCTGCAGGCTCCGGCTCTCATGAGAACGAGAACACAGATCTCCTCTAGGGGTGGCTCAGTCCCGCTGTCTGGTAGGGGTGCCTGTGGCCTCGTGCACCCGCTGAGTACTCGACCCCCGGCCAGTGTGCCTGATGGGGTGCCCTGAGTGTAAACCACACACCGGATTTTGAAGGTTTAGTACCAGTGAAAAACAGTAAGCTATCTCATCAATAATTTTTATATTGAATCTACGTTGATGTGATTATGTCTTGGATGTTAGGTTAAACGCAGTACATTGTTACCATTAACTCCCCTCCTTCCTCTTGCCCTGTTAAGAGCAATGCCGCAGAAAGCTCGAGGCGGCACACGTGAGACTTGCCTCTGTGGCTCTCGTCACACTTCCGTTGGGGGGCGCTGGCTCAGACTGTCCTTAAAACTCGGCGTGAGGCGAAGCGGAGAAGGGGAAACAGACACTTCTCAGTTCAGGGGATACCTGAGTCCCCAACCCAGACCCCGGGAGTCCTTTTCAGGGTGGTGCTAGGGGCTGGGGCCGTGAAACTAGGAGACGAAAGCAGGGAGCTGGAGTTGAGAGTCTGCATGCTGGTGACTTTGGCAGGAAGTCCTGGTACAACGCAGCTACTTAGGGTGGAGACTCTGGAGACCAGCTGCCGGGGCTTGAATCACGGCTCAGCCACTTCCTAACTATGTATCCAAAGGCACAGTTCTCCCAGCTGTAAAACTGGTTCATTCTAGCGGCTGCCTCGGAGAGTCGTGAGAATTAAATGAGATGCATGGAAAGCGCTTAGTAACTAACTATACACAGTGAGCCCAGCAATAAATATCGGCTGTTGCAGGATAAGGTTCCGAAGTCTGGCTCCCCATGACCTTCACAGTGGCCTCCCCCGTAGGGCAGTGAACCAGCGTGTGTAGGGTCTGTGACATGCAGAAGTGCTCCAGAGGAAGCCAGCTCTGTCCTGGGGCTGAGAGAACAGCAGTGGAAGGAAAGGGCTGGAGCCTTGGGCCCTCTTCCCCAGAGAATGCCAGGAAGTTGAGATACTTGAAGACATATCATGTTCTCTCATCAGTGCAAGACGCTGTGGACAGTTTGACCCCCCTTCACCCAGTGGTAAAGAAAGATTCTCTTGCCCTAGATGGGCGAACCATCTTTCTAAGAAAGAGGATGTCCCAGGTCTCCCAGGACACCACACGGGGCACAGCTCCACGGCCTGGCAGAGCAGGGCAGGCCGGCAGGGTACCGGGAACTGTATCAGATGCCACGTGGGCGGGGCCAGCATGAAGAGCAGAGCAAGGCTGGAGGGCCTCTGCTCACAGTGGTCAGGAGGGGTGTGGTCACAGAGGCCACAGAGGCCACAGAGCAGGAGGGACACTGGGAGCTTCTGGAGCCTTCTTGAGTGGAGACCGCTTGTCTTTACAATGCATTCACTGCCCTTCCCTGTCTTTGAAAGGCATGTTTGGAAGCCAGAGAGACCTACGTGTGATTTCCCCAGGGTTGGTGCGTCTCCTGGGGGATCCACTGAAACTCAGGCCAAGATGACCATGGGGAGAAAGTTTTATTCTGGCCAGTAGAAGCCAAGAGCCCTTCGGAAGGAGAGCATTGGCTGATGTGCTGCATGATGGAGGAGGCAAGTGGGGCTTCACCTTGAGCTGGAACGAAGGAGGAAAGGGAGTTTGGGGTCAGACCTCGAGAATTGGCCTTTCCTTCCTTCCTGTTTCTTTATCAGAAATTAAGTGGTGCAGGCAGCCTAGACTCCGAGCAGAGAAAGGCAGGCAGGCGCCTGGCTACTGCTGGCAAGACTCACAGCACCCCGTCGAGGAAGAGATTCTCTCCCACAACAGGGAGTCTCAAATTAGCCAGAGTCTTGGAGTGGTTTCCTGTTAAGTGAAATGTAATCAATTATGATGGCTTCTTTGGGGGACGTTACATGTCTTGTTCCTTTCTCTTTGTTTACTTTGGATTGCCCCTGAGGTCAAGTGCGAAGTTGTTGATTTCACCCCAACTGCCCAGCGTCCATGAGCACATCTGCAGCCCAGGACACAACACTCAGATGGCCAGATGCGGAACGTGGTGCGAAGTGAACCACACCATTGAGAAGACATGATCTGGCAACAATTTCAGTCATTATGATGTGATTTGCACTTTTTAAAATGACATTTTAATGTCTCTGGTTATGTTTTGCTGCACTGAATAAAGAACAAGCTGACCGTAATCAGAGGGGAGGGGGGAGGAGGTAATGGGGGGGAAGGGGGAGGGGTTTTCAAGGAACACAAGGACCCATGGACAAAGCCAAAGGGGTGGGAGGTGGGGATGGCTGGGGTGAGGGGGACAGGTGAGGGGAACTAGAGACAACTGTATTTGAACAACAGTAAAAAAAAAAGAGGAAAAAAATATTGCATGTAACTATTTACAGAAAAAAATAGCACGTTAAACACATTTAAAAAATTAACTGACATTTTAAAAAGAGGTAGGACAACACAGAATGTTGAAGCAACTTCAGTGTAAATAAATGTCCCCTTCAGGCATTTATGGCAGTGCCTCCTGGGGCTGAACGTGCAGGTACCTTACGCTCCGGCAGTTCCACTCCCGTGACTACGCCTAATGGAGCTGTACGCACACGCGCACCGAGGCACATGTGCGAGAATGCCCACAGCCTCACTGTTCCACAGCCAACAGGTGGACACTTCTTTTGCACAACCTCAGCATGGGTTTGGCCCCACCTTGCTGTCACTACTGATCTCCTGCAGGCTCTGGCTTCTAGCAGGAGCCATGCATAATGTGGGGGGCTTGCGCCACGCACAGCGGACTGCCCGCAGTGCAGCTTCTCTGACTTGGGATTTCCCTGGAAAACTTAGGTAGGCATGACCTGGAAGAACGGGAGAATGTTCTTGAAGGAATTCTGGCGGGACCATCCTCAGCCAATGGGAGGTAGAAGCCAATGAATGACAGAAAAGTATTTCTACTCTCTGTTCTCCTGGTGAATAGTTCTAAAATGGATCGCATCCACCCCTGTAGAAGACAGAACGGCAGCTAACTGTGGAAGTGGTTAACTGGGTAGCGCATCCATATATTGGCCCCCCTGCGTCTCCCATTTCATGTTCCCTGCCCTGCACACCTGCCCCCAGGAAAAATAGTTCCACGTGAAGTGTGAGCAGGCAAACTTCTGTCTTGGGCCTTGCTCAGTTTGGAAACCGCCCAATAGTAGAACGCATACATAAATGGTGGAATATTCATAGAAAGGACTGTGGAACTCATCCATTCCGAAAAAATAGGTGGATCTCACAAATATAATGTCGAGTCAAAGAGACTAGACATAAAAGGATATATACTCTAGATTCTATTGATACAAAATCCAAAAGCAGGCAAAATCATAGCGTTAAGAAGTTGGGAGAGTAGTATCTTGGGGGGGGGGCAGGGGGTGGTTGTTGGAAGAGGTTAGGAGGGGCTTCTGGGTACGCTGTCAGCATTCTCGTCCTTGACCTGGACAGCGGTGAGCGGAGCTCACTTTATGAGAACTCCTGGAGCTGGACTTTTAGGTTGTGCGCTGCTGTGTGAGACCTGAATTTTAAAACAGGTTTTAAAGGAGGCTAAAATCAAGAGAGAGTGATGACTGACTCTTTTTCCTTACTCCACAGCCATGTGCAAGCCTGCTTTCGGAAGAGCACCGTCCATTTCCTTAGTCTGTTCTAAGAGATGCACCTCCAGCTCCTTCCTTACCCAGGAGGTAACATAAACAAGAGAAGATGGCCCAGCAGGACTGTGTTTCTTCTAAACAGAGTGAGTTCTCTTTGGTTCCAGCCAGTGACAGTGGTGGGAAACCGGCACTCCAAAAAAAAGCAAGTAAGCAAGCAAGAGAGGGAGGGTTAAGGAAAGATGAAGGGAGAGAGGAGAGGAGAGGAGAGGAGAGGAGAGAGGAGAAGGAAGGAAATAAGGAAGGAAGGAAAGAAGGGAGGGAGGAAGGGAGGAAGGGAGGGGACAGGGAGGGCTGGAAGGGAAAGGGACGTGAAAGCCCTAATTTGTCGTTTGGCCAATGCCCATGGTGTAAATAATCTAGTTATGGCCAATTTCAGACTATCAGCTATTTCACACTTGGCTCACAACATTTCTGAACGCTTTATAATTGGCTCCAGTGAGCCGGTCCGAGCTGGCCCCAGCACACCAGCTCCAGCCAGTAGCTGGCACATGTGAAAATGTTTGCAGTGCATGCTCATCTTGGAACTTTTCAAAAGAAGCCAGAAATCTGGGTTTGTATGTGAAAACTGCTGATTTTTAAATGTTATCAGCTAGTTAAATTTTTCAAAAACACTTTACGAACCAGAGGGAAAAAACGCATCTGCAAATTAGATTTGGCCCATAAACATGCCAGTTGTTGAGCTGTGGTTTGCAGACGAAACCTTCTGAGCACGGACAGTGTCTCAGGCTGACTGGTGTAGCATTGCCTTCGCAAGGAATGGCGGACACGCCCGGAGTGCCAGCACGGCGCGGTGAATGGAGCTCTACCTGGGGGCTGGGAAAAGCGGGTGCGGCCCCAGCTTTACTACAGAAATTGTGTTAGTTACCCAGGCCTCGGTTCGCCCATCTGTTTTAGAATGCCTTTGGCAGAGGTCTTCTCATACCGAAACTCTCTGGTTTGTGTTAATGAGCGCATAAGCGTGGGAGGCTGGCCTTTGGGACCAAACATCGCAGCAGGAAAGCGTCAGGGGTGCCGGTCACGGGACAGCCATTGCCCGGTGGAAGGTCACTGCTCAAAGGGAAGGTGCAGCTCTCTGTTGAACGATGTTCGTAGGCCTGCCGGGAAGTCCTGTCCCGATGTTCTGAAGTCCTCGGGCTTCTTGTTTTCAAGGCAGGACACAACCACTTTCTGAACACGTCCCGGAAGGAGGCAGGGTGGCAGGGGACATCAGCCTGGGGGGCCGTCAGACCCGGGCGTGTGCTGTGGCTCTGCCACTTCCTCACCGGGGGCCTCAGCCCCACTTCCGCGGGTTCCTGCCCCACAGGGGCGGTGAGAAGAAGCGTCAGCTGTTTCAAGTGTCTAACTCAGTCTCTGGCACCCGGCGTCCGATCAATGTTACTCGCCATTAGCATCATCGTGATTTATCAAGACATCTGTTTAGAGGTGCTGGACAGCAAACAGCCCATGTAGTCATTAAAATTTAATCTTATGTCTCGTTGTGTTTCATTTGGTCTCCATTACGCTGTTGTTTTAGATACCCAGCCAGAGCTAATATTTCTGCAAGATCCAGGCAGGTCTGGACACGGATACTCTGATCTAATCCAGATTTACGAGCTCAGGAACCCTCGCTCACAGGGAGATGCTGGTAGTTTTCTGCTGGAGAAAGTTCACGTGCCAGGGAGAAAACCATGCAGACTTGGAATATCCAGGAGGAAATTAGGTAGCTTAATCTGTGCTATTAATTTATTTTCAAGTAATATAGATAAGTTCCCTATAGACGAAGTCAGTAGCTATACTGGAGTTGGAGATACAGGGAAAAATCACTCATACTGAGCCCATTTTCATTTAAAATTTTGGTATTTCTTCCATCGAGAATTTTTTTTTATTAACGTTGGTTTTTAAAGCATTGCATTAAAATATTACACCGACCCCTGCATATTTTGACAACCTTTAAGTGTTGCTACTTCCTCCTCCTCCTCCCGGCTCTGCTCACCGTGCTGTGAGGACACGAAGCCAACAGCCACTTCATAAAAGATTTTCTAGATGTTTTTGAGAATTTCTAGTTGAACTGAATCAAGGCTGTGACTCCAGTCTCCTTGTATAATGAGGCAGGTTTTTGTGAAGAAAGCACGAAACGAGGAGCCGGAACGCCTGGTGCTAGCTTTAATCGGGGTGTGATGACTCACGTGAGCACAGCACGAGGTGTCTCTGAGACTCCGTCCCTTTAACTTTAAAATAAAGGTAAACGCACGCATATATTTTGCAAGGTTGGAATTCCTAAGTGCTTACTGAAATACTGATTTTGACCACTGGCTTTTTTTTTTTTTTTTGCATCCCTATATGTGCAAGGAGTTATTAGCGAGAGTTCTTGGTTGTTCATTCTAGCAACCACAGTCGTACTCACTGAACTATACCAGCCTGGCACAGAGTGCCTGGCAGGGCTAGAGTAGTAGGCTTGGAGGCCACTCAGTAGGACCAGCACTCTACCTATTGCTCCGGGAGAGACACTGCTGTCACAGCGCTGCAGGGGACAGCCGCTGGGACCACCACAACAACCCCCGCAGTGTCTCTCTGTCATCCTCATCGACAGTCTCCTACTGAACACCCTTGACTCTGCAAGCGCTTCTCCTAATCAGAGACCGGCATGGGTGCATGAGAGAGGGCCAGGCCCAGGCCTCTCTCTGGCTGCAAAGGAATTTGGGAGAATGAATGTCTGGCTCCTTCCTGGGGAAATAGAATCATAAATCTGAAAACTTCCAGACCGCGGAAGGGTTCTGGAAAGCGCTGGGCAGCCATGTGGCGTGATGGATGTGCACTGGATTTTACAGGCCTGGGCAGCATTCACGGGGATACGTGCGCACACGGGGGCAGGGGATTAAATGTACATACACTTGGAAAATCACCTCCCTGTTCCCCGAAGTCACACTCGCATTCGAAGCCCTCCTCCTTCCCGGCCTCTCCTGGAAGCAGACGTGGGCACGAGGGATGCGGCTGAGGTTCCCTCCCGATGTCCCCATGGCTCGCTCACACCCTTAGATTTCCCCATCTCCTCACCGTCATCTGGTAACACCGTGCCTGCCCAGCCCCCGGGGACGCTCCCTGGACTCATTCAGCCTGCAAATGCTTGGGAAATGCATCTGCGAAGGCCTGCAGCCAACTGTCATCACGGTCAGCGTCCAGACACTGGGGCAGCAAACTGTTTTCGAGTTCTAAGCTCCGGGCCCCAGCCCGTGCCTTTATTTCCACTTACCTAGGCTGGCTAGACCCTCTGCCTAGGACTCACACACTCAAAGAGAGATGTCCTGTCTGCCTCCTTTTTAGAGACGACAGGGGCGCACGGCACCAGCACAAGGAGGCGTGCTGTGAAATGAGACCGTGAGCTCCGCGGGGCGACTCCCTCCCCTGAGGGAATTGGACTTCAGCTCCCCGACACTTTTCTCTTCTTTGGCTCCTGAGAATGGAGTGCCGCCCTGAGACGCAAGGTCTCTTCGCTGGCGGAGCTGTTAGTCTGAATTCAAACGGACCGCTGGCATCCACTCCAGCTTGGAATTTGAGGCTGTCCCCATTGCGTATGTGTGCGCGTGCATGGGCATGCACGGGTGTGCACGCATGTGTTTCGGTGCTCAGTCCCCTCTTTTGCGTTGTGACTTGATGGACACTGGGGACCAGGACTTATCTCTGCCTTTCCCCCAACAGTGACTCAGGAAAAATGCAGTTTCATGAATATGTTTGGAAATAAGTGCTATGTTGATACAATAATTTTTCTTTGCTCCTTCCTTTCATCATAAATTAGGTGGTTTTTCCACCTAAACAATGTAATGAGTGCTGATTATATCCTAAGGGTAACAGCACAAAGGGCCATGTAGTTAATAGTATTGGTGAAAGACGTTTAGTACAGAGGAAATGAATAAGAAAGCCCTTTTAAAAATACTACTTGAACAAAACGTGTAAACAATAACCTCAAGGAAGACATTATTTTGGAAATAGTCTGTAGCGTGGAGGAGCCTGGAACTTGAAAAGGAGCAGGTGACTCCCGGGAGGAGAAAGTGGCGATGGGAACAACCGTGGGGACGCTGCAAGGACCCTCAGGCACGAGGGCCTGGCCAACCCGAAGACGCCAGCGCTGGTTCTTGGTTTTATCTCATTTCACTCCCAACACAGGGGCAGTTAAGTGAGAATACTATTTATAGGTTTATTAGACTTACTACAGCTTGTCTTTTGGCTCACATACGAGACCAAGGGAGGAAAAGAAAAAACACACATTTCAGCATGATAGGCAAGAGTTGAAAGAAAGTGGGAAAAAGATCAAAGCGTGTGTCTCACCACGTACGAGGAAGAAGTGAGCTGCCGTGGTGCTAACCAGAGTAGGAGGGTTCCCATTATTCTCCTGCTGGGTGTCTGGGCTCCGCCTGGCGTGGGCCGCGGCCAGGCCCTGCGAGGCCTTGCAGAACGTGGGCAATGAGAAGAGCATGGGTGTGATAGGGGGCGGTTTATGTTCTTGAAAAGATCCTTCTGGCTGCTGTGTTTGTTGGGGGTCAAGAGTGGAAAGTGGGCAGTGGCCCCTGGGCGGTGGCAGAGGAGGTGGTAAGCAGTGGTCATCTGCTGGATGTGTCTTCCAGGCAGAGCCATCAGGATTAGCTGGTGGTTGGTGGCAGCTTCAGCCCTGTGGAATGGTTAGCTCCAGAAGGGCAGAAGGTAAAATCAGGAGGAAGCTCCTCAGCTGTATGGAAAATGTGGATGCTGGGAGTCCTTCGTTCAGGGGCCTGTTGTCCTTGTTGACTCTCAGTGGCCTGGGGAGCTTCAGGGATGTTAACTGGACTCATCCCCTGGCATGGTGGGAGAGAATACTCACCATTCTAGACTTCCACTCAATACATACAGGGTGAGGTAAAAGTTGGCTTAGAGCTGTTTGTGTGAAAAACACTATAATAACTAATAATAATACAGGAATGAAAGCTGTTTTGTGCACTCACAACTGTGAACCGACTTTTGCCCACCCTGTGTTTACTGCATGCCCCCCGGGTACCGTCGGGCATGATGCTGCAGAGGTGCCAGCTGGCACACAAGGCTTCTGACCTCGTGTGCTTACACTCTAACCACTAAATGGTTTTACGGATCTGACTATAAAATTTTCCTGCCCGACTTGTACCTTCTCACGTCTCAGTTTTTCTCATGTCATTTCCTCCTGTTAAAAGGCTCTTGTTCCTCTGAGGTCATTTGCACCTTTCAGGGAAGCCAGATGCCTTCTTCGTGAAACCTCCCTGATTCTCTATCTTCAGTTTCAAAGCCCTTTTTGATTCCTCTCCTATAGTCCTCACTATTCTGGAATATGTTCTTTATACGAGGTCTGTCCAGAAGGTATCTAGCCATGCACTATAAAAAATAGACATTTCCTGGCTGGCGTAGCTCAGTGGACTGAGTGCGGGCTGCGAACCAAAGCATCGCAGGCTGCGAACCAAAGCATCGCAGGTTTGATTCCCAGTCAGGGCACATGCCTAGGTTGCAGGCCACGGCTCCCAGCAACCGCACATTGATGTTTCTCTCCCTCCCTTCCCTCTCTAAAAATAAATAAATAAAATCTTAAAAAAATAGACATTTACTGAAGAAGATATGAGACACATTATACATAGGATTATGATGCCTCAGTCCCCTTCAATATAGGCACCTTGGGACCTCACACACAGTTCTCCCAGCTGCTATCAGCTACCCATCATGTTTTCCTGAGTCACATCAATGGTCTGAAATTGCTTCCCTTTCAAAGGTGATTTTACTTTTGGGAAAAGCAAAAAGTCCCAGGGTGCCAAATCTGGGCTGTAGGGAGGCTGAGTCACCTGGGTGATTTGATGTTTCACCAGAAAACTCTGCACGAGATGTGATACGTGAGCAGGCGTGTTGTTGTGATGAAGCTGCCAATCATCAGTTGCCTGTACCTGCGGCCTTCTGAATCATCCGGAGAGTTTCCATGGAGGAAGGAATGTTCAAGCTTAATGCAAAATTTGACACAGATTCATTGCTGTACTCACTTTGTCATTTTGAATGCGATGGCCACACAGTACACATGCTCACTCCACAGCATCTACCACCCCCCTGACTAGCACAGTGAAGTCATCACTGTTCACTCATGCGCACTCCAGTCCCCTCTCCTTGGCTGCCAGGTTATATCAATGTGGCACAAACCGCTCTCGTTATATTAACAATGGCTGGGCCTTTTTCCAGACAGACCTTGTATACCTGACTTATCTCTCTCACTAAACAGTAAATTCCTAGAGTAAAGTCTGGCCACCCATCTTTACATGGCCCATTTACATACTTGACAACCAGGAAGTGACAAAAGAAGGAAAAAAATACACTTTCCTGTAGCACAGAATGCAAAAATAAAAGTGCAAAGGGCCAAGGCTTAGGCAGTTTGATATGGGAGAAGCAAAGAGAATTCCGAGGGAAGAGAAGCAGCGTGGCAAGAGCAGGCGCAGGAGAAACGGTGCTAGGGAAGGGAAGAGTGGTCCCTCAGGGGAGTCCCTGCGGGGATGAGGACGCTGGATGTCAATGATAGGACCTCGGTGATGGACCAGAGGCCAGCGTGTGGGAGGCTGACAGACGGATGCAGTGAATGTGACCGTGACCGAAGTAGCTGAAACTTTCTCCATGTACTATGTACCTGCGGGAGTTGCGCACTGCCATGCAAGACATCTCTGTTTCTCAGGGGCCAGAGCAGGACACAGACACCACGGCAGACATTTCGGACTGGCCATGCCGCAGGAGCCGAAGTCAGGGAGGTGCCAACAGGCTTTGGGTTTTGAGATCAACCCACTGGTCGCATACAGGGAGCAGGCTGCTGCAGGCTGTGAGCTGCTGCTCCAGCACTCACATGTGTGGGGGTTGACTCGCCGGCCGCCACCAGAGAGGACAGCTTCTGCTTCCCATCTCCCACCCCAACCTCATGCCAGGGCAGCTCCCCGGAAGACTCTAACTCTCATGTAGCATGCCGGCTGCAAGGAGGCCTGGAAGGGTGCTTTTCAGCCTTCCAACCTCTCCTTATAAAACGGGGCAAGGTGGGGTTTAAGGGTGCTCATCCAAAGATGTTATGCAGCCCAGCCACCTAGGGGTCGGCTGAGAGGGGAGGGCCATGGCCAGGCTCCTGTCTGCCCCTTTGGGCGCAGTCGGCTGTGCCCAGGCTACCGACACAGACGTTCTTCAGGACGCCTTTGCCGTCTCCTGCCTCCAACCTCAGGATTCACGTCCCCTCCTGTGCAAGCTCATCACGTGTTTTTCTTACAATATTGATTATATCCTTCTACGCTTTATTGTTAGTTAGGTAGATCTTGTTCTTCCTTGCCAGGTGACACTTCCCGAAACATGCCAGGGCTCATGTCTGAGTCCGTTCGGGCTGCTCGAACAAGAATATCGTAGACTGGGAGGCTCATGAACAACAGAACCTTGTTTCTCACAGAGCTGGAGGCGGGGGAGCCCAAGAGCAGGATGCTGGCAGGCTCGGTGTCCAGCGAGAGCCAGCTCCCCTGCCGGTGGCTGTCTTCCCGCTGTGTCCTTACGTGGAGGAAGGGACAAGGGAGCTCTCTGGGATCGCTTCGATAAAAGCACTAGTTTCATTAATGAGTGCTGGGCCCTCATGACCTCCTTATCCCCCAGTACCCCCATCTCCCAATACCATTCCCTCGGGGGTTAAGTTCTAACATATGGATGTTGGGGAGGGGGGGACAGAAACACTCAAACCACAGCAGCTTGGAATGGACTTTCATCACAGAAAGTGCTCTGTGATCATTATCAATATTGTCTCAATTCACGTCACCCCTAAATCTCAGTAGTCCTGTGGGTGCTCTGTCTTGTCTTGCTAAGTGAATGAGGGGGTTCCTTAATGCTCTGCCTTTGTAAACAGTAACTCTTCCTTCTGGGGTCCCGCCCCTGCTCCCCAACAGAAACCTCCGCACACAGCCCTCTCTCCCAGAGCTTCCCTCACATCAGCTCTCCTACCCCCATGTGCACGTTTCTGGGAAAAGAACCACGAGCACTGCTTTACCAAAAAAAAAAAAAAAAGTGAGGACGTGTGTGTCAATGAAATAAGATGCTTAATTTTCCCCGAGCGACCGAAATGTTATCAGGCCGCTCTGACTCCGGGGAGCAGCCGGCTCCAGGTCGCCAGGGGCTGACTGGCTGAGCAGGATCTGCAGCCACGCAGCTGCTCCTTATCCTGCATTTTGGGGGATAGTGCCGAAGATTAACGAAGGCTTTATTGACATCCACATCCTCTCCCTTGTCCCACACAAGGCCTCGGTTTGGCGGCGAATGCTTCTCCAATGAGCTTTGGACGGAGTGGCTGCAGCATGCTTTTGTAAAACTGGGTACTGTTTACTGAAAACACAATGAAAACTTCATACTCGGAAGTTCAATCACACCAAGCCCATATCGTTAGCTGCCTGTGTGGCTGCCTAAGGTGCTATTCCACGTGGGGAGGAAGCAGAGGGCCTTTTGGGGGGGCGGGGGGAGCAGGGGCCAGCCCTTGTCGCTTACAAGGGAGGCCGGGTGGTGTTTGCATTCCCAGCGCCTCGAGGGTGTTTTCTCAGTGTTATCGGACGCACTGACAATACACTGGCAGCTGAATGTGGGGACGAGTCCAGACGGTTGGATCAGTGTCTCTCTGACCGAGGTGGCCGCTGTGCCAGTGTGTGAATCTAGTTCCAGCTGGAAGTGGGCACTTGCTGTGTCTGAGGGCTCTTGACATCTGCTTCCCCCGTGAAAAATCTAGAGCAAAGGCCGGTCCATGGGAGGGCAGCTGGGAAAGTGGGCTTTGTCCTTAGGGGAGAGGCGGCGTCCTCTGAGCAGGGAAGGGAGCCCGCGGCCAAGCCGTGCAGGCAGAAATGAGCTCGGCAAGTCCGCGGGATTCCCCCGCCAGCCGCCCCTGTCTCCTGTGACAGTCCCTCCCTCATTTGTCCTCTCAGGTCGATGCCGACGCCAGAGAGGGAGTCAGCCGGCTCCTTCTCGCCTGCCTGTCTCCAGCGAGGTTTTGAAGGTCTTCCAGGGCCTGTCTGCAGCCGACATTCATCCCCTTGTCTGAGAAGAAGCCTGGCTCCGGGGGCAGCCCGGCGGGACGAGCGCCAGGGACGCTGAGGAGGATACAAGTCGGAACAAGAACCCAGCCCCATGGTAACCCACCAGGATGTCGCTGCTCCGAGCTGGCCTGTCCCACGGAGCCCACTTACTAACCATGGCCTTGAATTATTCATCAGCTCTTGCAGGGAAACAAAGGGCAGAGTCATTTCATCTCCCCCAGAACTGACTGTCCTAGTCTTTGACCTCGAAGAACCTTAAAATTCACCATGGGCATCCTGAACTCCCCCAGGCACCTTGGGGAGGGGCAGCCGAAGGCCACGCCCCCTTCCCTCTCCACGCTGGCTGAGTCCTGCTGGGTGGGCGTCTCTTCCTGCTTGGTGGTGCAGGCTGAGCTCTGCTCCTTCCTCTTCTCACGGCAGGCCAGGTCCCCGGGTCTCCCCTTGGATGGCCTTGACATTTAATAGGCACCGGGAACCGGGACAAACGTTCAGCTTTGACTCCAGGGCCACGCTCAGCCTCCCGCCCTCCATCCCCAGCTTCCCTTTGGAGGAGAAGTTCCACACTCCTGGTCCTGGATGGCCCTACTTCACACAGCGACAGGAAAGGGAGAAACAAGAGGAACTTTGTCCCCATCACCACTGCACGTACGCCCTCTTCCAACCCCACCCCCTTCTTCCAGCTTAAGTCCTTGATTCCTGCTTCACCAGAGACAGCGACTCCATCAGGCAAGACCCTGCCTTCCTCCTCCCTTTGCCTCAAAATCTCCTTGAAGAGGCACCCAGCGTCTTCGCACCATCACCCACTGTGTTCCTGACTCGAAGGAGTCTTCCTTCTGGAAACGCCGCTGCTCCCCGCTACGCCCTGTGCCTGAGCACCCCACCCTCGCTAGCACCTGCTCACGGTGTCCCGTCTCCCCATAGAAGCAGGCGGTGCGGTGTGCCTCTTGGGGAGCCGGGGGTGTGGGGACAGGCACTGGTGTGGCCACCTACCAGCCACGGGACATGGGGCTGTGGCACGCAGCACTGGGGTAGACAATTGTCTGGGTTTCTGGTGATCCAAGGGGCGTGTGACCAAGACAGAAAGTCTTGGGTCAAATTCCACAGGGGCAAAGGTTTATCGACTAGCAGGCACAAAACGGTTCCCCCCACAACCCGTGTGTCAAGCCCAGTGTGGCCCTGCTCCACCCCAAGCACTCCAACAAGCAAGCGCCTTGCCGAAGAGCCACTTCAAGGTAGACAGAGCGGTGCTCTGTGAGCAGGACCACCAGCCGGCAGGGTTGGGGGAGAGGTTTGGGGAGCAGGACCACCTCTGGGGTGTGGGTTCCTGAGTAGCAGACTTCGACTCCACCTACCCGCCCAGGGGGGCAAAGTTAACTTATACTTGCAAACGTCGCGCTCAAGCTTGTGCTGAAATATCTTAAAGGAAGTCATCATGCAAACAGCCTAACGGGGAAAGGCTTCTCTCTCTGTGGCTCTGTCTCCTCACTCTGGCAAATGGCGATGATAGTGATACCTGCCTTAGAGGGGCGCTGGGGGGAGTGAATGAGTTAATACATATAAACACTTAAAATAGACTTAGACACAGAGTACACACCCAAATTTTCTGTTATTGTTACATTTCTGTGAAGAATTCTTTCTTAGACCTTGCCTTTCCATCAGTTACGACGTCTTTGCTGCAAAACTTCTTCAGAGACTGACTTTCCCTGTCTGTCGCCACTTGACCAACTCTATATTACTTTTCCAGTTGATTCCACCTTTTCATCATTGCTTCTTATTTAATCCCTCAAACATCTGTTAAACTCCTAGCACATGTCCGGGACGTGCTGTCCTAGCACATGCTATGTGTGTGTGTGGAGGGGGTGGGGGGTGAAAGGGATCATCTGATGCAATGTAACCCTCCGAGAAGCTCAGGGTAGAGCTAGAGAAGAACAGAATGCATAGTTGTAAATTCCTTGGCGGCCGGGGCCTCGTCTTAAGATGTGGTTTTAAAGCAGAGGTAGGGCTGCTCGCTCGTCACCGGTGGCGGGGACTCACTACCCTCGGCAGAACGCACATCAACACCTTGCTGTTCCTGAGGGTCGGGAGGTCCTAAACTAGGGGAGATCAAACAGGACAGGACTCTCTCTCAATTCAGGGGTGTTTGTTTGACATCAAAAACGTTTGCATATCTTAAGATCCAACAAAAAGCAAAATCCCATCAAACGACCAGTTTTAGTGAAAGTTGAAATTTTCTTGAAGCAGCAGCAGAACGAGTTGTTGCCTGACTCGAATGTCAAAGCCACACCTGGGACACCACGTGGCGGGTCCTTGATGTCAGGGCCACAGGTCAGGGGCTCGCAAGGTCTAGGCCATGTGCGCCTCCAGCTGGCTGAGACAGCAGCCCCCAGATCCCACGGGAAGGTCACCCCCACGGTTTGGCAGAGTGATCTATCTAAAGCATTCACTGATTTGTCTTAGTCCAGAAAGAGTTAAAAAATGAACACAGAAATGTTTAAGACTCTCAACACGATAAGTATTAATATTTTGCCTTAGGAATCTATGCATACTTGGTATTTTAGATGTGTGAACATTTAGGATAATTTGGCCTGAGTTATAAACAGGTAAGTACTCAAATTTCTATTTACAATGAGAAACAATAATTTAGACTTTTGATTTTAAGTTGAAATCGCACTGTTTTATACACTGTTGAAGCATCTAAGAAAAAATTAAGCTTTATCACACTCATAAGATTGTGAGTTGTTCATTCTTGAAGAGACTATTTGCATACTCAGGACTTTTTTTTTTAAATCAGGCAGTTGAGTTACTTCAAAGGGAATCAAATGTATTAAATTTATAGGTGCAGTTTTAAATGTTTAAAATAGTGTAACTGAATTTGTAAGTGATACAACATACTAATCTAAGGTCTTCCAAAGTGACTTCTAAAATTTTCCCAATTGAGCAATCCTAATGCATAAGCAGAACGTGAGATGAAAAACGTGGGTTGTGAACGTGCAGCTTGACCAGTGCCACAGCCGGAACCCGAGAAGTGAGTCCTGACAGCCCTTGCCAGTGCCCGTCCGACAGTCCCCTGCAGTCCAGACTGCATTTGCCCAGGACCGGTCAGTCCTCCTTGCCCAGCACTTCGACCTCAGCCACTCCTGTCCCGACCTGACCCTCTCGCGGCTCCACGCAGAGAAACCTCACATCCTTCACCGAGCAGCACAAACAAACCCTCCTTTGACAACTTTCCTAATACTGGCGGCCTCCCATAGTGTTGTTTTGCTGCGTTCCCATATTAACAAACCCCCTCCTCCCTGGGGTGGTGCAGGGGGAGGCAGGAGGCAGAGGGGCAGAAAGCCCTGGCCCCGGATAATTGCAGAGAAACAGGCCTTTGTAGGCGTCTCGCTGCTGTGGCCACTGCTTAATGAGCTAAGTGACCTGGGCAGCGTGGCGTGGACAGCTTTCTTCCTGGCCCGGCCTCAAGCTTTGGGTGACTTGGAACAGCTTGCCCCCTCTCTTTGGGACATCCTTCTCCAAACCCACGAAACAAGCACTGAAACGTGAGCTCTACGGCCACGATTCTCGAACATCTTGGTCTCAAGGCTCTTGAGCACTCTTAAAAACTATTAAGACTCCCAAACATCTACTAATCTATCTATGGGGTTGTATCTATGGGGACCTTTACCGTCATAAAAATTAAAACGGGGATGTCTTTAAAATGTATGAATCAAAAACACACATTCTCTTTGTCACTGGAGCAAAGATGTCATCACATGCCATGGAGCCCCTGGGAAAGTGCACCATACACTTGAGAGAAACCAGAACACGTCACCCCAGAATGTGCCTCTTTGGCATAAAAATGATTGTGAGCGAAAGGCAACGAAGAAGCAGTAAACACAGAGACAGGCCCCCTGCTCTGCCTGAAGGACGGCTGTAGAACCTCCTTGGCCCAAAGGCAGTCCTCAGCCCGGACAGGCCTCCAGGCGAGTCTGCACACAAGCCCCCTTCAGCCAACCTTTCTCCTTCCAGCCCCTTCCCCAGGGGCCCACTCGGAGCTCAGACACCTGTGTCCTCCCCGTTCCTCACAGACTTACTGCTTCTTTGTCTGAAAGGTGCAAACGCTTCCTGCTATGGGCAGTGCTTTGGGCTTCATTCTCTCGGGCAGACTCCCGTGTAAAGACTTAGGGAAATTCAGCATCATGGGTGGGCTTTTCTCCTGCTCATCTGTCTGTGCGAGTTTAATTTTCAGACCCAGCCTAGAAACCCTCACCCAGGAGGGCGGATGGAAATGTTTGTCTCTCCTCCATACTCTTAGAGAATAAACATGTAGGGAAAAAAATCTTAATATCATTATGGAAATAGCGTTAACCTCACAGACCTCACAGGGATGCCCTCCCATCATAAACGCAACTTGGAGTTGCATTACAGAAACAGCCCACTGAGAAGGTTATTATTTTAACTTTTAACTGCCGAGGCCGCCTCACACACGCTCATGCTTTCTCTTTGACCTGCGGAGCGGTGGGGACCACAGGCAGCGGTTGTCCGAGAACTCCCTTCTCTTCCACTTGCCAACTGAGTGTCTCAGCAGGCCCGAGAGAGGCCCTCCCACCTGCCTGTTCCCGCCAGGCCCCGCCCAGAGTCAACACTCTAGGACACAGCCTGTCCTTGTGAGGACTGGGCAAACCACACACATTAACTTCTGGAGCCGCTGGGAAGCGACTGGCATTTACTTAGACCCACCAGAGGACCCAGCCCGCCTTCTGCCCAAACAGCCTTTGCTGGCAAACGTCTTCAGCCAGAGGTGGCTGGCTGGGTTGCTGCCGCAGAGGAGAATGGAACGGACCACGTGGGCAGATGCAAGACGCGGTCACAGAGAGGGGCAGCTGTCACCAGCGACAGGGGACTGAGAGCCCCATCGCTGCCGGGGCGCCTGGGCCCCTGACACCTGCTCTCCGGCTCTCTGAGGGCTCTGGGCCCCGAGGGCTCAGAGGATGATACCCCACGTCTCCTCCCCGGTCCATCATGCACTTTTCATACCACGTCTTTCCACCGAAATGGCCGAGCCGTCAAGCCGCTAGCACTCCAGGGGGCTGATTAGCTAGCCCACGCTGCGTCCCACCCCGCCACCTGCCTCTCTGGTGGAGCTGTGGCCACTGCAGGATGAGTGGCCGGGCACACTGCAGTGGGGACACCAGGGGCAGGCCACTGTGACGCCAGGCACACCTGAGCACACTCTGCAGGATGCAGTAAGTGTCTTCTGGCTCAGGGTGTCTCTGTTTCGCCCACTCTCGGAAAGCGGGTCAAGACTTCCTGACGACAAGGCAGAGACAGCCCGGAAGTGACGATGGGTCCAACGCCCCCCACCCCACCCCCCACAAAATCGCAGAGGGGCTGATACCTCCTCCCCACGTGCCCCCGTTCTGCGTTCATCGCCCACCATCCAGGATGGATCCACTCGAAAAGCTCTGTTCTGTGTTCTCCCGATGTTTGCGGGGAAACTCTGGGTCCTCCTCACACCTTCTTAAGTTCACATGCACAGTTTGCATGGTAAGTTTAGGTCATCGATAAATGTATACCTTCGGACACACTGGCTTTTAACATTGTTAAATCACTCGATTAAATGTCTTGAATACACACCTTCGTCTATTCAAAAAGCTCTTTATCAGGAATAAGTTCTTTCACAGCCGGAAATTTTCCATCATTTACTATTCCTCTTGGCACCTATATCCCATCGACGTTACCCACAGAATTTTACCCTAGCGTGATGTACTTTTAAGCTAAGAAGGTTTTTATTGAACATCATTTCATAGTTCTTAGCAGTTAAATTCTAGACTGACTTACCATGACAATTTGTACTAGTCTATAATTGGGCAAAATAAAATAATTATAATATCAACATTACAAAATAATCATTACACATAAAAAGGCAACTTTTTCCTTACAGACTAGTTTCTGGATCATGGGTGGATATTGCTTACTGCTAGAATAAGATGGTTTTGGGAAAACACCAGCATTAACTGTGCAGAAAAGTCGAAGCAAGCAGAGCAGGGGACTGCCACCCACATTTAAGGAACAAATATGGATTTATACTTCACGACGATCTTTGGCCATAAAGCTGAAGAAAATTGTTTCCCCGTGAGTTTGAGTAATGTTTAAGAAAATACTCCATATACTTTATTGTGAACCTATAATCTTAATCTTTCACCTCCTCCTACTCGAAATCAATGTACAATATGGACTCAAGACACAGACATCCGTACTTCAAGGTGACCCTCCATGCGGTGCCAGGAGGACCTCAGAGAGGCTGTCCCCACTGGGAGAGACGGCCCTCGGGACAGGTGGCCCCGGCCAGGCAGCCTCAGCGAAGGGGGAGGTAGGAGATGAGAAGTCTCCTGGCACTGGGGTGTGCCTGGGAGGGGTCTGTTTCAGGAGCGAGCACGCATGGAAAGGAAGCTTGTCTCAGAAGGCCCAGCCGGGGATGGGACGGGACAGGGCTGCCCAGAGCAGTGGGGACCACGGGCTGCAGTCCCGGTGAAGTGCACCGGCCCTCGGCACTGGCAGCGTGCGCCTGGAAGGGCTCCAGGCCTGCTGGGCATCTTCCTTCAATTCCCTTTGAGAATGGAGGTGTTCGTCACAATTGTCCCGTCTCTGTCTCCCGTGGTGTGTTGACTGTGTGCAGAGCACACGGCTTGTCTCATTTGCAGGTTTTGGGCTCAGAGGAGCTCTGGCCAAGGATGTGTCTCACCTGCACTTGGAGTTGATAGAAATCACAAGATGTGGGGCTCTGAACCTCATGCCAGAGTTGAATGAGACTTGGCTGGGGGGGGGCAGTCCTTGGAGAAAGAGAATGTATTTTGCATACGAGAGGGGCTTTAATACTTGGAACTGGGGGGGAGGCTGTGTTCTGCCTCTGTGGTAATGGCCACCAGTGACTCATACATTCAGGCAGCTACTTCCCATGGTGACTTTGAGCTTAACCATGTGACTTACTTTGGCCAGTGGGACATCAGCAAACGCAAAGCACACGACAGCTTGAAGAGCCACGTGTGTCCATTAGGGCTCGCCCTCTCTCGCTGCTTCTGGAGAGTCCTTCCACCGCCACATGAAGAAGCCCAGTTTGGCCAACTGGAGGGTGAGAGACCGTGCGGAGAGAGGCCCCAGGCCGTCTCAGCGGCCCCAGCTGAGGTCTCAAAGATCTGAGTGCGTCCCACTGCAGACCAGGCGGTCCAGCCCAGAACAAACATCCAGTTATTCCAGGGAATCATGTTCATTGTGTCAAGTCATTGAGTGTTAAGGTGGCTGTTTCAACAGCTAATACAGGGAGGCTCGCCCGGGGATGAGTCCAGTGTACGAAAGACGAGGGGAGGTGACCCGGAGGCAGAAAAACTCTTCTGAGAAGAGTGGACCCAGATTCACAGAGGGAGACCACGCTGTGGTCATTGAGGAGCCAGGAGGAAGACAATGGCCAGAAGTCAAGTCCAGCGGGAAAGTTCGAGATGGAAGCTGGAGCCTGAGCAACGCATCTGGAAGTCTGTGGGATTGAGAAGAGGCAAAGCAGCGGGAGGCATGAGCAGGTCAGGACGAGAGGGTCAGAAATGAAGCTTTGAATGGCTGAAAGACGCGGGCCCCCTGTAAGGCCTCTCACAGGGCATGAGCGTGATGCGTGGGGAGCCAGGACGGTGCAGCCCGGACGGCCGCACGTGCACCAGGAGCCCCAGGAGTTTTCCGCGTGTCGCTTCTCTTCAGTGACCCAGCCTACACACCAAGGGGTACCCGAGGGGGTGAGCCTCGTTAAATTACCAGCGTTCCTGTTACATCCTTTCCCCAGGACAAAGGGTGCTCATCCACCTCAGACATAACCAAGGCAGATCAGTGATTCTCAAACCTCGGTGCACATTAGAATCATCTGGAAAATGTAAAAAAAGAAATATGAAGGCGGTGGGGGCAGACGCTGGAGGTGTTGATGTCATCCCCAAACCAAGAGCCCGTCAGGTTTCTGAGAAACGAGTAATAAATCTCCGGGAACTTCCTCCTTTCCATATATTTTGCCATTGATCTCAACTGATATTACACTCCAAAGAGCAATGCTAGGAATTTCTGTGACTAATGGCTATTTCTGAGTCAAAAATGAAATAGCACTTATTTTCATGATGTAATAAAAGTCAAGGGAACATTAATTCAGACCCTATGAATCAGTGCCTGTGATCATCCAAAGAGTCTGAAATCATCTATCACAAGCTATTTTGCTTAATTTGTTAAACAAGATTCCGAGTCGTGTGTAGAAATGTTCAAACGATTAAAAAAGATTTGGTAATAGAAAGGAGCAAAAAGCCAACCTGAAATGCGGGACAATAAGGCGTAGTGGGGAGTGGTGACAAACCAAACTGGCAGGGTGGGGAGGGGAGAACTTCTGCAGTGGGCACGTGTAGAAAGGGCTGAAGGTCAAGTTAGCCCCCAGGCTGCCAGAATGTGGACGTCTGAGTCATAACAGAAACCATTTCATACAGAAGGAAACAGAAGCGTGGAATTACAATAGGTGAGGGGCCAGGGAAGGGTTTCAGGGAAGGGTAACCATGGGAGTATTGTAAAGGCTGAGAATTTCATTTTCACATTCTAAAAATTTTTTAAAAATATTTCAAACATTTCTACTGAAATGACTTCACTTGCAAACACATTACAAATATGGTAAAAGGCTTTCTGTGCACTCTCCACCCAGGTTCTCCAACTGTGTTAATATCCAATACAACTTCTGTAAAATAATCGAATTGGGACATTTTTTCTGATATAACACTGTTACATAGTCTACAGACCTTATTCAAGTATTACCTATTGCCCCACTAATGTCCTATTTCTGGTTCGAGACCTAATCCAGGATCACACTTTGCATTTGGTTGTCACAATTCCAGTTTCCTTTAATCTGGAATTGTTTGTCTTTGTCCTTCATGACCTTGACATTTTGGAAACTGTCCATTCGTTATTTTGTAGGATGGCCCTCAATTTGGATTTGCCCAGTGTTTGCTCATGATTTCAAATTAGGTCATGTATTTTGGAACAAACACCACAAGGCTCTCCTGTGTCCATCTGACTGTGTCCTGACTGGGCTGTATGATGATGAGCCGGGCCGTTACAGGGGTGAAAACTCTGACCACTAAATTAAGCGGCACCTGCCACATCTCTCCATTATAATGTTGTTGAGAGATACTTTGAGATGATTTAAACATCCTGATTCCCGTCATAATTTGTCCATGAATTTTAGCATTTATTGATGAATTGTGTTACTGTGGTAGCTGTCAAATAGTAAAAATGGCTCCAGCAGTTTCTGTCTTTACACCTTCCTCCTCCGGTTCAGAGGGGAAGAGCAGAAAAGAAGACCTTTGATACCCGGATTGCCTGTCAGAGTCCCCAGGTTTACCCTGATTGGACTGTTTGGGTCGCATGACCATTCTAAACCAATGGGGAATGGGGTATGTTTCACCTAAGTCAGCCCATGCCCACCCACATGGGTAGTGTGTGGCAACAGTAGATCTCCAGTGGAAAACAGCATACACCCTTAGAAAGGCAAAAGTGGATTCTAGCTGGACAACTAATGATAACCCATTACCAGGCCTTTTCAATTAAACTTATTACCTGCCTTTTAAAAATAACTGTATGCCATCTTTTTTTAAAAAGCTGTGTGGCTTTTTTTTTAAAGATTTTATTTATTTATTTATTTATTTATTTATTTTTAGAGAGGGAAGGGAGGGAGATAGAGAGAGAGAGAAACATCAATGTGCAGTTGCTGGGGGTCATGGCCTGCAACCCAGGCATGTACCCTGACTGGGAATTGAACCTGTGACACTTTGGTTCACAGCCAAGCTCAATATCATCTTTTTTAAAATAGCAATAATCTCTATCTGAAATTATTTTATGCATATGTCTCCCTTTGGAGAACCTAAGGTTCCCTGAGAATAGGGACCTTATTTGTCTTGTTCATTGCACTTATAATACAGTGCCTGACAGTCAATAAATATTTGCTTAATGGATGAATGAATGCATTGTGTTTATCCTGCATCTCTGAGACCTTTCAGCGTAATGTCCCAAACCTCTGGGGCACGAATACTTCATCGGAGAGGCTTGGGCTTAAACCTTCACAGCTGGTAGGTGGACGTCCAACGCCTGGATTCATACTTGCTGACTCCACACTGTGCATTTCCGACTGTTCCGAGCTGCTCCGATGTGTTAAAACAAGTCCTCAGAGCTTTAGCACAGCTGTGTTCAAAATCCACGAAGGAAACACATAAAATATGCTGACAGAGTGTCCAGATAATAATTTGGATGGTTAACAGAAGCCTAAGACATGAATAAAATTTTGCTTTTCTGCTTTGGGGCTATCAACAACCCCCGAGTTGAGATTGTGTTCTGCCTAACAGCACATGAAAGGATGGGACTGCCCGGTTGCTGGCCTGGTTTCCCATTTTGGGACAGCACTAATATAAGGCGCAATGTAATTTTGTTTATTGGATGTTGCCTGCATTGAAAAGAAACGCTTTTTTATCTGACAGTGTTAGGAGAGACGCCTGATCAACAAACAGTAAAGAGAACTCACATTAACTCATTGTCTAGCTACTTCATTCACTCATTCACTCACATCTTTTCATTCGTACCCATTCATCAGATACTACGGAGTACCCGCCGTGTGGCAGGCATCGTGCGAGGGGCCAGGGACACGGCGTGCGGCGCGGGCAGGGGAGACGCCGTGGTGCGCGGACCGAGACAATGAACTCTGGGGTCGGGAAGATGCCGCTGTGTTTCCTACCAGATGGTCCCTATCCTCAAGCTGCTGACAGTGAGTAGAGGAAACAGACTTAATATTTCCCCAAAATGCTCTGAGATAAGTGTTATTTCTCCCATTATACGAGCACGGAATTTGAGAGTTTCAATAGTTCACTCGAGTCCCCAGTGAGTGAGTAAATGAAACAAAATTCGAAGGCATCCTAGTCTGAAGCCCAAGTTCCGTCCGGTGACCTGGGTGGGAACCTGACAGGCAGTGGTCCCAGCCCCTGTCTGAGACCAGGGGTCCTCGCCCCTTGAGAAGCTTTATCAACCACCCCACCCCAGCACCCTGCACTAATTCGGATAACCCGGCCCCTCAGGACTGAGTTTCCCCGGGGGAGTCTGACGGGTGTTCAGACTTGAGAACCACGGCTTCAGACTCTTCCAGGCTCAACAGTCTGACCCCTTCCGTACTCCACAGCAATGGTTAGAATGAAGTCAGGGCTGTGGAAGCAGGGACATTCCAGAACTTTCCTCCACTGGGGCTCTGGTCATCATTGCGTACTTCAGGGGAAAGGCCAGCGCAGGTATTGCTCCCTGGGGTCGGGCCGCTGCCGTAGGGGTGTGAGACCCAGTGGGGCAGGTACATGGCACGCCCAGCAGCTGCCCGGGTGCCCATGAAGGAGGGTGGTGGGGGTCCAGTCCCCTTCTTCAACACCGAGCTCACAGATAACAGCGCCCTTCACACATGCAGGAAGGAGTAGCCTGGGACACGTCCCAGACAAACGCAGCTGTTCTTTGTTTCGGGAGAGGGTGCCAATAACATTTTGTTCCTTGGGGTTCTCGAGAATGAAAATGTGTGCGTAGCTATAAAAACAAACAAACCCATAGGGATAACGATCACACTAACCGATATGTCATGCTTAGTTAAGTAAATTAAGTGATAATATGCACTCAGGTCTGTATTCTCCAACGGATTTTATATTGAGATCTTCTACACAAAGGGAAGAAGGACAGTTCATCCCCCACCGGACACCCTCGGTCATTCTTCAGTCCCTCAGAGTCGAAGCTTCTGCCCCTCCCTAAACTCGGTTATTTTCAGGAAATCATCTCCGAGCCTGGTCCACATAAATCTAACCTGCTACCCTCAGATTTGCTCCTCGTAGCAATTCTATGAAATACACGGTCAGGCAACATCATCCCCATTCCACAGAGTTGGAAACTGAGGCTTAGGAAGATTCAGCAAGTTGTTCAAAGGCCAGAAAAATGCACAGCCTGTTTTCAGGCGTGCACCTCATACATGTCACACGCTCAGTAGCCACGCGGGGCAAGTGGCTCCTGCACCGGACTGGGAAGCTCTAGAACATCTCGAACAATCGCTAGGCTGGTGTGCTCACTCCATAAAGTTCGTCTGATGATGCTTCCTCATTACTGAGGTTTGATTTGCAGCAAGATGGGTTCTGATTAAACGTGAAAGGTAAGGTGTCGAATGACAAGAGAGCAGAGATTTTTACTGAATTCTGCCAGTGCCCGACGCTGTGTTTGGCTCTGGGAGTGCAGAGGGGAGCCAACTCGGAGCCCTGGCATCCCCTCTCAGTGGGGACATTTAAGGATGATGAGCCATCCATCTGAAATCCTGGAGATACAATTCTAACTGGAAGCTCACGGGGATTCAGGGAGAGCTACTGAGTGATGGAGATAATTTAGAATCAGAAATCAACAAGTATCTGAGCTCCTTCTGCGAGCTCTGCACCCCCTACGGGTTGTGGGTGACATGACAAACACCTAAGATAGAAGGACTTGTAAGGGTCTAGGCACCTTACATAAACAATAAAAGAGCTGTCTTAGTTTTGGCTCTCCCAATGCACCCCATGAAAGGAAGGATTTAAGTTTGTGCCATTTGTTTTGGAGGTGACCTTAGAAAACGGATGAGGGAGTGGGGAGGTGAGACAGAGAAGGAGGCAAGCCAGTACTCAGTGTGTGAACGCACGGGTGAGTGCTGTGGACCTGCAGAGCTCCGCCCCGCTGAGGGTCCTCTCCGAGAGCACACAGAACGTGCCAGAACCCACCCCCTGAGCCACACCGGAGCTGGGGCATTTGTCCTCCAAGCCCGGCCCTCACTGGTTAAGAGTTTCTCTGGGGCTCCAACTCCAGGCACTTTGGACCTGCCGTGCACTTGAGCTGAGCTCACTGCTGCTGCCGGGAAACACCCTCAGGAAAGGAAGGAAGGGACAGGCACCGTGGGTGTGCATGGGGACTACCGAAGGCAATTCTGGAGCAGGGATCCGGCAGTGCCTGTGGCAATGATGAACACTCCTCAGCGCTGACCATGCAAGACGATGCTGTAAGCACTTACATGTATCACCTCACACAGCTCTGTGAGGTTGGTATCCACCACTATTCCCATTTTTCAAAGAACAAAGTGAAGGCCCAGAGTGGTTAGGCAATTTTCTCAAGGCCATATCATTAAGAAGCGACAGAGCCAGGCTCCGGGTTTGATGTCTGCATCACTGTGCTCTAGGTTACCAAACACCAGGGGTTCTGTTCAAGTCAAACCCGCCTGTCAGAGAAAGGCTCCCCAGGACCTTTCATTTCAACAGAAAACTTGCCTTTCCAGGTCTCATTGTACATTCTGGACCATCTCCACAGCGCTGAGCATCTGAGTGTCTGCAGATCAAGTGGAGGAGAGCTCTTCAAACCCAGAACTAGACTAGACTGTGTCACCAAAGACGGAGGTCTGCCCAGGTGGGTGCACAATAGAAATGGAAGGAACAGTTTTATACGTCAAGAACCAAGATGGCCTGTCTCCAAAACTGAGCAGCCCCCTTGGGCAGGGCCCTTCCATGGCAGCGGGAGCCCAGCTTTCATCTGAGATGTCCCCCTTGGCCCAGGGACGACAGGAGGACAGCCACCCTTGCCACCATAGTGTTATTTGCTGTCCCTTCAGCCTTATTGTCAGGAACAGTCCCGCCGATCTTTCCCCTTTAGCCCTTTGCTGCCTCTGTGCCCTCCAGTTCTGCAGAACAATTGTCCGGCTATGCTAAGCATGCTCTCCACATCCACGGCAGCCTTGGGTTTCTGCAGGTAGGCGAGCAACTAGGTTGGGGGTGAGTGGGCAAGATCTAGCATCCTCTCCTGGCCAACACCCCCACGCCCCGACCCTTTCTCACCTCCCTTCGCACGTTTCTTTTGAGCGAGTGGGAGCAGGGGAGGAGATATTCCGGGTCCAGAGAAATTCTCTCTCACCGACCTTCTTTCAGCATTGCTATTACCTCGTCTACGTGTGGGTGAAGGGGCATGATGCACTGTGGGAGCCAGACCGGTCCCAGCCTCTGGGGGACCACCTGCCGACGGGCCAGCAGCCACTGCCCTCAGCTTTGGGGCCTGAGCCATGAGGACCATCTTACCTCCTCTGGAAAGTTCTGGCTATCCCTCTGAGCTAGCTTACATGCAGTCATTCTGACAATAGTTAGATTATGTCAAGATGTCTTCAACGTTTGGGTTTAATATTCATAAATGTAAGCTTTGTTTGCTGTTTTCCCCCTAACCATAGGACAATTCCTAAAAATGCCTGAAAAGTGGGAAGAATACTTTTAAAAAATTTTAAGTATATGGGAAAATAAGCCAAATATAATACAGAAAAGCAAATTAAGGACCCACAGTTCCACTGATGTAGAACTGTACCAACCGACTCCTGTGCCAATCATTTAACAATAAATGATTCCAAAATGGCAGTCATTTAACGATAAAGAAGTCTGAACAAAAGTGTGATCAGAATACAAGCTTCAGAAAGCAGCCCTCCCCTCCCCCACTGGTGCCTACCCACAGGAGAAACTTATACTAAGCTGAATCCCCACACTAAGTAATTTCTATGTCCATTCCTGGGGAAAGAGAAGGAGGGAAGAACCAAGAGACTATGTTTTTAAGTGCTTAGTGAGCTTCAGATTCAGAGAAATATAAATCTCCCTCTCTCTGACTTTACAGATAAAATCTCCTCTATGGGAGCAGGTTGATCTCGAAGCCATTCTTCCTGTCACGTTCCCCCGCTGCTTACCGAGAATCCGTGTGAATCATGGCCACCATAAAACTATACGACCGAACGCTGGTAATTACATGACTTTTAACTGGAAGAGAACAATGGCTTCAGTTTCCTGATGGAGCCATCCTCCTCAGCCATAGATTTGGCTGTCAACGTGCAGCCAAGAGTTGGGCTTTGCTAGTTAGAAGGTTTCACTGCCTGTCTTTGTAGGAGATTTAGGCACAGCAGCCGACAAGGCTCAGAGGGCCAGCGTGCCGCAGCTTCCCAGAATCCCTGTTGGGACCAGCTCCTGCCTGGCCATGGGGGTGGCCCTTTCCCAGAGCTGGCAGTGCCCAGGACTCCCGCACCCCTGTGGGCTGCCCCCACCTACAGCCTGGCTCTTTTGCCTGAGCCTGGATGGCGGTGGGGCGCCCAGGCGTGTAGGGACAAACCTTCCTCCCGCTGCTCTCACACGGCATCAGTTGGTACAAGAAGTGCCAAAGTGCAGGAGATTGGTTTAATCATTGTGACTTAATTTCCTCCCCCCTCCCCCCCCAAAAACAATGTGCCTTCAAAGGGTAGGTGCCCTGGATCATACTGAACAGAACACTACAAAACAGCAGCTCCGGCTGGGGTACCCGGCTCAGTCCCCTCCTCCCACGTGCTCTTACCCATGTTCGCTCACTGCCAGTGGGGGAGACCGCATGGACACTCTGACCCCTCCTTAAAGCCGTGACCCCTGACAGTGGCCGTCCCACTGCAGGCAGCATGCCTGAGTCACAAAGCTCCTCATGTTCAGGGTCAGCACTGACGGCCGGTTTCCTCGCACTCAGAGACCTTGATCGAGGAGAAAGCTGCACAGCAATTTTTAAAAAGTGATTTATTATTTTTTGTTTATGCAAGTAATTTGTATTTGTCAAAACAACTAGAAAAATGCAGAAAGCACTAGGAAGGAAAGAAAACCCACCCGTGTCTTCAGGCAGACATGATGGCCGCTACCGACACCCAGCTGTGGGAGCTCACACGCACAGGGTCAAAAAGGGTTTCATGCTGTGCGGGCTGTTTTTTGGTGACGTTTCTCCCATCATCTCTGCAACTGCAAAGGTAATACGGGCTGGTACAGGAAAACCAGGAAACAGAGACAACGTAAGGAACATCGAAATCACCCTGCAGTTCCACCCACAAGAGGCAAGCACCAGAAAGCAATTTGATCTAATTGGACATTCAGAGAGCCCATAATGTTGCAACATGCGGCTCAGGCAAGGGTAGGATGTTTTAGGGAAAATTAAGGAAATACTCTGCCGTTATCCTTATTTAGAATCTAGGCTGATTCATCTAGAATGAGTGTCTCATTTCAGCTTCCCTTTCATAGGCATAGGCAAGGGTTTCCAATGAACTTCACAAGAATATTTCGGAGATCGATAATGTGTCACTGATCGGCAATTTTGAATGCTCTGGAAGAAATCAGTGATCTCCAGGCCATGCCCCATGCTCGTTCAGTCTGAGTTTCTCCTTGCCAGGCCAGACCACATGAAATCTGGGCCACATGGAAGTAGGAAAAGGTGGTTTGGCTGGAGATACATTCGCTCTTCAGCTGTCTCTGGGCCCAGGGGTGAAAGGAGTGGACAGCACAGAGGAGAACGTGGATGCTCACGTCCCTCTGCACAGTCAGATCCCCCCCCGGCCACACCCCTGTGTGGGTGCTCCCGGTTTGGGGAGGGAAACGGCTCTCTTGGCTAGGCCGTTTGTACTGGCTTTTGGCTGATATCTGCTTTTGCTTTTCCTTTTGTTTTCTGAGATGTCTCTAAAGGGCCATGAAAATGGTAGTTGGCATGTGGGAAGGTCCACCGTCTGACTCAGTAACTGTCTTTGCACTGTCCTTGCGTAAACGGAGTAGATACAATGGCCGAACCAGCCAAATGGTGGCGGCACCAAGCAGGGAAGATGCTACAGAACATGAAGTCTCAATCGTAACTCACAGGACAGGTGGATGTTGGTCATGGCTGCAAAGAGGCCCCAGAAGCAAGCACTCGGGCGGGTGCCACCTGGCCGAAGTAAAGCAAAGCAGACCAGGCAGCCCGAAGACAGCGTTAAGTGCACTCACGATGTGTGTTGGTCCCCGGTCACCTGACGTTGTCCTCACGCCACGTGCCTCCCAGGCCTGTCCCCGCTCCTGCCGTCCTGTGCATGCATGACAATGGCACCACCGTCTACCTGGTAGCCCCTAAGCCAAATTCCTCAGCATCATTCTTGACCCTTGTCTCTTCCTCATTTCCCGTATCTACTTCATTACCGAGTAACCCTGCTGTTCCTCCTTTCTGAGTACGTCTCAAATCCTCGGCCGTTCGCCATCCCCACTCTCCCCGCGGTCCAAGCCGCAGTCAGTCCTCTCTGACCCGGGCCACCGAGAGCTCCTCCTGGGCTCCCCTGTCCACTCTGGCTGTCGCCCCTGCCGCAGCGGCCTTCCGGAAACACGGATCTCACAGTGTCACTCCTCCACGGCAATCCTTCCGCTGGCTTCCTACGGCTCTTTTCATTAAAGGGCCATTTTCCTGGAGAAAAACCACTCTTCTGAGGGCATGGTTACGCAGATTTTGATAAACTCGTGCAGCCGCGTCACCAGCATGGAATTCAGAATGCAGAACGGTTCCTTTTGGAGATAAGGAATAAAGCTGCTGTAAAACCCACAGAGGTTTTTGTGGGGAAGTAAGTTTTTGTTTCACTTGTATAATGACCTGCGGTGGTATTTCTGGGTGGTACGATAAGGGCGTATTTAACCGTGCGAGCAGCTGCCACGCTGGTATCCAAAGCAGCCACACCATTTGGCATCCCTGTGGTGCAGGATGAGGTCGAAGCGCCAGAGCAGGTCTTCAGGGCCCCCCACCTCTGCCTCTGCCTCTGCCTGTCTCTCCGCCCACAGGGCTCTCCCTTGCCCGCACGTCATCACGCCGCCACACTCAGCTTCATTTACTACTGTGACAGGCCCTCACTCATCTCCAGGACTTCTGCCCCCAGTACCTGCACCCCCCTCTCCTCCTGAGCAACGCCTTTATCTGACCAACTTGCTGGCATAAACATCACCTCTGCCCGAAAGCTCTCCCTGAACCACATGGGGTTCCCATGCTCTCCCCTCGCTTACTCATTCAACAAACGTCTGAACAATAGCACCCAGGATCTCGGCTGGCTTCCAAGTCCCCGGGGAGCTCGCCCTGAATGAGAGAGTCGAAAGTCCAGGTGCCATGAAGCTGCGGACAATGTACACACGACAACAACAACAACGACGACAACAACGATAAATCTACACCAGAATGTCAAGTGCAAAAAAATGATACAGCGGAGCCACAGGCAACAGAGGGGGGTGTGGAGCTGCTCTTTTAGAGGCAGTGGTGGGAGGCCGCCTCTCTGAGGAAGGTGTGAGTGAAAGAAACCAGCGGCTCTGCAAGTACCTGGAAAGGTAATTCCAGGCTGCGTGAGCAGCAAGGACGAAGGAGGTGAGACAGGAAAGAGGTGGGCAGGAAGAGGCGCGGTGCGTTCAGGAAGCAGCCGGGGGACGTGTGGGGGGGACACGGGAAGGGGGGGCACAGGTGAGGAAGCCGAAGCCAGGTCCTGGGTGGCGGCTCCCACCGCACATCCACCCCCGAAGTCGTCTGCCCCTCCCTCTCAGCTATGCCTTCTCTGAGGCCCAGGACTGTGCTTATTCCGTGCATCACTAAGCGCAAGCACGTAGCACAGGGTTTGCTGGGTGGTAGGTTCCTAATTAATATTTGAATGAATGAGCAAGTGCATGAGCATCTCAGCAACAGGACGCGTCTTGACTGAGTGACTAATCCCCGAGAAGATGGCAGGAGCCCCGCATCACCAGGGGAGAAAAGGAGGCTCCGATCGCTTTAATGACTTCGCCAGAGGGAGAGAGGTGTGGCGGCTGGAACCGGGCTCCCTCCCATCACAGCCCCCTCTCACTGCATCTGCTCCGCCTGGCCTAGTCCGAGAAGGAACCGGCTGTGACATCCATCCTCCCACTCTGTCCCCTGCTAACCTTGGGTTTGAAAGAATGTCTCTGGCCCATCCTTTAGGGCAGCAGTCAAAAAAAAAAAAAAAACAAAACAAAACACCCAGCTCAAGACCCACAAATGTTTTCTATTTGACCCACAGAATGATCTCAAAAAACCGGGAAATATCATCTCAAAAAATTAAAGTTTCTGGCTTATCTTAAAAACCATCTGAAGATGTTGCAATGTTGGGTCTGTGCTCCACTCCGTGGAAAAACCCTCGGAGCAGCATGGTGACGGCCCCTGTAGGCAGCCTGTGTCCCTGCCAATGCACCACAGCCCTCGGGACTCCGAGGTGCCTCCAGGGCGGTTTGATGCCCCCTTACTCATGCAGTCACACACAGGGTTCAGGGTTTGCAGGAGGGGCCGGTCCCCTTGAGTATTGCTCTTCCCTTCCCTGCACATTTAGCTGGTTGGATTCCTGATGGAGTGACTCTCGCAGGAGCAGCGTATGAATCAGGAAGCCAGGAAGAAAAGCGATGCCGCAAGGACCGCGGGCAACAGAGGGGATCTAAGAGGCCCGCAGGGAAGACAGCGGGGGAGGCTGCTGCATTGCCCCGCCCCAAGCAGGGCGCTCGGAGCCTCGGCTCAGGGTCTCCCCTGTGTCCAAGCCTGCAGGGTGGCGTGCCGGCTGCCAGAGCCCTCGCTCCCCATTTGACCGTGTACCTCCGCACTCCAGCCATCCTGCACAGCCCGAATTAGTGTTTTATTGAAGACATAGATGCACATCAGGCAGCACTGATTCAATTACAGTCTGGCTGGGGAGCACCCTAGGAGAGAGCTTGGAGAAATTTTCCATGGCGTGTTATGTAACCCGGGGTCTACCACAAATCCTGGCACGGCCACTTAATACTTGCTGAAAATGAATGAACCTTGGGCAAGTTACTCCCCCTCCCACTTCATTTATACACTGAGGGGTTTTCACTGAACTAATCCTTAGCTCACAGAGCTCCGGAATTCTACAGTGCTGTGGGTTTCCAAGCAGTCACATGCCAAGTAGAGGTCAGCAGTAAGTCCCAGGGGTCTGCTCCACTTCCTGGGCACAGTGAAGCAGACTGCAGTGGCGGAAGGAAGAGAAGAGGAAGGCTCTGGTTTCCCCGCCGCTGGGCTGAAACGATGCCATTCGTCACAGCTGTGTTTCTCGGCATGGCTGTTAGAGCGCATATATCAAGAGCTCGCATTTTGAATAGGAGTGGAGTTTATTTGCCAGAATGAATTCATCAAAAAGTCACCTCCACCCCTCAAGAAACGTGTCTGTGATGGATGGGATACCCAGGTGAGGCCAGCCTGCACAGACTGGCCAGGAGGCTGGGGCTTGCTGGCCAGCGGAATGCAAAGAGCACCCACAGGCCTCCGCCCGGTGATTCTGCTTCGGCGCCTAAAATCTCCACCTTTAGTCGTGCCCTTGAGTCGAGGCCTGGAAAGCTGCTGCTCCAATGTGCAGGGAAGGATTTTAAAGAAAGACGTTTGCATTTGTTACCACACTCAGAGGAGAACAATTTTCTCAAACAATAATGATTCTTGCAACTTATCATTGGAACTACAAAACTCCCTGTGTGGCAGGTGACATAGTTACTCTTGTTTACAGGGACACATGTGGTCTTGGTGAGAGCAGAGCTCACATGACCCTAAGTGGGTGCAAACTCGGATCTGCTGATACTATATATTCTCTCTCTCTCTCTCTCTCTCTCTCTCCTCGTACAACTTACACACAGTGAAGTACACACGAATATTTTCACATGTGCACACCCTCACACAACCCCACTCAGACCAAGGTGGAAAGTCTTTCCAGCACCCCAGGAAGCTCCCTGTGTCCCCTCCCAGTCCACCCTCCAGCAACCTGAAAAAGGAACAGAACCAAAGGGCTCATGGACATGGACAGCAGTGTGGAGACTGCGGGGAAGGGGGGAGGGTACAAAAAGGGACTCAATGGTAATGGGGAGAAAAAGTCAATACAAAAATGAGCGGAACTCTAATGCTTAACTGTCCGGCTATGTGAAGAAAGGTGGTAGCCCAGGTAAGCTCGGGAAGAAAGGAAATGGTCCAAGGCAAAAAAAACATTGGAAGGGGGAGGGGTAGCTACACGATAGGAGGGGACTGCCTCTGGAGAAAGGCACGGGTTTGTGCCCAGGTGCCACCAGCCCCTGAGACGCACTCAGCTTCTGCCCGGATGGCTGAGACTGCCATCAGCATCTCCAAAGCATGAAGACGCAACTGCAGAAGCTCAGGTCTTGCATTTTAAGCAGTGCCGGTCTCTCCCGCTGCCGGGAATCCCAGTCCCTAACAAGAAAACGAATGCTGACAAATGAAAAGGAGATGTATTCGCTGGCACAGAGTCAACAGGCGGGGAAAACAGGCCAACTCAGGGCTCCCACAGGAAGTGTCTAACCCACTTTCTAATTCTTAGCTTAGCTGCCATTAACTCTTCCCAGATCCGGTGTTGTGTTTGTATTTTGCTTTGTTTAAATCTCTCTTCTCCTGTTGTCCGCCCTGCCCCTCAGGATGCTGGTTTGAAATTGTACAACCTCCTCTGGCTTCTGCGCAGCACTATTTCCATTCTCTCTGGGAGAGCTCCCCTGCACGCCGTCAAGTGTTGACAGGCAGCTCGCATTGGACTGTTCTTATCGGCTCTTCTTTAAGTATGCATCTGGAGGTGCACATACATCTCCAGATCTGAGGTCTTAAATAGTTGGCAGTCTTAGGGGACACACCTGAGGGAAACCCTATGACTCACACTGCTTTAAAGATTACAAGATACGTATGAGGTTTCTGCTGATGGAGAGAGAGAGAGAGAAGTAAGATTTTTCCAAAGGGAGAGAAAGCTGAAGGAAGAGGGAGCAAGCAGGAAGGAAGAATAAAGAGTGGAAGGAGAGAAGAAGAAGAGAAAGGGGGGAGAAGAAAAATAGGAGAAAAGGGTATGGTGGGAGAAAGAGAGGAAAATAGTGAGGAAATAAGGAGGGAAGAGAGAGGGAGGAAGGAAGAAAAATACAGAGACTAAGTCCAGGCAGGAGCGAGAAGATGTAGTTCAGGTTTCAGAGGACAAGAGAGGAGGCTATTAGACAAGCAAAATTGACTTCTGAAACTTTAATTCCCTATGATAAGTTTCTACAACAACTAACTAACTAAACGCTGCCACACATCCGCCTCAGTGGGCGCCTACGAAAAACTGCACACCGAACGTTGCAAGTATTACATGTTGTGAGTTCCCCGAGGTGGTGGTACAGGAAGACCCTGGACTCCCAGGAACACACCGAATATACACCTACATACCCAGAAATCCCTCCTGAGACACAGCTGAGGGCTGACTGAGTAGCTTCTGCACAACGAAGACGAGAGAATAGAAAAGTGGCCCGGAGACTGTTGGGGAACCGCAAGAACTCTCGGGATCTCAAGACACACAGGAACTCCACAAGAGCAGAGGTCCCTGCGAGTGCCCGTGTTTATGTTCCCTCTCCACCTGCGCTGCCCGGGGGAGCTCTGTGCAAAGGCTCTGGGTGGCCTGCAAGGTGCCCTGGGCACCCCGAACCTGTGCCCACTCCAGCCCCAGGCAGCCAGGCTTTCAGAGCATCGCCACACCCACACACCCTGGGCCTCCCTGCACCAAGCCTGCTCCGCCCTGGCCCGCCAGTTCCCTAGGGTGCTCCAGGCGCTGCACCTGCCCTCTCAGGCTCTAGCAGCCTGCCGGCACCACCCAGCGCTCACAGTCCACACGGAGGTTGCTCATACATATGGCCACTCCTTCAGGATCAGGAGAGATATTGGTTTTGTCTAATTCACATAAACAAACATGGACAATGAAACAAAGTGAGAAGACAGAGGAGTATGTTTCAAATGAGGAAACAAGATAAAAAAAACAGAAAAAAACTAATAAAATGGAGATAATGAATTAGGTTGATAAAGAATTTGTTCAACCAGAACAGCAAGAAGAAACAAGAATTCAAAAAAAAACAAGGATAGTATAAGAAGCCCCTGGGACACCTCCAAATGTACCAACCTCCGAAGCATAGGGGTGCCAGAAGGAGAAGAGGAAGAGCAAGAAATTGAAAACTTATTTGAAAAAATAATGAAAGAAAACATCCCTAATTTGACAAAAAAAAATAGACATAGAAGTCCAGGAAGCATACAGAGTCCCAAACAAGTTGGATCCAAAGAGGACCCACCCAAGACACATTATAACTAAAATGCCTAAGGTTAAAGATAAAGAGATAATCTTAAAAGCAGTAAGAAAAGCAGAGAGTTACCTACAAACATAAAAAAACAACAGCAGCAGATTCACAGATGCAGAGAACAAACCGGTGGTTGCCGGAGGGGATGGGGTCAGGAGGATGGGTGAGAAGGTATAGCGAAATGAGAGGTACTAGCGTCCAGTTATAAAGTGGACAAGTCATGGAGTCACAGTGGACAGCACAGGGAATATAGTCAATAACATTATAGTCAGTTTGCCTGGTAACAGACAGTTACTGGATTTATCATGGTGATTACATGGTAAGGCATATAAATGTCGAATCACTGTGTTAGAAACCTGAAACTAATATAATATTGCACATCAACTATACTTTAAAAAAATTTATAAAAAATATTCTTCCCTGTCATGTTCATAGATATACTTAGCAGATAATGACGTAGATAAATAGATAACTAGCTATACGAGGTCTGCCTGGAAAAAGTGCAGCCATTGTTAATGTAACAAGAACAGTTTGTGCCTCATCAGTGTAACCTGGCAGCCAAGGAGAGTGGACTGGAGTCTGCATGTGTGAACAATGACGACTTCACTGCACTGGTCAGTGGGGGTGGTGGATGCTGTTGAGTGAGCACGCGAACTGTGTGGCCGTCACATTCAAAAATACTGAGCGAGCACAGTAACGAATATTCATCCAATTTTGCATTAAGCTTGATCATTCCTCCGAAGAAACTATTTGGACGACTCAGAAGGCTGCAGTTATGGGCAACTGGTGATTGGCAGCTTCGTCACAACAACATGCCTGCTCATGCATCCCATCTTGTCCAGAGTTATTTTGCGAAACATCAAATCAACCAGGTGACTCAGCCCCACTACAGCCCAGATTTGGCGCCCTGAGACTTCTGCCTTTTCCCAAAAGTAAAATCACCTTTGAAAGGGAAGAGATTTCAGACCATGAATGAGATTCAGGAACATACGACGGGGTAGCTGATGATAACTGGGAGAACTGTGTGAGGTCCCAAGGTGCCTACCTTGAAGGGGGCTGAGACGTCATTGTCCTGTGTACAATGTTTTTTGTATCTTGTATCTTCTTTGATAAATATCTCTATTTTGCGTAGTATGTGGCTGGATACGGTCTGGACACACCTCCATACTTCCAGATTATGAACATGGATGGTCATGTTCAACGTCTGGGAAACTGTTACCGACGAGGGAAACAGGAACAAACAGAAACAGTTCATGGCCACCCACTCCCTTCTTTACAACTTCAACTGGAGAGATTTCTTCAGCTGTCATTCGCTGCGCTAACGCTGGGCAGTCTGCACTTTCAGAACATTCTCACTACGGAAAGCCCGTGATGCATCTTGAAACAAGTTCTATCTGAACTGCTTACAATTTTTGTGTGGATGTGTATAGGAGCTAAACCTTGCATTACAGCTGAGCTTCCCAGAGGGGTGCACCCCCTCCTTCTCCCCCTGGAGCTCTGCAGGGCCCCCACTTTCCCGGAGACAATTGCCAGGAGAGTTGGAGAAGGCCTCAGGGAGCTGCTCACTGGCAGGCCTGTTGGGCTCAGGGGCAATGTGACGTTTCACTTTCTAGCATTGACTTAATGTTTCATAACACCCCTCACTCATCAAAAGATCCCTACAGTTTAACAAAATTAAACCTCTACCAATAAAGGAACTCACTTTAGAGCACATAAAAATAGTGGTTCCAAAGTATAAACATATTATTCTATTTGCACATTTTCTGAATTTAGAAACACAGATGTGCTCATATCATCATGTAAAAGTTAGAACTCTAAATCTAGTAACCTAAGTTCCAATCTGAGAGAACCTGTTTAAAGAAGGCATCTTAGTGAACGAGAAAAACTAGAAATTGGATGACTTTAGTTTTAGTACTTTCTTAGCCACTAAATGGATGTTCTCCTGCCATACGTTTATTTATTCATGAATTCCAGAAGTATTTTATTGGGCCCTTAGTATGTGCCAGACTCTTCTAACCCCACAGGCTACAGAGAGGGAGAGCTCACGGTTAACCACCCTGTACTTCCCCGCGGAATGTACTAAATTGCACCTCGTTATCCAAAACCTACTCACGGACTATCTGCCTCCCACCCTGCACTGTGCACTCCCCAGGAGAAGCGCCTGCGCTGCTGCTCATGCTCCCTTCTCCATCAGTTAGTTCAGTCCGGGCCACGCAGCATCCGCTCAGCAAACATCCATCAGGTGAACGCGTCTATCGTACATTAACACTGAAACAGCATTTACATCCGTCATCTCAGTTAACCTGCACAGCAGCCCTCTAAGGTAGGTCCTGCTTCCTCCATTTGACAGTCGAAGGAACTGACAGAGACAGAAGTGAAGAAACTTGCTGTGGGTCACTTAGCATAGCAGGAGTTCAAATCCAGGCCGCCCAGGGCCAGAATCCACGTTCGTATCCACCTGCTCTGTTGTCTAGGAGTGTATCACTGAAGGAATGAATGAGCGAATGCATGGGTGAATTTAAGTAGTTCGCAGGCTCTGGGCTTCAGGTTTGTTCATGTCAGTGTTGGACAGTGCTTCAAAACGTTTCCACCAAAGTTTAGTACAAGGTTGTTTTTTTTTAGCAAATCACATCACCAGATCATCATCAGGTGCCCTCTGTTTGTTATTTAAGATGCCCCACCTGCTGTCCAGGACAGCTGGGGCCAGTGGCCCGCACGCACTCTCGAGCGCCTGTGCACGGTGGCTGTTCCTGCCGCCTGAGTTGTATCACTTCCAAACACGTTGGTGACTTTTGCACCTGTTACAATTACAGAACTTAATTAAATAGTATTGACCCACACAGAATAGGATTACAAAAAGAGGTAGAGCTGTTGTTTCCATGTAAACTATGCAGATTAATTGGTAGACATACAGGAATGGATTCTTGCCTATAGGTTTGAAATCCTTCAAAATAAATAGTAAATGCTGGAACAATAAGTTAAAAACTTGGGGAAAATTCAACAAATGCCAATCACTTGTGTTTGGAAATTGCTCACAAATAATGTAGAAAAGAGACAGGAGTGAAAGACCTATAAAACATCGTGAAGTGTTTCCCACTCAGACGGTTTTGCTGGCGGCTTTAGATTCTTGCATAGACCAAGCACTTAGGTATATAAGACAATAAGAAACTCCAATCCAGGAACTCACTCTCACAGAAATCCCCTCAGACTGACCTCAAAAGATAAAGCAATGAATATACATTTATATATCTTATATACCATACATATATTTATGTATATTAAAAGACAAAACATTTCAGGCAAGTATGCATCATTTTCCAGGCTTCTCCTGCCTAATCAGTCTTTAAATAGATGCACCTAGGTTGCAAGAAACTCCTTCTCAGCCTTGTGTTTCATCTTAAAGTCTCCACGGACTTTGCACCTCATTCTGTGGTGGATGTTCATACTGTCCAGCAAACATTTCTAGTTCTTCTGGGCACCCAGCAGGGTTGCGCTTCCCTGCCCCGTTTTGAAATGTATGGGTCAGCGTGGCATGCTTCGGCCAACGATGTTTGTGTTGAAACGCCATCTGCCTCTTCCAGGGGAACGTGTTGAGATCCAGCCCATGATTCCTCTGGCTGCCATTCCCTGCACCAAGGCCAAGTTCTACAGAGTCCGCTCCACGACTCTGGATCCGGGAATGAGGGCAGCACGGAGCACAGGCCCCAGCAGACCCTCGTGGGTCTGTTGCATGAATGAAAAGTAAGCTCGGTTGTTTGAAGCCACGGAGATTGGGAATTTTTTGTTACCATGGCACAATCTAATTTACTGTGACTAATACATATTTCACAACACATGTGTACGCGTTTAAATATGTAAATGTATCTCCTTCCAGATTTGAGGATGCCCTGAGCGCTCCAGAGGGACACACCACATTGACCCCGTGACTTTGTCCACTGTCTGCACTCTCCCCCGTGGGGGGGGCACGGAGCCAGACGCCCGTAGGGTCCCTTCAGATGCTCCCATGATGTCATGCTATGTGTGCGGGGAGAGAACAGGCACCCGCGATGGCCGTGCCCATGTCACTTAACTAAACCAAATAAAATTAAATTAATTGGATTGGGGAGTTGCGAATATCTGATTTTGGAGCAATTGATTAGATTTTCACAGAGTGAATCTGATTTGGCTGCTATTGTTCCAGTTGTCTTAATGAGGCAATTGGATTGCAGGGTGACCCAACTGATTGGCCGGGGAGGTGGCCTGCCAACCGTCCTCCCTTCAGCCAGCACCACAGTTTGACCCCCCGGGACGGGATGTGACATTGATTCACTTGCACGCGAAGTTCAAGCACGTTTTCCTGCAAGCTGCTACGTGTCAAGTGCTGTCATGCAATTAAAAGTATTTATCAGCTGTAAATATTTAAAATGCACAATGGCCCCTGTGTACATGCCACACGGAGAAGTCTAAACATTTTACGAGGCTATAAACTTTGATCGGGTCAAGCTTCCATTTTAAACTCCGTGTGAGCCTCTACTTCCCTTCGGGGCTTCCTTCCAGCATTCCTTGGGATCAAAGACCGATGGTAACTTGCTCTTAAAACCAACTGACCCTGATTCCATCGGTTCAAAACGAAAGTACTCAGGCGATGGTGGGAAAGGGGACGCCAGGCCCCGGGACACCGGTCACGTGCCTGTTCTACGTGCCGTTGGGTGCACCCAGACAATGCCTGGGCTCCCTGCGGGTGCTGGCAGATACCGGACGAATACACGAGTGAGCAGCTAACTAATGATTGTGGAGCACCAACACTCTCTCGTTTCCTCTACGTGCCAGAGGTGAGAAAACCGCTCTCCTGAACGCAGGAAGCAATCTCCCTTCGTGGGCGAGGGCTGTGGGTTCGCAGGCAGCCGAGTCTGGGTCTGAAGCGCGATCTCGCCGCGGCTGCTGACTGCGTTTTCCAAAGAGGGTCACGGCGATCCCTCCCATCCCCACGTTCTTAGGCAATGCGAACTCGCCACTCCCCTGTTCCAAGGTAGTCGGTTTCTCCTGAGTCTGCGTTCAGTCTGGGTGCACTCAGTGCCGGGTCTGAGCAATGCCATTCCCGGGAAGTGATGATGATGCACTGAGCACAGACACGGCCCCGAGCGGACCCAGCCGCACCCGCTCCCCGCCTCTTGCACACCCGCCGCCAGGCGAACAGCCGGAACATCGAGGTCTGGATGGGATCCTTACAGGAATGATTGCAAAACATGGAAAAGGGACACCTTTTTGAGAGAAAATAGGACAGGTTCATTGTTGGACTTGTGGAGTTTGTTTTGCCTTTAGGGCACAATTTGAGCAGGGAGGTGGGCGCACTGGCTTGCAACTTGAAAGAGAGCTTTGTATTGAGGATACAGACTTGGGAGCTCACAGCAAATAGGTGGTAACTGGGAACACAGGCTCCAGGGGGATTATCTAAACACACACACACACACACAAAGGATAAGGAAAAAAGTGAGCCTGGGGTGTAATAAACACGAGGAACACCATCATTTAAGGAAAGAGCAGCCCTGGCTGGCATGGCTCAGTTGATCAGGTGTTGTTCCAGAAAGCAAAGGGTCGCTGGTTCGATTCCCGATCAGGGCACATGCCTGAGCTGTGGGTTCAGTTCCCATTTGCGGGCATGGATGAGAGGCAACCAGTCCATGTTCTCTCTCGCATTAATGTTTCTCTCCCTCCCTCTCTTTCTCCCTCCCTTCTCCTCTCTTTAAAAATGACTAAATAAAAATCTTAAACAAAAAAAGAACAGATGAAAAACATCCATGGAAGAAATTGAGAAGAAGGTCCAGGAAGGTACCTGCCTTCCAAACCTTTCTCTGAAGGACCTAGAAAAAGGAATTGACAATCTTCATTCTCCTTGGGCTAAATTACACAAGGTTAAATGATTCACTAAGGCCACAGCAAATGCAATCTTAAGACTTACATAAATTGCTACATAATTCTGGAGACCTCCCAAGTACATAGTTGTTTGCATTTTCAAAGGACTCCAGCATTCTTGTCGCAACCCTCCAAGCAAAGCAAGGCAAGTGTTCAGATTCACAGATGAGGGAACTGCTGTCCTAGCGAGTTCTACTTCAGTGGTTTCATAGCACTAAAAGCAGCAAAGCAAAGGTAGAAACTTGGCTTTCTCCTGGTCTTTTGGTGAATGGTGTAGGCTGAGATTAAGGAGAATGCAGCTTGGTCTTCAAAAGTGGGCACCTACACAGTTATTGAGCCTCTCAAATCCACAGAAAATAACCAAGAAACACACCCTGGGACAGCCTGGACTCCAAGGTCAGGAAGAATATCAGTGCTGTTCTAATCGAGCTGTGAAAGTAACAGCTAATTTGATACACTGAAAAAACAGACGATCTGGGAAGCACTTTGCCCCTCCATTCTAACTGACGGCTTTGCTGCGTAGAGTCATCTTGGAGGTAGGTCTCAGATGAGGTCAAGTGAAAGGAGTTCATCATCGCCAAGCCCTTACTATATGAAATGTTAAAGGGACTAATCTAAGAAAAAGATGATAAAAATATGAACAGTAAAATGACAACAAACAACTGTCAACAACTAAACCTAAAAAGAACAAAAACAAACTAAGCAAACAGAACAGGAAGAGAATCACAGAGATGGAGATCACATGGAGGGTTCTCGGCAGGGAGGGGGATGGGGGAGAGAGGGGGAAAAGGTACAGGGAATAAGTAGCATAGATGGTAGGTAGAAGATAGACGGGGGAGGTTAAGAACAGTACAGGAAATGGAGAAGCCAAGAACTTGTATGTGCAACCCATGGACATGAAGTAAGGGGTGAGGGGGAGAAGCTGGTGGGAGGTAGGGCAGAGGGGAATAAAGGGGAGAAAAAATGGGACAACTATAATAGCATAATCAATAAAATGTATTTTAAAAACCCCCCAAACCAGATAATCCTGTGCAAATATAGTTGTATAGTTCATGGTTCAGCACTGAATATTGCCAAATGTCAATTAAAACCACCCCCACTTCTTTGTAACTGAAAGTTTCCCAGCCTGATGGGAGGAGTCTGTAGGCTCAGGGGGGGCCCGAGTCCCTCAGGAACTGCTCCACGTTAGCTTGTCTTCCCACTCTGCCGGCGCGCGCTCCCCTCCCCCCGTGACACCCCCTTATAATTCAGCACCGCTGTGAAATACGCACAATCATTTTTCACCGCGTTTCCTTGTGCCTCTATCAGCGCCCCGGGTTTTGGCATCTTTATTGTGTCATTAATTTTAGTGATGTTCTAAACATGGAGTAGGGAGGTCTTCAAGGCTACGGGTGACTGACAGTGTTTAGACAAGTCCAATTAAGTTTCTTCTGTTTGGAGAGTCTCGGGAAGATAAATAAATCACTAAAACTTTCATTATGAAAACCGTCCTTTGGCAATGGCGACGCTTCTCCCTGGGAGCGGATGAAGATTTATGCCTGAGGACGGGACCGCCAGCTGAGCGCCCTGCAGGGGGCAGCGTCCCCGTCACGGGATGAGCTCCACGGAGCCTCTGGTTCGGCCGGTGTGTGCACCTCACCTTCGCTCTGTCCCCAGACACCTTCGCCAGCTCTCTTCCCGGTGAAGCTGGGGGGGCTGCCGATCCTTCCTTCGCTCGTGTTCTTCCCACAGGCTCGCGGGGAGGAGGCAGTGCCCAAAGGCGATCAATGATTCCAGGACCCACACATCTGCATCCCGCTGTTCGACTCCCAGGGCCGCCCACTCCCCCTGCTGGGCCCTTCCAGTCCTGCCGTTTCCCAGGATTCCTTTCTGCTCTGGGTGCAGGCTTCGTGCAAGAGAGGAGTTTGCTTGTTCTGGAATTCTCACCGGGAGCAGGCAGTAAAACTGTCCTCACAAGCATGCACGTGCCCCCTTCCCCCCTCCCCCCCCTCACGTGGCCTCCCTCCATCCCCAAGGCATCTGTGAATGATGTTAGGGAGATCTCAGAAGTCATTAGGGGGATCAAGCAAATTTGTATATAAAACAATCATTTTTAAATGGCATTAAAGGATTACTGTTAATGCCGCTGTTGGTGTGCACCGCGGTGGTTATGTACACATTCTAAAGGCACGGAACTGTAAGGATACAGCCGGAGGCACTTACAGATAAAATGGCATAAGGTCTGCATTTGCTTTTAAAATACTTCAGAAAAAAAAAAGGAAGGGAGGAGGGGCTTACCAAGTCAGGACCTGCCAGGAGGCAAGACCTGTGCCATTGATGCTCACAGAGACTTGAAACGGGTCACTGAAAGGCTCCCGGGCCTGGGAGGCCCGGACAACTGCCCGGGGTGCTCTGGCTGCCGCGTCTTCGCGAGCGCGAGGGGCTGGCTGGCGTGTTAGAAAAAGTGCATACTGGGTGCTACCGTGGCTCCAGGGTGAAGCAGCATCGTGGGTGGCGCCCCCCTCCTGCCTCCTTGGCAAAGTCCTGCAGGCAAAACAGAAGTGGGGTCTGCAGAGCCCAGCCCCCAGGACCTCGAAGAGAACGTGGAAGGAAGGGTGTGGAGCTGAGCTTTTGGCTTAACAACCCGCGCGAGGGCGACACCGGAACAGAGGCCGGTTGTTGAGACCGGGCCGAGCACGTACAGGGGTCATGGGTTTGAACACTTTCTGTGATGGGAAGTTAAGGTAAGAAACGAGGTGACAGGCTCACTTTTTAACAAAATCTTTTAAATTGTTGGTGTTATTATAATTACAACTATGAACATAGCAAACATATCAAAATTTTAATGGAAAATAACATTTAAAAACATATTTATAGTTCTGCCATTCAAGAAGAATTTTTTTTCTTGTTTGGACAGCATGTTAAAGAGTTGCTTTATTAAGAATCTCAAACCCAGGACAACTGGCCCACACAGCGTGTTGAGAATTCTACTTCGATCCTCTCTATGCTTTCTCTATAGTTACTTTTCTACTTAAAAAAAAAAAAAAAAAGAGTTCCCAGCCTCGATCTGCATTTAAGGGTATGACTTCGCTCATTGTCGGACTGCCAAAACTATAGCTTAACTTTAACTTCTAAACTTTTAACTTCAACTTTTCTCCATATATCTTTCCCTTTATTCTTTCATTATTCCTTTTCTTTTGAACCCCCTCCAGTTAGCCCTCGGACGCAGCGTTCTCCCAGGGTTCCATGGGGTCCCCAAGAGAGGCTGCCAGGGAGAATGACCAGGGAGCCCACACGACGCCGTCCGTGTCCCCCAGCCAAGGCTGGGCACTTCGCTCTTTTTCTCCGGCGGCAGGCTGCCCGCCCCCCCCCCCCCGCCCCCCGCCTCTCCCGCCCAGGCCCAACATGGGAATGGGCAGAACGTGGGCTGGGTCACACCTGGAAGAACAAGAATGATTCCACGCAAACCCCCACCCGGTCACGTGTGAACAACTTCATGCTTTAGAGAGATCGCCCTTGCTGGGATGCGGAGAGTGGGCTAAAGAGGCGCAAGCCTGGGGCCACGGAGAAAAGTCAGGCTTCGGAAGCAATAATTCAGGCGAAAGCGGATGAGTGCCTGGAATAAGCTGGTGGCGGCAAGGGATCGGTCGCAAGGGATGGAAAGAACTCATGTGCTCTGAGAAACATGACGGAGAAGGAACCCAGACGACGTGACCATAGACTGGAGGCGGAGCAGCGAGACAGAAATGCCAAACACGACTCCCAGGTTTCCTGTCTGTGTGACTGGGTGAGGGGGTGATGCTGTCCTTCCCTGAGACAGACAATACAGGGAAAAAAACTAGAGGGGGGATGCTGAATTTGCTTCAAGGGGGCTTAAGGGAGAAGATTCTGAGAGACGTCCATGCAGAGGTGCACGGCACAGTGAGTTGGTAGGTGGTCCTGGAGCCCAGGTTTTGAAGGATGTTGCATGCAGGCATAGATCAAGAGTTACTTTCTGGCTATCAGGATTGTATTTGCTTTTAATTCCACAAAGATGCACAGATACATCTGAGTTGAGACAAATTCAAACAGCACAGGTAAAGTGTCTCTCGAATACCCTCCCCCCCCCCAGTCTCTCCCTAAAGATAACTGCTAGTGTCTCTTCACTTACACTCGCCCCAACTTGGCCCTGCCTTTCCATCCGTACCTGCACTTTCAGAACCATGTGTGGGCTGTTTCCCTGAAAGGTGTGTAGCTGTCTCAGGTCAGGTTTTCCAGGAAGCAGACTCCGAGGTAGAGATTTGCAGGCGGGAGACCTAATGGGGTGGGGTGGGCCCAGCTGGGACGCGGGGCTGGGGGAGCTGGGCTGGGCAGGATAGGCTGAACGGTGATGCAGGCACAACGGATGTCTCTGCCATGGGACCGGGGGCACTCTAGTACAGGGACAGGCCTTCACCATGGGCCCAAATAGAGATGAAGGGACCAGGCCATTGGACCCTCCCGATAAACCCAGTCACTGACTGAGAGCTGCCCCTGCGGAGGGACTGAGGGCAGTCCCTGGAGAGACAGTCCCCTGTGGCTCCCCAGAGGCCAGCGCGCCTCCTACTGGAGAAATGAGTGCAGTGGCTGAAAGGGCGGACTGGGGGCACCTCACAGCACCCACTCCCCAGGCTGTACCTACAGTTCTCACCCCTGCTTGTGCACCTCGGAAGTGTCCTGGACATCATTCCTCGTCAGTAGTTAGATCGACCTTATTCTTTGTAATGGCTACATAGTATTCCACCCAATGATGTGCCGCTGTCTCTAAAATCATTCTTGTTAATGGGCACTCCAGTTGCTTCCAGCTCTTTACTAGTAAGAAACAATTCTGCAGGGAAACTGACTTCCAGCTTCTGGTAATGACGGAAAAGTCCCCATGGGAGGAACCTGGATGTGGTACTGCGGGGACTCGGGGCTTGGAGGAAGGCAGCGTGTGCTGGAAGTTCCCCGTCTCTGTGGCCTGCAGTCTGGGAGTCACGTGGTTCCTTTGGCATTTGGCACCTGGTGGTGAGGGCACTGGTGGGAAAAGCCCGAGTCTTTCTGGGCAGCAGAATCAGAAAAGTGATGCTGGGAGGCTGTGGCTGAAGCGATAAGTATGTGGTGGAATCTTGGAAGGGAAGAGAAAAGAGACAGCGCCCTGGCTGGCGTAGCTCAGTGGACTGAGCTTGGGCTGCAGACCAAAGCATCACAGGTTCGATTCCCAGTCAGGGCACGCCTGAGTTGCAGGCCACGGCCCCCCAGCAACCACACATTAATGTTTCTCTCTCTCTCTCTTTCTCCCTCCCTTCCCTCTCTAAAAATAAATAAATAAAATCTTTTAAAAAGAGAGAGAGAGAGACAGGGAAAGGACCCCTCAGTTCTGCCCGCCCACGTCTCAGGCTGGCCTGTGGACCGGGCATGCGTGGGGGCAGAATACAGCAACTCAGCCGAAGCGAGTGCTGTGAGTCAAGGCCAGCGCTGCTGTCTGAAGAACCGAAATTTGCAGTTCCTGCCTAACCAAGAAAATTGCTGGCTGCGGCAAAGGAGACAATACATATTAGAGAAAAATAATGAAAACCAGAATCTTCATGATTTCACATTCAGAATATATGTGACACATTCCAAAATGACCTGGCATATAGAGAATCCAGAAAAAAGGAGCACATTTGCAAGAGAAAAGAAACTGCACCACTTCGTACCCTGAAATGAACCAGATACTGAATGAACTGATGTCAAAGCAGCTGTTTGAACTATCCTCAATACAGCAAAGCAAAATATTCAATGAATGAAAACATAGGAAAACAGCAGAGATATTCAAACAACAAAAAAGTAGAAATTCTAAATCTGAAAAATATGATACCTAAAATCTTTAAATGGCAGGGTGAACTTAACCGAATGGAGACACTAATCAAAAACAGTAAATGAACTTGAAAATAAATCAAATAGATAAACAGGAAGAAAAAAAGTTTAAAAAAAACAAACAAGGGATCTCTCAGATAGCATCAAATCATTCAACACACAGTCAATTTCACAAGAAAAGAGAAAGAATAGAGAAGGAAAATATTTGAAGTCATAGTGGCCAAAATTTCCCAATTTTGTTGAAAAACAAATTTACAGATTCAAGATGCCTTGTCAATGCTAGTTAGAATAACATGAAGATGCTAACATTGAACTCCATTAAAACTGTTGAGCCAAAGATAAATAAAAACGCTTAGAATGAGCAAAAGAAAAAATATTGCCTCACATACAGGGGAACAGAATGAAATTGAGAAGTGAATTCTCATCAGAAACCATGAAAGCCAGAAAGGAGTGGGAAGATGTCTTTAAAGCACTGAAAGCAAAAAAACATTTTATCCAGCAAAAATATCCTTCCAAGATAAAGGCAAAATAAAAACAATTCCGGATAAAAGAAGACTATGAGACTTCGTTTCCAGCCGATCCAGACTATAAGAAATGCTAAGGGAGGTTTCTTAGGCAGAAGAAAAAGGATTCCAGATGACAATTTGGATCTTCAGAAAAGAATGGAGAGCATCAGAAATGGCAAAAAATAAATAGCTGGGAAATAGTCATGCTGAAATCCTAAACCCGGCACCTGTGAATGGGACCTTTTTTGGAAATTGGGTCTTTGCTAATGTCATTGAGGAGGTCACTGAGGATTAGGAGAGACCCTAATCCAATGATGAATGCCCTTAGGAGACGAGGGAAATTTGGGCACAGGGATGCATAGGGAGAAGCAGGCCATGCGAGGACATGGGCAGAGACGGGACTGATACACCTCAAGCCAAGGAACACCAAGTGCGCAGGCAACCGACAGACGCTGGGAGAGGTGAGGAAGGGTCCTTCCCAGGAGCCTGAGGGGGAGGAGGGCCCTGCCGACACCTTGGTTTTGGACCTCTGGCCTCTGGAACCAAGAGAAACAAGTCTTTTTTGTTTTAAACCACCAAGTTTATGATATGTTTTTATGGCAGTCCTAGGAAGCTAACATGCAAAACAAAAAGTATTATCACAGAAAAAGAGGGATGTTTCATTTTTTTTTAAAAATAATTTTTTAAAGATTTTATCTATTTATTTTTAGAGAGGGAATAGAGAGAGAAAGAGAGAGAGAAATATCAATGTGTGGTTGCTGGGGGCCATGGCTGCAACCTAGGCATGTGCCCTGACTGGGAATCGAACCTGCGATGCCTGGTTCGCAGCCTGTGCTCAATCCACTAAGCTATGCCAGCCAGGGTGATATTTCATTTTAGTAAAAGAGTCACTACATGAGGAAGGAGAATGGTCATCAATATGTACATAACTAGTAAGAGAGATTCAAAATGCATGCAGGAGGTAGACACTGAGTTAAAGGGAGAAATGGACAATTCCATAAACTTTTATCAGCAATTAATAGCATAAGCGGACAGAAAAATCAGCAAAGACATAGAAGATCGGAAAAAGTCACTCCCAACCACATGTAAAGGAAACCACATGTAAAGGGAAGAAATGCTGTCAGCCTCGGAACATTCTTTTCTGCCTTTCCTGCACTTCTCCGGACGTCCTCAATTACAGTCTTCATCTTTCTTCTGACATGCAGCATGTTTACCCTATTTCTCTCTCAAATTTGTGGTTGCAAATGTTTTTAAGTTGCTTTTTAAAAACATCTTTCATCTGACATCATTTAGGCTGCATTTTTCTTTTTTTACTCTTTCTTCTTGGTCAGTCATTTTGAAGTTTTTATTTCTTCTCGAGCATCTCTTCCACACACCGCACTTTTCCGTTTTGTTCTAAAGTCTTATTTATTCTTGTAGATTTCTGGTTTCCTTAAAATAATAGAACAATAATAGCAAACACTTCCAGATGCTCTAAATACATTCAGTCTTATCATCATTTGCCACAATCCTGTGACGAGATACTACTATTAGTCCCACGTTATTGATCACGACTGTAAGGCACAGAGAAGGTAAGTAACTTACTCTAGGTCACACAGCCAGGAAATGGTGGAACCAGATTCTAACCAGGCACTTGAGTCCTAGCTGTGCTCTTAACTATCGGGCTATGTACATTGCCAAATTGAATATCTTGCTTCCTTTTTAATAGTAACATCTCTTTTATTTCCTCTTTATCAATGTCCTCATTTTCAAAGGTTTTGCTCATTCTATCAGTCATATTACTCTTTACCAAATTACTTTTATGAGGATAATGCCTTTATCATCAAAAATATTCTTTCTAAGCTTTCTGTGGCAGACTGAAAAATGCTCCCCTCCCCCACCAAAAGATATCCATGCCCTAATCTTTGGAACCTGTGAATGTTATTTCATGTGGCAAAGTCTTGGCAAATGTGATTAAGTTAAGAATCTTCAGCCTGGCTGGCATAGCTCAGTGGATTGAGCGCGGGCTGTGAACCAAAGCGTCGCAGGTTCGATTCCCAGCCAGGGCACATGCCTGGGTTGCAGGCCATGACCCCCAGCAACCGCACATTGATGTTTCTCTCTGTCTCTCTTTCTCCCTCCCTTCCCTCTCTAAAAAATAAATAAATAAAATCTTTTAAAAAGAAAGAATCTTCAGATGGGAAGGTTATCCTGGATTACCTGGGTGGGTGGTCAGAGTGATCACACGTATCCTCAAGAGAGAAGCAGAGGTGGATTGGACACGCACAGGGAGGAGCGAGCGAGCGAGGTGAAGGCAGAGCAGAGAGGGATTTGCAGATGCTCGCCTTGAAGATCCAAGTGACACAGCCACAAGCCAAGGGATGCTGGGAGTCGCCAGAAGCCGGGAAAAACAAGGACCAGATGCGGAAGCATGACTGTGCCCACCCCTAGACTTCTACCTGGTGAAACTCACTTCAGACTCCTACCCCCAGGACTGGAGAGAATACATTTCTGTTGCTCTAAGCCACCCAATGTGTGGTCATCCGTTACACCAGCCACAGGAAATTAATACACCCCGTCTCTCAGCTACAGTGTTAAAACCTTTCCTTCGTTGCCTTCTTTCATGAAGAGAGATCATTTTATTCTTCTCTTTTAAAAATATTAGATATAGGCCCACCGTGGGCCAGGGTCTAGGCATAAACATGTAAAGTAGACAGTGTCTATTCGGAAAGCGCTTTGGTCCATGCCGGGCAGTGCTGGGCAGTGCTGGGCAGGGCAATTCCAAACAAACACATTAAAGTAAGTGGTATGAGATGGAGAGAGGCTACGAGATCACAGAGGAGGGGGTATGCACTTGGGAGGACCAGCCTGGCTTCTTCAAGGAGGCAGCATCTAATCTGAGGCTTGTGTGGGAAGGAAGGGGAGCCTGGCAAAGCGTGGTGCTCCAGGCAAGAAGGAGCATGCACAAAGGCAGCGAACGGTTCATTGCTCGGGTCCTGCGCACCTTACGGCACACTTGTTTTCCTCCAGCCGACTGGCAAGGCCCACAAAATGCCTCTTCTTCTGTACCGAGGGCTCCCGTACCGAAGGCTCCAGTACTGAAGGCTCCGTATGCATTTACTAACAATTCAAAGGGTGAAGTATAATTTTAACATAACCAGTTCCCTTGCTTTCTCCTCCGGCAGGTCTTCAGCAGAAGAATCAGCAGCTGAGGGCTGGAGACAGGAGGAGTCCCAGGTCCCATGGCCACGCCTCCCACACCCACCGTGCGAGGCAGTTTCTCCGCAGTTGGTGGGTTTCTTGGTAGGACACACAGGACAGAACAGACATCTCTCCAGAAGGAGAAGGTGTGGCCGAAATGGATGTCAGGCTTACTCTCATTCGACCCTTAGACATGACCTTCAGAAACCGACTTTCCTGCACTCAGCATACATCTCTCCAGAAATAAGTCAGACAGTGAAAAACAAATATCGTATCTCACCTGTGAGTGGAACCTAATCGACAAAACAAACAAGCGAGCAAAATAGAACCAGAGACACTGAAATCAAGAACACACTGACAGTAACAGGGGGTGGGGCGAAAGAGAACAATGGGAAAGAAGAGGAAGGGCCGTCGAGGAACATGTATAACGGACCCATGGACAAAGCCAAAGGGGGGTAGGGATGAGGGGGAGAGGTAGGGGTGGGTGGGGCGGGGGAAAGTGGTGGTGGGAAAACAGAGACAACTGTACTTGAACAACAACGTTTAAAAAATAACTGGCTTTAAAGTTTCAACATTCCCAAAGCCTCAGGAAAGCCACTGTACAATGTGTCTGTCTCCATTTAAAAGGTCTCGGCCATCTGTACCGAGGGCGTGGCCTCACCACCCAGCTAGACTGCACACCAGTGTGGGCGGGAACGGACCCTCCATCTCGCTGGTGTCTGTCCGGGCTCTCCAGCCAGAAACTGCACATAGAAGGTGAAGGGAAAAACACGTGCATAAACAGCTGTGTTCTGTTTTCACTCTTGCCTTGATTGAGAGAGACACCCATACTTCTGCAGTCTTAGCTCACGGGGGGCCCTTCAGCAATGTCTACTCAGAGATTTCTTCACGCTCCTCCTCATCATTCTAATGATGCAATATATTTCGAGTGCAAGAAAAAAACTGGACACCATGCCTTGTGTGAGCTTTGAACTTGCCAAACCACTCTGAAGGTCAGAGGAAGCAGTTTGATAAGAAGGAGATCGAGAGTTAGAGAACATTTTTTTTTTAAACTTTGTTACTGAATTGAAGGCGGGGGGTGGGGGGATGCAGAGGTGCAGGAAGCCGGCCGTGGGCAGAGAAAATGGTGTCATCTGAGGGTACGGCTGGCTGTGCGGAGCCAAACCCCCGGCCCGCCGCGCTCTCACAAACATTCGGCTGGCTGAGCTCTGCAGCTCCATCTCTGCTCCAGAAGGCCTTTGTTTATCTTTGCAAGGACAATTAAGTGACAGGAATGTGTAATATGGTGGAGGCTGCCAAAACAAACAGCTCTCTTTAAACATTATGTAAAAGTGGCCATTGTTGCTGGCATTTCTGCAAGAGTCAGAAACCACTTGCTAATAGTTTAATTCCATTTCTCTGCAGACCGGTCCGTCCCCTTGCAGAAGGGGCCCGTGTGGTCTGCTGGTTACAGAGGAGCCCGCGCGGCCCCACGTTTGACAGCATAGCTGAGCCGCTGACTCATGGGCGGCAGGGCTGAGCCTCCTGGGGCTTGTTGGAAAGTTTGATAAGATGTGAGGCTGGACTGAAAATCGTTTGCGGAGCAGCCGATTCGCCTGACCGCAGGGCAGAGTTTGGGACTGCCGGGCTGACTGAGTGACAGGCTGGGGCTGTGACTGGGGCTGGGGACGGTAAGGCTCCCGCGATGTACGCAGAGGCCAGGATGCTGCGATGTATGTGAGGGACAGGGATGCCTCTCTGCAGAACCAGTGGGAGAGCATCGCTCGTCTCTGGCCCAGCCTCAGCCAACAATCGTATTTCCCTCCAGAATGGCTTCTGTGGACAAAAAACGGACCACGAGCCAAACCTGGCCAGCAAAGAGGAGGCCTGCGTGGTGGCCTCACAGACTCAGAGACTAAGGTGTTTACCATAGGACGGCCTGAAATTAAAACTTTCTAACTAAAAGTGGGTCATGGCGGGTAGTCGTGTCCTAGGACAGTATTTTTCCTTAACCAAGGTCAATCTTTTGCTTAATTGAGTTGATCCTCTCTTTTTTTTTGGCATCTACCATAATATATCTGATAACATGCCTTTGGAATAGCAAAGTAATTTCCTTCCCTCCCCCTCCCCCCTCGAAGCACCATCACCCACCAGAGCAGAGACCATAAATCCCCTCATTGCTCTCATTATCACGTTATATGTTAACTGTTAAATATCCTACACACGCCAGTGTAAAACAAGTATGTGTCTGTTTGTTTCACTTTTTATCCAACTCCAGAGATTTTTTCCACTTTGCTTTCTCCTGCCTCTGTCATCTATCACCGATGAGTTTCACGTAAGTCCCCCCCCAACCCCCGCCACATCGCCTCCCGTGACTGTGGTGTATAAACTAAGGTACGAAACTGCCACTCTCTGGCGCATGTTCTCAATCTGCTGAGTTTTGCTCTCCGGCAATTGCCAGTTTGGCTCAATGAAACTCATAAAAATTCTTACAGGTTTGGACGTTTCTTACGTTGCGGATCTTACATGGATCTCAGCTGCGTCCAGATCCCCCAGCTCAGCGCACACAGTGGCTGGGCTCACAGGGCACGTGCTCTGCCCGGCCCCGAGCGCTCCGTGCTCCGGAGCGTGGGCACTCGGTGTGAGGCCAGCCATGCTGCTGCGACAGGGGCTCACTTGAGGGAGATGAGGAGCAAGCCCTTCCCTGGGTCTTCAAAGGGAAGAGGGTTATATGAAACACATGCACTTAAATAGAAAGATGAATGGTCGAAAATTGGTGAGTTAAGTTCAAAGAGAAAGCATTTCAAGGAAGGGAAGTTTATCTCACAGGAAACTGACATTGGGTATTGCCAGTGAGTTTCTGAATGACATTAAAGGCGTCCCAGGGATGACGGCTTCAGATCTGGGGCCTGGAACTGACAACATTTTTGTCACGCTGGCCTGGCCTTCGACGGTGAGACTTCTGGTAAAACCTGTGAAAGTCTGGATCGGTAATGCATACTTTACTCTAAGCCCCAAGGGAGTTTCCACACTCCCTGGGAAACTGATAGAATGTGCATGAATTGACACTTTTGCTTCCAAGGTCAATAATAGTGGTTTGTGTTTAAAACACCTTTGAGCTACGCCAGCACTACGCAGGTCAAAGGAGAATTGCTTTGGATAATGTACCTGTAGGAGGGGACCAGAACTCACGAGCCAGACACGGCTGTTTGCTGCGCTAACTGTTCACAGGCCCATAGACAGGGCCTGAGCTGAGTACGCTTTTCCCTCCGTCCTATCATGGATGCAAACCGACTTCTCTGTAAGGGTGGCTGAGAAGACCCTCTGAGTGTCCGCGTGAATCTGTCCTCTGCCTGCTGGTCCTGGACATGACTTTCAGGGCTGGCCTGGCTCAAAGTTGGAAGCCCTTGATGTCTTCCCTGGGAAGGGCACATGGTTCAACCACTAACTCCCAAAGAACCAAGAGGAAAACACGGCTGTCATCGCGGGTGGATGAGATGAATGAGAACGACGAGAACGGAGAATGAGAATAAGAAGGTAAGCTCAGAGGAAGCCGAAAGAACAGAGGCTTGGTGGTAAGACTGGAACCTCAGTTTCCTGAGTCGAGGGGCTGGGATGGCAGAGGACTTCCCAAGCACCCTGCATGCACAGGGTGACGACTGCCTGCCACTCACCCATTCATCTTGCAGACATTCACGGACTGCCACCCAGCCTCGCATTGCCATAGGCACCACACAGGACTCAGAGATGACAGACAACTTGACAATCTGAAACACACATTTGAGCCCCTACCCAAAACACATATCCTGTATGATAGTATATACATGCCAGATTAGTAATTCTGAATGATACAGGCATTTTGATTTCAAGAGAGAGATCACTTATTCAAATGAGATTGAACTGGGAAGGAGAGAGAGAGAGAGCAGGTGTGATTCATGACAAAGAGAACGGCATGAAGAAGAGAGCAGATGTCGGGTAATGCCAAGTGTGTCCTGTAGATAGCTGGCTCCATGCACAGCAGGGTCCATTCAGGGGAAGGCAGGATATAAGACGAGTAGGAAGCCTTGAATGATAGGCTTCACCCTAGAGACAGTGGGAATATTTGAGCGTTTGAGTCATTCATTTATTGTTCATTCAACAATCGTTGCTGGAGTTTGTTGTATGCGCCAGATCCTTTTCTAGGCTTTGGGGATTGAGAAAAACCAAGAATCTGTCACTGCCTTCATAGCACTTACATCCTGCAAACCGATCACTGGCAAAGAGTGATACAGTAAGTGGCAAATACAGCCAACTTTGACGTCAGGCAGAGCTGGGTTTAAACTTCACACATGCCACATACCAGCTACTGAGCTGAACAGATTACTTATATTTCTCACCTGTAAAATGAGGTTAATCATGGTGTCTATTCCTTAGGATTGTCATGGGGCTTAAGTAAAGTAATTAATATAGAGCATTTAACAATCCTGGGTACACGGAAACACTCAATAAACGTCTATCATGATCAAAATGATCGTTTTCAGGACATGAGTATCTACAGAAGAGGAGAAACTGATGTTACCGGAGAGGGCAGAGATGCGTCTGTAAGGAAAGCTTTCCAGAAAAGATAACGTCCTGCCAGGTTTGGGCAGACATTGAAATTCAGCGAACCTGGCTCAGAGCCTTCTAGGCCGAGCACAGCGCATGCGTGGAGGCTGGGAGGCAGGTGGCGGCACATTCAAGGACTTGAATGAGTTTTACGTTGCCGTCGACCAGAGGACCGTGAGTAGCAGGGGTCCAGGCTGGTGCATGCCCTGAGCCCGGTAGGCCTGAAAACTGGACCTCAGCCTCTCAGCTACAGGTCCGCTCCTCGAGTCGGCCTGGGCTCCCCTTCCTCCAGCAGCAAGCCCGGGGCTCCCCTGCTCCTCATCGGCTCTCACCCCAGCCCACCGTCTGAGATTTCGTTTCCTAGGGGACATAGGTAGTTGGCTCGGGGGGGGGGGGGGCGGGGGGGGGGAATCCATCCCTGAATCCCCAGCAGACTTCCCCTAACGTTCCATCCGCACACTCACGACAGAGCATCTCCTCTGGCCCGACACAGCACTGTCCGAACAAAGGGGGCTTCCATTAAGAAGAGGGGACAGGGGAGCTACTGAGTGCCCGCCACACTCTGCTATTGGACGATAGATTCCTGGTGGCGGAAACAGAGCCTTGATCATCCTGTCTGCACCTCTGGGGTGGAACTCAGCACCCGACCACGCATGCTTGATAAATGTTTGTTGAATGAATGGAAACAAGCAAGCATGGAGTAATGTAAAAGACATAAGTGTGGGGAGTAACAAAGGCACAGAATTGTACAGATTCCTCTAATCTTGGCCTCTGATTCTCAACTGCCTTCACAGAAGGTCACCTGAAGAGAGGACTGAAGCCATGAAAGGTGTTTTACGTGTCAGGGTGGCAATCTGACATGAGTAAAGTGGAAAGTGGGAAGTTTATAGGCAGAGAGGCTGGCGTATCTGTTGAGAAGTTCGTATTTTAAAGTGTGGACAGCTGACAGGACACCTAATGACAAGTGTGTAGGAAGGGTAGGCTCCATGTGACACACACACATACACACACACACGGTACCCAGAGACCCTGCGGTCACATCCCAAGGAGGCAAAGACCCCGACTCTTCTGTGTTTTATGGCAGCAAGAACGCCTTTCCCAGAAGGTGCATGGTGGACCTCCCCTCACAGCATCACCCACGAGCCCATCTAAGCCACTGCAAGGGGAATGGACTTCACGTGTCTGGGTCAGGTGAGCCATTGCAGATGGGATTAGCGCTGGGGAGAAAATCCACATGGCGACCGGTCCATTCAGGATTCATGGCCATCCTGCAGGTTAAGAAGTTTCAAAAGCCTGCACTTGCTTTATTTATCATGGTAAAAATAGTTATGAAAATAGGATGTCAGAGGTATTTTGAAGAGAGAACAGTCATTAATCAAATAGGAGAATCAAAGAGGTTATGGGTTGAATTTCTCCTCGACATTGATCTATAGCAACAACAGAAAGATGGGGAGCCACCAACTCATCCTAGAAACTTGGAAACTATTCCCAGACGGGAAGGTCAGTTGTGGCTAACGATGAACAAACAAACAAAACCCAAGGCAACCAGCAGGACGCAGGACTCAGAGCATTTTATCACGTGGCTAAGACAGGGCCGAGTTCAGCTAAGAACGTCATACACAGCACACTCTTCACACAGCCTCACAGCCACCTCGTCTCCCGGGAGGACGAAGAAGTGATAAGGGGACCATTGCCCCACCCTGAATTTTGAAAGGTTGCAACAAACTGAGAAGAGAAGAGCCACCAGGCAGGAAGTAGCAGCTTAAATTTCGGGAAAGGGTGGAGGGATAGCACCAGTCTAGTCGCACATGAGCTTGCAACGTCAGTGGGGCGGAGTCTCGGAGTTCGGGGAAAACATGGAACAGACTCCTGATAAGACATTCTGACCAGAATCCCACCCCACACCGATGACCCAGGCCTGGGAGGGGTGGCCACAGGAGGTTACGTGGCTGCCTCAGATGCTCTCCGATGACCCCCAATTTTAAAAGGATGCCCATTAAAAGATGGAATGAGTCACCATCACAGGGTGGACAAAACCTTGGCTGTGCAGTCAGATAGAATGGGTGGGTGGGGGGGTAGATCCTGGCACAGACCCCCTGGTAGCTGTGTGGCCTTAGGCAGGCTGCATAACTGATCTGTGCCGTCTCTCCTCTTCTTTAAACTTTCCTCCCTCCTCCCCGTGTGCCCCTGTCCTTCTTTTTCTTTCCCCTGTGTCACGCTCTAGGACTGAAGCTCCCTGGCCTGAGAGCGGAAGACCCATCCAAGGGAGGAGCTGGCCCGTGCACCCGGCACATCGAAACGAGACCAAGCCGCTGGGCCCCAGGGAGTGTACCCCCAGGGGCTGTGAGAACTGGGGGCCCACACGGTGGAAACCCTGCTCATCAGGTGTGAGGAAGTCCGGCCCTGAGAGGGGTACTGAATCCCAAATTTCAAAAAGTGCACCAATAGGGATGCCCCCCCCAAAAGTAGACTAGTCACCTCAGTAAAGACCTGGAGCCTCCTCCTTCTAGAGCAGGCTATTAAAGGAGATTCGGAGAGCCCAGACCGGACCTCCATCACCCCCTCTCCTGACAGGTTTACCAGACCGAGAATCGGTAAGGAATGCTGTAGACACGGTGGGTGTGGTTGTCATGAGGCAGTTGACAAAGTTTCTTATGCTATACGTGGGGGAGGATAGAGACTGTGGCCTGGGGGCCAAGAGATTCATGTGACTTCATGATCAGCTGGCCCACCAGAGGCGAAGGATGCTGAGGAATGGTCCACGCCAGCTGAAAGGGACGTGGAGGCTGGTGTCCAGGGAAATGTCACCCACACCATCCTGCTGGACAAGGATGTGGTTGGCAGGAGACCTCAGCCTCATCTGACATCCCTTTTTTAGGGAAAACATGCTTTAATAATGCACGCATGAACGAAACATAATTTTAAAATTTGTAGATATTGTTTACAATATGATATAATAAATGAAATATTTTAATATAATTTTATAATAAATGTTCATCATTAAAACACAGTTTGAAGAATAAAATCTCCTTTTGATATTCCCCCATCTTTGTCAAGAGAAATTCCCATCATCCAAGTTCCTGTGCAGAACGGATCGCAGCAATGGCTTTAAGGATGCACCCCTTCCTATGCATACACCCTTTGCAACGAGACCTGGCAGCATCTCCTGAGACATAACCCTGACCCTTGAATGAGGTGGACTGGTGACACCCCATCATAACACGGGGCAGATGGGACTGCGTGCCAGTTCCAAACCCAGGTTGTGGGTGGACATGTGCACTTCCATGTCCTTTCTGCCCCCCGTGTACAGAGGAGCCCAGGCTCTCCTGATGCGTGAAAAGAAACACACGACCGCAACGCCCAGCCGACAGCCAAGGAACCGCCGGCACGTGAGTGAGGCCGGCCGAGCCCGGCCCAGCCTGCCTGCCACCTGACCCCCTGCACGTGAGCAAGCCCAGTCGAGATCGGACGGGTCCGGGCCAGTTCAGCCGACCTTCCCAGCTGATCTGTTGACTCACAAGCATGCATTAAAGCGTACTAAGTCCCTGGCTTTGGGGGTGGTTTGTGACATAGCAACAGCCAACTGGTAGAGCCCACACAAACCTGTGCCTCTTCATCTTACTGTCCTGGTGCCTGAGTGCTCTGCACAACACACCGTGTCGGGTTCCCAGCTCTGCAAGCACAAAGCTTTGGCCTGGCCTCCCCACCCCTCCCACCCTCTTCAGCTGGCTGATTGCTGCTCAGCCCTTGCAGACTCGTCTCAGGCTCCCCTTGGATAGGCAGCATTCCCAGACTCCCTTCCTGCAAACCTCTTGCCGCCTCCCAGGCAGCACCTACCGCCGATGGTCCTTATCTGTGCCTTTGTCACAGCTCTTATCTTAGGTTACATTACGTGTTTGCTCAGCTCTCTACTCTCGCTCCACTCAGAATTCGCTGGAGGTAGCAATCTGGTCCTTTATCTGTCATTCCAACAACTGGTACTTCCAACAGCTAGTGCAGGTCCTTGCAAGCAGTCAGTGGTCTCTACATGCTTGTTAACTATATGACTTAAATGGGGAGAAAGACAGAGAAAGAATTCAACCTGAAACAGATAGGATACAAAGGGGCAAACAAATTTATAATAATAAATAAGCCATTAGCTTGGGGCCAGCTACAGGTCACCAATCCGATCTTCCTTGGTCCAGAGTAACCAGCTGATAAGTTCTGGCTCTTCTGTCCATCCACCCCAGCAGATGTGTCCCTCAAAGAGGATGTCCCCACGGATGCCAACTGTTGTATCTGTAAAGGGTGGCGTCAGAGACGCCGTGAGCATCCGCCTGAACTTCCGAGGTGGACATCTGGGTGCTGTGGGGCGGCTGCCTGCTCACACGCTCGCAGACCAGCACCGGATCTGCCCGTGGACACAGACAGAAGCAAACGCTGACTGAGCAACAGGTGGGTGCTGGGCGCTGCTCCAGGCATGGGAGCCTGCCGGAAACAAACCAGGCAAAGTCCCTGCTTTTTGAAACGCACGTTTAGTAAGTAGGGTCCAGGGAAACAGAGATGATAGGCAGAGAGAGAGAGAGAGCGCGAGTGCAAGCATGGCCGAGTTTCCTGGCAAGCCCGTGGGCTCTGCCAAAAATCCAGCGGTTCTCCAATGAACTCCCCACTTGCTTGTGCCTGCTGGAATTACGCTTTCTGTCGTCCTCGAACCCAAGGGTCTGAACGGAGACTCCCTATGGATGCATTTGACTCCTTGCCCACTCTCTTCACAACCGCTCTGGGGCTGGGGAGAGAGGGAGCTCTTTGGGTCAGCAGGTCAGAAGCCAGTGGAAGAGAATGAGAACGTGTTCCTTGCCACCTTTCCATGCATCCGCTCTCGGATTCAGGGTCTCTAGGTTTCTAGTTTCCATAACAAGGAAGGCCGAGCGAAGCTGCTTCCCCAGATATTCAGCACGGCCGAGCAAAGGTTACACCATAGGCCAGGTTTTATGGTCCCTACCGCATCCAGGTATTATTATTATTTAATATTTCTACACAACCACGCGATAAGCAAGGAAGTCCCTTCTCCACCCAAGCTTACAATAATAAACAAAATCATTCCAAAACAAGAGGAGAAAAAAAAAAACACCCTCTTTCCCCCAGGAGCTTAGAGGCGAGAGGCGCGTCCAGCAACACGGGACAGAAACGCGGTCTCAGATGAGCTCAGGAAGTTTTAAATAGACCGTGGCGCGGCGTGGCGCGGTCGGGTTTCCAGGGGCTTTTGGACAGAGCAGAGGAAAAGCTCTTTGGGCGGTGGCCAGGCCGGCGTGCAGCGCGGAGGGGTGCGGGCCCGGGGACAGCGTGTGCCCCGTCCTCCCAGGAGCCTGTGTTCCTCCGCCTTTCGCTGCTGGGATCTCCAGCTCACTGAGAGGGTGCAGAGAGAGAAAACAGCTTTGCAAAAGCACCTGGCCGTGGCGCCAAGTCTGCTTTTATTTTAATGACTCCCGCAGCGAGATGCAGGTCTTCTTCCCATTTTCCACCCGCTGATTAATTTCCTGTTGACTCTGAAGGTAACTGAAAACCTTCTGGACGAAGCAGAAACTGCCTTAATGCCAGTGATTCTTAGCAGTGGATTGAGTCACTTGGGGCCCGTCCTCAGGGGCTTCCTTTGAGCTCTGCGGGGGCGGGGGGCGGGGGAGGAGGGTGGTTTTGGCCCTTATTGACTTAATATGTGTCCACCAACAAACACATGCACCACAAAGCCGTTCTTCCCCCCCTCCCCAGTGTGCGGGACAGGTGGACCTCGTGACCAGCTCTGGGGACCCAGTGCTGGTCTCAGGTGTGAAATCGGCTCTTTCTGCCCTCCTCCCCCCACCCAGTCCCCTTCGTGTGACTTCTCCCATCTCTCTGGATACCTTCTTCTCTCCCTTCACGTCCAGGTTCCTAAGTTTCACACGTACCACCCAGTTAGCATAACCCACGGAAAAGAAAATACTTTTCTATGAGCCACGTATACTTGAGTGTGAATTTGAGTCAGGTCACTGCTGCGAAGGGCAGCCGCGCATTAACCCCTGCATCCAAAGGGCAGGGGGGGTTTCAGGGGAGAGCAACGGGCTGGTTGTCCACAGACCCTGCTCTCGTCTTGGCTTTGTGCACAAAGGATGGGTTTTCTGGGCCAGACACGTCACGTCTCAGCCTTCATTTTAAAAAAATTTCTATTAACATCAGAGGTTTCACTAGATAAATTCTAAAGTCCACCCTGCTCCTAAAGCAGCTGACTGCCAACATTAGACGGGGCTGTCTGAGGAGAGCTGGAGCCTCCCGGGTCCCTGAGCCGATCACCCAGGGCCTCTGCGTCTCCCTGCCAGGGGGTCCAAGGCACCTTCCAGCAGCTGACACCCCATGTCTGCGGGGTTTCTCTCTGGGAAACTTCCTGCCAGGAATTTACACAAGGAAAGCCCCATTCATGACTCTGAGCATCTACTCACACTCGAGATACCTAACGTTGATGTCCTCACGTGACCTGATGCAGTGCGACCACCAACAAACGCACTTAAAACTGAGAAATGCAGAAACACACAACCTTGAAGCTTCAAGCAGATCCCTTGCTGTGCCTCCCCTTCCTGTCCCCCGGTCTGTGCTATGGGGGTCCCCAACCTTGGCTACACATTTGTCCTCAGAGGGGCGTTAAGGAGTCCTGCGCCCAGGGCCCCTCCAGGACACGCACACCAGCCTTTCTCTCTGCAGCGGAATCCGAAGGCTCGGGGTCTGTTTTGCTAGAACGGAGGCCTCCTTTCCCGACAACACATAGGACCCGGGCAACATCCGGGGTGGGGCTGCGGCTCCCAGCTCCTGCCCAGGTGAAGGAGTTCCTCTGCCTCCCCTTCCTGCCCCTTGTCCTCAAACCCTGCGTGGTCTGGGGGTCTCTACTCTACCACCGTGTGTTTCACTGGGGGACCCCACGTTGTGCCTTCTTCCATCTTGACCTGTTGCATTACCTTGCAGCCCACACGCCAGCCTCCTGGCTGCCCCCACCCTCCGACTCTAGGGCCCTCTGATCTGTTACGAGGCTGAAGGAGACTCCTTCCAGCCTCAGACCGGAGGACTCCAAGGAGCCCGAGTGCCCCCAACAGCTCTCTTGCTCCCCCACCCCATTCCGCTCTGTTCCCGGCACTATCTCCGGCAACCACCAACCCCACCATCCTCACCGTTTTTCTGCACCATTGACACCACCCCGAGTCCTTCATTCCCCCAAAGCACCACTGACAGAAGACTGTGAGTGACATCTGATGGCTAGTTTAGCGCTAATGAAGGGCATCGCCACACGGAATCGCAGGTGGCAACGGAAAATTGAACATCCGACTCCACCATCCTCAAACCCAGCAGCTGTGGGAAACTCCAGCGACACAGAATTACTTTTTACTTTTGGGGTCACACCCACTCAAAAGAGTCTTTTATTTTTTTTCTCTCTCGGTGAGGCCCTATTCCCCCAAATTCCTGATCATTTTTTTTTTATGCAGGCAAACTCCCCTTCCTACACTCTGGGCTAAACTAGCTCTGGTAGGTGGAACTCATGAAGGTAGCTAAGCAGAAGGCCCAAGGCGCAGGGGGGTGGACAGTGGCCGACAGAACATTTTCTTTTCAGCCCGGTCGCCTTTTCGAGCTGAGCCGCCCTCCTCGGCCATGACTTTCGGTGCCCGCCCCCTCGTCCTGCCGCGCCCATTCAGGCCCGAGGTCAGTTCCTGCACGCACAGTGGGCTCTCCGTTTCCTGCACTCACAGCAACGGGCACAGCGGCGTGGGTTCAGGCAAGTGACTCACTCCTCTGTGCTTGTGGTAGCTCTGAGGCTGAGAACAGAACCCATCTCAGCGGGCTGATAAAAAACATGAAGTAACACCCTGGCTGGCGTAGCTCAGTGGATTGAGCTCGGGCTGGGAACCAAAGTGTCCCAGGTTCGATTCCCAGTCAGGGCACATGCCTGGGTTGCAGGCCATAACCCCCAGCAACCGCACATTGATGTTTCTCTCTCTCTCTTTCTCTCTCTCCCCCCCTTCCCTCCCTAAAAATAAATAAATAAAATCTTAAAAAAAAAACAAACCATGAACTGACACATGCAGAGGACTCGGAATAGTGTCTGGACACAGCACAGCCTCAATCTCGGGAGGAGAAGCCGGATCCAGAAACCAGATCTTTCAACTTCCCGTCGTCTGTGCCTCTTACTTGGCCAGGCAACGAAGGACAACACAAAGGTGGGTCCACAGGACCTTGCCGTCTAGCCAGGTGCACAGAACCACCACCCCTGAGACCGTCAAGGGCTCCCATGAAGAAATGGCTGGAGGGACTAGGTGGTGATTGATTCTCATCTTGGCTACACATTAGCATCATGTGGGGACTTTTCAAATCCTGATGCTCCAACCAATGAAGTCAGGATCTCTAGGAGTGAGGTCCAAGCATTGATACGCTTTACATACCCCATGCAGTCTGAATGTGCAGCTGAGGAAGAAACTCAGTGGCCGGAGTAATCACGGCAGCCTGTAGGCCACCTCCATTCAAAGAGGTAATGCAATTTGCTTTTGATCACTAAAGTACTTGGGAAGGCCTGACCTTGACCATATCTTACGGCTCCTGAAATCCAGTCCTTATTCATTCAAAGCTATCATTGTTTGGGCCTTGATTATGTTCCGGGCTGGAGACTTGCTTCATGGACCCAACACAATGATCCCATGAGGCCAGTCCTGTAACGAGCCCCATTCTGCAAATGGGAAAACTAAGGCCTGAAGAGAGGAGTCCTGTGGCCAACGTGACACAGGTAGTGAACATGGGCCCAGGACTCCGACCCAGGCATCTGACGTAGAGCCCATGGAACCAGACTGCGAGTCCTCATGGCCCTGCCCCCGGAAGTACCACTTCTCAGAAATGCTTCTCTCACCTGCCAGACAGCCTGAGGCCAGAACTCTCTCCAGCCACCACCTCCACCTTCTCCAGCACCATAATCCAAGCCCCGGGGCTGGACATTTTTATAAAATATAGCTTTTTTTTTTATTTGCCTTTGCTTTAATCCCCACCCCAAAAGAGATCAATCCCGTTTTGCTGTCACAAACCTTTACACGGCATTTTTCTCGCTAATCCCCACAGTTAATGTCCTTTTGGGTTCTCGCTGTTTTGTACCTGCACTGTCAAACTTCCAACCTTCTTTCCAGCCGCCCAGCCTCCTTCCACTTAGGAATATTCAGCACAGCCTAAAAGCAAACCTTCATCCTCATCCACTGCATTTCCATCCCTAGTCTTCCAGGGTATAATTATCTTGCTCTGAAAAATCGTCCTCAAAGGAATTTGCATTTTCTTTCCCTTTCTGGGGCCAAACTAATTATAGATATATTAATTATCTATTGCAGTGTAACAACATTACCACAAATTTACTAGCTTAAGATGACACACATTCATTATCTCGCAGTTCCTGTGCACCAGGGGGGTCTGGGAACAACTTCGTTGGGTCTTCTTGCTGGTGTCTCAAAAGCTGTAATCGAAGTGTTTGTTGGGGTTGCAGCCTCATCGAGGCTCACGTGGAGAAGACTCCACTTCCAGGTCGTTTAGGTTGCTGGCAGCATTCAGTTCCTTGCAGTTGCAGGTTTGAGAACCTCAGCTTCCTGTTGGCTGGCAGCCAGAGGCTGCCCTGAACAACTTGTCACGCCACATTCTGCACAGAGAGCTGACAACAGGGGCGGCTTTCTCCTCCGGAGGCAGCGAAGGAGGGGGCGCCTCTCAAGGTGGGACTCACAACCGTCCATGATGTGGTCACTTACATGAAATCGAAGTCTGATTCTGTTTGCTGTGTCCCGTTGGTTAGAAGGGAGCCACGGGGCCTGCCCACACTCAAGGCAACGGGTGAGGGCGTGAAGGGCAGGAGGCAAAGACCCTGAGCTTGCCTGCCTCATGGGTCTCGGGCATGCACCCGCCCTGCTGCTCCTTCTGAATGTTCCCTCTTTCCCCGCCTCCTCTTCCTACCCCCCAGTCTTTGCCCAGGTTGCCCCAAATTTGGAGTACAAGGGAAGTGAAATTTCTTCCACCCCAACCTCTACACTAAGGGTAGGGAAAGGCATTTGGGAAGGAGCCCTTCACGGCCAATACAAGTCATATAATTTGGCGATGTAGCCCAGAGCAAAAAGAGATCGAATTGCCCCTTAACATAAAAAAACCTCGGCACTAGTTTGCATGAAATAGAGTCAAGTGTATGTGAAAGGGGGATACAGGTTTTTCGTGCTAATCAAAAGCTTGTACTTCGAAGGAAATTAATCCTCATTGTAATGAGGTAGGTTTAATTTTGGACATTTGAAGAGAGAACAAGAGACAAGCCAGGGTGTAAGCCCTTTCACTCTGTCCCACTGGCCAAAGCTCAGCCCCATGTGGACACTGACCCCTTCCCCAGCCAGTCACGTCGGGGGCCAGAATTTACTCTTTTCGTTGCCTAACCAGCAGAAGCGAGGCCAAGGAGAAAGGTTGTTTAGAAGATGCAAAACAAGACAGTGCCAAATGAGGCAGGATTTGACTATTTCTCTAGGGAGCAGTGGTAAAAAGTATAGAAGCAGGGATATGAGGTTATAAATCAGAATTAGATTCAGCTGTAAGAAAGATAAAATTCCCAAATAAAGATGACTTAAACAAGAAGGAAGACCACCCCTCTCGTGTTCAAAGAGCCTGGAGGTGGGTGCAGCAAGGTTGGTAAATGATCCATGAGGGTTAGACAAGCAGGCTCCTTCCCTATGCTGCTTTGCCATGGGCAAGCTGATGGTCAAAGTGGTTGCTGGATCTCCAGCCATTGCATCTGTCTTCCAGTCAGTGGGAAGGAAAAAGGGGAGAAGAGAAGCCTCTGCTCCTTCATTTAAGGACATATTGTGAGAAGTCACACCTGGCTCCCAGGGAGCCTGAGAAATGCAGCCTTTATTCTAAGACACTTTACTAAGTGTCTAGATGAAAAGCAGGTACCTAAAACTGGGTGATAGGCCCACTGGTAGACAACAAGCAGACTCGCACACGGGTGTGGTGACAGAAAAATGCACCCCCTTCCATCCCTTCAAGACAGGCCTTGCTGCCCCGGCTGCGGTGGGTACTGCCAGTGCATAGCCCTCAGCTCCAGCCCCCCAAGGCCAGCCTCAGCTGCAGGGAGCTGCCTGGCCCAAGGGCTTGCTCACCTTCAGTGGCTGAGACGGGGACAGAGAGGCAGGCATTCCCGCCCGGTGAGGGCCAACGTGAACAAGCCGTTTTAGCTCCAGAGCTCCGACGTGAAACTGGCTGAGGTCACCATCGGGGAGCTTTGAAGTTCCGCTTCTCCTTCACCCCAACCCTGGTCCCCCCTAATACACAGCCGGTGCCCTAACCTCTGTTTCCCAGGACCCCCACCTGCACCAACAGCGGGGAGAGGACATAAAGATGAAAGACTATAGGAAGTAAAGAGAGAGGGGAAGGGGAAGGAAACAGGTAAGTCCACCAGGGACACTACTAGTTGGGGTTCTCCAGGGAAAACAGAACCCACTGTGTGTTTGTGTGTGTACACATAGAGGTTTATTCTAAGGGACTGGCTCACACGATTCAGAGGCTGGCAAGTCCCAAATCCACAGGGTGGGCTGGCAGGCCTGGGACCCAGGACAGCCACTGGTGCAAACGAAGTTCAAAGTCAGGCTGCTGGAGAATTTCCTCTTGCTTGGGGAAGCTGGTCTTTCAGTTCTGCTTCCGCTTTCCACTGGCTGGATGAGGCCCAGCCACACCGTGGAGAGCAATCTGCTTGCTTCAAGTCTACAGACTGGATGGGTCTCACCCAAAACATCCTCCAAGTTGGCACATGACGTTAACCATCGGAGACATTCATGCAAAGCCCAGGAGACTCCCCTGTGGAGCTTGCAAGGCTCTCCCTTCACCACCACCACCCCAGCATGCACACACAGGCGTGCGCGTGCACTCGGGCCTTGGGTGACGAGCACGCAGGCGGCTGACTTCGGCCTCCCCTCCCGGGCCCTGCAGAGCTGTAAGACTCTACAAAAACTGTGCACTCGCAGCCGTAAACCTCCTCTTGCTCCACCCTCTATTTTTCTATAATGATAATGTGAGATCGAGAAAAAGTCAATTGCTGGTCCTCCATTCCTTGTCAGAATGTATCCCAAGGACAATGAAAGACACTTAGAGGACTCGGAAGACAGTTCAGAGCTGGGCAGGCTTGCAGTGACTGGACACCCACTCCTCCTGGGAAGCTGACACCAGGGAAACAGGATACGTGCCCCCAGTCGAACAGCTAGTCCATTCTGCAGCTGGGTTTTAAGCATGTCTGGACCTTATGATACATTGTAAACATTACTCAGGTTTTCTTGGCTTCTTATGTCCTTTCAGTAAACCTGTCATTTTCGTAAAAACAATATCACACACAAGTGGGACTTTCCAGTGTTTTCTAATGGGTTGGCAGACGGTCCTTATCTTCTCACTGAAACCCAGCTTTTCTTCTCATTCTATCTGTGGTGGGGCCGCCAGGGCCCTGCCAGGTACAGAGCAGAAAGGGGGTTCTTCTCATGCTTCCTGGCTCCCGGGGGTCAGCCCGAATTGTCCCAACCTTTAGGGATTTGACCCAGCCTGACATTTCATCTGATTATATATGACTGTCATCCCTCTCCACCCCAAACCCTGTCCCCACCAAAAGTGCAATCACGTAGGAAAAGATGCTCAAGGTCACCAGAGAAAAGCCCATCAAAACCACAACAAGATGTCACCTCGCACCTGTCGGAATGTCTGTCACCAATAAACCAACACACAACCAGTGCTGGCGAGGATGTGGGGAGAAGGGGACCCTAGTGCACTGTTGGTGGGAGTGCAGACTGGGGCAGCCGCTGTGGAAAACAGTGTGGCGATATCTCAAAAAATCCAAAATGGAACTGCCTGTGACGCAGCGATTCCACTTCTGGGAATTTACCGGAAGGAACCCAAAACACTAATTGGAAAGCGTATACGCACCCCTCTATTCACAGCAGCATTCCTCACAGTAGCCAAAATTCTGAAGCAGCCCAAGTGCCCATCAGTAGATACGTGGATAAAAAAAGCTGTGGTACACTCACACCATGGACTACTACTCGGCTGTAAAGAAAGAAGGAAATATTACCTTTTGTGACAGCACGGATGGACCTGGAGAGCGTTGTGCTGATTAAACAAGCCAGTGGGAGAAAGACAAGCACCATGTGGTTTCACTCAGATGTGGGATCTAATGAACAAAACAAACAAACAAAATCAGGGCCCCCGTGGATGCAGAGGACAGACTGGCAGCCGTCAGCAGGGAGGAGGTTTGGGGGACTGGGTGAGAAAGGTGAAGAGATGAAGCAAAAACACCCAACAACTCCCAGACGCATCCCTCCGTGAGACCAAGGCAGCTGCGCTCCTGGTGCTGCAAGCCCACGGAGGCCCTGCGAGCCCCTCCCTCCAGGACAATGAATAATACATAAGGATTTTCAGGAATTGCTAGAAGTATGACTCCCACCCCACCCGTTCCAGACTTCCCGGAAGAATCCTCATTTCTCTCTGACGAATAAGCACATTAAGCATGTAATGAGATTTGCTTTGATTTTTAGACTTTTTGTAAAGGTTTTGTGTCCATCAAACCATTCATCGGAAAAAGCAACCCTGCACCAGACCTCGCATCCTGACGGTTCCTTTGGAAAGGTGGGGCCCGCCGTAAACAAGGCCCTGGAAGGCGGGCGGGAGAGCAGCTTGAACCCCCGGGTAGCCCTGTGCCCCAGCCCCAGGCCGTGGGCGGGCAGGCGCGGAGCGCTAACGTGCCCCACTGGAGCGCACGCCGCCGCGGGAGCCCCCTGCTGTCCTCCCTCAAAGCCAGGTTCCTCCTGCCTTTGGGAGAAGATCCATCTGACTCACTTTCCCTTCCGAGGGTTACATGATGCCCTGCTGCAGGCCACAGGCTCAACTGAGTCATCGGGGCTGAGTCGCCAGATGTGCTCATTCAATCACACTGAACACCCAGAAGTGCTCGTCAGTCGTACGCAACAGTCAGAGGCAACGCGAACCCGGCAGAGCAACCTGCTGGGGGTGGGGCGGGGTGGGGGTGGCTGGGAGCAGCTCCGCAGCCCTGCGGTCTCACTGCTGCGCACTGGGCCATTTTTCCTGAGCCCCACCGGCCCCTCGGCCAGCTTCTCCTCTCCTTCTCCCCACCTTTCGGCCCTCCCTCCCTCGTCCCGCCCTCCCGTGTTTGCAGCCTGGTCAAACGTGGGAGGCTGTTCTTTCTGGCGGCAGGAGGAGGAAGGATCTCACCGACCGTCCCCGGCCAGAGTGTGCGGTGCTCCCCACCCTTCCTTCCTGTCCCTTTCCGATTTATTTCCTGCAAGCTGTGACCCTTTCTTGGGAACAGGAATTAGCCATCGTGCTCTCTTTTTATTAGAATTCTAGGAAAGTGATACCTGCGTGACTCACGCGTTGCAGTTTAAAACAGCATTTACTATATTTGATGGAGGCAAATGAGTGTTTTACTAGATGCTTACTAGACGGGTTTACAACCAGCTGTGACCATTCTGGGAAGGAAAGAAAAAAAAAAAACCAGCACTGCTGGTTTTTAATGAGGCTTTGCCATATCACAGAAACCCTGAGTGAAAACACATGGGACGAAAAAATCTTTACGTGATCTCGTAAATGTCTTTATTTAGGAAAAAGCAACCCATTTCCTTAATAATGTTGGTTTTAAGAATAAAGCTCACACCACCCTTAGAAATTATATTCCACCACTCTTTGTTTAGTGAGAGTGTTTTTACAAACTACAGTTATCTAAAGAAATGTTACAATCTATGCAATCACGAGCTCTGTTAAATAAACTACGTAAATTTATGTGGGCCAGGGTCGAAATTAATTCAGGCCTAAGTAAATCAAACTCTAGCTAGCCCGTGATTTAGTTAAAAATTGAAAATAGGATTCACGGCACTTAAGTTTACTGACGTTTGTTGCCACAAGAGGCAGCGCTGCTATGACGGAGACAAATGCAGGCGGGGCGGGTGGGTTCTTCAGGACGGGAACACACAGAGGTATCAAGACCGACACGGCACTGGGCGCGTCCCTGCCGTTGTTCAAACACACGTCTTTAGGGGGGTTCACAACAAGTAACCTACCTGGCTGGCGTAGCTCAGTGGACTGAGTGCGGGCTGCGAACCAAAGTGTCGCAGGTTCAGTTCCCAGTCAGGGCACATGCCTGGGTTGCAGGCCATGGCCCCCAGCAATCGCCCATTGATGTTTCTCTCTCTCTCTCTCTCTCTTTCTCCCTCCCTTCTCTCTCTAAAAATAAATAAAATCTTAAAAAAAAAGAACAAGTAACCTCACAGCGTGGCCGTGAAAATCCACAGCTGTCCATTTTTAACACATACACATACATTTCAAATTGCATTTTCATTCCTGTTTTCAATTTTTATATATTACTTTTACAAAGTATTTTCTCCCTGCTATCTACAGCATCTGGCAGAAGTAAGGCCTGCGTGAGTGCGGTTGGTCGGGTAGTAATATGGATGTAATAATTTACAGATGTAATTGGGACATTTCACCTAAAATGTCAGATGGTGTGCTTGAGTGTGACGTTGTTATGTTACAGGATTACTTGCTCACGATTTTGCAGTGTGAGGGGCGTTATTGGTGCCGGACCTGTGTGTCCTAAAGTGTGTCATCTGTCTGTTGGAGGCAGCCCTGCCTGTGTCTCGGGCGCAGCGCAAGCCTGGCTGCTCCCAGAAAACATGCGGGGGATCTCTCCCCTGGCCGGGGCCCCTCCTCGCCCTCCTGTCGCCGACGGCCGGGTGCCCCTACGCCTACAGCAGGGGGAGGCAAGCAGGGCCCGAGTGTGTCAGAACCAACATGGGGACACGCGTGTGGGAGCTCACGGAGATGTCCGGATGGCATGTGGAGCCCCAGGGACCTTCGGGCACACAGAGGTGCGTGGGACGGAGGAGGCTGCGGCCCCCAGAGACGCTGGGTGTGTGGAGTCTGTCTCCATCCTGGTGCTCTCCTCTGGCCTCCTGCAGCCCACCCACCCGCCCCTCCCACCCACGACCGGCTGCCCCCTGGGGTTCTCTCTGAGCGGGGGCCCCAGCACCATGAATCCATCCTCCCACTTGTCCAACGAAAACTTTCCGTCGCACTTGTCCTTTCAGGAGTCTTTCACGTCTTCTGGCAAAGGAGTGAGTAAACTGGGGAGTTAGCGGCCTCTGGCAGTGGGGAAGTGGGGTTCTCTTAGGACAAAAGGACCTGGGTGTGTTCCAGACGCCACGGGGCTCTGGGGCCCAGCGCTGTGCCCACAGCAGGGCCACTATTCCTCCGCCACAGGCTGGCTCTGGGAGCTGAGGGACGCAGGAAGGTGGTCCCAGTCCCCCAAGGAGGCTGAGACATGCACTGGGCCCTCAGGGGGCTCTGGAGATGGGGGCGTAGCTGGTGCAAACCTTCCGATTCTGGTCCTGCCCTTCCATTCTTCAACAAGGGCTTGGCTCTTGCTCCCCAAGTTCTTGAACAACTTCTGGGAGACTCAGACAGAAGGACACAGTGTTTAAGGTCAAGTTTAAGATCCGCAGGGTCTTTCTCAAGAACAGACAAAACTCAGGGCCTAAAACCCTTCTCATGGCCAACTGCAAGCAACCGGGAAGGTGAAAGGAGAAAAATAGGGAACAATTGCTAAAATGCCGGAGGCCAGAGCCTTGCCCCCTCCGCGCCCCCCCCCCCCATGGGGGACAGCTCCTGTCAGTGAGGGGCCTGAGCGGCTCTGGAGGGGCCCAGAGCCCAGGGAAACCTCTGCCCCCCCACCCGGCCTCCCTGTCCCGGCCCTGGGGGGCCCATGTGCTAGCCTGGGGCGCCACCTAGCAAAGCCGGAGGGGACTCCAGCAACACGGAGCTGGGAGGTTCGGGTTTTCTTTGTTTTTGTTTTTCCACCACCAGAAAAGGGGGTTTCCATTTCATTCACTGAGTTCTGGGAAATGGAATTTGTGTAAAACCTTTCTTGCACGTGACGGAAAACACTTATTAGCCTCTGAGGAGAAGATGTGGCCCAAAGGCAACTGTCATCAGAACTTAGGAGGGTGAGAGGCTAGCTCTCCCAACTTGCATTTTCCCCGGTGACAGAGGTGACTATGCAGTTTCTGCTGCCAGAGTAACCCGATTTTGCCTAAAGTTGCAGATTTTGTAGACTTTGAAATGGACAAAGAACCACCATTTCTCCTGTGGGTTTTTCCACCCACTTCCCTTTCTCTTTCCTCTGCCTGGTCAGATTTACCTCTGGGGGTTCCCGAGACATCTGAAGGGCTCCCCGCCCCCCGCAGGCTCTATGGGCAAACTCAGGCGGAGTGCAGTCCAGGGGCACCCCAGTGACGTCGTGATGTCACTGTGTCCCTTCGGGTTCAGCAAAGTGGGCTGGGGCTTCCCCTGCCCCCCCAAACCCAGCCCCACGGGGAAACACTCGCCGTGCTGCTGAAACCTCCGCCGACGAGCAGGAGACCTGGGCGCACCCCGGCCACCACGGCCCTGCCCAACGCAGGGAGCCCTTCCCACCCGAGACGCACAAGTTCCCAGGGAAGCAGAGACGGAACCTGAGTCTGAGCTTCCGGGCAAAAGCTGTTGTGATGGCCACACCGGGATGAGACCGTCTTTGCCGCCTCGAGGGTCGGGGAGGGCGGCGGCTGGACACGCTGACTCCAGAGCCAAAGCCTAGGCCCCACATGCGCTTCTCAGCTGTTGAGGCTGCACCTGAGTTCCCTATTCAGTGAGGGTGACCCTAGTGCCCATGCCACAGGGCTCTGGTGGACGGTGACATAAACCCCGTAAGTGCTTAGGATAAGGCCAGGCAGGTGGCGGGCACTTAATTGTCACTAGAGTTGTTGTTTTTCTTTCAGGGGAGAGCGTGAACGCAGCCCCCACTACCACACATGACGCAGTGAAGTTTCCCACACCTGGGGAAGTCTCAGGGGTCGGCACTCCGGAGTGCAACGGGTCAGCCTCGCCCTGGGAAAACCACCCTCCGGATCACGGTGTCTCCCCTGCCGGGTCAGTATTTAACCGGAGTTTCACTACCCGAGCATGTAAAGGAGCAAACCCGAGTCTCCTCGCCCTCCAGCCAACCACCGGAGGCGTCTCCACTAGCGAACACGGCAGACTGTGCCTGCGGAGCATGCTCCGTGGCAACGTACTTGACTACCCCCACGCTGGCCACGCAAACAGGAGGCGGCAGGCAGTTTCCAGTGCTTCCTGCAGGAGGAAGCAGGCCAAGAAGCTGACAGACCACTGCTCCGAGGGGATTGATGCTCCACTGATGCCACGGGCCGACGGGCAGTCAGGGGTGCCCCTCCCGCCTGCCCCCGCAATCCCTCTCCAAACCCCGGGACCCCTCCGGTTGCTTCAGTGACCTGTCCCTGCCGGTCCTGTGGCAATAAGGGTTCCTTCACGTTTTATTTATTAATTGTAAGTGTCTTGAGTGCAAGGGTCCAGCCTGACCCCCCCCATGCCCCCGAACAACTGCTACACACTGTTTTGTCACTTGGGGTTACACGCCCACGCCATTGGGAAAGTGCTGCCTTTTCTGAGGCACAGTGCTGCGATTAAGAGTTAGATGTTCTTAGTCAACCAGATTGACACTAAGTCAAGTCAACACATTGGAGCATCTCCTCAGGGTCCGCCTCTGTGCTTTGCCACTGATTCTGGGCCATTACTGTCCTCAGGCAATGTCTCCCAAGGATCAGGTTACAAAACAACATCAGGAAGCGCCTACTTCTCAGGGAGTGGCCAGCTGATGTCTTTTCCCGCAAGGTGAGTGCCTGAAGAATTTACCAGAAAGCCTCTGGGTGACGCCCTGAGTGACGCCCAGGAGACCTGGGGTACCCACCAACATGCAGGACTTTTAAAGGTGAAGCCACGGTGCACGGCTTCCTTGGGCGTCCCCGACGGAGACGCACAAGGTTGCGCTCAGGCCTGGGCGGTGGGAAAAATGGCTGGAGAAGCTTCCTGTGTCTGGTACCTCTAGGCTTCCTGTGGCTTTTTTTACAATCAAGCCCTGATTGGACTGCAAAAAATATAATTAATAATGTAAGAGCAAAGCAGTCTATACTCTTTCTATTGTTGAGTCTCCTCCTGCAGCCGGGTTGCATAATCGCACACTCTCATCTGAACTGAGTCAACAGTCCTTGATCAAAAACTCTTATTAGTAGTGTATAGGTGGGAAGACATGAATAGACATAAAAGGCCTTTTTTTTGTTTGTTTTACTGCTATGTTGTCCAGCATTTGCGTCCAAGTCCAGTTGCAGTGATTTGCAGCAGGCACACCCAGAAGTAAAATCTTCGTGGGTTCAATAGTATATCGGTGGTGTACTCCTATTAATAGTAATTACCATGCCTGACACCTGACTTAGGCAGCAGCGCTTTAAGCAAAAGCCCTGGTTGTGGTAATTTGGGTGCAACCCCTTCCATGTTGCTACCAGACACAGGTGCACTAGTGTAGGGGGGAAGGAAACCAACGGCTTCTTGCACCTCCACATGAGACCAAGTCCCGCCCCTGACACGCACCAATGATCTGATGCAGCGTGAGGCTGTATGAACTGTCTATTGGTCATTCTGCAGATCTGTCCATAGAACGCATCGGTCTACTGCATTCTAGAGTAGATTGGTCTATTGCAGATCTGTTGGTCTGCAAATGGGATCAAGTATACATGCACATACATGTGAAGGCCCATGACTCTGCGAATTCAATATCCTTCCAATCAAAATTGCTCTGAGCTTTGGAGAAAACTTGGCAAGCTGATTCTAAAATGGACGTGAAAGAACAGACAAGACACGCAAAAAGAAGAACCATATGGGAGGACTTATCTTCCAGATACTAAATCATCCCGGGGCTAAGGCAGTCAAGGTAGTGTGATATTGGAGAGAAAACACATAGACGAGCCACGGCAGAGAAATAGCCCAGGAAGGGGTTTAGACGTGCACAGGAAGGAGTGAAAACTCATGGACACAGACCACGGTGGGGTGATCGCTGGAGGGAGGAGGGTGTAAGGGAACCAAATGGTAAAGGAAAAAAATACACTGAAGATCAAATTTAAAAAACATGCACAGAAATCTGTTTTCTTCTAGAGCTGATTTTGCAGATGCCTGGGGGAAATATCTTTTTTTTTTTTTTTTTTTTGGTCAATGTCTGGGTATAGAGGAAATGAATTACCCATATATTTCAAACATAAAATTGAACCCTTCACATCACACATAAAAGCCATTTCTACTATATTAAAACATAAATGTAAAAGTAGAATTACAAAAAAGTATTAAAATTAGTAATTGAAATGATTTTGTGATGTTTCTGGTTTATAAAGATTTCTTTGAATAAAGAAATTTCTTAAGAATAAAATTTTTCTTAAAATGCGATAACTATTGTTTATGTTCTTTAAAAGACATCAATGAAAGAAAAAGGTAAGTTAGAAACTGGAAGAAGGTATTTACAACACAAAGAATTAATCTCCAGAATATATAAAGAATTCCCATAAACCAGTACATATTGGTAGGTACAAAATAGACAGGGGGATGTAAGTAGAATATAGGAAATGGGGAAGTCAAAGAACTTATATGCAGGACTCATGGACATGAACTAAGGGGGGGGATTGTTGGAGAGAATGGGGGTATCAGACAGAGTGGGACAAAAGGGGAAAAACTGGGACAAATGTAATAATATAACCAATAAAATATATTTAAAAAAGAAAAAGACAATCCATCTGACAAATGGGCAAAAGTGTTAAATGTGTATTTCACAGAGGAGGAGAAAGAGATGGACAATTCCTTATATGGAAATTTCTCAATCTTACTAGAACTTACAAAAAACATACCAATTAAAACTACAATAATCAGGTGCCATTTTATACTTATACACACAAGAAATAATCCTGACAGTACCAAATGTTAGTGACAATTCAGAGAAATAGTTACTTTAGAAAGTATTTTACCATCAGCTACTAAATTAAAAACCAGCTAAACTTTCTGAGCCAGTAATTCCACCCCAAGGTATAGTCCCTAGAAAAACTCTGGTTGCCGTGTGCTAGGAGACATATGCAGGAATGTTCTAGTAGCACTGTGCATAACTGGGGGGAAATAGTTGAAACCAGACCAAATGTTAATATACAGGAGCACAGATAAATTGTTGTGTTTCGCAATGAATACACCGATGAACAAATCAAAAAGATATATACGACAGATGGAATTCAGGAAGGAAATATTGCGTAAAAAAGCAACTAGTGAAAGAGTGTATGCAGAATGGTTTCATTTGTATAACATTCAAAACTGTACAAAACTAAACAATATGTTCTTTAGGGAGAGAAATTTATAAGGTAAAACTGAAAAGAAAAAAGAAAAGAAGAGAAAAAAGAAAAGGAAAGAAGAGAAGAGAAAGGAAGAGAAGAGAAGAGAAAGGAAGAGAAGAGAAGAGAAGAGAAGAGAGAAAAGAAAAGAAGAGAAGAGAAAAGGGACGATGGAAATGAAAACGCGAAGTCCCTCCTGATGGGTGGGGAGGGAGGAGCCGGGCCGCGTGCTCTGAAGGCCTGATTCAGAAAAACAGTCAAGCTCTTTCCTGAAGTAGGTTGTTACTCATGGATCTCGGTTGTGTCCTTATGTTTGAAACTCCTTCAATGTTTAAAGCTTCTTATTTTAAAATAACGCTGTACTCACGTAGACATTTCAAAAACAACAGTGAGTTCCTATGCATCCTTGACCCCCCTCCCCACCCATGACACCATCTTACATCAGCCTGGTTCAAAGGGTCTAAACCAGGAGCTTCCCCGTGGGGCCGTACTGCGAACCCACTGCAGCCCTTATTCAGATCTCACTAGGGTTTTTTTCTATGTACTGCGTGTGTGTCTGTGTATACAGTTCAAGATCAAGTCGTATCTTGTGTGTATAATTTGCATAACCACCACCACCTTCAAGATGCAAAGCTATTCCACTCCCACAAAGAAACTTGCTGTCTACTCTCTCCCCAACCCTAATGACCTCTGGCACCTGTGTGTCTGTTGGGTGCACTATAATGTTGTTACTCTACATATATTTTTTAACGTTCTTTTGTTACACTCAGTGCATCAAAATTACAACCAAAATATAGAACCACCATCACTCAGAACCACCAGAATTTGAGTTGACTGGCAGTCCAACATCTACGGAATTAAAGAAACCACATCCTTCCAGACCGGTAGAAGGGGCAGAGACACAGAATGGGCTGGTCCCGAGTCCACCTGTGGTGGATAAAAATTGCAGAGGGCTATCTTGGGAGGGAGGAGTCCCAGCCCCACAACAGACCCCCCAGCTCACAGTTGCAGTGCCAGGAAGACGAGTCCCCACAACTTCTGGCTGCAAAAGCCAGCAGGGATTGAGTCGATGGAAGACACATCTGGAGTCCCAGGCAGTTCCTCTTAGAGGCCACACATGAACTCATACAGACTCACTCCCTCTGAGCCCCAGTATCAGGGTAGCAGCTTGAAAGGCTAAGCAAACAAGAAGAACAGAGACAGAAGCACAGATACAGAGAGCATTCTGATGGTTGCCAGATGGGAGGGGGGTGAGGGATTAAGAAGTACAAATAGGTAGGTACAGAATAGCCCTGGGGATATAAAGTACAGCATAGGAAATGGAGCAGCCAAAGAATTTATATGCATGCCCCACGGACACGAACAATGGTGTGAGGATTGCCTGAGGGAGAGGGGGTGCTGGGTGGAGGGGGGCAAAGGGGGAAAAAATTGGACAATTGGAATAGCATAATCAATAAAATATCATTTTAAAAAAGCAAAATAAAACAAAGCAAAAAAAAAAGAAAACAGAAAAAAAAAACTCAGTGCATGTAAAGGTGATTCCCAGCATCGCCCCTTAGCTCACGTGCTAGAACTTTCCAGAGCTCGCTGAATTGCAAGGCACTTCATGTTCACCCCACCTCACCTCGCTGGCCCCCTCCTACGGAACTGGGGAGAGAGATGTACACTTCTACTCCTCTTCAGAGCGTCATCTTCCAATCAGACCACCCGTCTTCCCCCACCTGCCCCTCCCCTTGGCCTCAGGCACTGCAACAGCATAAAAACGTGTGGCAGTCTCTGCTTCAGACGGTGCCGTCCGCCCCGCACGGGGCCAGCTCGCAGAACCAGCCAGACACAGAGGGGCAAACACAGACACACTGAGAGTCACCTGACCTTGCCCGACAGTCGCACGGAGAAGGCGCGCTTTACAGTCAGTATCCTTCCGCCCCCCCTCCTCCCACCACTGGCTGCTTCCCCCCAAGCAGGGTCCCTGCGGGATCTCGAACTGCCGCTTTCTGGCTGCTGCACGTCCACCCAGTTTAGCTGGAAACCAAACGCCTTGGTGCACGTGAACCCCAGGCCCATGCCTGCCTGCCTCTTTGGGAATCTGCCCGGCCTGCTCTTCCACGCGCCGCCTCTCCTCCATCCGGCCTGCTGGGGATTGAGCATCCCCTTACTCCATTTTTTTAATTTAAAAACAAACAAAGCTGTTCTCCTTCGGGGGTCCTTCAGGGGTCTTATGGTAAACCCTTCGTGCTTACCATAGCTTTCAAACCTGTTTCAAAATAGCCTCCACCACCTCCCTTAGATGCCACCCCCCCATTCTCCTCCTCCTAGTTAGGTGTGTCTTGTTTTGTTTCCACGTTATAGTGCCCGACCAGACACGCACAGGCAGACCCTGTTTTTGCCACAGTCAGTCAGTCGTTGGAATCTTCCTCATACGAGGCATCACATTTCCTCGTAAGAACAATGCCATCATTGGAGGCCACATTCCTGAAGAAAGCCCAACCAGGCTGAAAACGTGTTCCTGAGGGTATTGTCACGTGATCTGAGAGGCAGGTGGTGGACAAATGCATCTGGGAAACACTGGATTTAATAAAGTTAATCCCCAGCCCCTACACTGCAAGAACGCTCAGACCTTTCTAGGGGACCCATAGACCTTTTCAAGGGGAGAGAGGGGAGGTTACCACGGGCAGGCTCCTTGAGAGTAAAGCCACCACCAAATTAAAGCGTGTGTGGGCCAGTAACGTGTCTTTTTATTACTATTAAATTTTCTGGGATGGCAGTTAAAAGGGCCCGAGGCATATTCTCCGACTCCCATAAAACGCGCCTGTGTTGATTGGCCCCTGCAGGACCCTCTGATCTTCCCTCCAGGTGCCTTCTCGCCCCAGGGGCTGACCTGCAAGAACAGGCTGCCCTGCTCCTCCCCCAGGTCTCTTCCAAAAACACTGGGCTCCAGAGCACGCCCCAATACAAGAGTCCAGACACCTCAGCCTGTGGTAGCAGTCAAATAATTCTACAGATCTGATGAGAAGAAACAGCCCCTATACACAGAGTCGAGCAAAAGCAAGGCCTGCTTGAGTGTGATTGGTTAGGGTAATAACGTGGGTGTAATAATTTATAGTTTTAATTTCAACATTTCACCTAAAATGTCATACGGTGTGCTTGTGTGGGATACTGTTATGTTACAGAATCACATGCTTATGATTTTGTAATAAAAAAAAGGGGGGCTGGTATTTGTGCCAGACCCTGTATATGGAGAGACACAGAAAGAGAGAAAGACGGAATTTAATGAATGGACTCGCACGACTAGGGGGACGGTGAATCTGGAGTCTGCCGGGGAAGCCAGCAGGCTGGAGGTTCAGGTAGGAGTCGATGTGTTGCAGCTTTGAGTCCCAAGACTGGAAACAGGCAGCATTTCCCAGAATTCCTTCTTCTTGGGAGACCTTGGTCTTGACCTTTAAAGCTCTCAACTGATTGGATAAGGCTCCGTCCCATTATGAAGAGTTGTTTTTGTTACTGAAAGTCTGCCGATGTACATAACTGATCATCTCTGGAAAATACCTTCAGGGGACATCTAGACTGGTGTTTGACCTAGCTACGTTGGCACAAGATTAACCGTCACACACAGCGCGTACAATCTTCTTAGAGCGTGAAACCAGTAGAGAATGGTGAGGAAGGGATCCAGAAAAGCAAGCAGATAACAAGCTCCGGATATATGTTTCTTTTTCTTCTTTTTTAATATCAACACGATGTCACTGCTATCAACCCAATGCCAACAGGAGTCCCTAATCCGGGGTCCAGTACATGGAGAAACTTTATATTCAGGTCAACAGTTTGCAAACCAGGAAACGCAACCTCCGGTGGAAACCTAAAATGCACCGGGAGAGGAAGGATAGACGTGCTTGTATAGAGAAAAATGCCTGCCCTGTCCCCTGATTGGTCTACTTTTCACAATCTGATTGGTCCAAATAGCACTGTCCTGATGGTTAAAATCTCAACCTCTGATTGGTTGTCATGGAGCCACTCTGATTCATTGGTGAAGATGCAAATGAGAAGCTCCAAGTGGATGGGGCAGATCTCAGCCAACTGGTGAAAATACGACTCCAGGAACCCCTTTACAAGGTTCAGCTTAGCCGGCAGGAGGCTTGGCTGCTCAGTTTGGAGCGTTCCCTGCAATGCTGGGTGTGTGAGCGGCCGCTGTAAACCGTGGCTGCTGGACTTCCATTAGGAATCTGGGCCCTGTTAACCACAAGGATTCCTTTTTGGCATGTATATGCCTTCTCGGGGTCAGCAATACACAAGCAGCAGTCTGTTATACACAGCATTTTAAACCTTGCTTTTTTCATGTTTTGTATCTTGGAGATACTGTATTTTCCCATTAGTATATGGTTGCCTCATTCTTCTTTTCTGATGGATAGGATTACATGTTGTGGCTGTAAAACAGTTTATTTAACCAGTTCACTGCTTGTAAACATTTACATTTTCCTCTTTGGCAAACCATGCTACAGAGGCTGCTACTGAACCTGCCTCCCTTGCATCTGTGTGGGGATGATGAATTCCCCAAAGTATAGTCGCTGGGGAAACGAGCATAAATGTATTGTCAAATGGCACTCTCTGTGGCGCCACCAATGTACACTTAACCAAAATATGTGGTTTGTTTCCTAATATGAAATGTTATTTATCTGCAGGATCTTTGCAAATCATCTAACATGGTGTTCTGCATTTTAAGTAGCGTAAATATGAACTTATTACATCCAGAATCTTAATCATAACAAGAGATTTTGCAATATGCATCGGTAGAATGGGATGGCCACAGGTCCAAATCTTCAAGATTTTCTGTGCTATCGCAGATAAAATGCTTAGCGTAATATCTGATCCACGGTGAGCACTCAATAATTGTTTGCTTTGGGGGTATTTGATGCTCTGAAGGATGGAAACGGTGCGTTTGTCCTCCAAGATGAAGACGTGAACATGGTTTTAAAGGAAAATCAGGTAAAAAAAGGTATGCTTACTGAGAGAATATTTTCTAGGTTTCTCTCCCCAGAACATATACAATGACCATTATTTCGCACATTTTGTAAACTAGTACACGACTAAAATATTGCCAGTGCCCAACATGTGTGTCAGCTCTCGTTTGGGCCTCGCTCTGCCTTCTGGGGTGCGGAATGTCTCAGGGACGGGGGAAAAACAATCGGGGTGCCAGGGGGTGGGGTGGAGCCCTGAGGACTTTCAGGGGCGTGGACACACTCTGTATGGTAAGTACATGGGTGGATACGTGTCATTACACACTTGTCCAAAACTATAAAGTGCACGACACCAAGTGAACCCTAATGTAAACTGTGGACTTCGGGTGACTGTCACGTGTCAATGCGGGTCCATCCGCTGTAACAAATGCACCACTGGGGGGGAGGAGGGGGAGGGTGGAGATACTGACAATGGGGGAAGCTCATGCATGTGTGGGAGCAGGGGGCATGTGGGAACTCTCTGTGCTTTCCTCTCAGTCTTGCTGCTCTATGACAAACAGTGTTAACAAAATTATCTAAGGGATTTGCTGTTGGCAGACTACCCCTGCACCTCCCTGCGCGCCACACCCGGCCTTGGAACAAACGGGAAGCCGAGCCACCGGCGCAGCCCGAACTCTCGGGTGCCAGCCAGCCCGTGAGGTGTGGGAACCCCCGTCACAACTCCCCACCTGAGGGGGGAGGCGGGGCTGGGTGTGTCGGGGCACTGACACGTGGCACAGCTGTGACCCCTGGACGCCGCGCCTCCGACCTGCCGGCCTCCGTCCGGCCTCCGCCGAGAGCCTGGGCAGCGCAGGGAGGGAGTCCCTGGCTCTCCTTTGCGTTTGTTGACGTTAAAAAAAATAATTTAGGCCAAGTTTCCTCGTTGCTCATTTTAAACGGTTTTCCGTAGAAAATCCGCTCTGGTTCTCACATTCCCACGTGTAAAGGGACACTTTCCACCGACAGCAGCGCGTACCTGAGACCGCGAGTTTTAACCTTTTCCGTCTCATGGCGCACATAAACTAATTGCTTAAACTTCTGCAGCAAAGCCCCCAAAATATATTTTTTCTGGCCTGACAATAGTTAGGTATAATTTTAATTGCATTATCTAATAATAATAATAATAATAATAATAATAATAACCTACCCTTTTTGCTCCAACGGGACTTGTTAAAAAGTCAGGTGCCTGTACTCGTATGGAAGGATTTCTGGTGCCAAGAATTAACCAATCAGCCGCAACCTTATTGTGCCACGTGACCAGTGAGCTGCAGCTCTATTGTACGACCTGTGTATTTGTGGTTCAGGGCAGGGCATTCACACCAGGTGGTTGTTGTCGTTTTTTAGTTTGGCCATCTAATTGGGCAATCCAAGAGAAAAGAGGTCAGTACCCCTGACTACACAGTCAGGTGTTGCATGTTTTAAAAATTCCCGTGGCACACAGGGTGAAACTTGCTGGCCTCAGAGAATGAGAACCGACTGTCATGTTTGGACAAGACCAGCTGAAGCTGAGACGGCGCCATCAGCGTTTGGACCTGATGGAGGACACCCCATGACCGATGAGCAACAAGACTTGTTTGAACCAACTTTGCCCAGATCTGCGGACTGGTTCTGTCCTGATTTCAGCCTCGATTAGCATAATTACCTACTTGTTTCATTAGCATAATTACCCTGAGCAACCCTCCACCACTGTCACTTTAAAAGTCTTTCCCCCTCAGACAACTGCTTGGAGAATTTCTTCGTGGGGATCCGTGCCTTTGTCTGGCAAAGCAACGGCCTCGCCCGGGGGCTCCTGCGCTCTGGAGGTCTCCGTTGTTCCCTGTTGCTGTTGCCTGTGTTGTGTGCACTCGGTATCCCGACTGCATTCCCATCTCCCGTCCCAGTTTCCTCATGTTGGGATCCCTCACAAAGTGGATTTCCAAAAATGGCTCTTCTTGGCGCGCGCGCGCACACACACACACACATAAAGCAATCTAACAAAAAGCAAATCCCCAATCGTTTGAAAACGATCCATTTCATAGATGAAGAAGCTGAGGCTGGAAATGTTGGGATGGCAGCGTTTCCACTACGGAGGCCTGGACTGAAGGGCGGGAGGAGAGGAGTCACCCATCAGGCAGCAGGTGGGACGCACGGTGGATGGCTGGCTGCCACGGACGTGCGTCCTGCTGGAGTTCACCCGCCCGCCTGCTGTCCAGAGCCCCTTCCCAAGTGGCTGCTGCCTGGCTGGGGGAGCAGCTGAGACTGCAGTTGCGAGCCCCCATTGCCTCCCAGGAAAACGTGGGAACCCGGCTCTTCAGGAAAGCACCTGAATGATGCCAAAGGTGCCAGTCACACTGGACCTGGATAGGGTCTGATGGGACCTCACACGCACCCGCACCCGCCACACCGCACCGCACCCACCCCCAGCCCCGCCTCGTTGCCACCAGCCCACACTTCCTTCTGCTGGGCTCTGCTTCTCTCTGGCGGAAGGGGAGGACCCGCCTCAACCTGCCGTGTTGGGCAGCCCCTTCATGCTAGTGCTCTCCTGCGCCTCCTTGTGATGACACAGCTTCGACTGTGGGCAGTGGTGTCCAGAGGCCCGCGGAGATGGTCGGAGGAGGGTGGATCTAAACCTCGGGTCCTCTCCAAGATACTCAAGGGACAGGACACACTCCCAGGGGTGCTGGTGGTTTACTGCAGTGCCTTGGGGAACCAGAATCCTAGGGAGAAGCTGGGGATGTAGGGAAAAGCCTCCCAGGATGCGATCATGACTCTGCTCCCTTTGCCCCACCTCTTACTCCCTGCTCCCGCCACAGAACGGGGGGGGCGGGGGGGGGGGGGCGGGATGGGTGTGAGCAGGGACCTGGGGACCCTGGAAGACTTCAAGGCTGGGAAGGACGTCAGAGCCCATCCAGACCAGTGTTCACCCGAGACCTAGCCACAGACAACACTTTAAATTTTTTGAAACAGAAAAGTTTCAGTACAGAAGGCAGGCCTTTTTTTTCCTGGACCATCTGAGAATCAGTGGTTTGGGAAACCTGAGGCGGCCTCTCTCGAGACCCAGGATCTGCCAGCACCTTGACCTCGAACTTCCCAGCCTCCAGAACTGTGACAAACACAGTTTCTGCTGTTCATAAGCCACCCAGACTACGATATTCTGTTCTAGCAGCCCAAACCGACCAAGACGAGGAATTAAACAAATTAGCAAAATGTCCGGCACTAAGTGGACAAGCCAGGCAGAAAGATTTAGAAAGTTCTAAGATGACGTATTTCTTCATTAGGAAGACACCTGTCCACATCTTCATCATTTCTGAGTGACTGCTACAATAAAGGTCAAATTGTTTTAAAGAAAAACAGGACAAAGTAGTGTCCTATGGCAACGAAAGTTTGTGGTGATGATGGATTTGTCTGTCTTTTCAATCAGTGGGCCGCTACCGATGCTTGAGGCTGAGATGGAAATGCTGTTCATGGTCCTAAGCCTCTCCCGCTACCTGCTCACACCCCACCCCCACCGCCTCATTTTCCGCAAGCCCCTGGACAGATGCTGACGATAACAGGGTTGAGTGTCTTGGGGTTTAAACCTCTGAAACTGGTTGACAAGGCACCGACAGCAGCCAGAGTGGGAGCCCTACAGTGTGCTGGCCGATGGAACCACGGTGAAAATGTACCTTACCGTACGAGCAGAGAAGAAAGTCGGTTTGCAGGAAAGTGGAAGGCTCGAAGGACATTGCAACTAAGGTATGGGGAAAGACAGTGTATTTGTAAGATAGGTAATTCCCTGGAAAATTACTCAAGAGCAGGAATAGGAAGAATTTCACACACTGGCAGCTGAGCAGAATGGGGAAACCTCTCGTTCTGAGATCACTGAAACTTAATAGAATCACTTATCTCTGGAATCTAATGAACAAAATAAACTAACGAGAAAAATGGAACGGAGACATGGAAACAGGGCGGGGACTGACGGCTGTGGGAGAGGAGGAGGGAGGGGTGGAGTGGGGGGAGGAGGGGGAAGGGGTGAGTCAAGGAGCACATATGAGCGACTCATGCACGTGGGCAACCGAGAGGGGATGGGCCGTGGGGGCGGGGGTGGGCCGGCTCGGGGGAAGGAAGGGAAAAAAACTGGGACAACTGTAATGAAGTCAACAATAAAGTTATAAAGTAGAAAAAAGAAAATAGACTCAAACTGTTCCAATTAAAGGGAGTAACTGAAGTGACGTGTTCAGCGCCAGGCTTTGAAGATTAACGCCTCTGTGGCTGATCTCTAATATCGGCAGTTGGGCTCCAGTACTCCCAGAAGACGGTCTGTGTGGTTACACTGTGTCTCGTCCAAAACACGAAACACAGTGGGATGTTTTCTTCAACAGCGATGCACACATTACACTAATTTTAATATATAACACTGATCCCGACAATGGTGTTGGATTTTTTAAAGAAAATCCAATATCATTATCTTTTAGAGATTGCAGACTGAAATATTATATTTACAGTTGGAATGACAGGATGTTTCAAAATTGCTTCAAAGTCACCCCAGGGAACGGAGGGAGGCGGACAGACATATACAGGGTATAAAGACCGGCCAGGGGTAGGCAGACCATTGTTTACGCTGGGTGATGACCATGTTACAAGAGTTTTCTTTAGTTTTATATATATTTGAACTTTTCCATAATGCAAACTTTTTTTTTAAAAAAGGGATTTGCGGTGATTTTGATGGTCATCGTTTCCAGAGGGTTGAATTAAATTCATCCCTCTCAGGGGAGCATGTTAGACCCCTGGGAAAGGTCAATCACCGAACCTGGGCCCAGACTCAGGGGCCCTCGGCCTGCATCTTCCTCCCATCGGCTCCCGGGACACCGCTCCTCCACGGCTCCGGTGTCTGTGGGCACGGGCTGCTCTCACCTGAGCCAGGTGTGTTCCCGACTTACCTAAAGAGGCGAGGCCAATTTGGGAGAAGCGATCAGGGTAAGAAGAAATACATCCACTTCTCTAATAGATGGTCCAAAGAGAGCTTATTCCAAAGGTTTTATGTTTTCATCTGAAGCAATTATGCACATTAGCAGAAGCTTTGGTGAAAGGTTGGTGGGAGGCTTTTGAACTCCCTTATTTTTCTCCTCTTCAGAAAAAAAATGCTCAAAATCAGATGCATTTCCAGAAGAAAACTTCATCAAACTATTGATACTTTTAACATTTAATTTGGGTGATTAATTTGAAAACTTAGTAGTATAATAAATGATTTCGTGTTGCGTGCTGGCTTTATGTTTAAATGGCAAAGGAGATTGAATTTATCTTCCAGGCAAACACACACATCAGTATCCACACAAGACCTTCCTTTCCTGCTTTCTGATGGGGTTTTGTTTTCATTTGTTGTAGTTTGAGCTTAGAGTAGACCTTTCTGGAGTGGAAGTTGTGAAAGAGGAAACTGAAAAATTAGACAGTGGCTTGATCGCCTTTTACATGTTGCACTTCATCTGCATGTAAAGGATCTCCAGCTGCCCCCATGCATGGGTGCCCAGCCCCCCTCGGAAACGTGCTTTCTCTGCAGAAGCCCGCTCGACCGCCCCCATGTCCCTGCTGTACTTGGTGAGCTGGCGGTGAAGAGACGACAGGCAGCCCCGGTCCTCCATGCAGGCAGCCTGGGGAGCAGCATCGGGCCAGAGCAGAGGTCCCGCCGGCAGCATCCAGGGAAACATTTATACGGGAAGCTGGAGCTAATTGTATTAATTTTTGGACAATATGAATCTCCTTCTCCTCACCCTGGAAGACAGAAATGCTTCCACACCCTGCTGGCTGTGGGGCTTGGCCTGGGGTCTTGCTCTGGCCAACAAACGGCGAGCAGACGTGACGTGACCAGAAGCGCTGAATGTGCCTGGGCAGCCTGGCTTCTCCCTTAGGCTTCTGTGGTCTGTCATGGGGAGAGCATACCCTGGGGAACTGTCCATCAAGGAGACATGCAGAGCAAATCTGAGCCCCACTGCAAGCTGGTGGCCAGAGCCCGAGGCAGAGCCATGAGCAAGAAGACATGAAAGCTCTTGTTGCGAGTCATTGACCTTGGTGGTGCTTTATGATGCAGCATTATTGCACCGGGGCTGACTAACACAGAAAAATCCCCTATAGACACAAGCAAAAAGTGAGAGCAGATGCCTTTTCAAAGGAGACTGTGTAAAAAGCAGTGACTCGATCTACTTTAGGATTATGGACTTCCTTGAGAATCCACAAATGTCTCGACCAGGCTCTTCTCCAAGCGTCTGTGCATCCCTCTGCCTCCCCCCAGGTTTCCAGGTGAGTCTGTCTGGTGGGCAGAATCGAAAGCGTGTCTGGACCACTGGCAGCCCAGGAATATGGGACATGTAGCTTCTTCGCTTCCCAGCCTCGGAAACCCGGGAGGACGTTGTGATGGGCCTTGAGTGAGGTATTCTACTCTATCCCAGCTCGAGGAGGAGGAGTTTAGGGAAGCAACAAGAAGACAAAGCCAGAGAGAATTAGGAGGACCTGGTGTCATAAAAGTCCTGATGAGAGTGTGAAGAAGCGAATGGTTAATTGCTTGAATGATGGGGAGCAACCGTGGAAAAGTGTGAAGAATCCACTGAATCAGACAATAATCATTTCCCAGGAGACCAGGACTCGGGCTGCCTTGTCGGCATGGTGACGAGATGAGAAGGGAGAGGCCACGAGTGCTGAAACGGCCGCCCGTCCAGGAGCTTGGCTGAGAAGGGGAGGAGCTCGTGGTCACCGTCCACACGCTCTTGGGTAACTGTGACTCATTCCTCACCGAGGGCCTGGGAAACTCGGTCTGCCACGGACCAGCCAGAAAGCGTCTCAGTCTCCTGTCATTTCCCCCCTTGCCTTCTTCTTACTCCCTGGACCAAGGAGCCTTCTCCCTGGTTCTCCCAAGTCTTCTGGTGAGTCATCAGAAGTGACTCTCAGATTCCCTTTGCATGCACTGGTCGTCAGGCTGCCACTGCCCACAGCTGTGGGAACGTGCCCTGAATCTGCAGCCCCCGGTGTGTCCGTGCTCTGCCTCCACCCCCAGCCCCGGGCCCACAGAGCCTGTATCTCACTGCCTCTCGGCAAGGGCTGTGTCTCTCGCTCACCTCCTTTCCCTCCGATTCACCCTGATTCCCACGTAGTGTTCGCAGATCTCAGGCCTCCTCGTTTCCAAGGTTAAACCACCCTTGGCTTATGGCATTGGTAGAGGCTGCTAGTAATCTCCCAAGGTCCACCTTCCTTTCCTTCTTTTAGTCAAAGAGGCTCCTCTGAGCCAAAGAAGAGACTCATTGCTCAGCTTCTTAGGCAACTAGATTTGACCAGACAATTATATCTGAACAGGGGACACTCATGGTCCCTTCCTTCTGGGTGGAGAAAGGCGGTGGCTGCAGCATCTCAGGAGCCATGATTTTCATGCCAGAGCCACCCTGGATGTCCAGGCCACACCCCTCTAGACTGTTAAATTGCATACACTTAAGCTTTCGGTAAAACACAGTGTCATTAGACTGCACATGAAATAGTACAAAGGCCGCAGGATGGGTGTCGGGCTGGTTTCACTGCGACCGCTGCATCTCTCAGGTCTGAACCCCAGAGAGAATTTGTTCTCTGCCTCTTATCAGTCTCTGCTGACTAGAGTGGGTGAAGACTTTTCCCGTTTTGGCTTCACACAGGTTTTGGACAATTTGGGGCAAGAACGCACAGCCCCCGGTGGAGTTCCCTGGAAGCTTCGCCCCCTTGCAGACAACACACACTTTCTCTATCATCACCCGGCACTTCCGGAATCAGCCTGCACCGAGTCCCTGCTCCCACTGCACAGTGATGCTGCCACCTACCCTTCCCAGGTCCCGGTGGTACAATGTGGATACTAATTATACTTGCCTCCAAAAGTTGCTAGGACAACAGTTTTAAGCAGTTATATTTGAATTATCTTACTTTTGCAAACTTTAGGACAAAATACAACCATGTGAATCCATGCGTGGGTCCCTCCTGGATCTTGAAAAAGTCTGCATCACGCCCCGGCTGGTGTAGCTCAGTGGACTGAATGTGGGCTGTGAAGCAAAGGGTCGCCAGTTCAATTCCCAGTCAGGGCACATGCCTGGGTTGAGAGCCAGGTCTGCAGTGGGGGCCATGTGAGAGGCAACCACACACTGATGTTTCTCTCCCTCTCTTCCCCTCTCTTTAAAAATAAATAAATAAAATATTTTCTTAAAAAAGCCTGCATCACCAGCTCCCCAGCAGTCCCCCACTGCTTACCTCACAGGGCCGTGAGGGGTGCCGAGAGAGTCCAGGGCCAAGTGCACATGAGGCCCCTCTGTAGTTATTGCACCAGGGAGACGCCTCCAGACTGGCACGGGCTCAGGGCTGGCCCAGCAGAGCACGGCGGGGTTTCAGCCCTCGCTCTGCCCCTGACTGGCAAAAACTTAATTCCATTGATACATCCGTGCAGGTGGTGGACTGCTCAAGGTGCTGGGCCGCCAGAATGGACGTGAGTGGAATTACACTGAAGTCCCTTCTCTAGCTACATTGTGTGTCAGCACACAGGGGCATATGCCTGAGAGTAGGGCATTTTTTTTAGAGTCTTCACACAAAGACTCTCTGCCCAGCTCCCCACCCATATTTTGTTAATGTGCACAGAGGTCCCTAAGCAGCATCGTGGGTGGCCTAGCACATGACACTAGCACAGGTGTCGGCTGTGACACCTGGCCCACAATAAGCACTTGGCACATATAAACACTGCTCTGTTGCACCCACCCCTCACGGTCCTTTTTCCTATCGGTGTAACTTCTTCCTTACTTGCTCAGTCTTGTCTAACTGAAGGTCACCTAAAAAGTGAATTTGTGCCCTGGCTGGTGTGGCTCAGTGGATTGAGCCTGAGAACCAAAGGGTCACTGGTTTGATTCCCAGTCAGGGCACATGCCTGGGTTGTGGGCCAGGTCCCCAGCAGGGGGCTCGAGAGAGGCAACCACACATTGATGTTTCTCTCCCTCCCTTCCTCTCTCAAAAATAAAATCTTTTTTTAAAAAAAGTTAATTTGCATATTTTCAAGAAAGCAATTGGAAACCTAAGTTGCTCTGTGGACTGCTTTACCACCGTGTCCCTGTGTTTTCTGGGGTGGGGGGATCCACACAAGACAGCATCTTCTGGGATTTTGCCACATTCCTTGGCTCTCTGCATTAGTGCACTGGTGGGTAGGAATTTGCGGTTGCACCACCCAGAGAAAGCCCAAATTCTAGGCGGATTCAAGCCAGGGAGCTGTTCCTAGCCAGTATCAGAGCCTGGAGGTGGGGAGGGAAGTGGCAGCGGATGGGGGCAGGGGGGTGGCGGGGAGGGGGAGGATAGGGTCCCACAAAAGTGCCCTGTGGTAGCCGGCTTACCTTTGGCGCCGAGGTAGGAAGGCTCCAAGCAAATTCCTGAAGGAGCCTGTTGTCTACAAAGCAGCCACTAGAGGGCTCTTCAGGGTTTCTCTCGGCAGCCAGTCCTGCTGGGAGCTGCCAGGTTCAGGGAGAGACCTTGGACCACTACAAGCCCCGCTGAGGGACCGCACGCAGCTCTCCGTCCAGGCCGGGATGCTGAATCGAGCTCCGTCGTCTCGGTGAGGACAGGAGGACAGATGGCAGGACAGCAGAGGACCTGCTCCGCGAGCCACTCTGAGGCAAAGGGGCTTCAAGCAGCTCAGTTTCACCAGCAAAGTAAACACGCATTTAGTGTTTTGCTAATTAATGTTGATGTAATAGACATTCCAACCTGTAGAGAATGTTTAGGAGTTTATCTGAACCAAACGGATGACAGTTGCCAGGAAGCAACAGGCTGAGAAAACGCTCCGGAGAATGGCAGTTTTTTAAAAACGTTTTTTGTTAAGTGTATTGGGGTGGCATTGGTTAATACAATCATATAGGCTTCAAGTGTGGAATTCTGTGGTTCACCATCTGTGTATCACTGTGTGTGTTTGCTGGGCAAAGTCAAATCGTCTCCCATCACATGGCATTTGCCCCTTTACCCTTTACTACCCCCTCCCCTTTCTCTGAGGCCACCATTGTCTGTGTCTGTGTTTGTCTGTCTGTTTTGTGTGTTTATCTGTTGCTTTCAGGGTTATGGCCCGCATATGAAGTCATACGGTTCTCGACATTTTCCTTCTGGCTTCCTTCACTTAGCATGGAATTCCCAAGATCCGCCCACGTTGTCACAAACGGCAGGATTTCGTCTCTTCTCACGGCCGAGTAGCGCTCCGTGGCTGTATGAGCGCCACGCCTTCTCCCTCCGGTCCTCCGTCGAAGGACATTCCAGTGTCCGTGTCCCGGCCACTGTGATGAATGCTGCAGTGAACATGGGGGGGGCGTATATTCTTTTTTTGTAACTTTTTTTGCTTTTTAAAAATTTTATTTATTTATTTTTAGAAAGGGAAGGTAGGGAGAAAGAGAGAGAGAGAAAGATCAATGTGCGGCTGCTGGGGGCCGTGGCCTGCAACCCAGGCATGTACCCTGACTGGGAATCGAACCTGCGATGCTTTGGTTTGCAGCCCACGCTCATCCACTGAGCTACGCCAGCCAGGGCATATTCTTACAAATAAATGTTTTCAAATTGGGGGGATAGATGCCCAAAAGAGGGGTTGCTGGGTCATAGGGTAACTCTCCTGTGAATTTTGTGAGGAACCGCCATACTGGTTTCCCGTCTACCGTCCCACCAGCAGTGGGTGAGGGTCCCTTTTCCTCCACAACCTTGTTATTACCTGTCGTCTTAATGACAGCCATTCTTGCAGGTGGGCTGTGGTAGCTCACTGCGGTTTTGACTTGCACTTCCCTACAAGCGAGTGAGGTTGAGCATCTTTTCATATGTCTGTTGACCATTTGTGTGCTTCTTGGCAGAAGGGTCTGTTCAGGTCCTCTGCCCACTTTCGAATTGCTTCGCTTGTTTTTTTGTGCTTGAGTTGTGTGACTTCTTTACATATTTTGGATGTTAACCTTCTTGGAGGGCCTGTTTGCAAATATCTTCTCCCATTCGGTTCGTTGCCTTTTTGTTGTGTTGACCGTTTCTTTTCCTGTGCGTAAAGTGCTTTTTAGTTTGATACGCTCCCATTCGCTTATTTTTGCTTTTACTTCCCTTGCCTTTGAGGTCAAATTCAAAAAGTCCTCCCTAGGACCAAAGTCCTAGCCTATGTTTTTGTCTATGTAATTTGTTGTTCCAGGTTTTATGTTTAGGACTTTGATCCATTCTGAGTTAAGTTTTGTGTATGGTGATAAACAGCCACACAGTTTCATACTTTTGCGTGTGGCTTTTCAATGTCCCCAGCAGCATGTATGGAAAGGCTTTCTTTGTTGACAGTCATTTGTCCGTGTACAGGCGGCTTTATTCCCGAGCTCTCAGTTCTGTTCCGCTGGCCCGCGTGTCTGCTTCTCTGCCAACCCCACGCTTTGCCTACTGCCACTCTGCAGTATCGTTAGAGTCAGAGAGTGCGACGCCTCCAGCTTTGTTCTCTTTACTCGGGATTGCTCTGGCTGCTGGGGCCTCTTGTGGTCCTGAACAAATCTGATGATTTCTGTTCTACCCATTTAAAGATGCCGTTGAGATTTTGATGGGGAGCACATTAAATCTGTATATTGCTTTGGGTGGTAGGGCAATTTTAACTGTGTTTATTCTTCCAATCTGTGGACATGGAATATCCGTCCATTGCATTGTATCTTTTTCGATCTCTTTTAATGATGCCTTGTAGTTTCCAGTGTCTAGGTCCTTCGCATCCTGTGTTTATTCCTAGGTACTTTACTCACTTTGCTGCGATTGCAAAAGGGATTTTTAAAAAAATTTTCTTTTTCTGAAAGTTCTTCTTAGTCTGCAGGAATGCAGTAGACTCTCGTACATTGGTTTTGTACCCTGTGACGTTCCTTATTTGTTTGTTGTTCCTAAGAGTTTTCTGGCAGCACCTTCAGGGTTTTCTATATAAGGAATCATGTCATCTGCAAAAAGTGACAATTTTACTTCTTCATTACCAGTTTGGGTGCCTTTTATTTCCTTCTCTTGCCTCATTGCTCTGGCGAGGACTCCTGGAACTGTGTTCAGTTGCAGCGGCCTCGTCTTGTCCCTGACCCAAGAGGAAAAGCTCTCGGCTTTCACCACCGAGTACATTAGCCCAGGGCTGGTCGTATCCGGTCTTCATTACATTGAGGCACTTTCCTTCCACGCCCACTCTATTGAGTGTTTTAATCATCAGTGGATGTTGTATCTTGTCAAATGCGTTTTCTGCATCTATTGGTATGGCCTTATAGCTTTCATTCTTTACTTTGTCACCGTGGTGTATCTCATCGATCGATTGGCATATGTTGAACCATCCTTGTGTCCTGGAACGAACCTCTCTCAATGGTGATGTGAGTGGACGTAAGGACACGTACCTGAAACCCACTGGTGGCAGAGCAGGGAGGCAGGAGAGAGCAAAGCAGAGACATCTCTGGGACTGGATAAAAAGTGAAATGGAGAGGCCCACCTTTTTTTCTATTGGTGCATACAGGGCAGTTACTGATGAACCCTTACGCACCCAGAGAGGGTGTGTGGGGAGCAAGACAGCAATGAGGGCTCTGTGGTTTCTGCCCCAGCGCTGAGGCATCTGGGAAAGAAGACGATCCTGACATTTCAAAGGCGTGTTACCTTAGATGCAAACCACAATGGACAGGCTCACCTACAGTAAAGAGAGACTTTGTCAAGGAAGCTACAGGCCCAGGACGTGACCGCCCACCGTGACCATCTTTCCAAACAGAGTTTTTATGTTCAAACCACTCCCTGTGGTTCAGGTTCGGTCTCTGAGTCTGTAGAGCCCAGCACGCCGGCCTCCCCAGAGCCCGTCGGGTTTGGCGTGTGGCCGCTTTTTCATCCACCCCAGCACAGAGTCTGACTAATTTACACTCTCATCAACAGCACTCGAGAATTAACTGTGCAGCCACGCCCTCATTAACGTTGGACATGATCCATCTTGTCAACTTTACTGACACGATAGATTAAAAATACCTACGGAGCAAGTCTTTTTAATGAGCTCCTGCATTTTGTCCGTTCCTGTCCTGTCAGTACTCTTCACCCAATATGGGTATTAATAAGTGATATTTTAATCCATACAGTCTCCCTGTATAAAAGAAACACGGTTTCCGTGCAGTCCTTTCCTCCTGGCCCACCTAAGCACCCTGGCCCGGCCCGAGTTCACTCCCACGAGCACTGTGGCCGTCTTCTCGCGAGGACGCGCCCGCTGCGTGCACTGCTCTCCTCTCTCGTGTTGGGGCTGAGCCTGTCCATGCATTAGTACCACCTGCTGCAGGTGAACACCTCCCGGAGAGGCGGACCTGCTGTGCTTATTCGTTCTGTTCGGCAAAGCGTGTCCCTTTCAGTGTGAGGCGATGGACAAAGACGGGTGTCAGACTTGCCTTCCCCTCCCAGAGGAATAAGTCTAACACAGAGTTTGACCATGGCGTGGGTCACAGGGGACACGTGGAGCATGTGTGCTGTGAGAAAGAGTAAGCACTAACGCAGAGAGTGGCCTGGTGCTGCTTTAAAAAAATCCTTACTAGTATAACTTCATATTCATAGTGTAACAACTTATAAACGAATTTTAAGTGTCAGCTCTGGTTTCAGATGAGCTGAGGAATTTGCTGCTCAGATGATACATATTTCTTTGAAAAGTATAAAGTGAGCAATTTCTTCAAAATTATAAAAATGACTTATAACCCTACCATTTAGAGATAACCACAAAAAACATATTTTTATTCCCTTATGAGTACATACATACAGAGATATTGTATTTTTCCAAAATTAGAAACATAAGATTCTGCGTCTTGCTTTTTCACTTATCACTGGCATTTTCCTGTCATTAAATTCTCTTTGAAACCTGATTTTCAATGGCTGAATGGCAGGCCATTGTCAAGGTTATCATAATTTATCAACAAACTTCCTTCTTTCCCCAAACAATGTCCTCATGCCTCCATGCTGTTTGTGTCCTCTCCGTGGGCACATGGGATGCTCCCATTTCCCAGCCTCCCTTGCAGTTCGATTAGGACCAGGCTACGGAGTTCCAGACAATGCAGTGTGGGTGACGGTGACTGGCCCTGGCCTTGAAACCTGCCCATGTCATCCCCCTGCCATCTCTCCTGCCGCTGCAGCCACTCAGAAACCACATGAGGCAGACGGCGTGGCTGGAGCGTGGAAGCAGCCTCCACCCTCAGTGTCGGCCTGGGAGAGGAAAGAGCATCTGGTCGGCATCGGACTAAGGCCTGTGTGCAGACCAGCCCCCCGAGTGCTCCTGCCCACAGCCCGGTGACGCCTTGAGAAATAAGCACAGGTAAGACCTGCAAACTGCTTCCAACTTCCCGTTCTTGTAAGGGAATGCCACCACCTGGGGTCTTGCCAGTTATGTTATGCTAAAATAAGTAAGACATATCAGGCTGGTTTTGCCCTCTATTTTAAATAAGCAGATAGTGTTTTCTCTTTTATATGTTGGTATGATTTTATAGGTCTCCGCAGAGATCTATTTTTTTAAAATGTGTGAGAGACCAGCGGAAGTCTCTGGAGGAGGACCCAAAAGGCTGAGCTCGTCGGGGGAAGGACTGCCCGGCACAACGGCTCACTCTTCTCCCCCTGGGAGGGGCCGTGTCCCCACCCAGCCCTGTGGGTTAGGGGCTCCAGTTCCCCTAGCTCTCAGAAGCCAACCTCTAGAACTCGCCCGGTGCCCGGAGCCCGCACCCCTAGCCCGCTGCCGCACAGCTGGCATCTGGACTCACCCGCCTGGAGCCCCAGGCCTGTCTGTTACACTAGAGGAATCTCGCTCGGGGACAGGCTTGGCCCATACACACACTTCAGATCAGTGTCTCATGTTCTTCATCGTGGGGGTGGGGAGGTACTTTACATTTTCTACCCACTGATGCCTATGTTCATGCGGATGAAAATTCAAGAAGTACAAAAGGAGAGTTAGAAGTCTCCCCTGGGCCCCTCGGTCACCCAGTTCTCTTTCCCAAAGGCAACTGGTTTTGTTCCTTCTGTGTCCTTAGAGAGATTATCGCTGATTACAAATTGCGCATAACAACCAAAAAAAAAAAAAACCCCAAACAAATGACGTTCTTTTTTAATCAAATAATGCATTCTTTGATTTTTTTTAAAAGATTACTCTTTAAGCCCTGGCTGGCATAGCTCAGTGGATTGAGCGCAGGCTGGGAACCAAAGCATCACAGGTTCGATTCCCAGTCAGGGCACATGCCTGGGTTGCAGGCCATAACCCTCAGCAACCGCACATTGATGTTTCTCTCTCTCTCTCTCTCTCTCTCTATCTCCCTCCCTTCCCTCTCTAAAAATAAATAAATAAAATCTTTAAAAAAGTACTCTTTAAAAATGAAAAACACATGATAAAAACTAAGCTGCAGTCTAAAGTAAAAAGGGCGAGACCTCCTTGCACACCCGCCCCACTTTCAGACACTCGCCTAAAGGACAGCCGCAGCCGGCTTACAACCCGACTGCAGACCTGCTAAGGTATATATCTCATAAATATTAACAAATAGATGCATGAACATGCCAAGCACACACTTCTGGCTCTTACTTCTGTCACCTAATTATATATCTTGGACATCTTTCCATAACAGCAAATCATCTTCCTTCTTTCGATTTTCATGAATCATAAAAAGCTTTCGGTCTTCCATTAGAAGATCTTTAGGTTGTTACTAGTCTGTTGTTCTTACAACGCTCTTTTTTTTCTATCATCTCTCCATTTCTCCCTCAATGGTTTCCTCGTGAGCATCTCTGTGCGTATTATAACTTTGCATATACGAATGTTTGCAAGCCTAAATTTTTAGTCAAGTAAAAATTCTTTTTTTTTCCTAATAATGGAGGGGGAGGAGAATTTTCAAAAGAAATGATCTATTATTGACCTTTTAAAAAACATTTACACCTTCATCTTCAATAAACTCTGGGAGGACAAGTTCTTACAATTATTTTTGCTACAAGCTCTGATAACATTGATTCGATAATATGTCTCTCCTTCTGGGGTGTTTCATTATACTCTAGTTTAGCTGGTTATTTCATGTGGAGTTTGAATAAACATTCATCCCTGGCTTGTTCCCCACAAACTGCCTCAGGAGTGTGGAAATTACCTGCACATTAGCCCAGAGTGACGAAGCATCTTCTGATTGTATTCGGTAATGGACAAAATAATTGCTGCTGTGTTAGAATCGGAGGAAAGAGGTTCCAGTTAAGAAACTAAGGCTGAAGATGAAAGTGAATGCCTTTAGGATGTTTTCAGTTTAATCTAGATAAAATTAATTTAAGCACAAATGGAGTCAGAAAGGCAAAAATGCAGCTTACTGTAACTCCTTCAAATAAAATTTGTTTTTGGCATTGGAACAAAGTTCAGGGGAAATTCAAAGGCAAGTCAACAGTAAAAATTAAGGATGCCTATTGTAATTTATAGAGCAGACACCAAGAGTCCTGCAAAGAGGAGTAACAAAAAAGGCTAATTGAAATTGAATCCTAAAGTATATATATATGTGTGTGTGTGTGTGTGTGTGTGTGTATGTAAAAGAAGGCAGAAAAGGAGAAATAGAAGAGCAAAACAAGAGGACACAAAACAGAAAACAAAGAGTAAAATGGGAGGCTAAACGCAACCATATCAAGAGTTGCCTTGAATGCAAGTGTGCTAAACACTTTCTATCACACTAAAATGCAGAGATTTGCAGAGTAAACTTCTTAGGGTGCCAACTACATGCTGTCTGTGAGTGATGCTGCTTAAATATAAATACAAGAGGGACTGAGGGAAAAGGAAAAAGGACTCGTGGGCACGGACAGCGGTGTGGTGATTGTGGGTGGAGGGGAGTGTAAGGGGGATGAGTGGTAATGGGAAAAATACAATAAAAATAAAAATAAACCAGTGAAAATACAACGATACATATTTTAGATCAAACTTAACAAATAGTTTTCAAAAGTCCTCAAAGTTCCCATCTAATTCCTCCCCAAAGTACTTCCCCCCTCACTGTATTAATGTTCTGTTTTTTAGCATTAACTACTACATTCATATTTATTAATTCCCATAACCATCGGCCAAGAGAATCGAAGCAACTCTCTAAACAAACACGTATTCAACATTCTCCCTAAAGCCCAGGGGAGAAAAAAAAAATCCAGAAAAGTTCTCCCCATTGCCTGGTTTCTGATAATTTCTGGAGCCAGGTGTGAACGCAATTATGTCTAGGAGAGGAAGAAGTGTGTAAAATCAATCCATCAGTTAGTCTTCAAGCCATATGTACTTCAAGCAAGAAAGTCCTTTAGAACTCTTAACAATAGTGCCATGCCTAATTTAGATTTACTTTACAGATACTGGAAGGGGAGCAGTTCATAGTGAAGCACTAACAGGAAATCCCTGAAATCATTCAATGTGAAAGTTCCATGCAACCGCTGGCTCCCTCCACCCTTTTGGGGGAAAGGGAGTATTAGGGAGCGATAGATGTCTCTTAACCAATCGAGCTTTATGATATATTTTAGACAACAGGTTTTCAGAAGGCCTATTTCGTTTTGCACCGTGCAAAATAATACGTTAATTTCATTAAGTTTTCTCAGAAATCACGCCAGCCTCACCAACAGTCATAACCACAGCAGCGTGCTTTAAGGCCTAAAAGTGAATCTGTAAAATATCAGTGTGATACTATGCGCCCCCCTCAAATTCTGATCCCTGAGGGTGATTGTAAATCCTCATTCACCACTTCCTTCATGAAGCCACATTCTTCAGAAAACTCCCAGTTTCTTCATACTCCGTCAGTTTGGTTACCAAATACTGCCAAACATGTGATTATAGATATTTGTAGTAGATGAACAAATAGGATCATAATTAATAGCTGATTTCATATGTCTATATATATATATACTTATAGCCACACCCATATCTATATCAATATAAGGTTAGATCCAACATTACAGTTACAGTTTGAGAACCAGTTTTCCCTGAGAAGTCGGACAGGGTTAGGGATATATTCCACTGTAGCCTCCCCTGTAATATTATGGTTGTATACCTGAGCCTTTCCCGTGGCAGATGCAGGGTGATGGAGGATGGATCAGGGATCATTCCCAGGTTTTTTGATTTGGTGTCTAAATTAAAGGTTGGGCCATTCAGATAATGTAAGAGAATCAGAGGGGGAAAACGATGAGTTTGCACTTTGCCCTACTGACTCTGATGTACAAAGTGGGTCTGGGGTTCAGATGAAATAACTACAACACAGAGGAATATTCTAGGGTCGTCGGTGCACAAGTGATCATGAAATCAGGACCAGGCACGTGGTCGTTTGGGGGACAGCATTCAGAGAAGTACATCAAGGACGGAGCCCTGGGACACTCTAGCACCCAAGGGACCCGTAGAGAACAAGAAACCCAAGAAGGTGACAGAGAAGAGAGTCAGGGAAATGGGGGAACACGGGGAGAGCTGTGCCACTGAAATCAAAAGCAGGAGGGAACATTGGGGTACTTCAGTCCTTAGCTTAATAAGAGGTTAGCATTTTTCATCTTTTTCTTTTTTTTTTTAAAGAGGGAGAGAAATATCAATGTGTGTTTGCCTCTTGAGCGTCCCCTACCTGGGACCTGGTCTCCAACCCAGGCATGTGCCCTGACTGGGAATCGAACCAGCGACCCTTTGGTTTGCAGGCCAGCACTCAATCCACTGAGCCACACCAGCCAAGGCTCATCTTTTTCATTTCAGCTGTTTTCAGGCTGTTAAAAGTGACCTTTAGAATATGCATGAATGCACACCTTGCTAGAGAGGCTGTTACAAATGACCACAAACAGAGTGGCTTAAAAATTACAGGAACTGGATTTCTCACAGTTCTCGAGTCCTACCGTCTGACATCAAGGTGAAGCAGGCAGGTGAGATCCTTCCTAAGGGCTGGGGGCGGGGGTGTTGCTACCTTTCCCCAAACTTCAGCGGATGGCCAGCCGTCCTCGGCGTTCCTGGCGTGAGGCAGAGTGACACCAATCTCTGCCGCGGTGGTCACATGAGCGTCTTCTCGGCATTCCTCTGGAGTGTCTGTGCCCACACCGCCCTCCTCCTAGGAGGACAGCAGTCCTCGGACTCATCCAGTGCGACCTCTCTTGACTTGATTAAATCTGCAGAAACGATCTTCTCACGTAGGCTCACACGCTGAGGTCCCGGGTGGACATGAATTTTGGGAGGACACTGTTCAATCCTAAGGGTCTGATCACAGATTTACCAGTACGACAGCAACTAGACTCTGCAAAAAGGGATAAACGGCGATGAGAATGGTGGTGCACACGGTCATTGAATTTGATGTGGACACCTGCTGCAAGAGGTCGGTGAGAGGACAGGACTCCCCCTTGACCCCAGGCCCGGACCTAGGCAATCAGAGGCCCTTCACCCCTTCCCCTTTCCTTAGGAGACACCCACCAAGGACGCTATCTGGAGAGGCACTGTGTTCCTGAGACCGACAGGATGAGGCACTTCCCTGAGCCCACGGGGCCTCCATATAAGCTCTCTAGCTTTTGGCGGGAAGGTGCAGCAATGCACCTGCCCCTGGCCGCCAGACCCCTCTCACCTGTGAGTCCCCCCGCTTACTAAAGCTGCACTTACCTGCCTGCGGCGGCCTGCCCCAGGGGCCGGAGGCCAGTTCTCCTTTCCCCAGGGGAACCCCTGAGGCTTCCCACCAAGAGCACTGCATTTTTTCTCTGCACCTTAGTTTCCTTCAGTCGTAACAGGAGACCAAAGTAAGTTAAGATTCACCTTGTAGAAACTGTTCACACTCAGTGTTTTTCTTTGGCATCTCACCTGCTCTCGGAGACACCCCTCGGAGCTCCATCAAGAAGAAAGCCACTTTTTTTTTCCCCCTCAGTGAAAGACAGACTCAGAAAGCCTTCCTGGCCGGTGGGGACCAGGCGTGCCGGTGTCCACAGCCATGCGGATGGCGAAACTAATGGACCCTTTCAGACTCTTGAAGTAATGGGAGGTGTGGCCAAGGAGCACCCATTTATTTAGACATAGGTACTTTTTCTTCATTATCATCAAATATTTACCACACACGATAGTCTTCGTGGCACCATCAGGTATTACTAAGTGTGTGTTCAGGCATCAAAACAAGTCTTGGCCTGCGATGACCTTAGGGAGGAACAGAACGTCTCGTCAAACATAAAAGTAACATTTGGGGTAATTCTGACATTCATTGGAGCCAGCCAGTCAATTCGAGACGTCTTTCCGATGCAAGACTGATTCGCAGGCCGTCCTGCTCCATCACTCTTGCGCCCCGCCCTGCCCACCACTGTCCCTGCCATTTGTGGTACTTTCCAGGGTCCCCGAGCCCCAAGCAGAACAGGCTTAGCCGACCAGGAGCAGGGCCACGCTCTCGGAGACCCCCGCGCCCACGCTGCCCAACGCTGCTGAGGACGCGCCGGTGTTCAGAGGTCCACACCGGCTGCAAAGCCGACGTGGCTCTCGACAGTCCGTCCCACAACCATAAAGAGAGGGCAGATCTGTATTTGAAAGGTGCTGGATTTGAAACGTGTATCTCAGAGATCGCTGGCACTCGTTGGAGGAAAAGTGAGCCACGAAGCGGCACCCACAACTCGGTGAAACGCAGGCTGGCGGGGACTTCTAGATGCGACCAGGACCCGGAGCCTAGAAATCCCTTCCCACGTTATCGCTTCTCTGAACACCACACGAAGCCCACGGGTCCTGCCCAGGTGGGGATAACAGGTGGCCCTGCGGGCTCCCCCGACCCTCGCAGGCCTGTCGCCGCCCCCTGCGCCCCTCGTCCCGCGTGGGCTCAAGGGTTGCAGTCCCCACCTTTCCTCTCCAGGCCTCTCCCACTTCCTTCTCCACCGGCCCCCGCCCGGCCCACCAGTCCGGGGCCCCACCTCGTCCTCCCGCGGGGACCCGACCCCTTCCCCCGGGAATCAGGAGGCGAATTCCTGCGGGTCCCAGAGGTGCCAAGAGTGCGCAGCTAGACGGGAAATTGCAAAAGTCTTCGGCCCTCCGCCCTCCCCCGCGGCTTTCCCGTAACTCCCGCCCCTCGGCCCCCGTCCCGCGGCTGATTCATAGCCCGGGCGCCCGGCAGCCTCCCCGGTGTCCGCACCCACCGCCCGAAACCCGCGCCGCGGAGGACGCGTCCGGCTCCCGGAGCCCTGGCCCGCGGGGTGAGTACCGGCCTCGCCGCCCTCGGGGGCTCTCCCGACCGCGGACCGGACGCGGCCAGGGGGCGACCCGGACAGCCTCGCCGCACCTGCCCCGCGTTCGCTTCGATCTGCGGGGAGACGGGGATTGGAGGGTCCGCGCCGCCGGCTTGCCCACCTGGCGCGTCGCACCGAAGGACTGACTTTTTCCAGAGCGCACGCCGCCCGGCCTCCAGGCGTCCTGCCCAGCGTTTCCGTTCCCGGTCCCACTCCCGCTCCCACCAGCGGTGGGAACGTTTCCAAACTTCCCTTGATCCGCTTATGCCTCCCACCCGACCCACCGCCGGGGTCGCCTTCCCCAGACGTCCCCCCACCCACCAGCGACTCCCGGGGACAGCCGCTCTGCTCCGAGTCCCGATGCCGCCGCCCTGGGTCTCTGTTTACACCTGGCGGTGGGAAGCGCTCGGCGCAGGTGGAGCGCGCGCTTCCCGGGGGAGCTGGCGTCTGGGACGCGCGCCGCCTCGTTCCCTTTTCTGCCTCGAGCGCGGGGGGCAGCACACAGTTGGCGGGTTGGGCGGCAGGAGCCTTGCGTTTGTAAGCGCCCTTTCCCCGGTTTTCTAGACCATCCTGCGGTGGAGGGGTTCAGTGACTCGTCCAGGGCCGTACAGCTGGCTGCGGCGGCCCTGGAATCTCTGAGTCCAGGGTTTTTCTTTTGCTCCTGACTCAGAGATTCATTTCCTGAGAGTCCTTCATCCACCCGCCCCTCCGCCCCTCCTCCCGTCCTGCCTGCAGGGAGAAAGGCGCGGGGCCACGGAAAAAGGCTGGTGGATAAGCGTCAAGCTTGAAGACCCTCTGCGGGCAGGCTTATTCTCCAGCTCAAGCAGGAGTAAAGGTAGGGGGCGACATAAGCACGGGGCAGGAAGGAACCGAATGGGGTGTCCTTAAGGGGCCACGGGGAAAGACGCTTTGGGTCTTGCTCCCAAGCCTAAAACTGACTTTGGGACTTGGGTCAAGTTATGCATCGCCTTAGCCTCAGTTTCCTCGTCTGCAAAATGGTAATGGTTCATACTTACTGCAGGCCGGCGACTATGGGAAGTGTTTTGCATATGCTTACTCACCCAGTCTTCACCTGCGAGGTAGGTGCTAGTTTTGTCGTGCTCACTGTATCCACGAGGAAGTGGAGAGAGCTGAAGTAACTTGTGTGGGCTCACGCAGCTAGCAGGTGGCCGGGTCCAGGTCTGACTCTGGAGCTTGCCTATCACCACTGGGCTGTGCCTCAAATTGAGGACCATTTGGAATGGCCCTGGGGTCGGTGTCTCATTGCTGTTCAGCTTTGTCTCTCTCCTGGATTGCGTTTCAATGGGCCGAGACACCCTTGAGGCTGAAGGGTTTCAAATGGTGTTAGTAGCCAGGGGCTCGCAAATGTAGCAGTGCCTCCAAATCATTTCTGGAACTTTCAACGCACGGGACCCCAACCTCAGGCTGCCCATTCCGGACCCCCCAGGGTGCGCTCTGTTGGTGTCTCCCCTGGCAGCTAGCCAGCATCTGGCGCTGTCAGAAGGCACCTGCAGGGAGCCCACCACCTGTCGTGTCATTGCTGCACAGAGCTGTGCTGGCCTCCCTGTGACTTTCGTCTGGGTCCCAGCTCTGCCTCCCTTGGTCCCAGCGAAGGGGTCTCAGAACACTTCCTTACACCCCGGGTCTCCTCTGTTTAATCCAAGAGAGCAGGAACACCTACTGGGGTGCGCGGAGGTGTTCTAGAGTCTGTGATGCTCTCAGGACCCTCCTGTCTTGAAAAGGAACCAAAGCAGGAAAACGATGCATTATAGGTTTGAAAAGGGGCTGAGCGGCCGTGGGACCCGACGAGAAGGAGCGAGCTTTCCTTGCGGGAACCGGGCTGGGGCATAGCCGGGACGGAGGGAAGGAAATCTCCTTGAGTGTATGTAGTCTGGCTCCTTTAGCATACCGGGGGCCCTGGCCCTCCTTCCTGGTGGGGGACGGTGGTGGGGGTGGGGAGGTCCTCCTTGATTGCAAAAAGAAATAGGTGAAATGGGAAATATAAACAAATAGAACCTTGTGAGAAACGCCATGCCTTTAAGCAGTGGCTTAAGCCGGAGTTTCCTTCCCGCAGCGGTGTCCTCGGCCTCACAGCTTCCTTCCTCTCTCACTTGAGTTCTGCTAGCGGTCAGCATTTGCTCCCTCCCAGGCCTCTGTCTTATTTTCATATTTTTGAAATCGTACAAATCATAACTGCCCACACTCTCAAGCAACAGAAAAGCACGTGGGATGAGTTGCGTGAGGGCCATCATCCTTCTTTGCAAGCTGAAGAGGGACGGCTGAGTTCGGTGAAACCTTTCCCAGACTTTTTTCTTTTTCACACATTTGCATAATAGGTATAGATGCATGCGTTGTAATATATGTAAATGCAATCCTGCTATGCAGTGTGCAGCTTACGTGGTCATTTTTCCCAAGCCTGAGAGGTTTTCCTGGTCTGTAAGGACCTCTTTGTGGTACTGGCTACATTTCCTTCTAAAACAGAAATGCACTGGACCCGTCCTTTCCCTTATTCATGGGCACGTGGGTCATTTACAGTTATCCTGCCTTAGCGACAGGACCCCAGGGAAGACTGTGCGTTCCCCTTCGTGCCTGAGGATTTCTGAAGACGAGACTCCTGAGATATTCTTGCATCAAAGGGTCTGTTTGTTTTTCAGCTTAATAGATAACAACCCTTCCAATTGCACCACTGCCCCCAGAGCAGGTCCTAATTCACACTTGGTGCAGGAGAATCTGTCTTCCTGGTCCTTCCTGATATCAGCTGTTATTTTTTTTCAATGTAGCATTTCAAAAATGGTAAATCAGTGAAACCGAAGGAGGCATTCCTATCGCTGTGCAGCCATCACCACCATCCTTTCCCAGAATTCTTTTCACCTTGCAAAACTGAGTCTCTGTGCCCATCAGACAGTGACTCCCCATCCCCTCCCCCTGGCACCCCCCACCCCCACACAGCCACCATTCTATTTCCTGACTGTGTGAACCTGGCTACTCCTAGGTACCCCATATACATATCAGTCTTCTCTGTGACTGGTTTGTTTCACTTAGCAAAATGTCCTGAAGGCTTATCCACGTATCAGAACTTTCTTCTTTGTGTGTAATATGCTACATTTTGCTCACCTATTCATTATACATTTATGTTCAACTATCTTTTGCTGCACAGAAATTTTAAATGTGTGTGTTGTCCACTCTGCAATCTCATGATTTCTGTGCTTTCTTTGTTTAGTTTAGAAAGGTCTTTTTTTTTACTTGAATATCATTTAAAAATTACCTTGTATCCTAATAAAGAATTTTGTTTTTTACATTTGGTTCATTAAAATATCATACTTTCGTGTAAGGTGAAAAACAAGGATTATCATTTTTTTTCTAGAGTTAACCTGACAGCAATTTATTTAATCATCCATCTTTTTTTCCCACTCACTTGGAATCCTGTTTTCATAGTAAAATAAATTTCTACTTATATAAGGGCCTGTTTTAGAACTTTATTCTATTTCACTGAGCTTTTTTGTCTCTTTTTATGCCAGCACCTTCCTATGTTAAATGCTATAGCTTTATAGTATTTTTGTATCTATTAGCATGTATTCGTACTTTCAAAAAATTTTAGGAATGATCCTTGTGCTATTTCCCTTTTGTGCCAATTTTATAAATAGCTTGCCAAGTCTAATAAAATCCTGTTGAAACTTTTCCGAAGATTTCCTTGAGTGTATGATCGTTAGTAACCTTTCTATCCCCAGCGCGCATTCCAGTGTGAGCTCCAAGCACGCAGGAAGTGGAGTGCCGTGGAGACAGGCGCTGCCCTTGGGGGAGGGGCTTTCCTGGTTTCAAGTTCCGCGTTAACTATGCCAACTTCTGCCAAATTTCCTTTTAACCTTTGTTAGCCTTCATTTCCTCGTCTGTGTCTGGAGATAATAATAGAATCTCCTTAGCCGTGCTGTTGTGAGAATAAATGCATGTAAATCATGCAGCAAAGTGCCTGACAGAGAGTTAGCGTCCGATCTGTGCCAGCTGTGGTGATTACCCTAGAAGGAAGGAGCACGTACTTTTCATGATATCGTAGGTCTATAGTATCCTAGGAGACAAACTTTTGTCATAAATACTGAATATAGGTAGCAGTGTTTCTCGAACTTCAGTGTGCGTGTGGATCACTTTGGGGAGTTTGTTTAAATGCAGATGCTTATCCAGCAGGCCTACGATGTGACCTGATGTTTCCCATTTCTCACGGGCTCATGGGAGATGTCAGTGCCATTGGTCTGTTGTCCACTCTTTGAGTTTATAGTCGTTCATGGATATTTGAAATCATTCTGGTAGTCACAGAATAATCCCCTATGAGGATAATTGTGATCGACAGCAATTGAAATTGCTTTCTTTTAATATTATATGCTAAAGAATTATGATTGTGTTCTTTCTTCATCCCTTTTCTTTTCTTTCTTTCCTCTTTTTTTAAAGGAAAGAGGGTTAGTGAGAGCACTGAATGTAACTCCAAGTTCTGATCTTAGATCTGAAATCCTTGATCTAGAGGTCATGGGTGAGAGGAGTCCCGTGCTGGGCAGAAAAGGCTTGGCCTGACTGGGAGCATCTGGTGCGACTGTGGGCCTGGACGTGGAAGTGCGGACAGCCCGGGCGTGCGGCCTGGGAGCTGAGTCCGTGGGGCTCCTGCAGGAGGTTCCCACGGAGGATGCTCTCCAGAGAACAGCAGCGTCCCCACGCTTCTCTCCCTTCCTTCTTCTCTCCTAGTGTGGGCGGGTTTCTGCGCACACTATTCTGAAACTTGCTTTTCCATTCACTATGTTTTGGACTCCTCCATGTGAGTTCGTGTATGATTTCATTCTTTTGAACAGTTGCATAGTACTCCTTTGTAAAAATGCAACGTAATTATATTGTCTAGGTTTTTTTTTGGATAGACACTTAGGTCTTTTTTGCTTTTTTCTCAACATAAACATTATGATGACCCCCCTCCTTAAAAATATATATTTTGTATATATACATGAACACCACACACACACACGACCTGTAGGACAAAATTCCAGAAATAATGTTTCTGAATCAGAGGTGATAAATACTGAAATGTTAATAGTGCCGAATCGACAGTGATTTTAAGTTTGTACTTTTTGGCCATCAGTGAGTAACAAGGCCTCCTTCTTCAAACTCGTGCCAACACTGGATTTTAGGACCTTTTTAAGCTCTGCAATGGGACACCACACAGACACACGGGGGGACCTACACAATTACTGTCTTAACTTGCATTATTTAATTATCAGTGAGAGCATCCAGGTTTTAGTTCTTCTCTTTTGCTTCTTAGTATTTCCTTCTTGTTTATGAATTACACATCCATGTTACCGGCAAGCGTTTCTACAGGGTTGCTTGTGCTTTTCTTATTGGTTTCTGAGGGCCCCTTAAGTGGCGGGAGTGGTAACCCTTTGCCCCGACTATTAAAACTGTTGTTCTGTTTGTTGTCGGTCCAGTTACAGCACTAAACATTTAAAATTCGTAACCAGGGCAGCAACCTCTGTTTTCGTTGCTCTGGCTCTCACACTGCGCTCCAGCAGACCACACATGTAGTCGCTGCAGCCTCCCCCTCCCCCAGCACATTCCAGCACATTCCAGCATCTCATCCTGCCTAAGCAGCTTCCTTCTTTCAAAGGCTGTTTGCCTACGCCATTCTCAGGCACGCAGCCAGTTGGGAGAGTTCAGCAACACACCCACGTTCTCAGGAAGCAAATGATTGGTCATACTGCTTCTCCCAGGGATTATGTGCGGTGGGGTAACTTCCCAGGAATATAGATTTCAGTCAAGACAGAACAAGAAGTGCCGGTAAGGAGGGCAGACTGACACCCTCTTTGAAAGTAGTGTTTTATCACGTGTGGAGTGTTTACACTCATAGTCAAAGGCCTCTTCATGCTGCAAAGAGACAAGATTTGAATGAGGAGTTCTTTCTACAAAATGGGTGCGTGGTTTTTCTTTTCTCCCCTCCCTGTTTCCCCCTAGAGAGGGGGTGTCAACCAAAGACTATGAATTAGGCAATAGTTGGTCACAGGAAAAGCAGAGGGGCCTGAAAAAGAATCTATTTTCATTAAAGTTGAAAGCAAAGAGAGAACGTGAGAAAATTGATACAACTTCATATTCATTTGCCAGGATTTTCCTGGGTAGCAAAATATGTTCTGGGCCTGTGACACACCGTGGGGGACGAGATCCAAGCCACTCACAGTCCAGTTGCGGATGATGGAGATCTGAAGGATAGAATGAAACAAGAACAGATTTGGGGAAAGGACCAAGGAGTGCGGATGGGGCAGGAAAGGGTTTCTCCCTTTCTGAATTCTGCCATTGTGTGCTTCCCTGACTTTCGTCCCCCACTGGAAATCGGAAGTGGCAGCGCTGCTCACGGATGGCTGCAGGGAGAGAAGAACCCCTGTGGAAGGAGCGAGAGGGTTGGGGGGCCTTTCCATGTCAGACGCTGGGCTTTGGAGACCCGCTGGGCATACTCAGGGCAGGTGGGGAGCAGGCACCGCCGACGCCTGGAGGAGCCAGCCCTCCAGCCACCCCAGCACGCAGCCCTCGCCCTTCCGGTGGTGCAGGAAAGCCAGGCCTAATTCTGGATTTTGGCTTCCCTCTGCCTGAGGAGGGGTAGAGCGGGGTATGGGGTGCCTCAGGGCTCTGTGCTGGGCTCCCTCTTTTCTGTCTGTCCTCCTTGTCTTGGTGCTAAGCAGGCAGCTGAATTCATGCCCCGGCCAGGACCCCTCCCATGAACTCCCTATCATGTATCTGGCTTGTTCCTCAATATTTTCATCTCAGTTTTAACACGAGGCAAATGGAGCCCCGCTACAGCCCACTTCCTCTGTCCTTCCGCTTCTCTATTGAACGCAATTCCAGTCCTGTGGGCTCAGACGACATTTAGAGCTGTTCACCATGTTTTGCTTTGCCACCACTCCCCGCCCTGCCCATGCTGTCTTTCAGTCCCTCTGGGGGTCCCCCGCTACTGCCACCACCCTGGTCTGAGCCAGCGTCCTTCTCCCCAGGCGACTGCTGTGACCCCCTAACTGCCCGCGCCGCCACCGCTGTCACCCCTGCAGTCTCTCCTCATTCCTGGGTCCTCCCTGTTCCCTGTACGTTAAACCATGTTGTCCCTCTGCTCAAAGTTCCGTGTGGCTGCCCCCTTTCCCAAGTAGAAGCCACATGTCCAGAACCGTGCCTCCTGTTTGCTCCCCCTCTCTGTGTGCCCCTGCCTTTCACCGCCTGTCCCTCACCTCCTTGCTCACACCAGCCCTGGCCTTTTCCTCCTCAACCCCACCAAGCACTCTCCTACCCCAGGATCTTTGCACAGGTTGCTCGCTCACCTCCAGGCTTTGCACTGTGTGAGTCAGGGCCCATCCCGGAGCAGCTGGCGCTCGGAGTCCAGAACTCGAGGGGGTTTATGTGTGAGGTGTGGAGCAGGGACCACGTGGGTCGTGCAGTCAGTTGCGTGGGGCTTACAAGCAGCCGGGCTCTGTGCTTTCACCTCCAAAGAGAGCCTCTGTGCTGTCGGGGAACCTGCCCCTCCCCGGCGTTTCCCAAGGGGCTCCGTGCCTGTCCCTGGGGTGTTCCAGCTGCTGAAGCTCGTTCTGCAAGTTTTGGGTGAACTTTATCAATTTCCCCAGAAGGTTTCCAGACAATAGCTGGACTTGGCAGTCCTTCTGTGAGGCACGCCGTGGGAAACAACTCCCACTTTGCTGGGGTGCAGGCACGGACCATCGTGTCCCGGTTGCTGCCTGCCCAGCGTGTGTGAAACAGAGTGTGTCAAACCGAAGGAAATACAAGCAGTAAATCCAAATGGCTGCTGGAGCTAACCTTGGACTCCCAGCCGACGCGCCTGAGAGAGGGTGGGGAAGGGCAGGACTCTGGAAGGACTGTCCTGGTGGCTCCCAAAGACTCTCCTGCGACTCCCAGACCGTGGGAGCGTGCCCTCCGTGGTACTTAGTACTCCGCAGCGGTGCTGCGTGACAACCTTCCTTCCTTGATTTCTGGTTACCCTGGGCGGGTCGGTGGCTCCTCACGTTCAGCTTTACATGTTCTACCATGGAAAACATTTGATTTGCTGCAAGTCCAAACTTTTAGGACTTTAAAAAAATTTAGTTGTTGTTCAAGTACAGTTTTCTGCCTTTTACTCCCATCCCAGCCCACCCCCCCGCCAGCCCTCCCCACCTCCCTCCCATTTCCACCCCCCCTAGTTTTTGTCCATGTGTCCTTTAAATTTGTTCCTGTATACCCTTCCCGTTTTCCCTGGAATTCCCTCCCCTCTCCCCTCTGGTCACTGTCAGCCTGTTCTCTATCTCAGTGTCTTTGATATACTTTGCTTGTTTCTTTGTTTTGTTGTTTAGGTTCCTGTTAAAGGTGAGATCATATGGTATTTGTCTTTCACGGCCTGGATTATTTCGCTTAGCATAATGCTCTCCAGCTCCACCCATGCTGTTGCAAAGGGTAGGAGCTCCTTCTTTCTTTCTGCTGCATAGAATTCCATTGTGTAAATGTACCATAGTTTTTTGATCCACTCATTTACTGATGGGCATCTAGGTTGCTTCCAGCACTTGGCTGTTGTAAATTGTGCTGCTATGAACATTGGGGTGCATAGGTTCTTTTGGATCGGTGTTTCAGGGTTCTTTGGATATAATCCCAGTGGTGGAATTGCTGGGTCAAAAGGCAGTTCCATTTTTAGTTTTCTAAGAAAGTTCCATACTGTTTTCCATAGTCACTGTACCAGTCTGCAATCCCACCAACAGTGCACTAGGGTCCCCTTTTCTCCACAACCTCTCCAACACTTGTTGTTTGTTGCTTTGTTTATGATGGCCATTCTGTCTGGTGTGAAGTGGTAGCTCACTGTGGTTCTAATTTGCATCTCTCTGATAGCTAGCGATATTGAACATCGTTTCATGTGTCTCTGGATCCTCTGTATGTCCTCCTTGGAGGAGTGTCTGTTCAAGTCCTTTGTCCATTTTTTAATTGGGTTCCTTGTCTTCTTAGAGTGGAATTGTGTGAGTCCTTTATATATTTTGGAGATTAAAACCCTTGTCTGAGGTATCATTGGCAAATATGTTTTCCCATAGTTGGTTCTTCTTTTAATTTAATACTGTTTTTTTTCTTTTTAGCTGTGCAGAAGCTTTTTATTTTGATGAGATCCCATTTGTTTATTCTTTCCTTTATGTCCCTTGTTCTAGGGGACATATCAGTGAAAACATTGCTGCATGAAATAATTGAGATTTTCCTGCCTATGTTCTCCTCTAGGACTTTAATGGTGTCATGACTTATATTTAAATCTTTTATCCACCTAGAATTTATTTTTGTGTATGGTGTAAGTTGGTGCTCAAGTTTCATTTTTTTGCATGTAGTTGTCCAGCTCTCCCAACACCATTTGTTGAAGAGGCTATTTTTACTCCATTTTATGTTGCTGCCCCATTTGTTGAATATTAATTGACTGTAGAGACTTGGATTTATTTCTGGGCTCCCTGTTCTGTTCCATTGGTCCATGGAACAATGGTCCTGTTTTGATTACAGTGGCCTTGTAATACAATTTGGTATCAGGTATTGTGATCCCTCCTACTTTGCTCTTCTTTCTCAAAACTGCAGCAGCTATTCAGGGTCATTTATGGTTCCATATAAATTGTTGAAGTGTTTGTTCTATGTCTGTGAAATATGCCATTGGTACTTTAATAGGTATTGCATTGAATCTGTAAATTGCTTTGGGTAGTATGGACATTTTGATGATGTTAATTCTTCTGATCCATGAACACAGTATATGTTTCCATTTGTTTGTGTCTTCCTTGATTTCTTTCTTCAGTGTTGTGTAGTTTTCTGAGTACAAGTCTTTTACCTCCTTGATTAGGTTTATTCCTAGGTACTTTATTTTTCTTGTTGCTATATGAAATGGGATTTTTTTCTTGATTTCTGCTTCTGCTGTTTCATTGTTGGTATACAAAAATGCCTTTGATTTCTTGATATTGACTTTGTATCCCACTGTTTTGCCAAATTCATTTATTAGGTCAAGCAGTTTTTTGGCCGAGTCTATAGGATTTTCTATGTACACTATCATGTCATCTGCAAACAATGACGGTTTTGTTTTCTCCTTTCCCATTTAGATGCCTTTTATTTTCTTTTCTTATCTGATCACTGTGGCTAGAACCTCCAGTACTGTATTGAATGGAAGTGGTGAAAGTGGACAACCTTGTCTTGTTCCCGATCTTAGTGGCAAAGATTTTAGGTTTTGCCCATTGAGTATGATGTTGGCTGTAGGTCTCTCATATATGGCCTTTATTATGTTGAGGAATGCTCCCTCTATTCCCACTTTGCTGAGTGTTTTTATCATAAATGGGTGCTGTATCTTATCAAATGCTTTTTCTGAATCTATTGATATGATCCTGTGATTTTTGTCTTTGTTTTTGTTTATATGATGTATTACATTTGTTGATTTGTGAATATTGAACCATCCTTGCATCCCTGGGATGAATCCCACTTGGTCATGGTGTATGATTTTTTTAATGTATTGTTGGATGAGGCTTGCCAGTATTTTGTTGAGGATTTTAGTATCTATGTTCATCAGCAATATTGGCCTGAAGTTTTCTTTCTTTGTTGTGTCTTTATCTGGTTTTGGGATTAGGATGATACTGGCTTCATAAAAAGAGTTTGGAAGTCTTCCATTATTTTGGATTTTTTTTGGAATAGTCTGTGAAGGATGGGGGTTAGCTCTTCCTTCAATGCTTTGTAGAATTCTCTTGTGAAACCATCTAGTCCAGGGTTTTTGTGTGTCGGGAGTTTTTTTTTTTTTATTACTGCTTCAATTTCATCTACTGTTATTGGTTTGTTCAGGCTTTCTGCTTCTTCTTCATTGAGTTTTGGAAGATTATATTTTTCTAGAAATTTGTCCATTTCACCTAGGTTTTCAAATTTCTTGACATACAGTTCTTCATAGTAACTTCTTAAAATCCTTTGTATTTCTGTAGTATCAGTTGTATCTCTCGTCTTTCATTTCTGATTGTGTTTATTTAGGTCCTCTCTCTTTTTTTCTCAATGGGTCTGCTTAAAGGCTTGCCGATTTTGTTTATCTTTTCAAAGAACCAGCTCCTGGATTCATTGATCCTTAGAATTGTGCTTTTAGTCTCTATGTCATTTAATTCTGCTCTGATCTTGGTTATTTCCTTCCTTCTACTTGCTCTGGGCTGTCTTTGTTGTTGTTCCTCGAGTTCTCATAGGCGTAGGGTTAGGTCGTTTGTTTGAAATGTTTCTATCTTTTTTTGGTAGGCCTGTATTGCTATGAACTTCCCTCTCAGGACTGCCTTCTTTAGGAACATTTTAAATAGGCTTTTTATAAAGAGGGCATAAGGCTGCATGCCTGCGTCACCATTTGAATGTCCCGTTTTTAAATTTGCCCGATGAGATTTCCTCACCGTGGTGGCACCCTGCCTCCCTCAGGTGATGAAGGGAACTCAGACCAGGACTGGATGGGTGTTGAAGCTGCACAGTGAGCGCCGGACACTTCCCTTTGGCATTTTTCCTTTGCCTTCCCTTTGGTTCCCAGCAGAAACTCGTTTTTTTTAAAAAGTAGTGCCCCTCCACCCTTCCCACCACAGCGATGTGCAGTTGTCATAGGAACCAGTGTGAAGTTGTAAGGAAAGATTTTAGAGAGGTGTGAATGGCCTCTTGGCCAAATACAAGGGGCAGAAAGCAGAGCTTAAAGACTATGAACAGAAGTTGTCGTTTGTAGACTTCTGCAACTGTTGCAATTGGGCTCAACTCACCTGTAGGCAGGCCGGACCACGGCAGAGTAAGTGATGGCCTGGCTTACCCTCTTCCCGTCTTCATGGTCATTCCCATTGACCTACACAGGCCATTAAAAAACAGAGAGTGTGTGTAATGTGAAGGGATGGCCTGGTACACTGACTTCCTAGAGATTGATGAGAGCCAGGTGGCTAGACAGAGGCCAGTTTTGACCTTGAGTTGTTTGATCGTTTCTCTCTCTGATGAGCCAGAATTTGAAGTAGAACAGTGAGATGCAGTGCTTCTCCTGACTAACACATTGATTGTTGAATTAGAAACTCATTAACCTTCTCGAGGTCATCCAGGCTCATTCTCCTGCCCTCAGACTTTTCCGTGGTCAAAGGGCTTGACGAATCAGGGGTCCTCCTGGGCTTGCAGTTTAAAACCCTCTCTGAAGGCAAGGGGAACTGGAAATTGTTTCAAACAATGAAGCACCATCTTTGTAGGTAGAATGTGCTCCTTCTTCCCGACTGTGATTTTAATGAGACAAGGAACCGGGAAGATGAGTCCCCCCACCCCCGTAGGTCATTAAGGCATTAATTCAGATTTAGCCCTTTTGAAACTGGCCTCTGTACTCTTGCTAATCAGTCTGGTTTTTTATATTTAAATGTGTCTCCATGCTTCACCTTTCTTTATGCACCTTTGCCTGATTTGAAGAAACTGGGGGATCAGGCATCTCTTGCCGCTCAGCCCGAGAGGCAGGAACAGACTGCGTTCTCCGCCGGTGATCAGCTGGTCCTGGCTGGGGGCAGGGGTGTGGCGGAGCCGGGCGCCCGGGCTGGGTGACTCAGCTCCACCTTCCTCGCGGCTCACGCTCCTCGGGGCTCCAGTGGTGTAGCCCAGAAATGTTCTTTTCATGCCCCAGGCAGAAACACGAAAGAGCAAGCAAAAACACACACACGGTCTCCTTAGGCATCGGCTCCAAGCCAGCACGCCATCACTTTGGCCTCACGGTGGCCAAAGCAAGTCCCATGGAGTGGGAGACACTTGCAGTTCCTCTTGGGTGGGAGCTCCAGGGTCCCAATGACAAGGGGTGAGGGTCTTGGGGGAGAGAGCATGGGCGGCTTTAATGCCATTGTCTACCACAGGTGGCTCAAAGAGACCCTCTCCGTGCTAAATTCAACGAGGTTTCCCTCCGGGGCCATTTACGTTTTTCAGGAAACAGAACTATGGCTCCCTTGGCAGCCCTTCAAGCGACATTCCTCTCGGCGCTGCTGTTCTTGGGAACTGACTGCGGCAAAGGTAAGATGTGGAAAGAGCAACAAAGGAAACAATCCCATAAAGGACACAAATGAGGTAATGGTTGGTTCCGAAGAAAAGTTGAGCAATTCTTTTTTTTCCTCCTGAAATTACACGGAATTGGTGAGTAGCAACGGGCCCCCCCCATCACCGGTCCTGGCCTCACGGAGCTGGATGGCTCATCTGAATAAGCCGCCCTTGGCCTCCAGCTTCCTCGGGCGGACCTAACCCTGCAGAACCTCTGGGTGGATATGTTGAAAGTGACCTTGACCAGGAGAGTCCCTCCTGCGTCGTGCCAGGGAGAGATGGGTGTGAGGCCGCCCAGGGCTGGCTGCTAAGTTAGAACGAGCTGTGATGTCCTTCAGCTGTGTTTACGGAAAGGCTACTAGCTACAAGATAGCACTGCTAAATGCTGAGATGCCGTTCATGGGTTTTTTAAAAAGCACTTGTGGCTTAGCTACCCCCCCCCCCCCCACTGAGGGTGTTTGGAAATCAATGAACTGTATAAACAAAGTCACTTAGAATTCAGTTCTTCTGCAATGTTTACCAATACTTTATTCTTCGAGCCAGAGGGTTTCTATCGGTTTATAAAGTTTCTGTCGCTGTGTCCTGTGTGTTACAAAGCTTTCCATTTCCCCCGGCTTGTGTTTGCTACTCTCTGTGCTCCCGTGGTGAGACGGAGAGCACAGGTACGTGATTTCCGTAGTTAGCCTTGCAGCCCCGGCTGTGCAGTCCCAAAAGGACATTCACGAGCAACAGCCCCAGCATTTTCCAGTGTCGCCTTACGACTCTGTGGAAAGGTATTTGGACATGAAAACAGGAGGTTTCGTTCTGATAATAGCTTAATTTCCTGTCTGACACCCCTTAGGTCTGGGTTGAGTTCTTTCAGCTTCAGAGTGCATTGACAAATGCTACTTTGATGGCTTCTCAGAAATGGTAGTTTGAGTGTTGGTGTCTCCCCTAATCTGGAGCTGAATGGTGGGAACTGAGACTGCTCACCGGTAGCTTGTGTGCCCTCCCTCCATCCACCGTACGTCCAGATATGTAAGCCTGGCCCTCCTGGGCCCGCGGTCCCAGCTCCTGGCTCCACGGTCCCAGCTCCCGGCTCCGCAGACAATCCCAGGCACTCAGCCAGGCTTTGGGCGGCTCACTTCCCCAGGGAAGACTCATCGCCTGGCCCGAGACTGTTCGCTGTGTGCCCTCCCCTTGCCCAGGCTCTGCGGCTCCGAGCGACTGCCACTCCCCTCTCGGCCCCTGGCATTTGGATCCCACACACACTTACCTGTCTTTCTAGCACGGGTCTGTGTTTCTGCTTCCAGCGTTCCCAGCCTAGCGTGCCTGCTTTGCTAAGTCACCCTGTGTTGGGTCTCGCCCGCACTGCTTGGATTTCCTGTCTCAGTTCTCGCTACATCCGACAGGTGCCTACCAAACCTCCCCACGCAAACTGGTCGTCCTCCCACGGGATCGCCCGGCCAGGCTCGCGTGGGAGGCTCCATTCCAGGTCCCGAGCTCCTCCCGGCCGCTCCGGTGAGCCCTGGGCTCGCGTCTCCCTCGGCGGGAGGTCAGGGCTGCCTGCAGCCTCTGGCCGAGTTTCCCTCCGCTCTCGTGTGCGTAGGTGTGTACGGAGGTAAAGATGGGAGTGTGTACACTTTTTCATAGAAGTGGAGTTATACCATATCTCCTGGGAGTATTTACACCTAAGTGTGTGTGTGTATATATACTTGTTAAAGTATACACACTTCTGATAACTATATAGACTTATTAAAGTACATATAGTATAAAGCATACTTATTGTCTATAGCCTAAGTATATATACTGGGAAAACAGACTATATATACTTCATAAAGTACACACACTTTAGTATATACATGTTTACATACTTTAATATATACTTACTAAGATTAATACAACACACAGTGAGAGTTTTTACCTTGGACGTGAACTGTTCTTCTAGAAATAAATTATAGTTAATGGCTGCACAGTGTCCCACCTTATGAATGGGTCATGGTTTATTTCCTCAGGCGGGGCCGGGGCCAGGCAGAGAGACGGGGCTGGGAAGGGAGGGGCGGCCGGGGCTGCTGCGACGGAACCCGGTCAGCCCGTTCCCAGGCCCGGTTCCCGTCTGGCGGGGCTCCAGGGCAGTGTGGTGCAGCGAGTGCTGGGCCCAGGGCCAAGAGCCCTGGGTTCTGGTCTCGTTGTGTGGTTTTGGGAAAGTCACTTCCTTCTTTCTGACCTCAATTTCCTCATTTGAAAAACAATGCAATGGACTCGATAATCTCCAAGGTCCCGTTGCTCTCTCTGACTTTACCTCAGCCTTTCCCACTGTTGCCCAAGGGAGCCCTGGGTGGTTTCCAACCGGATTATTCCAACTGACTGATGCCCCTCCAGCACCTGAGTCACTCCCCAGTTGCTGACACTGCTGTCAGTGTACAGGGCTCCCCGTGTGTCTAATGCATCAGACAGTGGCTCTCTAGAGTTTCCAGAAATAAAGGTGATCCTGGTGGGTAACTCACTCATTCAGTGACCAGTCACTGAGCGTCTGAGCTGTGACAGGTGTGTTACTGGCCCTGGTTTCACTGAGCTGAGTAAGTCCTAGTCTCACCCTGGTTTAGCTCACAGTCCACGGGAGACAGACACACGACAGAGGGTCACCGCCCTCTGTGATCAGTGCGCACACTGGGGCTGCGGAAAGCAGCCACGGGGAGAAGAGGGCGCCCGGAAGGACACGTCAGGGTGTTTGTGAGGAGGTGCTTGCCGGGCACTTAAGACCTCATGGAGATCCTGGGTCTCTGTCATCCGAGGTCACCCTGGGCCATGGGTAAGACATTGTGCCATGTGCTGGGGACAAGAGTCCATTCAAAGATGTATAAGCGTCCACCTCTGTCCTTCTGCAAAACTGAGTCTGGAGTGAGACCAGCAGCAGCAAACCACCACCCGGGCACAGTGAAGGGGGGCTGGGTAAGGTGGGGTGATGTTGCATGCACCCCGCTTCCTCCGGTGCCACGAGCTCCACAATGATTAAAAACAGGCCCCGGCTATACCACGGCCATCAGGCACCAGCTGGCTTCCTCAGCAGTCTTCATCTTCATCCTTTCAGTACCTTGGCACCATTCGCACTTTCTTCCGACCCCCTCAAGCCAACAAGTCAGACCAGCGAGTCAGCAACACACAGTTCCTTTCGGCTCTGTGTGGCGTTTCTTCCCCCCAAGTGGGAAGGGGGGTGTCTCTCCTCTCGAAGGCCTGGCAGGGACTCGATCCCCCCATCAGGGCCCATCCGCACCCTGGGCTGTTTCCCCAGCCCACCCACCCCTGTGAGCCGCCTCGTTCATGTTTGACTCTCCCTTCTTTTCCGGCTCCATCACACCTCTGGACACTCTAAACGTGCAGTCTCGCCTTGCTTCACGAGTTGGTGGTGTCTCCCTAGCAGATGTCTTCCTGAGCCAGGGGCCTGTCACGGTCATTTGATCTCACACTCAATGCCTAGCGCGTTGCTGGCGCCGATCTTATCCACAGAGTTCAGTGGCTTTTTGCCAGACGTGTTTCACGTTCTGTGCTCTGCCGAAGTGGGATAACGCTCTATTGTACAACTATGTACTAAACAAAAAGATATTGACTCTCAAAAACAACTTTTATTTTCGACTTCCAGAAGTATGACACTGATCGCCAAAGTTCCTGCTTCTTTCTCCGGCCTTGCTGTAAATTTCCAAACCAGTTGCGTGGTCTACTAAAGTGTTCCTTATTGTTTAGTTGTTAAATTAACATGCCATTTGTTTAGTTTAATTATTGTGTATTGTTGAACTGTTTCACTCCTCTAGGCCTTAATTTCTCCATCTGCCAGATAAGTTCTAAATTCCCCGCCAGCTTTTCAAGGTGTCTGATTCTAGGATGCTCACGGGAGCAGTGTTTTTCAAAGCGAAACAATGATGATATCGAACAGTAATGACCTGTGGCTATTCAGTCGCACTGCATTGTTACTTGATGCCTCATTTTGGTCTTGCAGCCCTGTCTGAGCCTTCACAGTTGGCTCCCGAGTCACTGAAGGTCTCCATCAACACTTCACAGCAGAGTTTGCATGTACAATGGACTGTCCACGGCCTTGCGTATGACGAGGAATTAAACATGGTTTTTCAGATACAGATCAGTAGAATGACCACGTTCAATGTCATCTGGGTGGTAAGTATTTTTTTTGATGGATCTCTATTTTAAAAAAACCCCTTTCTGGTGCTGTGATTCATCTTCTCTAACACATAGAAACATCCCAGCATAGAAACGTTTTAACAGCTCATGAGTTTTCCCGAGCAATTGCGTTTCTGTGTTTTTGGCGAAGAGCATCTGGGGCCGAGGAGCGTGGCAAGTTTGGTCTGGCAGGTCGGATGGGAGGCATTAGGTGAATACATCTTACCTTCAGTTCGGCTCGGCCCCTGAGGAGGGGGCTGTCGGGCCTGTCCTAGTGAGTGCCGACCCCCCAAATCCCTGAAGGTCAGCCACCTTACTCCCCTTCCTTCCTCCTTCCCGGCCCACCAGATGTCCCAATAGGATGTACTGGCTCAGCAACATTCCTCTGGGTGGCATGGCTTCCAGTCAGCCACGCTTGCTTACACGGCTACGGACGGCCAGGAAAAGGCCACCCAGTTCTAGCACTCTGTGTCCCGGCTGGCAGAGAGCCGCTGCACGGAGCCTGCTGGAGAGTGACTTATGGTGCCCTTTGCTGTGTCACGGGTGGCTCTCTTTATCCTGAGTTAAATGAAGAGAATCCTGGTGTCACACCCTTTTGCCTTTGAGATATCTGATCCAGCTTTCACTTGTCTTGGTTCCGGTCCTGGTGTTTCCCCCGATGCTTCCTCATCCAGAGCACTGGGACACGATGGTGGCTTCTTCTCGTGATCATGTACGGTCTGGGGGGCCTTAGGGATCCACGCGTGCACGCTGCTCCCTCATGGCCGCGGGATGCTGAGGGGCAGCGGGTTGGGTTCTCACTGAGGGGGGACGGAGGAGGCGCCTGGAGAGGAGGCAAACGCAGCAGCAGCGATGTGTCATTGCCGGGGAACCTCTGTTCGCCCAGTGGGCGGCCACCCTTCTCTCAGGCGGTGGAAGCGGGGGCCCGGGGGTCCAGAAGCTTAGCTCCTCGAGTTAACCACAAAGGCCACTCGTTTTAAAGCCTCCAGTCACTTTCCATGTTCATCCTTGCGTCTGCAGTCCGGTGAGTGGCCCAGCCCAATACAACTCTGGCTCTGTAGGCTCAGGATTGACCGCAGGGCTGTAACTCCGCCCCCAAGGGCAGCGCCCAGCAACGGGAGCTGTTCGGGGTCCTGACCTTAGACCCCAGTGAAGTCTGCGGACAGCTGGGCACCTCCCAACACCAGCACGTCCGTCCCCCACCCCGCCATTCCACCGCATGCTAGCGATGTTTGTCTTCTTATACCTTTTTTTGTGTTTTTGATGGATACACTGGTTGTTGACTTGGACCTGGTAAAGGATTGAACAAAGGTCTCGCCGAAGCCAAGAACGGTCTAAGAAAAAGAAATTTGAGGGAAGCGCTGGAGGGATTTATGGAAAACCAGCACCTAACGCCATCCGTGAGGGTGACATCCACCTCGGACCCGGGGGTCCCGTTCTTTATTTCTCTGAAAGACGCTTCCTTCTGCCACCACGTTAGAGGAAATAGTGGCAGCCCCAGACCGAGTCGGTCCCACTCTCCATTTCTCTAACAGGCGGCTGTTTGCGTCTGTTTTCACCTTGGAGTCACGTACCAGTTCCCCTTTCCAGGGGAAGAACCTACCTCTGTGACTCACCAAGGCTCACGGTCTTTGGGAGCAGACCCGTGGTATACTTTGCCTCGTCCGTGGTATTGTCCCCGTAACTCCCAGCCCTGCCGATGGCCCCCCCGCCCCCGGAGGAGAAAGCCAAGGTTCAGAGGGTCTGGCTGTGCTGCCCCAGGGGCGGAGCCAGGGCACCCTTCACCCCGAGCCCACACAGGGACACAGGGACGAGGGCCACAGACGGCCTGCCCGGTCACCAGCGGCCCCGTGTCAGGCGATGCCATGGGGAGCCCTCATCTGAGCCTCTCAGGCCTGAAGGCGGGAGAGACGTAGGGCCCCCCACCCCCAGGAGAAGCAGCCAGCAGAGAGGGGTCCCTTCTGTGTAGAGCCAGGGGTCTCTGGGCCACACTGGAAGCAGAAGAGTCACCTTGGGCCACCCATTAAATACACTACAACATGTAATCACACAAAAAATCTCATAATACTTTAAATAAGCTTACAATTTTGTGTTGGGCCACATTCAGAGCCATCCTGGGCTGCAGGTTGGTTACCCCTGGGAGGCCATAAGCTCCCTTTCGAGGGGCAGCACCCCGTATTGCAAGCCTGACAAGGGCCTCCGTGCATGTGGAGAAGGGGCAGCCCTCTATGCTCATGTCCCAGGTGACTGTGTCCCCAGAGGAAGATCCAGGTGCCGCAGAGGGACAGGGACCCTGGCTGCCTCCCGGATGCCGCTGCCACTAAGATCCCCCACGGATGGCCGCTCCGTGCGCGGTCTCACCCTGGGCCGGTTCACCCTCGGCCTCTCTGGCCAGGGAGAGGCAGGAGAAGGAGGGAGAGGCGGTCGGTGGCAGAGGAAGGCAGAGGCGAGGGACAGCTGAGTGTGGAGGGGCCTGCAGCGTGGTCAGCCAGGCCTGAGCTCTCGCCCCCAGCCCCCAGCCCAACTCAGTGACCTCGGTGCACATCTGTGTCTGCCAGTGCCAGTTAAACTCTCCACTTAGCAGCCCAAACACAACTCAGCACATTTATTTTTAAATGGCTGAGTGGATGCGTTCAGGAAAGTTTTATCTCCTCCACTGCAAGGCCTATATACACACCACAAAGCACGAGCTGTAGTTAGAGCGAATGCACACGAATCGTGTCCGGGAGCGACGGAGCCGCTGCGCTGCGTGCGCGGAGGAAGTCATTCAGCGCACGGTTTTAGACCGCAGGCCCGGGTCCCCGCGTCCTTCAAGGCTGGGGTTTGCGAAGAGACAAACGCGAGATCAGTCAATGATGGGGAGGGACAGGATCTGCTCCGGAGTGTTGAAAAGGCGTACTCCACCTGCACAGTGGAGGGCAGGTGGGTGAACGGGAGAAGGTGACGAGTGGCCAGACAGGAGAGGTGCCTGGAGTGGGTGGGGACAGCGGGGACGGAAGCGGCCGGATTTGAGAGAGACATCAAAGCTGAGATCCAGTTTGCGGCTTGTTGGTATTGTAGAACGGTCACCATTATGGATATTGTTCGTTTTCTTTCTTTCTTTTTTTTTTTTTGTATTGGCTCTTAAGTTAAACAGTATGTAGGCAAAATTGTACTTGAAATTGCCAGATTAAGTAGTGAAAGTGGCATGGATCAGGACCCCAAGATTTGTAGTTAACAAAGTGTGTTTTATACACTAGAAATAAAGTAATGCCATGCACTGACATGAAATGGAAATGATTTGGAAACCGGAGTTCCGTGCAGAGGACATGCAGGACCAGGCGCCGCCCGGGCGCCTGCAGTGTCCTCACTCCAGGGCTGTGTTTGAGGTCAGCACCCTGCACGGGGGGAGGGCTCCCGTGGAGGGAGGTCCCCAAGCCTGCCACCTCCAGGCTGCATGAGACGTGGGCGTTGCCTCATCCTCTCTACTGTAGGATGTGCCATCGGTCCTTCAAGGTGTGGATGCAGCCTCGGTTTTCACCAGGGAGTGCAAGGGGTCAGCTGTCACCGTCCCCCAGCTGTGGGGCCAGAGAGCAGGCGTCCTGGCTGTCCCACTGGGGCCCACGGGTGGCTGGAGCTGTGGGGATGGATGTGAAGAAGAGGGAAGCTCAGTCCCTGCTCTCTTGGGGCCACGCTCACTTGAGTCAGGAACACACCCACCCATGAAGCGCCAGCAACCGCACCCGGGACACGATGGCTCCAGGGGAGGTGGGGGTGGGCGGAGACTGGAGCAAAGAGCAAGCAAGGCCTCAGGAGGGAGAAGGGGTGTGACCTGAAGGGACCGATTCCTCACACGGAGGGACAGCGGGGGACACTGTGGGAGCACACGCAGAGGTGAGGAGAAACACGTTATTCCAGAAGTGTGGGGCGGAACTCCGTGTCCAGAAGAAGGTTCCTGGAGGGAGAGGTGGGCTGGAGTCAGACTGCAGATGGCCCTGAAGGGCAGGGCGAGCTGCGGAGGAGCTTCTCAAGCTCACTAATTACGGAACAAAAGTTCCAGTGTCTCAGAGGAAGACTCGGGGCTGTGCCAAAGGACCACATCCATTTGGCTCTTGATTCTTGATTCTCTAGAAGATTTTCTTAGCAGGTCCTATGTGACCAGTGCCATGAGCACCTTCTTCCGTCTCTGACTTCGTCCCCCACAACTTGAGTTGCTTCCATGTCCGTCAACCTGCTCCACAGGAACCCTCTGCCATTGGAGGGCTGGAGCGGGTGGGGGCTGCGTTTTTGAGAAGCGCGAGGCTCTGGCTGGTTTCTTGCTGGGACGTCAGAGCGTGGGGAGCTGCCTGGGCAGCTGCCTGGGCAGCAGGGGCCAGGCTTGCTCATATCATGGAGTTGCTGTGGGATGAGTCCAGGCAAGCCATTTTCCAGCACAGCATGGCTATGTTCTCAAGTTTTTCCTCTTCATTTCTAGGAGAATTACAGCACCACTGTGGCGTGGAAGCAGGTGCTGCACTGGAGGTGGGACTCCGAGCTCCCTTTGGAGTGCACGACGCACTTTGTAAGACTGAGGGGGATGGTGGTGGAGGAAGCCGGGACCCCCGGGCCGAGGCCCTGGAGCAACTGGACCTCCTGGGAGGAAGTCGATGGTAAGAAGTGAGGTGCTGAGCGAGTGAAAGGCTGAAACAGGTACTTGGGGATCCGTAGTCCAATCGTGGTGGCCCCTTTGGGGGACGCGGCAGACACCAGCACTCATTTCCTTGGGCTCCCTTTACAGCTAAAAAGTGGGGGAGTGACACTGGGCACCCGGAGGGAGACTTCTGAGGTTTAGCCTCTGAATTTATTAATTGAAATAATTATGCAAATCCAGACGATTGTTATCTGTTTTCCAAATGTGCAAAGCGTGTTTATTACAGAACGCTAAGTGAACCAGGCAGAACACAAATTCAACATACGTTTTTATAAGAATAACATGCAACATGTGTACGCAGCTGGAGCACAGGCTGCAAGCTCCGTTATGACTATGCAGCTCTGACCGTGTGTTCTTGAAGCGGTCATAAATGAGTGCCGGTGGTCGTGTTCCAATAAAACTTTATTGACAAAAACAGAGGGTGGGCCGGCATCGGCCCCTTGCTTAGTTTGCTAGTATCCCTAATGTAGACAGAAGGGGGGTGAAGGTTTAGTTTGAGTAATGAGCTTATGGGTACACACATGTTAACTATGTCAATTTTGATGATTTCATTTCGTTGTAATTAAAGTTTAGAGTGGGTGTGCCGCCATTTCTCACGCTCCAGCTAAGCGGTAGGCAGGCCAGTTCTCGAGTAGCAGGAGTGGCTCCTCTCACTACAGACCCCGTCAGGGTACCGGGAACTCCCGCCAGTGGGACCGCGTCTTTGTCAAGTGTTTATGCCGGTTTGTGAGCTCAACTGGTAACACATTTACCCACAAGGGGCCTTGGGCATTGGTTTCACACTAAATAAGAGAATGAAGTCTACATTCTAGTTCCTCTTTTAAACACTACGCGTCTTAACTTAGTCCTCACATCTGCCCAGTGAAATATGTGGTGTTCTCATCCCCACTTCACAGAGGAGGAAACCGAGTCACAGACAGGTTAGAGAACCCAGGCAAGGCCAGCAGCCCGCTAACCGTGCGGCAGGTCGGACCGTCCCAAGGCCCCGCTCCCCACAGCGCCCCCTACCGCCGAAGGAGGGACACGCCCCCAGGCACAGCCGAGGCTGAAAAGACCGCACTGAGAGAGAAAGAGCAGCTTCCTTAGCAGCACATCGGGTTTGATAGAATAGACCCCGCTTCTCGAGACTGTGATCTCCAGAGCAGCTCAGGAATAAGCGGGAAACCCGGTTCTTCCCGCCCCGCAAAGCACTGGTCCTCCGTCCCGGCCACACGTTAGAACCCCCCGGGGACATAAACAACCATCCCGTGCCCTGGCCACCCTGCAGCGGGGGCTGACTGCGTGGGGCGGTGGGAGCGGAGCGGCTCCCCGGGGGGCTGGCGGTGAGCGCAGGCGGCGCGGTGGAAGGAGGCACGGCCCGGGGAGGATGGGGACGATGCTTGCGGAGACGGGAGGCCCGTACGTGTGTGCCGGCAGGCCGCGCAGCCGGAGCGGCTGGAGCACAGGGAGATCCCGGAGCGGCTGGCGTGTCTGGGAAGTGGGAGGGGACGCGACTCGCAGGACAATTTAGAGATGACGCAGGAGGTGGGGCTTCGGAGCTGGCCAGACCCAGCGTGAGTGACCGTGGCTTTGCCACTTGAGCGAACTTGAGCTCAGTGCTCCCTGTCCCGTGGTTGTGAGGCGTAAGGATGCCGTGAGATGAGGGAGGAGCCACCTAAGACAGGGCCTCCCCCACGTGGCTTCCGCTGTCGGAAGCCCCTAGCGCCAGCCACCCAGGTACAGCAGCTCTCAGGGGTCACGGCGCTGGAAATCGGCCCGGGTCAGCAGGGTCAGCACACCCGCAGGGGCAGTGGTGAGGGCAGAGGACTGGTTTGTGTGCATGCATCAGCAGTTATTACAAGTGTGCTGGAGAAACCTGGGCTCCCCTGGCCTCCAGAAGGCAGGAAAAGCTGAGTGAGGCGGCAGGGGGCTGGCTTGGATTTTGAGCGACTTTCCGACCGAGTCGTCCGGTCTTCTCTCGTAGCACAGAAGTCGCTGGGACCCGACTGGCTGTTCGTTTTCCCCGAAGAGAAGCTGGTGGAGGAAGGCTCCAACGTCACCATCTGTTACGTGTCCAGGAGCCACGAAAACAACGTGTCCTGTTCTTTGGAAAGTGCACCGATACTCGGAGAACAGCTCAGTCCAAACGTGTCTGTGATCACCTTGAACAACGTCTCTTTCATTAGGAAGACGGGGACGAATTTCTTTTGTCAGATGGAGCAGACACACACAGTAAAGGGTTCCGTTCTCTTTGTCTCGAGTGAGTATGCTCCCTCTCTGGGCCCTCCGTCCCGTTTCTTAAGGAGTCGGCGGAGTCTGCTTTGCCAGAAGGCAAACCTTCCCACACACACACACACACACACACACACACGGCCTCGGTTTCCTCTGACTTCCTAAGTCTTACAGCAGGGACGCAGGAAAAGACACTCAAGAGCCACAGCAGCAGGATTTCCTGTTGTTTTCTTGTCCTTGCTGACCGTTGCATTCCTAGAAACCAGGGGTGCTCAAGGGGAGAAAGTTCAGGGCAGGGCCCGGAAATGCCTGCTTTGCCTCGACCCTGCTGCTGGGAGCGCAGGCTGGCAGGGAGGGCAGGGGAGGGCGGGGCTGTTGGCAGAGGGTGGCGGCCAGGAGGCAGCTGGTCTCTGGTTCTGGGCCCCGGGTGAGTCTGCTTCCCGTGCCAGGCGTGCCATCTCGGCCAAGCTCCCCAGCCCCTCTGAGCTGGTGTCTGCCTCTGGGAGAGAGGGAGATGGTGACGTTTGTCGTGAGGATCAATGAACGTGGACCTGGACTGGGCCTGGCCCTACCCGGATCTCTGCAGGTGGCAGGCGCCCGGCAGTGAATGTTCCAAAGCCCCGCTGGTGGCCGCGGTGGAGCGGGGTCACTTTCTGCTTTATGTCGGTCTGTGGGCACATGCCGGTGGCCCCCTGTGCTCTGTCTTGAGGTGGCCCTTCCCTGCACTTTAGAGCAGAATCTATGTTTCCGCCCTCACTGCTTCCCTGGCAAAGGGCGTCTCCAGGCTCCGGGGCACTCAGTTTAGCTGTGCTCCTTGGAATGGCCTCCAAGGATCCCAGGGACTCCGAGGAGTCGGAGGTCTGCCCCACTCCTTGGACCTCTCGGCTCTGGGCTGCTGAATGTGGCAGCTTCCCCCAATCTGACCGACTGTTGGCAACCCGAGCAGGACCCCCGGGCTCTCCTCGAGCCACAGTGCACAGCATGAGGCTCCAGGCAACACCGACTTCGTCCTTTCCTTCTTTCACGCACAGGGTCTGGCTTTGAGCCGTGCTCATTGAGTGCAACCCCCATCCAGCACTGTCAGTGCTGGCTGTGCAGAACCCTGACCCCCCTCCCCCGCCCCCTGCCCCCAGGACGCCCAGAAAAGCACAGGAGGAGAAAGGACAGGGGCCACAGTGATGCTGCATCTGAAACGTGACCTTCTGGCACTGCGAACCTGTAAAGGGAAGGGATCCGTGTAACGATCCTTTTATTGTTCGGAGTCACTCTTGTTCCGGACCCTGTAGAGAGCTTCCCATTTTTTTTGTTTTTGATTTAACGAGGTCTTTCATTTGTTTTCTTTTGTTTTTCTTTTCCTTTCTACGGACAGAAGTACTTGAGGAGCCCAAGGGCCTTTCTTGTGAGACTCGGGACTTCAAGACTTTGACCTGCACTTGGGACCCTGGGACTGACACCGACCTGCCCAACTACCGCTCCCAACACTACATGTTATTTGAAGCGTGAGTCAGCTCTGGTCCCATCGTTGACAGAGTCCTCCTTGTCTGAGGTGCTCGTGACAACCTACCCAAGGCCACACTCAGACATTGCACGAAACTCGAACCCCTATTTCAAGACCACCCCGCCAGCACCAGGGCCTCTGTAGCCGGTCACGAGCATACAACACGCCCTCGCTGAGTTTCGCTGAAGGAAAATGTGGCATGAAAATGGTTCATCCTGATGAACATATTTTTATCTTTTTTTAAAAAATATTTTATTTATTTATTTTTAGAGAGGGAAGGGAGGGAGGGAGAGAGAGACAGAGACAGACAGAGAGAGAGAGAGAGAAACATCAATGTGTGGTTGCTGGGGGTTATGGCCTGCAACCCAGGCATGTACCCTGGCTGGGAATCGAACCTGGGACACTTTGGTTCCCAGCCCGCGCTCAATCCACTGAGCTACGCCAGCCAGGGCCATATTTTTATCTTTTAATTAATAGTTCCATCCGAGTCTTTAGTTTCTAACTTTTTAAGGGTATCCAAAGTCAGTTAAGGGGAGTTCTCACCACCCGCAAGGGGGAGTCAGTGGCTCATCATTCCGGATTTAACCTCGTGAACCGAACTCGTTGGAGCAACGCTGTCCCTGCTGGAGAGGGCTGGGTCTCATGTAGAGCTCAGTTCGGACGTCCCGAGGGTCCCCCCAAGGGTGGAGACAGGGGTACACATCTGCGCTGGCAAAAGTGTTAACTCTGAAACTGTTCTGTTTTGTTTTGTTTAGATTTTCTGGAGAAAACAAATCGTGTGAGCACAAAGACTCGTGTGTTTGGCAAGTAGCTCCAGGCTCCCAGGAAACCTACAACTTCACACTCGTGGCTGAAAACTTCTTTAGGAAGAGAAGCGTCAATATTGCTTTCGACCTGGCTCACCGAGGTGAGAGACTCGGTGTTCAGACCCGAGAGGGACGGTTCGCCAGCTTGGTGTCAGGGACGGTTCGCCTGGCGAGCAGCACACGCCAACCCGTGTTTTGCCGGCGGTGGTTCCGAGGCTGGTTCTGTTTTCAGCGTCTTCGCAGCGCTTTTTGGATCCGTCCCCGTCCCTCCAGGGGACAGGCTGGGCCCTGGGCAGTAGCGTGTGAGCTGGGACCTGAAGGCCTCGGTGCCGTGATTAAGGTCCACGCACGCACAGCTGGGCGGTGAGCACAGGCGTTCACAGGCAGCGTGGTGGGCTCGCTGTCCCAGGCTCCTACCTCTTTCTCCATGATCGGCCTGGTGCTTTTCGCTCTTCTGCAGCTCCGCTTTCGTCCCTCCGGCCGGAACTACGGGACTTCCTTAGTCTCCCCGTTCTGACACTCGCTTGCACTCCTGTGCCAAGTGTCAGGAGGGAACAGAAGGAGGTCAGTTCAGAACTGCTGCTAATTCTGGTCTCTCCCTTTGGTTACACTCTGGGTGCTGTTATCTCCTCCCCGTGGGGGCGGCTTCTCCAAGTTCGGGCACCCCTCCACCACCTGCCTGACGTGTTTCAGTGCAAGAGTCCTCCGGGGGCTTCTCTTTGTGTTTTGTTCCGAGTTCCGAAAGTAATCAGGGAGAGAGAAAGGCTGGAGTTGGCTGACTCCGTCCTGGCTGTGCGTCAGGTTTTGCTGGCCATTTTCTCAGAAATAAACAAAACCACGCTTATCGAATGAGTAAAGGAGGAAATGAGCTGCTGACTTTTACCAAAGTCTTTTGGATCTATGCTTGCATTTTTTGTTTTTTACTTGGTCTCCTTCCTCTTCCCCCTTTGGCAGTTCGCCCCATGGACCCCTTTTCGATGAGCCTAAAAAGCGTCAGTGCCACAGGTGCCACCGTGACCTGGAAGGTGCACCCCGTCCGGGATCATTTCACACACCTGTGTCAGGTTGAGCTCCATGGTGAAGGAAAAGTGATACAGGTAAGCAGACTGCTTACTATTCTATTCCCACACATCCCTGTGTGCCCTGAACAGAGAGACGAGGGAATCAAATCCCTCTAAACCCGTATTTCCGTGTGGGTTCGGCTGGGGTGGGTTTCAGGCAGGGCACGTCCCGGACGTTCAGAGCCGGGAAAGGGGGCCTCAGAGCTATTTCCTCGCAAAGAAGCCGTCTTCCCCGCGTCAGGAGGTGCTGTGCCGTGGTCTGGCTCCACGGAGAGCGCGCTCACTGGGACGTCTGTCTTTCTGTATCAAGCAGCACAACGTTTCCGTGGAGAAGGACGGGCAGCGTCCCTTCAGCGAGCTGGAGCCGGCCATGGAATACACGGCCCGCGCCCGCTGCGCGGCGGCCGAGCACTTCTGGAAGTGGAGCGGGTGGACGGGCCAGGACTTCAGGACACTCGCAGCGGGTGCGTGGAGACCCCCGGCGGTTCACTCGGGGACCTCGGCTGACTCCCGGGAGGCCGGCCGGCTTCTCTGAGAACTCCTGGTTGTGCCAATAGCTGAGGGCAAACGATTACAAAAGGGGCTGGGGGGCTCTCTTGAAAAGTTTTTAAAAAATTAAAAAAAAAACGGAATGCAATGATTAGTGAGATGTGAGTGGGAAGGCATCCACTGCAAACATTTGCCGTCGGTGTGATTTCTGCTCTGTCGTCACCTCTCTGATCTTGGGTTTTGCCAAAGGGGCTTCTAAGCTCCGGGCATCGCTGGATTCCTGCTGGGTCCACGGCTGTGCAAATCGGCGCAGACTTTTCACTCGGGCCCGGGGCACAGGCGGAGTGTCCGAGCCGAGGGAAGCGCTGGTCTCAGGCCAGACAACTGTGGGCCGAGTTCGGGAAGGCAGCGGTGTTTGGAAACCCAGTCTGTGCTGGCAGGTCCCCTGCTCAGCGAGCCGTGAACCCTTTCTGTTGTGCTCCCAGGGGTCACTTCCTCAGTGTCGACAGAACAGAGAGCTTTTCTCCCAAATGTCTGTGTCTCGGAGCTCAGCCAGGCCTCAGCAGATCAGGTGGCCCAGCCCTGCTGCAAGGCAATGAAGCATTACCATTGCCCAGTTTACTGCTGAAGCAACTTGGGCCCACAGACACTTGCCTAGTTTGCCAAGTTGACGAGTGGCAGAGAAATATTAACAACAACAACAACAACAATGATAAGAATAATAATGGGTAGAAAAGTCACAAAGAGTGACAGGGTGAGAAGCCGGCGGCGAGGGCAGTCACTGCCATGTGGCTGACCCAACCGGAAGCTGGAGCGCGTGGCCCTGCTCGCGCATGCTGCGACCCAGGACCTTGCCTTGGCTAATTTCAGCTCCCTCCGAGGCTCCCGACGTGTGGAGGGATGTGAAGTCGGTGCTGGGATCTTGTAACGTGACTCTGTTCTGGAAGGTAAGATGCACAGATCTGGAGCGGCGGGCTTGCCTGGCCCTGTCTTCCACTGCGAAACGAGTGGGTGTGGGTGCTGTCGTCCGACCCAGGGCTCTTAGGGAGGGACCTCCCCATGACGATGGCAAATGGCTCCCCCAGGGGAGGGCCCCACTGCACACCCACGCGGCGGCCACTTGCCCTGCTCGTTCCTGGCAGCCCACTGCCCGGGCGGCCTGTTCTTTGTTAGAACCTGTGTCCTCCTCGGGACTGTCCAGAGCCCAGGGCGCGAGAGGAATCAGGCCTCGAATGCCAGGTTCTCGAGCCTCCACAGCAGAGAAGCGAGCACTGAACTCGGCGCCAGACCAAGCGGCCGGCGATCTCTGGAAGGGGCTCGTGCACGAGGAGGAGTCGCCGGCACGGAGAAGTCGGCTCCCCGGGGGCCCCGGGGTGGGGATGCGGTCAGCTGTCCCTTCGGTGTCATCGGGCGGCAGGGGGTCCCGGGGTGGCCACGAGATGTTTCCCACGGTGCGTGGACCACCCACAGGGCCTGTAAAACAAAGCGAGTGCAGGTATATGCTAGTTACCATTTCACTGATGAAATAACTGTTTTGCAGAACATGATGTTAAAAAAGGATGTTACTGTGTGCATCCCTTTGAGGATGTGGTTAGGTCATTTCCACTGCGGAACTTTGCTGAAAGCCAGGCGTCATGGCCAGGCCTCGGTGGAGTGCTTTTGGCCGCACTGGAGTCCAGGGTCACCCCTCCGCTGTCTCACGGGTGTAACTGGAGAAGCACTTATTTAAAAGTATGGTCATTTGAACAGTTGTGGTATTTGTCACGAAAAGGCAGGAGTCAAGCGAAGGAACTGTACTGTAAACCACATGGTGCCCTTTGACCTTGATGGATGTGCCTTCACAGCCCCTGGGGGCCAGCTTTGGTTCACAACTCCGAGGTCCTCAGCGTCTGACACTGCAACATGTCGCGTTGGGGGAGCTGGCCCCCGGCCACCACCCACCCCGCTTCCTTCCCACCTCCACTCTGGCTCTCGCAAGAAGCCCCGTGTGCACGCGTGTGGACATGCCAGTCTGTATGCGTGTGTTGTGTGCACACCTGAGCGAATGGCCATTCTCAGCCCGATCTCATGGCTCGGGGGGCAGACACCCCCTGTCCTTGGGTGGGGGGGCCCCAGGGAAAGGCCCTGGGAGGGGGCTGAGTCTGTGTGAGCAGGGCATTCTCCACAACCTGGGGGATCCTCTAGCGGGGGAGGGGGGGGGCGTGGGCTCTGGGTAGGGGGGGTCGAGGTTGGAGGGGGTGGGAACCCCCTCAGCTAGGGTTCATGCTGGGCTAGAGAGCCCCCCCCTTGCAGTTCTCTCCACTCTTGACTTGGTCACTCTTCTGTGACAGACGGGGGGGTTGGGGGGGACACATTCCGCAGCAGCCTGCTGGCTACTCCACTTTTCAGAAGCCGGCCTGAGGCCACGCTTGGCTTACTTAGGTGGTTATTTTCTACAGTAAACTGTTTAATGTGCTGTGTGTGTGTGTGTGTGTGTGTGTGCGCGCGCGTGTGCATGTGAAGGACAGAAAAGATGACCAGGTAACTGGGCAAACTGTTGCCAGAGGAAAGCTCATTTTGAAATGACTCTCACTGTTTTCTCAGCCGCTCTCCAAATCGCACGCCCATGGGGAGATTCTGTTCTACAACGTGGCTGTAGAAAGCCTACATGGACCGTCCGGCTCGAAGCTCTTTTCCATCCCCGCTCCGGCCGGCGGCACGGAAGTGGCCCTTGACGGCTGCTCCCACCGCATCCTCGTCACGGCTAACAACAGCGTGGGCTCTTCTCCTGCCGCCATGATCGTCATTTCCGGGGACCCTGCCGACAGTGAGTCACGTCCTGCTTTGTTTTTATCCCCTGGGAAAGGGCTGTTGATGTTACGAGGGACGTGGGAAGGACGATGACTTGGAGAGACAAATGTCTGGCTAGCAGGCAGTGTTAAGCGCTTTCCCTTGGTCCAGGCGTGTCGGTGGGTTTCCCAGGACAGTCCTCCTCCGCGTGGGGAGAATGAGACGTCAGCCACAGTCGGAAGGAGGCGGCTCCCTCATCCCCCAAGGTCCAGGGGGGCCTGCTTTACGTCCATAGGACTGGTAGTCCGTGGAGACCGTGTCACCTGTTTCCCGACGGCCAGACCTCACGACAACCACCCTGGTGTGTCCGACACGATGAGGCGGCAGCCTTGGGCGGGAGCAGCGTGCACATGCCCGCACACTGCGGCTGTGCTTGTCTGAATTGTTTCTGTTCTTTGTCCTCACTTCCATTTCTGCACCTAACACCTGAGGAGCAGTAGCGAGTTCGGGAGCAGCCAGGGTTAAACAGGGGAATGCAGCTGAACTGTTTGTCCATTCCACAGACAGCTGTCTGAAAGCAGATCAAGCACCAGATACGGTTCTGGGTCAAGCGTCAGCAACTTTTTCAGCAAAAGGGCAGATAGGAAGTATTCAAGGCTTTGCAGGTCCTACTGGTGTATGTTTTCTTTTTTTTGCTTTACAACTCTTTAAAAATCTTAAAGTCATTCTTAGCTCCAGGGTCATACAAAAACAAGTGTCAGAGGCTAGATTGGTCCTGCAGGTGGCGGTCTGCTGGGCTGTGTTAGGTGCAGGAGTCTGGTTGGGTGTCAGGGGGTCAGGACAAGGGGCATCCGAAGGGCAGGTGGGAGTGTTTGCTTGGACGTGAGCGGCAGGAAAACACCTGTGAACACGTTCCCGCATTCCCCGTGGCAACGGAAGTCCCGGGGCTCTTGCCTGGGGGTGGCACTGCAGGTTCAAGGTTATCTTCTTCGGATGCTTTCACAAAATGTCTGCTCAGTGTAATCTGACACGCTGCCCTGTTTGTGACGCACAGAAGAGGCTGAGGAAGAGAGAGTCGAACCCACGGAGCAGGGGTTCTCCGTGTCTTGGAAGCCCCCACTGGAAGACGTCGTGGGCTACGTGGTGGACTGGTGCGACCGCCCCGAGGACGCCCCCTGTGGTCTCCAGTGGAGGCGCCTGGGCCCCAACAGCACGAGCGCGGTCATCCGCTCAGGTAAGAAGCACCTTCCACGGTCCCATCGTGTCCCGGCCACCTCGCAGCACCATCCGCTCGGGTGTCCGGGGCATCTCGAAGATGCTCGGTGATACACTCGGAGTTTTGAAGTTGCCGATCCAGCAGGGGTGTTAGGATTTCAGACTCGGCACGTGATGGGGCCTGAGATGCGACCTTAAACCGGCTTTGGCAGAGGATAGCCGGACCTGAGGCTGGGACAGGGTTTCACGATCCTCACGGATTCGTTCCTCTAAACCAGTGCTCTGGAGCGAGTGGCGGAGGGACATTCGAACGGCTGTCCTGGGAGCTCGACGAAGCCAAGACGTGCACGGATCTGGCAGGCGTTCAGGACAGCGCTGATGCGAGTCGATCTTCTACTCCTTCAGTTTTAGTGGGTTCTGTAGAGCTTGGGCCCTTCTCTTCCACATTGGATTTGTCATTTCAAGGCTGCTGCGTAGCAAAATCAAAGAGGAGCCTTGGTTTGTGGCTTGCGTGGCGGCTCGGTGGCGCCATCTGCTGGTCAAGAGAAAGGTGTGGGAACTGCCTGGGTCCGGAGGGTGGCAGAGCCCCCTGGAGGGCTTTTGGGGAACGAGGAGGCGAGGTCCCGCTTGGCTGGAGCAGCCGCCCTGGCCTGGCAGGTGCTGCAGGGGGATCTCTGGGGTGCTCACGGGCAAGGGGAAGTGAGGAAGGGGAAGCAAAGCCTTCCAGACTTGGCCTTTGGCTTTCGTGGGCAGAGAGAAGGGGCGTTGTCGTCGCTGGAGGGGGATTTGGGGTCCAAGGAGACCTGCTTCTGGTTTTCTGTCGGGTGGAACTGCGCACACCCAGTTTTGCGCACGGGGCTCAGGGCATGTTTAAGAGCTTTTCTTCGGGGGACGACAGAGAGAACGGTCCCCGCGGCCTCATCGGGGGTGGGGGGTGGGGGGGGCGTGGCGCGCCCCGAGGCTCAGCAGAAGGAGGGTGGACGGTGCTGGTGAAGGGCCGCAGCTCCGAGAAGGAAATGAATGAGGGGACACATTCGGTTTCCCTTCTTTTCCTTCCGGGAAGTACAAGGAATGTTCTTTTGTGTCGTTATTGAAAATCTGTTGGTTTTTCTGTGCAGGTGCTTTTAGACCAGGGGTCCGATACCACTTCAGGATCTACGGGATTTCCCCGCAAAGGAGGGCCTTTCTGCTGGGGAAGAAGACGGGGTACGCTCAGGAAGAGGGTAAGCGGACCGCGGGCGGCCCGTCCTGTCCTCGGAGACTCGGCGGGAACAGTGTGGAGAGGCTCCTAGCTTTGGATTAGGAAGGGTTTCAGCGCCGTTCCTCATTTTCAGTGTCCGGTTTATTTGGTAACTGGGTACTTAAGAAATTATTTTTTAATCGTACTAACGCAAACCAGTTTCAGTGAAGACAATTTATCAATCTTATGCAAAAGAAGACAAACTCCCTGCCAGTTTTAGCCTGCAAGGGCCAATACCCAGAGTTCACATTTTATGTTTGTCCAGGCGTTCCCTTCCCTGCACAGACCGTTTTCGGTGAGCAAGGGGCCTCACTCTCTGCGGCTGGACTTTGGTTACTGAAGGTTGTTTCACTGTATCATTTTTCCCACTGCAAAGTGCCTCATTGATTGCATAGGTCAGATCACCTGTTTTGGACCTTTAGGGTGATTACAGTGGTTTTTGATGAAAAACTATGAAACCCACCTTCCGTTCCTGTGCAATCCCAACTACTCCACATCTCCTTGTTTGCACCCCCCCTGTGTGCCCTGTCCGAATCACCATCATTGTAGCCACTTCTCTGCCCATATCCACAGTAACCATTTTTAAATGAAGTCCTAGAGGGAGACCCTACAATCAAAAGGTTTGAGCTTCTTAAATAGTTTTTCATCTCCTCTACAATGTTTAGGACTTTTGATGCGTGCTGTGAAATCACCCCAGAAATTTCACTGCGACCCCACCTGCCCTGGAGGGGATTCGATCCTCCGCGTGGTGTTTAGCCACCTTCCTGGTGCCCAGGGTCTCACACCCACTGACAGCCAGGAGCCTGGGCCCTTGACTGCCTGGCACTCCTCAGACCCGGCCCCTGATGGGGGCTTTCTGTGTGGTTGCCGCTGTCTAAGACAGGCAGGGGCCGTGTGTCAGGGAGCCCGGACTGAGCGTCCACATGTACAGGGTGAGACAGGCCCAGAACAAGGCTCCCGGGTTGTTGCAGTGGCCCGTGGATAACTCTGTGTGACTTCAGCCTGGGAACCAGAGTTCTTCAGTCCATGCCAGCCTCTGAACATGACCCTTCCTCCTGCTGCCCTTGCCCCCACCCCAGTCCATTCTCGGGTCAGGTCTCCTCTCAAACACGACAGTTGACCCTCGAACAACGCAAGTGCTGGGGTGCCAGTCCCCACACAGTCAAAAACCCACGTAGCATTTGGACTCCCCCAACACTTAAGTACAGCGGCCCCTCCATGTCTGCGGGAGACGTGTTCCAGGACCCCCGCAGATGCCAAAATCCACGGCGGCTCGAGTCCCGCACATACAACGTGGTGTGGAGCAGTGAGCGTGGTCAGCACTCCCCCTCTGTGGGTTCAGCCAACCACGGGGAGGGAACAGTGGTTTCCGATTTTTACTTGGGAATCCGCAGATGAGAAACCCAAGGATACAGAAGGCCTCACTGTGTATTTATGGAAAAAATCCTCATGTAAGTTCACCGCGCAGTTCACACCCACGCTGTTAAAGGGCCCACTGCATTTAGCACTGAGGAACAGAAGGAGCTCCTAGGAAGCCTCTATGCTCTGTTGTGCCGCGGAGTCTCTCTGGGCTTCCTTCCGTTTGACATCTGCGCAAGGCAAGGCTTGAACAAGAGGACCGCTCACCCTGCCGTGTGGCTCTCGGGGTTGGAGCATCATCCCACGCACCAAAAGTTTTCATGTTCGATCCCTGGTCAGGGCACATACCTGGGCTGCAGGTTCAAATCCGGGTCTGTAGGGAAGGCAACTGATCGATGTTTTTCTCTCACATCGATGTTTCTCTCTTTTTCTCCCTCCCTTCCTCTCTCTCTAAAATCAACCAAAAAATGTATCTTTGGGTGAGGATTAAAAATAATAACAATAAAAAAAATTAAAAGAAGATCGCTCAACTTCTTCCCAGCTCTCCTAAATGATGTCAAGGCCTACATCTTCTTGAGAAAAAGATAAAATTCCTTAACCTGTCCCAAGCTCCCTCCGGAGCCTCTGGGGTTGGCTGTGGTCGCACTGGTAGTTCACATGAACGCTCAGAGACTGTTTCCAAACCATGACTCTCTTCTCACCCACCTTCCTTCCCCAGTGCCTTCAGACCTGCCTCAGGTGCTTGTGCATAACCTGACATCCCACTCCTTCACCCTGAGCTGGAAAGATTATGCCACGGACTCCCAGCCTGGTTTCATCCGCGGGTACCGCGTCTACCTGAAGTCCCAGGCGGAGCAGTGCCAACCAGAGTTCCAAAAGACGGTCCTTCCAGGTAACTTGTTTCTGTTTGTCAGCCCCTTTGAAGATCTCATTATTCGAAATCATGGGAAAGGCTCCCATCTGGGGCTGTATCCGGGCTGAATTCTGTTCTTGCGTGCTTTCACTGTCAAACAGCGTCCTTAAATTCCTAGGTAGGCAGCGTGGCGGGTGGGTATTTTAACTTACTTAAAAAGCCACGTGGCCTGGTTTTGCAGAAGCACCTGAAGTCCCATCACCTCCTTCAGAGAACCCGCCACTTAGAACTTTCTTGCTAACTCCTTTTTCTGTTTCTCTTTGACCTTATTCAAAGTTAGTCTAATGATTAATGTTTCAATTACAGTAGACACTCAGTATTATTTTCTATGGGTTCCCAGTGCACACCACGGCGGTTGGACGTTTCTGTAATTTATGACATGGCCCCCCGATAATTCAAGTACTCCCCAATACCGCACAGGGATACACAGTATCCCTGACTGTGTTCACATTCCCTGTGCTGGACTTCATGTCCCTGGGGCTATTTTGCAACTTCTGGTCTGTGCTTCTCCATCCCTCCCCGCTTCCGCCCAGTCCTCCGGCCCTCTCCCCTCCTCTCCCCTCCTCCCCCCGGCAGCCGCCACTTCATTCTCTGCGGCCATGGAAAGTGTTTTTAAGTTGCATGCTCTGGCCACTTCTTGCAGAACTGCGGGCTCTCCCTGGATCGCCCACATCTCTTGCTTAGCGGGAGTTTCCCTTTTCTGGCCATCTCCCGAAAACGTCACCCGAGTTCCCGGTGTGATGAAATTGCGATCTAATTTCTGGCTGGTTTAAACATGCTGATGGTGCTGAGCCAACAGGAGTGGTAATGCCCAAGTCACAAGTCTCTCACACTCTTCATACTTGTTTCTTCTTGTAAAAAACACAATAATTTTTTTTTTTAAATGACAGATCGTTCAGTAGGCTGCCAATATGAAATCAACGACCCGGAGCAGAAGACGCTGGTGATGGGAGACCTCCAGCCGGAATCCTCCTACGAGTTCGCGGTCGTCCCGTACACCGGGGCTGGCGAAGGCGCGCTCGACGCCTTCACCAAGGTCACCATGCCGGACGAGCGCTGTGAGTGTCCCCGGGTCAAAACCGCCCCTCACGCGTTCCTTGCACACTGACAACGGGCACACACGTTGCTGTGGGCTTTGTCTAGATCAGGAATTTTTAAGGTTTTCTTTTCTTTCTGTCTCTGGTCTGTCTCTCTCGAGATGAAAATCTGTTTCACAAAAAATGTTGTGCAGACTTGCACTCCACAAAGCAGATGCAAGTGGGGCTAATCCGCCTGATGGGTGGCCTGGAACCTTCCTCTCACCTCACTCCGGTCCCCGGGGCACTTCTCTGGCACTCAGTCCCGGGGTAGTTTGAAAATCACAGACGGGAAGTCAGTGTTGGCTTGGGAAGGGCCCTGCGGCTCTCTCCAGGGAAGGTGGTCTGGCTGGTTCCCTCTTGGGCACACGAATCGTTTCCTGACTGCCTCTCAGGGGGTGCAGTTGGGCAAGAATGATCTGTTCACAAACCCGGTGTCTGCAGATTTGGTGGGGAAAGGGTGAGACAAAGAGATACGTGTTTTCAAAATGCTTTTGGCCTGAAAGATGAAGAAAGGAGGAGGGAAGAAGAGAGGTAGGAACTGGTTCATGGTAATAAGATTCTCTGGGTAAACCCTGACCTGCGACAGACTGGAAGGTGGGGGGGAAACAGGTTCAGACGGAGGAAGGAGGAAAGTAGGTGTCAGCCGGGGAGCGCACAGGCCCGCCCTGGAAGCGGTCTTTGAAGATAGTCCCCCGTGAAAAACGAGTCCCTGCCTGAGATGTCTGCCGGAAGTTCCCAGCTGTCCCGGTGTTGGGGGGGTCCCTTTGCTGCAGGCGGGGCCATGGGGGGCAGATCAGGGTCATCAGGTGCACCTGCGGACCTGGAGGGCCCTGACCAGGGGCAGGGCCGTGGCAGCTGGGCACGCACTGCGGCTCACTGAAACACCGCCCCAGGTCCCTGAGCCGCAGGCCAGAACATGCACCGTCAGGTAAAGGTGTCAGTCAGCCGTTTGCAGTATTTGAGTGCTCATTTCCAGGTTGTTTTTCTTCCACCTTTGGTATTTATTTACGTGGCTGGTGGAGGAATGTGTCTGTGTGGTGCACACGTATGTAATACATACAATTACCTCAAGTATGTTTTCTGATTTCATGTATCTCCCCGACTCGTGCTAAACCTCCTTGGTCTTGGCCATATTGATTCTTCTTAAAATGGAAATAAATTGCTGCCTAATTGCAGCGATGAGAGTGACATTCTACAGTCACAGAACGGTCTGGGGAATCACAAATGGGATGCTGAGTGACCAGACGGACCTGCCTCTTGCCGTCTGGTTCCCTTTGCAGGGGACAGAAGGAGGCAGGTACCGTGTGTCATTAGAAGACCAGACCGTGGTTGGCTCGGGAGGGGAGGTGACTGCAGGGGTCCTGGGGGGCTTCCTGGGGAGCTGGTACGTGTGTGTTCTTTATCGGGGTTAGGGTTACATGGATGCGTTCAGTTTGCAAATATTCATCCAGCCACACACTCACAGGCACCGTTCTGTGTGCATAATCGTACTTCAATAAAAAGTTCAGCAAACCACTCTGAAGTTCAGCAACTACTATGGCTAGGTCTCTAGGCTTATTCTCAATCACATGATAAAAGTCCAAATTTGACCATATTTTAAAACTAACTGTAGTAGTCAAAGGTGCTGACTTGGAGAGCAAGGTGTTTCTTAGTGGTGTCTGGACAGAGATTTATTTCCCTTTTCCCGGGCACCAGCGTTCACTGGAGGCCAGTTGTCAAGGTGCTTGGTCCCCTGCCCCCTTACTGGGTCCTTCTCTCCAGAGCCCCATGCTGCCTGACAACCCCAGCTTGGGCATCTCCCCAGGCCTGCCCTCCCTTACAAAACTCCAGCAGTACCCACCCCCTACCTCCCAAATCAAACCCCATTCCTTCCAGGGCAGCAAGTGCTGTGGCCAGGGCATGGGTGTGGGGTGGACACATGGATCTACTGCCCGTGAGTGGCTGTCAGCCTCTCAGCCGTCCCCTGTGTGGCCTGCATTTGTAGAAGAGGGTGTTTGGCAACCCTGCTGCATTAGTAGTGGGCGGAGCCTGCTCTCTGTGTGAACCGGAAGACAGGCATCCGAGAAAGTGAAGCGCTGGTTGACCTACCTGGGAACTAAAAGTGGAAGGGACTAGAGAGTGTATCAGAGACTAACTAGAAGACTATATTGGAGGCTTAACTAGAAGGGGCGCATCAGTCAATTTTTTTTTTAGATTTTTTAATTTTTTATTTTATTTTATTTATTTTTAGAGAGGGAAGGGAGGGAGAAAGAGAGAGAGAGAGAGAAGCATCAATGTGTGGTTGCTGGGGGCCATGGCCTGCAACCCAGGCATGTGCCCTGACTGGGAATCGAACCTGTGATGCTTTGGTTTGCAGCCTTTGCTCAATCCACTGAGCTATGCCAGCCAGGGTGCATCAGTCAATTTTTGATGTATAACAAAATACCTAAAAATCTCGGGGGTGTACAAATAAATTCATTGTCCTGCTCACGGCTTGGCAGGGCCAGGCAGGGTCCTGGCTTGGTGAGGTCCAGGTTTGTTTCATGCAGCTTCCATCTGGGGTGCAGGCTGAGGGGGCAGCGGTGCTGGGGGCAAAGTCTTTTTTTTTTCTTCTCATTTTTATTTATTGATTTGAGAGAGAGACATATCGATTCATTGTCCCACTTATTTATGCATTCATTGGTCGGTTCTTATACATGCCCTGACCAGGGATCGAACCTGCAGCCTTGGCATGTTGGACAATGCTCTAACCAACTGAACTACCGGCCAGGGCACAGGGCGAAGTCTTGTCATGGTGGATCCCAGGCACACAGGGGACAGGCGAAACTCTGCGAATACACCGATAGCAGCTACTGGCATTCACTGCTCACGTCCCATTGGCCAAACCAAGCCACGTAGCCAAGCCACAAGTGAGGGAGGATTATGCCGTGACGCTGTGGCAAGAGTGCAGGGTGGAATTCCGACACGGGGGGGTTGGGCGGGGCACCCACTGGGAGCGATGACCCCCTGTCAGAAGAGGTAACGGGGCTGGTCACCAGTGTCACGGGCAAGCACTTGCCAGTGCTGACTGATCGGAGGCCCCGCCTTCTCCGGCAGGCAGATCTCTTACTGCATCTTGCACATGTCGACTTTTGAGAAATAACAAACCTATAAAGTTACACTTATCCTTAAACTTATTTTTTCTTCCTTGGTGGAAGAGCGAGCACTCCCTTGAAAAATCCTTTCCCTGTCCTTCTGCAGCCCACGTGCTGATACGAATCATACTGCCCATGGTCGCCGGCCTCGTGGTTATCGCGATCCTGTGCTACTTGAAGAGTCGGTGGTAAGTGCGTGGGGCGTGTTATCGGAGAAGGGGGTCAGAGAAGGGTCCAGACAGGAGTCTGATAAAACCAATCACACCTCCTCCAGGAGGAGGACTAGGGCTAAAAGGAAAAGGACGGAGGGGGCTTAGAGGAGCACACGAGAAAGTTTTAAACAATTTTGCTTTTTGGATCCACATGTGAGAAAACCACCACCATTCAGAAAGATTAAGGACCCGTTCAGCAGCAGCAGGCGGTACCGGTGTCTCGCTCCGTGTGCTCGGCACTGTTCTGAGTGCTGTCCATGCAGCAGCCCATCCGGCCTCACGGCGTCGCCCTGAGCACCGCCGCCATCTCCCCTGAACCCCCGAGGACACGACAGCCTCGACGGGTCACGCAGCTGGCGCACCGCCCGCCACAGAGCACGGGCGGGAGCCCAGGCGTCCGGCCGGCCTTGGGCTTCTCACCTGTACCTGTTCCCGCGTATTTAAGATGTGGCCTCACTGTCTCTGTTCCTCTAGGATGAAGGAGATGTGTTACCCCGACATCCCAGACCCATACAAGAGCAGCGTCCTGTCCTTGCTGAAACCCAAGGTAAACGTGGTGACACTGTGCAGATCCCTTGTACCCATCCACTGCCAATCCAGGGGGTGGGAGGGCTGTACTGATCACGCTTTCGTAGACCCCCCCACTCCCGGCAGGTATAGCGGAGCGAGCAGGGCCACCTCTGCCCCCACAGCCGGGACACGGGTGGACGGAGCTGGGTCTCTTCTGCTGCTGCTGCGGGCCGTCCCATTCCCCTCCACTAACATGCGCCCGGGACGCCACGGCAAACGCTGAGCTCTCCATGCCGCCCCCGCGCCCGGCGCCCGAGTCACATTCGTGTGTGTTTCCTGTTCCTGTTCCAGGAGGCCGCTCCCCTAACCATAATGAGTGTCAACGACTGCGTCCCAGACGCTCTGGAAGTTGTCAAGAAGCCCGAAGGGAGCAAGACCCCGTTCCCAGGCGCCAGGAAGGCGGCCCCAGACACCGCACGCATCAGGCCCGACTACATTTACCTCCTCCCAACGGAGAGCTCCTCCGGCCCCTGCATCTGCTTTGAGAACCTGACCTACGACCAAGCAGCTCCCAACTCTGGCTCTTGTGCCCACGTCCTGGGACCTCACGAAGTCCCACCGAGTCAGCTGGGACTACCCACCTCAGCTGAGAGTTTGCTGAAACCACTAGAACAAAACTACGTGAACACCCCGGCGGAAGCCCCAGCTGGGGAGACTACTTTGAATTACGTGTCCCAGCTGGCCTCCCCCGTGTCTGGGGACAAGGACCTTCTCCCAGCAAAGCCCCCGGAGCCAGAGCCGGAACTCTGTTGCGAGTACAGAATGCAAATGGCCCTGCCCCTCGGCCTTGCCTCACCCTCCCTGAATGAGAGCAGCAACAGCTCCCCAACCGCCCTTTTAGGGCAAGAATACCACGGCTGACCGCCCACGTGGTTCAAACCTGTGTGTTCCGGAAGGCCGAGAGGCGCGCCCCACCCCACTCCATCACGAGACACCCCCGCGTTTCAGCCCCAGTGAGCTGCCACCACCGGCAGGCCTGACTTCTCAGAGGCCACGGCCATTTGGCTGGGTTTCCAAGTGCAAGAGCTAGGAGACTCCCCGTCCTTCCTCGGAGCTGGCTTGCTGCAGGAAGGCCGGCATCGCCCGTGAGCACCCACTTACCTTGCTGCCGCATGCTCCCGGCCGCCTTCGCAACAGCCACCCTGGCCCCCGACGCGGGGGTGAGCCCACCCACCCGGTACCGGACAGGGCGGCTCTGGTCTCAGGAGTTCAGCGAGAAGGGGTTTCCACTAAGTTTTACCCCCGCATCGACTGTCGTGAGGGTGCAGGCACTAGGTGGAAGGCTTTCACGGAGGCCACGGAAGGTCCGTTACTGCGGCAGATGCTGTCAATGTTAATTTACTCTGGATGCACTTAGTGGAGAAGTCGCAGGTGTTTGAGACAGAAGCGGATTCTGGGCTTGTCTCGCAGTGATAAGAATGCACAGCTCGCTGGCACGGTGCAATGAACTCTCCCCCCGGGGGGGGGGTGGGACAGGGGGGTGGGGCACAGACCTTCGTAACTGGTAAGACCCGTGAATGAATGGGACCCCCACAGTTGGATGACTACCTCAGACGGAAAAGGGAAAGCATGGCATCGAGTGACTCCAGGCACACGTTTTTATTTTTCCCTAGAACTGTATGATATGTGACCCGTGTCCATGTAGCATCCTCTAGACTCCGCAGCAGGTTGTCTGGGCCCACGCAACACCCTCCCTCTCTCTCATAGTCCTACTATGCGGACCTAGCCGACACAATGAAACCACACTGCTGGGCGTGCCTCCTCAGGGCGTGACTGCGAAAGGCTGCCCGAGGTGGGGCAGCTCCGTCGGGCTGAGCAGCAGCTTCGCGTCCCTGAACCCACGTGGGCGAAGCTCCGCATGGCATGCGCTCCTCCCTCTCTCCCTGGTGCCTGTCAGCCCGTGGTGTTCCCTGGTCGCGTTTCTCCACGAGCACAGACACAGGCTCCTTTCCATTCGCCGCGGTGGAAATGGCACTGCCTGTGCCTCTGGTGCCACGTGCCCCGCCAGGGCTGCCGCCACCACGAGGAGGAGGAGGAGGAGGAGGAGGAGGAGGAGGAGGAGGAGGAGGAGGAGGAGGAGGAGGAGGAGGAGGGCAGGACCCACGTCTCAGAGGAAGGCGGCTGTCCGCTGGCCTGGACACAAGGTACAAACCAGGACTTCCATTCAGGCTTTTCAACATCGTCCTCACATACGTACGTCTATGGCTTTTGCTAGGAAAACTGGTTACGAAGTCCTACCCCAGTACACACGAGCATCTTGATTAGCATCGCAGTGTTGAGAAGACTGGGTCCAGATGGTCACTGGCCCTCTTGGGTTCCCCTGTCATGATGAGGCGACTGTAAGTCAGTCCACAGAAGTGTCGACGACAGTGATGACTGATGTGAACCGTCTCTCTCATGTACTCTCTTTAAAAAAACAACGCATGAAACCTTGAAGTTGTGTTACAATAGCCTTAATTAAAATACTTCACCACTGCATTATTCCCTGTGTTCTCTATCTCGGTGAAATGAAACTCTGACAGTCAGTAATGCCGATGCCCCCGCATGAGCTACTGCAGGTGCCTGGGAACCACTCCAGCCGGCCCAGTCCGGACCCCCACGGCACGTGGCCTGGAGTCCGAGCTGCACCAGGCATTCGATGCGCGCTCAGCTCTGAGCGCGGCCGGTCCAAGTGGGCTGTGTGGCTTTGTGCTCACAGTTACCACCGTAACTGTAGTTCTGGGCATGCACATTCCTCTCTCATGTTCCTTACCACCAAGTAAGCTAGTATTTAAAACCTTAGCTGTCGATGCTGTGTGCTTAACAGCACTGCTTTAAGAACTGTTATTCAGAAACTGTGAGGCTTGTATTCATGTGTCAGAATCACTAGGATGGAAACTGTTAACAGAATTTCAACTATACACGAAGGTAGAATAGCGGAAGAAACCCATATTGGTAGGTGGGGCCTTTGCGAAGTGGTCATGAGGCTGGATCCTCCATGAGTCAGAGTAACGCTCTTTTAAGAAACACACAAAGCCTCCTCGTCACTCCCACCATGAGGACAGACCCAGTAAGTCTGGGACTCAGAAGGGGGCCCTCACCCGATCATGCTGGCACTCCGGGCTCACACTCCCAGCCTGCAGCTCTGGGAGGAATACATTTCTATCGTCTATTAACTGCCCCAGTCTGTGCTATCTTGTTATAGCCTGAAGGGAACTAAGGCAGTCCTTTACTTCTTAGTATTTTTATACAAGGTCTGTCCAGAGGGTCTCCAGCCATGCAATATGAAAAGAATAGAGGCATTTATTAAAGCAGATACAAGAAACACAGGATGATGTACATAGGACGATGCCTCAGTTCCCTCCAAGTAGGCACCTCGGGTCCTCACACCGTTCTGTCACCATCATCTGCCTCGTCGTATCTTCCTGAATCTCATCAACCATCTGAAATCTCCTTTCAAAGGTGATTTTAGTTTTGAGAAAAGCCAGAAGCGGCAGGGCCCCAAATCTGGGCTGCAGGAGGGCTAGGTGATTTGATTTTTCCTCAAAGTCTGAACAAGATGTGATGCACAAACAGGCCAGCTGTCATGAGAAAGCTGCCAATCACTTGTTGTGTTGTCCCCGAAAGCCTTCGGAGGCACCTGAATAGTTACTGCAGAGGAATGCTCAAGCTTAAGGCACACCTTAATGCAGACTCGTTCTACTCGCTCGGTCATTTTGAATGCGACAAACAGCACACGTGCTCACTCAGTGGCATCTACCGCCCCCTGGCGATGTCACTGACTAGTGCGGTGACGTCGTCACTAGTCACACACGCTGACTGCAGCCCCTCCTCTTGGCTGCCAGGGACATCGTTCTTGTTATATTAACAATGGCTGGACAGACCTCAGGTGTCAAAGAGTTTTTGGTGACTGAGGGGGTGAGGGGGTAGTTGGAGGTGGAAGAGGGTATTGGGGGGGGATAAATGGTAATGGAAAAAATACAATACAAATGGTAAAAAAGAGCTTTGAAAAATGAAACAAACTTTCCTAAGTTCAGCTATATTATGTTTTTCAAAGATCAGCTATATGATTATTAAGTGTAATTTTTAGTTTATTTGGGGGCCTGTTTTTGTTGAATGATATATATAGTGATAAGCAATGAAAAAATGATATACAGAAATGTACTTAAAGACTAATAGATCCAAAGTAAATCTATTTCTAAAAGTGAGACATTTTCCCCACATTCAATCAACTGTACTAGACCCTCGCTTTGGCACTGAAGTTCATTCTCCAGGCTGGGTTATTTCCTTTGTGGCGCCCGCCTCTGCTCCTAGGGCTCTGGCTGTACACTACCTTACCTGATCAGGTCAGTTTTTACGTAAGATATCAAATACTGTCTCCGGGAGTCATCATACTATCAGCATTTTTATTGTGCATTAATTCCTCAAAATATTCAGAACTGTTCTAAAGACTGATCCATTTTTCCAAATCCTTGATAATGATGTGAAGTTAAAATAAACTTGTAAAGGTAGGTTTGACTAGATTATTAGGAATGTTTAAGAAAATGGAAATAGCTAATTTAAAATGTGGAACAAATCAAAACAGCATGGTACTGGCATAAAAACGGACACAGGGATCAACAGAAAATAAGAGAGACCAGAAATAAACTCACATCTCTGTAGTCAATTAATATTTGACAAGGGAGGCAAAACATACAATGGGATAAAGATAGTCTATTCAATAAGTGGTATTAAGAAAATTGGACAGATACATGCAAAAAATGAAATTAAACCACCTTCTTACACCATACACAATAAACCCAAAATGCATTAAAGATTTAAATGTTGGCTTGAAACCATAAAAATCCTAGAAGAAAACAAAGACAATAAAATCTCAGATATTTCTCATAGCTATATTTTTCCTGATGTATCGCCTTGGGCAAGGAAAACAAAGGAAAAAAATAAATGGGCTTACATCAATTTAAAGTGTTTTTGCACAGCAATGGAAACCATCAACAAAATGAATAGAACCCACTGAATAAGACATATTTGTCAATATATCTGATAAGGGCTTAATATCCAATATTTATAAGGAACTTATAAAACACTAAAAAAATCCCAAAGCCCCAAACAATCCAATTAAGAAATTGGACAATGGACTTGAATAGACCTTCTTCCAAGAGGACACAGAGATGTCCAATAGACATATGAAAAGATGCTCAATGCCCCTAATCATCAGAAAAATGCAAATTAAAACTAGTGAGATATCGCCTCATACCTGTCAGAATGGCTACCATCAATAAGTCAACAAACAACAGGTGTTATCAAGGATGTGGAGAAGAAGGAACCCTAGTGCACTGTTGGTGGGAATGCAGACTGGTGCAGCTACTGTGGAAAACAGTATGGAGATACCCCCAAAATTAAAAATGGGACTCCCTACGACCCAGCGATTCTACTTCTGGCAATGTGAGGACACCTGAAACACTAATTAGAAAGAACACACACACCCCTGTGTTCACTGCAGTGTTATTTACAATCGCCAAGATTTGGAAGCAGCCCGACTGCCCACCAATAGCTGAGTGGATAAAAACCACCGTGGTACATTTACACAATAGAATACCACTTGGCTAAAAAAAAGGATATCTTACCTTTTCCGACAGCGTGGATGGAGAGTATTACGCTACGTGAAATAAGCCCGTGGGAGAAAGACATACCATTATGATCTCACTTGTGTGTGGAATCCAATGAACAAAATGAACTAAGGAAGTGGAGACAGACTCATGGGTAGAGAGCACAGACGGACAGACGGGAAGGGGCTCAGGGCTGGGTGACAGGAGGGAAGGGAGGAAGCGGAGAAAAGGAAGGCTCACGGCCATGGACAACGGCATGGTGACCGCCAGAGGGGAGGGCGTGGGGGAGGAGGGAGACGGTGACACGGGACACACGGTGGCAGAAGGAGGCTGCCTTGGGATGGAGAACACACCACACCGTGGACAGGTGATGTGCTGCAGAACTGTGCACCTGGCGCCTGTGTAATTTCATCAACCAATGTCACCCCATTAAGTTCTGTTAGAAATAAATAAGAAAATATTTGGAACAGGCCACCAGTGTGTCACCGAAGTAGATCCTCTGTGTTGCCTGGAAGTCACTTTCAGGGGGGAGCACCTATGTCAGCCTCAGGGGTGTGTAATTCAAATCAACACTGACTGTTTTACAATTTCAAACAGAACAACACAAGTTTAAGAATTTTAAGTACATTTTATTAAGAATGTATCCCTTTGATAAGATTATGTTTCAGGAGGCTTTTAATGCCCTTGACATAAACTGTACACATTATACAAAAACAAGAAAACCACAAAAGAAAAAATCAAGGTTGAGCAAAACCATTTGGGGACAAACCTTATTTAAATTATACACAACTCAATGAAATATTCTTACGGAAAATATATAAATACTTTTTCTTTCTATGTTACAGTTATACAATATAAATCATATTTCAATGTCTGTTCAGTGACCTACAAACACCAGAACCTCCAAATATGTAGCAGCGTATTACTAAATAAAAAAGAGAAGAAAATCCTATGGTCAGGGAGTATTAATCTGAGATTTTTTTCACAATCCCTTACCATTTTCAAAGCTAATTTACACTGTCTGTTTTACAATGCAGCTTCAGGGTTTCTGACAGGCCAGTAATGGAACATTTTTCAACTATCATGTATGAAAAATTTTTATCCCCAACCCTCTCTGCCCCAAAACTTTGCATTTTGTGCTAAATCAACCTGTTCAGTGGCAAAATTACAAGGTATACTTTTTGGCATAAATTATATTTTTCAAATTAAATATTTTATAAAGAAAGTCAAACAAAATGTGCAATTTATGCATGATGTGGCATAGTTATCTGCCTACATTACCAAAATACTCCAAAGGGGGAGAAATCCACATTCTGTGTGAGTCGTACAAACCTATGAATGGAAACTCCCCTGGGAACCTGGGACAAACAGAAAAAATGAATGCTCCTAGAAAGAGTCTCAGATTTCAATATTGTTTGATAAGCATTGCTATTAATTTCACTGGCGTGTTCTTATAGTGAAACTCGCATGTGAACCAGTAATAATGTACTTCCTGAATGGGGACACCAGGGAGAACTTCCTCAACTTACACTCTGGAAAATCTGATAGATCCTTTTATTCCAGTAGCTTTTCTTCTAAAACTCTTCGCAATTCTACGTTTTGTTTCCCCCATGTTTTAATGGATGGCGAATTCGAGACGAAATTGGAAGCACGGGACAAGGGAAACCCCTCACTTCCAAAGGGCCTCTCCCAAGGTAGCTTACAAAGCTCATGTCACACGGAATTAGCACCTCGCTCTCACCATGCAAAAGTAACTGTGGTTATAATTTGGATGACAATTTGACTGTTTTTTATTGCTTAATTATCTGTGCTTTAATGTGGGGATGGATAAAAGGCATCCTCTGAATGGAATGAAAATTCTCATCTAAATAGCAGTGGACGATTCTAAGTAAGCACTGACACCTCACTGTTGAACACTCTGCCACTGGAATATGCCCTGAAAAATTCAGCTTTAATTATTTCAAGCTCTGGAGGAAAGAGCTGAAAACTATTAAAGCCACCATTTCAAAGGACTAGTACACATGACATTAGAGTAACTAGTCTAATAATGTATACACCTAGCTCCAAAGAGCCTTTTCTAATGTCACCGTCATACAGGATGTCCATATGCTACCAATCGTTATTAAAAACATTTTTATTAGAGAGAGACTTTCCCCCCTCAAATATACCTAAGCATAAACAGGAAATAAAAGTATAAGAAATCTTAGATCACATTTAATTATGAATACTAATTTCTAATTTCCTTATTTATCAGTTTAACTTAGTATGTGAAGCTGAAATTTGTTCTTGAAAAAAAATTTCAGTTAGAAGTAACAATTCACGTTACAATGAGAAATTCACAGTTTACAACCAGCACAACTGTCCAAATTCCTCCAAATTATCAATAATTATCATTAGTACAAATATGTATGGACTAAGAATTCTAAAATCTTGAAAAACTATAGTATTGACATTATTTTGGTATTTTATAGTCTGGCAATATCTATTATTTATAGACGATTTTCTCAATTATTTCTATTACCACCAACACCTTTCCTAATCTTCTCTGCTGTAATTTAATAATTTTTAAACACCTAAGTTAATCACTTGGCACGCATGTGAGCTTTTTTCATCATTAACATCTATCTTTATGCAAACAAGTACTCAAAGAAAACATATTAGACCTGTCAGTGAAATATGGATAAACCAAATAGCACTATCCATTTAAGTACATTTTTTCCTTAAATTACTGATAACCACAAAGCTCTGAGTATCTCCCCAAACTAAGTGCTATAGGCAAATATCATGATGTACACATGTAAGTCTTTCAAAGTAACTGTCAAAAACCCCCCTGTTCTGGCTGACAGTAATGAAGACTTCATTTCAGGGTGGATGAGTGAGTCTGGGTGCAGGTAGGGGTGATGCGTGTGTGACAGAGAAGAATCACTGTTAACTTCTGAGGGATTAAACCACAGATTACACTCTGTATGAACTGAGGTAGTGTTGAAAATGAATGTCTAAAACACGTTAATCCCATTGTAAGTAAGATTACTACATGACCTCCTTTGGAGTTTTTAACTACCATCTGGTCTCAGTTCCTCTGACGCTTGGTTCTCTGGAAGGCAGTTTCATCATCCAAGACCAAAGACCAAGGTGACAGGTGACGTTCTTAAAAGCACTGTCGACATTTAAATAAACACTTGGGTTCGGTGATAAGTTAAAGTATAAAAAGCGTGTGTCTTATCCACAACTGGGTTTCTGAGAGGGAGTCTGAAGAACCCCTTTTTACCCCGAGCAGCAGCCTCCAGCCCTCATCTGCTTTGTTAGCGTGAGTGTGGGTGGCTGCACAGCGCACGCACGGACAGTGCGCTGCGGCGCAGTCACCGAGAGGCGTCACGGAGTGAGATGAAACACTTATCCCCACTGGAACTCTCCGTGCCAGCGCGTTGTTCCAGAAGCATCTCTGTGAGCTAGGTTTGCTAGTTCACAGGGTTCTTTACAGAGATCTCAGAGAGCAAGCCCATCACCAGAAGGATTTGTGATACGGGAAAGTGTTCATCGATACACACGACGGAGTCGAAGCTGATGTGTGACTAGAAAGGGCACACACAAACGAATTAGAAAAGGGTCCTAATCAGTCCAGCTGGATTTTTCCTATTTATACACAGACCTAAAAAAGATAATCCTTTCATTTACAAGCATTCTAATGATGATGGCCATGCTGATTTTATATACAAATTTGCATATATGTGTAATTCCTGTGAAGATGTCCAAGTAATCTTTAGACATATACAAATTAAACAGACAAATAAACAAAACCTTGCCCTCATCAACTTAAACACTTCACAAACATGATAAAGACAATTACTGTATGCATAAACTCACCTATCACTGCATTTAGTTTGTGCAAAACAAGAACACTGATATAAAAATTAAATTACTGCTGCTTTAAAATTTGGTACTTAAGGCTTTTCACTACAATTTTTAATTGTTATAACAGTGTCATTAATAATTTTTTAAAAGGAAATATGGCTGGCTCTTCTTTTTCCATGGAATGTACAGTAAATTGTAGGCAATCCTGTCTTTCCCTTAAAGTATCATTTAATGCTTTCCGCTGCTTTGTGTCTACGTTAATAGTGCTTGTTCGAGTTCCTACTTAAATGGTGATATGGGAAGGTGGTGGGAATGGAAGTCCACTGAACACATTCATGCATTTTATACATGGGAAACAGCTGAACTATAACATGATTTTCTGATTTTAACCAGGAACTGTAGTGAAAAACCTTAATCAGTTCAAATAGCCTATAACAACAACACATCGAGAGAAGGAAAACAAACACGAAAGAAACTTTATGCGAGTCTGACAACATAAAAATAACTTATAAGTCCCGGGTCGCCGAGGCTCTTCTCTGGCTCTGAGGTCACAACCCCTGGAGTAGTGTTACAACGCTAAGAAAAGCTCCCCTCTCACGCCGGCAGTCACAGCACCCCCACTGTGGGGACCGGGTGCAGCCTCGGAGACACCGACTCCTGGCCTCCATGACTTAGGTAACAAACAAGGCATCTTTTTATTTTCCCTAAAAGAAGAATTCAGAAATAACTGTGTGAGGGTGCTTCTGCAAATCCTATTATTGTTCCTTTGTGGTTGAGCACTCAAAACGGGAAAGCAGAAAACCTGTGTAGGTATTCAGTGCTTGGCTCTCGCATACAATGGTAACGAAAACTTTTAAGACGGCGGCAATGAACACGGAACCCCTACCGGGGTGCGCCGGGGACAGGGGACGTTGTTTGGTTACGGAAGTCTGCAGTTCCAGCTGTCCAGGTGCCAAAACTGCTGGCACAGCGCACATGGGCCCTCCTGTCCTTGCAGCCCAGCGCGCCAGCATCTTCTGAGGCGTTCGTGAACTGCACAATGTGAATGTGTACACAGGATCCGTCCATACACCTTGCAGACACGAGGTCAGGACTCGGCCGACGGATCAACTACGGGTTGCTTTGGTGGTACTGCCAACACAGCCTCTGCTTCCTCATGCATCTAGGGAAGAAGGGGTCTGCTTTAACAACCTTCTGGTGTATTAACAGATATAATCTCTCTTAACGCACACACGGAAATGCTTTTGAAAAAAAATTTCAGAAGTACGCGTTCTACTCACTTGTAGAAACTGGACATCTTGAAACAGCTCCTGTATGAACCTGCGACACGGGAGCCTGAAGGCGCAGTGCGCCAGCAGGTGCGAGACCTCCGAGTAGAGGCAGATGTCGTCGAAGGTCTGCGGGTACTTCTCCTTGATCCTGCAACCAGAGGCCAGACCACGGCGGGGTGAGACTGGACCAGTCACGGCGTTTCCTCCAGAGTGTCACTTTCTGAATATTTTTCTCCAGATAATGATTAGATGCCAAATTTAGGGTGATGGTGTAAGAATATAAAACATTAAATATTCCTACCTCATACTTCAATTAGATGTTTTACATTTCAGGCTATTTGATTATTTAAAATAATCAAAACCCAAATGTTTCTTGGAAAGTTAGAAATATCCCTTTTCACTGGCATGAGAAACTGCAAAATTTGTTAGGGCAGGATGACTCAAATATTTTCAAAATTGAGTTTTAAGATAGAAGTTTCTCACATCAGACTGAAGTTGTTAACATCCGTGACTGAACTCTCTCTCTGTGTCTGACAAACTGGGAACAGCGGCTCTGAGCCGGCACAGCCCTTGGGAGCGGGAGCTGGTGCTGGGCTGGGCTGGGCTGGGCTGGGCTGGGCTGGGGCAGGACACAGGGCGAGGGCCCCGGATCCTGGGGCTTCTGGCCAGGCGGCCGCAGTGAGACCCTCGCACCCGTTACTACTGGGTTGGCCAAAAAGACTGTTTTGTTTTTTTCCATAAAACAAAAGACACATTTTTCATGTTCACCAATAACTTTATGGATTTGGATATTCTGAGTGTGTTGGCTATCTCCCGTGTGGCAGAAAGTACACTGTTCTCATGAATGTCTGGACTTGACTGTTACCAACTTCACCTGGTCTACCTGATCGTCAAGCGTCGTCCAGTGAGAAATCTCCAGCGAAAGTATAATAAACCGAAAATGTCACTTTCCTTCCACCTTCAATATTAAAATGGCTACACAAAAATTCACCAATTTTGATTAAAAAAAAAAATGCACGCTGACATGGCATCTGTCCCAATACAATCTAACAAAACTGTTTCAAACCAAGCTAAAGACAACTAAGTGCTACTAGAGCCATCTTATGGAAACAAACAGACTCTCTGGCCAACCCACTATTTTGTAAAAGCCTCACAGGAGACCCCGAGGTGCCTCTCTTGAGGACTGCTGCTTTATATACTACAAATGAAAAATGTTGAATCCAAGAAAATATCACTTGTTTTCTGTAGGTCAGCTTTTCTCAAACTTGAAGAAAGAATTCCCTTACTTTCTTTAAAATTAATAAAGACCCCCCAAAGCTTATTTTTTTTTGTGGGTTATAGCTATAAATAATTACCCTGTTAGAAATTGAAATAAAAAAATTTTCAAAATATTTACGGATTCATTTAAAAGTAAGCCAATTTCATGTTAACATAAATATATATATATATACACATGTTAACAAAAAGTAGATTTTCCAACACTAAAAATGTAACAGTATTATTTTATACCTTTACAGCTCTCTTTGAAGTCTCGCTTAATAAAGGTAGCTGGATTCACATACCTGCTTCTCTATTCAATCTGGTACTGTATGTTATTTTGGTTGAAGTATATGAAGAAAATCTGGCCTCACACAGCTATACCACGTGTTGAGAACCACTGATGTAAGTTAATTAATCTAACTTTTGATTTCAAGTATCTTTTTCACCTTAAGAAGCACAACAAAGGATACCCATGCTTAGTATTAACTTACGTTAAAAGCCCAGTTTCATGACATTTAGTTGAAACTGAACTACTCAAATTAATGACTAATCTTAGAACTTCTTTGCGAAGGAGTATACGGCACATTGGTGTATCATCTGGAATTGTTTTAACACCTGAAAAGAAGATTAAAATATTTTACCTATATCATAATAGAAAACGATTATGTCATGGAATTTGTTAAATTTACGTAAAGATTGAAAACAGATAAATTACGCATGCTCTGCTGATCATCTGGGAACAAAACTCTTCCTAATGAAAGCGGACAGCTAAGAGGGTCCATACAGGGGCTGATGAAAGTGTGACAGTTGGCTAAACACGCCTCACCAAAAGTGATGTCACAGCTCTGAGACAACTTGAATTAACACTGACTGTGAGCAACAACCACACTTAGGGTTGTTAACAAGGCTTGGATTTGCATCTGAAAACTTACCTAGCAGCAGTTCTGTGCTTTTGGTGCTGCTGGCTGAGCCTTCTTGAGACACTCCATCACTACAGCCAGAAATCCCCGAGAACTTAGAGGGAACCACTTCTAAGGGATTATTGATGCTCTGCTCACACCAATCAGAATATGGAATGTCTTGAAGGTCTGAAGGAGAAATTAGTTACTTCAATTAAAGTATTGCAATGGCTTAATGCCTATGCTTGCACTGCATGCCACAGAGATGTTCCTTATCATTTCTGGCCAGATTTCAACAATTATTTTTCATGATGAAGATTTTCAAAATAAACTCAGGTTACTCAGATAATGAAATCTGTTAAATTCTGAAGACATTTATACATAAGATTTTATTTTCCCAAATTATGAAAGTATTAATATATGTTTAAAAATGCAAGTAAAATGTATGCAGAATAAAAACTGAAGACGTCTTATTTATCCCTCTCCTATTCTTTCCACCCCCAAACTAAATCTCACGCTCCAGAGAAAAATACAGTTTAAAGTCCACATGTAATTTCAAGTCTTTTGCTATTATAACTTTATCTCTTTTGCTCTTAGGGTGTAAAGTGGGATTATACTCTATGTATTATTCTATGACTTACTTTTTTCCCCATTTAATAATTATCAACATACGAATCTATTTCCCTGGCTTACCGTATTATTCCTTAGGGTTAAATTTATTATACTACCCATCATGGCAAACGTACTCCAAGATGGGATTTTAAAGTAACCAAATATCTTAGGATTGCTAAAATAACATTAATTTTTTTTAACTTAAAAACTTTCCGAGCACTTAAATGATTAGAGTAAGTGAAAATCAGAAGTCTCTGGTTATTCTTTAAGGGAGTAACACTGGGCAGCCCATAAAATCACACAAGCTTAGCACCACCAAAAGCACTGGGGTTAGCTAGAGCCTCCACCTTAGGGGGAGGAGAGGTTCGGAGAGGAGAGACCACACGGCGGGACACCAAGACCTCTGCACAGCAGCTCCGTGCTTTCCTACCACAGCACCCGTCGGAGTGGGGAAAAAGGTGCACACACAAGTTTTAAATCCTCACCCAACGATGTGTTTATGGATTTTAAAGAGGGAGAGAGCAAGACAGAAACATCGACTTGAGAGGCACTGGGTTGCTTTCCATAAGCACCTGGGCTGGGGTCCAACCCACAACCTAGGCACGTTGTGCCCTGACTGGAAATCAAATCTGCGACTTTTTGGTGCACGGGACAACGCTCCCACCACCTGGGCCACCTGCCCAGGGCAAAAAGCGTATTTTTTACAGTCCGGGAAACTAGACCAATCTTAGTATGTGCTACCTCTCCTATGTTGTTTCCCACAGAACAAAAACATCACCACCTCATCTCACCTACTCACCCCCGAGATTACTCTTTGTGTGATACTAAACATAAAGTACTTGGGCTCGTTGGAAAATGTCTACAAATTTAGCATAGCTTTAGAATTTCAGTTATTAAGAAAATCATGTAACTATTAAGTAGTAAAACATGCTACTTAAATTATGCACTGATTTTCAGAATAAACCTACTGCCAAAAGGTCTGAGAACTGAAGACACGCTTAAAAACCAGCACCGCTGGACAGCCAGGCACGAGACGAAGGTTATCTCAGGCTCAGCTGGCGAGCCACCCGGGGGTGAAATGAGAAAATGCCCAACAGTACGAGTGACAGTAAGGAAGCTATGCTTTCTTCCGCTGATTTATTTCTACAAAGTTGTAAACTAACTTATTTAAGCCTCACTTTAAACCAGTAACAACTCCTAACATTTCTAACTTGTTAGAATTGCATTCTATTTCTAAAGATGTCATTTATTCTAATTTAAAAAAATCAGTTCTCTAGATAAGTCAGGTTCTAATATAGTAATTAGTTCATTCCTTTTTGGAAATGAGAAGCAGCATCTTAAGTAAAATAATAACACAAGGCATTTCTTATGTAGGATACATTTTTGTGTATGTGAAACACATTAAGTCATATGAAGGAACTTTTTAAATGACATAATTTAGTGTTACATGGAAACTTCAGAGAACATGAGGGAAAAATGTGCACACTATTTATAAACCGGCAGGATAAGGAGAAGCAAAAGCTCTTGGAAATGGGGAGAGGAACACAGCTAGCTGGCCTACTTTTTCTCTTGCATGGAAGATAATTTAGTATCTGAGTTCCCTAAAGGCAAAACCACATATGCTCAGTTAATGATATTCGCCTTTAAGGACCTTTATTTCCCATCTTCTCTTAAGAAGTATTCAAGGCAATGAACCTTAAACACACTTTTATTTAAGACATTTCAAGATTATTTTTAATTTGGATGAAACATTATGTTCATAAACTGAATCATTTTATCTACATGACTGATGTTTAGCTTAACTATAGTAGTTTCCTTTTACTGTTTCCTCTATTTTTAATTAATAATACTCTAGTGTAGCTTTATCTTTTAATTAAAAATGCAGACATGAAGTGTGTGGCAAAAAATAAAAAGCTCTAAGCAAAAATGATATGAATCTGTATGGTTAATTCAGAAAAAAATCATAAGCTTATTTCTTCCTACTAAATCCCAAATAGCTTATGGGAAATGCTGAAATAATGATTTAATAAAAAACTCAACATTTCTGTGAGGAGCTCTATCTCTAAAAATATAACCACCTGATAACCAATTCTCTTGGGCAGCAGCAGATGTAAAAGAAAGTGAGCAAAAGTTCCCTTAGGAGCACAGTGAGACAGTTCACATCAGGACTTACGAGAGAATATGATTTCTAACACAAACAACTTAAGAGCCCAAGTTCCCTGGACACCAAAGCTCACTGCTCCGCCATGCCCACATTGGGGGTCCGCAGTGTTTCCGCAAGCCCTGGCCTTTCCTGCCCCTCACCCCACCGCTTCATCACTTGGGCACGGCCAGACAGAGGGGGGATCCAGGCCATCATGCCCCCTCCATCACCTGCGTACCACTGGTCTTCTGTGAGGATTTTGATTAAAACATGGGTTCTACAACTAAAATAACTTTGAAAACCAACACTGCACATTTATAAGGCCTTCCTCTCCCCAGTGTAGTTTCTACTTACTCCTTACAAATTGTCAATCAAGTAACCTAGACATTCAAACTCATCTTGCCGTTGTCTCTCAGAGTTGGCTGACTGTTTCTACGGCTTTTACTTTCCCAGATGGCCTGGTCTAATATACGAGGGTTTCCCACTCTTCGTTAGACACCAGGGCAAATGTGGTGGCATATGCAAAGTAGACCCAACAAAAACATATAATACTAGATGTTGAAAGGCTGACACATTGCCTTGCACAGTAGAACCATGCAATGCATAAACATTTGTGACAGTGGAAGACGCAGAATAAAATGTTACTAAACATCGTGTTCTAGTAGCCTTTCCTCTGAGCTTCAGCAGTTTTTGAATTACCACTACCATCACTACTGCCACTGGGCTGCAAGTTTCAGAGAATGAAATGTCTTGTGTTCAGATCTTCACATCCCTTTAAACAGATCATTAAACAGTAGGACTAATTTTTAAATTGTTATTTATTTTTATTTTTTCCATTTCCAGTTATCCCCCCTATACCCTAGTAGGACTATATTTTTAGCCCTGCCATGGATAAGGACATCTTCTTTCCCGCACGCAGAACCCTCACTGTAGCCCACAGCAGTGCTTCTCCAACTCTGCTGTGTGCCTGAACCATGTAGCAGTCTTGTAAAAGTGCAGATTCCGACTCTCTACGTGGGTGGAGTTTGAGATTCTGCACTTCTAACCAAGCCTCAGGTGATGCTGATGCTGATGCTTAGCCGCTGGCTCGCGGACCACACTTTGGGTAGCGAGGCTGCTCCTGTGCCCCCCACCCGCCTCACTTTCTGAGTTCAATCCGCACAAGTGTCAGTTTGGTTCCTTCTAGTACCGGTATCGCTCTCATTAGAGAAGACCTTTGCTCAGGCTTTTCCCTCTGTCTTAAAATTCTCTCTACTCTGGCCTTCTCTTAGCTAGCTTATATTCATTCTTCACACCACAGCTCAGTATTAACTTCTTCAGAAGTTCCTTCTTTGACCTGACTATTTTGCTATATTCCTTTGCTAATACTTGTGCCTATCCCGGACGGCATTTACAAATGCAGGACTATATCTGTACAACTAACTGATCTGATAAATGGAGCAACCAATCAATTAATTAATTTCTTTCCCCACTGAACTAAAGCTCAACGAGTACAAGAATAACGTCTTTATTTTTTCTCTCCCAGTTGCTTTCCTGGCATCTAGTTTAACAGCTGACCCAGGGTGGTGGTGTGATGAACATTATGTTGAAGGCACGAATGAATAAAAGTTCGGTGACTTTTTAACCATTAGCCCCCATCCATTCACACCCCTCAGATGGGTTCTGGCAGTGAACGGTGATCCCTTCCCCACGGAGAGGCACTCCCCGACTGGTGCTCCCTCCACGGAACACTTCACGTCGCACCTCTGACCGCAGCAGGTCTCCCACAGGCCCCGCACGCCACGACGCTGCGTGCTGCCTCTCCCAGCCACGGACGACAGACGGACTAGCGCTAGCTGTGACTGTGACTGGGCGCACAGACGCTGGTTTCCCTATTTCTTATTGGATAATAAGTAGGAAGTACAGTGAAAACCCACAGCAAGTGCTTCGTAAGTACTACCGAGTGACCGATGGAAGAGCAGGACGTGCACAAGTGAAAACGCCGTAAACGCTGCCTGTACGCCGCCAAGTGGTGCACAACGGCATCTCCTCTGCTGTGTGCCACGCTTCCGAACAGCACTGCTCAAGCCTTCTCACTCACCGGGCTGTTCACAGCGGGAGGGCCTCATCCAGGGGTTTGGAAAACCCAGGCCCTCTTGGGGCCTGGAACCATGGGGGGCACGGATTCCCCAGAATGCCCTATCCCATCTGCAGCACGGCAGTGTGCTGTACCCACCAGCTGGGAAGCTCTGAATCGTAATACCAAGGAGGAACTTGGAAGGTGGTCCAGAGGACTTGGTCATCACTGGGTTCTTCTGAGGGTAGCTAAGTGATATCCACCAAGAAAAGGAATCTATGGTAATACTTTAAACACTTATATACTAATGTGAAATTGCTAACGTATGTCATTTGTTTAGTGATATGAAAAAGCTAAATCTGGGTCTGCTTCATTTACTCCCTCAACAAAAACACACTGAGTGCCTACTATACAAAGCAGGATGTAGTTAAGTATCAGCACTATAAAAGTTAAAGAGATATAATATCAGGCCATACTCTGAAGGAACTTAGTAAGTGGGAAGGAAAAAATAACCGAGCAGTAATGATCCAAAGCGATCTATGTCCAAAGGCGGTGAGAGTGGAGAGGAAGGAGTGTCAACGGCTAACTCAGACAGAACACCTCTGACATTCGGAACGGGGCAGACTTGCTAAGTAGACAGTGCGCTTGTGTGTGAGCTGCCATGTGTGTAAGGAAGGGGGCACAAGGAGAAACAGCAGGGAAAACATGTAAGCCATGCCTAGAATCATGAAAAAGAACACAATCTGCCAACAACTTCAAGTCAATCAGTAATGGCACGTAAACTATGGGGGAGGAGAATGGTAAACAAAGACACTGGACAGATCACACACAGGTCACGGGTGCTGGGTGTGGACAGACGGCACAGAACTGTCAGGGAATTAATTCCAAGCGAGGAGCCAAACTGGAGACTGAAACACCACCACTCCAACAGGGAGACTGTAAATGACTCAACTAAGGCTGAGCTCATGGGAATGGGGTAAGAGGGATGATCGACAAATTCAAGTTCAGGGGGTTCATCCAGAAGGACATAATCACTCACCTGAATGGCTACATATTGCACTTAGTTGGTTACTGGGCTGAAAACCCAGAATCTGAATACAGACACAATACAGGCAGTTATCATCTGTATGCTCCTGCAGTCCAGTGTCTTCTGTACTTTCTAAAAACAGAGAAGCATCTGAATGGACTGAATTCATTATTTCCGTAAGACTCATCTGCTGTCGTAGCAAGTGAAAGGAATTTTTTACAAGACCTCCAGTTCCAGATGGAAGACCTGAGTGTGAGTAAATACAAAACAATCTGATAAAGAAAGTATCAATGACAATTCTTTCAAGGTGCCTTAAACTACTTGGAATTTTAAAGGAGGGAAGCAAGGGAAGAAAACCAGAACTCTTTTTTATGACTCAAAATGTAACCTTAACTGTGAAGAGAAAATAATAATTTGCTTTAATTAGGAAAATAATATAGTCAACAGATATATTTATATTACTTTAATGAGGTTTTAGATTCAAAATGGAAAACTGTACAATTAAGGCATCATTTCAATTATTCCCAATATTTGCATAAAGAGAAGTAATAATTCTGAGTCTAAAGACGTATTGATTTAAAAACAGTACTCAAGATCACAAAGCTTTAAACTGTGGTTGATGCATGTAATCATTAAAACATCACAGTTGATAACAAAGAGAGTTCATGTAATGTATAAGTACATTATCTTTCTCCTTTGCCCAGATGGCCATTTCACAGACCTATGAGGATTAGTGTCACACATTTTTCATGCACTATTTTTTAAAAACACAAGTAACTGATCTAGTTTTTGTCTTCTTAGAGGATGGGTACTTAGTTGAAGAAACACTTTAAGTCTCTCTCTCTCTCTCTCTCACACACACACACACACACACACATTTGTGGTTTAATTTTAAATGAACTCAAACAATTATTTTGGTATAATTTTAAAGATGGTCCAAATGTAAGTATCCCTGGATTTGTAGTGTCATCCTACTAAAAAGAACATTCTCTTCAATTTTCTGTAATTTTTTTTCTTTTTACTATAAAGAGAAGCCTGAGAACAAAACTGCACATTACCTCCCGCATCATGAGCAAACACTCTTGGACCTCGGTCGTCAGGTGGAGGTATATTTTTAGTCTGAAAATAGGGAATATCCTTTACCTAAAACAGATATAAATCATGGTAAATCCTGCTATAAACAATAAGTCCACTTTATGAATTATTAGCAAAATCAAATGAAATGCAATTTAAATAGAATTATTACAGCACACGAACCTATAACAAATAATTAACTGAAGGTTAAATTACCAAAATTTGACAAAATAACAAATAATTCTTAAATCCTTATCTATTCTTGGTGATTTAAATGGATATTAAAGTAATTATTTTAGAATTATCCCCAACGTCCTTAAACCGCTGAGCGAATGTACTAGAATGTACTAAACCTCTTTAGTACTGACTGTGTGCCTTCTGGGGATGTGTGAGTGTCTCATGGGGCTAGGGCGACCTCATGAGACTGGGCACAACATGTGCTGCCCTGTGTGAGACAAACAGGACCGAGGGTTAAAAAGCAGGGCATACAACGTACATCTCAGATTCACACAATGTTATATGTCAATTATTTCTCCATTTCAAAAAAACCAGTAAGGAATAAGTCAAATATGACTACAAAGCAAGGTTAGGAATTCACTCAATTTCTATAGAGAATATTCTGATAAAGAAATCTAACGAGATGCTCATGAACAATTAAGGCATCAGAAGGGAAGATAACATTCTGTGGACTTGGAGACACTAAATGATAACATGTAACAGTTGAGGAAGGTAAAATAATTTTCATAAAATTTCTTTAAACAAAACTGCCTTTAAAATCACTTCTTCCAAATTAGTCTTCACTCTATACTTTCTAGCAAGCAGCTATAGAACACAAAAACCCAGGAAACCAGCTGGTAAGAGAACGACAGGGTGAGTGATACCTGGAATATATCGTTGATGTCCACCGGAAGAGCAAGACCAATGTAGTCATCCGAGCTCCCGTATGTTGCACTGGACACCATAGACCTCACCGAGGAGGATCGCTGCAGGGTATTTTGATTAATAGGACTTAATAAGTCTTCTTTATCTAACGAAGCATAACTTAAAGCTTTCATGAACCTATAACACCATAAAAAATCACTTGCATTAGTTTCTTGATTTGTAATATGTATTAATTACATAAAGAAATTTTAATTTATTTTTGTATCTTCATAAAAGATAAGTAGCTAGTAGCTAGCCAAGAACTAAACAGTGCCATATTATTAACTAAGAACATATAAACACTTGGAAATATTCAGCTGTTATAAATTGATATACAAAAGGTCATAATTAATGTTGACTGTTACCAAAAATAACTGTTATGGTCACCCAGGTACAATTCCTTATTATTTTTATGAAAAATGAGAAGAATTACTTATTCTCTGAATAGTAATTACTTCAATGCCTCATCAACATTAGATTCATGTAATACAGAAGACAGAGAACAAAATACAAAAGTGGTATCATCTGTAATTACAAGATAGTCTTACATGAAATACTGTGTTTCCTCAATGTACTCCTTACTAGTGATTCCCTAACAAATATGGCCTACTGATATAAGATACACTTTTCTCAGATTCTTGTTTATGCAATAGACATGCTAAAATATTTACTAGACATCTGCTTTGTACGAGAATATACAAGGAACTACTCAAGGTTCCACAGTATGTATATTGATATTTGGAAGCCCAAGTCATTTAAAATGTAATAATATAGCCTGGAATTAAAGCAAAGAATTATTTGTGAAGCACACAAAATAAATGCTTCATAAACAATCGCTATTAAGATTATCATAGCAAAAACCACTCTTAATTTCTACTAATCTCCACCTAAAAATCACTAATAAATGAAATTTATGAATTTCAAAAAACAGGCCAATAGTTTTTAAATTGTATTGTTACACCTCTCTAACTCCACAAAACTCAAGGTCTGCTGGAATGGACAGAAGGAATTACTGGATTACTTGCCTTTTCAATCTCTACTTCAACCAGAGTAGCTCTATCTTTATCTATTCCAGATACTACTGGGTTTCCACAGAAATGTTTTTGTAAAGGAAGAATTGCTCTACTTAAAAAGCAACATTTAAAAGCTTAAAACTTCTGACCTAGCCCAGTCTCTGCTAGAGGCGGCACCTGAAGTATAGGTATTTACTACAGAGATTTATAATGGCGAACAACAGAGAGCTGTGTCTGGCTTGGTTCTAGATTGCTGGGGTTTGCAAAGCTGTTGAATTCCAGGAGGATGAGACATTACAGCATAATTCACAACTCTGTCCAAGTTCCTTCACACATTGCCAGGGTCAGAACTCAGGACTAAGGATCCCTGCTTCAGTGTTTTTTCTACTGCGCGCCAAGGCCCTCTCTCAGTGAGGTCAGGTTTTTAGGGCTGTCGGATCCATGCTCCCCACCACACCACTGGTATCAGCATGCCTACTCTTCTAGAGTTACAAGAAAATGAGCAAACAAAAAATCTTCTCAGCCTGGATTCAAAACCATTATTTTAAAGTAAACTTGTAGTTATCAACCAGTTTTATTTTCTCTCAACTAGCCCAAGAACAGAAATAGAAGACTAATGCCAACACAATTTCTTCCTCCATGGAACCCAGTACAAAGTAAACACTAAATACAATTTGAAGAATGAGTGAAAGACTTGATGAACATGAAGTTCTGTTACGGTCTCACGCCTCTGCATAAGCTGTTCCATTTTCTGTTGACTGCTTTTTCTCTCCCCCAAAACTAAAAACGCTTATCCATTCTTTATAATACCAGTGATTTAGCATTTTACTCGAGGAAATTTCCAAATCTTCTCCTGTTCTAACAGAGAATAGGGAAATAAGATCCTAAAAACCCAGGCTGGTTAGAGAATAAACAACTTGGGGTTAATGTCTTTGTAATTTATTCCTATGAATATTTAAGCACTACAACTTTTTATCTGTGCCTTCACCAACGTGGGCAGAAATGCCTGCTTCAGTGAGAGACAACAAACTTCACTGGAAGTTCAGAATGAACAGCACGTTTGCCATTGTACTGCGCCGTGAGTGCGCTGTGACACTCTTACTGTGTACTTCGGTGTACTGCGCTACTCACTGCCCCGACTGGGCGCTACCAGGCTGCGTGGTCTTCCAGTTCTCAAATGCTTTCTTGTAGTACTCAAGTTTCCTCCTCTGCTACCAATTTTATCAGCTGCCCTTTGCTGCCACAGTGTGCCCATAGGAGTAGCCTCTAATTGTTGCTTCTATGGGCCTGAAAACCAGTACCTAAGGTGTTAGAATAAATGTTAACAAACTTTGAATGAGTTTGTGCAGAGGTCCCTCCTTTGAATACAATTCATGAACTTCACTGCACAGACTTATGTTGGTGAGCTGATGAGAGGTTGTTCTGAATTGAGGAGGCTGTCAAAACCAGTGTGTTCCAGGTAAATGAGACATTATTGCATAATTTATGAAATTATACTAGACGTAATTATCTGCTACTAGGAACCCCATCTACTAAATACGTTACCAATATTAAAACAAAACTTCTTAATGTGATTAAGATTTTGGTCATATAAGAGCCAAATGAATTACATTAAGAAAAGATTACCAATCATGATGATGATGGTAGTAATAACAGATAACTTTTAGTGAATGCATAATACGTGCCAGGCATTCTTCTCGGTACTTGACAAGTAGTGAATACATGTAAATGAATAATCTCAAAGTAAAAACATTTTTAGAACTATTTGGCCCAACAAGAAACAACAAAAACAGGTCAAGAAACTTTTGCAGCAATCAAATACAATATTGCATATCTAAATTGCTTACTTTGACCAGCCTGCTGCAATCTTTAGATATGGCACAGACATTCCCTAAACCAATGTTCCCCACCCTCTTTGGCCTCAGCGACCATTTTTTTCCACGGGGGGAGGGCAGGGGACATGGAGGTGGAGCTCAGGCAAGGAGCTTCCCTTGCGGCTAGGTTCCCAACAGGCCCCGGCCTGGGGGTTGGGGACCTGGGCCCTAAAGGTTCTTGAGCACAGGCCCATCGGTACTGCTGAATCCTGAGGGCCAAGTAATTCACTTAATGTTCATTAGGTTCCTACTTAATAATAACGGCTACTTAAACTAAAAAGAATTTCACTGAAATTCACAGGTATTTAAAAAAAAAGAAAAAAGGTCAACTTTCGGAGCCTTAAATTGACCTACCTGAAAAGGTTGTTTGTTATTGTAGGTCTTAAGCTCCTGATTCCCCCGACATGCTTCCTTTTAAAATCAATCCTTGCAGAAGCGAGAAATAAATAAAAAAAAGCTTGTGACTTATCTGTCCTTGCAAAGCATATATGTTTACTTTCAGGGCCTAAAGGAGTTTCTTTCCCCCCTCGCAGCTGCAAGAATCCATTTCAAATCATATCGGGTAACTAGGAGCTTATAGCCTACCATAGTAAACAATAGGTCAGTCAGAGGCTTCTACGTAGATGTAAGGCCTGGCTATGCTTTACATTTAAGTCTGTTAAAGTACAAACACTACTGTTCAGTTTTAAATATACATTTACTCACCTGCTTGGTGTTAACCTGGACTCGAAGCTGTTGGCCTTCATGGTGATGGTATCAGTAAAAAGCACATCTTTTGCTGGAGATGCCAAAGCTTCAGAATGTGATAGAGATGGATGCATTCTCTGTTGCTGTAACCTTTTCAGTGTAGCATAGCCAAAGGCATCTCTAGAACTTGTGTAACTAAAGTTACAATCTGCTAGACTTTTAATTGTAGCGATAGAGGGCGCTTTAAGGGACTGTGCTCTTCTAGGAAGTGTATGAGAAGAACCCGGAGGCACCAGGGACACGGAGTTGGACTTGGAGAGAGAGAGATGGTTAGACTGTGGCGTCAAGTAGTGGCCTGTCTTAACAGTTTTAGTACTTACCACAGTACTCATACTTCCACAGTCTGTGTCCACAGTCGTAGCATCTACTCCTACTGTCTCTCGGGAAGGGCTTGAGCTCATGGAACTTATCCCACTGGTTGTAGTGTCTGTGTTAAAACTTTGGCTACGTATCTTCATATGTGAACTCGTCGAACTTTCCACAACTAACCTTTCTCGGCTCGTGTTTTCTCTGTGATTCTCTGAACCAAGACTCTTGGTGAATTTTAAGTCATTCTCCCCAATACTTGGAGTACTACCAGTGTCTTCAATGTGCCTATGCCCAACGAATGACGTTTCTAGTTGTAATGTTTTCTGTACTGCGGGTGTAAAATCGTCACTATGATTAAAGTCGACGCTGGGCTCCGTAAGCGTTCTGACCCGCCTGTTGCTTGTCTTATTTTCAGATGACATTTTCCCTCCTTTGGGGTCACTGCTGCTACGATGTTTTTTATTAGGCAACGTCAGTGAATTTAAGATACGATTCTTCACAAGTTTGCTAGAAGCAAAGAAAGGGAATGAGTTTTTATCCTTCACAGGTCCAGGCCGATCGTAGAAGGCTGGCTCTGCGTCTTCACTGATGTCGAGGAAGAACGTGCTGGTGGAGCTGCTGCCAAACCGGTCGTCCTCCATTATGAACATACCTGTGACCAAAGGACTGATTAGTAAAGACACACACAAAAGGCAAGCATAATCATGGTACCTAGCAGTGACATATTTCAAGAAATGTTTAAGTCATATGAAGTAAGCACTGTCAAAAATGAAGGGATAAGTTGGTAGGCCACAGAAACAGAGCTTCCTGACAGGGCTGTTCCAGATGTCATCAGCGGAGACGAGGTCACTGGGGGAGGGTGGCCCTCCATCCAATGTGACTGGTGTCTTTGTGAGAGGAGGACACTGTGAAGACAGACACACAGGGAGAACGCTATGCGACAACAAGGCAGGGATCTGAGTGAGGCAGCTGCAAGCTAAGAATGCCAAGGACTGCCAGCCGTCACCAGAAGCTAGGAATAGGCAAGGAAGGATTCTTCCCAGAACTTCAGAGGATCCACGGCCCTGCTGACACCTTGCTTTCGGACTTCCCGCCTCCAGGACCACGAGAATTAACTTCTGTCTGGAGCCACTCAGTTCGTGGTACTCTGCTATGCCGTCCCTCGGAAACTAATACACTCAACCCCCTCAACCCCTAAAAGAATTTTGTTTTTTCCATTATATCTGTTACTACAAAAAAAATTGTGCTCAATTAAAAAAATATTGTTAGGGGAGAAACAGAGCTTCCTTGAGGCCCAGAGTTTGGGCTTAAATAAAATGTAAAATTACGTCATTATGAGGTTCTCCTGTTATTTCCAAAGGAAAATTATAGGATTGCTCATGGTACAGCCTCCATGAAGTTTCTTCTCATTATTCCAGAGTGTTTCCAAAACATCCAGATATTCAGGATGAAATTAAAGAGAAAAAAATAAAAAGGACTTGACCATGGATGTTCACTTAATTGGTACAGATTCTTGATGGTTTATTCTTCAAATCACAATAGGCAGGAGAAATTAATCTTATAATAAATTCCTAGTCTTAAAGTACATTTAGAAAGAATCAAGTCAAAACATTGTAAATTCACACTTAAACCAATTATGCTTATTTCTCATTTGCCTGAGGTACTAAGACACTCATCTAAATTTACTGCCTAACTTGTTAAAGACTCAAACCCATAGGCTTAATGACATCTATAGGATTTTATTCTATTTCTATGTTTAACTATTCTATTGAAGAATTATAAAATACTTCAAATGTATTTTGAAAGGCAAAAATGAAATCGCAAATGAACTCGCATATTACACTATTATTTCCATACTGTCCATTCTATCTACATTTTTCACACTTAATATCTCTAAAATCAGGACGCATCTTGCGATCGGGGATATGTCCTATGTTAATAAGCAGCATTTTTTCCCCTTTTTTAGTGGTATAAAAATACTGGTACATCTCATAATTCATGGTACCTTAGATCTGGTGAAATATGGGTTGATAAATGTACTATCTTCTTTTAAAAAAGTCTTAACTTTTATACACATAATGACATTTAGCATAGGGCTTAAAATCACAAACCATTTTTTATTTAACTGATTTTTGACATTCCATCGTTTAAGTTTCATGGTTCAATTTTAAAATTTAGCTCTTTTCTTAAAAATGAACATGTGAATCTATCTTTTAATAAACATATTCTGAGTCAACAATCTGTGTATCTGAAAAATAAATTAAGAAGTCAGGCAAATAAACATTTATTTGTTACATTACATGACAAGCAAAAACAAGCAATGGTTCTTTTGGCATATGACTTATTATTTCACTCAGAAAGTAGGACTTCCCAAAGGCTATTCAGAAAGCAAAGGGAGGGAACAGTGCAGGTTGTGGCTATATGTTATACTGTGAAAAAATATGCATTTTCCAAGAGGCTATTATTGCCAAATCATCTTAGAAAAGGTAAATTAGGACTATGACAAATACATGCAAATTTTGGTGACATGAATACAAATGCTAACATTGGCTTAACTTTACGTAACTTGGTCACAATACTCACTTGACGGTGCAGATTCACTCTCACTATTATGTCTAGAGCTGGTTGACTCTGAGTTCAAACTTAAGGTGCTGGGTATAGATGAGAGCTCATTACAGAGTTGTTCTACATCATCTGGAACCACTGGCCACAGGTGTTTTCGGCTGTGCCTTACAGCATCCCAGTTGTGACATTTTAGAATGTCACAGCCTTGTTTGGTTTTGGCTATGAGCCCAAGAACATATACACAGGTCCTGTACATAGAAGATGCAGTAATGACCATTTAAAACTCCAAAATGAGATTTCTTAAAGCAATAAAAAAATACTAGTTGCTGGTATGCACATTTGATTTTCTTTTGAAGCTATTAAAATTGTTAAGATCATGGGACAATGTATTAAAACGAGTCAGAGGTAAATTAGAAGTAATACATTACATGAAAACCTTCCTAATAAAAATATTAATCACAGTGAAATAATTTAAAAGAACATAATGCAATCTTAGAACAAAGCATGTATTAGCTATTTGTCTTAAGGAATAAATTTGGAATATTTAGGTTACTGGAATATTTAGGCAAACACTATAGTTCACTGTTTATTTGTAAGGTAAACTTCAATATTACAATGAGAAAAGCAGAATAATAACATTAAATGAGGACGTCCCTGAGATGCTTAACTTCATGAACTGTCAGTTTTAATGGACGACTCCGGATCATGAAATACTCTTCCCTTACACCCATCTGTGTGCAACAATATGTCATACACTAGGAAGACTTCTGAGTCAAGTGACATACCCTCTGATGGAAAGAACCTCACACTGTTTTGCAAGTTTGAGTATATCTGGAATTACGTTTTCTTCCTGCAGCAAATTGAGACCCCAATTTGAGGAGCCAATATTTCCCTGAAAGAAAAGAAGTAACTTTTATCCAATCTCATACAATAATAACTCTTTCAAAAGACTTGGAAAGCTAGCTAAAAAAGGATAATTTTAATCCCATCTATGAGAAAAATAAAATGTGAAATAAATCTTAAATAAGAAACTTTAGGAATTAATGTTCCATTTGCCTTAGCAAGAAAACTAATAGTTTAATCATCTATTTTCCAGTTTAAATAATATTTAGCCCAGGCTAGTGCGGCTTAGTGGAATGAGCACCAGCCTGTAAACCAAAAGGTTGCCAGTTCGATTCCCAGTCAGGGCATGTGCCAGGGTCATGGGCAAGGCCCCCAGTTGGAGGCATGCAAGAGGCAGTGGATCGATGTCTCTCTCACACATCAGTGCTTCCTTCCCTCTCTTTCTTCCTCCCTTTCCCCTCTCTAAATAAATGAATGAATAAAATCTTTAAAAAAATAATATTTAAATGGTCAAGAACAATCTTAGTCTCTGAATATTAATCTAGAACAAGTTCCAAATAAAATGACTTTTATTTACTTAATATTAATGGGAAAATTAGAAAAATCAAAAAATAACAAAGATCTTATAGAAATGTTTATTACAAACCAAGGCCCAAAGAGATGCTTTCAGTTTTTTCATTTCTTCCCATTTATCCAAATCTGGTGTACGAACATTGTGACAGAGTTCTGTAATAATATTCTGGAGAAAGAAAGAAAAAAATATGAGGATCAACTGTTTTTAATGTATTTTATTATATCTTAGGACCTTATTTAAGGTTTGCCTTTAGTATAGTCCGCATATTTAAAATTCTAAAATAATTTCATGTAAAGTATCTTGAGAAGCACCACTGACTCTTAACTAATATTCTAGAATTAGTACTTATTAGCTACGTGGTCTTAAGAAGTTACTCAGTCTCCCCATGCCTTGATTTCCCAATCTCTAAAATATGAAAAGTAACAGCACCTATCTCATGAGGTTTGATTTAATGAATCATTATATATAAAATGCTTAAAAATGTACTTAATACTTAATGTACTTAATGGGCAAAAGTAGGTTTACAGTTGTAATACAAATAATTAACATAGTAATAATAATACAAGAATAAAATCTGTGTTTCACATACTCCCAACTATAAACCTACTTTTGCCCACCCCATATATGAAACTATAGAGAATATTTATGCAAATCTTTTGTACTGAGATGAACACCGACACGAGAAGGAACTAAACGGCTATATTAGACGCAAACACTCCTATCACTATTTCTAACAGGAGAAAAAGGTGATGTTTATTGAAAACACCTAGTTGTAAGACACATTCACAGCCATAAACCTGGCATGCATACTAGACTCAAAGGACTGCTGGCTTAAGCCTTTACATTCTGTGAAGTATAAGACAATAGTGAGATACTAACAAAGGGCAATTTACACTTTGCTAGTCACCCAAGATAACTGAATTTGTATCAGTTATTCAGATAAACTTTCCAGTAACAGGAGTGAAGAAACTCAGTTCTTTAGTCATGTTTTTACTAAGGAGATGAACTTCCCCAATACACTCTAAAGGAAAAAACTCAGACCTTCACTGGGTTACAGGCTTTATGTAACCAATAAGCTTAAAAAAGGTGACACATACATCAAGGAAATGCATGCAAGCTAGTAATACAACTAAGGATTACCCACAAAGACGCCAAAGTCAATTACAAGATGGACACTTTAAAAGCAATTTTGCCACTGGCTTTTGAGAAGTTTTCACAAAAATGATACTTCAATAGTATTAAGATTTTTTCCTATTACTGTACCTATTGAAAATAAGCAAATTATGTTTTTACCTGTACTTCCAACAAATGGCAGCCTGTTTTGTGGTGTACCAGTTGTCCATAAAGGTGCACAGGCAGGTAGACATGAGGACGCTGTAATCTAGTATAATGAAGTTGATTGATATACTTATTGGCTCAGTTAAAATATGTCAATTAAAACAATTACTAGTAACAAAGTACTAGGTAAATAGAATTATGATATATAACCCCCCAGCATAAATAAAAATACTGAAGCAGAAAGACATGAGGATTTCTCTAGAAAGATAACAGTTTATCTGGTCCAGAGTTATAGCAGGGGAGCTAAGACTAGCAACAGCGGGGAGGGCAAGTGAATGCTATGTCTGTAAGGGTATTCTCAGTACGCTATGGATGTCACTGAATTTTTGAGCAATCTATTCTGTCCTTTAGAAAAATTTTTCTTTTTTCAGTATAAGAAACAGAATATCCAAGTATTCAGAAAACTTTAGAAATAACTTATTACAAAACAACTTTACATTTTTTATTTGAGGAGCAACAATAAGTTATTCCATTAAGTGGATGGTACCTTTGGTTACTCCGACGAACATAGTTATCACCATCAATTGGCTTCCGGTAAGTAGTAAGTGCTTCGTTAAGTTGTTCCTCAATCAAGTCAACATATTTTAAATTATATTCCTGGAAGATAATGTTGTTTTAATTGTATGTGGTACTATAAATTCACTAACTTTATAATATGTTAGGCACCTAGCAAATCTTGCAACATAAATATGAGAAAAATAAATATCTGTTTAGGAAGTTTAAGAAATTTCTGAAAAGGGCAGACAAGGTACTATGAATGCAAATGTTCTAGCACACCCAAAATATTTGTTTATACTCCCCACCCTCACTTTAGATGGAGCCCACAGAAGTTATTTTGTTTTCCATCTTACTTGAATCCCTTTTCCCATAAAAAAAAAAAAACAGCTTCTTAATATTAAGCACTGAAGATATTCACAGGAAATTTTAAGAAGGAAACTGAGTTCTGTCATTTGAGCACCTCTGGTAAGAAATAATATATTTCCCCGCTGATGAAAATCAGGTCAGAGTAAAAAACGTTTCCAACCAAAACACAGGAAACATTTGGCCGACCGCGCTGCGCTGCCTGCTTCACCGCGAACGATCTTCACTTCAGAGTGCTTGGAAGGGATTGGTAGGGCCTCTTCAGAAAGCAGTTTGGCAGTTATTTATCAAAAATTTAAATTCATGTATGTTCTGATCCCACAATTATACTTTTAGAAATTTATCCAATAGACGTACTTGAGAAGTATGGAAAGATATGTATGCAAGAATATACCACAAACACGGTTTATACAATTAAAAAATTGGAAACAATACAAATACCCATCAACACAGGAGTAGCTATAAAAATTAAGGTACATTCATACAATAATATACTACGTAAGCATTAAAGAGAATGAGATGATTTAAATTTCTATAGAATATACACAAAATCAATAGTTCACTATCAAATAACTATAGTTTAAGAAAGAATATAAATATAATTAGGTAGAATTTAAGACTTCATATAAAATTTAAATATTTAACACCTTAAGTTTCAAAATATCGATGATGTAATAAATCCTCCAAATTCACAAATCTGTCTCTCAAGATAACATACAAATTGAATGTTATTCAAACTTACCTTGTGCCACTTTTCTAGTTGTTTTGCTACATAACCCCTTTCATTCAGATAGGAAAACCCTTTTGGAATGGAGAGAAATCTAAAAATAAAAACAATTAATAGTTTAACATTGGGTATGACAAAAATGTTAAAGACTAAAATATCTCAAATAAAAAATATGTTTAAGGAGTGAAAAGACTTTAGGAACAGCTCCTTCCTAAAACAAAAAGGTCAACTATTATTTATTGTAACTTCAATTACAAATACATTTTCACAATCTTTCCAAAAAACACTTGAATCCAATCACAGTCTAGAGAATGCCCTGAGGCTCCTGAGATCCAGAAATGACCAAGAAACACCGAGCAGTTAAAGGAGTCCGGGTTCTAACGTGGACCCCTTGCAGAACCTAACAGCTAAACTCCCGAGGGTGCTTCTTCTTCAGACCAGAATCCAGCTTGAACACATGCTACAGAGAGAGCACAACAGAAAGCACAACCATAAGAAAAATTTACTTGCAATTTACCTCAGAAGGAGAAGCAAACCTTTGTCCCCAAGGTGGGATAAAGCTGGCTTCATTTGAATAAGAGCATGAAGATTGGCCTAAAATAAATAATTATTAGGTAAATTAACAATTGCACAGATAGTAAATTCTCTATTTTCAAAATACCCATAATATGTACATTATAATTTCATGCAGTTTTCCATTAAAACTGAACACTTAACAAAAACGGATGCGTGCGTATTGTGTTAGAAAACCATGAGCCATCACCTTGTCTTCACATGCTTCATCAAGGATATCGAGAGCTTCGGAAGAAATTGTTTTGTTTTTATCATGTAGCTGGGTCACTAGTAATTCAATTCCCCAATTATTGAAGAATTCAACATTGGCTCTCAATAATACTCTTAAGTGTTTTGTTGCATACAGCCTGCAGGCCTATAAAGACAAACGAACATGTTAATAAAAACCCCACAAACTCCATCACGAATAACCATTTTACTTTGTTGTGGGACAGTTTTGCAACTTGAAAAGGGAGAAAAATTGGAATTGATGAATACTTTATGTGAATACTTTTTTTAGTGCCAGTAAAATAAAATACTTCTGTTTCTATCTAGCTGTTTCTTCCCCTTTATATAAAAATATGAATTCTATATGGAGTTCTTTGGAAGAACTAAAATTTTATAGTAAGCTCAAATTCCATCCCATATTCTCATAATTTATAATTAATTTTAATTGGCTGAAATCTATAAAATAAGGAATTATCTGGCTATAAAACGTATAGTATTATTGCTGTTACACTCACATCAGTGGCTGCTGTGAGGACTTTGGAAAGGATGACTCTGGCCAACCCATCTCTGCTGTAGTCCAAGCTGGAAACAGTCAGTTTTAGCAAGTGATCTTGGTTCTTCAAGGAGCAAAGGTTAAGAAGACTAAAAAATCAGAAAGAAAATAATGAAGATTATTAGAAATTACTGTATCAAGCTGTTAATTCGCTAAATATTTTTAAATTCCTAATATATGCAGGCATTTCTAAAAGAAAGCATTTAATGACAAAAATAGAATCACCACTGTTGTCGTTGTTCACAAATTCTTTCTCTTTTTCTTTGTTTGCTTGCTTGATCCCTCCTTCCTCCCAAATGCCCCTCCAGAGCTATCAGCCTGCTTTCTATCTAGGAAAGATAGAAAGTTTTTTCTTTCTATTTTTCTGTTTGGCTTGTAGTTCAGTTCATTCATTAGATTCCACATATAAGTGAAATCATATGGCACCTGACTGTCTCTGACTAGTTCATCTCACTTAGCATGATGTTCTCCAGGTGCAACCATGTTGTTGCAAAGGACTCGTGGACACGGACAACAGTATGGTGATTGCAGGGGGGAGAAGGGGAGGTACAAGAAAGTACAGGGAGGACAAATGGTATTGGAAAACACAGTAAGAGAAGGAATCATGGACATGGACAACAGTGTGGTGATCGTGGGAGGGTATATGTGGGATAAATGGTAATGGAAAAAAATGCAATAAAATAAGAAACAAAAACAAATAATGTAAAAATAAATAAACCAATAAATTGAATAAATACCCAACACTGATGCTAACTAAGCCTTTGGTCAAACACCCAAAATAATGTTTTTCATTAAACTAGTCATTTTTTTATGATTACCATTTATCCTTTAATAGTCATATCTGTTACTAAATTACATATTTCATTTAAAAAACTCTAGGGATGCTCACCATTGAAATACACTGCATTTTTCCAGCATTTTGACTCCATGAGGATGGCAAGAAAGTGTTCCAATGAATAAAAAGTAGTGTTGACTAAGGGTAGTCAATAAACCATTGTTTTGAAGACTTCTTTCAGGCTTCATACCAGATGAGGCATTGAGCCACTGAACAATGTCCTTTACTAGATCTTCTAAGTATCCTTGCCCATCCTGAAAGCAAATACATGTCATAGTGTTAGAAAAGCACTCAGTACCTATAATTAGAAAAATTAACTTTAATCAAGTCCACAAAATGTAATAATGATGAAGTTACTAATAACAGACTGAGTCACTGAGTACCTGCTGTTTTTAATCCCATCAGAGACAATGCTGCATGGAGATGGTGTTACTTTCCATTCAATAAGGAGAAAACCAGGTGTTCCAGAAGGCAAACTACTTGCCCAAAGTCACAAAAGTAGCAGGATTCAAATCTAGGTCTGCTCACTCCCTATGTTTCTAATATAGTTTATGCATATTCAGAAATAAAAGGGAGAAAGTTGAATGAAAAAGACCTGCTCTGGAAAAGATTCGCAGTGCGCATTACCTCTTCAGACTCCAGAAGAAACTCGGCGAAGTGGCAGCCCACAACTGTCAGTTGCTTTGCCTTGGCAAAGTCCAGGTCCAGGCTGGCATACAGCTTACTGCTGGGCTTGTAAAAATAAAGCAGTCTTCGTACAAACCTAAGGTCCAAGTAAGATTAGAAGCAAACAAAACCAAACAATTACTTTAGAATCTTAACCATACCTTAAGGAATAATAAAGTTTTGAATGTTTTAGGTCTAAACCATTGAGGTAAGTGGCAAGAAACTGAACACACACACATAGAACACAAAACAAAAATATCCTCAAACCCCTTCATTTTAAAGAATATTTATGTAAAATAAGAATTTTACAGTGAGATGCCTGAAATAAATTGTGGAGAACAGAGGCACTAGCAGGAAAAATGCAGATATTAAGATAGCAGAAGGTTAGATACATATGAGAAAGTCATCTGGACATAAATTTTCTTCTATTATATTTTATAAAAAACTTTGTACCAGGACTCCATAAAATAATCTTATTCTAGATAATTGTAAGCTTGTTACCACACTATAATTATCTTTTTCGTTTTCATAATTAGGCAAAAAGCCAAGTCTAAAAACTGCAGGTAAATTTTGGGCACCTTGATTTATGAAGCAATGAACATAATTTGTGGTATTTCAATGTTATAGTTTTCAGCACTATATTCTACGTTTCCATTTAATTCAGTTCAACTTAGGTGCATTCACTATGACCCAATCTAATAAAGGTGCCAGTGAGAGAGAAGCTGGAGAAACACAAGTGAATGAGAGTTCGTCTCCGCTCTCAAGGAGTATAAAAGTTAGTGCTGTGCTTCTTTAGTCCTATGTAATTTGTGTGATCTATGTAGTTCTCCAATTTCAATGTAGATATTAAGTAAAATATCATGAGTTAATAAATACAATCAAAACCATGAAGTAGCCCTGGGTTGTGTGGCTAAGTGGACTGAGCACTGGCCTGCAAACCAAAGGGCCATGGGTTCGATTCCCAGTCAGGGCGCATGCCTGAGTTGTGGGCCAGGTTCCCAGGAGGGGGCACGTGGGAGGGAACCACACACTGATGTTTCCCTCTCTTTCTCCCTCCCTTCCTCTCTAAAACTAAATAAAATCTTTAAAAAATAAAAAACATAAAAATCATTAAGTAAAGGCCCTCTTTACTTCTCCAAGGAGATCAGTACTGGTGGTTGGTTACCCAACTCAGATGCAGTAAAATGCATAAAAGCTTGAAGTGCTCTATTTGTTATGAACATTAGCATGTTTTGTGGAAGGTGTGGAGCATTAACTTGATTAAGGTGAGTGTAAAGAGGAGGGAGAGTGGCTAACCCTTCAAAATCAGATGCAAATTAAGTAGAAGTAGACTACTGATAATGGCCATCATTTTGGGAGGGAAACATGTCCTTACTACCTACGCCATTCGCATACATTAGGGTAAGATTACTACAGGGTTGATAGTGCCCAATTTGAGAAACTTTTACCTCAAGTACTTCATTTGTTCCAAAATTGAATAACAACTAGAAAGAGAACTAACTAATACTTTCTGGTTATAAAATAAGACTACACATAAAATTGTATAAAAAGATGGTCTAGGACTAACAATTTTTCAACTTTACAATGGTGCTAGACAGATGCACATTCAGTAGAACCTGTACTTTGAATCTTGAACTGTAAACCTTCCCCAGGCTGGGGATATGCAGTCCAACACTCTCTTGTGATGCTGGGCGGTGGCAGCAGGCCACAGCTCCCAGGCAGGCATGTGATCACCGGGGCAAACAACTGACACTCTACAGTGTGCTGCGTGGCCAGAGTTTCTGTATATTGTGTTCTGAGCATGTCTGAGGTAGGCTAAGGTATGATGTTCAGTAAGTCAGGTGCACTAAATGAATTTTCGTCTTTCAACGTATGACTTTATAGGTTCATAGGGATGTAACCCCACCACGAGTCAAGGAGCATCTGTGTTTATGTGAAGAGTACCAACTATTACAATGTATGTATGTATGTATGTATGTATGTACCTTTAAAGCACTGATTAACAGATTAGGTATAATTCCAAGCTAAGTCTTTATATTTAAAAAGTAAAATAGTTCTTACATACCTGTGTAACTGTTCATCTTTATAGTTTCTTAGGTTTACATTTGGCCACTAGAAAAACATAATATTTATATTATAAATGTATTTACCAACATCAAACAAAACTATGATGAATTAAAGTGAACAATAAAATGAAGACGATCAAGTCATTACCAAGAAGCACCCTGTCATACCTTAAGAATGGTCCCTATAAGATTCCAATTCCATTCAAGATTCTCTTTATGTTGAAGGACTTGGCTATCTCTAAGGTTCATTAAAAGAGCTTCCTCTGTATCCTAAAATCATCAGAAAGTAATAAGGAAAATTAAGGCAAACTGTCTCAAATCAGAAAACTATGCTCAAATTTTAAAAACAAAAGAAAACATTTTTCATTTAATAATGGATTATCAAAATTTTAACTTTAAAAGTTACAAAGACACAGCTCTAGTCTGCCTAATCATTACAGAACTTGGAAGCCATCTGAAAATCCATATGCGTGAAAAAAACTGAAAAGTCAAGTAAGTATATGCATACTAAAATCCAAGCAAGTATGTACATACTTAAGAAACCAAGTTAAAAATTGCGATTTTGTGTCAGTACCTTAAGAACAAATATATCCTTCTGAACTCTGAGATACTGATCCCGTTTCTGGTGTGTTACAATTGCCTTCTGAATAATGTGGTCTAAATGAAGGCTGTAAGGTTTGGGTCCTCGTTTCTTCATTTCATGGAAGCGTTTCAAACAGTTCAAGGCTGCACTGGCTCGCCTAATGAGAAAAAATTTCAATCAGTACTGTAGTAAGCTAGCATAATTTTAAAGAGATCACTTTGGTAAATTACTCTATTAAAACTTGCATAAATTCAAGTGTAGGGATTGTTACTAAAAAGTAAATTATTTAATCAAATATGGAACTACAAAGAAAAAGAAATTAAAGAACACTGCTCAAATGTATGAAGAAATTCATGGCCATAAACTGACCCAGTAAATTTAAGTCTACCAGGCTTTGGGAAAGTGTATTTTTCCTTATGAAATTACTGACATAAAAGCTGAAAGTCACCATCACTAATGTAAGCTTGGAGTCAGGACTGAGAGGGCCCGTAAGGCCCTCAGTTTATAATACATCAGCTTGTTAAACAACAGTATTTTCATTGACAGGATTAAGTCGAATATCACTATGAACTGTTAACAAAAATTCATAATTTGAACAGCTAATGAACTATATTTTACTATCACTACGCAAATGAGGTCCAAAAATACAGATTTTTAAAATCACACCTGAAACACAGATGCCCCTGGCCTAGACGTAATCTTTACCAAATGAAAATATTCCCACTAGCCCTTCCCAATCAAGCTCCTTTACCTTTACCCTACATATTATACTTTGTTATTAGAACTGGAATTCCAGCAAAGCAATAGCTATATTACCAAACCTTTGTTTATAGATTCTATATTTGCAATATTTCTTTCAGAGTTTAGCTTACTTCAATGCCTACAGTATGGGCTACAAAATTCCAACATTAATTTCAACCCCACGTATAAAAGAAAACACTGTTAATCTTTGTGCTTTATTCACTTGAAATTAATTTAAACATTAAAAACAAGCCTTAATTGCTGCTTGAAACATAAAATAGTCCCAAAATCTCACAACCAACATTTTTATTAATGTGGTAGAAAGTTGATGCCCTTGTCCAGAAACATGCTGGAAAGAGTTGATTTTACCAAGCTATAATACTTTGTGGCCTAAAATACAAATAATAAAAAATAAAACTATTAATTTTCCTCTTATCTGTATGGTTTCTGCAGAACTTCCCAGCATAGCCTATTCATACTACATTTTAAAAAGAAGAGAGGGTTAACTAATTGGGTATTAAAGATACCAGGCAAAAACTTTCCCAGAACTCTGATACTTACACTCTTTTCTCCTTGGGAATATCAAAGGAGGCTGCCATATTCATTAGGGTTGGCAGGCAGTGCAAATGATGGCTATGCGAATGAGGAAGAATTGTGTTTGCCTAAAAGGAAACAACATTTTTGAGAGCAGAGAAATATTTTATGTTCTAGATTATCTATAGATATAATAAAAAGACTCTAAGGTTTTACTCATGAAATTAACCATGATTTACAATACATATTTATTTGTAAGTTTACCTTATCTACTTTCAACAAAGGGATATAACAAATATAGACTCACATTAATAAAACTAAATTTCACAGATAGTTCATTATAACATTAAATTGTAATTTTAAGTGGTACATAATTAAACTCAATCTTTAAATGATTTCAAAAAACAATACAACAAAACAGATCCAGAGCTATAATTTACATTAAAAGTCATATTTAAAATGCTAGATGCAGTATCTTATGAATTGACTTCTTAAGTTTTAAAATCCACTTACTCAAAACAGGTTTGTCTCATATTCTGATAATATTTAAAATAAGAAACTTATTAACTCCTGCTTTCCAAATAAAATTCTACCACTGAATCTGCTTTTATCAATGAAGATAACTAAATTAATTAAATGTGGAAGCCAGAAGATGTAAGAGTAATAAGTAATGAACTAACAAACACCACTGTACTACTCAACAGCACTTTTATATTTCAAGAGATTCAGAGAATTCTGGTGTGTAGGTGAAAAGAAAAAAAGTGATTCATTTATATAAAATTAAATAGTTCTGGATATTAATATGCTTATAGGAAATGATATTTTAAGGACAGAAATCAAAATAATCAAAATAACCTGAGAACCTGCAATATTACTTAATTCCTTCAAAGATGCGCTGAAGGAGAAGAGAGCAAGTGGCTAAATAATTTATTGATAAACAAGACAGTTATCATTAAACTCTATTTACTTCTCTTTACTTCACTCACACAGCTGAGCTGCTATATGGGGGAAAAAACAAAATAAAACAACAACAACTGGGGAAGTAGAGTGCTAAAACAATACCTAAAACAAATACTCTGCCAATAATAGCAAGCTGTAGTATAATTTTGAAAGACTTGCCACTGGGCTACTTCTTCCTTACTGAGTTTAAAATAGTTCTTTTTACTTAGCATTTTATTAACTAAGAGGTAACCTACAAATATGAACTTTTTTCTTACAAGCAAAGCTTCCTCATTGTTTGATTTACTGGGAGTAAAGAATGATCAGATCACTTTCCTAGCTCCTTGTTTTCAGACATTATTGATGTCACAAAATCAAGGCAAAAAAAAAAAAAAAAAAAAAAAAGATTCCCACCTCATGACCCTCAACAGGTACGTTTACAGAGGCGACTGTGTTTGAACAAGGCAGGTATAATTTGAACTTCTGCACAAAGTTCTCTAAAATTCAGGCACTGACTGCCATACTCCATTCCTAGCTGACTAAAGTAGCATCTGTAGTTTTATAATTCCTTAGAAAGTCTTTCTAAGAGAGATTAAGATTTAAAGGACTCAAACTGTCAACATTGAAAGTTAGTGCAAAAATCCTTACTTGGTACTTTGTACTTTTTATATTTGTTTCATTTCTAAAACTAGCCAATATATATCAAAATATAAGACATCAAGGGTTCCTTGTAACGAAAAGATGTATGTCCGAAAACATGTATTTATTCTTTGAGAGAACACAAAGTAACATTGCTAACATAACCTATTTCATAGGTTAAAATATTAATGGCACCAGACGCCACCAGGGGCTGGTCAGCTCACCATGTGTAAAAGCTCCCCGAGAAGGATGGTGGCTCTCACTGAGATAAGGTCCTCACTGTTGGTTATCACTTCAACCAAACCCTTGGAAAAGAAGAAGAAATACCACAGTCACAAAACAGTACACACGAACACATTTACACGAATGTCTGTCGCTCTGAAAGAATTCTGTTAGAGAAAATAAATAAAATAGAATAAAATGAGGTTCGTAAGTCTTACCTCTAAAAGTCCATTACGAATGAATGCGGAAAGTATCAATGCCAAATAATTATCCATGAGGTCTGGCCTGTAATAAATACCGCACAGAAACAACTTAAACAATATTCCATATATTATGTAATTTAACATAAAAACAGTAGCTGTAATAAATCTGAACCATTTATGTATCTAAATTCTACCTGGATCTGGCACGATGAGGAAGAATAGTTTTTGCCTCAGCTGCTACAAAGCCATCTGAAAGCCTCCAGCTGTCTTGGAATCTACCTGGATCTAAAACAGTTAAAGGTAGGTAGTTAGAAGATAAATAGATGTTACTGAAACACTTAGGTAAGTGTATACAACCACCAGCTAGCCAGGCTATAAATAATCTTTTTAAATACTAGTTAGAAAAAAATAGATTAAAAAATACATACAGAAAAAAATGATTTATGTAAATATATACAAATCTAACTTTATTTCGGGACTTTGGGGTCATTTCACTAAAACAAAAAAAGACAAGAATTAGATTATCTAATTTGAGAATTACACAAATTTCTTATGTCTCCTCTTTCTTCCTTGGTCCATCTTTCTATTAATTTCATTGCTTATTTGAAAGAGATAGGGTGACAAAGAAGAAATTAATTTTATTTTTAGAAATCTAGTGCAGTTTTTATTTCTATATTAATTTCATGCCACTATGATGCAATGATAAAAGAAAATCATATTCAATATGTAGTTCAGTATTTTTCCTTTAAGGGACTGTGTCTCACTCAACTAGGTATGCCATTTTAAACATGACAACATTTGAACAGATGCAAATGCACTCGGCACTTACCTACACTGAGCAGCGCTTCTATGAACTCTTCAGTCACGGCAGGTAGAGGAAGGCGAAATATATCATAAAGCACTTCGAGCAGACCTCGCTACAAGTGCAAATAAATAAGTTCATTTACTTTTCTGGAAAAAATATTTGCTGAAAGATGCTATGAATATCTTATTCACAGAATTAAAAATTGAAAAAACAGACTAATATATATTTCTGAGCTATGCTCAATAAAAATTAATTACTAAATGCTTACTACATACATGATTTAATCTTTTCAATAAGTCTTTAGTAACCTCATTGTACATATGAAGAAACAGATTTAAAGGTTAAAAGTAATATGCCCAAGGTCACAGACTATAAATAATAAAACTAGTCAAACCTCAGTCAGTCAGATTCCAAAGGCCACGTTATTTCATCATCTCCTGAGTAATAAGTCAATCAAACCGCCTCAACCTCTAGTTGCTTGATTCTCAATCTTTCCACCTATAACCACAACCTTCCATTTTCATTGTCTAAATGCTTTTTAGTTTACACTTTAAGTGAGGCACCCCTGGCTAATATTTTCTAATAATATTGCTCAACTCCAAATTTGGTTTATATAAACAAAAGAAAAAAATTTTGTTCTTTTGAATAAAATTAAAACACACTGAAGGGGAAAAGAAAAAGTTAATTTTTCCCTCCAATTTCCACTTGGTAATTTGTTTTGGCTGTAAAATATGAATTCTCATACATTAAAAATTTATGAATACATCTAATAAATAAGCATATATGTACATATAGTCTGTCCAGAAGGTATCCAGCCTTGTAATACAAAAATGAGACATTTATTGAAGAAGATACAAGAAATATTATACATATGACAATGATGCTTTAGTCCCCTTCAAACAGGTACCTTGGGACCTCACACAGTTCTCCCGATCACCATCAGCTGCCCAGTCATATATTCCTGAATCTTATCAACAGTTTAAAACCTCTTCCCTCTCAAAGGAGATTTTAGTTTTGGGAAAAGCCAGAAGTCACAGGGTCCCAAATCTGGGCTATAGAGGGGCTGAGTCACCTGGGTGACTTGATGTTTCAACAAAAACCTCTGCACAACATATGATGCATTCACAGGCACAGTGTCTGTGATGGTGCTGCCCATCACCAGCTGCCCATACCAGCAGCCTTCTGAATCATCTGAATAGTTTCTGCAGAGGCATGTTCAAACTTAAGGCAAAATCTGAGGCAGATTCGTTGCTCTACTCGCTCAGTCATTTTGAATGCAATGGCCACACAGTACACGAGCTCACTCAACAGCATCTACTGCCCCCACTGACGAGTGCAGTAAAGTCGCCATTGTTCTTCTGGGCTGTCAGGTTACACATGTTGTGCAAACTGTTCTTGTTATATTAACAATGGCTGGAATTTTTCTGGACAGACTATATAAACACACACGCACACGGGTGCACATACGTATATACACAAACCAATTTTAATCAAAACCACTTATATTATAAAACCATGTTAAGTCTGAAGATGCATAAATATCAGTTACTTTTTCCTAAATATAATTCTGTATTGCTTGAACCTTTTACAATAAGAATGCCTTTCTGTATTCTTTGCATATTTAATGAATAAAGCATAATTAACTTCATATTTTTAATCTAAATTTAGTATAGCCACAGTTCCTAATAGCAGTATTTCTAATGATTCATATTATTCTTAAGATTCAACTAAGTTGTAAATATTTATTTATGTATTTTCTAAATGCTCTATGATACAGATTAGCAATTCATGAGGAAAAAGCATCATCTGAATAACCTTTTTATAATCAGCATTACTTTTACCTACCCTTATTTCCATATTTGGTATGCAAAGTACTCCAATTAAAGACTGAATGCCAGAGTTTCCAGGTTTACATAAATTAATAATACCTAAAGAAAATTAAAAAAAAAATCATTGACTAGAATTTCAAAATTTTTTTTAGTAATATATCCACAATATAAAAATCTGTAGTGTTTTTCCAAGCTAAACTATAATATTGTATTATTTGGGTGTCACAAGTGATAGTATATTTCAAACATTCTCTGAATTGCCTACTGATTAGAGATTACCAGTAATTTTATCTTACTTCCTTCTTCTATTTGTTTTACACCCCCAAAAGTTTGTAGTATCTGATTGCTTACAAGCTCCCATTTATTGATGAGTGATTCTCAGGAAATAAAAATATTGGAGAGAGTAAGACAATGGTCTTTCTCCCTTATTTAATGCATTCTTCAACTAAAGTGAAAAACTCTTCCTGGCATTAGTCTTTTAAAAGTTTAGATAACCAACCTATCAGATGCAGAGTTCAAAACACTGGTGATCAGAAAGCACAAAAAACTCACTGAACACAGTAAAAACATAAGGGATAAAATAAAGGTTACACGAAATGAAATAAAGAGAAAGCATTCAATTAGAACAGCAGGAAGAAAAAAGAATTAAAAAAAGTGAGGAGAGGCTTGAGAACCTCTGGGACAACTTTAAAACATACCAACATCCAAATCATAGGAATGTCAGAAGGAGAAGAGAAAGAACAAGAAATTGAAAACTTATTTGAAAAAAATAATGAAGGAAAATTTCCTGAATTTGGTGAAGGAGATAAATATCCAAGCCCAGGAAGCACAGAGTCAAGGTGCACCTTGTTCAGGTGTTTCTGAAACAAGGTGGACCCAAAGACAACCACACCAACACATATCACAATTAAAATACCAAAGGTTAAAGATAAAGAGATAATCTTGAAAGCAGCAAGGGGAAGAGCAGAGAGTTACCTACAAAGGAGTGCCCATAAGACTATCAGCCAATTTCTCAAAAGAAACTTTGCAGGCTAGAAGGGACTGGCAAGAAGTATTCAAAGTGATGAAAAGCAAGGACCTCCAACCAAGATTACTCTGCAAAGCTATCATTTAGAATGGGAAGGGCAGATAAAGTACTTCCCAGACATTGTAAAACTAAAGGAGTTCATCCTCACCAAGCCATTATTACATGAAATGTTAAAGGGACTTATTTAAAAAAAAAAAAGATCAAAACTGTGAACATTAAAAGGGCAACAAATTCACAACTATCAACAGCTGAATCTAAAAAAACCAAAGCAAATAATCATAACAGGAACATAATCACAGATATGGAGATCATTTAGAGGGTTATAAGTGGCAAGGGGGAAAGGGGAGAATGGGGAAAAAGGTACAGAGATTAAGAAGCATAACTGGTAGGTACAAAATAGACAGGGGGATGTCAAAGATAGCACAAGAAATGGAAAAGCCAAAGAACTTATAGGCCCAACTCATGGACATGAACTAGTAAGGATGGAGATGCTGGAGGGAAGGGGGATCCTGGGTGGAGGGGGGCAAAGGGGAAAAATTGTGACAACTGTAATAGCATAATCAATGAAATATATTTTTTAAAAAGTTTAATCTTAAAATTTAACTTTTAGCACAGAAGAGTGAAACTGACAGACTTCAAATAAATTGTATGGATCAAAATTTTAAGTGAGAACTGAATCAAATAATTTTAACCATACTAATATAATGTCACAAAAGAAGATGTATGAATAGTTAATAAGCAAAGTGTTCAATATCATTTGTCATTGGGGAAATGCAAATTCCATTCACAATTAGATACCTCTACACACCCAGCAAAATGACTAAAATTAAAGACCAACAACACCAAATGCTGACAAGGATACAGAGCAACTGGAACTCACATACAATGATTACAGAAGTATAACACAGTATAAGTATTCTGGAAAAAAGACTGGCAATTGTTTGTAAAACTAAACATATATCCACCTTGTTACCCAGTAATTCCATTTGGGTCTTTACCCAGGAAAAACGAAAGTTCACATCTGCAAAAAGAAGTGCGTAAAACTGCTTATGGCACTCCTACTAACAACAGTCAAGGCTGGAAACAGACTAGGTGTTCACTAACAGGAGGAGAACTAAATACACTGTGATACATTTACCCACGCAAATACTATTCAGCAACAAAAAGGAACACATTACTGGTACATGCAACAACATGAATGAATCTCAAAATCAAACTGAGTGGGAAAAAAAGCCTTACACAAAGGCAAAAATATACTACGATTCCACTTATATGACGTTTCAGTCAGAACAGGTAAAGCTGACTATGAGGAAAATAAACAGAACAATGGTTACTTCTCAGGGGTGTTGGTTCAGGGATTCACCAGGGAGGGACAAGGGAGAACCTTCTGGGGTGCTGGCAATGTTCTATGTCCTATACAGGGTTTGGATACACACATGTAAGCATTTGTGCAAACTCATTAAACAGACTCAAGATTTGTGATGTAAGGGGAAATTTTACCTAAACACACAAAGCTACAGAAACAAAAATAATCAGTCAGGGCCATCAACAAATATTGAACTCCAGGTAATAGTCTTCATACGCAAGTGTTTAGGGGTCAAGAGTACTAAAATATGCAACTTCCTGTGAAATGCATTAGAATAATGTAAGAAGAGGACTGATAAATTCACAGAGGGATGGGCAGATGAACAAATAAGCAATGAAGTAAATAGAGCAAAATTTTGGTGGTGAAAGTATTTGGGTGTTCACTGTATAATTTTGCTGTACATTTGAAATTTATGATAAAATGTTGGAGGAAAATGCTTTTAAAAAGTCATATAGAACTCTGAAGTTCTGTTACTTTTAAGCACTTATATCAGCATTTCTCAAACTTTGATGTCTGATGTAATGTGAGAGGTTATAGATTAAGACACAGTCTACAGATCATACTCTATACTAATAGTCTAGAAAACAGGCAGTTGCAACTCCTGAAGAAACTGTTACAGTTTATTTGTAAATCAGTTATTTGGATTTTGAAATCTATTATATATAATAGAAATAACGTCACAAATATAAAAAAGCTCATTTACCTCATAAATAGTACCTGTTTCTAATGATGGATCAGTATATAAAGGCCTCAGGACAAAGGGAAGGAAGCAAGGCAGCGAGAACGTTTAAGGGAGGCAAGGGAAGAGAATGGCAGAGATGAGTGACGGGGAGAGGGAAGCCTGGAGGGAGAATGAGAAGACAGTAACTAGGCTGTCCTGGTGGTTAAAGCCGGAGAGAATTCATGACTTGGTGACACAGGAACAGCTCTAAGGGCAAGGAAGCTGAAGGCCAGTAAAGGGTGATGGCCACAGCCACAGAGGACAGAGTGAGTTCTGGAGCCAGGGCAGCGACAGCTAAGCTTGGCAGGAGGGCTGTGTTGGTGTCCACACTGAAACAGTGTGGGGAGGCTGGCTCGGTGTAAGAAAGAATGTGTGACCGCTGGGCCCTTGTAAACACTAGTTTATCCCCAGGGTAAGGGAAATTGGTAGCCATCAGGCACACACAGCACAAGTGCAGAAGCTCAGAGAGGTCAGAGGAGGTCCCTGGAAACACACAGCGGGGGGCGGGGGGAGGGGGGATGACTGGGAAAGTAATTTACATGAAAAAGATTTCTGTTTGTTAGGGTTATCTAGGTACATCAAAGTGTTTAGGTAAATTTTCTAGTTCTGCTTACTGCTACACTCCTTTGTATGCTATTCCTTAAATTACTCTACAAAGTCAAGGAGGAAGAAGGCAGTTACTAATATAATTGGTGGTATTATATACGAAAAATGTTTGGTCTTTATTCCACAGAAAGATAAAACATGCATAATCCCTCTTCTAAAGAAATTTAAGAGTACTAATGGCCTACCTTGCTTATTTGGTGTTAATGACATTTTATATTATACTTTTAGGTAACAAAAGTATAGATCATATTTAACTTTCTTCATTGGCCAGGCAATCATGACTGTATAGACTTAGAAATAGTCAATTTTAATGGTTTTGTACAAATCCCTTTAACTCTAAAAACAACATGTAAGGTAAGACCAGAGTAACATCTAAACTAGATGCTGCAATAATAGTTTAACGTTTGGAAGCACAGCGAAGTTTTGCTCATGTGAGAGAGTGTTGTGGAGCAGCACCCAGGAACTCACCTGCCCACGACCGGAATGTTGCTATGATCCCCATCTTACTGGCTAGAAACCTTGCCTCTCTGTCTTCCCTGGGGGCGGTACGTGGACGGCAGCAGGGGTGAGGAGGTCGAAGAAAAGAATAAAATGTTAAAACAAAAAGTGAGTTTTTCCTGGTACTATAGCAGAATGAACACTATCATTAGTTAACATTTAAGTATTTACACAGGAAATTAAACATGTTAAAAACACAAAGATCAGAACTGCCTCAAAGTGAAGGATCCAATAACATAAGGACCCCCTTCCAATTTAAGATCCACAACACAGTTTAAGGTAAGTTACATATTTTGACTTTCTTACTTAGTTCCATGTTTAAAAAAGTATTCTTAGATAGCTCATTATCACTTTTAATTGAGCACTAGAGAGAAACACCAGCTTGCTTAGTAAGCATTTCTGTCAGAACTCTGAAATACCCCCGTCACCTCAAGTTCCCACGTCCTAATCTGGGGACCTTATGTACATGATTTTACTGTCCTGAGTGTGGTTATGTTTATGTTCGAGAGCCCAGCAGACTGTGAGATGGGGAGTTTACTGGTAGGCTTGATCCGACTAGAGAGTTTTCTCAAGCCAGTAAGTCTGAGATTCAAGCACAAGGATTCAAGGAACAACTCCTGTCTGAAGATGGAGGGAACCACGTGGCAAAGAGAAGAGGCTGGCCCCCGGAAGCTGAGCGGAGGCTCCAGCTGACAGCAAGGAACCAGGGACCTAAGCTGTTTAACAGCAAGAAAGTGAATGTTGACAACCTGAATGAGACTGAAAATGGGTTTCTCCCCACAACCTCCAGACAACAGCCATTCCAGACCTCTGAGCTGATGAACTGGGAGCTAATAAAATGCTGCGGTTTTAATGGGCTACATGTGTAGTAATTTGTCATGCAGCAATAGAAAATACGTATGCTGTGCGTCAATAAAGAGAATGTCCAAATATCATAAGAGAAACCCAAGAAAGGGGTCTAAAAACCCTAAATCCGTAACTTAGCAAAAACAGGTTTGAGAAGTCTTAAACAGAGAACATCTATTTTGATTTCTTAGATCAGGTCATGGTACGTTAGAATGTGAGGGGTCCACTGTGATGGAGGTGATTAAAGATATACAACCACTTTTTTTAATTCAAGGGGAAAATGAAAAACAACAGAAATATATCTATTTCACAATGTTCCATAACTTAGTAATTTTAATATTTACTATCTATCAAAATAAGTATGTCTGCAACCAACAATCCTACCAGAAAAGCACCTCATAGCATATTTGCAGGAATTGTGTCATTTGCAAAATCTTCACAGGTGGTACATTATTTGATGTCTAATCAATTTAATTAAAAAGCTATCCCATAATATCTAGTGAACTATGTGCTTTTTCTCTCCCAAAAAACTCTGAAGATTATCCTGACTCATTTTTAGAAAATAATCTTTATATCCTTTTGCTTCCCTTTTAACCTTACTTTCAGTATTCTACCTATGCTATCTTTCTATTTACTCAACTTGTTAATAAGGTAGCACTTCATTCTATTCTTGTTATTTTATTCTTTCAGTCTCTCAATGTAATTATACTAAAAAAATATAAACAATAAAAAAAGACCTAGGTTTCTACTGCAGCCTAATTTATATTTTTATATATAAAATTAGTCTTTAAACTTCTCAAAGTTCACTTTTAATTTTTTAAACCACAATTAATTACATTATCAGAGACTTACAACATAATTCCATGAAATACTAAACTTACTGAAACTCACTTTGCCCTGATGAGTCTATATGCAAGCAGGAATATTTAAAACTTTATTAGCAAGATACACAGCACCTTTTAAATGACTAGGAACAAATGATACTCACTTGAGCTGTCCTTCCGCTGTATCTGGACTGTGTCTGTAGTGAAAATCAGTATAGGGTGCTAAAATTCGCTAATAAAAAAAAGGAGAAAAAATAAGTGCCTTTATTGTACAACATGTTCTTTCTGTAATGAGTTAAAATTAATTCCACTTCTCTGTATCTTTAATTGGGTACTGTTTAAGAGACTTATTTCTTCAAACTCATTATCAAGAAATATACTTGAGTGATTTTTTAAATATAGAAATTGAAATTTTAAAATTTTAAATTGAAGTATAACACACATACACATATAAAAAACAGTGCACAAATCATAAATGTATGACTTGACGGATGTTCTCAAACTAAGTGCTCTCCTGCAGCCAGCACCAGATGAAGGAAACACCAGCAGCCTCAAGACCTTCTTACTCCCCCCTTGGTACTCACGAGTCACTACCATTGGAGGATCCTGACCTGCAACCCTATGACTTAGTTTTGCCCACTTCTGAACGTTACTGAAACGGTTTTGTTTTATAAGTTACATTCTCCTCTTGTTGCTATTATAAAGAAATCCAAGCTATATTTTGTGTATTGCCCCCATATTCAGCAACCTTTCTACACTCACTCATTTTAGAGCTTTAACCACTCTATCTCGTTTGCTAATATCCATCAGTGCCTACTGCATTATTGGGGTCTGAATTTTAATTTTAAACTCCATTTAAAATATGGAAGACGTAACTAATATTGCTTTTGACAATCAGTATTTTTTTAAATATTTAGTCATATATGTGCTTTTTCTGGCATTTTTCATTCCTTCCTACATTTGTTTAGATCATATTCCTTTTGACTGAGGACTCCCTCTAGACTTACTTTCTTTGTGTCTGCCTCATTTTATAAATAACAATAAATACTCAGTATCTCATATGGTTTCTGTGAGTCAGGAATCTAAGAGAGGCTCAGCTTTGCAGTTACAACTCAGGGTCCCCCACACACTTCAAAATGTTGACCAGGGCAGCAGCGCTCTGCAGGCTGACGGGAGCTGGAGGATCTGCTTCCAGACAGTTTACTCACAACGTGCTAGTTGTTGGCAGCAGGGCTCAGTTCCTCCCCACGACACACGGGAAAGCAATCCAGGAAGAGTAATGTTTCTTCATATCCCCTTGGGTCTTTAGTCTGAAAAACCTTTATTTGACCTTTGTTTTGCAAAGTCATTTTCTCTGGGCATTATTTTGACATTATTTTCTTTCAGCACTTTAGAGTTTCCATTCTACTTTTTTCTGGTTTCCATTAATTCTGTCGGGAAATCGCTGTCAGACTTGTTCCTTTGAAAGTAATGTCTTTTTTTCTAAAGCCGCTCTTAAGATTTTTATTGGTCTTGGTTTTCAATAATGTGACCATAATGTGCCTACATATTGTTTTCTTTGTATTATCTCATTTGGAGTCTTCCAAACTTTGCAAACATGAAGTTTCATCAGTTTTAGAAACAAAAGTTTTGGCCATTGACTCTGGATATTTGCTTCTGCCTATTTTGTGTCTCTTCTCCAAAGACAACAATTATGTTTTATCCCTTTTGTTTTGTGGCTTTCTTTTCCCACACTGTGCCTTACTCTGAATATTTTTACTGACTTTTCTTCCACTTTACTAATGGTATCTTCTTGCCCAACATGAATTTTTAACTTCATTGAGTTCAGAATTTCAAGTATTATGCTTTTCAGTACTAGAATTTCCATTTGACTTATTTTGTACATTACAATTATCTGATGAGATTCTCTATTATCTCATCTATTTTCTTCCTCTTTTCCTCCATTTTTTTGAACTAATGGATCATAGTTGTTTTAAAGTCCTTTCTCTCTAGCTGCAACAATGTGGATCACCTCTGGGAGTATTTCTATACAATATTTTTTGTTTGTGTTTTCAGTCTTACAGACTTTATCTTTTTGTATGACATTCCACCAAAGTCCTAACTGAATGTCAGACATGTTGAATTTTATAATTCAAATGATGTTACCTCCATTAGATGGAGATGGTTATCTCCACTGTTCGGTAGGTTAAGGAGGCTGATTATTTTTTCTGATTGCCAAGTTAAGTTGAGACTATGTTGCAATTTTGATAAGACAGAGTACACTTTGGCTTTCCTTTCCTAAAGTACAGCCCTCCAGTGCTTTCAATGGAGAGCTTAACAAGTATTTTTCTCCTTGGTGCTGACTGGATTTCTTTTTTTATTTCATAAGTTTTGAACTAAGATCTTTAGCTAGCCATCTATGATAGCTTCAGATTTTAGGGAATGTCACGAACAGGAAATCAGCTATGAAATACCTAGTTTTGTCACTGTAGTACCACGCACTATGCTAAATGCTCCTCCCGTTTTTCGGATCCCAGCAAAAGCCTATGTGGATTTTCAGCTACTAATTATATCCTAATCAGTAAGTGGACCAAGGGAAAAAAGCAACTGCATAATCAGTGTGAATTCACTACTCCTTTAAAGCCCTTTACCCTTTTGCCCACGGCCCCTCCTCCTGGGAGGCCTTTTGTGTCCTGTGCGTGGGGACTATAGAATGTTCCCCTGTGCTGTCCTTAGGGTCTGACATGGTAGCCTCTATCCTGCAGAGATGCTCATTTCAGCAAATGTCTGGGGGGATAAGTCAGACTTGGTCCAGGGACGTTACACGTCTCTAGACTTGTCATGACATAACCCCCAGGACTGGCAAATACTCTGGTCTTCTATCCAGGCCTAGGTCACATTCTCAGCTTCTAGCCTGTGCCCAAAATCTGCAAGTACCCCTAAGGGCATCTGTAGATCTTCAGGGAAACTCTCCAAGTACCTTCCTTCCTTACAACGTCACTCCCATCTGCAACAGTGTCAGCAATAAAATAAATAAATACATAAATAAACTTCACTCCCTCTGGTCTTTATTGGTTTCATAGCCCTACACTGCTTTAAATAGATGATTTCCATTATTACCTAGCTCTTCCAGTTTTCCACAGCAGATGTTATTAACTAACCTATCCCACTCTGAAGTGTAAGTTTAACTGTTTTTAAATTTACTATAAAATTACAATTAATTTACAACCTTTACAGAGTTTCTACTCTATTAACATTGTTATATTAAATCTACATTTCTTTTCCTGTCTGAGGTTAAAATATATTATATGTACTATAAATAGAAGCCAAGGTAAATTTTAAAAAAGATTTCTAACAGGAAGGAGATGTGGGCCCAATAACAGATAGTAGCACTGAAAATCGTTCCTCTGTATGTAGAAAAGGGAACCAATCATCAAGTTAGAATGAAACTGATAAAATTTAATTAATAAAAATGAGGACAATATTCTCTTAAGAGCAGATTCTACAATGAAGAAGAAGATGATAAAATAGAAGATGATGATACTGAGTAATATCCAAGGCAACCAGTATTTGAATATTTATTATGTGCCAGGTACTAAAATATTTCATGTATATTAGAATATATGAAAAGCACCAAGAAATACCCAACTCATTAAGGCTTTATATTAGTGTTGGCTGCTGCTATTACTGCTATTACTGCTGCTTCCACTAAATACTACTACCATTATTATTACTACTACTACTAGTAGTAATAATAGTATTACTTTTATTACTATTGGGAGGCAACCAATCGATGGCTGTCTCTCACATTGATGTTTTTCTCTCTCTCCCATCCTCTCTAAGAAGCAACAAGAAAGTGTCCTCGGGTGAGGAAATGAGAGAGAGAGAGAGAGATAGAGAGAGAGAGAGAAAGGCTAATAACTAGCCCCAGCTTTCCTGCTGGAAAGCCAGCAGGTCATACAAAAAGTCAAAGCCAGATCTGCTCTCAACTGCTATGCTATTCTCGGGGATCTCAGTAAGGAAAAAAAGAACCAATTTTTGTGGTTTCAAAGAACAAGATATAAGCAAAGATATAGTTGTGTACTTAAACATCTAACATATTATTTGAAAAATTTTCACATATAAAGGCTTTTTAATCTGTTGTACAATTATACAGGAACAAAAAACAGGCCTATACATATTACCTTCCTTCACTGTAATCATCTCACCAACTTTAAAATTCTAGTTTTTCTACTTGATAAAATAAAACTTAAACCTAGACATACAATAAAATATAAAAAATGCCAGTTTATCCCCATTGGATTACCAAGAACAATGTATTTAAAATCACATATTAAGAGAAATATTAAACTTAAATTTGTTAGTATGATACAGGTTGATGTCAATGTTATAATCTCAAATATTTCTAATAGCCCTAATAAAAGCAGAATTATAACATTTAAGACAAGGTTTAGAAAAACTAATTTAGAAAGACAAACTAGGGAAAATAAATCTTTTATACCTTGCATAATTTCAACCCAAATACAAACAAATCCAGAGTTCTGGATTTGTAATGAATAATAATATAGTACCTGCACACAAATAAATTATGAGAATATAGTTTGTGATGATTCTGTTCCAACCTTCACTACGTACTTTTAAAAGAGTATGTATTATTTTATACTAACTAGAAAAAACAATGAATTAGTAAAAAAATTTTAAAAAGGATATATATGTATTCTATTTCTTTCAAGTATATGTGGTCATTATTTGCTAATAAGCAGTTCTAAGTTCAAAGACTTTTAGCATGGTTTAATAAATAAACAGTATATAATTAGCAGGAGCTATTTACACACAACACACTAAAGTCTTTAAAAAGAAAGTCTTCTTAAATAAATAGGTAAATGGCTATGTAACCTTACTTGTGCTTTAATTTGTTTAGTAAAATTTTCATTGTTAAAAAAATAAACTTCGTTTTATACAATGAGGAACTACTTTGAGAATAATATTTTTCAATTCAGTCCAAACTGAATGAGCTATAAAGCATTGCTGGGAATAAGCCAGTCTTCGAAATTTAGGTTTGATAATGCTGTTCTGCATCTACTAACTTTAAAATTTCAAAGTAAGAGATTGTATTTAAAGTTATATTTTAAAACTAGAAAAGAATATTAAAGTTCCTACCTCTAATTCTACATCAGCTCGCACATATTTTCGGGTCTTTGGATGATTAAGGAGGTGCAAAATTGTAGTAATGAGGGCCTCATTTATTCGACTTAACTGGCAATCGATCACATTTTTCAAGATGGTGTTTAGTCCACCTCGAAGGGCCACCACCTCTGGATTCTGAAGTGCTAAAATAAAAAAGAAAAACTTAATATATTATATAGGGGATAACTAATCAAATATAATCAGAAATCTGGGGATTTGTTTTAAAACAATTTCCTTTCTGACTTGAAAACCTTTCGAGTCAAGGACACTGAAAGGGGCATGTGGATAAAATGTACCTAATAAGAGTCACCGAACATACTTTCCAAAACTCTTCTTTATTTATGTCACTGATTGTTTTTCCATATCCTTTATTCCTGTTTTACTGAAATGGTCCTTCTTGCCCATGAACTGCATGGACTTTTTATATGAGACTATCAGCTATTTGTTTCAAATCTTTTATAAAATTTACAATTTTACTTTAGATTTTAAACTCAAATTTTAAACTCAGTACATAACCTTTGTCAAACTAGAAGTTGTCTCAGATCACTCTTTAATCAGTTCCCCTCCACCACAAAGGTAACCAAGGTTCTCATTTTTACACATACAGATTACCTGTGCCTTCTTGACAATCAAGCGGATAAATTCAAAGAGTGAAAAGTACTCCCCAAATACAACATATAAGTCATATACATTTCTTATCAAGTTTATTTGTTGTACATAGTTTTATTTTCTACTTTGGAAATAGTACAATTTTCTTCTGTTAGATTTACTGATTATTGCTCTAAACATGAAGTAAATCTACCAAACCTGTATTTTCACTTTCAGTGTACCAAATCCTTAAGTTTTGTTTTTCAGGTGTTTCAGAGTTTCCAAGATATACCATCTACAAGGTAAGAGCATCTTCTTTCCAACATGTAAACTTCATTTATTACTTTGTCTTACTAAGCTGGCTAGAAGTTTTTAAACAACATTAATTAAGAGCTAAATAGATGTAGTATTTGTACAGATCCACAATTAAGAAGTGTTGATTTTAGATAAATATTCTAGAATGTTATCCAAGTAGCCTTCTAATTATTTTACTTTGTATTTCTATATAGGTATGTGAGTATATGTGTATTTGTGGGTATATGTAGATAGATGCTAGTATTATTACAAATTGGTAGATTTCCGTATTTTTACCCTCTCAATTTAAACTATATAGGAATTATTATCTGTTCCTTGAAGAAATTTCTTTTTAAGACAAAACTACCTGAATGAGTCTTTTCGGGGGCAATTATTTTATAAAGTACTTCAATGGCTTTTGATTATGTTTTATATCTTTTTGAGTCAACTGGATATAAATTTTCCCTGAAAATCCATTCACTTCAGTAACATTTCCAAATATTTATAAAAGCTATTCCATAATTTAAAATCTCCTATTATGTTCTCTTTATTTCTAAATTAACCTTTGTTTCTCTAACCTTGGCAGTTTTCATATTATATATGTTTGCCTATCTGTATATCATTTTTTCTTCTTTCAATTAACACTGGTTAAATTAAATAATCTATCTCGTTCTCTAATTAAGACTCAATTTCATTGTTCCTTTACCCTGCTTACCTAATAATTGTTTTTTTCCCTTCTCTTTCTATTTTGTGGGTATACTCACTTATATTCATTACTTTTTGCTTAATTATAAAAGCATTTTATGATAAACTAACTCTGAGTATAACTTTCTAGGCATCTCACAGATTGGTATGTAGTCAAATTTTTATTTTCAAAACTTCCTTAATGAATTTTACTTAGCTTTAAATCAACAGGTATTGTAGACACTATTCTTAAATCCTTGATGATCAGCTATTTTGTTTTAGTTTAACATTTTGTTATTAATTCATTTATTTTATCAAGAGTCAATGTAGCCTACACCACTTCTACTTTTAGTGGCAAAATATTATCTTCTTATTTAAAATACACATCTTTGGTTATAAGTGAGGTCGAACTTTTAAAATATGTTGACTGGCCATGCGTTTGATGATTATTTATTTTTCCTATTGATCTGCATATAAGTTATTTACTTATCATGTTTGTTACATTTATTTTTCCTTTGTTCTGGCGCTGTAGTATGTTTTCTTGCCTCCTTATAATACAGTCTATAGCTGCTGAAATCTAATTTCCTTTGTAATTCAAAATTCTTCTTCCATTTTTTCCTGTTTTTCCCATTTTAATTCTTTAATGCTTTTGCATTTAGAATTCCTTTTTTTTGTTAAAATATATAATGGACTGTTTATTGTTTTTAACCTACATCATGATACAGAATAGTTAGCTTATGTCTGACAGCCAGAATTTAAGAGATTTTATTGCAATTACCAAAATTTGGACAATTCTGATACACTAAATTTCATGATAAGGAAAATGCTAAAATTTATAGTTTCAATGTCATTTTGAAATTATTTGTTAAACAGCAAGTCCTCTACTATCAGGAATGTCGTGCTTATTCATATCGTACCAATAACTAAAGAATTCATGTATTAAAGGCATTAAGAAATGTTATATATGCTTTCTAAAATACTGTATTTTCATTATTCAAAGAAAATTCTAACCTAGTTCACAGATAATAGCAATGCATGCTCGGACCATTCTGTCTCTCTCTTGAAGTCCATCGTTTCCAACTGCTATTAATGAATTGGCCAAGGAGCTAGGAAACAAGGAAGCATTCACAGTAATCATCTGTAACAGGGAGAAATCAGAAAAAGAAGTTACTTCAAAATGTATTTTTAAACCCTACTTTGTCTGAATTGAGATTTTTAAGACCATAGAGCAGGGGTGTCAAACTCATTTCCACCGGGGGCCACATCAGCCTCGACGTTGCCTTCAAAGGACCGAATGTAATTTTCGGGCTATGTAAGTGTAACTACTCCTTAATAGTTAAATGAGAGCTCAGCACTGCCACCAGTAGAAACAAGGTGCCGGGCTAGATAAAACAAGGGGGAGGGCCAGATCTGGCCCGCGAACCTTGTGTTTGCCACCTGTGTCCCAGATTATTCATAAGTTTCAGGCATCAAATTTAATCTTCTACTTCATGTAAATGTTTCAAAGAATTAATATAAATAATAATTGATATAACTGATGTTAGTATCATTACTATGCCAAAATGTTTTGGCTTTTCCCCCCTAATAGTCCAGACCATAAATTAGTTGACCAACAAGATATACCATTTCTGAAATTCTAAGCTCCTCTGGAAAAAAACCTAATTTGTCCCCTCATCCTTTCTCACTTTGCTGTAATAAATGCCTAATAATCTCCCTATCGCCAACATCACTTATTGCTATACCAAAGGCAAATTTAATAATCTATAAACCTTTTTAATATTTCAAATAATCATGATAGAAACAGTATGTATCTGGTAATAAACTTTGGGTGAATTTCACCTCAAATGAAAAGTTTAATTGGCCATAACATATTTGGAAAACTGAATACAGGTAACATACATATATCTTCAGTTTGCAAAACACAAAGAAGACACATTGTGTAATTAATGACTGTTTAATAAATAAAAACGATTTGGTAAATGAAGTATTGCAAAATACGTCCTTGAACTGGGAAGTAGAAGAAAACATTTCCTTCTATTTGGGTGGTGATAAAGTATTAGGGATAATTAACATCCTGTCCTGGATGTTACTGGATTTATAATCTTGTTGAAAAGTAAGACTTGTGCTATGAAACAATTAGAGGATGTAATGTAACTAAACTAAAGATATCCAGTTGATTCCTATAAAGGGACAAAGGAAAGACGTGTATTAGCTAGTATACTTATAAATGATTTATGTTGTTTAAGCAGCATTATGTAATATTACAAAGTTCAAATAAAATGACAGAATACACAACCACAAAATAGATTTCCACTAACTACAGAGTTGACGAAAGTTTTCACATTCATTTCTGAATCAGTATTTTCCATTAATCAAAAATGTTGGAGAGAGAACGAAAGGAAAAGGAGGTATAGAAAACTGATCTTCCTGGATGAGAAAATTCTAACACTTATGATATTAATTTGTATTTTAATACTTATTGATTATTATGCTTATAAGGAACTTAGAAAAATTCTCCCCCAAATAAAACATAATGTATCCTGAAAAGAGCTGGCTAGGAAGCCAGGTCAAATGTCTTTCAGAGCTCAATCTCAATCAGTAAACTGTTATCTTGGCCAAATCAATCTTCTCAATGATTTTGTTTCCTCATTTGTAAAAAGGATGTGTATCACCAAATGCTTTCTAGAATTTAAAGTACAAAATCCTACTCTATAAAGCTAAAGTGTTAGGAAAAGAATACCTCTAATTCAATTTTTTTAAACAAATGAAATCTTATTTTTGTGGGAAATATATGCAAAGAAACTCTTAAATTCTGTGCAAATCAGAAAATACTTTTCTCATAAATCATTGAGTACTCAAAAAAAACAGTCATAGAATTTATCTCTACTGAAATAAAAGTTTAATCATCTTTTTGGGCATGACAGGACAGATATACTGGGTTGCCTTCAAAGGACCGAAACAAAAGCTTGTTTGTTTTTTTTCCGCTAAGATGGCTCTACCAGCGTTTAGTTGTCTTTAACCTCATTTGAAACAATTTTGTTAGATTGTACTGTGACAGCTGTCTCATCAGTGTGCATTAAAAAAAAAAACTCATCTAACTGGTGAATTTTTGTGCATCCAGTATAATACTGATGATGGAAGAAAATATGCAACATTTTCGGCATATTATGTTTTATTATTTCAAGAAATGTAAAACACAACTGAAATGCAAAAAGAGATTTGTGCAGTGTATGGAAAAGGTGCTGTGAGTGACTGAATGTATCAGAAGTGGTTTGCACAGTTTTTTGGTACTACTGACATTTTAGCCAGTAATTCTTTGCTGTGGGGCTGTCTTATGCTTTGGGAGATGTTTAGCAGCACCCGTCCTCTACCCACTAGAAACCAATAGCAGGAGACAGCTGACATCTTCAAAATATCCAAACCAATACAGTTATTGGTGAAAATGAAAAATGTGTCTTTTGGCCAGCCCAATAAATTAAAGATCATGAGTAGATAATAATTCGTAAACTGCTATAAAGGAAGACAGAGATCTCTAAGGGGAGTATCTGAAATCTGAGCTGAGACTGAAATGAATACAATGTAGATAACATAAAATCGAAAGGGAGGGAGGGTGGGAGGTGGGGATGGCTGGGGGCAAGGGGAGTGGTGCGTGGTAAATGCAGACAACTGTAATTGAACAATAACATAATTAAAAAATGAAAAGAGTAGGAAAGAAATAATGATCATAATAGTAGTATAGGAAACTAGTCTACGTGAATAATGGCATCACGAGACAGGTCCTAATAACAAGCAATCGTGGGCCAATACAGGTTTGGAAATCCAAAGAACTAAGTTCTTGCACTGGATCTGGCAATATCTTGCTATGAATCAAGGGCAAATAATTTCCTTAAATGAATCTCTTTTCAACTGTAAAAAAGGCAAACAAAAGAAACTGATGTATTAACCTCTTGTTACATGGATAAAGAAACGAGAGATGAGGAAAATGATGACTTAGAATTTAAATAGGATAACAAAGCAAGAGCTGACCAGTGAAAAAATATATAGCTAATTACAGAAGTAAAAATCAGGAAGATAGCTTGGACTGGAAAGACAGGGAAAAAGACAGATATTTAAAAAGAAAGAAAAAAATAAAACAAAAATGTCCCAAATGACTGAAGTAAGTGAAAGAGAAAAAAAAGTAACAAGAGTATTCCTTAATTATTCATCGAACAAGTTAACCTAAAGCAACAAATATTTTTACTTATAAAATATAGAAGAAAAAAATTTACAGAAAATTTTAAACTTCTTTGAATGCATACAAAAAACTGTCAGTGACCCAGCAGTTACATTATTATCACTAATTTCTATTAGGTCAGTTGCCAAGATGTTACTGGAAAAAAAAAAAAAAAGGTTTGCTTTGGTTGTTAAAAGTACTAACAAAATTATAGTTCCACTGGCCAATAGAGGACACTGTTTATTCAGCAAGTGTGCTTTCCCCTTTAACTGCTTTTATTTTTTTTATCTTTTTTTAAATTGCTATTTATTCTATTATAGTTGTTCCAATTTTTCCCCTTTGCCCTCCTCCCCCTTTTGACCCAGGGATTCCACTGCTGGTAATATACTTTAAAAATCCCAAGTTACCAATTCAAAAGAACTTGCACTCCTATGTTGATGCAATAGCTAAGTGCTGAAAACAGCCCTTTTAACTACTTTTAGTTGAACCAAGAAGGATCCCTGTGCCACAACTCTTCCTCTGACCTGTACTCTACCACCAGGTATGAGTAATTTTCCTGCTGTTGGATTCACAAATGGTATCTGCCACAAGTTACTGTGTACTTCAAAAGATAACACAAGAGTGTACTTTTGTTATGGCATTAGTAAATTGTTTCCAAGAATCTGTTTACTTTGATTGGCTATTTTATAAACTATAATGGGTAAAAACAAAATAAAAATAAAAGATTCTCTAAAAGCTGAATTTCATTGTTTGAATCCATTTGGAGTTGTGATTTCTTCTGAATGCGGTTTCTAGGGCAACGATTCTCAAAGTGTGGTCCAGAACTAAGGATCTCTAGGACACTTTCAGGCACTCTGCAAAGTCAGAACTATTTTCATAATAAAACAAAAACATCACTCATCTTTTTTTATACTCTCATTCTTTCACAAGTATATACTAAAGTTTCCCAGAGGTCCCACTGCATGTGAAATCACAACAGACTGAATTCAAAAGCAAATATGATAATCCAGCTATCTTCTATCAAACAAACATTACAGAGGTTTGTAAAAATCTAATATAATGTCCCTCTACTCATTCATTTTCTTTTTAGCAAATAATTATTTTATAAAAATGTTATTTGTTTACATGTAATGAGTTTATAATTTTCATGTTAATATATATTTTAATTTCTTAATGTATATTCTAGTATGATAAATATTGACACATATAATGCCAATAACCACAAAGTCATTCTAGGTTCTTTGGAACCAAGTTTGTTTTCTTATCTTGAATTCTCAATATCATGGTGATAGGAGAGATTGTATGAGTAAGTAAACATCATAAATCTAATTTTTACATTTAAATTTAAAGAGTCAAACCATGGTCTCTACCTATGACAGAAATTCATGACCTCTAATACCAGTCTCAATGAAACTGCAAACATCTCTTAAGACATCTCATCCATTTACTTTCTCCTTACTATGTTCACCAGTGGATAATTACCAACTACAAGCTAGACAACTGGAAGAAAAAGAAAAAAGGGAGTCTAGTTAATGTACAAACTCAACATTGTACCATTTTGGAGCATGCATTGAATTCCAAGGTGCGGAAAGAGCTAAAAAATTTAATTGCTAAGTAATTTTAATGTTTTTACATCAGAACATACATACACATTATGAGTCTTATGAATGTTCAGAATCAAACACAATACTTTAAATGAAACGTGATGAAATTCTTACAGCAGCTATGTCCTAACCAAGTTAACTCCCTCTCAGTTCCCTGTTCCTCTGCCCTGGGACATCACATTACATTAAACCACAACAAAAATTCCTTGAGGGCCTCTCATCAGAAGCACTATGATTGCTCTTAACACATTCTCTTGAGGAGTTTACATTTTGACCTTTTACCATGTACCAAGGCCTGGCCTGCTTATTGCAATTGCCTATAGACTGTACCCAAATTCATCTTCAAAATGGCTGTAACCATCTGTGGCATCCATTTAACAGTATTAACTCCAAGCATACACTGAAGAGAAAATCAGAGGAGAGAGCAACCAGTCCTCTTTTCTCAACAACATATCAAAGCAATAATTTCATTTACTTGTCTACTAAAGGGAGAAATATTCTGTACAATATACATTTAAAAAATATTATCCTAGCCATACCCAATCACATAGAATAATTACACAAAATGTTTATTCTTATCTTGAAGTTTAACAGAACTATTTAACTCATACAATTTAACAAATTGTTTAATGAGAATTTAGCCTTTACATTTTAATAGAAAGATTTTACAAAATAGCGTTAAATCTAACAATGTAAAATACTGTCATGAAAACCACAATCCTGCCTTCACTCTTAGACATGGAGCATACCTTTCTGACTAATCGAAGTGCTTGCGTCCTCTCCACCTCGTTGCTCTGCTGTATGTCAATGCACCTAAATAACATACAAAATAGTTATTGATAAAAGCCTTAACAATTTCCTATAAAACAATACCACTAGATCAGACACATATGCAAGATGTCAATATGGTACTTAAAATGTTTATTACACATCAATTTGTACTACCAGCAGATATTTATTTAGTTAGCTTATATATCTCTAGTGATAAATACTTGTTATAATAAAACATTTCAAAACTATTTCATTTACAACTCTAGGAAGGAACACAGAATATAGTAAATAATTCACACATTTATATATGTCTATACAGAAATAATAATCACAAAGCAAAGTACCAAAAATCTACTGAAAGAAACTTTCATCTGTTTTTGATAAAATTCAGACATTTTATATGAACTGTGAAAGAAAAATATTTTAAGCCTATGATTTAGTTAATTGCGATTTTAACCGGGCCTAAATTTTACATACAGGGATTGGCGAAAATAGGTTTACAGTTGTAAAAGACAGTTTATTCTTGCATTATTTATTATTATTGTATTATTTTTCATATGAACTGTAAACCCCTGTATTATAAGCTAAAAGTCGTATGTACTAGCCACAATAATTCTATTTTACCAAAATATAATTTGAAACTGAATGTACTTCAAAACTTAATGTTCTATCAAATATCACTTAACTGATGCTTCTCTCTAAAATTTATTAAATTTTTCAATTTCTCAAGTCTTTGATTTATGTTGCATGATAAGTCACTGTCACTTATATTTAGACAGTTAATTTTTCTAATCAGTATTTCATATATATAGTTTGCTATTCCAAAAGCATTTCTTGTCTCTGTATGCAACAGAATACCCTCTCTGGCCAGATTAGAGAGGCTTGGCTCAGACCGACACTCCTGCCACGACAGCTCTAAAGGCAGAACAACGTACTTTGTAAAGCCACTGTTAAAGAACAATGAATACTAATCCCTGGAAAGAGAGGCGCCAACTGCACATCCACCGCAGGCTTTTCCACGGGGCCTTTGTCAATACCGCCTTTTAAGGAAATGGTCTCAGCGGAAAGCAAAGAAGTCTTGTGCTGGAGGGACAGGGTGAACTTTGGGGAAACCAAAGTGGCTGAGGCTTGAGGGGAAAAAACCCCACAGGAAGCAAAGATAGGAAGGCGAGTACAAATCTGCATGCAATCTCCTGTTTAAGCTGTATGCCAACTTCTATGTTGTGCAAAAGCAGGGTTAAAATCCAAGAAAGCAAGCTAAAAGCTACTGCTGAGAAGCAGATATTTTAGCAGGTATGTAATACTCTAAGACTGGTCAAGGTGAAGAGGTTCTGCTAAACTTCTACAGTTTTATTTGAGATCCCAAATAGCCACTTCCTAGAGCAAAGGCAAAGCTAAAACCAAACTTTAACAGAATCAGTGCTACACACCAACATTCTAGAATAAATCTTGACTCTCTTAAAGGGAGAATAACATCTGTAGCCAAAAATTCTGAATACACAATGTTCACATCCAATCAGATAATAAGGTATGCTTTAAAACAAACAAAAAGCCAAGTAACAAAAAACTAAATAAAAGAAAATGACTAGAAACAGAACACAGGTGATTCACATATTTAAGTTCAAGGCTCTATAAACAACTATGCATAATATGCTCAAGAAATTAGAAGGAAAGATGGAGAAATAGGTAGACCTAGAATCTTTAAGTAAGAGTAAAATAAATCATAGAAATACAACAACTAATGTCAGTTATTCAAGAGACTGATTTACTAGTAAGATGGAGGAATTAAAAAAACCACATTGAAACACAAAGATTAACAACAACAAAGGAAGAAAATATAGTAAGGGCATCAGAGACACTTGGGACAGTAAACAGATTCAATTATATAGTTGGAGTACCAACTATAGGTAGGAGGGAATATTACCAAAAAATTTCAAAGTAGCCAGAGGGAAAAAAAGATACATCACTTACAAGGAACAACAAAAAGTGAGCTACTTACTGTTCAACAGGTTAAAGAAAAAAATTCAGAATACCTATTTGAAGCACTGAACAAAAGTAACTTGGTCATAAAAACAGCCTTCCAATAGGAAGACAAAATAGGGGCATTTATAAGCAAATAAAAGATGAGAGAATGCATCTCCAGTAAAGCTGTCCTACAAGAAACATTAAAGAAAGTTCATCAAACAGATAGGAAGAGATCCAAGATGAAAGTATGGAAATGCAGAAAAGGAAGAATACTGGAATACATAAATAATGTAAGTAAGTAACAGTAGTTGCAGTTTAAGACAAAAACAGTACTATCCCGGTGAGGTTACAAATTTATGTAGAAATAAAAAACATAGCAATAATGCAAAAGAAGGGAGAGGATATAGTTAAAACTGTAAGAGGTTTCCTGCATTGTGCTGGTTTTAATAAAGGAGATAGACCTTAATACACAAAGAATACCTGTTGTAATCTCTAGGGCAACTGCTAAAGAAACATTTAGAGAAAAAAAAAATCTTGATTATTCCAATAGAAAATAGGAGCAACACAAGAACAAAGAACAGATGTGACTGACAACAGACTGCAATAGCAAGATTAGCAAACAAACTCAAATATATGAGAAAACTGACAGTTAGATGACAGTCTCTCTCTCATACTTGTGTGTGTGTGTATGTATATAAAATTACATTAGACAAAGCCCAAAGACCACGTATATAAAAAACCACTAGATATAGTCTAATCACTCTAATTAGAAGATAAAGATGTCAAACCAGAATATCAAAAAAAAAATTTAATGTTTACAGGAGAGAAACTTAAATGTAAGGACAAAAAGATAAAAAGTGAAGTGATGGGAAAAAAGATAAAAAGTGATGGGAAAAGATATACTAGGCAAACCCTAAGGAGAAGAAAGTTACTGAAGCTATATTTAGATAACATAAACATTCATAAAAGTTCTCCTAGGGATAAAGAGAGACATTTCATAAATATAAAAGGATTAGCCAAATGTGAAGGTTTAATGTTTGTTATTATGAATGCCATAACAAACTTCAAAATATAAAAAGCAAGAGCTGATGACACAAGAAGTGGAAAAACTTAATAGTACTAATGGTACTGTATCTCTTAAAGAAAAATTGAGTCCACAATCTTAAAACTCCTAAGAAAGAAAACCCCAGGCCCAGACTTACTTTCTGGTGAATTCTAATATTCATGTCAGACAAAATAATACCCATCTTATATAAATTCTTTCACATATAATGAGGGTAAAGCTTCCCTAGTTGTTTTATAAAGCAATCATACTCCTGATACAAAACCAAACAAGGGCATTAAAAGAATGGAAAAACATGGGCAAACACATCTCATGAACATAGCTGCAAAAATGTGCCACAAAATATTAGCAAACCAAATTCAATTATACATGAGAAGGGCCAGACATCACAAACAAGTCGTGTTTATTTCGGGAATGCAAACAAAAAAATAAGAAGAAATCCTTTTAAAGCCTACAGCAAGTTTCATATGTAAGGGCAAAACACTGAACACTTTCAATGTGAGCTTAGGAGCAAAACAGACTTTCCACTATAACCATTTTTAAGTCAGTGCACTATTCTAGCCAATGCAATACTGAAGGAAAAATAAAGATATAAAGATTGGAAAGGGAAAAAATAATATGGCCATCACTTGCAATTAATGCTTATATAATAAAAACTCCAAAATAATTTTAAAAACAATTAGAATTGAAAGTAAATATAGCAAGATGACTAGATAAGAGCTTAATATACAAAAAGAAAAATCCAGCCCTGGCTGGTGTGGCTCAGTGGGTTGAGCACCAGCCTGTGAACCTAAAGGTCACCAGTTCAATTCCCAGACAGGGCGCATGCCTGGGGTGCAAGCCAGATCCCTTGTTGGGGTGTGTGAGAGAACACTGATGAGACGTTTCTCTTCCTTTCTCCATCTTTTACTCTCTCACTAAAAATAAATAAATAAAATATTTATAAAAAAGAGAAATCCAAAATTATGTTTCTATATGTTAGCAAAAATGATTTAAAAGTTATATTAATAAAAGTACATAAATCATAAAACATACCTTAAATAAACCTAACAACTATGTGCCAGACCTCTGCACAGAACACTACAAAATGTTGAGAAAAATTAAAGTTCCAAATACATAAAGGTTTGGAAGATTCAATATCATTAAGATGTCAACTCACCCCAAATTAACCTAGAGCTTTAATGCAATTACTACTAAAATCCCAGAAAGTTTCATGGAAATGGACAAGATGATCATAAAGTTCATACAGAACCCACAAAGCACCAACAGTCTTGAAGAAAAGCAGATAGAGGACTTACATTAACAAGTGTCAACACATTATTAAGCTGCAGTCACTAAAATAGTGTAAGAATACACAAACAGACCTACTGAAGAGAATACAGAATGCAAAAATTAATCCATATTTACCTTGTTATCTTATTTGTAACAAGAGATACTAGTGAAAGAAAAATCTTTTCAATAAATATTTATTGGATATCCATAAAGATAAAAATGAATCATTACTTACTGAAATGCATTCAGGAATAAATCTTTTAGGAGAAAACATAGACTATCAATAATCTTTCAAAGAGACCTAAAGTATTAACTATAAAATAACCAACCTCTAAATTGAATTTTATTAAGGAAAGTGAAAAGGGAAGGCAGACTGATTTGGAAAAAAATATTCTCAATATGCATACCTAAATATGTAATACTAAAGGAATCATACATAGAAGACATCAAGAACTCCTACACAATAAGACAGACAATCAAATTTACAAATGAGCAGAAAAAAACGAGGATACCCAAATAGTCAATAAGCAAATGAAAGGTGCTTAACATCACTACTCACCCGGGAAATGCAAATTAAAAGCACAATTATAATTCACAATGAAAAACAGAGCCCAAAGGGTAAAATTAAAGACTGAAAATATCAAGTGCTGACGAGGATGTAGAGAAACTGGAATTCTCAAACACTGCTGGTAAGAGTGTGAATCGGGACAATCATTCTGGAACATTGTTGGCAGTATTTACTAAAGCTGAAAACACACAAACATGACCCAGCAATTCCACTGCTACATATACACCTGAGAGAAATGAGTGCATATGTAAGTCCATCAACAGAATTATACAGAATGTTCACACTTCATTCACAATAGCCAAACACTGAAAACAATCCAGAAAATCATCAACAGAATGGAATACATTAATTGTAGTTTATACATAACATGAAAAAGTACACAGCAATTTAAAAAACATCAATATGGATAAATCTCATAGATGAAAAGAAAAGAGTAACCATGTGCTTCCAATATATGATGTTCAAGACAGGAAAAGCTAGTCTACAATGAGAAAGGTCAGAGTAATGCTTATTACAATAGTAGTTGGAGACATAAGGAAACTTGACTAAGATGCTGAAAATGTTCTACATCTTTTTCAGGATAACAGGGCACTTGATTGTTTCTATCTGTAAAAATGATCAGGTTTTACACTAAAAGCATGTAGGGTTTATGGTAGGTATGCTAAAACTCAGTATGTAATTTTCAAAACATATAAAACCATAAGACAACTCTTAGAAAATTACCTGGCTATTAAATAGTCCACTTTCAGTTTAAGCACCTTCTGTAGAATACTGGAGTCTTGGATGAGATACCGAAGGGCTCGTAGCCCTGCAGCCCGCACTTCTTTTGCTTCATTCAACAAAGCTAACCGCAAGCTGTCAGAAAACAAAAGTTTTGCGGCATAAGTTTCGGCTACATGTAAAACTATGGTGTTGGGGACCGCCTTGCCTGGTTTCAGAAGCTGTAATCCCCCCATGGCTAAGGCTAAGTGAAGCACCTTGGGACCATAAGCCTCTTAGAAGACAAAGCTTATCTTCCTTGTAGGGGCACCACCTCTGCCCCCTTTCTCTTCACCCTGCTTGGCCCTGGGCGGATGACCTGTGAGAGGGTGGCCAAGGCGCTCCGAGGCTTTTTCTCCTCTTGAGAGAGAAGCCACGCCGTCCCTTCACCTCCACCACAGGACTGGGTGGTCCGTGTGGGTTTGTCTCGTCTCATCCATAACACCTCGGGCCCCAGGAGCTGGGATCCGCGTCATTATGGTACCCAATTCTTCTTCAGTTGAAATAAGCAAAACTGTTAGTCATTGTTTTTTTAAATCCTCACCAGAGGATGTATTTATTTACTCTTTTTTTTTTTTTTTTTTTTTGAGAGAAGAAAGGGGTAGGGAGCAAAAGAGAAAGAGAGAGAGAAACACTGATATAGAAAAATATGGATAGCTGCCTCCCCTATGCACCCCAACCAGGGTTCAAACCCACAACCCAGGTTGTGTGTCCTGAGTGGTGATCAAACCCACAGCCTTCTGGTGAATACTAGGATACTCCAACCGAGACATCTGGCCAGGGTAAAACTACTAGTCATTTCACACATATAAAAATCATTTGCTATACGCCATGGACTCTCACTAATGAAATTTTTAAATCTGGACCTGCTTGGTACATTCTCACCAATCAAAAAAAAATTATTGAAGTTTGTTCTATCTTCTGTAGTTTATTTTATATAAACAATGAGATATTAAATATTCCTTTTTCAAGCTGTATCACATATGCCACTATAATCTATTTCCCCCATCTGCCTACCTACTTTCACCCCTCTCAAATAATCTTTGGTTTAAGACAATAAATAAAAAAGCTTTATAATGACAGCAGGCACAGGTTACTTACACCAACTTTAATTCCCAAGCATGCCAAAAAGATGGTTATTAGTACTGTAATGTGATGCCTTTATTAGTGGGCTTGATCAACAAGTTTGCCATTAAGAAGTTTAAATTGGGTCAGTCCAGTTTTCAACTTTAGCTTTGGTTCTTTATATTTGATACTTACAAAACTTCAGAACAGGTAACAAATTTTGAAATCTTGAGTTTTTCTAATGTTCAAATAATTGTTTTTATAAGATCATATATGTGGTGCTAAAGTATCCCAATTGTAATTTAAAAAACCCAAAATGATAACACTAAAATCCATAAGAGGTAAGAAAAGAAACTGAACTATACTTACCAAATAATAATATCCTCATAATTAAAACCCAATTTTTCTTCACTGTGGCCAATATCACAAAGAAGCTGTCAGAAAGACAAAACAAATATGTGTGTATTTGTTATGTATTTTTGTCTCTGTATATTACTCTTTTAGACTGGAAAATAAGATATTTTAAACAAAATTTTTAAAATATGGGTCTGCAATTCAAATATGAAGATTTATTTCTATCATTACTTTTTATTTGATCTGTTAGTTTTAGGTTTCTTTAACCCTCCTTTCTGGCCTTTATTTGAATTGACCAATTATTTGGGATTATTCTATTTGCCCCCTCAGTAGTTTTATCATTCTTTTTGTAGTTACCATGGAGAACACAACATGCCCTTTTGACTTATTACGGTCTCACAGAAATTACTACTTTATCCCGTCCTTAATAATGCTAGGCTCTTATAACACTTTAATGTCACTTACTACCCTTATCTTTCACTTTGTTATAACTGTTTTGTCACCTCTAACTTAAAATCCATAAAATATTTATTTTTGTTTTTAGTTAATATTTAGTTAATACCAATTTATACATATTTACTCACAAATTCACCTTTTCTATTATTCTTTATAGGAAATTCTTCCTTCAGTCTGAAGAATCCTTTTTGTTGTTATGGATTTATTTGTATTTTCATTTTGTTAATTTTTAGCCAAGAATGCTAATAATGGATTCTTTTGATTTTTGTCTGGAAATGATTTTTTTCACTTTTATTTTTGGAGGATATTTTGCTAGATTTATAGATTTTTTATGTTAGGTGCTGCTTTCTTAAAAGTTTTTCAAGATGGCTTCCACGGTTTCTGTTGAGAAGTTTGAAGTCAATCTTACTGTTGGCTCCTTTGAAGATCACAGCCTTTTTCTCAGACTCCTTTCACAATTTTTTTCTTAATCTTTGGTTTTCAGAAATCTTATTGCTCAGGTTTCTTCTATCTTAATTAGGGAAAACAGAAATTCCCAAATCTCTGGGTTAACATATTTTATTAGTTATAGAAAGTTCTGAACATTATCTTTTCAAAAGTACTTCTGTCCAAGTCTCTCTCTCTTCCCTCCTTCTGGCAATTGAAATGCTGAAACATTTTGTGTATAGTACAAATCTCCAAACCTTCTTTTTCTATTTTCTCCATTCTTTTTTATATCTATGCTTTAGTTGGATATACTCTATTTGTCTTCTTATATGTCTAATTTTCTACTATACCTATCTATTAAGTTTTTAAGTTTAAATATTATATTTTTCCTTCTTGACTTTTCACTGAATTCTGTATACATCCAATGCTATAATAAAAATCATTTTTTACCTATTTTCTTCATAGCTTCTTCGATTTTGACAGTAATCATATTTTAAACATTTAAGTGCTTATTAACTAAGTGGATGTGAATGATGGGGATCATCCCTCAGTTTGTTTCTATTATTTGGTTTTCCTTTTGTCCTAATCCTATACAGCCTGTCTTTTGGTGGATCCTGTCACCTTTGTATATATAACAGCTTGCCCAGACCCCTGATGATGTTCTCCCTGTTAGGCCACCGGACAAGGCTGAGTCCAGACTGGGGTGCTGCCCTGGGAAGACTTGGTCTTCCCCCAGTTTTTCCTTTTCCTCCCTACCCCCAGGCTTCAACTGACAGCTTGTTTTTCAGGGGCCTAGATCAGAAAGGGACATATCTAATCTAGTAAAGAAACTAAACACTATATTAAACCTTTCTTTTTAACTCTTTTAGTTTACACAACACAACGCGCACACACACATTTATAATACACCAGAGAAGGATAAATACCTTCTGGTGGTTCCCTCTGGAGAACGGTGTTTTTGTCAGAGTGGGGAGACAGATGGGAAGTACATGAGAAAAGACTTCAATTTTCACTATGTATTGTTCTGTACCATTTCAATTTTTCATATTTAGTTTATATTATTTTTGAAGTTTTTAGAACAGAATGACATAAAGACTCCTTTGGAGGTTTTAATATAAATACAGGAAAAGAGAACTTTTAGACTATAAAAAAATTGAAATATTTTCATCTTTAATAACAGGCCTTTTTGAGCATGTTGATAGTTTTGAAATAGAGTACGAAGATTATATCCGCCAGCAGGCCGTTAAACATATTACTTTATCCAGTGAAGTGATGTCAGAAAGCAAGCACGCTGTGTGACAGTCACATGGTTATCGGATCACATCGCTAGCACCCTCTCTTCATACCTCAAAAGGTTTAAAATTCTGGAGATGAAGTCCCCCTTACACAACATTTTAGCCCACTGATCTACTAAATTAACTTAATCATAAGGGCTAGGGTTATTCTTAACAAAACAAAGGCTAATATAACAAAAGCACACTTAAAATGCAAAATGTTCCCAATGTTAATATAGTAACTTTAAACATTCATTATGTGCCAGATTTTGGGATAGAGAGGATGTAAGAGTAGAAAAATAATCATTAGGTATTTCTTAAAGAAACTCTGTTTAGTAAGACAGTAACCCACAACAGATTATAAAGACGAGACACAATTCACTAGACGCGCACATAACCTGCTATGGGAACACAGAAGGGTGACCACACTAACTCCCGAAAGCAACGAGTCTCCTGGCATCATCATTATCTTCTCATTTTCTTAGTCTATAGAGCTATTCTTCGAGATTTCTGAGAATTTCTACATTTTATTCTATAAAGAAATAAACACAGATTTTTGTAGGAATACCAGCTCTGTAATATTTATTATTAATCTAGCTAACAAAATGGAATTCAAAGACACATTATGATTAAATTTAGTGAGCACTTATTCTCTGCTAGGCACTTAGAGAAATTTAATAACACAATCTACAGAGATTTTACAGCCGTGGTTCTTGACCAGGGGCAGCTCTGTGTCCCACGAAGTACCTGGAAGGTCTGAGACATTTGTGCTTGTCACTGCTGGTGGAGGTGTGCTACTGGCACCTAGCGGGCAGAGGTCACAGAAGCCCCTGAGAACCTTAAAGTGAACACGACAGCCTCCCAAAAGAAACCATCATCTCACCTAATGTATCAATATTGCTGAGGTTGAAAAACCCTTTTATACCAGCTTACCAATCTGTAACTCAAGCTATTAAGCAGACTTGTCCTCTTAGAGTTAGCTCCCCTCCCGCCCCCCCAAAAACCCCTGGAAAAGTGGAAAAAATATAATACAAAACCAAAACAAACCCCACGTCGGAAGGCACTACACATTACTGGCACTGTACGCGGCAGACCTAGCTTCTAATGGCTGCACGATTACCTCAGAGTAAAATATCAGGCCATGACGGCCTTGCTGGTCAGGGTCAGCTAGGCTGTAAGCCCTCCTCTATTTGATCTAAAGCTCGTACTTTCCCATTTTATCGCCAAGCAGTCAGAACAGATTTTATCAAGTCCAACGTTTGTGGACAGCCCCTCAAACCCCAACGCAAGGTCTAGTCCCTTACTAGAGAAATTCTACTTAAGTCTGGTTATCCAGGTCAAAGAGCAAACAGGGGCTTCTGTAACCCAGCGCCAGGGCCAGGAGGGAATGTGAAAGCTGTAGCAAACATATGGCAAAGCGAAAACCAATGAGAATACAAAATGCCCCAAAGCCTAGGAGCTTCACCACAGAGATAAACCATCCTGTACTGTACAGAGGTACAACAGAGAGCGGGAAGGAGGGAGGAAGGAATGAGGGAAGGAGAGAAGAGGACTGCAGTAGAGCAGGGTAAAGAGAGAGGAGGTGAAAGGGAAACAGGGGAAGAAGCAGAGAGGGGAGGGGATGGAAGGGGCAGAGGGAAGGGGGAAGGGGGAGGAGATTAGAAGGGCACAAATCCAGCAGAGGCCAAGCAGGGGGAGCAATTCAGCAAACTACTGTGGGGGAAAGTCAAAGACACAGAAATAAGGAAATGAAGTAGAAAAAAAGAAGAGAGCAAATGATCCTAACCCAAGGAAGCCTGGGGGCTAGACAGGGAGATAAATGGGGAATAAAGAAGAAAAAGGGGTGTCCCACAGACAACTAGAAAAAGATGTCTAAATCACTCCTGTTTGAAAAAGTACACTGTCCATTATGGTTGGTGCCTACTAAGCTGCAAGTGCCTATGGGGACTGGAAATGGGGCTAGTCTGAACTGAGATGTGCTGTAAGTGTAATACACACAGTAGATTTTAAAGAGTATGAAACAATGTTAAATAGCCCATATAATATATTGTATTTTATACTGATTCCATCAACTGATAATAATATGGTATGTTGGATTAACGAAAATATATTACCAAAATAATTTCACATTCCCTTTTACTTTTTTAGTGTAGGTACTAGAATTTTTAAAATTACGTATGTGGCTCACACTGTATTTCTAGTGGACTACTCTACATTTCTAAGAATGCTTTAGAACTTGCACAGCTGCCAGAATGAAGTGAGAGAAATCACTGCCATTCTTACATCCATCCTCACATTTCAGAACCCTAAATGTCAAGGGTGGGAAACAATTACCTAGGTGTCAACTGATTTATAATGACAGCCATGACTTCGAACAGGACAGAAATCTCTACCAATGTTTTTAATTGTTAGATCCAAGCAAGTGATAAAGACTTATTAAAGTTGAGTGAATGGTGAAATAAAACTGGAAATTTAATAGAAGGGAATTAACACAGGAGATGCTACTGGCAACTTTGGAACAACTTTGGGATTTGGAGACTTGCCATTATCTGACCAATGCAGTGAAGGAAGTTATTGAATAGTTTCTTTACATTCTTGAAAATAAAAGCACACATAGGAGTAGCTTTGAAAATCCCTCCTCAAGCACCTATTCAATGTTTTTGAAAGTTGTTTTTAAAAAATCCCTTTCTCATCTCTCATATAAAACAAGTTTCTCATCTGTTATATAAATATAAACGCCAGAATATCTCAAAATTTCACTAAAAATGCATATGTACTTTCTTCCCTAACTATGAAGAAAACTAACCTATTTTTTATTTGTTGCACAACACCATGCTGACAAAATCATTTTGTTACATAGTGCCTATATTCTTATACCCTTATATTTCTATAAAATCAAATCAAACCTAAGCCACAGTCCAATTACTAGAAAGGAAAGAATTAAAGATTTTAGAGGGTTAAAACAGAGCCATTCCCACTTTAACGTACACTGAAGTTCACCAGAGAATCTTTATTAAAATGTCCATTCTAATTCTGGGGCTGGAGACAGTGCCTCTCAAACAAGCGCTAAGGTGACGCCAATGACGCTGGTCTGTGGATCACACTTAGAGTAGGACGAGGTTAAAATATACAATTATCCCCACATTTACAATGGAGCAGAACAATTTTTATTTAGTAAACTAAAATGGGAAAATAAGTTTTTTTCCCAAAGGATCCATTCTGATTTATATTTATGGTATTACCTCAAATAATAAGCATTTTAGTGTTTCCAAGAGTTGGCTGTCCAGAATTACCAGGTTCAAAAACATACCAAGACATCAAACTCAGGAATTCTTGGCTGCTAGTAGAGATCGAGTGAATATTTATTCGGGATGAGGGTCCCTACATTTATCTTAGGCTCTAACTGAGGTCCAGACAATGGGAACAGACCATCAGAGAAAGTGAAAGTTCTAATATTTCTCTGGGAATTATGGTCATGCCTATGAAATGCAACACACACATGTACTGCATTGTATAAACATGTACTTATGTACTTATGTATAAACATATCATATATCAACAAATAAAAATAAGTAAAAAAAGGCAAAATAAATACATCAATATGTGAATAACAGTGAAGACTGGATTATGGACTTCTCAGTATTTTTTTCTTTATTCTTTTCTGAACCTACCAAATTTTCTATAAGTACATAATACTTCCATTATTCAAATACACTTTTAAATGTAAAATCACATGACAAAATCCATAAGAAATACTACAGGAAAGCACTAATACTGAGTGAATACTCAAGAATTCTTATTGATGGTTAAGAAGCATCTAATAAGTATAATACAGACAAACAAATTTTAGATGATAACATGAATAAAGAATCGAGTTACTTACCTTAGTAAAGTTATTCAAATGGCCCAGCTTTCTCATATTTGAAACCCCTTGCAATTTGGCCACATTCTGGAGAATCTCCCTTAAGTTATCAGAAGGCTCTAGAAGACAGATAATTTAACATAATTTAAAAGAGTATTTTCCTAACCAAATACATATAACTTGCAGTATTAGAATTTTACAATTTGGCTTTTGGTTTACATTCTTACTCTCTCTCTCAAATCCACCCACTTGTGTGACTTCAAAGTCCACATGGATGACTCACTCAATATCCTTCACATCTACATCCCACCTAAATCTGTGGTCCAACTTTGGGTGTCATCACCCAGAATTATTCAACTATTAAATCTTAAAAGTTCACCACACCAAATTTCATTCCTAGCTGCAATGCAGTAATGGGCACCAAAATTACTATCCTATTTGAACAAACAAAAAAAAGGACAAACAAATGAAACTATAGTTCAAGACACTGGACATCAGCAAGTAAAGAAAAAATGATCCCTGAGATGAGAAACAAGGAAGTGTGCTCTACAACTGTCACAGCTTACAGTCTTAATAGTGTCTTCAGGCCTTGGTGCTGACAGGAGAAACCTAGGTAAACTGTTTGAGATGAAGAGACAGAGCTCCAAGTCCAAGGAGAGCAAGTAGTATTAGAGAGTACTGGTGAGAGAGAACTCTTTCAAGATCTTGCAAAGGGACGCCTCAGGCAGTTAGTATAGCAATGACTGGTGCACGTACATGTGTGAGGAATTACCACTCAAAAGAATTAAAGGGAAGAGGACCTTGCATTCATACAGGACAGAAAGCTGTGCTTGTTTCTAAAAGCCAAAGTTGGGAAGTCTTAGCTCAGTAGAGGGTAAAAATCAGATGCAGACTAAATATTTTTTGACCCCATCTAACAAATCTTCAAAGCTAGTTTTGAAAGCTTTCAAATGATTCCAAGTAACTAAACTGTGTCTCAGACCAAACTCAAGATTTATAAGCAGAAAAAAACTATGAAGCATGTTAACAGCAAAATTTACAATGTTTATCGTCTGGTCAAAAATTATAGGCATGCATGGCAAACAGGCAGGAAAACATGACCCACAATAAACAGAAAAACCATTCACCTGAAAATGACCCAAAACTGACACAAACGTTAGTATTAGCAGAAAAAGACATCAGAACACTTTTTGGAACTGTAGTCTGTATGTTCAAACACTGTAGGGAGAGGCATGAAAGGAGTATAAAAAGCTACAATATCTCAGATGGGAATAATAGCATAATACCCTTTGTACAACATAAGAACTGTGAACTTGAAAACAAAACAATAGAAACTATCCAAAATGTAATACAAAGAGAAAAAAAAAAGAGCATCAATCAGTGAACTATGGGACTTCAGGCCTAATACAATTACAGTATGTGTAACTGGAGTCTTCAAAGGAAAGAAATGGGAGACAGAAAAATTATTTGAAATAACAGATGAAAACTTTCCAGATTTGATGAAAATAAGCCAATAAATCCAAAAAGCTCAACCAACCCCAAGCACAAGAAACATTAGGAAAACTAGACCAAAGCACATCTTAACCAAATCAAATTGCTCAAAACCACTGGTAAAGACAATCTTAATGTAACCAGATAAAAAATTTGGAAAACAAAACAAAACAAAACAAGTTACATAGAGAAGAGAAGAGTAGATTTCTTGTGGGAAACAAATCAAGTGACAAGATAGTAAAACACTTTCAAAATACTTAAATTCAAAAATGCTATGAAAAACGTATGAAAACCATTCTTAACTCACTTGCTTTACAAAAACAAGCCACAGCCAAACATGGCCCCGTGGTCAGCATTTGGCCAACTCCTGGTATAGTGTCAACTTCCTCAGGCTTCCACAAGCTACTTGTATAATAACATATTCAGCAATTCAGCATCTTTTTTGTTTTAAACAAAACAAAAACACAATCTAAAAAAAAATGTATCACATTGCAGATATTTCAGTTCAAGAGCCACTAGGACTTACTTTGAGATTTTTATGTAAACACAAACCAAAGAACTATTTGTTCTGAATTAGTGTTTCCTCAGCAAATGAAACTGTTTGCATTACCGTGTTTTACATTCAGCTTGCATCTGCCCACCTCCCTCCATTCTGCTGCACTGGGTGTTAACCATGACAACCACACATCCGTCTGTGTCAGACCCACAAGCACACCACATATCCCAGCTATTTCCAATCACTTTGAAACGGCAACATACAGAGGTCCTTCCTTTGGTGTTAGAGTATCTCCCATACGTTTTGAATAGTATGTGCTGGAACTCCAATAAAATTCAACCTAATGTTAAGAGTTGTTGTAAAGATTTTATAAAGTTCTCAAGTATAGTTAAATCACTCTAACATCACTGGTTCACTCATAAGATGGTCCCTTGCAACTCTTTTTAATGAGGTCTGATTCCACCCAATGATGAGCTGTTTTCATTTCACTTTAAGATACTCTCAAATCACTAATTATAAAGACATATTCTAAAACCACTTATAGTAGTGTAGAAGCTACATCCATCAATTTGCAGTCAGAGTTAAGGATCATTAAAGCCAGTGTTAAGTTTAGTTAATGGAAATATATAACCTAACCATTTTACATCAATTTATAATTAGGATGTCAGGCATCAAACAAAAAGGTGCACTAAAGTGAAGATAGTACAATGTAATAATCTGATAGGACTCACAGTTAAAATGATTAGTCTGAAAAGATACATACTCTAAAAACTGGTAGATTTCTAATTATTGCTTATTTTCTAGGTACAAAATGGGTGCAGACTTTTTTTATTTTAAAAAACCCACGACCACATTAGAATCATTTTACACAATCATACTCTAAATAAAACCCCATATCTGAGTTCATTCATTCAATGAGCATTAACTAAACAACTGTTATGGCCAGGTACTTTTAGGTACTGGAATACATCAATAATCAAGACAGATGCTTCTTTAATTAACCTTAGAGGTGGAAGAAAATAGACAATCAACAAGAACAACAATAAGAAAAAAGAAAAAGACATGCACACAATTTGAAAGCTGACAGGTGGTAAGAAGCCAGCACTGGGTCAAATGTTTGTCTCATGAGTGATGATATAAAATGAACCTAACACACTGTAATACAGATGTTATTGTCAATATAAATCAAAATAAACTAGCCTTTCTACTTCATTTCCCCCCTCACCCCCTTTTTCTTTTATGTAACTAATTACAGGAATCCCCAACTATGGAAGAATGTCGAAGTTTCTTCATGGACTATTAATTCAAAAGAGTATTAGGGCCATTTCAGACATGAAATGCTATAATGTTCCTATCATAATGAAATGAGAAATCCCTGGTTTCTTCCTTATTGGCTAGATCAAAAGTCTGTACACTTTTTCTGTAAAGGTCTATCATAAGTATTCTCTACTGGCTATAAGGGCTCCATTGCAAAACTCAACTCTGCTGTTGTACCAAGAAAGTAATCAGAAATACGAAACCCCTTGGCTGTATTTGAACAGCAATAAAAAATAAAAAAGAAAGAAAATACATAAATGAATGAGTGTGGCTATGCTGCAATAAAACAGGCTTGGCAGGATCTGTAGTTTGCCAACTCCTTTGCTATATAGTCAGAACTTAGACTACAAGAGCAGTGAGAAAGCTGAGATCAACTTGACTACTACTTGGGTGGGGGAGATGGGGAGAAACAAAAGGAAATTTAAGGAGAGGTTTACCTCTATTTCTTCCTGCTCTTATGTAATGTTTCCAATTTAGCTTCTCCAAAACTGTCCCAATAATAGTGGTATGTGAGATGTTTAAAGCACAAACGAGATAATTTACTAGGATATTTATTCTCTGAATGCTTGAAGTTTAGGAAACCCACAGCTGCTTAAGGGAAAAAGAAAAAAAAAATTGTGCCTAGCTGACTGTGATGACCAACCTTTCAATGGCAAGGAAGCAAAACACAAAAGAACTACAAGAATTACAGTGGCTCTTTTCCTCCTATTGTATAAACTGTAAGTTCCTGATACATCTCTCTGGAGGTAATGAAGTAACTGATGTCAAGTATAAATAAATACTCAGTAATTTAATATTTTATACACACATATATACTATAAGAGATACATACATATATACAGAAAACCACCAAAACTACAGTAAATAAACCTTTCTCTGTATCAACATATCTACACACACACACACACACACACACACACACACAATTCCCCCTTCCACATAATTCTCTGTGTATATACATATCTATGTACATGCACCCACTTAAATGTATATGTGAGGTCTGGAAAAAGCCCAGAGTTGTTAACATAATGAGAATGGTTTGTATGACATGACGTAACCTGGCAGCCAAGGAGAGTGGACTGGGCTGCTCATGCACGAACACTAACTTCACTGCACTAGTCAGTGGGGGACAGTAGATGCCACTGAGCATGTGTACTGTGTGGCCATTGCATTCAAAATGACTGAGTGAGTCGAGCAATGGATCTGCATCAAATTTTGCTCTAAGCTTGAACATTCCTCTGTAGAAACTATTCAGATGATTCAGGAGGCTGCAGTTATGGGCAACTGGTGATTGGCAGCTTCATCATGACAACATGCCCGCTCATGCATCACATCTGGTGCAGAGGTTTTCAGAGAAACATCAGGTCACCCAGGTGACTCAGCCCCCTACAGCCCAGATTTGGTGCCCTGTGACTTTCAGCTTTTCCCAAAACTAAAATCACCTTTGAAATGGAAGAGATTTCAGACCATTAATGAGATTCAGGAAAAGAAGATGGGACAGCTAATGGTGACTGGGAGTACTGTGTGAGGTCCCAAGGTGCCTACTCCGAAGGGGACTGAGCTGTCATTGTCCCACGTACAATGGTTCTTGTATCTTCTTCAATAAATGTCTCTATTTTTCACATTACATGAATGGATACCTTCTGGACAGACCTTGTATGTGCAAGTAAACATGTATTAATTTTTAAATGTTTTCAGTATATGCTGCTTTAAAACATGCTACAATGGACTATATTAATATATTTATCTGTTAATATCAACGTACAATAGATTTTTATATAAATTTAGGTTCGAGTACACACAGTAAATTAATGTCTACAAACTACTGGCATACAACTATTTGGGAGTAATGGAAAGAATGACAATTTTGGAATGAAAAATAACTGGATTCAAATGTAGCGTTTTTGTCTACAAACCATGTAACCTCATGGGCATCCATTTCCTTATAATGTATAGTAAAAATTATAATTACCTACCTTGGAAGCATTGTTATAAGATGTGAGGTGGAACTTTCTTAGCGCAGTGCCTAGCCCATAACAGACAATAAATAATAGCAACTATAATTTAAAGTTATTGTTTAGCAAAAACAATTGCTATGGCTTATCTGTGAAAGTTACATGGTTAGCCTAAGCAAATGTTTAACTCACATAACAGTGTCAACATTAATGAATTTTTGTTATAAGTTTTGGAGTATTACTTTTAGGATTCAAGATTTCTCATTTTTAAAGTACAAACTTTTATCATCCTTATTTGCCTTAAAAATTTCAGATGAGTGAGGAAAGCAGAGATGAATAATATTTTTGTGACTTATTTATGAAATCACAGAAACAAAAGCTACATAAGCAATGAGCTAGAAGAGTTGGGCACGTAAGCATTTAATATAAGAAAATTAAACATGGCTATATAAACCTGTATGTACTTAACTGTATCTTTAATATTATGTATGAGCAAATAAAATATGTGGAAATTACCACCGCTAGTATTACCTCTGCAACCGCCAGCAGTACATGTCTCCTCTGCCAGCAGAGACACTATGAGTAAGTACACCTTCTCACCTGACCCACAGGTCCGGAGGTTGAGGAAGCACTGCTTCAAACTCTCAGACTCTCTAACGTGTCCTGTAATTGTAACAACTATCAGTATCAAAGAGCTATCTAATTTAGTAGGGAAAGGACCTATCCTAATGATAGCATCCTGGAAAAAGGGTCTTCCTTTTACCTCGAATGCAGAGGAATTCAGGATCTCACTGGAGAGCTTATTCCATCTTTGCATAGAGCAGAACATTTTTTTTTCTTATAATGTTACCTTTGTAATTTTCACCCATTTTTTTTTCTGGTGTAACTATTGGAATGCAGAACAAGTATTATCTTCCCTCGATATGCTGAAAATAACATTTCATCTGAAGCAACTTGAGCAGATAATAACCTTTTAATCATTGGTATATTTTAATACAAAGACTGTAGTAGACAGGGGCAAGGAAAATCTACCAATTACTACTACAAATAAATCAGTTTTATAATTTCTTAAACATTAGGTTTATTATAGTAAAAACGATAACATTTTAGTAGGGCTGTTCTAGAAGAATGATAGACACGAATCACTGATTAAGAGGGAATGATTTAAACAGAAGCAGGGCTACATGCCACAAAGATAGCTATAGGTTTCTGCAGCCCGGCATGCCCTGTTTCCCCACCCAACTAGGGGGAGATCCTTCTCATTCTTGAGAAGTCTGGCTCAGCTGTGTAAATGTTTTCCCGAAGTTACAAGCCCCCCTCGTATGTTCCCACAACACATTCTTCATACTACTCTTGCAGCAGTTTTTGCCGCATGCACCTGATTTGCCTGGGTTACAATGTACACTTCTTATGCCAGTGTATTTATTATACTACCTCCTTGTACTCCCTAACATATCCCAGTTTGTGTTATAAATGATGTGGTCACCATAGGTACAGTTCAATTTCAACTCATATTTGTCAGATTTTCTTACAACTACATCTGCTTTCCATCTCCTTTTCCCAGAGACAGAAAAAGAATAGTTCTTGTCCCAGTGTCCTACTCTCATAGCGGCGATGGCAGTACGAGGTGAGGTGACTTTCGCTGACATGTGCCACTGTAAGACTGTCCTCCCAGTGACCCAAGGTTTCAGGAATCTTTCCCTCCACGTCAATTTTGGATTAAGTAACATAAAAATACATCTTTCTATAATGTCAAATTATTGCTCATTTTGAATGCTTTAAAGGGGAAAAAGTTCATATACTAATGTGGAAGAAAAAGGTCTTCGTTGAAGGTTTATCATTCCATACCTTTGATTAGATATATTAAACAACACCTATCGGTTCACTGATGTGAGTGCTTTAAAACTCTATGAACAAAAACCATGTCTTTAGTTGGTTTATTATGAGCTTTTATTTTGTAACTATAAGATACAGTCCAGGGCTGATCTAGGTATGGAATATTAAAAATAAAGGAAGTCAGCTGGAAATAGTTAATAACTCATCTGAACTTCTATGAAAAGTTGTATGAGTATGTAATCTTATTAATTAGAAGCTATAATCTTTATTTCAAAGCATTGTTTTGAGTAAACTATAAATGCAATTGATATAAGTGGCTTAAAATTAAACTTTAAATGACAGAATATTCCTCCCAAAGAAAAGAGTACAGCCCTGACACTATGCAGGGGAAAAAATACAGCGGGCACACAGGTTTCCCTCTAAACTGTGTTTAGCAGCTTTATTACTTATACAACTAAATATACACGTACTCTATAAAGGACAGTTTTGAAACACCCTGGGAGTAGCTTCGTATTTAGACATTTAAGTTTTACTCAATTGTACATTTCGGTGCTCACTATATGCAATGTATATTGTGCCAAATGCTAGGTGAGGAAATTAATAAACATACGATACGGTGGCAGCCCTGGTGATCAAAATTCAGTGGGAAAAGAGAGGCCATTTAACATTTAGTAGTGATATAAAAGAGAGGTAGGTAACACCACGCAAAGCAAATGAGAGAAGAGTGCTAGACGGAGTCTGCACTGGACTGTAAGACGAGTGAGGACGGGACACATGTCTGTCTTGTGGATGCCAGGCTCTTGGTAGGGTCTCAATAAACACAGGTTGAAAGACTGAGCAAGAGAGTGAGACAGCTGTTATTTGGCAACCAATTAACATGGGAACTGATTCTTGGCCATAAGCAGTAAATCTTCTAGGCACCTAAGATAGAAAAGAGCAGTGATGTAAACAATAAGGAAACATGAAAAAAATATGGTATTTTTCTCAAAGAACTGAAGGAACAGCCAGAAAGTCTATTATTCCCAGAAAATATGACGACAGAGAATAAAGCAAAATGCAGTACACTGCAATGACCTTATAAGGATATACCAAGAAACCAAGAAACTTAGATTATCTTTGGGCAATGGGTAGTTACTAAGAATGACATTCATGCAAGCAGATAACACGACCAGGTCTGTGTTTCAGAAAGACACTAGAGAATACACCGCAGGAGAAGATAAAGCCAAGTTTTAAATAGAGGTTACAAAAATCTCCCATGCAAGAAACTTCACCAATAATGGATTAGAGATGGTAGGAAAGATGGAAGTAATCAAAGATGAATCCAGATTTACCAACTGGGTGAAATGAGCTATACTATTCTAATTGGAATCACAGGGCAAATACAGACTTAGGGAAAATTTTGTATCACTTGCAGGAAGCATTACACAGCAAAAACAGTAACAACAAAAGAATACCATACAATGTTATATATTAAAATACATGAGCTATTTGGCCCGCATCAATATGTTATTACAAAAAGTACTATTCCAGAATCAAGCATGTCTAGAAAGTGACCCAGTACTCTGCATATATAAGAGACAGCCACTGATTCTTACACACCCTGAAATTTATAAAAACATGATATAAAAACTGCCAGAATGTCATGTAAGGAGGTTCTGATGTCCCTCTGGATTATTTGATCTTAAGTCTAGAAGAGGTAAGAATCTACTGTATGAATTATGCTTCTGTACCATAAATAAGAATGTTATAATGTGAAACAACACCCACTCACACAAAAATAATTAGGATTACATATAGAGAGCCTTTAATACTGGACATTAATATTTTTATATAAATCTCTTTTAACCTCCATACCAACCACAGAAGGTAGGTACTATTATTTTCATCATCTCATATTCAGAAATAGGTCTTAGAGACATTAGTTCACCTGCCTAAAGTCACCATAATACCAGAAATGACAACATGATTGAACATGAACAATCTGACTGCAGAGTCTACCCTCATTATCCACAGTACAGCACCCTACAGTGTGCCTCATTACACTGCCTTTCATAGGAGAGCGCACATTCGGTGTACATACCAGTTTGCAATTACTTCACTTGCGTGACTATTTGATGTTTATTTCTCCACACAGAAGTCTGCTTTAATTCACTACTGTGATATCATCCTAAACCTAGAACAATGGTTGACACAGTAACCACTCAAAAAAATGTATGCTGAATAAATACGCTATTCAGAGTAAGTACATAAATATTTTTAAATATACCAATCTGTTGATCTAGACGCTGGTTTCACAAGTGTGTCAATCTGAAAATCCGCTGAGCAATATGCCTGTAATACATTCACTTCTCTCCAGATATAATTCAATAAGTAGTTTAAAAACAGAAAAAACATTTTTTTAAATTTTTTTTAAAGCTCAGATCACTGAGATTTTAATGTCTTCTATTTTTCTTTTTTTTTTTTTTAAAGATTTTATTTATTTTTAGAGAGGGAAGGGAGGGAGAAAGAGAGAGAGAGAGAGAAACATCAATGTGTGGTTGCTGGGGGCCGTGGCCTGCAACCCAGGCATGTTCCCTGACTGGGAATCGAACCTTCGATGCTTTGGTTCGCAGCCCGCCCTCAATCCACTGAGCTACGCCAGCCAGGGCAGAAAAAACATTTTTGTTATATTGTCAGTTATTACAGATTACATCTATTATTTTATTACAGTAAACAGGAATTTGTTAATTTAACTTTATTTTTCACAATCTGGCATTTATAACAAAAGAAGTCCCCAGGTCAGAACTGTGAATATTAAAATACAAGAACTTACAATGAAATAATATTTTGTGATCAATTATAATAACAATAGCTGTAGTAAAGAGAATGTGAAAGAGGAGTAAAAAAGATCATACTGCTTTAAAATGAATCTATTTTCAAACTCTGAGAAATAAAAATTTAAAAAATTATTCCTTCCAAATCTAAGCAAAACGTCTTTCTACTGCTTTAAAAAGGAATCTCACTTTCTAAAGTAAGAACAAACCTATTTAATATAATTAACAATGTAACTGCCTTGGCCTATTCAAACTTGTCAAAAACAAATTTTTTAAATGACAATGCCTAAGAACATCAAAAGAAAGAGGTAGAAATTTAAGCCTGCTATCCACTTTCAGAAAATCACCTTCCTTGATCGTTCACTACTCCCCTACTCCTTTCCAAGGATATTTGTTTGTTTGTTTGTTTGTTTGTTTTCAATACCATTTAGTCCCCTTATACCCTCCTCCCCCCACAAAGAACTCATGGACATACATGTCCAAGCATTTATATTTACATTCACGGCAGCGTCAGAAATCATGTTCCCAGGTTGTACTAGTCAGATAAAGAACTAAAGCCTAATTATTTACCTTGCTAATAATCCTCTAGTTATTCCATCCTATTTATTTTACGTGATAAGTAATTTATGATTTTTCTGGTAAAGATGGCTTAGATGTCTGAGGCAGAAAATGGAGAAGAGCTGCTTATAGCCAGGTGCTGTCTTAGAGTTCATTCATCTCTTTCCCTTTCTCACTATAAAATTAGAGATCAGGGGAATGCTTGGGTTTTTAACACTTGTTATGAGTTGTAGTAACTGTGGTAAAAAAAATTGTAACCAAATTCACAAAGATCTTTTACTTCTACACAGGTACAAAGTATACACAAGTCAATACAAAGAATACACAATGGCCACGTACCAGGCTACAGAAATGGCTTTCATTAAAGAAATCATGACATGTATTTTAAGGTTATTTTTCTATAGAAAAACTATATGAAAAATACAATATAAAACTAGAACGTTTTCTGAGAGTAAAAATAACTGAAAGCAATTGTATAAAGATTACAATCACTGAATGTTCTGCTAAGCTTCTGTCTTAATTTATCATATTTTACAAAGATATTAGTAAAATCATTAGGTTTTCACAGTCCCCTAATTGGGAATCATTTACTATAAGAGGAAAAAAATCTATCTCAAAAACAATTCACCATGTAAATGAACCCTGTAAAAGACTAGAACAGCTATGCCTAAAGGCTGAGAAAAGTGTGATACACACTCAGCCTATTAGAATTATTTACAAGTTGTACATTTTGCTTGTACAGCTACTTTCATGTTTCTGTTTTTCTCTATGAAACATAACTATTTATAGTTCAGATCACTTATCTGACAGGTGGCTTCTATGAATGTAATTAAGGGCTTCCCTCTCAGAAACTAATGAAGGAACAAAGTTACAAACAAATGCACTTTGACTGAAGGACACTCAATTTGAGTGTGGGTTAGAAATCTGAAAAATGTTATTACAATGCTATTTGCTAACCCTCCCATTTGTATCCTTTTTTTTCCTCACCCAAGGATATGTTTATTTATTTGAGAGAGAGAGGGAGAGAGAAACATTGATGTGAGAGAAATGTGACTGGCTGCCTCCTGTATGCACCCCAACTGGGGACAGACCCCAAAACCTGTTGTTGCATGGGACAATGCCCCAACTGAGACACCCAGCCAGGGCAATAACTCAAAATATTCAAGTAAGTAGGGTTAGACATGCACAGCTTACAAAGCAGTGACATTTTAATACATTCATATAATGATGTTTTTGTCGCTTTCTCCTGAAGAGGATACGAAGTCTCACATGATTCAAACTAGATGTAAAGTGTAAGGATGAATTCATTCACTTACTCAATTTAACACTGACCTAGTGACAGATGCCATGCAGAGCCTGCTCCAGGGCAACAGTCCGTTCTCACCAGCGCAGCCAGAGCAATCTTCTAAACTTAGAATCTAAATAATCAGATGTCACTCTCCTGCTTAAAACCTTCTAATGACATCCCTTTGCAAACTTAACACTATCTCCAGGTTATTGCTTGTTCTCTCTCTAATCTGGTATCCACCACCCTCCTCCCTCATCAAGCAATAGCCACAAAGGTTTTTCCTGTCTCTAGTCCTCTGAACTCTACGTTCTACTTGGAAGACTTGGTGCCTTCTAGGTAGTTCCGTATCAACCAAATATCACAGCCACAGACAATCTTTCTCTGACAATTCTCCCAACCACCAGTCAACTCTCATATATCCAATTTTACATTACTCAGACCACTTATTAGTGCTTAAAATTTTGGATTCATATTTTTACTGTCCGTATTCTCCCCACTAGAACATAAACTCCTCAAGGGCAGACTCAATTTCTCCCACGATTCAATCACCAACAGAACAACAACACACAGGCACCTAGTAAAGGTTAATAAATACGCATCAACTGTGAACCAATTATAGTAATAGTATAAGAAAGGTAACATAGCATACTACAAAGAAGAAAGACGCTCAATGCTGCTGGGAAACTAAGACTGACTTTGTGGAAAACTTGTTGCTGGCTTCGATAAAGACAGCAGACTGGGAAAGGCCAGAACTAAAATAGAGAGAGTAGACAGGAAGTCTGCACACCCATACAGGAAAGGAAATGAGAGCCTTAATGAAGGCATGACAACAGAATGGAAAAAACAGATTGTGTAGGTACCTCGAAGATAAAATCATTATCATCATCATTATTAGCAGTGGAGATCTGATGTGTAGAATAAGGGCAAGGAATGAGGCTAGGATATCTCCAGGGTGTCTGATCTGGCCCCATTAAAGTACTGCTCTTAACCCAGATGGGAAATATGGAAAGACTTTTAGCATAGTAAGATAATTAGTAAGTTTGAAACAGAAAAATTTGATATATGTGACTACATGGTTAAGATGTTGATTAAGCAATGAAAAAATTGGTCTCTCAAATACCATAAGATCTCAACTTTAACAGGAACCTAGTCAACAAAACAAACAAACAAGCAAAATGTAATCAAAGACACTGAAACTGAGAACAGGCTGACAGTGACCGGAGGGGGGAGAGGAGGGAGTTTCATGGGAAAGGGGTGAAGGGTTTGCAAGAACATTATAAAGGACACATAGACAATAATGGGGGGAGGGGAGTGGAAACAGGGAGGGAGGTGGGAAGGGCTGTTGGGCTGTGGTGGGGGGAAGGCAAAAAGCTGTACTTGAACAACAACAGAAAAAAAATTGGTCTGGAACCCTCAAGCTAAAATACAAATTTGATAGTCATTTATTCAACCAATAAATATTTATCAAGCACAACACAATGTGTTGGGGCTGTTCTAGACACTGAGGATACAATGGTAAAAAACAAAGTAGCTCCTGTCCTCACAAAGCTTACATTCTAGGGAGACAAATAATAAATAATACTGTAATGGCAGTACTGACAAGGGCTATGGGAAAAAAAATATAAAAGAATGGAAAGTGATGGAGAGGGGCTACTTTTGATAAAATGATCAGAGAAGGCCTCATTGATAAAGTGATATTTGAACAGAGGGTTACATGAAGTAGGAAAGTAAGCCTACGTATACTGGGGGAGAACAATCCAGACAGAATGCAAGACACACAAAGGCCCTGCAAACAGAGTACGAGTAGACAAGGCTGTCAAGAAGGCTGTTTTGAACAGGAGGAAGAGTTAGGCAATGAGAATCATTGTAGAGGGAGCCAGGAACTAGATTATAATGACTCATCCCAAACAGCAGAGGTATGTTAGAAAACTTATCTTGTCACACATTCTAGTATGTAATGCAGTGCTAAGAATATAACAGGTGCTCAACTAATTTTTTTCAAAGTAATGAGTGAACAGATTAACAGATGCCCATTATATGAGCTCATTTTGTATTTGACCATTTCCCAAACTCCAGTTCAGCTGCGAAGGATCAACCAAGCAGCAGTTTAAAGGACTATATTATAGGCTTTAGAAATCGTCAGAAGCAGAATTTTTTAAATGTCTTGAGCAGTGACATCACCCCTGGAACAAGTGCACGCCCTTCTAAGGGGACTGCATGGAAGGAAACATCTACTTCAAAGTATACTGTACAACTGTGAGACTGCCTGCTAAAACAACAGTTCATTTGATAAACCCTTCACGTTTGGTAATGTTTTAATAACCAAAATATAATTTCAGACCAAATTCCAATCATGTTGGACAGCCAAGAGTTTACCATACTACCTCAGTTCTATTCTAGGAAAAATCATTTAAAAGAGTTGGAAAAAAAAAATAAGCCGTGCCAGTATGTTTAAGAGCAATAGTAATATCCTTAAAAACATGGTTAAAAAATAGAGATTTACTGCATTCTGCCATTCCTAATTAATAGAAACAAACAAGCAATCACTCAAAACTTACCAAGGAAAAACAAGTATTCCTTTGGTAGCTAATAATCCATACTCATTTTAAAATTTCTCAGTGAATTAAATAGTCTAGACTCAGAATCAGCAAGGATCTTCAAGATTATTAAATGTTCTCACCTTAAGAGAATTCTGAATTCACTGTTTTCCATACTTCCAGAGAATAAATGCACGGTGGGGCAAATGTAGGTTTACAGCTGTTCATATGAAAAATAATATAATAATAATATAATAATAATTATAATACAATACAAAAATAAACTCTTTTGCATTCTCACAACTATAAACCTACTTTCACCCCACCCTGAATTTAAAATGAAGTGAATACTAGTATTTTTTAAATGATCAACATTTAGAAAATACATTTCATCAGAAATTTCTTCACCTTCAGTATAGTTATATATTTTGTTTCACTTTCACATTTACACTTGTCTTTGCATTGAGAAATAAGTATAATGTGCTTTATTGTACTAATCTATGCCAAGCACATGTTGCCAAATTGTTGTCAAGTGTTAATCAATTTCCTATGGAATACTCAGTTCTAATTTCTTGGATATAAACATAAAGAAATGGTCCATGGGTAAGTTTTCTACCAAATCATCATCAACTAAAATCAACAAAAAATTAAGTTAAAAAAAACCTTAAAAATTAATTTTCTTTCAAGTCAAGGAACATAAAACACTATCACATACAGCAAAAGAAAAATGTAGTACATTTCCATAGCATGTCCTATTATTGAGCTCTTAAGAAAAAAGCAGTGGACATTTAAATACATATGTTTTTTCAAGGAGAAGCATTTCTCTTTTGTACTTGAACAACTTCTCCACTCTGATGTATATTTAAAACTACACATTGTAAATCTAACACATTAACACATATTTCCGCATGAGCATATTACTGAAGTGAAGACCAAGCAATGGTCATCACCCTCCATTTTTCTCTGTAGAGATACTAAACCAATTTTGGTAACCATTCCACCAAATAAAGTAGGTCAACAAAAACTTTTATTGGATCGAACTTCTGTTTTCCAACTTGCTTTCTAACCTGTAGCTTTGAACTCTTTATGATGATCTGATTATTTATGCTTCCTTTTCATTAGTCGTGAAAAAAAAAATTAAAGGAAAAATTCACTTATGTAGATGTGTTAACTGGCTAAGGCCTATTAAATGAAAAGGTCAGGCTAAAGATACAAAAGAGAGATATTCAAAAAACCACTGAACATTTTTAAAGAAAGCAGGAATTAGTGTGATTTGCCTGAACTCTACCCACTCACGCACACTCCTGCCCATCCAAACAATCCATGCGCATCACGGTGCCCGACACACACTTGGTTAAAACAACATCAGTGCTACATGCATAATGATGCAACAACACAGTACTGGCAAATAAAGTCACACACAAGAGTACAGACTTATGACTACATCATGTAAAGTTCAAAACCAGGAAAAGCCAATCTCTAGCGTTAGAAGTCAGAATAGGGGTGTGCCCTCGGTGGGGGAAGGAGTGCCTGGAAGGAGTCCAAATGGGTGTTTCTAGGGCATTGCCATATTCTGATCATCCCTGTTTTCAATTTGTCAAAATCCATAGAACTCCACATTTACAAGAACCATTTTGGGGTTCATGTTTTCATTCAGCTAAAAATATTTATAAATAATGTTTACTGTCTCTCACTACATGAGGTATTTTAACATGAAAAAGAAAAAAGGGTCTAACATCTCCACAGTTTCCAAGGCCCTCAATAACTGACCCCTCCCTACAAACCCAATATAAATGCTAAAATTCTATGTGCTTTTATTCCTGTCCCAGTAACATACTTCATGCCTTTCTCATGCCCTATTCTTCTGGATTTAACCGCATCCTAATCACTCAACGTTGAAACAACGCCCCACTTTTAGTTTTTCTAGCTCAGGCTTATCTCTCCCTTCTCTCATCCCCTCTGCTTTAACTGACAATATAAAGAACCCCTGATACCTATTTACTTTTATCTATGTGCCCAAACTGTAATAAATACTTCATAAACATTTTCACTCACTACTCAAATAAGTGTTATCTCCAACAGAGATGAGAAAAGAGGCAGGGTCAAGATTCAGAGGCACGTCTGTCTGGCTCCCAAGCCCATCATGGTCTTAGCTCCAGGGCTGGGCTGTCTTTGTATCATGCAATTAATATGTTATTAAATGTTATTTTGTCCATATTAGTTATATGTTGTACTTTGTTATCTATGCTTATATAATCCTACTGGTCATATTGTACACAGATATACCAACTTTATCAACTCATACTTCACTTACCTTGAACTATGCTACGAGACAATTGCCTATCTGAAAAATAGCCAGGATGCAAAACAAGTACTCCAAAAGACGGCCATAAAAATTCAAAGTATGTGTCATCATCAATTTTACTCACCACAATCATATATATTATTGACAGTAGACCCCCCTTAATTCCTTATAATGACAACCCATTTATCTTTATTTTCTATACAGATTAACCAGTCTAGGTACAGCTGTTATTTTATAACACAGTGGAAGTAAAAACTGAAGAATTAAAAGACTGCTAAACAGAGAAATAACAGTGCAATGCAAAGTGAGAGCTGAGAGCAATGAAACAGCACACAAGATCGAACAGAACAGTCCAATGTTACTTACACAGAGTAGTAATAAACACAGTGATTGTATCATAATGATGCCCCTAGCCAAAGAGAAAAAGTCAAACTACAGTTGATCTTGTCTTCTTAAGAAAGGAGAGACATATGTAATAGAGTTCTAGAAATAATTTTATCCAAAATGTTAAAATGTCTATTTCAGAGCTCGGGCAGCAACTTGCTTCCTGAGTGTTGCAAATCAACAGTCCTACTATATACAGAATATTCATTTGGTTACTAATTATTCCAGCAATCTGGGTTACCTTCTTTTTATTAACAACTGTGAAGGGTTAAGTACATGAATTTTAGCATCAAAAACGATGAACATGACCTGAACCCTACCTCTCTTTCCTACTGCCAAGTGACCTGGGGCGACTTAGGCAGCCCTTGGGCCCCCCTTCCTTCACGGGAATATTAATATGTATTCCCTAGACATGCAGAAGATTACATTGAGTAATTTCAGTGATGTTTTCAACACAGTTCCCAACATTTTATAGTAAGGTTCAAAATATGGTAGCTGCTGCTGCTATTTTTTTGAAATGTTTAAAAATCATGTCTTAAACACCTAGCAACCAGAATAATACTGGACACACTAGTGGTGTTCAATAAATACTTGGTGATCAGCCTGTAAAATGAGAGGAAAAGGGTAAAAGTCTCTCTAATAGCATGTGACAGTGCACAACCTGATCATGTCTATTACTTTTTATTTGTAAACACTTACAAAAGAACTGTTTCAAGAACTAAAACCAATTACTGAAAAATTATTCTTTTATTAAGTTTTTGTTTAATCTGATAGGAGGATTTTATTAACAAGTATAGCTATTCAACAAAAGAGCAAACCTCTTTGAATAAGCTACTCATCAGTGAAAGGTCTGAGTGATAATGAATGGTATCTGTCAGATAATTTCTAAAGTAGCTTCCAAATATGCTTAAAGATACATATAATATTTATATGCACACATACCTCTTCCAATACACTCACATTCAAATACCCCAGGTGAATATGTAGTAAATATGTACCCCAGGCAATATAATTACTTGTTTTAAAAATAATTACACTTTTTTCTGTGGTACTTTTACAATATAGAAACAATTACTGATGTAAGTGAAAAACTTCCTAGAACTCAAAAATAAAGTTGACTCTTTTAAAAGAAGCCAGATAACTATTAGAAAAAGCAGTAACATAGCAAAAGGCAACTGTAACAATTTATCCAAATGTCTTAATCTTCTTTTCATTTCCTTTTGAAAAATGGCCAGCATCTTTTAGTATGGCTTCCATTTTTCTAGGTAAACAATATATTCATGTATTCAAAACAATGCTGAAACAGGAATACAACACTAAATTCTCCCCAAGGAAAGAGAAAATGGCATTTTTAAGGTTCTTATTAAAATATATAAAATGATTTATACATTTTTAAGACTATGCTAATCTAAAATTCAACTCATTAGAAAGTTACAAAATCTTATGTTAAAAACTTATGTGACCCTTGAAATCTTATCACGTAAGATTAAGCATTTAATCTGCTTTATACCAAATCTGACCTGCTTTATACCAAATTAAGTATGCAATTCAAAAATAACACCAGAAGTTACAACCTAAGTTTAAAAATAAAACATCAAGTTATTTTAAATAAACAAGGTACCCCATTGTCACGACTGTATACTAGTATCACCTGTGACAGATATGATTAAGAACTTATCTACAACACGTGATAAATAACACGTCCACAATGTTCCACTTGCCACCCGGTCACACACAGAAACTGCCACACAGCTGAACGTCACAGTTCACAGCTCACCTACCTCCGACCACTGGAGTCTTCTCACTCTCTCTGCAACTCTACTCTCCTCAGTTTTTCTTTTTCTTTTTTTTTTCTTGGGGGAGAGGACTGGTGGTGGTGGTGGTGTGGTGAAGGTTAGGGAGTGTATTATACGGAATTATGAGTAGAAAAGAAAACAGGGCAATTAAAACTTTTAGTATCTGAGGGATGAACATCAAGCATGGAAATAATTAGCATTATTCTTTAAGATGTGATTTCTTAAAGTATGAAACTACTGGTAAAAATATGTATGTGCACACATCTAAAAACAGTTCAATGTACTTTTATCTGGAAAGCTGCTCCTCCTTGGTCACCATCTTTGTTTATAGTTTCTGTGTCTTTTCACTCTACCCATTATAAGAAATACATAAAATTACACGGGATTGTGAACAGATTCTAAAATCCCTGCAAGTGGCAATTCAACTCTCATTCTGCTACTTTAATAGAGCAGTATTTACCGAAATAACTAGTGGGGTAGGGTATCTAGATTTGGCAATGAAACATTCCATGTTTTTTCAGGATAATCTTAAATTCAAATATTCCATATCACTGTCAGGTCACATGTTTGAATTTTTAGTTCAGGAAATATGATCATTTTAGTGTAAAAATAACGAAAACACTCCCCATCCCATTTATAGTCTCTATTTTTAAATGGCATATATCAAGAAGTAAGTTTGATAACACGTTTACAGAGCCCTTTGAACATGCAGTACTAATGAAGGGGAGAGAAGACACGTATACTACAAAACAATGCAAGAAAAAAAAATCACTTATGCTTGGGTTTGGAATGCAGCCAAGCATTTATATACTCATAATCAAAAGCACACAATTACTTCACAATATGCCTACATCTCTCAGTCCAGGACCGCCTTCAAAGGTTAGAAGAACCCTATTTTAAAATACAATCAGTCTTCAGAAGTAGAGATTTACATGCAGAAATCACCAACTTTTTCTCGAGGTTTTTTCTTCAAATACTGAATAATATGCCAGAAATACGTTAGTTCAGAAAATTAAGCTATGATTTTTCCAGCACTGAACTGGAGCTCTAACTATTCAAACGCTCCTCTTTTATGGAAGGGTCTTACAGGTGTCAACTCTCTAGGAGGTCTTCTTTCCCCTCGGTCATTCCTTACCTATCCCATTCTTGTCGAAATTCCCCCAGCTTTTGATTCCTTTATAAGGATAATCAGCAGGTGCTTCAGATACTACAGTCTTAAACTATGCTCTGATACCAGTATACCCCAGCTATAATACAAATCCATAAAGCCAAAAATTATGCCTTCCTGAGTTACAGTAATACTTACTAACCTAATTATAGACTATATTCATCTAAAATATGCTGAGTGACATTAACAAGCCACCACAAATTCGAATTTCTTCAACATACAGGGGTAAAAAATGGTAAAGTCATTGAAGAAGCCAGGTTCTTTAAAATTCAAGTAATTAAGGTTAAAACTCCTTTCTGTGTTTCTTACCAATCAATTGACTCCTTAAACAGTGTATGTTTGAATCTTCAGCATATCCGCAATTTTATTATATTTTATATAAAATTCTTCATTGCCAGGTACACTGTTTATGCAATCTGTCTGGCTATATAACTCTGTAGAAAGAATCTTAAGAATGTACTTAAGTCTAGGTTTTCTTACAACTCTATAACTTTGGACATATGAATGTTATATTTACCTAGTTTGACATAACTATTTTCCATTTATTTTAACATCTGTATAATTCATCATAGAGATATAATTTTAGAGTAGCTAATCACTTTAACCTGGCCACAGTAACAAAAGCACAAATACAAAACAATGGATGATCCAAGAAAAGCACAGCCAACTCTCAATTATTCACATATAGATCACCTAATAAGGACTTTAGCCTGTTTACTTCCACTGTTTAACAGTACTTGCTTGGGAAATAAAAATTGATGCTAATAATTCATATACTAGATACTTCAATTTATTGTAGGGGAGGAAAGAATATAAAATCTTCCCAAGGCACACATAAGTAATGCTATTTACTTAGATTATACATTTAGCACTCTTCCACCACTATTCACCTTATACCAAGTGCAGGTAACTGAGAGTGGACTGTATGTAGCTTGGTGATAGTCAGAGGTACAGATACACAGGCATGCAAACCATTCACTCACCCCACTGTGCTTTTCACAGCCCTATTTTCAGTAGCCTGAGACCTGGGAGGGGGAGGAGGCAGCAAGTCACTGCAGATGATCACTTAAAAGGAAATTGAGAGTTGACTATAATTTACATTTAAAGTGCTATGAAATAGCATCCCTCCTACGTGTATTCATTGCTGTTTATGGGAATACCTCTCACAGTGACTTAACAGGACTATAAATGCTTTCTCTTTAACCTTTCAATATCCCAGAAACACAGTGATATCTGAGAATCACAAAGACAGAAAGTGAAAGTGCTACAAATGGAAAGTAGTATGTACTTTAGAGATTAGGAAATTGATACCCAGAGAGGTTAAATAAGCAACCCAAAATCATCCTCAGATTAAGGGAAGAGCATAACTCAGTTCTTCCAACCCCAACTGCAATGCTATACTCTCATTGATCCTTCAACCCAAAACTTCCTTCTTGGCTTCAGAGATCATATCTTGCTGACTTTCTTCTCTTCTGTTGACCCCTTTTCTGTACTCACTTCTCCACTATGCCATACTTTCACCTAACGCTCAAATCTTCAGCTCCTTCTCCACTTACTTTCTCCCCTCTCTCTAAGCCTATGCAGGGCACAATTGGATCCCAAGTTCAGCACAACTAAAACTTCCATTTCAGTATTTGCTGCTATCTCTTACACATTTCTGACAGTCAATCGCCTTAAACTCAAAGAAACTCAAAGATGGCAACTCAATACCATCTCTCTCAAAATGATTTCTTCATTTCATGGTACCACCAAATTCATTGTTCTTCAGGACTGCAAACTTAAAATGCTTTTACATCTGATCTCCTTAATACAGTACTGTACTACCCTTTTCCCGTCTCTTCATTCTTCTATTTAATAAATCCTTTAGTTATTACTGTGTAATAGATGGTGGAAAAGATGTCTGAGATCCAGTGAAGGAAAAAGAACTGGACAAAGACCTTAAACAAGGCAACGGTAAATGATACTGAGAAAGTAACAAACAGAGATGTGGAAGAGGAAAGGAGAAAGCCATGAACTCTCCTGGAATGATTCTCACTGGAATGACTAGGAGGGACTTCCAGGAGTGGTGTGCGACCTAGACCCTAAACTAGGAGTTTGACACACAGTGCTGCAGATGGAATTCTAGGCAAAGGAAACAACCTATGCAAGGTCAAATCAACAGGAAGTGCATGCCACAGGCAAGGGATAACAAACAGTCATCTTTGAGTGAAGCAGTAATCCTCAACCAGGGGCACAGCATGATCTTCAAGGGAAAAAACGAGAGAAGGGGAGGCTGGCACTTGACTAGCACACTCTGCCAATCCCTCTGAGAAGCACTGTGTGTAAAGGGAGGGAGGGTGATATATACGTGAACTGTGCAGAGAGACAGACAGACTGAGAATAGTATGGTTAAGATAGTACAGGAAAACATTTTGAAATAAATCATAAAAGGGCTTCAATGCTAAACAAAGACATCTGGACTCTATTCAGTGAGTAAAAATGGGCCTGTAAAGTGTGAGTTTGTGTGTGTGGTTTTTTTGTTTTTGTTACTTAAGAGAATCAGATCTAGATTTCAGGGAAATAACCCTGGCAATCATACAGCAGAGGGATTAAAAACAGGTGAGAGAAAAGAAGACTGAACTATCATCCAAATGAGATAACGAAGATGTGAACTAGACCAATGACAATGGGAAAAAAGCGGAGACTGGATTCAGTAGACAGCTCTGAAGCAAACTGGAAGAACTTGGCAACTGAACAAAGACGATGAGCTGTGTATCTCTCGCTTGAACAACAGAAGATGGTGGCGGTTCCTAAAAAGAAAAAAGCAGGTATGCTATGGGGTGTAACATGTCACACATCACGACTATGAATACCAGACGCAGATATTGGTGTGTTTTGCAAGCTTAGAAGAAAAAGTCTGAATAAAAATGTAATTATTCTAACAATCTCAATGTATGGAGTTTGGAAGTCACGAGTGAAAAGGCTGCTTAGGGAAGTAACACCAGTAGCAGAGAACAGAACAAGACCGAACCCTACGGCTTGCTTGCTTCAAGAGCTCCAAGACCAGCCAGCAAAGAGAAGCAGCAACATAAGAAGCAGGAGAAGAACCAGCAGAATATTTCACCAAAGTCAAGTGAGGAAAGAGTTGCAAGAATAGCAATAATATAGTGGTACAGTACATGATAAGTTAGTCACTCACTAACCCTGTGGCCTTGGCTGAATTACCTAAGTTTAGTCCTTTAGAATTTCAAAACCTTTATCTTCAACTGTAAAACAGGGATAAGAGAACCTCAAAAAGCTGTTGAAGATTAAGTGAGATAATACATTTTAATACAGTACTACTACTAATAGAATGGGGAACTTAAAAATGCCAATGAATTCTGCATGAGGTTACTAGCATCCTGTAAGACACTACTTTCAGAACAGGGGGAGCTCTGTGCTTGTAAGACTACAGTGGCTAAGGAAGAAAGCTGGGAAGCGCGGATAAACTATTCTGCCTGTAGAGCCTAACAGAAAAACAACAGTTTTGTAACCTTTGTCTTTATCTTTCCACATCTCTCATCATCATCTTCTGCCCAGTCTAGTTAGCACCTGATCCATACGAAGGACACAACAACACACATTGCTGAACATGAGAAAACTGAGCTGAAAGGAAGGAATAAAGAAGCAAGAAATCGTAGTTCTACAGAGAATATTAACCAGCATCAGAAGCATAAAATTCCGTTCCAGGTTAGCCTTGGAAAGGAGCAGAGATGCTTTATTCTCCGACCGAGAAACAGAAGGTAAGTGGGGTAAAACATAAAGGGGATACAAGGAAACGCGTACTAGACAGCTCCCGTAATCTTAATAAAGAAATAAGAGTTCTCTGCACAGAGTAGGAGGATTCCAAACTCCGTCTGGAATTTGAACAACAAATGAGGTGATCCCTCCAGGCCTACATTTATTCAACTTCATTTATGTCTTCAGCACCTTGGCCTAGTCCCCCATCACCTCTCAGATTCTACCAGTGGCCTCCTACATGGCTCCTCTTCCCGACTTTGGACTTCACCATTCCTGAGGTGTGGAGCGGTCTCCGGAGAGCCCGCACCTCCTTCCGCTGTGTCCAGGACTGTCCTCAGGAGAAGCCAAGCCCTCGCTGAAGCCGTGGGGGATCCTCCACCCACCAGATGACAATCATTCTCTCCTTAGGGCTACTTCTGTTCCCGAAACAGTCTGATTACTTAATTTATTGTTTCACATTGTAAACACTTCTTTTTGTCCGTTCCAGTAAACTCCTAAAGAGAGTAACATCTTCCTCATCTTTATTCCTCTGGCACTTAACTCAGCATTTAGTATACAATAGGCATTCAGTCAATGTTTGTTTTGTCTAACTGCAGTGAGTAATTAAATAACATGAGTAATGTCCTAACTAAAAGAAATGAGAAAACAAGAAATTACTGTTCAAATCATTATTCAAAAAACCTTTCTACTTTTCTAAGTATTAAACATCAACTAAGACAATTTTTCTATTCTTACTAATGTAAAAGGGTTGGATAATTAAAAAAACCCCTCAATGCTTTTAAATAAATAGTATTCTAATAATTGTATTTGAATATAAGTGTGTCCATGTCCTCAAAATTCACTGTGAACACAATGATTAAATTATACTAGGAAGGGCTTTCACAGGAAAAACACTTTGTCTTTTCAAGCCATTCAATAGCAGGAAGACATACACAACTGGACCAATAAAAAACAGATTATCCTTGCAGCAGAGGTAGCTAATGGAAGCATCTGGGTTTCAAAAGAGATTCTGAATTCAAAACTGAGATTATTTAATGGTATCAATAGCAAATATCAGGGACTTTCACAAATTAAGTAGTTGTCCGGATAAAACTGAAAGCAACAGTTACCAATAAGCTGCCTGGAAGACCTGGTACATGAAGTTCCTAAACTAGATCAAAATTAGTCCATCAACAATTTTTAACATTTTAGTATTCTCCTAGGCCTCAAGAAGATTGCAAGGCTAGCCAAGTTATTATTACTAGGAAATTTTCTAGAGTCAGAGAAAAAATTCTAAGGTTCTGTAAAATAAAATATCACATTTTGTCTTATGTTCATTAATAGGTTGCTCTTTGCTTAGATCTTATTTACTGGAATCTCACATTACCTTTTTATGGTTGTTATTTTCAAGAAATCTACTTCAGACAGATTATATCCATTTTAATATGTTATCAAAAAAACCCTTCAAACACATAATGCCTTATTAGCAAATTTATAATATTCAAAACAATTATTTGAAATATCTTGAATGATATAAGTAATTTTGATTTCATAGTGTAGGAAAGCAACTAGCATTTAGTTAACTTCACTCACAGAGTATCAGGTCTTGTGCTGAGACTTTACGTGCTAGTCATTCTTTTCTTCCTAACCCTGACAGCTGAGATTACAACCCAGAACCACTTGATTTTACAGTCTGCTCTATTTTTTTAAAATAAAGCCCATGACCATGACCTTTATTTTATAATGAATTTTGTTAGATAGCTACACAATGGGTTTCTCAGAAATTACATAAAAAATCGGAACGGGAGCAAACACTGCCTCACCATCAATACACATATACACACAGTTGACTGCCTAAACTTGATCTAAAACACACTGTAATCCAATCCACAAACAGCTGCCCTTCAGCTGCAGTCCGGAGTGTCCCACAGTTCTCAAAATATTACTCAAGTTTATTCCTCGTGAAATTTCTTCACATTACATCCACAAGTCTTCTTTTAACAATGAAATGTTTGTCGGAATAACAATTTCTTAAACAACAGTGTCACTAAATAATGAATCTAATTCAGATTACTTTTTTTATTCTAAACTTCCTTGGGATTCAGGAATACAGTTCTTGTATAACTTCTCACTCTTAGTTGCATATTGCTTTTGCCATCTGTTTCAATGGGCTGTGTATATTTCATTACAAACTGAAATACATTTTGTCAAGGCAAGCAGAACTTTTTGAATAAGCTAGAACCCCCTATGGGTATATGGGTTCAGTAAATATTCAGGGAATGCAGTATTTTAAATAGTGAACATACGCAGTTATCGGTGTATCTGAGTAAAACTGGAGTGAACCAAAGGCATCAAACCATCTGTATTGTACGAAGCTTCTACAACCCAAAACTTGGACACCAACCAGAGAAACCACTTTATATAGGAACTCAGCAAACACAACTAAAGCACAACTGTAAATTATTTCTAGCAGCACATCCAAGCAGGCTTTTAATGTGCAAACTAGACTCAAAATCGAATGAATGCTCTTTCCACCTCTATCTAAAGCATATATTCTCATACATAAACCAAATCACTAATGAACTGTATGTCACAGAACTCAAATGCTAATTTTCAGCCCTGTGGAAATTTTGCTTATTTTGTTAGGAAATTTACTAGAAAACTTTTTCCCACATATATTTTATATACAGTTTTCATGTGTGTCTTATATGTGTATTTTATATAATAAAGTTTCCACAGTGACACAGAAGTCAAAAGCTTTCCATCTTTAGTAATATTCAAACCCCATCTGCTAAAAAAAAAAGTTCCAATTTAGTGATCTAATTAGTTGCTATTTCTATTACTAAGCCCTTTTGTATTATACAGGGTCAAGCAGAAGTAAGAACTGCTTAAGTGTGGTTGGTATGGTAATAATATGGGTGTACTAATTTAGTTTTAATTTGAACATTTCACCTAAAATGTCATATGGTGTGCCTGAGTGTGATATTGTTATATTACAGAACTACATGCTTATGATTTTGTAATAAGAGACTCTGTAATAAAAAAGGGGCGTTATTTGCGCCAGACCCTGTATTTTATCCTCTTCTTCCTGTAAAAGGATCTGGTTCACCAAAAACAAAGTCCTGGAACTTTCAAAATAAAATATTCTTTAAAAAAATGTACTCTGGTAGCTACACTGAAATTAACCTTAGTCTGTAAAACGGTAATCTTACCTTTTGATGCATAAAATAAATTAGAGATCGCACTATGCTTTAAATACAGAGATGAGCTCGCGTCTAATACTAGTAGATAACAGTCTTCCAAGCATAACACAGGTCTAAAAATGTATTTTTATATAGAGTGTTTACAGTGACTTGTTTAACTTCCCAAAGTGTTTCTCAGATCTCAAAAAGGAAACTGATTCTGCACAGCTCGCCCAGGTTACACTCGAAGCAAGCTGCGGCCAGTGTGAAAGAAGACTTCTCCGTTTTGAGTAGACCAAATCCGGTCTACGGTGGGGGAAGAGAAGAAAAACCTAGTACACACAACCACTGAACCTCCAGCCAGACTTTGCCCAATCAAGGCCAGTGCTGAGCCTAACAGCAGAAACTCCGGCCGGCCGGCGGCCGGATCAGGTCTTTAAAAATACCCCGGGGCTTGACGCAGTTCCGAAGGTGTAAACAAACCCACGGCCGCTGCAGAAGGTAAACAATGAACCTGCGGCGGGGCGACGGGCGGTCCCCGCCGACTCCGGCCCCGCGGCCGGCCGGCCAGCCGGGGAAAGGCAGGCGGCAGGCAGGGAGCTACAGCGGGCATCAGACACCGAGCGGCGATCGCCGCTCTCGCGCTCAGCAGCGAGTCACCGGAGCCCCGGGTCCCCGGGGCGGGGGGCCGGGAGCACACAGGCGGGCGGCGAGGACCGCGCGGCTCCCGCTTCTGCAGGGGGGACGGCCGGGGCAGGCAGGATGTGGTCGCTCTTCCCACAGACATCCTCCCGCAACCTAAATAACAACCTCCAGGCTTCCACCTCCCTCCGGCCGCCCCGGGATTCGGCTGCACCAACTCCGGGACGGGAGTGAGACGCTTCCCCGGGGACCCACGGAAGCCGGAGGATGGCCGGCGGGGCTCCCCGGGTCCCGCGGCACCCCAGGCCCGGAGAAGCTCCCGGGGCGAGGGGAGCGGGCGCCCCCGGGAAGGGGGATGGGTCCGGGGAGGCGGCCCCGGGCTGGGGTTCCCGCACCCCCGCCCGCCGGTCCCGTGCGCGGTCCGCCCCTGCCGCCGGCCCCCGGCCTCGGCTCCACCCCGGCACCGCACCCTCGCGCGGGCCCGCGCCGCCCCGCGTTACCTCGGGTCAGATCCAACGGGACGTTCTCCTCGCCGCTGTCATTCCGCCCTGCGCGAAACAGACACACAGCCCCGATTAGCAATCGCTGGCAGGCCGGCGGCGCCAGCCCCGGCTTCGGCCGGCGCCCCGGCTCGCTCCCGCGGCCCCGAGCCGAGGGGCGGCAGGGGCCAGGGATGGCAGGCGCCGCGCGGCCAGGGCGAGCGCTACAGCGGGCTTACCTCGTATTCGGAGGGTCTTCAGCGAGCGACCGCGGCCGATCGCCGCCATATTGACGGGTTTCAGTCACAACACCGGAAACCTCGCCCAATCGCGCGAGAACCCCTTCCCCTCCCCGCGCGCCGCGCCCGCCCCCCGCGGCATCTTCCCCGCCCCTCCGCGGCGGCGGTTCCGCCGCGGGCGCCCTGCCTTCTCCGACCCGATCCCGGGTTGGGGTGCAACTTGCAGCTCCTGCGTCCTGTGCTTTGTCTGTCGGAGGTTGCGGCGACGCGCCCGGCCCTCCGGGAGCACGCCTGTCGGGAGGGGGCATCTCCCGCTAAGGGAATCCCATTGATGCGAGTTTACGGCGTGGGAGATGCTCCCCCTTCGCCGCCGCGGAAACCGTGGTCACAAGCCCAGGCAGCCTGGGAGGAGGCCGGGATGGGACCGGCTGGCCACCTGCCGAAACCATCCTGTGTGATTTTCCTGCTTGCTTTCGAGCACTGGGATAGGATAGGCAACCCCCTTCCTTATTCATCCATTAAAACGATTTTTACTCAAAACAAAAACACGCTGCGCACAGTGTTAACGTAACTCAGTTCCCTTCTGAGAGTTGCTTTGCTCCAACCAAGTGAACACGTAACAAAGTTTGTTTTCCACCCCGGCTCTGCCCTCCGTGCTAAGCGGCCTTGCATTTGATCTGCGAAGCCACGCTCGACCGGGGGCTCCCACCAGTGGAAGCGGTCGAGGAAGTTCTGTGTAGCAGGAGTGCAGGGTGGTCGTCCCTGGCGGTGGGTGGGTCGTCCTGCCTGCGGATGCCAGGAGGCCCGGGGAAGGGTTTCCTCTCCGCCTGGAACCGAGAAGGCTGCTGAGGGTGGTGTCCGGGTTTTCTGTCTGTGTAGCTGCTAAAACAGTGGCTAAGATAAATGTGGGTTACTACTTTTAATGTGTAAGCCTAACAGTTGTTAGACAGTTTAATTCTAGAAACTGCTTTAGCTGATTAACGTATAAACACCTGGCCCCTGACCCAGCAACTTGTCCTTAAACTACGTTAACTTTAAAGAGAGGATGAGCGTTTTGTTGCGTCCTATTCCTCAACACTTGTGTTTTTTATTCCGGAGAATGGAAATTAATTGATAGTGGAAAACTTGCCTTAACCACCTCTCTTTCCCAGTGTCCAAAATGCAATGTCCGGCGCAAATAAATGTTCGATATATAATTATCGAAATATAAATTGGTTGAGTAAATGCCCGGATTACTTTGTTTCAATGCTCTTGCTTGAAAATGAAAAAAAGAAGGAAGGAAAGAGCAATATTGACGATACTAATTGCAGTCGTTAACAATAGTGAACAATTGGAAACACTTAAATGCCCCAAGATAGGATTTATGAAAATCATTGCAGTCATTAAAAGTGATGAATTAGGTCTAGCATATTTAATAGGAAGGCATGTTCATGATATTAAGTGAAGTGAGAGATTAGGAAATTGCCATTTTTATTAACGTTTAAGATATATATCAAAAGCATACTTTGATCAAAATATTTTACATATCTCTGTAGGTAGGAAAAGTCTGAAGTAATATACATCAAACTGTTAACTGATTTTTTCCTCCATAGTGGAATTACATATATACAATTTTTGTTCTTTGCTTGTCTGTGATTTCAAAATGTCCTATAATTAATATATAGGGTGGAGCAAAGTAGGTTTACAGTGGTATGTGGAACAATTCATTCTTCTATTATTTCTTAATCATTGTGTTATTTTCCATACTAACAACCATAAACCTACTTTTGCCACAGCCTGCATGTCAATTGTAAAATAAATAAGTTTTAAAAAGAAAAATAAAAGTAGTATGGAGTAGTATCATCAAGAAAATAAAATAGGCACACTGCTTCCTTAATACACTGCCCTCTGTGCATTCCAGATCATTTTTGTATTAGATATGCAATCAGGTATCTGCTGCTGATACTGCACTTAGATTCAAGGATGCACCACAATTAGAGTACTTTTTAAAAGTGTCTCCTGACATCACCAGTAATAATTTTAATAGTAAACAACTTGCTCCCTCTTTTGCAGGTTTTAAGTCTTGGTGCAAATGATTCATTCTTCTTACAGCCTCAGGCAAAAATCACAAATCTTGAGGTCTGGCTAGAACATTAAAAATTTATATTTCATCCCTCCTGCCCTGCATTAACACATTTCACAATTTTACAAGAGTTGAAATCTATCAATGTAAATTCTATCAGATCCATAAAATTTTTCATATTTTCAAACTTTCTTATCCTTCTCTATTCTAAATTAACTCCTTCCTAATACAATTTAACTTTATTTACTCTTTCAGTCTTTCATGAAAGTTGGGTACAATTGATCCACTTTTACATTATTTAGGGTACAGGAGAACCTGAATTCAGTAGCCTTTCATCTTTATAACTGTATGTTCCTGTGTAAAGAGCATTATTCAATTACTCCACCTCTTCCAGGAGAAAAAAAAAATCAACCCTCTTCAGTCTTAAAATGAAACTAGTTTTCCCTCTGTTACTATCTCAGTCATTTGAATGGCTGTTTTCTCCACATGTGTTCTTAGGGTGAATGGCATTTCTGGAAAAAAAGAACAAGTTGTTAGTGTTTGCAAATGACACTCAACTAAGCCGCAGGAGTTTGGGTAAATTTTAGTAAGGAACACACTTCACAATGTTGTGTTTGCTTTTTAAACAATAGCACTACATTCTTTTTTAAAATATCTTCTATACTTGCCAATTCCTAGCCATTCCTCTTCTTGAAACTTGCTTTTCTTCCTCCCCCGCCCACCCCCCCATTCCTGTTTCTTACTCATTTTGTTTACTTCTTGCTACTTCTCCAATTTTCCGGGTCATTTCGATTCTAATCTGGTCATTGAGAATGTGACTTCCTCTTCTTAGTTTTCATTCCCCAACTAGGTTTCATTTTCTGTGTGAATGACTGTTTTTCTCATAGTATTAGTCATTGATAAAAAATGTTACATGCGATTAGGTCCAGGACCACACCTCTGAGAGATAACTGCTGGATTCAGATGACGTAAAGACCCCATGGACATCACGCTCTGGGGTCTGCTTTCTGTACTATCGCCTGCAGATACTATTCTAGCTGGTAAACCAAATCGTATTGGTTTCAGGTACCGTGGTAACAAGGATCAGAAACGAAGTCTCGCCGAAATCTTAGTTCCCTTTATCTGCCTTATGACCTAGGCCGTGTGAATGAAGATGAAGCGAGTCAAGAACCACATTTGGTCAGTCTTTTCTTTTTTTGGTAATTTCTCTTCATAGTTAAACCACACATGTAACATTTAGATAAAGGCCATTAAAGTGACAGGCAGTGGGGTCCTGGCCAGGCAGCGCAGTTGGCTAGAGCCTCATCCCTATATGCCAGGATCGCAGGTTAAATCCCTGGTGAGGGCAGGAGGAAGCAGCAAACCAATGAGTGCCTAAGTAAGTGGAACAAGAAAGTGATATTCCTCTCTCTCTCTCCCCCTTTCCTTCTCTCTCTCAAATCAGTCACTATAAATAATAATAAAGCGACAGGCAATGGGCTAAATTCAGCAAATGTTACATAACCCTACACAGGGTTGTTTATAAAGATTCAGCCTCCGTCACAGCAGGAAGTAGCCTTTTAGTATTGTTGCCTTAAATTTTAACTTCTGTCACAAAATCTTTAAATTTCATTTTACAAAATTCCGTAAGACATAAAGGCCCTCTATGAGCACAATTGTAAATGAAGAGAAGCCTATGCTTGTGAAAGAAGACATATGTTTGTAAAATAAAATTGGGAAGGTTGTGCGCTGAAATTTCAACAGCAGTTATCATCGTTGGTTGGTAGAATTTTGAGTGATTATTTTTCTTTTTATCCATTTTTATCGTCCTAAAACAAATTTTTACTTGTGTAATTTTTAAAGGAGAATATTATAGAGAGATTTTGTTGGTGATTCCAAACCACAATTATATGTATATGATTATAATAATTTCTTCAGTAAAGGACCCATGAAAATTGTTTGTCTGTGCATCTCATTAAAATAATTTGTCCACATACTCCAACATATGTATATTTATTTTTTATTAAATAAAACATACAGGCAAAAAATGGTTAAAAGTAGTTTTTAATGTTATATTACTAATGGCACAAAAAAGCAATGGAGCTAAATATATTCCATTGTTTTTAGAATTTCTTGTTCAATACTTTGTGATACAGCAACTCAAAAGTCTAATTCCAAGTTTATTTGGATGTTGGGATTTAGTAGCCGAAACCTACAAAATACAAATTAAAAAATGGAAGAACTGTTCTGCTGGCTGCAGTTTCTAAATCATAACATTCGTTTTTTTTTCAATTCTATCCATCAGTAATACAAAGGTTTTTTTAAATGTAACTTGGCTAATAAATGTCTATCTTTTTAAGTATATTTTCTTGATTATGCTATTACAGTTGTCCCAATTTTTTTCTCCCCTTTATGCCCCCTCTGCCCTGTACCCTCCACCCACCCTCTAACATGGCCCTCTCTCCTTAGTTCATGTCCACGAATTGTACATATAAGTTCTTTGGCTTCTCTATTTCCTGTACTATTCTTAACCTCTCCCTGCCTATTTTATACCTACCAATCATGCTTCTTATTCCCTGTACCTTCCCCTGCTCCCCATCCTCCCCCTCCCCCTTCACACTGATAACCCTCCCTGTGATCTCTATTTCTGTGATTCTGTTCCTGTTCTAGTTTAGTCTTCGTTTTTAGGTTCAGTTGTTGATAGTGAGTTTGTTGTCATTTTACTGTTCATAGCTTTTGATCCTCTTCTATTTCTTAGATAAGTCCTTTTAACATTTCATATAATAAGGACTTGGTGATGATGAACTCCTTTAACTTTATGTATTAAATGTCTGTCTTTCTTAATGTCAATCGGTTTTCATAGGCTGGAAGGCATAACATTCAGAAATTTTTAGCAAATGGTTTTAAAACTCTTGATCCAAAGAATTTTTAGCTGGTTAGAAAAATCTGTTTCCAAGATTTTTAAGTGTGCTAATATTATAGAGGTGACATTTATATTTTTAATTGCTTCAGAAAAAAAATTGCAAAATTGTGGAAATATTCTTTAAACATCTATTTTTGTAAGTGCTCTGTAACACATTTATTTTGATAAGTAATAACTTTGTTATTGTTATCACGTGTACTTTGAGGGGAAAAATTAATATTTTAAAAAATAGCCGCTAAGTAAACACGAGACTGGAAACCACCAATCATCATGAAAAAAAGTTTGCCACTAGATAAACATAAAACATTTACATGGTGCAAAAGATTTTTAGAGTCACTCCCCTTCTCTTTTCAAAGTGTGAAAATTAAACTGCATTTTAAAGGTCTTTATTATATAAAATTATCACATGTACTATCTCTGTTCTTCTGTGAATCTCTAATTTTTATATTTCATTTAAAGTGGCTGTTTCATCGATTTTTCATAAAACATGGCTTTTCTTAAAGAAGCTGTGTAGTGATAACACACATTCCTTGGTACATCTTTACTTGGGGGGCACAGAAGTAGTTATTTGTGTATTTCATTGCTGAACAGAATTTAGCAAACACCCTAAGCTAGGACAAGTGTGGAAACTTCTATATTTTCATCTCACTGTACTGCAAAAATTCTGTAATACCTGTTTGTTCAAACACCTTTTTCTTCAAATCTTCAGCTATTTTTTCCTTTTCCTCTTCCCATCTTGGTTGACTAATATGACCACATTTTAGTTTTGTTAACAAATTGTTTTCTTTGTGGGTTTTTTCCAGCCATTTTGTTAGCACAGCAGGAAATGCCAATATATTCCCTCTTGATATATATCTTTTAGTCTGTTACTGAAATGAAGTCTCTTTGTTTTGCAAAGCAACAGATTCAGTCAACACTTCATGACTTGCAACATCACTGAAAAGTATAGAAAATTATCTTCATATTCTCAATGCTTATTTTCAAATATTTTGCTAAATAGTTTTATATTATCATTAGCTAACATCTCAAGGAACAATCTACACTTAGAGTTAAGTAATAGTAAAAAATAATGTACAAAAATTCATATGTCACATACCCTAGTTTCAATTTTTAACATAGTGGCTGGCATTGTGATGCCTGATTAAATTATTGTTTTTGTTTAATGCATAACGATTTTGATGAAATGCTAATATCAGTGGCAGAAGTATCTGATCTTTCATATTTTAAAAACGTGTGCTTGTTCTTTCATTATTTATGTTATATGCAGGTTTTAATGCAAGGCTCTATTTTTTTAAAAGATTTTATTTATTTATTTTTAGAGAGGGAAGGGAGGGAGATAGAAAGAGAGAGAGAAACATCAATGTGCGGTTGCTAGGGGTCATGGCCTGCAACCCAGGCATGTACCCTGACTGGGAATCGAACCTTCGACACTTTGGTTCGCAGCCTGCCCTCAATCCACTGAGCTATGCCAGCCAGGGCTGCAAGGTTCTTTTTAAGCCGAGTGTCCCTTTCAAGAAGGATACTTCAACATACACCCCTTCAGCCCACTTCCTGCACACAGTCTGTGGCCTTGCGCCCAAGCAGAAAGGACTCCTGAGGAAGTGCTGTGGACTCCTCCAAGCCTCAGAATTTCCAGTCTTCCTTGGATCTCCTCATATGACTCCTTCCAATTTAACCCACTGACCAAATGACAGCTTCATTGTTCATCCGTATAATAAACACCAATAGTTTAACTTTTTTCTTTCTTTCATTCTCCTTTTTTTTTTTGGCTGAGAAACATCCCAACTCCTCCATCAAAAAGCATAAAAACAAAGCAGTCCTTCCAAGTAAAGGGACATGGAGCAAATAGAAAACTGGAGCCCTGGTTGGTGTGGTTCAGTGGACTGGGTGCCGGCCTGCGAACCAAGGGGTCACCAGTTTGATTTTCAGTCAGGGCACTTGCCTGGGTTGTGCGTGAGAACCCCAGTTGGGGGCATGTGAGAGGCAACAGATCGATGTATCTCTCACACATCCTGTCCTTCTCTTTCTTCCTCTTCTTCTAAACAAAATAAATACATAGAATCTTAAAAAAAGAAAAGAGCTATCCAGTGGACAAATAAAAGCACACCTGAGGTCTGAAGACTAAGCCAGTACCAGTACCGGTACTAGAATGTACAAAGGCAGAACAGGAGACTTCCAAATTGAGCCCAGGCAGACCCAGGTTGGTAGCGACCCCTGGCTTCCAGCAGTAGCAATTACAAACCCTTTCTGGGGAAAAGTCCTTGGCTCTTCACAAATGAAGATGAAACAAATAAATACTCATGTTCAAACATCTTCAAACTCATTGGAAAAAACCACCATGAGTAATAATAAGAAATAAAAATAAATATAATTATAACTCATGAACTTCAAATACTGATAAGAAACAATAAAAAGTAGCTACATATGAAATGCCCTCTAAAATGAAGAATTTCTGATTTCATCCATGATAGAAAATAGATATTGGCTTTACTTTCTCACAATAAACAACTATTAATCTCGACTAAATGTATGGACAATGTTTCTAGGCTTCGGACAATAGATGACATGGTGCTGTGACCTTGAGGTAAATCAAAGAAACAAACTAGGTGAGCTCCACCACAAGGTGAGCTCTCTGGCTTTTACCCCCGAGGACACCTTTCAAAAGACAACACAGGCTCTGGAGCCCAAACAGACCACATCAGTCTCACCAGCTGAAGGAAGAGACAGCCTGAAGTTCAGGCACAAGGAGGCAGGTGAACTTTGAGGATGTCAGAGGGGAGGTAACCGGACAGAGCAGGAGCTCTGCTCCAGAAACGTTTGCTTGCATCCTTTGGATTATTTAGATGAACTTTAAGCTGCGTAACCACAGGATGAGTCTCTGAGAGGCCTGGCGGAGAGCAGCTACTGGGGGATTCCAGAAGTTGCAGACTGCTAGGAGATGTTAGAGTTCCACGCAGCAAGAAGAGAAACTTGGGTGAATACTCTGAGCATTCAGTTAAGACCCCCGGAAGCCTACCACTGCATTTAGGGAGAGAGCTGCTGGAGACCCTGTAAGGGTCATAACCTGGAGAAAAATATGCACTACCCCTAAAATAAAGGCTACAATAGACACATCCAAACAAAACCTAAAACTAAGTCTCAACAGGAAGAATCTGATCTGCAAGTAAATTAACCAATAATGGGGGAAAATCCTACAAGACTCATTAAAAAGAAAGCAGCAGCATCTCCACTCTCACACTTATAATGTCCAGCGTGTGATAAAAACTATATTAGATGCAAAAAATCAGGAAAATGTGATTCATTGACATGAGAGAAAATAGTCAATAAAATAGGTGCAGAGGTAACATAGATGTTGGAATTAACAGATTTTATGTTTGATGATTTAAAAGGAAAGCTGGACATAATGAATGAACAGATGGGGATTCCCACTAGAGAAATGTATGGTCTAAAAGAGAATCAAGTGAAAATTCTAGAAATGAAAAAAACAATATAAAAATGTTAGAATCCATTGGAAGATAACATATGGGATACTAAAAAAGAAAAAGGACCATTGAATTTGAAGCTAGACCAATAGAAAAAAATACAAGAAGACTGAAAAAAAAAGCCTTAGTGGGCCAAGTTAAAAAAATAATCAAACAGTGTAAAACACATGTATTTGGAATCCCCAAAAAAGTAAAAAGAGAGATTAGGACAGAAAAAAGTATTGAAGGAGTACAGTCATGCACTGCATTATGGCATTTTGGTCTATGACAAACTGCATCTATAATGGTGGTCCCCTCAGAATATAATAGAGCTGAAAATTCCTTATTTCCTAAGGATGTCATAGCCATTGTAACATTGTAGTGCAACTTGTGCCTTGTGTTAGTAGTGATGCTCCACAAACATACTGCACTCTCTGTCGTGTAACAGCACACCATCACAATCATGTACAGAGCCGTACTTGATAGTGGTAATGAATGGCTGTTGCTGCTCTATGTACTCACTGTACTATATTTTTATCACTACTGTAGAGTGTACTCTTCCCACTTAGAGCAAGTATTTTGCAATAAAACAGCGTGCTGGGTTACGTTTGCAGCAGCCGCATCTCATGTTTACATCATTTGATTGCATCCTTTTCCCTGGTGCTGGCTTTCATTTAGTGTTGTTCTCCACAGTCACATGCTGCACGGGTTTATCACCTAGGAGCAATAGGCTACACCATGTAGCCCAGGTGCGTAGTAGGCTATACCATTGAGGTTTGTGTAAGTGCACTATGACATTCACATCATGAAATCGCCCAATGACGTATTTGTCAGACCATTTTCTCATCATTGAGCGGTGCATGGCTAATGGCTGAAATGTTACAAGTTTGATGAAAACTATGAAAACACAGATCCAAAAATCGGAAAGAATCATAAACAAGATAAACACAAGGAAAATCACTCCCAGGCATATAATAGTCAAAGATAAAGAAAAGAAAGATAAAATAATCAGAGAAGAGAGCAAAAGGCCAATTAACTATAGGCAAAAACAATAAGAATTACTGATGACTTCTGGTCAGAAACAATGCAAGCCAAAATTCAATTAAACGACATCTTTAAAGTGAAAAAGGAAAGAAACATCTATAATCTAGAATTATATATCTTGTAAAATCAGATTTCAGAAAGGAAAGGGAAGTGAAAACATTTTTCAGATGTAAAAATTTCAAAGACTTGTCACAAGCAGATGTGTTCTATGGCAAATGTTAAAGGAAGTCTTGCAGCCTGAAGGAAAATAATACCAGATGGAAATTCAGATTTACACAGAGGAAAAGAATGCCTTGGTTTATATATAAGTAAAAAAAAAGGTCAACATATCAGTAAATAAAAAAATTTTTTTAAAGATAATTACTCATTTAAAACAAAGGCAATAACAATGTATTGTAGGCTTCACTTGTAGAGGAGAAATGTATAGAAAATAGTACAGCTATAAGGTTATCATTATATGTGAAGTCGTGCGATATTAGTTTAAGATACATGCTGATAAGAAGTCTATTATACAAATAACTACATAGGAGATTAGCTGCCCTCTCATATTAAATATTATATTAAAAGTAAGTTAATTACATACTTCCTGATTTTAAAACTCATTACAAAGCTGCAGTAATTCAGACAGTGTGGTATGGCTCTAAGGAGAGACACAACCAGGAAGCAGAAACAGCCAACTGCAGGGAAAAAGAGACAAATACATACCTAGAGTGGAAGACTCCTTCCCTTTTCTCCACAATCAACAGAACAAGTACACAGAAAAATCAGTCAGCTTATAGAATGTCTGAACAATACTTCAAACTACTTTACCTAATTGACATTGACAGAATGACCCACTCAACAACCAAAGAACATCCATGTTTTTTTAATTTTAATTCTTCTTTATAGAGAAAGAGACAGAAACATTGATTTGTTGTTCCACCTATTGTATGTATTCTTCATTTGACTCTTGTTTGTGCCCAGACAAATGATTGAACCCACAACCTTGGGGTGTGAGGACCATGCTCTAACCAACTGAGCTACCCGGCCGGGGCACATAGTTTCAAGAGCAATTTAGCACATAGGCAATAGAGGAACCCTCATAACTATGCCCATAAATGCTCATAGTAGCGTTGTTTTTGAGAGCAGAAAATGGGAACTTCTGTAGAAAAACAGGATTTCAGTAGAAAACCAGAAATCTCTGTGGTTTGTTCATCGAATGGAATGATATGCCCTTCCCAAACATAACAGCTGACAAAAGTGAGTTGCAGAAACGTACATGCAGTATGATACTGGTTACATCAAATATTAAAGAATAAAAAACAGCCCCTGAAAAATTTCGAGATACATACATATCAAATGGAAGTATAACAGAAATGCGTGGGAGTGACAAGCACCAAAAGTAGGCACGGGTGTTCTTTGAGAAGGAGGGAAGCGTCTTCGGCCATACGGCCCTGAGTGCGCCTGATCCGGTTTGAGAAGGAGGGAAGGAGGGAATAAAATGAAGTACACAGGGAACTTTACATTTATGTTTTATTTAATAATAAATGAATTTTTGAAGAGTGATGGAGGGAGAGATGGAAAACTGTTATACTATCACTTATGAACTTAAAAAATTAAATATTTGATGAAATTGATCTTTAGATGCTAAGAAAGCTTAGAGGCAATTGACGATGAACAAGAATCTGTCATTAACACACGGTCAGGTCACAGGACTGTGTGTGACCTGCTTCTCCACCCACCTTGTGTGCCAGGTGAGGTCCCAGTAGTTTTAGCTGGTTTGGAAAAATTGAACCCACTTTCAAAGAATAAATATATATTATATTTTGATAACAAAATTATTAAAATAATTTTTTAAGTTTTGAAGGCCAAATCCCTCCTTTTGGCATAATAAACCTTAGCCTTATAAAAACTCCTGCAACAGATCCCTACCACTGACCACTTTGAAGGGGACAATGCTACCCTGAATATGTAAGTAAGTTCTGGTATGTTTGTTAAAGAAGCAATTATAATACATTGCCATCGTTTTTTTTTGTTCATAGTAGCGTTGTTTTTGAGAGCAGAAAATGGGAACTTCTGTAGAAAAACAGGACTTCAGTAGAAAACCAGACATCTCTGTGGTTTGTTCATTCAATGGAATAACATGCCCTTCCCTGTACACTTTATAGCTCATATTCTTTAATTTACCTAACATTACTTAAATTGATTTTTTTAGTCTTGTAACTCCCCGTCGTGAAGCTGGGCTCCTTACCTTATTCAACAGTAACATTTCTGATTGTCATTTGTATCATAATGGAAAAGGAACCACCAATTTTCCTAATTCCTGGCTTCTTTGTGTCTCATTGATATTTTCCATGTTTGTTTTTCATTTAAATTATTTAGAAACGTTCAGAGCAGTGTGTACCATATACCCATGGAGCAAGCAAGATAACCCAATAATTAAGATCTTGGATGTGGAGTATAAGCCTCATATTGGCCATGTGACTTGGGCAAAGCTTACATGGTCTCTAAGACTCCTCTAGTCACAGTACAATGGCTTGACTTGTAGGACTGGCATGGATGTAAATGGGACACAGCCCACAAACACCTAGCAGTGTCCAGCACACAGTCAGCCCTCAGACAAAGCCAGTGGATGGCGAGGATGTTGTGACAATGCAGCACTTATATGGAATTGACTTAAATCCTGAGACTGGATTTTTTTTTTTACCATTTGAGTAAATAAGTAAAAGACATTGAATAACAGTAAATAGGCTTTTAGTGAACATTTACCTTTCAACTGCCTCTCAACTTACACACCCCATATAAATTTGGTTACCTGGGTAACGTTGCATCTGAAATGATGTGGGATGCTGACAGGACCCTGACAGTCCGGGACAAGCCCTTATGATGTGAGGAGGGCCAGCTTCAGGATTTGGTTCATCTAATATTATGTCTCTTCTTTGAAGTGAGAAGCACCATTTCTGCAGGAAATTTACTTCTGATCTGTCCCTGTTAACTCGCTGGTGGGTGCACTCATCCCTTAGCTGCTGTAAGAATTGGCTGCTAGAGTCCATGGTTGCACCTTAGTCCAGAGAATTGTCCACACACCAAAGAGGCAGTGATGCTCAGATACGCCTGGCAGAGGAGATTGGGGCTGGAGGAGGAAGCCTCTGGCAGCCAACGACTGCCTGGAGGAGGGGAGGGGTACAGCCCAGCCCTCTCCCCTCAGTGTGCCATGACTCAGTGGAACCATTCCGGCTTCAGTGTTCCTTCCGGAATGGGGCTGACCTTGGGCTGCAGCCGGACCCACATCTTTGCCAACTGCTCTCCCTGAGCCACCCTGCTTCCTCCCTCCTTGCAGGAGGGCCCTGGGCAAGCCCCCCGACAAATCCCGCATCCAAGCATTCCAGTCTCGAGCTCTATCTACTTTTGGGAACTCAGCCTAAGAAATCTTCGTAGTGCATTTACTTCTTAGTACAGCCGTCTTAGGAAGAACAGAGTTGTCTGTGTTGTTTCTCTCTAGATGAATGCCTAAAAAACTTTTGCATGTCTTTGAATACTTCGTGGTTTTGGTTTGTAGTCCTGTACATTTATTTAGTTCTCAGAGGTTAGTAACCATCATAGCTTGGTGGACCTCTTTTAGATCTGTACCTATGAAAGAAGAGAAACCAACCGACTCTTCTGGTCCCCTGAGATATGTGGGTAGCAACAGCATTTTAATGCTTTTCTTAACATAGCTCCTACCATGCCAGTAGGAGCTCTGACAAGCATATCATATTAGCTCAAGTACAATAACCTAAATCCCATCAGAACTTAAACACTTCGTTCAGTACTGCTGCCAGAAGCACGATGGAGAGTCAAGCTTCCGTCTCCACTGACCTGCTGTTAGACCGTGCGCTGGAAGGGAAAGCGAAGCGATCGTCTGCATGCCTGAGTAAACTCTCTATCAGCTTAAAGTTTTTGAAAGACATCACAATGTTTCAAAAGATCTTTTTCCAAGAATTGAGATGAAAGGCCCGACACTGGTGGTCTTAGAAGGTATTTCTTTGCTCTCCTTTGCTAATAAAGACATGGCCACAAACAGCCTATATATTAGCTACTGACAATCATTCTCACTTGGGCAAGGGCCAAACCACAATCTGACTTTGAATTTCTGTTCCGTTCCAGGCCACGGCATTTGCAACGTATCAGGCGCTGAGGAATTCGTGGGCAACGGCATTGGCTTTATGATTGCATTCCTAGGAGACCTGTCAGTGGCATTTGGTGCTACTAACAGGAATGGCATCTGGGTGTCATAGGCGCTAAATGAATTTTTTCCATCCCTCGCCCACACAGAGACTCGTTGCTGGCAGGTTGGATGGCTGCAGGACAACACGGGCTTCATCTGACTAATCTCCCATTGTAAATGCCCAGTGTTGCGGACTCACCGTGTGAGTCAGATCTGGCCTCCAGGGATCATTTGTTCGGTCTGCCTAGTTCATTTCAGAAAAACTGAGTCAACTGGAAAAATAATAGAAATCATATATATGGACCTTGATAATCAGCTTCATTCGGAAACTGAAGACTCTACCAAGACTGGGCTCACAGTCCATCAGAGTTAGGTCATATTAACAACACAAAGGCACAGGCGGGGAACGAATGGCAAACGCAAGGGGGAAAGCCTGAGACCTGTTTGCGAAGGTGTGGGCTGTGTGTAGAGAAAGCATATAGTAAAGGGCCGTCCCCTGCAGCTGGTCGCCGCAGGGGCTGGTTGCAAATCCAGAAGGAACGGGGAGCAGGAGAAGACCTGGAACCCAGAGAGTCAGCACCAGGTGAAGTCTGCCTGACAGAGCTGTGACCTTGGGTGAAGGACACAGCCACTCGTGATGGGACCTCAAGGAGGGAGCTGGAAGAATAAGTGTCCGAACCTCACTCTGCTGTCCCTCTGATTGCTTGCTAGCGCTCCTGATCGGCAAATAGAGACTGGAAGCTCCAAGGCCAGGGGGCCTCTGGAGGCAGTCCATAGAGGTCAGTCTTGGGGGCACAGAGCAGAACAGAGAAGGTCTGAGCGAGGGATCCAGGGGCCCAACCAAAAGTGGCCAGCCCGATTAACCACTCAGTCTTGGACACAGAGCTTACATCCTACTGTGTGCCGCAGCCCCACCCCAAAGCCACCATCGCTTCTCTCTTACCGCTTATCATCATGCTGACACTCCAGCGCTTCTTGTGGGAAAGAACCATTCTCCACCAACGTCTCTCACCCGAGGGAGCCAGAAAAAAAGAGAAGACCAAATTCTTCAAGAAAAAATGTGAAAGTGTGTAGATATTGATCTGTGTATATATATAGAATATATACCGCATTTTTCTTGTAAAAGTATGACTATGTGTTTAATAGATAAATAAAATACACTTGGTGTATGTGTATCTCTCTCGATATACCCACATCTACACCTGTGCCCATGGACCTTCCTGCAGTGTAGCTGCAGGAAGACCAAGTGCAAAATGCCGTGGCACACTGGGACTTCATACTCAGATGTAGAACTTGGACCTGGCACGGACATGGCGCTTATTATTTTAAAAATTTTATTGTGTTTAACCTTAAGTGTTTCTATGTTACCCTCAAATATCAGCTGGCAAATAACTGGGACGCAGAGCCAGTTTACTGCCACTGAAATTACGCTCGTGTTGATCAGGTTCCATTGCACTGACTCACTCGAAGGGGACGACAGCATGCCAGCAAGCAGGGCGACAGTGAGAGTATGTGTCAGACAGCGCTCTCAATGCTGGGCTGTGTGCAGCCCTGCGAAGTAGGTACTTTTGTATTGTATAAATGAAAATTCTGGGTCTGCTAGCAAAGTTCAGAGTCTTGTTTGAGGCGACATAACCTCGCTGGTAATTTGAAGCAGGAGCAAGAGATGAGGCACACAGTCACTGAAAGGAACCTTTAAACACGCAGCACAGTTGTGACAATAGAAGCAGCATCAGCAAGTATTTCAAAATCAGTAACAATAATAATATTGATAATAATGGTAATAACTGGTGATATCTGCGTCCTTATGATGTGTCTGTCCAGTACGATGCTTAGCATTTCACAGATGGAATAAGAAATTATTAGGAAAAGCTGCATATCTACCTTTTCAAGACAATTAGATCTTTGTCCCTCCTCTTTCCCATGTTTTCATCTTTCCTCTCCACTAGACCCTTCTCATTAGCTTTTGATTAAGCTTATGTCTTCTCTGTCTTAGAAGACAAACCATTCCTCAAAACAAAATTAAAAACAAAAACTTTTTAAGTTTTCCTACCTGGCTATCACTTACGTCATGTGTCTAAGTTTTAGGGTGTCACTCCTAGAAAGAGGTGTCCCTAACATCTGCCTCAGGGTTCTAAGCTGCCCTTTCATCGGTGGACATGGACTGCCGGACCCCGTTCGAGGACGGGGTGAATTATTGCGTGCAGCGGGGCCCCATCAGCTGGCTGCTCCTTCAGGGTCTGTCTCAGCTTCAGTCATCTGGCACAGGGTCATGCCCTTCCTGGTGGCCCAACATGGGCACATCAGAGAGGTAGGAGCCAAGTGGCTGGCCATTTGGGCCCAAAGGTAGATATCTCGGAAGGGCAGCATTTACTCCCGAGATTCTCATCTGACTGGCTGAAGATGCTTCGTGGCTAAAGATTAAATTCATATTAGAGTAAATTAAAAATTGATGAACAACTTCTTTCCCCAGAGATTCTGATCCAGTTGATCTGAGGAGGAAGATGTATATTTTGACAACCTCTTAGCGGTGCTGTATTCAGTTTGGATCCTCTGGAAAGCAGACACCAATATGAGGTGAAAATGCATTAACTTTTTTTCTCCTGGGCAAAGCACATGTGTGAGAGGAAATGGAGAGAAAGCTGGGGAGGGCTGGAGGAACCATCGGAGAACAGTGCCAGTCTGACCACAGCGAAGGGAGGGACAGTTGGGCGGAAGTGTCTCAGAGTGCTGTAGTGCAGGGCAAGGAGGGCTTAACGAGGCTGTTGGGTGGTCCTCAAACCAAAGTCGCCACCTGAGTGCTTCGGGACCTTTCAGGAAGAGCCCAGGCAGGTCCAGGCACTGGCAACACAGCCACTGGTCTGTGGCGGGGGGTGGGGGGGCATGGCGTGGGCACAGCTGGCAATGGATTTCAGAGGGCAGAAGCTGGGGTCTTTGGTTAGTTAAGCTCCCCATCATCAGGGGTCTGTAAGGCACGTTCCCTGCAGTTTTGAGACAATAGGATGAGAAAAGCAAGACAGAGATGGGCTGCAGTTGGAGAGGTAGTTGGATTCAAGGCAAGGTTCCCTGCTGATTTTGAATGGGAAAGAGTTCAATGCACTTGTAAGCCTAGATGCGGGAAACTGCACGATGGGAGAAGCTAAAGGAAAAGAAGAGGAGGGAAGAAAAGATGGATAGAGAGGGTGGGGGGGAGAGATTGAGAAAGGGACAGAGAATAAATTAATCGTGGAGCAAGAAAACTCCAGAGCAGGCAAGAGGAAGAAATGGGACAGAGGTTGTGGCTTGAATCTGAGAAGTGACATCTCAGTCTCTACGCTAGCGTTTGGATAAGGGGTGAGGGTTGAACACTGTTGCAAGTTGGAGGAAGTGGCACTTGGTTATCTCAGTGTTTACATGAAAGGAGACAAATTGTCAGGAGCACAGACGGAAGGTTTGGTTTTGAACAGGAGGTACCTCCTCCTCTGAGGCTGAAGCAAAAAGGTACGAAGGGCTCAGATGTGGCATCTCGTTACGGGAGAGAAAGGCTGAAGGTATTATTTATTTGTGGCTCTTCTCACATGACAAATTCCATACATACAACTATAACAGAAATAACATTTAGTATATTAAAATGATCCCTTCAAATATTTATTCTATATTAAGATGGTTGTTTATTACATACATCTTTCATAGTTGTGTGAGTCTATTTCCTGGTTGTATAAATCCAAACTCTAAAGTATTCCCTTGACTTAATTTGGAATTTTAAAAACTGATACTCTATTGAATTTATCCTGTTCTCAATCAACCAGAAAAAATAACTGGAAATATACTGCCAGTGTATTATGCAAATTTGATACCAAAGTCAACAAACAAAAAGCATTCTGAACTATGCGATTTTATCTGGTATTAAATTCCTCGTGTGAGCGTAGACTGGTTTCCCTGTCGAAGAGCAGACATCGAAGTATTTCAAAATGGGCGGGGATCTTTGAGGTCAGCGGCTTCTCTTTGGGGGGTTTGACTCTTCCAGAATCTATAAACCGAGCAAAAGAAGTTGACCAATTTTCAAATTTCGGTGTATCTGATGGAAATTCCACTTTACCCATGTGAAGGTGCTGAGGGTCTTTGCAATCATTTGAAATTATTTCAATTCCTTGAGGTCACTCTTCGGAAACTCTTTCCTTGAGTGTCAGGATTTTGGGCTCTGTACCACGGTACTTAGTGTTCTTAGCATTTGGGGCCCCGACGCTTCACGTTTTGTTTCTGGGCCGCTTTAGGAAGGGTGTGCGTCCACGGAACCCCCCAGCGCTAACACCAGGATGTACTCATTTGCTCTCCCGCTGCTGGGCAACTTTCCTGTAAAGTGGCTTTTGAAAGAGCTCCGCAGAGGTCACTGAGAAACAAAAACAAAAACTGAAAAAAGTCTTCATAGTAAAGAAGCGCCATAAAAGGGTAATGTCAAAGCCCCGATTTCATTCTGCATAATTTTAGAGCAATCCACCTTCGTTTCTACTCCAGTTACTACAGAACTTTAAACAGAATACAGAATTACCCTGTTAGCGTATGAATCTGCAAAAAGAAAACTTACTTTAGATTCTTCTTTAGTTTTTATTTTAGGTGTGCATACCCAAATGCATACATTCTTATGAAATAATTAACACATATTCACAATTAACACATAGGGACAAACTTTATACAAAATTTTTTGCTACAAGTATAATTTTGAAAAACATTGAACCCACCAGCTAGAGAGAAGAAACAGTCAAAATTGGAGGTGTAAACGATAGTTTTCTCCTTGTGGATGTTTGAAAATTTCCTCTTTTATATTTCTTTATGGTTCTTCCTTATATTTCTTTAGACAACATAGTCATTTCTTCTCAAATAATTGTTTTGGGATGGGGGTTGCTATTGATGACCTACACGAAGTATCTTTTTAAGTATAGCCAAGGCAGAAATGGGATGTTTAAATATTTAATAATTCCTACATTTCATGATACAGTCTTCCCAGATGTTGATTAAGCAGAGAGATCACTTTCTAAGTCCACAATGTCAAAACTTTATCAAGATAATCATAATTTTATAACACATGATAAGTAGTTTTGTGCATTCATTTTCTGTGATAACCAATAACATAGGCCAGTTCAAACCCAGACTTCACGTAGGTACAGATGACCCAAGCTGAGGGTTAGTCATTGTCATAGATGCAACCTGAAAGAAAAACACCACAAATTCAAATAATGTCATGCGAAACATACCCTGTGAGTATTCCAAGGTTGGAAATATGGTTGATTCAGATGCTCCTGGTTTAGGATTTTGAGAAGTAGGAGCTCATACACTTATTTAACTATTGATCTGTATTCAATTCCAATAAAGTTTATGGACAAGTTTATTCTCTGTCAAAATGAGACTCAGGGTTGTTTTGTTTTATTTGGCACTGAATGAAATGTACCTTGCGGAAGTCTCAACGAATGAGGTTGAAAATATTAAATAGCAATAAGAATAAATTTAAAAGGAGATTAAAGGCGACATGACTAACACTGTGCTTCCTGTCAGTTGAGATTAATTTTTTATATCATACTTTAGGAATAGATAATGTTTGGGGAATACTGATTTTATAGGTTATGAAATAAGTACCAAATGCACATATTTTTTTGTGGGAAAGCAGTTGGGCAAAGATGTGGGTTCATAGTATAATAAAAATTCACCGACTATTTTCCTGCGTCTGTTTTCAAAGGAAATAAATGAGATTCTTCCTTGATTTCCAGTCATGTGTAAAAACAATTTTTTTTCATTATATGAGCACATGTACCTTTTCTAACAGTTTCAAGTGATTCAAATTCTGATCAGATTGGAAGGTTCTAATTAACCCAGCAAGCTACTTTTAGTATTTGTAAGAACAGTAAATTCACTGTTCCTGTTCTCTGCGGCTGGTGCCACGGGGGACTCACCGTCAGCAATATCGTCATAGATTTCTCCATCACTGTAAGGGTAGAAAATACATTTTACTTTAAAGAAAGTACCTTTTTAACATCAAAGCAATATTAAGAATAAAAAGTTGATATACGATATTATAGGACACAGGCATTTAAGGGTGAGAAGTTACTGTGCATTTATAAGTGGGAAGAAATTTCATTTTCATCGGCATCTTTGTTCATTGGCTTCATCTAACCCTCTCTGTTTCATTATAAAAAAACCCCCACAATTTATTTCTGATTGTCAGGCACATCGGATAACGGAAACACATCTCAAGAGCACAGGCCACGCCTTCTTACTCTTCTCCAGACCCAGCAGTGAGCCCAGCGCAGAGCTGAGCTTGGGAAGGAGTGTTTTTGTTGGACTAAACGAACTGACAAATCCTGGAGCATTAGAACTGCTGGAGGTTCTAATAAAAAAAATCATCAATGGATTCATTATACTTGTTAATATCAGATTTATACTTTCACTTGAATTTCAAATGTTAAATGAAATACAATGATATATGACATAGGAAATGGATGCATCATTTTTGCATGTTTCTAAGTACAATTTACAAATATTAATTATAAAACATACACATATTGGTTATAAAATAAGTAGCCAAGATATAGTTACTATGGTGATTCCTATGTTACATAATTCTAAACGTATTTATGGTGACAGGTAGCATCCATAATAATAGTTCTGGTTATTTTTACATATTTTAGGTTTTACCTGGCCCCAACCAAATCTTTGCGAAATAGTCTATTCTGTTTGACTGAGTGTCTTCTAAGTTCCAAGAGATATAAATATAAATAAGACACAAGCTTGGATTTCAAGAAACTTATAATCTAACGGAGGAGGAAATGATACACATGTAAAAATAGAAAGTACTACAAATATTAATATAGCCTTGAAATGTAGGGTGCAGTTTCAAAGCCCAGGACTATAAGGTGACTTTGCCACTTAGACCCGACTGCATGTGGTCCCTGTACCCGCTCTGTGCTTCTGCCACGGAGCAGCCGCGGACCCTCCGACCGCTGCCAACTGTGGCAGATGCTCCGAGTTCCCTATGTCTTCTGTTTGGATTCTTTCTCTGAGATCGAGGGAGGCTTTGGCTAATGGGAATCTGATACAAATGCAGAGAGCACAGATTTTATTATTCATTCAAAAGAATCACAAGTGTTCACTTTAGTAGGTGGTAAGCCAACAATTACTTCCAGAGTGCACTTTCTAAATTCCCTCACAATCACCCTGCATATTCACCGGGGGAGATGTCATCCTATTGTTTACCACACATTCTTTCTCTGACATTTCCACCTTTCATAGAATAAAACCTACTGATAAGTCCCGTGGCCAGCACTGTGAGTAATGCTCTGAAGAAAATGAAAGTATTACAAATATTTTTCTTTTGAGTCTATTCTGGTTTTCAGACAGAGACCTTAACCCTGATTTGTCCCTTTCTGCTGGTGCTGGGTTGTTTATGGACACGGTTTGTGAATCCTCCTTGATTCTTTTTAGGCTGAATTCTGTAAATCTTTGTATTGGAGTGTGGCATAACTGATAATGGAGTTCTTTTGTTGTGTCAGTTTAGTAGGAACAGAATCTCATAATGTTTTGGGGGACTCTAATAGCACACTGCTACCAGACCGTGACAACATCTTATTCATAAGAATAGAAGAATCATTGACTACTATCTCAGTTCTGGCATGCCTCCCAAAAGACAACTTAATGCTCTACTATGTCTGGTATGAGTAAAGAAAGGTCCTCCAGTTAAGGGCCAGACGACACACTGTTAATAGGTGACACTGACATCTACTGTGCAGACAGTAATCAGTCCCTGATTATTCAATTCAACCCACCGCAGTAATCAGGAAGTGAAATGCAAAGTACTGATGAAAGTGTTAGTGGCTTCGACCTGTCTCCCATGTTTGCAATGTGTCTCCAGTGAATACATAAAACTGTCAACTGTAGAATGATGGATGAGAAGGGTTTCTTGTCTATTTAAAGTGACGCTTCATGAAACCCTTAACTTTACTATGGGTACTGACATTTATATGACATTCGTATAGCATATTGTTTTAAAATGTATGATAGCTCGGTAGACCATATTATTTAAACAATAGTAAGAATCTTTCCTAAAGCAAAGCATAATTTTTTTTACATGTATAATAAGAAGAGAAAGGACTTACTTGTCCACCAAGTTACTCCGAAGAACATAACCATCTATGAAAAAAAGGACATGAATTTTATTAGTAGTACAGACTTGAAAAATCTTTACTATTTCTTTTAATATAGTATAATATATTGAATAATTGTATCTGTCTTCAAATACAACCCATTTTTTGTGTCTACTTTTCTTTCCTTTCTTCTTTTCTCTCTAATTTTTCTCTCTGATTTTTCTCTCCTACATGTCTCTTTTTCTCCATTTACAATGTTTCCTCCTTTCCCCTATAAATAAAAAAAAAACAAAACACTGTTTTTACTTCTCTAAACTACTGCAGGTTGTAGTATAAGGTGTTTTGAAATTTTAATCTATTTTTTAAGGTGACAGCCATGTGACCCATTTGAAAAAGAATTTAGTAAGCATTGCTTCTCTAACTACGAAAGTAGTTCATAGGTAGGTATTTTAAAGACCACCACATTGAAGACTTCACATGTTGAATGTTATAATAGTGGGCAGAATCCTGCCTGCTTTCAGACGCCAGCTCCCCCGGGGCTGCCTGGGGGAGCACGCATTCTAACGGTCTGAACACAGCTCTGGGATGTGCGGTGCGGAAGGTCTTCCCCTACTGCTTGTGCTGTTTGACGGTCTCAATAGTGGTGTTTTCATCTGTTATCAGACAAATCATTACACAAGAACACATACAAGGGGTTCTAGTAACTCCCTGGGTAAGTAGGAAATAGACCATATTTTATACAAGAAAGCAAAAAATATTTTTGAGCACCTTATGTTTGCCCCTCACAGTGTAAAATGCCCTTAGGAAAAATATGGAGCATTTTGTTCAGGAAATGTCTGTTGACATCTAATCACTAACCTTTCAAATGATTAGCTTTGTGTTACTGCCTGAACTCTCTTGTATTCGGGATGTTGGCACCAATGATTGCCTTGCCAATACAGCCTCTACATCACATCTTTCACTAAGTCAAATACAGGTCTTGATCCACTTAACATATAGTTTGGGTTCTAAATCGGAGTAAATATATAAAAATTGCAAAGCAGGAAGCTCACAAGTGGAGATTTATGCAAGTGATAATGAACTTACTAGGACACCTTGATGTCCTATTATTGTTGATTTAACATGTAAAAACATATTTTTAAAATGTTACAGTCATACAACTGAAATGGTGGATTAAAACTTAAGGCAATGAACTTTCCCTTGAAATATTCCGGCATCAAAGAACTTCACCAAAATATTTTATCCAGAAATTCACCACCTTCAGATAAAAACTGTTTATAAGAATAATACTGGAAAAAGAAAGAATCAAGGTTTTCTTTGAATTCCTGTAGTATGGAAGTAAATGAAGCATGTTTCAAAATGATACAAGCACAGTAAAGTGCTGTTTTATTACAAGCATGAAAAATTAGACCATTGTATACATTCTCTTTTACTTCAGTCAAAGCAGAAGTAGCAGAAATTATTAATGCAAGAACATCTACAATGAATACTCATCATCCTGGGGTAGTCTTTGATATCATAGTTCTTTCATTCATTTCATGTTAACAGACTTGAAACAATTAAGGTATAGATCATAATCTAACATAATTATATGTGTGTCTCTCACATGAGAAAATTGGTGCAGATCACAAGGTGTTGGAGTGAAGGGTGGTTTTGTGTCAGGTTCCAATGACTGACATCCGCCTTTCCCTGTGCTTCTGTCTGGGGCCCAAATAAAACGTGAACAGTTCTCAGGCCCTGGCTGGCATAGCTCAGTGGATTGAGCGTGGGCTGCAAACCAAAGTGTCGCAGGTTCGATTCCCAGCCAGGGTACGTGCCTGGGTTGCAGGCCATAACCCCCAGCAACTGCACATTGATGTGTCTCTCTCTTTCTCCCTCCCTTCCCTCTCTAAAAATAAATAAATAAAATCTTTAAAAAAACCATGAGTGGTTCTCTATAGACAGTAATGGCCCCCAACTTTTTTTAGGTAAAATTTGTGGTTTTACTTTCATTTTGAATTTTCTCCTAAAAACTGGAAAGTAAAACAATACAACTGTGTTTCCGTGATACATTCATGTTTAAGTTAAAAATTTAAAAATAACTACACATATGAGCTGAAGCTTTTAGCAGTGACATCAGTCTCGTTGTGAGTTGTTGGGGCTTTATAGTCTCTCTGAAATGAAATTAAAATGCGGAAAATTAGAGAAATGTGTAAGAAATTATAAAGCGTTGTAAGAGACTAGAAGTATTCTGGCATCAAACATATTTCTGGTTTAAAAAATCATTGGAAGATTAAGAGTGACAAAGATAAAGAGAATATAATCATGATTTTGGAAATCAAAGGTTTTTATTTTCCTGTACTGTTAGGTAAGCTACTTTTTAAAACTCAGTTATGCAAAAATTGTGTGGGCCTGGATAAAACACTATCTGTAAGTAAGCACTAACACAGACCTTTACATGCCACAGTTAGTAACTCGTGATGTACGTCTTAATGATCTAACTTCACAAAATAAATTATAAAGACATATTCTCTTAGATTCTCAAAGCCCTCTTATATTTCCTCCTGTGTCTTGACTGTTCAAGAGTTGGCTTTCTCTTCTGCTGAATGCTCCATTTTCGTTGCTGTTATGTGTTTGATACATAAACATCAGTGACTGCGAATCTTTGTAAGAAAATTGTAGCAAGGAGATTAAGCATGGGGCAGCACTGTACTGCTGTATTTTAGTTCCCTAAAATGATGCGATAATTGGGGGCTCGTTAGCTATACAATGACTATTGAATAGCGTCTGCACAGGGCTAGTGACTTTCTATACAGCACCGTTTTTGCTGTGTAGCGTGTTTAAAACCCTCTGCTGAAACGTCATTCTGTGGAAAGCACAAATCACGACAGTGTCAACACAAGTGACTTGCCATGAATTTTTATATAACCTCTCCATTATAGTTCCTAGACATACTTTCTTTGCCATAGAAAAACGCTTTCTTTGCTCACATGTTCCATGTGCACCCATCATAAGGGAATGATAATGAAAAGTACAAACTAATGAAATTAATTTAAAAAAAACCACCTTATGGCTCTTTCTCATGGAGAATGACCACCGTGTCTCTTTAGCCCCGTGACATGGTGAGTTTGGGCAGAGATTCTCCTGACACTAGGAAATTGTTATTCGGAATCCTCACATGCATAGAGCAGAACACAGTGGCTTGGAACAAATGTTCTGAAATATGTGGTGGGGTAGAGCCAGTGACGAAAGCAACGCCCACCCCCAGGATGTGCTGGGTTCTGTCTCCACAGAACATTTGCTCGCTGCAGCGTCGCCGCGAGCCCGCGGAGGGTCAGCTCGCCTTGCCGAGGGGTGCCGTGAGCACGAAATTACGAAGGAGATAGAATACCATCTTTCGGAAACGGACAATATCTGTATTCTAATAGCTTCCACTTTGTTTTACTCGATAAAACTGACAACTGTTATTATTTCCTCATTATTTCACTTGTTGTGAGCAAGTCCAGATATAAAATTAAATGTATTCAATTTGGTCTCCTGCAGTTTAAAAACAATGAAATCGTATTCCACAGATGAACCCGGGCAAGTAGAACAATGCCCAATTTCAAGGAAAAATGCTCATAAGGTAATAAAAAGAAAAAAGCATATGCAGTGCATAAAACTGAATATAAATTGTTATAGTATCCTAGTTTTATGAAATTTCTCTCTTCCTCTCTTTCTTGGTCTCTTTCTGTTTCTCTTCCCCTCTCTCATTTCTGAGGCTTCAAATCGGGGTGACTTCTCAAAGTTCTGAATTTAAAAGATTTTTTTTTCAGTGGGGATGTGTTGTTTTCAAACTGAAAACAAAATTACTTAAGCAAAGAAATGATCAGCCGGATTTGGGAAAACTTAAAGTGCCTTTGAAATCCCCCTTTCTCTGATGCTCCAAAGAAATGGAGGACATTTTAGCCACAAATAACTCAGCTCATGTATCATCGCATATTTTGGTAGAAATTTATTTCTCCAGTGACAAGAGATGGGAAAACTCACAGCTAATGAGACATTGAATTGTGGGATATGCACCAATACTAGGGAGAAATTCTAAACATCTGGGACCACACCAGAAATATCTCCCGCAGGTCTCCACGCCTCTGTGATAGCGCCCACAAGTCAGTGGGTAAGACCTGGTCAGATGGGGTACCGCCTGTGAAAGTGGTGTGTACTCTGACTCACAGTGGGAAGGGATTACTGTTCATTCTTTAGCCTCTAGTTTCTATTGTTACCAACCTTAGGTTTGAGTCAGTGATGCTTTCTTTCCTTTGAAGCATTGAAGAAGGGAGAGCAAGGAAAACACTAGGGTCACCATGGTGTTGGGTTGCAAATGCCTTTGCTGCTAACCACAAGATGCAGAAACAAGGAACTGAGAGGTTTAGAGGCTCCCAAATGACACGCAACAAGTGAACCACGTTACTAAGGCTCAGACAGAGGACTTCTGTTTTCTAACCAGTTCGACTATTCAACAGACATTTTCCTGTGAGTGTTTGTGTGCCAGACCTTTATCTGGTTCTCTGGCTGCAGTCTCCAAATTGTCAAGTGCAATTCAGCAAGCCCTAAGCAAGGTGCCAGGCACTGTAGAACGTGTTGGCATAACAATGCTGAGAACAGTTCATTGAAGCTACTCTCAGAGTCTAATAACAGATTGGTGAAACAATAAGGCAATTACAGCAACAAAAGTATTGGTAGTAGCTCCGTGAAGCAAGGGAGATATTAGTTGTGGTGGGGTGGCTGGGGAGTAGAGAGTGGACATGTTTCCAATTGGAGGTGTCAAATGACAATTGTGTTGCTTTAAATAGAAAAATTTGGGCATTCCAAGGAGAATAAAACAGTGTAGAAGGAAGAAATAGCATAATTAGTCGAGGAAATGACAAGTAAGTAGTTTGTAGGTCTGGGTGTCAGTTGCACATGGGAAAGAGTTGATGAGGATGAGGCTAGATCAGAAAGCGGTACATCTGCACAAATGCTGGTCTGAAAGGGGGTTTTCTTTGTTTCCTGGAGCTCTGTTGATACTTTATCTCCAGTAAGGCTTCAAATCTGAATACCACACTCCACCTGCCTTTTATCCTTTGTCCCACATTCCATTCTCTCCTCATAAAAGCCAACCACACCTCGTCCAGGGTAACTTTAGACACATTTTTCTCACCCTCATCACTGTGTTTGGTTCTTTTTTTTTAAATGTATTAGTAACACACTTAGCTTGTTTTTTTTTAGTTTATTATTTTTTTAAAAGATTTTATTTATTTATTTTTAGAGAGAGGGGAAGGGAAAGAGAAAGAAAGGGAGAGAACCATCAATGTGTGGTTGCCTCATGTATGCCCCTTACTGGGGGCCTGGCCTATAACCCAGGCCTGTGCCCTGACTGGGAATCAAACCTGGGACCCTTTGATTTGCAGGCCAGCGCTCAATCCACTGAGCCACACCAGCCAGGGCTGTGTTTTGTTCTTAAAGCTTGTGTCATCTTCCTGTGTTTAAAATTTGACGTGGAGTTCACACTTCCTGTGCAGACTAACCTAGCTCAGGTGGGGCAGCTGTGCTGGCTGGCCATCCCATTGCAAATACAGGACAACAAAGCTTTGGATCACTCTTTCCTCGACTTTAAGTTAAATAAGCATCTTTATAAAAATTTCACAAAACATACTTCCATCTGTCTGCTTTAATAGCTGACAGAGTCAAAGAAGACAGGGACTGTCTTTTCATCGTATGTCATATCACATGCATCCAAGTAGGACACGGAAACAAGAGAATTGGCACAGTAGGAAAACTGGAAATTCTAGGGGTGACAGGACACATGTTACAAATTTCAAAACCAGGCCAGAGCTGGTGCCGCTCGCTACTTTCGCACCGTGATTCTTACATTAGTCCACACAAGGATAAGCCAGGGATGACTTATGACCACAGATGCCATCTGACCCCACGGAGCTCACGACTCAGGACGTCAAAGGTGGGTCCAGGCAACTGCAATTTCAGTCCCCACCCCCCGCCCCCACCCAGGGTCCTCCTGATGCTGGGTGTCTGTGCGACCTCATTTTTGAGAAGCACCAATTTGGCTCTGCAGTGCGACAGAGAGCAGGTGGGAACTGAAAAGAGGTGAAAATCAGATACATTGCTTGCCACACAGCAAGATTTCTTAGTGTTTTCTGTAATGAACAAAGCATAGAACAAGAGAGTTCATGGAAACAGCAGCAACCACGGAACCCTGTGTGGCTGCTAAATTCTGGAGGGCTGCATCTACGCAGAGTGCCCCAAGAATTTTTAAAACATACAATACCTATTTAGTCAGGGGCACTGGCCTATTTTGCCTTAAATTGCCAAAAAAAAAAAAAAATGACAACAGCCAACACAACAATAGCCTTCTGGTGTGAATGCTCTGTCTTGAACCACAAATATATAGGTCACATCATGGAGCTGCATCTTATTGGTCCGGCCACATAACAAGTTTGCATCTGATTGGTTAATTCTTGGTACCAGAAATCTTTATATACACCTGATTTTTTAAAAAGTCACTGGGGAGCAAAAAAAGGTAGGGAATTACTATTATTCATTTTTTTTGTAAAACAATCAAAATTGTGTCTTTTTGGTCAGATCAGCAAAAAACCATATTTTTTGGTGGGCCACAGAATTTTAGTCATTCGTGTAGGTGTGCCCCGAGGCGACAAAGGTGGAGAGTCGCTGATGCAGCGTAAGCCGTGACTTACATTTCCCTTCGTCATTCCTGCAGAGGACCTTGGTGTCATCCGTGTTCTGTATGACTTCGACGGATTCGCCAGGCTTCACCGGGAGGTCTCTGTTCCCCCACTTCTTCGCAGTTAGGGACGGAGCAACTGTGGTTGAATAGAGGACTCTGATTTCACCATCATACTGGGAAAATAAAAAGTGCATTGCTGATTGATGACTAATATCAAAGTAATCCATTTATTGACATGTTCACTAAGAAAATCTCTGATAAATATCAATAGTTCCTTGTTTTTAAAAGATAATGTAAGAACACTCAAGAAAAGTGTTTTTTAGGGGAAAATCACATATAACTTCACCAACTTAATATAATATCTATTTTTTAAATAAAAAAATAAGAAAAAGTTTAAGGTGCACATTTATTGCCTTGATACACTCATCTATGTCAAAATTATTACCACGGTATTTAGCGGACACCTCCATCTCCTCATGCAGTTATCATTTCATTTTTGTGGTAAGAACACTTACGATCTACTCTTTTAGCAACTTTCAGTGTCTAACACAGTCCCGCCAGCTGGGATCGCCACGCTGTGCATCAGGTCTCTAGAACCGGCTCATCTTGTAACTGAACGTTTGTACCCTTTGACTGACATCTCCCTGTTTCCACAACACCCTAGCCTCTGGTAACCCCCCACTGTCCCCTAGGTTTCTATGAGTGCGGCTCTTTTTGGATTCCACGTTTAAGTGACAATACAACAATTATCTTCCTCTGTCTGGTTTATTTCACTTAGTGTGATGCCCACAAAAGTCCATCCATGTTGTTACAAATGGCAGGAGTTTCTTCTTTTTCATGGCTGAATAATATTCCATTATATCTATCTATCTATCTATCTATATCACATCTACTTTATCCATCCTATTTCAGATTTTTTTCTTATCAAAGTTCAAAGGATGGCTTAATTTAGGTGATCATTAATGTGCATATACTATGCATCGTAAGTTTTCTTACCTTGTTATAGGAATAAATTTAAACCTAAAATAAATTTTATAGAAAATAAAGGCATTATGCCCTAGCTGGTATAGCTCAGTGGATTGAGCATGGGCTGTGAACCAAAGCATCGCAAGTTCGATTCCCAGTCAGGGCACATGCCTGGGTCGCAAGCCGCGGCCCCCAGCAACCACACATTGATGTTTCTCTCTCTCTCTCTTTCTCTCTCCCTTCCCTCTCTAAAAATAAATAAATAAAATCTTAAAAAAAAGACTTTCCCATGGAAAGAAATAATTATATAAAAAAGAAAATAAAGGAATTATGATGCATAACTGTGATATTGATAATGGCACTGCATTTTGGAACTTAAAAATCATAGATTTTTTTTTCATTAGCACTTTGAACTTCACATGATATTTTAACACAACATACTTTAAATTTTTTCCTGAAGTCTTTTTCTTCTTTTTCTTGCTTTTTTAGCTTCTTAGGGTCTATGTCTTCTGTTTTGGCCTTGGTTCCTTGACTAGGGAGGCAGAACACATGTAAAATAATACTTAGTTTCAAAAACAGAAAAAGAATAATGTATAATAGAAACTTTATTGATAACATGAAATATTTGTTAAATTTCGTTTTTAATTCTTTTTCTTAGAAATCCACTACAGTCATTGTAACAAACGATGGCATTCCATCATGCAGAAGAAGTTCTTCAAGAGAATACGGATTATGAGTTGAAATGGATGTAAGAGATGATCTATTAGATTGAACTACATAAAGTCTCCGTGGCATAGTTTAAACATGGTCACATGTCAGCAGTTTCATATGATTCGACCTATTCTTGAACCCCTGACGCTTTTCATCCCTTCCTAGGTATTAAATAAGTTGGCCAATGTCATAGAAAAGGCTTTCACTTGTACATGGGACAATGATGCCTCAGTCCCCTTCAAAGTAGGTCCCTTGGGTCCTCACACAGTTCTCCCCATTGCCATCAGCTGCCCCGTTGTATTTTCCTGAATCTCACCCATCCTCTGAAATCTCTTCCCTTTCAAAGGTGGTTTTACTTCTGGGGAAAGCCAACTAATTGGTGCCCTGTGACTTCTGACTGCCGATGAGATTCAGGAAAATGTGACAAGGAGGCTGTGTGAGGTCCCAAGATGCCTTCTTTGAGGGAGACTGAGGCATCATCGTCCTTGTACAATGTTTCTTGTATCTTGTATCTTCTTCAATAAATGCCTCTAATTTTCACAGTAAAAAATGATTTTTTAAAAAAGAACATTTTAAAAAAAATGAATTTTCATGGCTTAAAGAGTTTATCCATATGCAAGTTTTTCCTTATCTACTCAAAGTGGAGCCCGGGTTGCATGCCATACACACCAGTGGGCATAAGCCCAATTGTTGTAAGAGGTTTATAAGCCAAAGACAGTGAGTCTCCAGCTTGGCTATATACAGGGTCACCTGGGAAGCTTTTCAGGAATAGCATTACCCTTGCCCAGTTCCTAGCAATCCAGATTACATTAAGTTAATTTTAAATTCTAATTAATTAGGCTAAGTGGGGTCCCTGCACTGCCATATTTTAAAAGCTCCCCTGGTGACAGGCATGTGCGGCCAAGGTTGAAAGCCATCCGGTGGGGTTCAATACGGACGTTAGGGAAACGTCGTGAACCTCTTGCAGAAGGGAATTTTAAAAACCAGAATATGTGTGAATGATGAAACATTTTAAACACTGATAGTAGATTTTAGGCGGATGATCTGAGATGAAGTTTTGTTTATAACTGATTTGTTTATTAACGTTTGAATCCTAGGACTTAGTTCCTTCCCTTCGAGGTGAGTCAGCATAGCACTCCACCTGCTGCTCCCCCTACCCAGCCCCCCTGCACCCCCTGACACAGCACCTCCTGTCTTGGGGCCCTCCGGGCAGAGGTGGGGTGCTGCGGTCCCCGATCAGCACTCCGAAGTCATCGGAATATACATGAAAGATAAATATTCCCCGCAAGCTATCTTAAAAGAGAATTTATTGACATTTATTTTAAACGAGAGTATTATGTTAGAGGACATAAAACTGTTTTAAACTCTGAAAATCAGCAACTGGTAAGCAAACAGTTACATATTATGTTAAATTTAATCAGTTAAAGCGTTTTTGCTTGAAGAATAGAGTCACCGTGTGACTCTGTACTCCCACAGGGCTGTTTTACGGAATGCACCGGCATTTCCGTAGTGATATACAACAGAAACGTGCATTACAAACGGTCTGGGATAGAAGTGATTTCCCAGTGGTGAGGACTATTAAAACTTAACATATTACTGAAGATTAGGTTTTCCATTCATGAAGAACTAAGAAGGGAGCATGATTCTCCTGTCACCTTTCTTGTTTGTTTCACCTGTCAAGCTCAATGTTCATGTATACATGGCACCGTATTTCCCCCTGGGTTTCTTTAACCCTGGTATTGCCTCTTGTTTGGCGAAATGAGTTGAACAGCCTTGATAACAAGCGAGTACTTCAAGTTCATGTGTGCATTTTTACCAGTACAGCTCGGGAGATATCACTTCTTGTACTCTACTTCTGTTACTTTCATCCTTCAACACATCAAGCCCAGAATCTTTTTACTCACCTTTCTTTTTTTCTTGAAAAAGCTAGAGAGGTGTTTGCTTTTGTACACTGTATATATTAGAACATCTCCCTTACGTATTGAAGTATAAAAAAGAATCCTGCCATGTTATTTCCTATTTCAAAACAGTTTTGAGAAGGTACTCCTCTTGTATTAACTGATTTTAGATTTTTTTTTTACAATTTTAGCCTAACATTAAGTTGAAACCTTAGGTGAACCAAAGCATGTCACTATTTACGGCTTTTTAAAAAAATTTGAATACAACCTTTGAGAAACTGATGTTTTTGTGAAAAAGAGACACAATAGAAGTCCTGCTAAAGAAAAAAAAAATCCTCTTCTTTTTCATAAAAGATGAAAGTCTTGTGGAGGACAGAAGAGGCTTACACAAGGTGGGTGAAGGCTGACATGTAACCAAGAAGTGGATTCAAGACAAAAGGGTTTTGGGGAACAAAGGTAAGTTGTGATCAGGCTCTCGAATATTTTCCCGGTGAGTGAATGACTGAAGGAGTGAATGAACGAACTAATGAATGCAGCTATCTGTGAGTTGTGGAGCAGAGGATAATCAGGGGAGGAGGAGCAGGACCTCTGGGAGGGTGAGGGCGAGGGGAAAGGTGAGGGAGGAGAGAGACCCAAGAGGAGGACCAGGGTTATCTACTCACAAGCCTGGCCAGAGTTAGGGCTGGGATCGGGGAGAAGACAGAGCGAGCAGGGCCTCGCACAGTAGGTCCACGCCCTACTGAGCAGTCTGATTTTCATGACTTCATTGTAATGAGAGCATTTTAATTACCTCATCTCAGCTGATGGAGCAGGGTAATCTGAGGCATCCACATCGTCGTACACCTCCTCTCCCCCTTCTAAACAAAAGACAAAACATCAAATGTTGAAACACTGTTAGTGAACGTTTTGACATGAGCAATTCATGTTGCAAGGACCACCAAGCAAGTTTGCTTGTGGTTTCTGTACATTTCTCCTGGAAACACTATTCCTTTAAGGGGAGAGGTTCCTTTCTCCTTGGATGCCTGAGTTGAGTCTCCCTGAAAAAACCAGTGACCGTGATTGTAACTATCATCCTCGGAGGAAAAGAAAAACAGCGGCAGATGACTTGAAGACTCACAAGTGTGATACATGGCAGGATTAGAGGTTACTGACTAAAAGAGTTGACATCCTGGCACTTGGCAGTAAGAACTGAAATCAAGATTCTCTTGGGATTGGGAGTTATAATAATATATATCATTTTATTTTTATGTCTGTGTCTATGTCTGCTTCTAATCTATCTGTCTGTCTATGTAGCTAGCATTCTTTTTTGTTCACTGGTCTGTTCCTCATTCACTTTTTTGCTACAGCAATATTAGGTGTATTAGGTGTGGCGCCACCTTAGAATGGAAAGGACATTATGTTAATAAGATTTCTGAAACCAGGAAGTATTGAGAATCAGCACTGGTGGAAAAGGTCAATGGTTTTTCCAACCTGTGATGATTTTTCCTCCCCCCCAGACTTCCTGTGGATAAAGATCCACAGAGAGTGAAGGTGATGAGATGGGTGGAAGGGTACAAATATTTTAAGGAACGATTATCATAGAAAGTTTAAATGTTCTCTGGTAGTGGGAAGGATTTGATTTCTTTTAGAAACTCCTCTCTCTCTCTGCACATATGCAAACATACAGATTCCTTTCCCTACTCAGGTTAATTCATTTCACAGGATAAAACTTGCTTAGCTATGAAGAACCCTTATTAATATGTAGGAAAAAATGACCTATTGGTTTCCAGATAAGGAAAACTTAGTATTCCATTTGCATGTACTTAGAACACATATAAACAAAAGAAAATTAAAACAAAAAATATAGTTTTTACTTAATTGATCACATTTGTTACATTTTATACCTGTTCGTTGAGCTGTCTCTCGAATATGTTTTAAAAATTGTAGATTACAATACAAACGCATCGTTATTTACTGATCAATTTGAATTAGTTCCTTACATATTTTCAAATTTATAACTGAAAACAAAACCAGAAAAATGGCGTGGAAGAATATATATTATATTTGTATTTTGTTTGCTCTTTCTATTTATTTACAAATTAAAGTTTTTAAAAGCCCCTGAATATTCTTGTGAGACATTTTATTTTGTTTAAGTAAATCTAAGAAAAAAATTTAAAAAATTTGTTTCAGTACAGGTAAAAAAAGATAAGCTTATTGAAATTATACAAAGAAGAAATGTTTGCATTTAGCAGTAGTGAAATTTCCAAATAGAACAGAAATTATGCATTTTAAGGAATAAAAAAATTTTCTAGATTTAGAAGGACCTTGGAGGCATCTGGTCTGGTTTGTTTCTAGAAACCTCTATGAAGAAGTCCAGTGTACCCAGCCTTGATGGAACTGGGGCGAGGGGGACCTGGAGAAGGTTGGTGTCCACCCTTGCTTGCTTAGCCCTTTCTCCCCCGTGATCCTCCCACTGCAAGGACTCTTTATTCCTCTTTATTATTTTTATTTTTTCTTCATACTTTTATTGTTTATGCTATTCAGGAGTCCTCACTCCCCCTCCCCTTCGCCCACCTCCATGCAGCCTCGCCCCCTTTCCTTTTCCTCTTCACATTACTTCATCCTCGGGAAACCGGGGCCACCCAATGTGAAGTTACTCGACAAGGTTATATAATTCATTGTTTTCTATCAGGGCTGTAGTCCAGATACCATTGCTCCATCCAGTGATTTTCCCACTATCTTATCTTCAAGGAATGCGATGTAAAACATACAGTTGGTTTTTATTACTTACCCAGTTGTTTAGGAGGCGGAGGGAAGCTGGAAAGGAAAGGAGAACATAATTGCCATCAGACCATTAGAAGCACAGCAACGGAGTCCTTTATTTAGGAGACACGTGAACAAGTCACAGCCTGGAGGCTTGCAAAGGCTGAAGGATTTGTCAGCTGTCATTCCTTTCTCATCCCCCATTTCTCCACAAAGTCCGGTTTCTGTTCATCAATTTGGATTTTGGCCAGACTTTTTTGAACTACGATGTTAGCCAAAAAAGTCAAGAGTCCAGACATTGAGTGATTTATTTGCCCATAGCCACTGGACTGGTGTTTTTAGATTTGTTTTTTTTTTTTTTTGAGGTTTGGGCATATTACATCAAAGTTAATTAAATGGCCTCAATCTTTTGGATTCACTGTGGCATAGCTCAGGCCAAAACTGTTTGTTGGACTCAAAGAGCAGAAATGCAGAACTGAAATTTACAAAGGTCATAGGAGTCTTTATATGACCATGTTTTCCCAATATGTACATATACATCCCCAAACTGGAGAATGGTGAATGAGAGGCATACCCATGGAAACGAGTGAGGAAGAGCTTATTAGGAGAAGTGATTTGAAATCAGCATTGGGTGGCATTTAGTTGCAACAGAAAAAAGACCTTTTATTACTTTCTAAATTTTAAACACACACCCCCACCCCCACCCCCCACACACACACATCACTGGAATAATGGTGTGCAGTTTTGTGAAAGTGTGAGAGGTCATTAGTTAAAATGATCCAAAATCAGAATTAGGCTTCGTGTAATTGAAGCAGAAAAAATAACCCCCGCTTCTATTTCTGAGTAAGGATTATATTTGAGAAATGCTTCACTAAGATTTGTAATGTTTACTTGTAAGTTTAAGTGTCCTATTTATTTGAGTGTTGTCTTAGCATCACATGAGAGGGTTGAGTCATGTACCCGATCGCATGATTAAGACCCTTCGGAGTCATATGCCTGGAATTTGTACTAGAGGGTTATTTTTGGATGGGAAGATAAAATTTATGCATTAGTTTTTATTTAGACAAACTGAAGATACGTAGAATAACTTTGGTATGGGATAAATACATCGTTCAAATAGAATTAATATGTCATTGTGGTGGAAGAGAGTTACTAAGACTTTAAGTCTCTGTTTGGAGAAAAGAAATTCCAAGTTGTGTCCTTCATTTCAAGCAAATTAATTTTTAAAAGAGTGTATTTTGAGGAGTAGTTGTTTGAAATACTATATAACAAAATGTGGAATTAGAATCGGAAGCTTTTAGATGTGATGTTACAGTTAAAAAAAGTCCTACTAGGCAGGGGGTGTATGAGGATGTGAAGGTGTGTATGTGTACATGGATGTATGTGTGTGTGCATGTGCGTGTTTGTCAGGAAAACAAAATATATCTTACAATTATAAGATGGCTCTTAAATACGTTGTGCTTCTGTTATGTAAATGCATGAGTTTAAGGGCGAGAAAGTCAATGAGGCTAAGATGACTAATTTCAAGTAATATTAAAATTGTGTAAAGTCTGTCAGAATTTGGTTATTGGCCACGAATATTAGTAGCATTTGATTCCATTAATATTAGTGTAGCTATTGTGCACTGCATTTGGTTGGTCGACTCTTACGATGAACCTTCATTATTGTCTGACTCAGAGACTTTAGGTTTCTCTCGTATACTTTTCTTTCTGTCCTCTTTTCCCTTTAACATCTTCAAAATCCCCCAGGACCACGTGTTACTCTTCTCTTCAACCTGTAGCGTGGAGCTTGGGAGCATGCAGGCATTGGTCAGAATGGAATAATCAGTGGAACATGCAGACATTGGGTGGACGCTTAGATTTGTTACAATTATCCTGCGTATCATTCAGGCAATAAGGTACTCGTTCTAGGCAACAAGAAGATGCTATTAACCTTATAGGTCATGAGCTTTGAATACTGCTGCTACTAGGTAAGTAGTAGGTAAGTTTTATTTTATTCTATTTGGTGAGATTTCTATCGATTCTTAAAATAGTAGGCTAAGTCAGGATTTAGTAAATTTTAAACATCAATTCAGCTTTATTTTTTTATTAAAATTAGGTAACAAATACATCTGAAATTTTAAAATATGACATTTTAAAAGTTTCAACAACTAAAGGGTAGGGTATTCAGTACTGGTTTTGCCACAGATAGAATATGGTCTCAATTTATTTGAGTTTTCTGTAACTATGATTATTATACAAAGGATAGCCATACAATCAATAAACTCTTCAGAGATTGTTATAAAAATAAATTATCAACTGATAAGTAAACAACTGGGAAAAGTTTGGAAAATAAAAACGACAACCCCTATAATTGTTTATCTCTTTTCATTTGACATAGTGGCCCAAGTTTTCCCAAACCACACACCACTTCATTTGAAGTGTGGTGCAATTATCCTTCCTGATTTACTATGGCTATTAAACATCTAAATCATTTTTGCCAATGTAATACGGAACATTATTTTTTGCTCTTTATTCTAACTAGAAATCAAAACTAAATCTAGTAAATACGATAACTTTCAAGGAGGAAATTCACTGGTCATTCTTACCCATCATCAGCCTCTTCTTCTTCAATTCCATCATAAATATCATCATCTGGGGGAGGTGGGAACCCTTCATTTGGATAAAGGTGAGAAAATCTCCTGTTAATTTTGTAATTTGGTCATAGGGTAATCACTCAAAATTTGATAATTAAATCTGCCTTATTTAACTGCAGAAAGCATCCTTCTTTCATATTAACTATTTGAATAAAAATAATTATACTATCCTACTCTCTTCTAGATAGTAGGCACATTTTTCTGTTGATTATTTTATACAGAATTCTTAGAGGTAAAATGTTGATGCAATAGTATGAGGGATAAAAAAGGTGCTATGCACAGGAGATGAAAGGAATGGATATTATTAATATTAGAAAAAGAAAAAGAAATTAGAGAATACACGTTAATATTTGTTGTTGAAAAAGAGAAGGGTGGAGGTGATATGAACAATTTAATATTGAGAAGACACCTAGGAAAAGCTATTGATTGAGATATAGGTGAAGAAAAGCAAAGGTAATAAAATGTGAATGTGTAAATATTGATGGTAGCTGAAGCAAACCTTTCATTTCTTTTATTTCATTTCATCAATGTGATATTTGACAAGTTAAACCCTTTCTTGCTTGAGTTGTTATCCTACAATCCTCAGGAATCTTGGTATTTGGCAAATCTTCATTTAGCAAATGTTTATTGAATGTCTTTTCTGTGCAAGAATATGTACAGTGAGGGAGAACATATTTGCCAATGATACATCTGATAAGGGGTTGATATAAAAAATTTATAAAGAATTTATAAAATTCAACAACAACAAAAAAAATCCAATTAAAAAATATAGGCAAAAGACCTGAATAGAATATCCAAAGAGGAAATGCAGATGATAATAGACATATGAAAAGATGCTCAAATGTCACTAATCATCAGAGAAAAGCACGTTAAAAGCACAGTGGGATATCACGTCACACCAGTCGGAATGACTCTTGTCAATAAATCAACAAAAAGCAAGTGTTGACAAGGATGAGTAGAAAAGGGAGCGCTCGTGCACCATTGGTGGGAATGAGACTGGTGCAGCCACGGTGGAAAGCAGTACGGAGTTACTTCGAAAAGTGACCAGTGAGCCTGCCTTATGATACAGTGTTTCCATCCTGGAAATGTACCTGAAGAAATCTGAAATATTAACTCAAAAGAATATATGCGCCCCCATGTTTTTGGCAGCACTCTTTACAATAGCCAAGATTTGGAAGCAGCCAAGTGCCCATCAGTAGGTGAGTGGATTACAAAGCTCTGGTACACAGTGGGATGATGCTACATGACCATAAAAAAGAAGGGAATACTATACTTCACTTTGTTTGCGACAGCATGGATGGGCCTGGAGAGCATGATGCTAGGTGAAGGGGTTAAGTAAAACCAAAATAAAACACTCCCCCCCCCAAAAAAAAACCCTCATAGACACAGACAATAGTGTGGTGGTTACCAGAGGGGACAAAGGGTAGGGAGGGTAGAGGTGGGTAAAGGGGGGTAAATGGAGATGGAAGGAGACTTGACCTTGGGTGGTAAACACACAATACAATATACAGGTGATGTGTTATAGAATTATATACCTAAAACCTATATGATTTTATTAATGTTACAACAATAGATGCAATTAAAAAGTACAGAGAGTAATGGGGTGAAAGGGGGCCACTGTGACTGAACAACAGTAAAAAAAAATAGAATATGTACCATGAACTTGAAATGAGACTTTTGGGATGAGAATGTTAGCACTGCAAGGTGTTAGTAAAACTCCCTTGTTGGGTTGATGAGAAGACAAGGGTCTTTAGGAGTCACGGCCAAGGTGGCCATGTAAGTTATCATCCAAACAAAGACACTTCTGAAAGTGAAGGAGACTTCTCTTAATAATCACACTCAGGTGACTGGCATAAATCAAGACTTTCCTGGGCGCCCTGAAAATGGAGTCGCCCTACGAGTCAGCGCAAACTTGGGAGACAGATGTGAATTGCTCAGGGTCACTCGGTGACCAGGACTGAAACCCAGGTCATTGGTGTCAGTGCAATGCTCTTTCTACCACTTTAACACGCTTCTCGTTGGGCGAAAACAAAAGCACTTCGTCATTAATATATGCAACAATGTTTAAGACTTGGAGATATTTCCCGTGAAAGTGTGTGGCTTACCTCCACCTCCACTGTGACTGTGGCTAGGAAAAAAAAACAGACAAATTAAATTAGTATGGAGTATTTAGTTATCAGAAAGAGAAGCACATGTATTGAGTGGTTATACCAAAAAGAAATAATACCTAGTTAAAAGTGTTTAGGTTGTTATGTGTGGCCACGTAATAACAAGGCAAAACACAAAACAAAACAAACCTAAGAAGAATCAAGTGAGTTTTGGTGCTACATCAAGTATTCAAATCAGTGGTGCTGTTGGCTTCTCACATTTCCCATAAGGCTTTCCGATCACACATTACATCATTCCACACATAGACTTATTTTTTAAAAAATGAGTATTATTCCAAGAGTCATATAGAACCATTATTGCATTCAATTTGATTCTCTTTCAACATCTGATAACCACAGCATTTTACTCTTAGTCCCATAGCATTATGCAGTTTATTTTGAAAGGCAGAACTTTCAAAAAATTAAGATCTTATTCATGGGGCTCCTATGGAGTGTGGTCCCTGATTTTCTAAATCTAGACTGCTTATATTCATATTTCTCATTCCTTTCTGTAACATGTGATATCCTGTTTTACAATCATCCATTTTCTTACCTGTGTTTGCCACTAAAATGTTCGTTCCGTGACAGCAAAGGAAGTATAAATTGTGAGAATGGGAAAACCTCAGAATTCGTCAGACTCCATCCCCCCAATTTGCAGAAAAGAATGTGAAGCTCTTAGATATCAAATGACTTGACCGAACCTTCTCAGTGAGCTGAAGAGCTGAGATAAGGACCTCAGCATCCTGCCTCCCTGGAAAACGTCTTGGCTGCGCCCAGCTGCATTCCCGGGACCACCGCGAGTGCCCGTCGGGTAATTCACCCACAACAGGTACCAGACTGACGGCACCACGGCACAGTGTAATTACATACTCATACTTGAGTCCTCAACCTTCAAGTCAGATCAAAGAAATTGGTCTGATGCAGTTCTCAGGTTAATTTAGAAATAAAAAAATGCTCTTGCTAATGGAACTTTATAGAATAACATGCCACAAATATTTTCATATGTAAATGAAGAATTAACTTTTGAGGAAGTTTAAGTGTCTTCTTTACTCACATACCCTTTTCACACTCATTTCCTCTGACACTTCCTTTTGAGCATAATGCAAAAAAAAAAATTAATGTGAAGAGTTTCATTCTGGTTGACTGACACTCCTGGCGACTCTATCCCATCTTGGAGACTCTCATATTCAATCCCCAGAGAACGAGGTTATCATGATCAGGAGCAAAGCTGCCACCCATTATTTCATGACCGGAGCGATGCTTCAGCTCTCTAAAATAACTGTGTAACAGGTGAAGCAGAGGTAAAGAGAATGTGAGAAAAGAGAAGCAAAGAGAAAAGAAGAAATGGAAGGAAAAAGATTGGATAAAAGACTGGGCAGAAAAATGTTTGCCATGTGGTGGAGGATGGGAATCTGCATTAGTAATTTCCTTTCCTTCAGTTTTCGTTTTCATTCCAGACACTGCTTTACGTGAAAAGAAAGAGAGGAGGACAGAGGTCAGAACATTTTCAGCCTTTCCTCTGCTGAGTTTGAAGGGCACAGTCAGCTCTGTTCACCCTGCAGGGGCCCGGGAGGAGCAGGTAAGGAGTGCAAGGGGCCTGGAGGCCTGTGGGGCAGGCGGAGAGGATGGTGCCCCCTCTTCCTCTCGCCAGGGCAAAGCTGCCGGCCATTGTCAGCATCTGTCCTTGTTGTACGGGGGACAAAGCACGTTCTGTTATAAGATCCCTGCCAGCAGCAGCTGTAGTTTCAAAAACAAAACTTGTGTAGAAATGATGTCTCCTCTTTCATTTTTCTTATGAAACGTGTATGAGAGGAACAGAGGCTAGTCAATACTGCCGTTCTCTACCTGTTTGAGATATGCAGCATTAAAACTACCCACCTCCATCAGTTCTACTTTATTAAATAAAAGATCCTTTCTCTGCTGCTTGTTTACTCACTGAAGCGCGCCTCTCATCAGAGTTGTGGTATGTGTGGACTTAATGATGCTTCATTTTAAGCACGTCATTCATTTTGGGGAATTTACTGTTTTTCTTGGGTATGTGCTTCCGTGTCCACATGCATTTATTAATTTGACTGTGGTTCTTCAGCCCCCAAATAAGAAAAATGTATTTTTGGAAAAATAAGTAACACATACACATACTATACCATGATAATATATGTGGCATGACACGTGTTCACGAAATTTTGTAAACCTGTGACTACGACCGTTTAGAACTTCACCTGACTTGAAACTGACATTGACCGACTCCTCCCCTCGGTCAGTGGGTTTCTGATGACTAAGGCCTCTCCGTGGGCTGTACATTCCAGTGTACACATTGCATGTTGTAACGTACTGTTGCATAATTTCTGGTCACAACATGGTAAGCAGGCACTGCAGGCGATACTTATTTTAGAAAGACAGAACTGCCAGAAAGCCACATGACAAATTTCACTGATGACAAGAGGTAAGAGACCACAAGAGGGACATTGCATTCTTCTTGTGTCTTAGAAGTATGTTCCTATTTTGATAGTTTTACATTCTTTAAATGGTTGATAATGAAAACGTTTTTTTTTCTTTGAAATCTGAATCGGGAAGAATGCAGGCGCATTTTTGCCCGAGAGAAGATCCAGCACAGATTCTCTGTTTCGGGAGCCAGGGGCCGGTTCCCAGCACCGCAGGGTGGGCCTGGAAATACGAGGGCTCTTTTCTGGGCCGGGGGTTGTTCTCCTCCTTTCCCTGCAACTTGAAGACATTGTCATTTTTTACCAGGAAGGAGAGAGATAGGAGGAAGGAAGAAATAAGAGGACAGCGGAATGGAAAAGCAAGAAGCAGAAGAAAGGATGAAGAAGGTCAGAGCGAGGGAAAAGAGAGAAGAGCAGGCATGGAGGGAGGAAGTGGGCGGCTGAGAGAGGAAAGCGGAGAAGGAAAGGTACACGGAAGAAGACAACCGTTCTCTCCTCTTGGCTGCTCCAGAAAGGATGCCTTGTTCTGTTCCTCTGCCCTGGGAAGGTGTGCCCATAGTTTGTGGGAGGGACTGCATCCTAGCCAGTGGAATGAATGGGCAATGGAAAGTTGGTCCCTTCAGTTGATACGCAGTAATAGTAGGGGGCTGAGTGTTCATATTTATACTTTTAAAGAGCAAAGTAGAGTTGTAGTAAAAAGCATGCGTTTCTCTGTGATATGTTCAAATAAGAGCAACAAATATTTTAGACTCAAAAACTTCAGAGCAAAAATTTTATATTTCTTAGAACTAAATTTTATATTCTTATGCCTCATATTTTCCAAGATTATATTTATCTTAGGCATTGGAACAGATATTATAGAACAGGGTTTTGGAATGACAACACACTTGGCAAGATTGGGCAAATGGCCCATTATTTTTCAAGTAGCATTTGATACATGTAACCAAAGAATAAAATCAAAGAGTCTGAAGTTTCATATGAACTTGCACCTATATTGGAGTTACTGTACACAGATAAACAACTGCTGTTCATAGTACCTCCAACACAGGTGGTATATACATAAACTCAGTTTAGAGGTAGAGAGCAGTAGGACATATGGAAGGTAAAATGTGGAAGGACCTTAAAATCCACAATCGCTGGCAACGAGACGGTCTGACTGCTCTCCAGGTGGTTTCTGTACATACCTGCTGACCTCATCCTGCTCCCCCACATCATCATACACTTCTTGGTCATCTTCAATGGGTTTCGATGAAAGAGGACCGAGAGAGTTTTTCTTCCGTTTCAAGGAATCGTAGTCAATCTGCACAGCAGTTGTTTTGATGTAGCCATCTACCAAAAGGGGAATGATGTGTGTTCAGGTCACAGCAGCTGCAGTCTTTCCAAGTGGTGAACACAATATCAATGGCACATTTGCTCTTTAACATGGCCCTGTATCTCTTTGCTTGCAATTCTGATTTCTAGACTTCCCAGGTAAGACACACACGTTTTATGCTGTTGTGGTTTGGAGTAAGCTTAGCCTCTATTTTCAAGATTCCCAAGTGATTTACATGATTGATTTTTTTTTTTCCTTTTAACATCAATGAGAAACCTAATGCCCCATTTCCTCCCTGGAGTAGTGTCAACATTTACATTGTTCCCGCTAAACGATCGGGAGGTGAAGATGGAACTCCACCTGTCATTTTAAATCCTCCTATCTTCGTCTACCCTGAACAAAACTCCTTCCTCAATGCTTGTGAGCAATTCTGCAAGCATGTGCACATTTCATTTTGGCTCAGAAGGAGGACAACTTGAAGTCATAGGAAAATGTGCACTCACATGACCCCCTGCTGGTCCTGCCCAACCACTTTCCCTCTGGGTTGTCTGTGATGCGGATTATTTCAATCTGCTCCCCTTGCTTGAAGCTCAGCTCATTCTTTCCCCCTTTGACATCGCAGCAAGCTTTGGCTTGATGGATGACTTGGATAGGGCCTGTGAGCTGCAACGAGAAAAAAAATAGGCATTACGACAGGCTTCCTTGCTCTTCAGAAAGTCTTCGAGGAATGCAGTTTTGGAAGCTGGTATGGTCACAACCTGCCAATCTGCCTATTTCCCACAGTTACAGCTTCGAGCTAAAAACTGAGGGTAGGGCAAGTCAGGGAGAATTCACAGGGGCCAGGGGGAGGAGCAGAGAGCGGGTGCACGTTCCTGGGTTCCAGCAGAGAGAGCTGATCTGTGGACCTCAGCAACTCGGAAAGGCTTGTGAAAGAAGCCACTGATAACCAAGTACCACTGATGTGTGACAGTCCACTCTTGGTGCTATGTGTTTTCATGGGAGATACTGGTGGTCTGCTTGGTGGGCGAAGGCTTTTCCTCGCATCTCACCATTAACTTATTTTGATGGTTCTCAGCAGGCCTAGAACCCAAAAGGGAAGGGTAGGTGGCAGTGGTGGATGTACTCTTGGGAAGAGCATTTTCTTTTTCTTTTTTTTTCTTAAATTTTGTGATATTGTCTATCTATACATGTGGGGTAGACAGTACCTGCTGTAAACAAAATAACATTTTAGAAATAGCCTTGTAACTAAAAAAATAGCAAACAAATATGAGGCTTTTAAAAATTAGTGTCCTCAATAGTATAGTGGTTTCTTGAAAGCAGGGGAATAATCTGGTTTAGACCATGGATCCTAACAATCTAGTTTTCTGATCTTGAATTGATGTCTTCTAAAACAGAATTTCTTGAATATTTTGATGTGCAACTATGCACTGTGAGTTTTGAAGAAGCTTTACCTTATTTTATTGTCTTATGATGCTATGAGTTGTGAGACATGCCATTAATTATGTACCACTGAGAAGGAAAGCAAACAGCTTAATTTGAATTGTGATGTGCCGCCAATGTCAAGGTGCATCCTAATGTTAGAATTTTAAAATGTGAAATATTTCATGACTTAGAATTAATGGAATATGGTACCATGTAAGAGTTCTTACATTTACTTAATTTATTTACTTTAACATCTATGAACATTTTGTGGAAGAAATATAGCTTGTGAAGTCCTAGTCTTGATCAACTTTTCAGTTCATATTTAGTGATATGATTCCCACACACTATTTTTTGTTACTAAAAAGGCCATCTGAAGGAATGAGTAAAACATTGCAAAGTTGATTTTTCCAAAAGAAACACAAGAAAAACTTCATATAATTCATTTAAAATTATAAACAGTCTTTTCAAACACATAAAATGTGTATTGTGAAGATTTTCATTAACAAAATGAATTATTCATATTTTTCACTTGAAAATATAAATGTTGGTAGTCATATATTTTGTTGAGTAAAATGTTGTAATATTTGCATTGTAACCTTAATTTTACTTATATATATAGTAAGATTTCTAAAAAATTTAACGAGAACCAATAATAGATACAGTGCTTTATGTGCATTCTTTTTTTTAAAGATTTTATTTATTTATTTTTAGAGAGGGAAGGGAGAGAGATAGAGAGAGAGAGAGAAACATCAATGTGCAGTTGCTGGGGGCCGTGGCCTGCAACCCAGGCATGTACCCTGACTGGGAATCGAACCTGTGACACTTTGGTTCACAGTCTGCACTCAATCCACTGAGCTACACCAGCCAGGGCTTATGTGCATTCTTTTATTTAATTCCACACCCAACTTTTGGGAGGGGTGTCATTTACTTTCGCCTTAAAGAATAAGAATCTGAGGTGCACAGGAGTTGAGGACCATACCCATGATCGCATGCGGCCCACGTAGAGCTGGAATTTGAATTCGCATCTGCCCAACTGACTAGGCTTCACGTTCTCTGTACTCTGCTGGGGATTCTTTGTTCTAATGTAATACGTATACCGAGACATTATATATGAATCACATTTTAAATAACTTAAAACATGTAGTGAATATTTCAGGGGAATTAAATGTTTAAAGACAACACTATGAATCCTTTTTAAAGAAGAGAATAATTTTGTACCTCACTCTAAAATGTCGCTGACATGCCAGACCCACATTAAAGAGGCCATGTCGTCTCCAAGGGTGTGGCCAAGAGAGGACAGCCTGCCACGGTAGTGCTGGTGGCAGTAATACAAGTCACACACACACAATTAGAAATAGGAGATTAGAGGAGACACAGGTCAGTAATCCAGGTAGATGAAGAGGGATGAGCCCTGGCTGGCGTAGCTCAGTGGATTGAGTGCAAGCTGCGAACCAAAGCATCGCAGGTTCGATTCCCAGCCAGGGCACATGCCTGGGATGCAGGCCATGGCCCCCAACAATCGCACATTGATGTTTCTCTCTCTCTCTCTTTCTCCCTCCCTTCCCTCTCTAAAAATAAATAAATAAATAAATAAATAAATAAATAAGAGGGATGAGAAACAGCAGGTATGAGAAACCAACGTGTACACAGACTTAACATCAGGGCAAAAATGTAAGCCAGGTGTAAGCAGTGAGAGTGTTCACAGAAACTTGACTCAGGGACAGGTCTGGTTCCTCTGGAGACACACGTGTCCCTAGCGCCGCTATAATTCATGCCCCGGGGGTGTGTGTGGTTTGAGGCTCACAGCATAAGCAGTTTAATGTGAAATAAGAGCCACAGTGGATGTGAGTAACTGAGTGTTCATTCACTCAGTCAACAAATTCCTTGGGTGCCCACTAATTCTAAGCCACCATATTTTACTTGAATTTTATCTAATTGTACTTTTAATGCAGGGATAAGAGAATACATTGAACCAAAAAAAAATCTGTTGTGAGGATAGTTACTCTTTAGAAAACAACAATTAACCACGATTAAGTAATTCTCCAACCAGGCACGCTTTCAAGAGTGGTGCCCCTTGTGTGGGAAAATGATAAAAAGAGGTTACTCCACTGATCAGCAAACAAGCTCTTACTTTGAATTTCTTCCTTATCTCTTGTTCTTTCTTTTCTCTCTCTTTCTGCTCCTTTTTCTCCAGCTCTAACTTCTTCTTTTCCTCCTTTTCCCTTTTCTTCTCTCGTTCTTTGGATGCTTCTCTGTAGAGAGATATTGTCAGGTTGTTTCATCAGTCACAGACATTGGCGTGATAAGGCTCCCTACCCAGAGAGGTTTCCACCCACAACGGGAGAGGGTATCTGCAGTCCAGATGGAGGTAAACAGCTAAGAGTTGTCAACACTCCTGGGTGTGTGAGATGGTTCTTAAACCCAGTGGGACATGTACAAATGAGGGTTCCTTCCAAAAGCTCTGCTTCCCCTTACGGCTGGTGCCAACCAGTGGGAGACACCAAAGATAAAGGCCCTCTTCTTGCTGCTTGTCGGCGTGACTAGAATTACTCTCTGTGTCTGTCTCTCTCTCTGACATCCATGCTGTCCCAGGTACAAGGGCACAGACATGCTGTGTATCTAGAGGCTGGTCTGTGGCATCTCACAGTGTTTTACAGAGTCCTCTGTGAAACCCTCAGACGAGTCAAGAATCTTTAGTCCTTTGTATTAAAATAAAGGTTACCATTATATGACAGTCATTTGAACAATAAGGTTTTTTTTTTTTTTGGTCCTAGTGTTGAATATCCATCTATTCTCCCTCCTACAAACCATTATATTCATCTTAGAAGGAAAATATCATGTTAAAAAAGTAACTCATACATGTCTTCATATGTTTCTCCTTCACTTTCTTCCTGTCAAAAAAACATAAATAATAATTAATTTTAATTGTTCAAGAGGGAAGTATACACATATTACATAGATCGAGTACTTAGTAAAACAAGCATAAATTTAAGTGTACATAAATTTGGCTTGTTTAAAATATTTTTTCCTTTTTAGAGATAGACTAGGAAAGTAAGCTCCAAAAGATTTCATTTTATATCCTGCTATATAATTCGGATGTGTTGGCAGATTTTAAGCTTATGTTTAGTGCCACAAAACTACTATGAGTTGGAATAATGATTGGTATTTAATGTCTCCAGCATTTTAGATGAACTAAGATCATAAATGGAAAAATATCAACTTTACTCATAAGAATTTTCATTTGTTGTTTATACCAATAGAAAATGAATCACAATGCTTGTTAAATGTTCTAGTTACGGCAGTATAATATGAGAAGGAAAAAAAAAACTGACCTCTTCTAGGTTTCCAGAACCTAAAGGGGGTTAACAAAAGAATAACATACTGTAATTAAGAAGCACTTTAATATAGGGTTGTTACCTGTAATACAATATTCCAGACAGTTCATAATCTAACAAAACTTATGTTTCATCAAAGATATAGAAATATAAAAAAAGTATAAAGTAGAATATGTAGTTTAGATCCTTATGTCTTTTGGACACTTGTGATTTAATTACAAAATCCTTTTATTGGCGTCCATAAGATAACGAAGACACCCTTTACGCTCCTTATGAAAGGCATGCACATTTGCTTTTTCGGGCTAGTCTGGAACAAAGGTATTATCAGAAAATCACGTCTAGTTTGCACTTTTTGACTTACTTTGATTCACTTTCACGTATCAAACAAATCGAGTTACTTAGATTTTTTAAAGAGGACAGTTTTTAAAGAACACTTGAGTTTACTGCTCAAGTACTCATTAATATCGATGACCAGATATTAAGACATAATCTAAAACACTAATAATAAAACAGTATGGTGCAGGCATAGAAACAGACCAATGGAATAGAGAGCTCAGAGACAGATGCATAAATTTACATATGAACATGTACTGCACACACAAACACACACAGAGTTAATATGGTATAAAGGTGGCACTTTAGGTTAATGGAAAAAGGGGGATTTCAGGGTATGGTAATGGAAAAATCGTCCCCATACATGAGGCTACAAATCGGATTCCTCCTAATTCCCCAAAGGTGAACTGAAATGACGTTAAAGATCTAAGTATAAAGAATAAAGTTTATAGAAGAAAATAGAAAATGATTGTTTTTTATTTCCTAGGGATAAAACTTCTTTGATAAAACTTAGAAAGCATAGTTATAAGATAAAAATTAGTAATTTTGATCGCATTATATTTATTACCCATATTTTTTCAGACTGTAAGATGTATCTAGGTTTTAGAAAAAGGAGGAAAATAGGAAAAAAATTTTTGAAGCAAAAAATGTGGTAAAACATTTAATAACATAAATAACATAATATTTCACCAATGTAAATGTAAACAGAACTCAACAACAGCATTAACCACCATTATTCCTCCCAAATTTGGGGATGGGGGGAAAGTGTGTCTTATAGTCTGAAAAATACGGTATATTCAGGCAGCATGGGCTAAATTAATAGACGGAATAAAGTGGGAGAAGGTATTGGCAATGTCTGCAGCTGACATGGAATTAGTATCTGGAATACAAGGAACTCCTGCAAGTCAGCCAGAAAAGGACACCAACCCTCACCTTCTCCCTACAAAAATGATCAAAGGATATAAACTGGCAACTTCCAGAAGAGGAAACACAAAGACTAATAAACAAATGAAGTACTCAGACTCCATAGTAAGCAGAGATATGAAAGTGAAATAGCATTTTATACATATAGGACTGGAAGCAATGGGAAAGCCCAATACACCATGGACTGGTGAAAAGCAGGCACCTTGGAATGTCCCTGCCCTGCTGATGGGGGTCTACACTGACAAGGTCTTCTGGGGAGTCTCTAGTCCTACTCAGTCAAAATGAAGATGCCACAGCTTATGAGCAACCATTCCTGGCTGGATATATATAATATGTATGTATATATGTATATATGCGTGTATATATATATATACACACACATATCATATATATCGTATATATATAAGGGAAGTCTTTCAGAGGTCCACACAGGGGCAAGAAGGTGCACTGAATTATTATTTGTGGGACTAGTGAGTTGCAGGTAAACTGTGAATGCATAGGATGCATACCATGGAGTACTTAACATGCATACTGTGGAATACGTGTGCACTCGTTAACAGCAACAAATTAAATACAGTACATATAGCAACATGGATGGGTCCCCCCAAGCACATTATGTTGAGTGTAAAAGGACAATCAAAGTGAGTGCTAACGTAGTGTTGATGCAAACTGAAGTATATGCGCACACACAGCGGTATGCGGAGAATATGTACAGACGCACACACACACTAAATACATAAGCATATTTGTCCCTGGCAAGGGGAAGAGAGGAAAGGAAGTGGGTCACTAAAATGAGTGAATAAATAAGTAAAGCCAGAGAAGGGTCTCGCATGGATCAATGATGATGACGACCCACGAATAACCTGACGAGAATGAATAACGTAAACTCCTGTAACATGAAGTAACAGAAAGATAAATTAAACATCTGTTTGCCCCTTACCATCCAAGTGCATGCCACCATCTCGACTGTCATCATTTACCGAGCTTCTGGAAACAAGAAAGAAGAAGAAGTCAAAATGGAACGCGTAGATGCTTACCTTACAGTACAAAGGAAAAAAAGAATAAAAAGATACTTTTTAAAAGTTATTCTTTTCTCTTTAATAGCTTCTCTGACACAAGACGTCAGAGGCCATTGGAGTGACTGGAATAGTCCTGCTGCTGCCACCGCTGCCCAGAACGGGGAGCCGGGGAGGGAGCACCGACCACCGGGGCGTGCATGGCGAGCACAGGCGATGAATTCGTTGCTCCGGGGCAGCAATGTGGTTTTTGTTACAACGGCAGTGTGTCAATAATTCAATCCTGGGATTCTGAAGGCATCGGATGGGTTTTATGGTGCGGATACCCCGGAGGATTAGTTCCAGTCCTGACTCCTTCCTCTTTCCCAAATGTTCCCCACATGGCTGCACGCCCGTCATTTGTGGCTTGGACTCCCAGGCGCTTGGTTCTAAACCACTGCGCTCCAACGGCTCCTAACAGTTATTATTCATACCTGGGCCTGCGAGATCCCTAATGATTTACGGAACCATCTATGCTTTCTATTCCTACTCTCAAGTTGAGTAGCACAGCTGGAGAGAATTGCCATTTTGTTGATTTCAGGTATTACAAATAATTTGACATTTGATTTCCACTACACCCTCTCCACTATTCTATAATCTCATGACGTTTTTTATCTAGACCATCTTCTCTTGCATCATCTTTCTCAATGGCTATTCAAAATGTTCACTACTTTCTTTAAACCTCCTTTTCCTTTCCCCTGTAATCAGGTGATCTTGTTTCTCATTTCACTGATAAAATAACAGTTATTGGGTGTGAACTCTTGCAAGAAAATACATTCTTTTAACCCAACATCTTACCCACAGTTATGAACATCCTTACCTTCTCCCTACCAAAAACTTCCCTTCCACCTGTGTTCTTAATCCCATATGAATTATCAGTGATTTTAATCATCGTATCACCTTTCTTCTGTACCTCAGTATATCATTTATATTATTAGTATTGCTCCTCTTCTTTTACTCTCTATCTCTAAATATCTAACTCTTTTTCTTCTCCAGCCCAAGTGACTCTCATTTATAAAGAGTAAACACTTCTCTTTGCCTCTTTAAACCTTCTGTATCCCCACAAGATAATCCTGTTTTTTTCCAGCCGAAGTAGAGAAAGATGTTTACAGTCACTGACGTTACTTCCTCTCCTCTCTCTCACTTCTTCATTGAGAACAACCTAGCTTCTATTGCCAAGCCTTCCTGAAACCAGCCTTGAAAGAGTGAACTACCAAATCCACCGGACATCTCTTGGCCTGCATCTCACTCCATTGGCTGCTTTGTGGCCCTCAGCAGCACGGATTATTTTGCCTTCCCTGAGTCTCTCTTGTTGCAGTGACGAATCTTACCTGTCTCAACTCTTGTCTCTCTGGCCACTATCCCACAATTTCCTTTGTGGGTTTATTTTCCTCTGACTTCTCCTTTAAGAGATGATGTTTCTTTGTGTTCTGGTGTGGGCTTTCTTCATTTTTTTTCATTCTATATCTGTCTCTGAACGTCTTAAATACCCCCAAAGCTTCACATGTTATTTTAAACTTGGTGACAGTCATATTGAAATCTTTTGTCCAGGCCTATTTTTGAGTTTTATTCTATCTATCTATCTATCTATCTATCTATCTATCTATTTCACTATCTACCTATCTATCTTTACTTGGACGTGCAACTGCAGGCTCTATATTAACATCTCAGAAGCTGAGGTTTTCCCCCTTCATCTCAGCCTAAATCTGTTTTCCTTACCAAGTTTCTCACTTTGGTGAATGGCACCACAGTTCACATACTCACCTAAGCCTCAAGTCATCCTTGATTTCTCACTCTTCTCAGGCTCATATTAAATTAACCAAGTTTTGTCAGTTCTACAAACTTAACGTCTTTCTTTCCTTTCTCCTGCTAGACACGAGTACAGCCCCTTCTGCACGCTGCTGCCAAAATGACCTTTCTAACACAAAACAAGGTTATATTGCTCTTAGTTTCCATACTCAAGACACTTAGAGAGCAAGGAAAGAGTGTTACTTGAATGTAAGAGATATAGGTTGAAAATTTAAGCTATTTGAAGAAAGTGAGGTGGAAGCACCTTGTGATCACCGAGGCTGTAAAAAGAGCCCAGTGGGTACAGTTGTGGCTCAGGGAAAGCTACCATGGACATATGTGTTCCCACCTCAGATGGCAAACATGTGATCGTAAACTGTTAGTATAACAAACGCACTCTTCTACATTTAAAATTCCACTTACATATGCACAGATTTCTATTTAGCTAAGTGTAGATTGGTTATGACAAGATGTTTATTTCTCCTCGTGAGCCTTTTTAGATCCTGAAAGATGGAGAATTAAATACAGAAATGATGAAGTAATTCAAACCCCATGGCACAAACATTTGTGGAATAAGTTTTATAGTCACTGGGACAATATACACGTGTTTGATATTTTTAAACATTTACAATATTTAAGAGATTAGTTACATGAGAGAATATTCAATTAGATGTGCCACATCATTTAAAATTTATGACTCAGGCTTTATTTTAGTTGAAAGGAAAGATCCAAGGTGTTGATTGTCAGTGGTGGCTGACATCATTAAGAAAGTCAACCAAACATTATGAGCTCCGGACAGAAGACTTCCCCATCATGAGGAAGGAGTCATGGACACAGACACATGCATACATAAATAAGTTCAATCAAGCTGCTTCTATATCCAGCTACTAATTTATAAGAAATACATACAAAAGGAGAATACATAAACTATATTGTAGAAAAGAGATCAGCACAATCTAGACTGGGCAACTACAGGCCCACAAACGACTTGATTTGTTCAAGAAATAAACTGCAATAAATAAAAACAGTGATAGAAGATGAGCTTATAGCTTAAAAAAGAGTTATAAAACATATAAGCTAATGAAGACATTAGACTTTGATTCTTATTCAAACAAACAAACAAAAACCCCCCACACAATTTAAGAGAGAATAGGAAATTTGAACAATGACTTGAAGTTTTGTATTAATAGAGTCTATTTTTATGGATACCTACTAAAATATTTGTGGATACTCTGACTGGTGTGGCTCAGTGGATCGAGCACCAGCCTGAGAACCAAAGGGTCGCCAGTTTGATTCCCAGTCAGGGCACATGCCTGGGTTGCGGGCCAGGTTCCTGCTGAGGGGGGTGTGCAAGGCAACCACACACTGATGTTTCTGTCCCTCTCTTTCTCTCTCCCTCACCCTTTCTCTAAAAATAAACAAAATCTTTAAAAAAGTAAAATATTTATGGATGAAATTATATAATTTTTGGTGTTAGTTTCAAAATAATCTGAGAAGAGGGACAGGTGGGTGGGGGTGTGGATGAAATAAGATTGGTGATGAGTTTATAATTGTTGAAGTTGGTTAAGGGGACATGGGAATTCATTATACTATTCTCCCTGCATTTTGTATGCTTAAATTGCTTCAAAATAAATATGTATTTTATAAAGTATAATGAAAACCCAATTGCAAATAAAACTCTAATATCTCAAATGACTGGTTATGGTTTAATAGATTAAGAATCATTTAGGTCTTGGAAGGGTTTTTGCTTAGTAGAGTTATTAAATTTGTTCAGTCAGGTATCTGAAATGCTTAAAAATAATGCTTAAAAATTCAATATATAAATTTTTACATTCAATGTAAACCGTGTAAGGGAATTAACTAAATTTATAAATAAAACTATTAATTTGAAAGAACTTAGTGTGAGCTGTCCCATCATTAATCAAAGATCCCCCTAAAAATAGTTACTTAATAAAACTTACTAGCTATATCAATAGGATAGCAAGTTACATTACATAAATTTAAGTACTTAAAATAAATTAAGCCTTTGCATAAACTTTCATGAATTAAATATTAATTAAAAGTACAAGGTATAAACACCAGAGACATCAAAATATACTGACTTTCTACAGAATCACACCTACAGCCCTTTCCAGAGTATACAAGGTTTTCACCATCAGGCCTGCTCTTTTGCAGTTTTACTTCTCCTATTTCCTCTCCCTCCATTATTTTTTTCACATTTTAATAGTGAACTGACTTACTCCGAACACTCTCTAGTTTTTTGTTCTTCCATGCTTACCCCTGCTGTTCCCCTTCTCATCATCCCCTGCCTGTGACCCTTCCTAATCTTTTAGCTTCTCCTTAAATACTCCGTCTTCCGGGAAGTCATCCCTGATCCCCTAAACCCATGCAGCCGCACCTTCTTTGCCATACATTGTTCCCTTGTAGCGATTATTCTGCATTACCGTAATTACAGAGAAACTGACGCGTGTTTCTCTTCCTGTTCTGAGACCATAAGCCCCTGGAGGAAAGAGACTGTCACTTTGTTAGTTAATTTATTAACATGACTGTCATTTTTAGTAAGTTATTAGAATAATTTCTGTCATGTATAGAATTTTTTTGATGAATTAATGATGTCTTAGTAATAGTAAGAAACTAAATTAACTTTCACTATTTAAGTGAATTATTTATTAGCATTTATGAAGAAGGATATTAAGTAAAAAATACTACCAGACTTGTAGTTTACTTGCTAAAACACTTGGATGAATAATACTAGCAAAATGCAGGCTAGTTGCATATCACATTCATACTTATATCTACACATCATGCAAACCATTTGTTACTTGTAGAGCATGTTTGCATGCACACACTTACTCATGGGTCCAACATTATAGCATGTAAATCTTAGTTCATTTATATAGGTCTGAATGCACAAATGTATAACGTGGAAACATTCAACAAACACGGACTAGAGATAGGAATAGGGATGCTAGTGAGGAGTGAAAGGGAAAATGAGGAGCACTACACGAGTGTCAGGAATAAATCCAGATCAGTGCCCCCGTTTGCTCAGAAGGAGGGTTCCAGGCAGAGAGAACAGCTCCGTGGGAGCTGGAGAGGCAAACAGTGAGACGAGCCACAGCCTAGGACATGGGCAACTAAACAGAGGGAGTGGGTAGAGAGGAAGCAAAGGGCGCGTATGGTTTGCTCTAATAGTATGTCCAGTCCAGGAGGCCTTTCACCAGAGTTCTTGTTGTTACGCTACGGCGAGCAGAATTAAGTAGGAAGAGTAACGTTACTGCCGTCATTGTGACTGTCCTTTTGGGAAAACATTGAAGCTGTTTCCTGACTGTTAAAGAGGTGAGCCTGTTGACCTTTTGGCATCATTGCATTCATGACTCCTACTCACGACTTTAGCTTTTGTCATTTGTGTTTTCAAAGAAGGGAGAAATCTGAGTGGCACATAAGTCTGTGTTCTACCTGCCCTCACTGAAGTGAAGCCCCATGAACGTTACCCTGGAACATGTCTTCTCCCTACACGACATCCAGTGTACGGAGAGTGAGGGAACTCCGACAGCTCCCCAAACGGAGTTAGAGAAGATGATGCCAGTGCGCACTTGATGTGGCAAGTCTCAGATCCAGGAGCATTTAAAGCATTTCTAATTAATAAAAAGGTTATAATGGTAAATTCTTAAGTTTCCCCTAATTTTAGAGCCACAAAAAAAAATCCGAACAAAGCTTAAACTGACTATGAATGACCGCAGGGAAAAACACTGTTAACCTTTCCTTTCCCCTCCTTAGTCACTTCCCATTATTTATTATTTCTTATTACCTCACTCTTCCTGTCTCATTACTATTAATAACCATGTAATTTGTTCTGTATTTCAAAGTATTCAACCATTGACTCTGTTTTCTCATGAACAATTAGTCATGCTGTTAAAATTTAACTTATTTTTTTTAAACAGCTCAGAAAAGCGTGTGACACTGGAGATGTTGGTCTGAACACTAATAATGATAAACATGCTCTTTTGATCCATGTCGGTTCCTCCTCAGATGTCTGAGTGCAATAGTAGAAACCATAACTAGCTGATTTCTGACCACTAGGTGGGGAAACAATACAATTTAAAACGCAAGATAACTTGGGCCTCCACCACTTTATTTTTAAAGCTACTTCTCACTTGTAACTTTTACCTGCCTCCAATCTTTTCCATTCCCATGGCATCCTGACCTGAATGATATAATTGCAAGCGACTTCTTGGGAGAAGGCAGGTGATAAAGGCATCCTGTCTGCTGAAATTCCTTCCTCCGGAGAGATTTGTTTTCTTGCCTTAAGCAATGCAGACTCTCCATCCTGGGAAGAATAACAACCTTACATGCTCATTATTCCTTTGAAAGTCGGCCCCTCACCTGAGCACCCATCCCAGCTGCTCTAGTTCCTGGTTCCAGGAATTCTTTCCTTCCTTTGTCACTATCATTTCCCCTCTTTATTGGATCTTTCTCATTAGCATACAAATACACTCCTGTTTCTTCCATGTTAAAACAAAAGTCTTGATTCTGTTTCTTCACTGGTTACTGCTCTATTTCTTTTCTTTCCTTTCCTCCTTTAACATGCTGTCTATCCATTCCTTTCCTTTGTTGCTATTTTAAAACTCAGTCAGGCCTGGGTCCCCACGGCTCCAGGAACTTCCATCCACACTGACCTCCATAGTGCTCGCTTATTGGTCCTCATAGCCTCTGATACAGGCAATCACTGCTTCCCCGTTCAGAATACTATCTTGGTTTTTTCCTAGACGTTAGGAACAACTTTATTGGTTGTTCTTTTTTATTCTCCTTCCCTGATTTTTCTTCTCCCAGGCCCAGCGGAGTTCAAGTGCACCAGGGCTTGTTTCTTCTCTCTAGTTTTATACTCACGTCCTTGGGGAACTATAATAGTCTGGTGACTTTAAGTGTGGCATATATGCCTATGACTGTCAAATTTATATTTTTAAACCAGACTCTCCAAAACCCATCACTCCTTATACCCGATTGCCTCCTCCACATCTCCACTGGGATGTTTCAGAGACACCTTAAGCTTCGCATAGCCACACCCTGCCACCCTTCCCTACCCAAACTTGCCCCCCTGCAGCCCCTCCTGTTTCAGTAGATGGGAGCATCGTCCTCAGTGTTGCTCAGGCCAAAACCTGGGAGCCATCTTCAACCCTGTTTTCTCTCACATCCCAAATCCAAATTCTGTTTCAAAACATATCCAGAATCTGGGCACCTCTCACGACTCCGCCCTGGGGAGAGCGCCCTCTACATGTTGCCTGTGTTTCTGCAGTTTCTGCCCACTTTCCCTGCTTCAACATTTGCCCGCCATCTCTTATCAAACGGCTGTTAAGGGAATTTTTTAAAAAACGCAAGTCAGAAAACATCACTGCACAACCTCTTTTTGTGGTTCCCTTTCACTTAGGAAAAGAGCCACAGTCTCTATCACGTCCCACAAGGCCCTGCACGAGCTCAAGCACCTTCCCAAGGGAAGGGATAGCAGGAGAAGACTCCAGCTTCTTCCTCGTCTTTGAATATTCTAGGTCTTTGTTCTGTCTGTTTTTTTTTTCTGCCTGGACCTGTTTCCCCACCAATACCTGCATGCCTAGCTCCCTCACTTCGTTGGGTCTGCTCAAGCACAACCTTGCTGCTAAGGGAGCCACCCTGACCTCTGGGTAAAGTTGTTAACACGCCGCCCCTCTGTCTCACCTTCACACGGCACCGCCCAGCCCTGTGGTGTTTTCTCCCACAGTAATCGATGTTTCCTAACATACTGTATCTTTTACCTGTTTATCATTCTAATTCCTTTGCTCTCTTGCCCCCGATTTATGTGGGCAGGGGCCTTTGCTTTATTCACTACTGCCTGAACTCTTACTGCAAAGGCACAGAGTAGTGGCTTAAAAAATAGTTGTTGAGTGGCTGTAAAATAATCTCTTTGATCTTGACCTGAGAGTGGCCAGTGATTGGAGAATAGAGGAACGGCATTTGCAGCCCTGCGGCAGGAGCACCTGGGACGTGCCCAGGTGTGTGTTTGAAGGGTGGTGTTGTGAAGCACAGAAACACCCACATCTCACAATTTTAAGTAAAGATCAAGCCATAAATTTACCTTCTGCGTTACATATAAAATTTTCAGCCAGGCTATCAAGATCCATTTTGCTTTCATTTCCTCTTTGTGTCTTATCTAGCTTCCTCTACTTGGGGGAAAGTTTCTAACCAAGATATTTCTTCACTTTGGAATTTGCTTGAGCTCTCTGATGAGAACCCACAACTTTTCATGATATATCACATTTTTGTTTCTGAAAAAAATACTATCTCAGAGACGTGCTTTAGCGTTCATTCCCTCTATGCCCTCCACTTAACAATGAACTTTCAGATACTCCGATTATAGTTGGTCTAGGCAATATGACACCTAAGACTCTTGTTCCTCTCCTGCTTTCTTCCGAGAGTCTGCATTTTGTGGAGTTGACAACTCTGAGATGAATCAGACTTTCCAACGAGAAGCCCTTAATAAGATGGAAACAGGGGTGAGGTAAAGTTTATTACAGTTGGTGGTTTGTGCTAGGCTTTCTTCAAGTGAGAATTTGAGCCTAGCTGGTCTGCAGGCCCCTTTCAACTTTCCAGGAATTCCCTGCAGAGCTGGGAAACTGACCAGCATCCATATGAAGGAGCTGCATAGGCTAAAGGGCTATTTTTGAAATCCTTTCTTTCTCCCACAACTTTTTACTCCACACCTTACCATAATGGATTTTAGGGGGAGGTTCGCAGAAAAGAGTTAACACAGCAGGCCCGAAACTGTTATATTTAGAAGATCCTTCTACAAAGAAAGGTTGGCCCTTGGCTTGTACTCTGATATGAAAAGCTGCCTAATTGTTAAGAGTGGTTTGCCACTCCTAGACTGTATACACAATGTGATTTATGATGAACTTCTGATTTTTTCCAGAAGTCTGGTATTTTGGAAGTTGCTAGGTAGCAGGTGCCTATGGGACTAGCTCTCAATAAAAGCCTGTCCCTAACAGGCTTTCTGGGGAAGCAGCATCACATGTGCATTGCATCTCCATGGCTGGGGGCAAGAGCACCCCCAGTGTGTCCATTCCCAGCCTTGGAAGGAGAGTGTTATCATGATAAGCCTTAGCTGTCAGTACTACTCTAGGGACAGTCTCGTGATCCCATTAGAAAATCATCAAACATTTATGGTCTCAGGGATCTGCAGACAGCAGGAATGGTGCCAAATACTCCTTCTCTCCTCGATTTCTTTGATCAAACTATTATGTACTGGTCTCCATGTCTTATAAATGTTCAGGAATTCATGCTCCAGGCATTCATCACAATTTCTCACTAGAATTACACAGAATCCAGAAGCCTAACTGAAGTCTGTCATTGGGATAAGGTCGCACAATAAAATTCAAAATGCTAAGTGTGGCCCTGGCTGGCATAACTCAGTGGATTGAGCGTGGGCTGTGAACCAAAGTATCGCAGGTTCAATTCCCAGTCAGGGCACATTCCTGGGTTGCAGGCCATGGCCCCCAACAACCGCACATTGATGTTTATCTCTCTCTTTCTCCCTCCCTTCCCTCTCTAAAAATAAATAAATAAAATCTTTAAAAAAACCTTAAAAATGCTAAGTGTGAAATATAGTTGGTTAAATTTATCAAAATAGGAAAGAAATTAAGAAAAGGAAACAGGATTAATACATGTGAAAGGACAACCATTCACACAGAAATCAGGTGTATTGGAGAACACATAGTAATTCGTTATTTTAATGAAACTAATCTTTACTGAGCCTTTATATGTCAGTAGGCAGATGGCTTACCCTCTTATTTGGTAGCTGCATATCATGGGGTGTTACAGACTTTACATTACAATTTATAAGCTCACAAGTTTGGAAGGGTGTGCGGTTAACATGGACGCACACTGTAGGCCATATAGAAGATACTCCTCGCCACTGAGCTCCTCCAACACTCTCTGGTTCCTGCCTTCACATCCTCCCCAAAGCATAATAAAGTGAAACACACTGGAGCTTACCCCTGACTAATGCGTTTGCCACCCCTGCTCTCAACTGTAACCTTAGAAATTTAGAGAAAACTGTCAATCAGATGAGCAGATTCTATTATCTGGGTTATGGATATTGAGACTTTGAATGTAAAGAGCATCAATCTGGTAGGGGCTTCAAGGGAAGGGAAAACAGACTATAGTTGAATATTTGGGGATATTACTTATTGGTGGTGCAGGAGAATCACGGACAGCAATTTTCTAGAAGGAGAAAGGGAAAATCTAGCCCCACGGGCCATAGGAGGCAGGCTTGCCACTGACTGGATATTTCTTTTTAAAACAACATTGCATTCCATTCCAATCTTCCACTTGCTTTTTCCTCCCCGCCCCCACCCATCCTGGTAAATCACGGATAAAGAGCCTGTACGGAAACCCCTATAGTTTTAACATTTCTAAAAAGTACCATCTAAAAAAATTTAAGCTTGAATAAAAGTTTCCTAGGTTTTTAAAACAGCCCCAAACCTGCAGAATGGGAGAAAACCTGCTTTCCTTTGGACTCAGACGGACACTGGCTCCAATATCTACTCTATTCTTGCATGATCTTGCAGAAGCTGTTTAGCCTCTGTAGAGTTCCATTCCCTCGTCTGGGGAACGATGAAACGTTACACACTTGAGAAGATTATAGGGAGTACGTATGTAAAATGCCCAGCACACCACAGGCTGTCAGTAAAACCTGGTGGTGGTGGTGGTGGTGATAACGATGGTGGAGATGCTGGAGTGGTGATGGTAATGATGGTGGTTGAGGTGAGGGTGGGGGGTGCTGACCCGCATCAGGCAGCGGGAATTTTCTCCTAGTAAATGCTCAAGGGGCAAACTACTGCAAACACAGACAAACAAGAGTGGCTGGAGGTGCTGGAGGTCAGAGAGCAGCCTGCTTAGACACCCCGTCTCCCCGCCAGTGGTCCACCCCTGGGGCCCCAGCAGGTTACCATGGAACTCTCAGCATCCAGCCAAGCACAGTTTGGAAATCTATGGCAAGAGGCTGACAAAGGCATGACAAGATAATCTTCTGCTTACTTTAGATCTAGAGGAGGTTTGATGTTTCTGGGAGGTAGACTTGGGACTGGCGGTTGTGTCGGGTGGGAAGCTGGCAAGGGCGGTTGGCTGGCTGGATGGGACGGTGGGGGCGGTGGTACGGAAGTTGTTGAGAAAGGTGGTTGGCCTTTGCTGGTACCTAAAAAGCAAAACAAACAACACCATGAATTAAGACGAGTCTTCAAAGCACAAGAAATGGTTACTCCCTTGTGTAGAAATGAGAATTTTAGATATAAAATGTAAGGAATGGATCTGAAGTCGATGCTTTGGAGAGTCTAATATCCTAAGTATCATGGGACATGGCATTTTTAATGTTCCGTTTCTTTTATTTTTTTCAGCCTTATTGAGGTATAATTGACAAATAAAATTGTGAGATATTTAAGTGTACAACATGATAATTTTACATACCTATATATCATTAAAGGATTCCTTCCATGAGTTAATTAACACATCCATCACCTCACATATTTACTTTTTTGTGGGAGGAGGGGAAGAATATTTATAGTCTATTCTCCTAGCAAATTTCAAGCACACAATACAGTGTTACTAACTATAGATACCATGTTAAATGTTAGATCCTCAAACTTTACATATATTTTTTAAAGATATTATTTATTTATTTTTAGAGAGCAGGGAAAGAAAGGAGAAAGAGAGGGAGAGAAATATCAATGTGTAGTTGCCTCTCACATGCCCCCTACTGGGGACCTGGCCCACAACCGAGGCATGTGCCCTGACTGGGAATCAAACCAGCAACCCTTGGTTTGCAGCCTGTGCTCAATCCACTGAGCTACACTCGCTAGAGCCAAACTTTACGTATCTTATAACTGAGAGTTTGCACCCTTTTACCTACCTGTCCCTATTTCCCCCACCCTTAGCCCCTGGCATCCACTTTTCTACTCTATTTTGATGAATTCAACTTTTTTTTTAAGATTATACACATAACTCATATCTTGCAATATTTATCTTTCTCTGGCTGATTTTACTCAGTATAATGTCCTCCTTATTCATCCATGTTGTCACAAATAGCAGGATTTCCATTCTTTAAGGCTGAATGACATCCCGCCATATGTATTTACCATATTTTCTTTACCCATTCCTCTGTAATTGGACACAGCTCATTTCCATACCATGGCTGTCATGAATAAGGTGGCTATGGACACAGGAGTGCGGCAATCTCTTTGAGGCAATGGCTTTGTGTCCTCTGTGTAGATACCCGGCAGTGGGAGTGCCGGGTCACACGGTTGGTCTAACATTATCTTCTCGAGGAAACGCCATCCTGTTTTCCATAGTGGATGCACGAATTTACATCCCCACCAACAATGCACACATGTTGCCTTTTCTCCACTTCCTGGCATTTTTCATCTCATGTCTTTTTTTATGACACCCAGTCTAACAAGTGGGAGGTGACATTTCACTGTGCTTTTGATTTGCATTTCCCCGATGATTACTTGATAAATGTTCCATTTCTTGAGATAGATAAATTCTTTGAATTTAATTCCTACTCTTAAAAATATTTTTTACCTTGTTTAAGGAAACCTTAAAAATTATTAAATCTATGTGTAGAGTATATTAATGAAGTATTTCATAATAGAAAGTAAACAAACCAAAGGAAATTCTCTTACTTTTATAAACCTTAGCTTTATATGATGGATTTTGTGAACAAGCCTGTATCGACTTGAATGCCACATTCTTTGTTTTCCAGATGTAGATTATTTTTCATCTGACCCATCATTTTATAGCACAGAGGTTTAGCTTTTGTGTCTGTTCTCATAGATAACACATTTTTACCTGTTTTTGATGATCTCCTTGAATCTTTGAAATATGTATGAGAAGTACGTTTTGTTTGAGGTGTGATTTTTAAACATTGAAACCTATTTAAAGTCTCACATGTAAATCATATATATTGCAGAAATTATAATACAGAATAAGGAAAACTAAATATATATGAATTACCTATAATTCTATCACCAAGCAGTAACTACTGGGTTATATGTATTTTAAGACATTATAAGAGGGGAATAAAATGAGAGCATTTTGCTATTTTGCTATCAGCTTTTTATTTTTCTCAATATTCATAAATATCTTTTCAGGTTAATATAAATATAATTTTAAGTTATTAAACTATTGTTCTTCATGTAACTCCACCATGATTTAAAAATAAACAGAGCTCTAAAATTAGATATTTATATAATTCTTTTCTTTTTTGCTGTAATAAATGGCTTAATCTTTGTACGCTTCTTTAAAATTTTTTCTTAGGATAAACCCATTAAGAAGAAATGCTGGGTCAAACAACATTTTTAGGGCTTTTTATTTATATATTTATTTTTACAAATATCAAATTATCTCCCAGAGACATACCAACTGAAAGCTTCCTCTGTTAGCATGAGAGAGCTCATTTTCATTCCTTTTGCCAACATTGGCATTTCTGTTTTGAATCTTTGACAATATTACGGGAAAATTCTACCTTTCTTGTTTTAATTTCGCTTTTATCAAACAAATACATGCTCAGGAATTGGCAAGTCAGTGACCAACATACAATAACACTTCAACATTTGAGATGTTTCTTTTGCATTTACATACATATATACTGCTTGATTCATGATTTTTAAAAATATTATTGACTTTCTGCTTAATAGATGTGGATTTTGCTTTCCTTCCTTTTCCTTTCCAATATAGCAAGAGCATGATTTTTCTAAAAAATTAAATTTGTATCGATTGTTTCCATGATCATGACTAGGCAAACATTGTTCTTTGCTGAGTCAGGTAGTATACAATACTATAATTTTCTGTCTCATTCAACTTACTCTTTTCTTAGAGTAAGTTTGTCATTTGCAAAGTTTTCTTTGGAACACTTTCTTCTCACAATTTCCAATAGTTTTTAAATACTTCTAAACACTTTCTACCAAATTAGACCTGTCATTTAGTTGGCCACTTCCAATATATTGCCTCTTTCCATTTGCTCTAATTTGATCTGGTTGCCTTCAAGGGCTGTCACACAGCTGTGATCCTGATCCTGGGATTTGCCTTTGCCAGTGTCATGGCTCTGGTACACACAGAGAATCCACTGTGACCAAGTGTGCCAGCTCTGCAGTCGGAGTGCCCGGGTTTGGATTCCGGCCTCACCACTTACCTGTTGGGTGACTTGGTTAAGTGACTTCTGGTTCCTCTGTAACACAGAGCATCATAATGCCACCCCATAGGGCTGTGGTGAGGACTTAACATATGTAAAGCACTTGGGATCCTACCTGGCATATAATGAGTTCAACATTTTATTTTTCATTTAACAAGTATTCATTGATTGTCTACCATGTGTCAAGCTCTGTTCTAGGCACTAGGGACACAACGGAAATAACAGATGAAAAATTTCCCTCTTCCTGGCTGGCGTAGCTCAGTGGATTGAGCGCGGGCTAAGAACCAAAGTGTTGCGGGTTTGATTCCCAGTCAGAGCACATGCCTGGGTTACAGGCCACGGCCCCCAGCAACTGCACATTGATGTTTCTCTCTCTCTCTTTCCCCCTCCCTTCCCTCTCTAAAAATAAATAAATAAAATCTTTTAAAAAATAGCATTTCCTTTTTCTTACTGGTTTATGAAACCTCTTTATTAAAATCTTAATCATTTTGCATCTCACATGGACAAACTAGACATAATAATTTGGCTGCTTTGGCTCCTGCTTCTGCATGTCCATGCCAAAAACAAACAAACAAACAAACCAAATACTCAAAACAACAACAAAACACTTTGCCGCAACCAATCAAGCCTTAAAAATTTTCAAAAGCTTTAAAGAAAACGTGGTGCTTTACAGTAAATTCCCTCAATGAACCAATGGCAGGCTTCTCAATGGCATATTACCACATTTTGTTGTGTAGAATGCACACTCACATTTTTGGCCCAGACATTCAGGGAAAAAAAAGTCTTTCGTTTTAATTTTTAAATTCAATTATTTATTTATATTTAGATATTTTCTTGCATTAATAAAGTGTATTGTCATGCATACAGATATCATTATCTCTTCCTAGAGTTACACTTTTAACACATGAGCATAAATAAAAGAATTAAAAACACTTATATAGATACTGAATTAGTACTACCCATGTATAATGTGCATCCTAATTTTTTCCTCAAACATTTGGGCAAAAGGTGCTCCTTATACACAACAAAATATGGGTATACAAAAAGCTCCCTCATTCTGAATTCCTTTCAGATATTTCTGCCTCTTTCCAAAGCGCTTCTTTCACTTAAGGTCATAAAAATGTGACCCTCTGTCCTCACTGTGACAGTCCCCTTCTTGGAGCTGTATTCCGAGGTTGCTCAGGTGTGTGCTCCTGACCCTGGCTCTCCCCGCCCGGCGCCTCCTCCCAGGGGCTGCTCCTCGCCTTCCACGCAGCTACGTTTTGGGGGAGCTGTGGTAGGAAGGATGAGTTCCCTCACAAATCTGGTGTGTAAAAATGTCCAGCTGATGCTATTTTTATTAGAAATGTTTTGTCCATTTCATTTTTGTCATAAGTGAAGTTTAATTTTTTGATATATTGGACTTACTACTTTTTCTCTAAACCAATGAATACATTCTTTTATGTGTAATTTCTATCACTAGCATTCTAAAGAAAGGTCTTTCCTGCTCCAAGAATATATAATTGTCCACCTTCTCTTTTCTCCTTGGCTTTATTTATTTATTTATTTATTTGCATTTAATTCCTTAAAATGCGTAGTAATTTATTTTGGAGTCAGACATGAGAGCAGGACCTATTTTTATGGTTTTTCTTGTTATTGTTATTAAACCTTTACCCGAGGTCCCAGCACCACTTAGCTATGACTTACTGATTTGAATTGCCTCTTCTCTCCTGGAGTAACTACTTAAGATCCTATTGTATTTGACAGATAAAAATGGTATCTTGTTCATGTATAAATAATGTGATTAGATAGACTCATAGGTGATTTCACAGCTGTACACAGAGGGAAGAACCCACTGTGAGCGGATATTGTAAACCATCATCAAACTAGACAGAAAAACTGTTCATTAGCCGTTTGTGACATCTTTCCACGAAAAAACTTGACAGGCAGGAGGTGATGTCACCTGAGGATAGTCTAAGGGATGGAGATGAGAAACCGCAGACGAGGTGTGGGGGATGACGGACTGCGAACACTGAAAACCGTCGTGCCCCCAACCCCCATGCATTTGCGCCTGTGCACGGACCCGTGGGACGGTCTGAGTGGGCATTGGCGGCGCGGCCCTGCTGCTGTGCCTGCGCCTGTCCTCCCTGACAAGTTACACTACCTGGAGCTCCTGGGAAGGGCGTGCTGGCTTCGCCACTGGACCGGGAGCTCCGGGGGTCCTCCTGGACCTGGACCGCAGGCAGCCACCTGGCCACCACCAGGGGAGGGCTTGCCCGAGAGGGCAGCAGAACCAGCGGAAAGCAGGGCTGAGCGGTGGCGAGGGGGACTGGTTGGATTTTTAGCTAAAATGCCTTTGAAAAATTATTAGAGATAATTTGAAAGGCTTAATGAGGCTCTAACTAATTGTGTGTTGTCCTGCCTCCTCATCCAGCTTGGGAGAATATATGCTGAAACCTTCCTATGCTCCGCTAGTGTTAAGGACATTTTGCTTTGCAAAGTCTGTGGTCACTTCCAGATACTACAAGGAATACATTTGCATGCGTACAAAATAATTCTGAGAAAAAGTACCTGAGTTTTTCAGGGGAAAAACATAGGCTAACATTCATGTAAAATGATTGGCTCTAAATCTCAATCCAGACTTTTTTAAAGTGATGCCAAAATATAATTAGTAATACTGGAATTCTCAAAAGCAAAGGTCTAATCTGTGGTAGGGAAAGAGGGGGTGGATTCTAATAAAAGAAGTAAAAAAGAAACAGAAAAAAAATAAATGTATAGGAAATTTCCGAGATTAATGATAATATTATAGAGTAAACAGTTTTTACCAGGCACTATTCTGGGCATTTTACTAATGCAATCTTATTTAATATTCATAACAAGCCTATGGGTATATATCATTATTTAATTTCTATTCAATAGTTAAGAAAACTCTCCAAGTTCAGGAAGTTTGTAAGCCATAAAAGTGGGGGTCGAACACAGCCAGAATTTGAACCCTAGTCCATTTCTTATGATGTCTTTGCCCTTCCAGCTATTTTGCGGCTCCTCAAAGTGATGAAATGAAATTACTGATAAAGTCAAATGGACACACACTAACACGCTTTTCTGAGATCTGAGTGTGAGTCCAGCTTTTCCCATGGGTACCTTTCCTCTTCGTGCAACTTGGTAAGAATTTGCTGTTTCAGGCAGAGCAGAATGGGCTCTGGAGGATGTGAAGTAAGCCCGAAGCAGATATTCACGTATATGGGGGTTTTAGATGTTGAGTTTATAATTTACATCAGAATTTGATTTTGGAAGCCAGATAGCAAGGAAAGCAGACATTGAGGAGCTGGTGAAGAATGGTCCCCAGAGATGCATGACCCATGTGAGCTGGCAGGGAGCAAAGTCTCAAGAAATGGAATTTGAATACAGTCATGAAAGAACTTAGAAGATAAAATATAACAAAATGGCAAGCAACAACAACAAGTTCGGAGTTTAGCTGGCATCAAGAATTAGGGACCGCCCTGACCGGCATGGGTCATCGGTTCGATTCCCCATCAGGGCACATGCCTAGGTTGTGGGTTTGGTCCTGATTGGGGCGTATGTCAGAGGCAACTGACTGATGTTTCTCTCTCACATCAGTGTTTCTCTCCCTCTCTTTCTCTCTCCCCTCCCCTCTTTATAAAAAGTAAATAAATAAATCCTTTAACAAAAAAGAATCACAGATAAAAATTGAGAGATAATACCCCAAACTGATCAAGCTAATCAGGAAGTAAGTATTGCCAGTGGTTTTAAAATGCTGAACTGAAAAGACCACTTGGAATTCCTTCCTCAAACATGGCAGAACGGGGCCCCAGAGCCCTGGGCAGCGCCGGTCCCCTGGACAACACAAGGGGATGCAGTGACCGGGAGCTAGTCGGGCAGATCTGCAACTTGCTGCCCACTCTCCTCTTGAGTCATCAGACCCAGGGACTGTTTTGGGGGGCATTTTAGCAGCAGCTTGAGAGCTCAAGAGGGACCTGGAGACAGAAGCAGCTTTCCTCTACTGTCCGACGTTCTCCCGGCGGGTCTAACAATAAAATCTGCACAAAACAAATGAACAAGAGACATCCAAATTTCATCACAGATGCGATGGGATCCCTGTATGGGAACCACACGCACAGGAGAAGTTCGGAGACAGGAAGGAGAGACGAGGTATCCCTGACATTCTGATTTAAGGGTGACGTCAGGAGCCCTGGAGCTTCTGGGGGGGGGGGGGCGGGGAGGAAGGTCATTCACGGGACACAGAGGAGAGCAGATGTTCAGTAATGAGGAGTTTGCCCTGCCTTACAGACAGGCCGTAAAAAGTTACTTCTGTTGATACCTTCAGATAACTTCTGTTCGAATTAGAAGCAAGGCCTCTAACTTAAATTCTTTAAGGGGGAGATAAAAGTTTCTCTTGGGCCTCCAGGGTCTCGATTAGCTTGAAGCTCAAAATAACTCGCATGCCTGCCGAGGTGCCGTGCAGGGGAGGCCTGTCCTGAGCCCGGCAAGGAGATGCTGGGCAGTTCACCGAGAGAGTCGAGTGGGAGCATGACTTACACTTTGCTGTAACATCCGAACTTTCACAAGACATGCCATAAGTTTAACAACATAATTCATAACTACAACACGAATGTGACTAATGGCAAAAATAAGAGAGAGAACTGACTGTACTTCGATGAGGGAACAGTTCATACTGGTTCCAGGAAAAAAAAAATGAGGCAGGCGCTGGGAAGGAAGGGGAGAGAAATTGCAAAACCTCGTGGACGTGCAAACGGCTCTCAAGAATCTGGAAAGCGAATGGCCTCGGATTCCAACGTTTCATCCTCTTTCATTCTGGAAGCTCAGCAGGGGCTTTGCATAAGTCACGTGCCTTGGCTCGGGCACGCCCGGATGGGTGGGACTCCGAGGCCGATTTATGAGGAGGAAAGGACTAGGAGGGGCCCCACTGTGAGTCAGCTGCACCCAGGCGTTATCTGGCCTCGCCCCAGGGTGGCTCCAGAGCCCCTGAAACACAGACTCCCCAGAATGATGGCATTTTGCCAGTGCCTAAAACTCTATAAACAGAGGGCTAGAATAGAAGGAAAAGAAAAGAAGGGATGAGGAGAAGCGGAAGGGGTGGTTAATGAACACACAATGAAGGCACTGTATATACTCACTGGAAAAGGAAACTGTATTCATTTCACAATCTTAGCACTGCAGATTTGTCTGCAAACCACACACTGGTTCTAGATATTGTCACAATACTCTTGTAACACAGAGATCTATGAGGACCCAGGAGATCCGCCCTGTAGAGTCTGACATGTATGACTTTTGACTAAGAAGGTACCTAGAGCCTTCATGTCACAGGGGACTAAGGAGCATCCAGAATTGTGGTTCTTGGTTTCCCTTTAAATCTCTGGATTCCTTGACCAAACCAAAGGCATTGTATCATACTGTCCCCAATTGCCACAAAATCCTGGCTCCAGGCAGCGCATTTCTAATGCTCGTTTTGTTGGGATGTGTTAGAATTAGGACAGGCATTAGAAAACTTCGATTTTTACCGCCAGCTCTATCACCAAAGAGCTCTTTGTCTTTGGCAAATCAGTTAACTTCCCTGTGATTCAGCGTTTCCATCTGTCAAGTGGCAGTAACAGGATTCCAGCCACTTCTCAGGCATTCAAGGATTAGCAGAGCTGATATACACGAAAGCATCCTCGAAAGTCTGAAGCATTGCATACACGTACACAATGATCTCGGACAGGGGCGCTGCAAATAGAGTTATTATGAAGTTATCCTGACTTAAACTATTTTGAAGTCATTGTGTAGTTATTCTCTGGGAATTGTGCCTGCCCTTGGATTTAGCCATTGAACTGGCAACTTGAGGCATAGACTTTTAGTCTCTCTGAGTCTGCATGGCGTTTCTGGACTGTGAACTCTGCGTTCGGTAATTTGTACAACAATAGAAGGGCACCCATCGTGGAAGCCCTAGCACACTCACTCACACCTAATGACATGTGGGCTTCCTCAGGACTGAGTCTCACGGAGCTCTTATCACATTTACCATAATGGATGGTTCAATCCATGTTCCCGAGCCACACGCATGCCTCCCTTGTCCACCGCGCATAGCCTTGCCTATCGTTTTACTAAGCACATGGACAGCATGCCACCCAACCATCCTCCCCCACCCTTCGTTCTAACTTAAAACCTCCTTATGTCTTGTTCTCCCTGTTTCCGTTTCCCCATTCACTGGGAAAATGTCATTCCTTGCTTGTCACCTGCATGAACAGGCATTCTTGGTTCTTACCAGTGCCCACTTCCGTATAGATGGTCCTTTCATTATTAACACCTTGCATCAAGCAAGAAACATTTAGTGAGCACTTACTATATGCTCTGGACTGTGTGTTTCATCCTTTAAGATACATTTCCCATCTTATATATGGTCTGAGCTCCTCTCCTCTAAAGCACAGGCGGCAAACACAAGGTTCCATGGGCCGAATCCAGCCCAGCACCTCGTTTCTACCCGGTTGGCAGCACTGAGCTCTCGCTTAGCTGTTAAGGAGTAGGTACATTATCCAGTCCTAAAACTACTTTTTGTCCCTTTGAAGGCAAACGTGAGGCTGATGTGGCCCCTGGTGAAAATGAATTTGACAGCCCTGCTCTAAAGGAACACAACAATGTCCTTTTTTTACTCTGTCCCTCACTCGAGCCATGAGCAGCTTTGTCTCCTGCCCTTCAGAGCCAAACTTTTTGGAACAAAAATCTATATTTGCCACTTCCATATCTTAAAAAAAACCCTATTGAATTTAGATAGAGGGGAAGGGAGGAAAGAGAAACATTGATTTTCCACTCATTTACACATTCATTTGTTGCAGCCAGGGCCTGTCACCTTTATATCTTTATTGTACTTGGTGGCTTCATGGCAGAATAAAGAATGAAAGGGTTCTGGGATAGATAAGCCTGGGTTTGCACTCAGGCTCCACCACTCCTACGTTAACCTTCAGCTGTTTATTGCTCAGTTTGCGACCTTGAGTAAGCTGCTTGACTTCCCCAAGTCTTCATTTTTTCATCTGTGAAATGGTCATATACACCCGCCTTGCAGAAGCAACGGACACATTCTGGCTCTTAACAAATGCTCCCATCCTGCTCAGCTATTCCATGGTCTGGCTACATCGCTGATACAGCGGGCTTCCCACCTCAGCTGTAAACATCAATCAACCAACCAAACATAAAGCCTTTTCCCCAAACCAATCATGCCTAACGCTCGTTCTGTTAGAGTATCTCAGAACGGATTAAGAATGAGGAAGTTGAACTTCCAATCCATCCCATCAGGTACCCAAACAAGCATTGCTTTCGCTTTCTTGATTCCTAAGCACACCAGGAGCAATTTGAACACGGGAAATAGCACGGTTTGATAGAAGGAATAGTCGTATTGGCCTTATTCAGACCTGGGTTTGACTCCTAATCTCATTCTACAGTAGCAATAGGAGGACACTGGGGATGTATCTCACTTCTTAGGGTTTCACGTTTCCTGCTTGTTGACACGGGACTTCCGCTTCCTAACTTGCAGGAGGACTATGAGGATGATAAATAATATGCGCACCTGGCCTGCACATCGTAGGGGCTCTACTTACGAATTATCCCAGAACCTGACCCTGTGCTCTTCGTGGAACAGGCCCTTACTAAGCTCTCAGGGCACACAGACTTCTATCTCTGTAGAAAGACTGAGACAATCCTCCTTTAACCAGTTTAAACACTTTTGTTCCCCAAACCACCGCATAGTGCCTGACCATGCTAATGGTCGCACGTTCTGCAGAAGGCAGGCTCTGAAAAGCCACGGGCCCTTGTGAGTGTAGAGTGGTTGGCTGTCCTGCCCCCCTCAGTAGTAGCGCCCATGCAGCCCAACGCTCTTCAGAGAGCTTTCCCTCATCTGTGCACAAAACCCTCACACGTGGTTTCTTATACTAATTTTATTTTTTTTTCAAAAATTCCCGTAACCTACTTTTTCACGTATATAATCATTTTCTTCCTAGTGAAATGGTAACCTTTTCTAAAAGCAGGTCTGATGCGTCAACACCTGGCCACAGTGTCTGGCGTCTATCGTACACAGTAGGGCATTCAGTGCTTTATTGATTTGGACTTTCTTTTTCCATTTGGAGGAAAAAACCTAATGTAAAATATTCTGTTACAAAATAAATGTGTACACAGTAAAACATTTAAGGAAAGAGGGAATCCTGAAAAGAAAATCTAACAGTTAGATCCCATATCCTGGTCCCTGCCCTCAAGAAATATTTCATCTATTTTTTTTTACACAAATGGGACCATAGTAATACATTATTCTGTACTTCTTAATTTTAAAAAGAGATTGTTTAATATTTTTACAAATAGGGCGATCAGTTTTTGTTCGGAGCTGTGGAGCTCTCCAGTGCATGGATTTACTATAATTTATGTGGTCAGTCCTATCACTGATAAAAATTTAGATTCTTTTTAATAGCTTTATCAAGATGTAGTTTACATAAATACACTGGTTTAAAGTATACAGTTCATTGGTAGTACATTTACCATCATGCAGCCTTCATCAAACCCAATTTTAGAAGGCATGCATCACCACAAAAATAAAGCCTGAACCTACGAACAGTCACTCCCTGTTGCTGTCTTCTCGCTCCCTCCCTGGGGCAACCACTAACCTACTTTTGGTCTTTATAGACTTGTCTGTTTTGGACACTTCGTATTAATAGAATCGTACAGTATGTGGCTTTTTGTGACTGTTTTTACTTAGTTGTTTTTGCAGTTTAATCATGTTTGAAGCAGATATTGGTACTTTATGTGTTTTTTTTATGGGCTGAAGTATAGCCCAGGGTGTGAAGGCCACATCTCTTTGTCCACTCATCGGTGGGTGGGTGTCGGACCTGTCGCCAGTTTCCAGCTGTCACCGACAACGCCTGCATGGGCATTCCTGTCCATGACTCTGCGGAGGCACAAGTTTTCATTTTCCTTCAATACATGCCCAGAGTAGAATTGCTAGGTAACCCCGTGCTTAACTTCTGATGAACTGCAGGTTGCTTCTAATATTTTTATGTTTTTGGATTATTCATCACAATGATACAATTATTCTTGCACTCATTCCCTTCACCATAAATATAAATACATTTTAGAATAAAGTCAAGGAAGTGAAACTGGGAGGTCAAAAGGACCGACATCAAAACATTTTGGGAAATAAAGCCATTTTGTGAGATTTTATCCATTTGTATGTCGTCTAGCACAAAAGGTAAATACCTGTTTTACCATAACCTCACCAACCTTGTGCGTTATCATACTTCTTTAGTTTTAACAGTTCTGATGGGTAAAAACTAATCCAACGTTTCCATGTACATTTCTATGTTTATAAGTGAGGATAAGGGTCCCTTCACACATTTACAAGACATTTATTCTATTTGTGCATGTTTCTGTCTGCATTTCCTTTACACCGAATGTTGGAGGTACAGTATCCTGTTTAGTCAAGTAGCTGAAAAGAATAAACATTGTCTCTTTTATCATTGGAATTTGATCGAATATAGAATATAATGTACCATATAGGCATAAAAGTAGATATTGACTTATCTATGTCAAAGTATCTTAGATATTTCCAGAAGACCCTTAGCAGCCTTCAAAGGTAAGAACTCGAAACCTCTGGGCCACTGGGTTGGAAAATCCAGTTTTAGAGAAATTTTCCTTGCCCTAACTAATAGTCATCTGTTCTTATCTTCAAAGGATCTGTAAACCCATAGTGGATGGGAAATTTTGAAGACTAATTTAGCTAAAAACAAACACTAACTATATTAGTAAGAAACACTTTGCTTTGAGAGCAAGCCGCCAAGAAAATGTTGGTTAGCTTAGAGGAGTCCATCAAAATGGAAAAACAAAGTAATACTGAAACGTTAGCTTTTGCACAGATAATCAAAGCAGAAATCAGGATGAAAGTGAAGAAGTAGAGATAAAAAAATATGGTGATCAATTAGAGGGAGATAAGTCAAGAAAGGCTGTGATCGCTATCTTAAGTTTCTCCAGCTGGGACTTGACTTCAGCGCTCAAAGTCTCTGTACGTTATTTTAGTTCCTAAAGGTTCGCTTGCCCAGTAACTTTGTTGGCCATCCATTTGATGTTTGTACAGTTATTGCCATAATTGTATGTAATGAAGAAATGTAAATTATTTTTATAAGTGATTTTATTTCTTTTCAATTCATAAAATAACATGAAATTACATCAGGCCGTTATGTGATGGACAGTTTCTGCCTTAGAATCTTTTCTTTTTTTTTTTTAAAGATTTTATTTATTTATTTTTAGAGAGAGACAGGAGGGAGAAAGAGAGAGAGAGAGAAACATCCATGTGCGGTTGCTGGGGGCTGTGGCCTGCAACCCAGGCATGTGCCCTGACTGGGAATCGAACCTGAGATGCGTTGGTTCACAGCCCATGCTCAATCCACTGAGCTACACCAGCCAGGGCAGAATCTTTTCTTTTTAACAAATATTACACATTATTTTAAAAGGAAAAATTTAATACGCAAAAATCATTTTTGTTGTCATATGCTCAGAGCTTACAGAGTGCCTCTCTCTTGCTGCCTGATAGAGCATAACTGGGCAGGTGATAATTGAACTTCTTCCCTTCGAATGCTAATGCTGTCTTAAAAGTACACCAATAACTCATAAAGGAGGAAAGAAAGGACTGGAACTCAAATTTTCAAAGCTTCCTCAGATGAACTGATCCACGTGTTGAAGGAATGGTGACTGTTTTGGGGGAATGAACGCTTTAAAAATAAAATCAATATAACCCAGAAGCGTAGTAGCGTCAAGGAGCAGGGAAGGAGTATGTGCCATGGAGACAACATCACGACTTCAGAAGACCGGCAAACAGAATCCGAGGCTCCACCCTCGCCCGGTCAGGGGAACCCAGGTGGGAACCTGTGTTTGTCCCCTGAGCTGAGATGTGACTGGGGAGCAGGAGGGCAATGCCCTGTCTCAACGGGGTGGCTACCAAAGGGCTCCCGCCACTGTAAATTATGAAGGACAACTCTAGATTTGTCTACAAAACCTTCCCATTTTTTGAATGTTGACAACTAAGAAACAAACAAATAAATAAAACCACCAGCCCTGGCTGGCATAGCTCAGTGGATTGAGCGTGGGCTGCGAACCAAAGCATCGCAGGTTCGATTCCCAGTCAGGGCACATGCCTGGGTTGCAGGCCACGGCCCCCAGCAACCGCACATTGATGTTTCTCTCTCTCTCTCTTTCTCCCTCCCGTCCGTCTCTAAAAATAAATAAATAAAATCTTTTAAAAAATTAAAAAAAAAACCCCACCAACTCTCCCATGCCCAAACTCTGCACACCAAACAAAGCACATTTGCAGGCTATCTGAATTCATAAGTGAAACATTTTTTTTTAAGTTAAGGAAGAGGAAGTTGCCATAAAGAAAAAGTTTATTAAGGGAAATTGCTTAATCATAGGTTCATCCAGAAAGCCAGCTTTGTTTCTGCTAACAAACACCGTGAGGTTTTACAGGGGTAGGTGGGACCATCGGACCAGGCAGAGAGTCACAACGAGTTAAAGAGAGAGACCCAGGACTGCCACCAGAAGTCAGAGCTTCCTGAAGTGCCCCGGACAGAGCAGGCCCTCCCCGTGCGGTGCGACCCCAGGGGAAGGGTCAGTGGGCCGACCCGCAAAGGGACTGCAGCCCAGAGGAACCATAAGCAGCACAACTATGCAGACTGATGGGTGTAAAGGGAAGGTGCTCAGTTCCGTTAGTGTTTGCACTTCTATGACAGTGACTATTACTGCCCTTGCTGTTTCTGAAAGACCACCTAGGCAGAAGAAAGGAAGGAGCCGGAGTGGAGAGACCGCACAAAAGCATCACATGATAAATAAAGACCTGGGGAAGAAGAGAAGGCCCGGAGGAGAAACTACAGAAGCCATAGAGAAGCTCCGATTCGAGTTGTGATCTTAGGCTTCTCCCTTTTCCTTCTTCTCTTGGAAAAAAAAAAAGCATTTTTAATTACACAAAGAATATGCTAAGCATTTCTGAAAAAAAGTGTCGCAACACAGATCAAGTAAAAGTTCACATGACTTCGCGCTCCCTATTTCCCTCGCCTTTCCCGAGGCAGCCCGTGTTTTATCTTTGCTGAACTTACTCTAAAATACACTCCCCTGCGGATGCACGCATAGAAATATCTGATGAAAAACCTAAGCATTCCGGTTCCCTGAATACGCACAGCCGTGGAGCCCACCGCATTCTTCGTGACCGCGGCGGCAGAGTGTTCTGGGATCCCCCAAAGCTTGCTCGCACCCCCTTGCCTGCGGACCACGTCGCCACGAGCAGGCGCTCGCAGGCGCCTCTGCAGACAGGTGGCTGCAGCTCTCCAGGGCAGGTGCGGCAGGCGCAGCTTGACCAAAGTGGACTTGCCGAAGCTCTGCCCCCTCCTGGCCTCTTTGCGACTGGACATTGTAAAACATTTTTCCATTTTGCCAACACGATTACTTAATCTTTCTGAGCCTTCATTTAATCTGTAAAAGGATAAAAATTCTACTTCTCGATAATATTATGATACCTATGTCAGTTAACAAAAGTGTTTATTATTAGTACCTAGCTTAGAGTAGACACTTCATAAATATTCATTCCTTTCCTGGATTACATCTTCTTTAGTGAGGAAAAATACACTCAAATTTGATGCCTTTGTATAATTTTTGTACGGTGTTGATAAACCTTTGCTCTTAGTAGCATGTGTTTAACCATTGAGTAAATTCACATTTTTAAGGCTACATTCATATTCTATTTTTAATTACAGCTTTCTAATTAGGAATATCTCTTTACAGTTTAGCATTAGTGCTTTACTATGTCCTGTGTTGTAACTCAATTTCCCACTACATTTCTTTTTTCTATTACTGTGAAACCTTTGTTTTTCCAGTTCATCGTGACACTGTTTGGCCTTTACTTGGTCTTTTTCACTCATCTCTGGTGAATAAAGCTGTACTTTAATGAAAATGTAAATATAGGCTTATGATAATTTTTAAAAGGATTTTTTTTTTTTTCAAGAGGGGAAGGGAGGGAGAGAGAGAGGGAGAGAAACATCAGTGTGTGGTTGCCTCTCATGCACCCTCTACTGGGGACCTGGCCCCCAACCCAGGCATGTGCCCTGACTGGGAATTGAACCAACAATCTTTAGGTTTGCAAGATGACTCCCAACCCACTAAGCCAGGGTAAGCTTACGTTAATTTTTAAATTTTTTTTTACTGAAATAAGATACAATTTAAAAATCGGTTGGGGAAATTTAGGGTTTCTGATAATGTTCAAAGAGCTCAAATGTGAATACACTGTCCTAACTGTCCGCAGCTCAGGCAGGCTCACCAGCTGAACATAAGGTCTGCTCCACCTCATGTATCTTATCTGCGTGCTATGGTTAATGATTCATACCAGTCAAATGCCACCGAGTTTTGCAGTTCCTAAATCTAATTCACAAACTCCATCACTATATTATACAATTTAAAGTACCGTCACAGTTACACTGTGCATCTAATCTTGTACAAAGTCCAACTATACCAGTAAATTGGTGACATTAAAATCTCATGAACAAATATTTCACAACTGCTCATACCGATTCCTCTTTCGTTTTTCCAACCCCTACGTCTAACACACGAACAACTCTTACCAATGCTACCTCTGTAACGCATCTCAAATCCACCTACTTCTCCCCCTTGCACTGCGCCACCCAGGTCCAAACCACATCATCCCTCACTCAAAAACCTTCCGACCAGTCTTTCTGCCTCATTCTTATGTACCTACATTTTATGCTCCAAACAGCAGTCAAAGAGAAGCCCTAGAGTGTTAACCAGATAGCAATGGCTTCAACTTCAGTGGCTTCTTATGACAAGCTCCAAACTGTGACCTTCTAGGACGTATAGGATTCGGTCAGTCAGTGCCCCCTGCTGCAGCCTCTTCTGGGACCATTCCCCCTCGTCCTTGGCATTCCAGCCCACTCAAGGCCTTTCGGTTTGTGTGGCCTCACCAGGCTGGTTCCGACCTAAGGAATTCACACTGACTGTTCTCTGCTCAGACAGCCCTTGTCCTCTGTCACCGTCCAGGTGGACCCTCTCGCCGTTCATGTACCTGCTCAAATATCGTCTTCTCAGGGAGGTCTTCACGGTTGACCTCGCTTAATAGCGTCACCTTGTCTGCCACCTGCCCAGCCACTCCACCGCATCCCTATTTTACACAGTTCTCAGAATTCTTAGAATTTGTGTATTCATTTACTTCTCTATTTTCTTCTCCTCCATATTAGGGGGTAACTCAAACCATATACGTCCATCTCATTGCTGTATTTCCAAGCATAAACACCTAGCTGTCAGTCACGAAGCATTTGTTGAATGGCCATGTAAATAAATAATCTCCTTTTTTGAAATTATGAAATGGCAAGATCCTCTTGGATCTTGCCTCTTTCAGATCAACACCAAAAATGAAACACCATAAAGAATTCATTATGTAATTTATGTTTATCATTGATATTCACAGTAAGGATTATTGTCATTTTTAGTACAAAGTAGTGGGATTAAATGTTACGGGGCACTGAACAGAAAGAATGATGGTTAAATATAAGCTGAAGCCATACAATGAGTAGAAAGAATAACATTTAATATTAGCTGCAGAATTGGAATTGGAATAAGAAGTCATCTAACAGAGAAAGTCAGTGGGTCTAAATTTAATTAAAATTTAACTCACAGACTCGGCTGAAAGAAAGGAAATCTTTGGCCATAAGAGAGCAGGGACAGTCAGAAACATAAGCCCCAAACTAAAGAATCCAAGTAGATATTCCAGAATTGGATGGGTCAAGTTCATTCAGAAAGATCAGCCAGAAAGGAGGCACCAGAGTCCAAGGTAGTCAGTCAATATAGAGTATCAGTTAAGACCACATGCTCTGGAGTTGGTCAGACTTTTAGTAAAACCCCCTTGACCTTGCAGATTACCACTGCCCTCATTCATTGACTGCACATTGTTACTTATTTGAAATGTGCCTATAGATATTTAATCATTATTATATAACTAATGAACAATGAAGCAGGTCAATTCTAGTGGCCGACTAAGAAACTATACATGAAACGACAATATTAGATCTGGATAATGTGAGTTGCAAAATGCAGATTTTTACAACCACGAAAGGGAGTGATGCTGGAGATGTAGTGTGAAAAAAACTGTGCTGGGTGGGGGAGAAAAAGAGGCTTGGTAAGCCCCGACTTCGGACTTTCCACGTGTGCCAAGACTTTGCTATAATAGACACCAACCCAAAGTCACCTTGAGGGACTGAGGAAGTAGAAGGTGTCCCCACCTAAAATCCCCCAGCCTGATTTCTGTTGGCAGGCCGTGCTAAAACTGTACCACTTACACTTACTTGGGCAAACTTTGACACCTACAAACTGGGTCTCAGTGCTCATTTTAACCAAACCTCTAATGCCGTCCTTTGCAGGACCACACTGAAGACGCACAGTCGACTCAGATTATCGGTAACACCTTGCTGAAAAACCTTCTGTTTCTTTAGAAGACAAGACTGTATGTAAAGAATCCTTAGTAAGTTAGAGACATAACTAGAATGACATCAAGCAGGAAGAAGTATAATTACTTAGTGACAAAAAATTTAGTGCACTGCAAGGAAAAAAATCAACTATGCACAGGAATCATAGAGAAAAATTTTAAGGGACCCCTATGTCATGGATAAAATATTAATAAACTTTAGAATGTAGTTCCTCAAAAGGTAAAATGGTAGTTTACATTATAGAAACTCAACTGAAATATGAGTCCTAGTTCCTGAAAAGAGCCATATTTTAGGCTCTATTAAATCGTCAGAATTCAGCTCTTCAGACACTGCAGTTGTTAAACTCAGGTTGACGGTGGTAGTTTTCACCGTTTAGGGGGCGTCAGCGTCACTGGGCCTTACGTGGTACACAGGTTTAGGGACCCACCCTCAGAGGCCCTGATTCTGATGCTTTGGGATGGGGCTCAGGGGCCCACACCGCTGCTTAGAGTCTTGGCGAGTTCTGGTGCTTGTGGCTTACGAACCACACTTTGAGAACCATTGATTTTTTTTCCCCCTCCCCTTTAAATGAAACGCTAGCTAATGGTGGCATTACTGACATAGTAAAAGGTTTAGATTAAGGTATAAAGAGATGTTTTAGGTTGATTGCTTAAAAAGATTAAAAAAAATAACCTGGAGATAGCATTTATACACTTCTGCCCGTAAGCTCAGAACCAACAACAGCAGTATCCCCTGAAAAATTATCAGAAATTCTGACTCTCAGACCCCAGCCCGGATCGACTGGGTTAGAAACTCTGTAGCTGGGGCCCAGCAATCCTGTGTAATAAGCCTTCTAGGCGATTCTGCTCCGCACTAAAGCCTGAGCATCACTGGTGTAGAGTGAATGGTGGGCCTTGCCTTATTCGAAGGTCCACATAAAAATGAAGAGACTGGTAACGGGAAGAAGTCACTGCCCTCCTGAGGTGTGCAGCTCCATGCCTGACATGTGCAGGTGAGGCAACAGTAGGTTTATAGTTGTTTGTATGAAAAATAACACAATAATAAATGACAATGCAAGAATAAACTGTTTCACATACCCATAGCTGTATTATTATCACAGCCTGTCTTTGTTCAGTCCTAAAGCATGACTTGTTTGTCTCTGACCCTCAGTTATATTGTTTCAGGTACTAGCTGACACTTATTAGTACTTCATTCTTTGAAACTCCCTTCTGGCCCTTTCTGCAAGAACCAAACTGTATATGATCCAGCCATAGCTGAAGTAAGAGAGCCTGGTGGTTAGGAAGCGGGGAAAACCTCATTGAAACGCCACAGCACTCCGCATTTAGTAACTGGATGGATGGGGCAGTGACGAGCAGGGGTGGAGGCTGATGCGAGGCAACGGGGAAAATCAGGAGGCGACTCCAGGGGCAGACTGAAGAGACTGTAGAACAGTAGACAGAGGGATGAGGAGCAACCTGCAACACACTGTTTATGGGGGACGCTGGCGACCAGTTTTCTACCCAGAAAGGAAACAGAATGAGGCCAAGTGGACCCACCAGCGGCGGCAGAATCTCTTTTGACCACTCCCAGAGGAAATCGCCAAGGGACTAGAGTCTCTGCTTCTAAAGACAGAACCATCAAACCATAGGACTGAAAGTTCTTGGGAGCCACTATTCCAGTGGCTTGCATGTCGTTTGCCGTAAGTAGACCTGTTGATTCTGTATGCAGCCCTCTTCCCGGTCCCACATAGGATTTTGGAACAGCATGAGAGAATCCTCTAGCCTGAGGGATGCCACGGCATAGGATAACTCTTTTAAAAAGGCCCCCTGTTCTGATTGGAGATAAGAAATCGGAGGTCCAGGTAAGTGTAGAGATCCACTAAAGCACATGAAGCTGCAGATCCTGAGACCCAGGGACCAGAATCCTCTTTTCCTTATTCAAGTGTTATATTCTTTCTACCATCCCATGAAACCCACAACAGCTCTTTGTCTTTCTCTCTCCTTATTTGTGTCAAACTTCTAAAAAGATCAAAGATAAACAACTTCCTTTGGTAAGTTTTTTCAGCCTCTCCGTGATGAGATAACAAGAAGGTACATGTTAGCCTCTAAGATGGGAGAAGGAACTGGGGAGAGACACAGCCAGACAGACAATCAACAGCCCGTACGTAGACTGGGAATAAACACAGCCAGGCGGAACTTGTCCCCCAGACAGAAATAGCTGTCCCAGTCTTTTTGTGAAGAGGAGGAACTTAAGATTTCCTACAAGTCATGGCTACATGCTTGCTTGCTCATGCGTGTGTGTGCGTGTGCATATGTGTGCTGAGACGATTCTGGAGGTGAGTGTGGTTGATAATGAACTTCCTGGAAGGGGGGCGGAATTGCTGATAGTCAAATCTCTGAGCTGGGGGAAGGGGGAGGGAGTGGGGGGTGGGGAGAGTGAGCAGAGTCGGGATTCATCAGGCAAACGCTCCATTGAGGATTCGGGCTTCTTTACGGAGAGTCCAAGAAATCACCAAAGAAGGGACCCAGGTGGTGGGGGCAGGGGGCGGAACAACAGCGACTGCAGACGCCATCATGCAGGTTTTGGTGAAGGTCCCGCCTGACCGAGGAGCCTGTTACAAGCAAGAAACTGGGTTGGCCTGGCTGGCGTAGCTCAGTGGATTGAGCGTGGGCTGCGAATCAAAGCATCGCAGGTTCGATTCCCAGTCAGGGCACATGCCTGGGTTGCAGGCCATGACCCCCAGCAACTGCACATTGATGTTTCTCTCTCTCTCTCTCTCTCTTTCTCCCTCCCTTCCCTCTCTAAAAAATAAATAAACTCTTTAAAAAAAGTCAAAAAAAAAAAAAAAAGAAACTGGGTTGGACTGAGCTGAAACGGCGCTGAGATAAGAATGGCCCACAGGGTGTGGAGTTGGGGCAGCTCCATGGTTGTAACTAGGCGGGGGCTCATTTGACCTCCCTGGGAAAAACCCCTGCCTTCTTCTCGAGCTGAAAAGAGAAGAATGACAAGAATTGCTGTTAAAAGTATGTGGAGTTGCCACTCTCCCATTTCGTAACTCCCCACACTGTCAGTGTGCCTTTCGCAGGCAGGCTTCCTGCCGTCTGGGGCGTTTCTCAGAGGTTTGGAGCTGCAGACCGGCAACAGCCCCGGGCTCTTCCTGTCCGCCCCTCATGGAATGCTGGGCACAAAGGCATCTCAGGGTGCCTCTGCTCGTGTGCCACATGGGGATGGGTCAGCACCAGCTTCCAAGGAGGCATTTGGAACTGGGGGCGGGGAGCCCGAGGGGGTGACGGGATTGCTTTTGTTTGTTGCAATGCAATGGGAGGTGAGCAGAGCTGGCTTTTCAGGGGTTAGTGGTCAAGGAAGCTGGCATTGCTGCACTAGGACAGACAGTTCTGCACAGGGAGGAATAGCGCATTCCAGAAGGCCAGTGGCATTCTGGAAAACTTAACAGCTCATTTTATAGATGAGACCCAGAGTGTTACGTGCTTCAGAGTTAGCTGCAGAGCACAGATGAGCTTCCTCGAAATACACAGGGTACCGTGGCATCCCTCTCGCGGGGCTCACGTGGCTGCCCACGGCGGCCTCTTCGTGGTGTCTGTCTTGTATTCCAGAAGCCTTCCCTGTTTACACCCACCTCAGACCAGCGAGATTTTGGAAGGGCACGCTGCTGCTATGACCCTTGGCCTTGTCAACAAAAGCAAATGTGTACTTTCGCACAACTAAATGTATAAAAACTTGCAACTTGAGGTGATGGCCAGATGACTGGTCTTCATTTGGCACCGATTCAGAACGGCTTCGGCCCTGGCTGGCCCGGCTCAGTTGGTTGGAGTGTTGCCCTACCAACTGAAAGGTTCGGGCTTGATTTCCGGTCCGAGTACCTCCTGGGTTGTGGTTCTGTGCCCCCCGTCAGGGCATGTAGGAGAGGCAACTGATTGATGTTTCTCTCTCACATCGATGTTTCTTTTCCTCTCTCGATCCCTTCCTCCCTCTCTAAAATCAATAAGGATGTCTTTGGGTGAAACTTAAAAAAAAAAAATGTAAAAAAGAGTGCCTTCACTTTGAAAGCGCCAGCCTTTGAAAAAAAACAAATGCGGCCTGCCTCTCTAGGCAGCCATAAACGTTGGGAAGAGAAACAAGGATGGAACCATCAGAGTTTTTCGGTAATGAGGCTCTTTGTCAAAGTGGAAAGCAAAACAAAAATAGCAGCACAGCTTCCTGATTTTCGGATTCGATCAGTCCGTGGGCCTGCCGTTTGGCTTGGCTTCCTGATCCCATTTTCACGGAGCTGCTGGGGGCGGGGGAAAGCAGGACACCGGCATGTGTGCGGCAAGGCTTCAGAGGTGGGGGTGAAAACAGGGAGGGAAGAGGCTCACGTCAGCCTCATTTCTAGACCCGGGCTGGCCCCTTGTCACGAGGCCCTAGCACCCATGGGAGGAGGGCACCCATCTTCATGCTTATAGAGAATGTATTTCAGGCTTTGAAAAGAACGTGGGCTGTCTCAGGAATGCTGGCCCCGGTAACACCGGAATACAACTTTTGGTCAGCTGTCGTCGTTTCCTGGCCCTCCTGGCCCACACGTCCTATTTCAGTACCTCTGCACATTCAGTGACATCACCCAGCGGCCCAGCAGGCTAGAGCCAGACACCTGTCTGGTTTCCGAAGGACTGTGGCTCACCTCCGGTTTATTGTTTTTGGGGCTGCCTTCCTGTTACAATGTCTTCGCCATCCAGAGAGGCCTCAAGTCATTCACAAGCAGGGGAGGTCTGTAATGCACCCATTCCTTTGATCTCAAAGGACCCCGGCACTAGAAGGCACCCGAGAGGTGATCTAATTCACCTCTCTCATTTTGCAAATGACAAGGCAGTCAAAGAATGCACGGGTCCTAGATCACCCCAAATTTGCAGAGCAGAGCCCCAGGAGAGTCTCTTGACATTCAACCGGACCGCACGGTCCAGTGTAAGAACTGCGGGCCGATTGGATTCCCCAAGAACTTGCGGTGCTCAAACTGCTGGCTGTGATGGAATTCGGGAATCGTTAGAATGCAAGACTATTTCTTTTTTCCCAGCAAGGTTTTCAAGCTTTGCCATTGCATCAGTTCAAACTTTTGAGCCTTAACGTTTATGTATAAAAGGAGGCTGCCACCCAAATCCCCAACGCCCTTCACCGTCTCTCCCACGTCCGTGAGGCCGTGAATGCGCGGGCGCGAGAGTTCTGAGATAAGGGGCCTTGCACTGCAGCTCCGGCTCTGAACTACAAAGCCAGCGACGCTGCGAGAAGCTGCAAGAATACCCACTTCCTACTTCGCTGGTGACATATTTTTGCAAAGCTGTTCTCAGCTTCCCCATCTCAAGCAAGTTCAGGTCTAGAACAATGCCTCCAGGTTCCTTTTTATGCTGCTTCTGCTGCGCACAGTAAAAACAGCCTTCCTAGCAGACACGGATCGTTTTTCACCAGTGAATTTGAATTGTAAGTATGATCTGCTGCCCTGCATTTATCTGATGCAGCATTTCCTTTCAAGTTAGTTCCCCAGGACCATTGGTCCTACTAAGCTATTTTGAGAGGGAGGGACGGGGGAGAGAGAGAGAGAAAGAGAGAGGGAGAGGAAGACTTCTATGGTCAAACATGACCTGAAAAATTGCCACAAACTATACTCTACTTTTGATATCCATAATAATTAGCAGTGTATCAAAGACCATCAAAAGGAGCCCTGGCTGGCGTAGCTCAGTGGATTGAGCACAGGCTGCAAACCAAAGCATTGTAGGTTCGATTCCCAGTCAGGGCACATGCCTGGGTTGCAGGCCACGGCCCCCAGCAACCACACATTGATGTTTCTCTCTCTCTCTCTTTCTCCCTCCCTTCCCTCTCTAAAAATAAATCAATAAAATCTTTAAAGAAATAAAATAAAATAAAAGCGGGCTTTAAAAAATGAATTTGACTTTGCTCCAGCCAGGATTTCCTGAGCAGAGTGAAGTTGCGTTTTGCCCATCACACTCACTAACAACCCACAGAGCTCTCAGCAGGCGGGCAGTGTCGAGGTCACCACCAACCTTTACTGAGCACCTTCCTTCTGCCTCACGGGCTCCCAGGGATGTTATGGAATAAGATCTGTTTTAGGGGTTAAAGATCTAAGGACAAATCCAGACGCTGTAGTCGGAGACTAAGGATTCGAGGTGGGATGCCCCTCTTGACCCCTTCAGTGACTGTGGGTAAATTACAAGGCTCTCTGAGCCTCAGTGTCCTTCCTTGCAACATGGGGAGAAGAAGAATAGATCGTGGCATAGTGTGTGAAAAAAAAAATACTGGTTAGAATATCTAACTAGAAGCACTAAATGAGCAATACTTCAGTTTTCTAACTGCACCAAGAGGCTAATTGTTTTTTAATCCTTAAAGAAATATCACCTGGCTATGTATCACGGGTGTGACACGGCAGGTTTTCTTCCTGCAGATCTTTGAACATATTGCCATTGTTTTCAGGTAGGTACCCTGATAATTTTCCCATAAGCTTAGGAAATCCTTTATTTTAGGAAATCTGTCTTGCGGAGCACACAGAAAATGTGCTAAGTTTTAAAATCTCTCTAGTCTCCCTTCTCAGTGGGTTGGGACACAGGGTAGTCTGTATGTTGCTTCCCACGGAAACGTGAGCTTGTTATCACATTAGCTAACAAGTCTTTTCAGCCCGTCATACTAACAGCCTCTGTAGAGCGTTTCCTTGCTCCAGGTGCTCTTCTAAAAGCTTTGCTTGTGGAAACATTCATGTAATTCTTCAAAAACCTTAGGAGAGAGGCAGCATTATTTTTCTCTTTATAGGTGATGAAACATGCACATTATTAACTTGCCCAGAGTCTGACAGCTACTGAGGGGCGGAGCTGGGGCTCGAACCCAGACAGCCTGGCTCTGGAGCTGGCACCTTGACCACTGGGCACCCCCCACCCCCGGTGTAGCTGAGCAGCCATACAGGGTGCAATTCCTGTGGGGGAGCAGGAAACATGGGGTCCAGTAGGAAAAAAGAGATGAGACCGTTTCCATTCTTAGGGGACAGGGAATGGTATGTAGGTTTATCTTTACAGTAACTTTTTACTTCCTGCTTCTGCAGATACTCTGAGTTACAGAGAAGTTCACTTCGCTACATATACCACCAGACCCTCCCTTCTCTCCCACAGTCAGCTCACGCTCACCCATTCTCCCCCAGCCCCTCTCTCCTCTGTCCTCCCTGGCCTTGGTGACGCCTGCTCTCTCTGGGGCTCTGCTTAGGTGTCACTTCCAACGGGAAGGCTTTTCCTCTGACCCTTTAGGAAGAGCTAAGCCTCACAGCACCCAGCAGGCTTCGCTGCCCTTACTTTTTAGCCCTTATGGGGTGGCGTATAAGTGCTCATTGACGTGTCCGGGGCTCTCATTACAAGTCAAGGTTCAGGAAAGCAGGAATTCCTTCTTCCCAGCACATAAACAGGAAAAGTGTATCAGACCCATCATGCTGCTGAAAGAAGAGTGTGTTTCTGCTCAAGCTGTGCCTCTCCTTTTATTTTCCTGTGCCTCGTCATCCCTCCTGAGCCCTCCACCAACGCATGATCCCGACTGCAATCCTTCCATCCTCGAGGGAGACCAGAGCATCTCTCGTAACAACACTGTGTTGAGCATATTCAGGCTGGGTGTTGATGGAGACTCTCAGGGAAGTCCTTCGTGGGACGCCGACCGTTCCCAGGAAGACAGTGTGGGCAGGAGTGGCACCATCACTATGGTTATCTGGCTGGTAGCCTGGCCCTTAGGAGCAGAGAACACAGGAGACATGGAAGCAGAGATGCTGTAGCCACAGGCGCTGCTGCAGCTGCCGCCGCCGTCTCCCTGAAACGGTGGCAGGTGTCACCCGCAGAACACTGGCCGAGTTAAAACTGGGTGCGGCAGGGGCAGAGGCACCATTACCTGCTCTCTGCCTCTCCTGCCTGGGTTCTGATTCTGTTGTCACCATGTACGATGAGTTGTCTTAGAAACCAGGCGGTATCACTTTTTATGCTTTCCATTTTGAGTGGCCATTCCATTAGAATAAAGCTAAGAAATGACTTAAGGGATTGATTATTTTTTCTACAGTTTTCTGGAACAGAATTTTTAGGTATTGGCTCCCTCCGTGGCTCACTCACTCATTCAACCACGCTGGCCAGACACCTAGTACAGAGATGTGCTGCCGAGTGGAAGGGCGGTGAGGGTGATGGGGCACGGCCCTCACGTTCATGGGAGTCACAGGACACGAGGGGTCAGGGGCAGAAATAATGAAAACCGTGTGAGGTGTAATGGGTATGACATTGCAGGGATGAGACTTTAGTTTTAGGGATGTAGCCGAGTTCCCAGCAGGTCATCAGACTGGGGCTGTTCGGTAAAATGTTCTGGGATGATGGGTATGTACAATTCCTGTGCTGTTTTGTACTGCACCGACCAGCCACAGGTGGCTATTGAACATTTAAAATGTGTCTAGAACAACTGAATTTTAAGTGTTATTGAATTAACTGAAATTGAAATAGCCCCCTGTGGCTAGCAGCTACTATACTGGACAGTACAAACCCAGGTAGCAGTCTATCAGACAGGTAGAAATGTAAAAACTCCACAAAGCATTGGGACCCAAGGCGCAGGCTGGAGTGTCAATGGCGTAAAGAGAGAACTGAAGCTCCTACGGACTCCAGACTGTGCAACTACCTGCCTATCTGACATCTCAAAGCTCCCCTAATTGCTCATGGTCAGGTCCTGCCTGAATAAAGTCACAGTCCTGCTAAATAGCTAACCCAATTTTCTAACCAAACGACCTGTCAGACCCACCTTCTTCCCTTCTCCACTGCCACCTCCTCATCCGGGCTCGTATCACTTCCTGAACTGCTCCTAGAATGTCCTTCCCAAACATCAAACGTGACCAGGTCATGGCCCTGGCTGGGTAGCTAAGTTGGTTACAACATCATCCTGATACACCAAAACTGCAGTTCGATCCCTGGCCACGGCACATACAAGAGCTGACCAATGAATGCACAGCTAGGTAGAACAACAAATCTCTCTCCCTCTCTAAACGTCAATCAGTAAAAAAATATGACCAGGTCACCCTCATATTTAGGCAAAAGCCCCAAGTCCTTAACATGACCTATAAGGTTCAGTGTCTGCCTATGACCCTAGTCCCAACTTTTATTGCTTCTATTCCTTTCTCTCCACTCCAGCCTCACTCACCTTGTTACTTCTCATTGTTCATTAAACACACTGGACAGAATGGAGGCCCAGCGGGCATGTACAGATGCTACTGGTGTGTGCGTGAGTGTATGTGCGAGTGTGCGTGAGAGTGTATGCCAGTGTGTGTATGTGAGCATGTGTGAGTGTTTGTGTGAGAGTGTTCATGTGAGTGAGTCTGAGTGTGTGCGGTCAAATATTATATATCACTGCCATTTGGTTTCACCGGAACTGGAAGAAGCTCCTGGAGACACCGTGCAGACGCCTCTAAGCAATAAAAATAAATGCTTATATTTAGGCCTGTGGTCGGTGTTTGTGTAGTGCAAGTTTTAGTTAAACGGAAGGCTTTCAAAGAGACTCTGGCCACATACATCATGTTAACCGGGTTGGTGTGCTACACAGGCACAGTGTGGGAAACCGACCCTGAAATCAGGCCCTTTGCATGACAGCTCCAATTCAGGGTGAAAACAAGGGCCCCAGGTTACCTGCTTTGAAGGTCCGAGCACTCAGCATGCAGTGATGTCAAACACTGGGTAAAATCAGGTGCCGGTGGGAGGCAGAGGAGTGAAAACGAGAGGGCTTTCTTCACGCCACTACTTTCCCCACGGCAGCTGGCGCCCTGTCCTGCACACTTTTGTGCCATTGTTTCCTTCCCCCGTTGTTATTAGTGTTCTAGGCATTTCAGGAAAATTTCATTGTCCTCAAAGCTGTTCAGGGCGGAATTGTCTCCTTGGGAAAAAGAGAACGAGCTGCAGGCCAGCCTGGCTCTGAGCAAAAGTCCGGGGACAAAGTTTGTCTCCAGAGGTCCCTGTGCCTCCTGTGGGCGCTGGTTCCCTTTTTAGGTTTTCTGGAGCTCTGGTCCAGGAAGGAAAGGGGTCGTCTCCAAGGTATCTTTAGTCACAAGAGCAAGCAAGCACGCTGTACACATTTGAGCTGTTAGGACCTGTCCTACGAGTACTTGCAAACTCTGGCGTCCAGCCCTGTCTCTTCATGAGGCTGGTTGAATATTTGACGGTTTTCTGCATGCTGTAAACCCAGACTTAGGTGACTCTTTTACCATAATCCATTAAGTATTGTTCCGGTAGATGTTTTACAATAAAATGTTTTCCTACTAATGTTTTCCCCTTAGATACGTGATTAAAAGTTCTTGGTCAAGATGGCAGGCTGACAACATATTATGGCAATACTGCTCACCCCAAATGTCTATAAAATATGGGAAGTATATTTGACCAAAACCCATAAACAAGCCCTGGCTGGCGTAGCTCAGTGGATTGAACGTGGGCTGCGAACCAAAGCATCACAGGTTCAATTCCCAGTCAGGGCACATGCCTGGGTTGCAGGCCATGGACCCCAGCAACCGCACATTGATGTTTCTCTCTCTCTCTCTCTTTTTCCCTCCCTTCCCTCTCTAAAAATAAATAAATAAAATCTAAACCCCCCCATAAACACTCTAAAAAACAAGAAAGGAAACCCACAGTGGACCAGAGCCATGAGGAACCTCTAAAACAGGGGTGTCAAACTCATTTTCACTAGGGGCCACATCAGCCTCGAGGTTGCCTTCAAAGGGCCAGATGTAACTTTAGGGCTGTATAAATGTAACTACTCCTTAACTAGGGCAAGGAGCTTGGTATTGCTGTGGGGTAGAAACAAGGTGCCAGGCCGGATAAAACAAGGTGAAGGGCCGGATTCGACCCACGGGCTTGTGTTTGCCACCTGTGCTCTGAAAGATAGGTCTGCGGAGAGTTCAGTTGAAAGGGGTCACAGAAGCCCAAGCAGAGCCCATGAGAGTGGGTTACAATGAGTAGGTACCCGCTGAGAGCACCCCGCACTAAGAGAGGGAGAACGCTGGGGCAGGAAGGGGAACGGGGCAGGACTTAGAGGAATCTTTACTACCAACACGTGCACAAGCGCAGAACCTCTTAACATTCAAGAAAAAACAACACCAAGAGAGGAGGGCTCTGGAGTCAACACAGAGCAAACCTCACACCTGAGGAGCCAGGAATGCAGCAAGAGAGATGTGTCTGAAAGAGGACCAAGCTGACGCTGTGGTAGTGAAAATATTTTATGCTGTTTTTAAACAAAATACAGTGTGACAATGCAACAGCTGGATGTCATGGTTCCTAGTGTTGATTGATACCTGGGGCAAATGCTGACGGTCACCATCTATTACTTGTCTATTTTTCAGGGGCTTGTTATTTGAGCATTATCGCTTTTTCATAAATATAATTAAATTGCTGTCAATGATTTAAATCTTTATGATGTATCAGGCACTTTTAAAATATTCTTCTTTTTAAAGGTTTTATTTATTTATTTTTAGAGAGGGAAGGGAGGGCAAAAGAGAGAGAGAGAGAAACATCAATGTGCGGTTGCTGGGGGCCGTGGCCTGCAACCCAGGCATGTACCCTGACTGGGAATCAAACCTGCGACACTTTGGTTTGCAGCCCGCGCTCAATCCACTGAGCTACACCAGCCAGGGCTTAAAATATTCTTTATACTCATATTCGATCCTCACAATCCCCATATGACAGAGCTGACTTTTAGTAACAGATGAGAAAACCGAGGCTTGGAGAGGCTAAGGACTGAGGTCCCACAGTGAGTGACACAGTTTGTCCTGGACCCCAGGGCCCTCCAGCAAGACAGCATCTGCTCCAAACTCTCCCCGATGAAAAGCAATGGTGCAAACTCTTGCACTTTTCAAGACCAAAAAGAGTGCTCCTGTCTTGACAGTGCATCTCACTTCTCCTAGATTGGTAAGCGTTGATAGCGTTTTCAGTGAGTTCTCTTATCACTTTCACAGTGAGATTAACAAATGTTTCCAACTTACAAACACACGGTGACAAGCCCGAACAAATTCTGTGTTTGTCAAGGCCATGTCCACACTCTCCTGTCCAGCAGGCTCCCCGGTAGGCTCACACATGCAGGAATCTGTCTGCAGCGTCAACACTGGAGGGTGCTTTTCTGCAAACACGCACACCTTTGAAGACCAGCTGAAAGGTGCCACTTAAAATAAATGCACCCTTTATTTGAGGACAATGGACTATCTTTCTTTTGCATTGACTTAATTTCTATTACGGACTACGTGAACGAACACAGGCCTCGTTGGAAGAATAGCTACTTAATACACTAAACTTGTTGAAGAAAAAGATGATGGTTGTGACCAAGTGAAGAGGTATTGGATGGCGGGGTAATGAGGCCAGTGCAGCTGCACTCAGGGCTAATCAGACTCAGAGCACAGAGACACCCAGTGGTTTAACTCTGCTCGTCCTTAGCCCTCCGGGTTGGTTCTGGTGGAGGGGAGGGGGCTGGGCTACACCAAGCGCGGAGACCTCCCAAGGGAACAAACACGGTCACCTTAGGCAGGACACTGGGCTCCATCATCATTCTGACCCGTGTCATATGACAGCCATTCTTACAGTGATACTCAATGATTCGGGTTTTCAAAGTCTATTTATCTTACCACTTAGGTTTTTTTCTTTGCCCTGTGTACCACCCTAGTGCGAAATGCGGCTTTTTAATTGGATGAACAGAAATTACGTGTGCCACGTGAAAAACTCTGTGCTGAGCTACCCTGAAGGCCACCGCGAGGCAGGAAGGGAGAGAAGAAATGCAAACAAAGGGGAATGGAGAACAGAAAAAGGGCGGGAAGGAAAGGGAGGAGGGAGTGGTGTGGCCGTGATTGCAGATGTTCTGTGGGGGGCAGGGGGCCCCCCGCACTCACTGACTGTCCGCCTTCTTCATCTCCCGGCCTCGTCTCGTACACTAACTACCAAGACTCTGTGGCACAGCGGCAAACACATTCTTTGCTGGTCTGACAAAAGTAGGAGGAATTGTGATTCATTCACACCAGATGGCTACTGTTGGGCTAGCTGTTCTCACTTTTGTATTTGACGGCCTATGGGAAAAGAGGCCAGTGGCCCCGACTAAAGGGTCAGGTGTTGCATGTTATCAAAATTCTTGAGGCACGCCGCGTGAAAATTGTTGTTCTAGGCCGATGGTCAAAGCATGTACAACTTAACCACCAACTGTTAAAGTCATGAACTAGCTGTGTCCCTCTTAGGGCTCCAGACACTCCTTGGGGGTCTGTGGACCTCTTTCTGATCCAGCAAATAGAAGGTTAAGCCTGACATAGCAAAGGACTTTGAGGACTCTGGCCCCAGCCACGCAGACGTTAGAAATTTGAACAGTGCTTCGGCACCTGTTCTAACTAGACCAGTTTTTAAGGTCTACCATGGGACACTACTGTTTGATGACACAGAGCCCTCACTCATTTCCATGTGTGGTATAATCACTAACTTCTAGTATCCTGTCTCATGGCCTGTTTCTTCTGTTTTCAGAGTAATGCCTATGGATTAGGAACCCTGTCTCTTTCCACCATCCCTTTTACTCCCTGGCGCAACGGTGGTTGGTCTCTCAGGCTGCAGTATTTCTCAGTGTGGTCCAAGAACCACCTGCCTGAGAACCACATGGTGATGGCGAGAGCTTTCCCAATTCCTGGGTTCCACCCAGGCTTCTTGAACTAGAAACTTTGGGGACATGCTCATGCAATTTAAAATTCAATAACCTTTGAGCCCTGGCTGGCGTAGCGCAGTGGATTGAACGTGGGCTGCGAACCAAAGTGTCGCAGGTTCGATTCCCAGTCAGGGCACATGCCTGGGTTGCAGGCCATAACCCCCAGAAACCACACATTGATGTTTCTCTCTCTCTCTCCCCCTTCCTTCCCTCTCTAAAAATAAATGAATAAAATCTTTAAAAAAATTCAATAACCTTTGAAAGATTAAGGCCCAATTTTGATGTTTTCTTGCTCCTTCTGAATACTCGATGTATAAACTGTCGGTCAGAATGTCTGTCCATGTTGGCCATCTTCTTCCGTAGAGACCCCCTGAGGGTGACAAGGGTCAGAAAGACCTGGGAGAGACAGTGGATTCCGTGGGAGTCCTTGTAATATTTTACTTCAGGAAAGAATCTGAGAACTTTGGAATCCAAGGAGACAGCTGCTCTTCAGCACTGTTATTTTTTTTAAGAGGGTGAAACAGCCTGCTTATCACACCCATTGGGAACAATTCAGTTCCCGCACTTCTGTTGGGATCGACAAAGCTCTCCTGGATACATTCCGCTCATCAGTACTTTGTTTCTAGGAATGTAATGACTACGGATAGCAATATAAAATAAAACTACGTCCTCCCACCTGGCCAAACCTTTCAGCCATCTCCTTCTCCTCTCTGGAGAGGTGGGGAAGAGATCTTTGAATAAGAAACGTCTAGTTATATGCAAAGGAAGAAAACAGCTGAGTTTAAGCGTTTGGGTTAGAGGCAGCTGGACCATTCTGAATAAAAAAAATGAAAAAAAAAGTTCTTATTTTTCTTTGGCATTGAGAAAGAGGAGACAAAAAATGAGGGAAAGAAAGGAAAGGGCGAGCAAGAGGAGAGGGAAAAGATGCCCGAGGTGCAAATATGCAGCTGCTTTTGAAGATGGGTCGCAGCCATAATCCATTTCAAGCTTCTAGCTTCAATGCAGTGTAAACTCTTGCCTCCTCACGCCCCCAGCAAAGTCTGTTGTGCACATGAAAATGCCTTCGGTAAGTGGTTTGCAGTGAAATCTAAGGAAAAGCGCCAAGTCTTATTCGGGTGACCGCAGCAGGACCTGTAGTCAGAGAGGCAATGCCCACGCTGACCCAAGCCCGAGGAAGCACAGACAGAGTCAGAAGTGACCTTGAGAATCCCAGCCGCTTGGTCATCCACTGGCCTTCTGTGGAGGCCGGCAGATTCTCCCATAAGACCAGGCTGGTGTTATCTGGATTTTAAAGGCCACACTGGCTGCTTTTCTATCTCCTGCCTTAGCTTTTCCACTTGGAAGTCTTGTTGGCACATGGGATTTGCCATATTTTCCTAGTAGTTCAGAATTCAGCACCCTCTTTGCTCCACAGGCCTCCCCAGTCCTCTGTAGGGAACCGACCTGCATGGCAGTGGCGAATGCAGTGCAGCCCTATCAGAAAGCCGGTAGGAGTGAGGCGGCATACAGGAGCCAGGCCCACGGACCGGCTTTCCCGTGGGGAGCCCGGCCTGCATTGCACCCAGGCTGCTCTGAGGCTTGCTTTGGCTGAAACTCCCTCACCCTGAGTTGAAGCAGCAAATGTTGACTACACATCTTTAAAGTAACTTCCTAAAGTCTGTGCGAAACCTCCCTAGGATGGAGTGTAATCAGTTCAACCACTTTTCCCCTTGCATTTGCAACATCCTTCTCTCTGAAGTCACCAGTGACATTCTTTTCTTTGTCATCTGTAAAAGGTAATCACCTACAGCGAACCTGTGCATAGTAAATGAGGACCATTCTCAATGTAATGCACCCAGAAAAGCAATGAATGCCTGTCCAGGCAGGGGTCGGGGCCCTCTGTCTCACGTAGAGAGCGGCCGGCCATGCCGTCCCTGTTTCTCCACAGGACTTCCGCAGTCCGTGTGAATGTGTTCCTCGCAGCCACAACACACGGATCCTGCTGGTCAGAGTCCACATAACCCCCCAGAGTTTTCTGTGGGTTTTGCTAGCAGGTTTCACTGACTCACAAGAAAGGAGATTACTGGTGATGGTATGGAGGAATGGGAAAAAAATATAAGATTTTAGAAACCATAGCTTAAAAGATGAGAATGAAGAAGCAAGCTAGAAAATAAAAGGCAGACAGACGGATGTTTGGGGCAGAGGTGGGATGTCACATCCTAGGTCTGGTGGCACAGGCTGTCTGCTATGAACCAAAGGTGTGGTCCCCTAAAACTCGTATCTTGAAACCTGCCTCTCAAGGTGATAGTGCTAGGAGGTGGGCCCCTCAGGAGGGGCTTAGGTCATGAGGCTGGAGGTCACCTGAGTGGGGTCAGCGCCCTTGAACAAGACACTCCGGAGAGCTCCCTTGTCTCTTCTGCCGTGGGAGGGCACAGTGAGAAGACAGTCATTTTTGAGACGTGAAGTGGCTCTCACCAGACAGTGAACCTGTCGGCGGCTTGATCTTGGACTTCTCAACTTCCAGAACGGTGAGACATACATTTCTGTTGCTTCTATGCCACCCAGTCTATGGTATCTGTGTCACAGCAGCCTGAACTGGCTAAGACGCTACCTCACCTTGTAACAGTCTGCCCAAACAGGCAGTCTGTTACATAACCACCCAGAGCGAGTGGGGAAAGCAGAAGTTCCCAGCTGGGCAGTGGAGACCTAGCGGAAGGTCTTGACACATCATCTGGTTGCATGCCACTCAGCCAGCGCAAGATTCATTTCTCCCCCCGGAGGAATAAGAACTCAGAGCGTGGGAGACATCAAAGACAACCTCTTCACACAAAATAGGGAGGTTTCCTGCTCATGAAACTGCTCATCCTGGGGCTAGAAAAATTTCTTTAATTTACAGTAACATGAATGACTGAAATGGGTATTACAGACTGGCCTCATCCTCCTTCCACATATAACTGCTTTTGAGAAAATGGCTGAGGAGCAAGTCACGGGTGTGTGTGTGTGTGTGTGTGGAGGGGGGCTTTCTTACCTAATCTAGAAGAAGAAGCTAAAGGCTGGAGAAGAGAGAGAGCAGGGCTGCTAGAGAAGACGCAGTCTAGACCCACAGTAACTGAGGGCATGTGCGTGGGGCGCCTCAACTTCGTTGTTTTAATCTATTGATTTGAGAGAGAGAGAGGGTTGTTGCTTCACTTCTTTCTGCATTCACTGGTTGATTCTTGTACGTGCCCTGACTGGGGACGAAACCCGTAACCTTGGTGCAGTGGGATGATGCTCCAACCAACTGAGCTACCTGGTGACAATTTGGAAGAGAAATGCAAGATACTGTAGGATTTTAAAATAAACCACTTCCTGAAGGAGGCTTTTAAAATCTAGGATTCTTTCCCCACCTAACGACATTGAGCAACTTTTGTTCCAGAATAACAGGAACAAATACTCAAACACACTTTGCGTATCTGTGATATGTATACCTGCCCTGCCATTTTTTTAAAGACCGATTTTTAGCTGCCCGGCTGCACTCATCCTCTCCCCACACGGATGGATGGCTTTGGAAGGTATGGCGAAGCTACCTGATTGTCTGGAGAACCATGAGAACATCAGGAAAACAGAGAGGTGTTATCTGGCGAGAAGCTTTCCCTGTGCCCTCTTTGCTGCTCACCGGCCAGCAGCCAGCCCCACAGCCAGCCCCACACCGAGCCCTGGGAAAGCACGGTTGGGCAGCCAGGAGCCACCACCGGCCCAGCGCGCCCTGCCCGGTGCTGTGCAGACAGATGAGCAGCTTGGGGGGCGAGACTGTTGGATAAACACAAACAGCTGACTCGGCCCGCGAGCGAGCTCTTACTCTGGGCAAAGAAAAACCTCAAGTGATTTTTCGTTCAGATGCTTTTTTTTCCCTCTAAGCAGATGTCTCACCTTCGGTTGCTTTTTCCTGATAGTATCTATTGCTGTGGGGTGTTCGAGGTGTTTTTTCTGCCTTTGCTCTGCCAGACAGAACAAAGCCTATTCTTTTTTCTCTAGCGGCGATTGGAACGGAAGAGAGCGCGTTTCTTGTCTATTTACTTACTGGTGGTTGACATAGCAGTTAAATTCTCCAACCTCTGGACTCTTTTTCTCTTCCTGCTGCTTCGTATATTGGAAAAACACGTAATTTAGTGATCTGGATGGTTCTCTCGGCTTTAGAGACAGGCCACCACGATCATAATTGTGCTTTCTCTAAGAGAATACACACACTGTGTGTGTGTGTTTGTAAATTTCCAGACATTTTTGTAAACACAGATGGCTGGATTTCTGCTCCTGAAGCATAATTTTGTTCTTCTAATAATTAGAGTTATTTTATACAAAGATTAATTTCATTTTGTTTTTTAAAATAAAAAAAAAACATACGCACAAAGCGGTGCTTTTCGCCTAGGAGCCCATGTTCAGAAATAGTTTTCATCAAGCCAAAGAAGGACCTGTAGTGGCAAAAGCCTATTATGGGAACCCAGTCCTCTGGGAAGAGTTTTATTGGACGCGGCTTAGACGGTATTTCAGCAGGGCGTGTGGAGCGGAGCATCTCCTGCCGAAGGTGAAGTCTGAATTACAACACACGTTTGCTCCACTCTCCTTACCGAGTTTTTGAAAGGAAACTTTTACATGTGTGAGCACAATTGAGAGTAAATTCGAAAGAGCTTTTTTATGTATTTGGTTCTTAGACCCGACTTTCCTTTTAGTCTCCTTCCTTTCTCGAGTAATTGAAATTTCATTTTAATGCTTTTACTCTTATGGGTTGCATGACTGTTTTAAGAATGGAATACTTGTGATCACATGTGGTATGTATTGTGTAACCTCATATGCATTTTGTACTTTGGCCATTGTAAAAGAAAATATTTATGTTACGCCCTGGCTGGCGTAGCTCAGTGGATTGAGCGTGGGCTGTGAACCAAAGCATCACAGGTTCGATTCCCACTCAGGGCACATGCCTGGGTTGCAGACCATAACCCCCAGCAACCACACATTGATGTTTCTCTCTCTCTCTCTATCTCCCTTCCCTCTCTAAGAATAAATAAATAAAATCTAAAAAAAAGAATGGTTAACTTTAAAAAAATATTTATGTTACAAGTAGCCATGTCTTATTGGATCTAGCACAAATGCTGGTAATGTTGATAAATGCCCAATTGATTGGGCATTTTCCTGTGTAAATGGCTCAAAATTATACCAACTCTTGCCTCTTGATCACGGGGAGATTTATCACAATAGGCGCCTCATGGCATGTTGCTGCAAACTAGGATTTACAGAAGTTTCTCTTCCCGTAACTAGGAAAAAGGATAGCCCTTACCGTGTGCAGGGCGAGTCTCTCTGTAAGGAAAAGATTCCCTGTAAATTAAGTGACATGTGGGTTATCGTTGTGCTACAATTCATTTTAAAGACTACCTGGCGCCTGAGAAGTTTGGGGGAAAAGACTGAAGGCCAAGTAGAGCTCTGGGCCGGGAACTAGGAACCTAAATACGCTGAGGCGGCTTTTCAACGGCCAAGTGACCCAGGGCTGGGAGGGGAGGCGTCTGTTTTTCCCGCACGTCAGCCCCACTGGCCCTCTCTTCTCTGGGCTCATCTTCCTATCCGGTGTTCTCTTCCTCTCCTGGTCTAAGTGTGAGCTGACTGGCTGGAAAAGACTTAAAACAGGACTGCCGTCAGGAAACGTGCGGGGGTAGCAGAGGTCAGAGGCTGCCCTGGCTGGTGTGGCGCAGTCGGTGGAGGCGTGGTTTGTGCACCAGAAGTTGCAGGGTCCGTCCCCAGTCATGGCACCTAGGAGGCAACCAACCCACGCTTCTCTGTCCCTCCCTGTCCCTCTCTCTCCCTTCCTCTCTAAAACCAACATGCACGTTAAACAATACAACAGTCCAGAGGCGAGGCAGCCGTCTGGGTGGGGCTGGATGTCTCCCTGGCCCCACCTTGACCGTGTCCAGAACAGGAGACTGAGAGAGGGATTGGGGAGTGCCGTCCAGGCCCCTGACTGACAGGAGAGGCCCAGAGGACGTGAGACAAGGCTGGCAGTGGGCACCCCGTGCACGTGAGGCTCCTTCCTTCCATTCTGCTGCTCGCTTTGTGGAGGGTAAATATTCGTGGTCCTTTTAGAAGTATTGTTAACCCCTGGACTGTAATAAAGACATTTAGTTGGGATTAAGTAATGAGGGAGGGGACTTCCAGCATGTTCCTCCTCCAATGCCCAAATAAAGTAGTAAAAGCAAAATGAGGCACGACGAACATATCTCAGGTTCACTAGTGGTTGCCACATGAGAAAAGGAAACTAGGCTCATTGGATAAATTTCAGAAAGTGGTGTCTAAGGGAGGAAAGAGAAGGTTCTGGTGTCGCACAGGTGAGTGAAGCCTTGCACTTGTTCCCCAGGCTCAGGAGCAGTACTGTGGGAAGACAGCGATTCTAGAAAAATCTGGGTGTCCTCCCTAATATACTCCAGCTTGCAGAAGTGAACTCGGGGATGACTGACCAGTCCGGTGGAGGAGCAACCTACACCAAGAAAGCCGTGACTACCACGACAGGGCCATGGCAGAGGCGGGAGGGGGCTGAGTCTCGTGCTTGGCTTTGCCGCACAGAACAGGGCACTGCACCAGGTCTCAGGCTACGGGGTGGAATCCAGACCCCAGCAAGGACTGCCCTCCAGACCAGCACAGCTGCCCTTCATTCCACAGGAGGACGGACGGAAAGCCGTACCAGGACTGAAATTGCAGCTCCCAGGGGAAGAGAAACGGATCACCGTGGATTAGTTCGAGTAGATGCATTTGTCACCCATGGGGCAGATTTAAAACAAAACAAAACAAAACAAAACGTCGTGAGCCCTATGTATGGGGACCTGAAGATCCCTGGACGCAGAGGGACGTCATCTCTCAGAAAATATCGGTGATAAAATGATCGACACAGGTTTAGAAGGATGACAAATGATCGGCAATGATGGCAGAATGACTGGCTGTTTTCAAACCTTAAGGACAGAGATGGCTTTAGGAATCCAGACAGAAAAGCAATCATTTTCAAAGAGAAAAATTCAGGGTGGTCAGGTCGTTCAATAGGATTTAGACTGGGAAGCTAGTTTATCTTCGCGTAGCAGCAGAGAGAACTTTGGAAGACAAAGAATAGGCAGCTCCCCAGATCTGACCGTGAACTGTGTGACTAGGAGAGGGCAGGCTCTCCCTAAGGCATTTTCTGTTATGGAGCTAAACCCAGGCAAGCTGCCGATGAACAGTGTTTCCTCACAAGTTTCAACCTGGGATAGAGGGAAGACCCACAGGTCTTATGCCAAACTGTTCTCCCAGGGATCCAAGAGAGCAAGGGAAACAGACTGGGCTCAGGCTTAGTGAAAGGTGAGGGTGGCTGCAAGCCACAGCGTGCACCAGGCCCCGGAGAATGAGAGCAAAGAGCGTGGGAGGTTCTTGTTGCCACCAGAGGCTGAGCCAGGCTGCAGGTGACTTCCCATTCAGCCTGTGCACCCACAGCTTTGCCTCCGGTTTCTGTCTGCTGGAGCAGCCAGACTGCGTGGCGCCTCAGAAAAAGCACCTGCTTTTGAGGCAACCTGCTCTTAGATTCCAAGTGCACACACTCACGGATCAATGCTTGTAGAAGCCCTGCTGCAAAGAATCCACTCGGCCCTATATTTCTTTTTTTTTTTTTAAATCAAATGTATTGGGGTGACATTGGCTGTAGAGAACATTTTATGAATTTGCCCTCAAAGGCAAGGGAAGTTCAGGCAAAAATAAATGAATGGGACTAAAAAGCTTCTGCACAGCAAAAGAAACCCACAACAAAAACAAAAAGGCAACCAGTCAAATGGGAGGTGATATTTGCAAACGACAGCTCCGACGAGGGGTCAGTATCCAAAGTATACAAAGAACTCATACAAGTCAACACCCTGCAAACAAACAATGCATTTCACAAGTGGGCAGAGCACCTGAGCAGACACTTCTCCCAAGAAGACATCCAAAGGCTGACAGACACATGAAAAGATGCTCAGCTCCACCAGCTCTTAGGGGCGTGCAAACCAAAACTGCAAGGAGGTACCACAGGGCACCTGTTGGGACAGCCGCCATCAACCGAAACAAGGGCCGGAGAGGCCGGGGAGAAAGGGGACCGCTCATGCACTGCGGGTGGGACGCAGCCACTCTGGAAGCAGCCTGGCTGTTCCTGCAATTCTTACATGTGGTTGAGCAGTGAGTCCCTGTCCCCTGTCATGACTGGGAGCGACACACCGAGCTAAGACGTGACCTTTAAGTATCTGATGGGCAGTTTTCAGACAGTGCACGTGAAAGGTGATTGCAGGGAAGAGGGAAGGCCACAGCTTTCGGATGGATGAAGGAAAACCTTGCCTTCCCCCCGCCCCCTGCCCCAGAAACAAGTCACTGGCCCGAGAAAAGAGGGCAAATGCCTTTCGGCTCCAAACTGCTGTAGGTGGGTGAGTTAAGGTGACACATAATAAGCAGATGGCAAGAGGTCAGTCACACTATCAGCTCATTGCTAAAGCCGTCTAGGATGTTGACCTTGCCCTCCGTTGTCAAGATGCTCACCCAGCCATTCTTACAGCCAACACAGGAAAGATCAGCCTTAGTCTCTCACCAGTGTTAAGAACACGACTAGGAGAAAAAGAGCTGGATGGAGTACTTCCCAGCAGGTTTTACGAACTCCTACGCACAAACCCGCCGTTGGGTCGGGGGTTCGCAGCACCCCAGACTTTGCTGGCGAGGCAAGCACCGTGGTGCTTGGAAAGGGAAGCCTTGCCCAACTGGCTGGGGGACCAGAAGGAACCAGGGAAAAGGTTAGTTCAAAAACACTGTGATATTTTGAATTTTTTTAAAAAAGTTTGGCCTTTTTTAACCTTTAAAGGTTCTGGGGGAAAAAAGGTTATTAGCTCCACATTCAAAAAGCAAGGTGTTGTATTCGAGGTTCTGGTCTACAAGAAAGTGAGCTGCCAAGATCTACAATATAGGCTCTGTGTATAATATTCATTTTGCATAGAAGCTCATTGCATTTGCATGCAAGTCTATTGGCAAGGGTCGCCTAATTTGTTAGAGAAATGATGGTTGAACCACACAGAGTATTAATACGAAGCTCTGACTACAGAGACTGCGGTGGGAGGACGAGCCTGAGCAAGTAACAAATATATATCATTTCTGCACCAGTCCTCAGTCCACCATGGGCATTTTCAATGGCGAATGTGTTGGACAAAGACGATAAAGACGGAAGGCGGGTCTGAGGACGAGGTTTAAGGAGTGGGACGTGGGTCTGGAAGGGGAGGACTCGGGCGGAAGGCTAGGAAAAGAGCTTGAGAGTTTTGAATGCCGACACAATGAGTAGATGAAGCTTTAGTTAATTTGAGCACTGCATACTTCCTAATTCTGGTGTTTTTTAACATCCCTAAATGGAATTCTAAATTAGCTTAGTGAATGATCAGTTATCTTTTACTAAAATGTGAAAAAACATACAGGATTTATTAGGTTTTTTTTTTTTTTAAAGAAACAAGGATCACGGCATTGCATACAATATCCTACTTCTCGAGTAAAAAGTGGGGGGATGAGAATCTGTATTTCTGCTTGCTTGTGTGAGCATATGCAAACTTTGGGGGCCATGGAAGGTAGAAGAGAGGGTGTTCATTGGGGCCAGAGGCTGGGGAGACCCGGCAAATAGCAGGAAAGGATGGAAGGTGACTTTCACTGTGTCCCACTTCACACTTGTTTACGCCTGCTCTTTCTGGGAGCTCGACGCAATCTCTATTTAAAAAATAGATGAAAAGGAAGTGAGCACTTTAAAGGGGTGTTGTTCAGGATGTAAATTGATGAAACAGACTGCTTTACCCTGACACCGACCTGAGCTCAGTTTCCCTCGTGAAGGACCGAGTTCTGATTTGTGGGAGAGACGCAGGAAGAGGGATGCGGTCCAGTCTGGAGTGTCACACCCACCCAGGGGTCAGAGCAGGAAGCAGGGTGCGCCGACGAGAGGACTTAGAATCTAGGCCGTGTGATGGGGCATGTGATGGGGAGCAGCGGGGATGCACGTCAGGAGGTGGGGAGGAGCTGCAAAGGGAAGGACGAGTGCAAGCACCTGCCCTCACACTGAGCCATCACACCTGGGTCCCTCGGAGCAGCACTGTGCTGAAAACCAGCTCAGTGTTGACTTTGACAGGACCGGAGAGCCCGTAGGAGGGATGCAAGAGCGTGCGTGAGAGCTCATTCAATGGCACGACCCCGGGTCGCTGGTTCCCGGTGCCCAACCCAAACCTGAGAGTGGAGTGGAAACTGGGTGGAGGGCACAGAAGGAAGCTAGCTCCCAAGGGTGTCTGCTGGACATCGTGCCAGCTACCTTGGCGTGGTGGAGTAGAGCTATAGGATGGAGGCTGGGAGAGCAACATTTTATAATCCGAGGTACAGGAGGGCTAAGAAGGAGAGATAAGGGACCTTTTAGAAGGTCTCCCAAAAGTAACACTTCTAAGTTATAGGTCAGTATTAAAACGAGAAGGTGACAGATGAGAAGGACACAGTGTAACAAGCCCGAGTCTTTCGAGAAGGTCATGGGGTCATTCCACACCAGCTCCCCTGCGTGATGGATTAATGGACGATTTGATCACACATCTGTTGATCGACTCGAAAATATCGATGCCAGGAAGATGCCATATTGCAAAATACTTTTCCAGAAGCAGAAAAGAAAAACAACCTTTATGCCTGAAATAGCTTTAATGGGACCACACTTCTGTAAGGAGGAAAGTGTGGCTAATCGTGCAATAGTCACTGGCTCCCATCCCCCCAGTAAACAACGGTTACACATTGTTTGCCTAAAACATGTGAGTTAACTAAAACTCACACTGCAGGCCCGTGTGAGTTTCCCTCATCACTATGCAGAGGTACCCATCTTTACCCAGTCTCTCAGCACCCAGGGAGGGCATGTGCCACAGTGTCGTGGTAACATCTCTGGGAGAAAATAAACCATTCAGCCAGAAGAAGATAGACCCGTTTGTCTGGCTTGTTATCCTAGCTATGTGCTACTCTGTGAGTCAGAGAAGTTCAGAAAGCATTATGGTAAGAAGTAGAAAACAGCTAAAGCAGAAAACAGAGTATCACGCACAAGAGCCCCGCTGCTCTCTCTCGTTTGAATATCGGGCTTAGGACATGTATGGTGAGGTTGCAGGCACTCACAGTCACTTGGAGGAGGGGTCTGAGCCTCTGCACTGTTGACTCCGGGGCCGGGTGCTCCTTTGGTGTGAGGGGCTGTCCCGGGCACTGCAGGACGGGGGGCAGCACCCCTGCCCTCTACCCCCCAGAGGCCAGTGGCACCCTCCTGCTGTGACAATGAACAGCACCTCCTCCAGGCATTGCCAAATGCCCCCTGGCTGTCAAAGCTGCCCCTTCTGAGAATCGCTGCCTTAGCGTTTCACCCATGTTTCTGTGCAACTCCTGAGTGGCGGTAGTGCGAAAACCCGCTGCCGTCTCATTCAACAGAAATGAAACCAAACTAAGGAAGTAAATGAAATGATGGTCTTTAAGCCAAACCACACACCAAGCCCAATGGATGTGCTTCCCCCACCCCCCGAACCAGACCCTCCTCCCAGCCCTCTGGCACCAGGGGGAGATCATGCCAGAGCAGCCACAGTGTATGCTGATGGATGTGTTCCTGATGACAGACCTCCCCCAGGAGCTAAAACACTCCCCCCACCACCGCAGCAGAGCAAAATGCGTTAGACAGACACCGAGGGAACTCACCGTTTCCAGGGGCAGCTTTGTAGAATTTCGACAGGTTGACCTGCGGCGGCCGGCTGGGTTTCGGGGGCGGCGGGCCCAGGACGGACAAAGGGGGCAGGGGCTTCTGCTTGGGGGTGGCTGGGTGCTTGTCACCCTTTTCCTTTTCCTGACTTTGGCCCCAGGGCCCTGCCACGGCCACCTTAGAGGGTGTCTTTGGGAACTTGGCAGGGGGGGCCCCAGAGGCCGGGTCCTCTTGGTTCATTTTGCTCAGGAACATGTTCTTGGCGGCATCTATCCGTCTGTCTTCTCTCCTTTCTTCAGCACCTTTGGGGAGGCCCGGGCCTCCCCTGCTGGCCGCCGGTTTCAGAACGACGCCAGGAAAAGGCGAACTGGACGTCTCCCCTCCATGGTCTCTATTTTCCGGGTCTTCCTTTGCAGGCTTTAAAGGGCCCACTTTGGGCTTGACCCCCAGGGGGCCCACGGCTCCTCTTTGTAGCGCTGCATTCTTTGGGGGGCTCTCGGCTTCGTGAGGGTCCTCCACGCTGAGGGATGGCTTCTGGCCAAAGGGGGGCTTGGGGAAGAGGGGCTTGGGGTCCTGGTCCTGGGAGGCGGACACGAACTTGCCTTGGATGCCAGACAGCTTGGGGAACACTGGCTTCTGCTCATTTTCCTGGGCCGGAGGGTTAAACTTGGGCTTCAGCCCTGGAGGCTTCAGGTCAGGGTCCTGGCTCGCACCGGGCAGGGCAGGCTTGTTCCCGGGAGGCCGCGGGAAGGCGGGCTTGGCGTCTTCTCGGGGCAGGCTGGTGGGCTTGAGGCCTGCAGGCCTGGGAAATTCCACCTTCCCCTCCGGGCCCCTGCTGGCCGAGGCCGAGGCTGCCGGGGAGGGCGACCCGAACCTCGGGCCCGCGCCCGTGGGCTTTAGGAAGGGGGGCTTGGGCTCCACGTCCGGCTTGTCCTCGGAAGAAGGTTTCACTGCCAGAGGAGGCTTCGGCGATCCAAACTTGGGCACGTTGCTGGGTCCCGTGGGGGGGCTGGCATTTCCTTGGTTGTCGAATAAGTTCTTTCTCGCCTGTACGCCTGACGGGGAGTTCTGCCCCGCCACTTTGAAGGGCCGGCTGTTGACCTCCTGCGTGGGGTTGCCCAGCGTGTTAAACTTCGCCATCAGGGACTTCACATCTGCTTTCCCATCCTACAAGCACAGGGAACAAAAACCAGCTGAGAACCAGAAGCAGCGCTTGCACGGTTTAAAACACTCCACTTTAAAGGGTTTCCTGGTTTGAGGCCCGCCGTGCTGCTGATTGGGCAGTGAGATATTGTAACATTTTATCTTCCTCTATGGCAAAATAAGTTGTGAGCGCTTCTCGAAGGGGGAGGGCTGTCGTACACACCCTCCCGCAGTTGCCTCGGGCTGACATGCTTACTGTTATTTGTCACCGCTTGCTGTTCCCCTTTCCTGTCCCTGTGCCTCGGGCTCTCCTGTTGGAGTTACTCCTCACTGGGTGGCTGTCCATTGTGTGTCACTTGAAAAAAGATGGACGTTTCTAACAAGGGACTTCTCCCATATTTTACAGCTGAGCCTCTGAGATAGAAACCGCCCTCTGAAAACGAAAGCAAGCCCTTAGGTTGCATACCCTGGACTGCATGGCCGTGTTTAACATCCCTGTGGTTTGTCAGCGTTCTCTCTGCCCAGCGCACGGCAGGCCTGCCTGCTTGCTAACAAAGAGATGGGGCAGAAGGATGGGCCACTCATTGTTATGTGCAAGTGATACAAAGCTTTTCTACTTACTTGTGTACAGTGATACGCCTGGGACCAGACTAGTGGGCAGAATGTGCACCCTTCCAGGGTGGGTCCTGCCTGGGGGGGGATAGTCTAGGGTGCTCGGGGGAGGGGACAAGGATGCAGAGACTGGCTGGGATGTGTCATCATCCAGACCTCTCCTTTCTCCGGGCTTATCTCTTCAGTAATGACATTTGTCACTCCTTCTCTGAAGTCCTGCTCCTCAGGGCCTGTCCTCCCTGCCTAGGGTTCGGGTACTGCTCAGTGAGGAGAGCAGCCAGTCCCCCTTCCTCTGTGGGGGACAATCCCTTCTAGTCTGGTAGAACTCATGCTGCGTTTGGTCTGTTTCTCATCAGCAAGGTCTTCCAGACTATTCTAGTTCTTTCAGAACATTTGAAAATCTGAAGCCTTAAAAAATCATTGAAGTTACACGTCTGGTCATCACCCTTTCTATTTTTGTGCTTTAAAACTGACCTAGAAACCTTTTCTCACTCCCCCGGCCGCCCGGCTCATTGCCACACGTCCGAGCGCACGCTCTCTCTCAGGGCCCGGCGCGAACACCACAAAACCAGATCCTGTCCGGCTGGGAAGAGTCACTCAGTGCTGTCAGCTCATGTACCCCGTCAGTACCTCTCCAGGCCCCCCTGAACAGCTTGCTTCCTTCCTGACAGCAAGCACCACCGTTCAGCGTGTGACCTGGGTGGCCCATCTCGTGCTTCGGGAGGATGGCACCATCTAACTCCACTTCCCAGGAAAGAAAAGTGAGCTGAGAACCGCAGGACCATGGAGAGATCATGAGAACTGGGTTTATTAGTTGGGCCTCAGTTGCATCATCTGTAAAATGGGGACAACGACACAGGCCTACCAGAATCGTCATCGGAGATGGAATTTGTAGAGCGTTTGCCTGGCCCCCGCCATGTGGGGCTCGGCAGATGGAAACTGTGATTCAGGGGAATGTGAAGAAGCAAGTTCAAGGACTCGCAGCCAGGAACCGTGAGCACAGGGAGGCAGACTCAGGGCCGTTCAAGTTTCCAAAACCCAGAAACCGCCTCCTCCCTTTTCGTGTCCCCACAACGCCGGGACCAAGGCCAGGGTTGCAATGTCTATGTGGGGAGTGAGGGTCGGCACTGGGCTGAACACTGTGAACAGCAACTGATTTTAAGGAGAAGTCCTCCACAGCAGGAGTCTGTCTCCGCACCAGACCGCGGTGCGCGGGTACTCGCGGGTTGAGGGTAAGGAACCCGGGCAGGAGATGAAAACCGGATGAAAGAAACATTTGCCAGCTTGGATTTTGCTCCTTTATTTCCAACCCCGTACCTGAGTTGCTGAAAATATCTTGTTTTTCTACCTTGCTTCCCTTGACCGTCTTTTGTAATCCCCGTGATTTCCTCAAAACCTCAGTCAACCCCTGAAGGCCTCAGGGCGGAGGACAGTGGACCAGGGAGAGTTTGGGTGCTGGGAGTGGGGGTGGGGGTGGGGGTGGGGGGTAGGAGAAGATGGGTCCTGCTCTGGGCCCCCAGGGGGAGCACAGCCACGGGGAACTCCAAACAGCATAAAGAGGTAACCTTACGAAAACCACTCCCCACCTGGAGGACAGTCTGTCTCTGGGGAAGAATTCTTTTATGTCTACACTTACTCTGTGTTCCGTCATTCAGACTCTAGGTCTAGAATTTATTCGACACTTTATACCAAGAGGCTGCCTAGCGGAGAGATTAATAACACAGACTCAGGAGCCAGACCGCCTGGGTGTGAATCTTGCTGGCTCTGTCATCTAGGGCAAGGCGTGCAAACTCTCTGGGCCTTGCGCTGTTCAGCTCTGTCTCGGGCATACTGATGCCGCGTCCTAGGGCTGTCAGGGATCACAAACACAATTAATATTCCTAAAGCACAGCACTCCCCGCCTGGCACCGAGCAGGGTTTCCTGTGTTCACGGAAGGAGCCAAGCCGGAGAGATCGTCGAGTCCGTCTCTTCCACCTTGTTGGGGAGGAACAGAAACCGGAGGATTTCAGGGACATCCTCCTTAGTTACAGTGGCCCATCATCTCAAAGTCTGTGGGGGAAATCCCAGGAAACGCCTGACCCATGGTCACCCTCCGCATCCTGGTTTTAACGGAGAAACTATGGATGTGGTTGATTTGGAACTTGTCTCTTAGATGTCACCCCCGACCCAGGGGGCAGGATGATGTCTTGGTTAATACCACAGGCTCTGGGATCATCGACGTGGGTTCAAACCTTGACGTTGCCCCTTCCTAGCCATGTGATCTACCCCCTCTGGGACTCAGTTTTCTCCATCGATAAAATGCAAATAATAACAGCGCCAGTTTCCCACAGGGTTTTGTTTTTCAAAGCAGGCTCGAAGGGGTTCCCGTGTGTCAAGTTCTAAGTTCAACAGTTGCATGTCTGCCACGGTTGTTTTTTTCTAATTCACTAGTCACATGATAGCGTTTTCTCCAGGTGACCAACTTGTGAAGTTACAATTGTTACGTCCTAGTTTTAAGTCAAGGGGCTGAAACCAGCGCAGCCCCGGATAACAGAACGGAGTTCCCGTGTTCGAGTTTGGTTTAGCTCACTCTGAAACTTCTCACTGGCTGCTGAGGGGCGGGCTCCAAGAGAGCCCGTTGCTGGGGAAGACGCTGCGGAAGCAGGAACAGCACCTGGGCTGACTCATGTGTCTGGTGAATCAACGGCCTGAACCCGACTGTTTAATCATCACTTGCGCTGGCCGTTGAGCTTTAGGTTGTTGTCATTGTCAGGAAGTGTGTTAGATACATTTTTAACACCCTGGTTTTCCCTTACTCCTAGCAATAATAGCCATGTGTTTTCCTTAATGATGACAACAGAAAGTCAAAAATGATCGTTTTTTTTGGACATCCTCCCATTCTGAGTTCATCGTAGGTTGCATACCCATTCCATTTCCTAGGGCTCATTTTACTTAAAAGATAAAAGTAAAAGACAGAGCAGGAGCGATGTGCCATTGTGCCACGGAGTGGAAAGTAAGCCTGCTCTACGCCCCGAACCTCCAATTCCTGGTCCCCCAGTTTCGGGAGATGATGCATCTGGACTGACCAGTGCACCACAAGCTCGTGCCTGCTGCCCTGGGATAATAATAATGTTCCTTTTTTCTCTCAAAACTGACCTGCTGTAAATAACAAATTAAATGGTAAACTCACCCAGTTCCTCACTGGAGGCAACCATTTCATCAGTTTCTTATGTGTATATCTAAGCTACGCATGCACAAATACATATAGATATATATACGCACAGCCTGCCTGTTCCCACTTTTTGCACAAATGGAAACCCCAATTTTGCACTTTGCTTTTTTTTTTCCTGAAATGATGATCAGCTGCTACATACCAGTGCAGCTGGACATATGGTCAGAACTATTTTGATTGCTTAATGCCCATGCAATTCCAGTCATTAAATTTTCTGTTAACTCTGCTTATTTCCCGTGCCAATGGATCTTTATCGGTGCATATTATTTGCAGAATCTTTTAAAAATAGACTTTATTTCTTTATTTTTTTGAGCAGTTTTAGACCTATGGAAAGCTTGCAAAGGTAGTGCAGAGGGATCTCATGTACTGTTCATCCAGTTTCCCCTGTGATGGACACCTCATGTTAGTTTATAGGACCTTTTTTTAACTTTTAATGATTCTAAGGTTGAGCCTCTATTTATTCCTAAGAAGATGTATTTCATGATCTGGAAAACTGCAGAGCTTAAGACAGTTTAAGTAAAACTAACATTTCATCTTAGATTGTTTGGATTTCCGCCCCCCAAGTCATTCGAAGCAATTCATTAACTATTTCCGTCGATGTGCATACGTAATATTTAGCCCAAACTGTAACATTGCTTTGCCATTACGCAGATGTAATTGTACAGATGCTCTTGATCCAACCGAAATGTCTTTAGCCCTCCATAGAGTTCACACTTCCTGAGAATTGTCCACCTTCCCTGGTGTGACCTCACCACCCCTGCTATAGCCCCTGGGAAGACGGCTGTCAGCAAACACTTCCTCTGATTTCCGGTAGCCAGCTCCAGAATCGCGGAGTCTTTTCTCGTTTCTAGCAACCTGCATAAAGCTCGGAAATCAAGTACGTACTCACACGAAGGCCGAGATGGCGTTTAGGACAGACATGAGGACAATGCTTCCTTTTACAGCTAACTCATCTATATATTTTCCTAGGGAAGACTGAGAATACTCTGTAACTATTATGGATAGCAGGGCTTGGGTTTATTTCTACAGTGTTGGTGCTTTTTAATCCATCTCGGACATTAGGCAAACCCAGCGGCGCTCAGCCGGGGGCAGTTTTGGCAACGTTTGCAGACGCTTTCTGGTGGAAATGACCGATAGGGGGAGCGCTCTCGGCGCCTGGAGAGGAGAGCCCAGGGGAGCTGCGCACACTCTGCAGGGCACCGGGCAGCTCCCCACAGCAGAGAGCCGAGCGTCCGAAGTCCAAAGTCCGCTGCAGTCGAGAAGCCCCAGGCCAGCCCGATTGCTCCTGAATCACTGCAAACCCCTCACCAGAATGTTTGCTTTGTTAAAAATAACACATATTTTTGATTTTTCAATTCCAATCGACATACGATATGATGTTAGTTTCAGGTGTATAACACAGTGACCAGACATTTATGTAACTTACGGAGTCATCTCCCTGCTAAGTCTAACCGCCCCCTACCCCACACACAGTTACCGCGATGTTATTGACGGTATTCTCTGTGCTGTGCTTTACATCCTCACGACTGCTTTCGTATCGGCCAAAGTCTATTGCTTTTAATTTTTAATACTAGAGCACACTCTAAAACCTATGAAGAGACTAAATAATACAAAGGCTACCACTACAGGTTGTTTTTAAATGTCCTGGTCTTTGAAAGTCTCATCTCTGTCAAGTTTGATTTTGTAAAACACAAAAGAAATAAAACATCCGTGGGTCATGGATATTTAATACATTTAAAATAACTACGAAGCCTGAGTTTACCTCCTGAAATTGTGCCCGTGTCACTTTTGTAATTCATGCACGAGGAGAAGGAACCACTCTAACGGATACTGGTATTTTTCCTGAGAAAAGAGTGAAGACAGGGACTACATACAATGAAGTCACTTTACCCAGGCCGCTAAAATTATTAGCGTTATGAGGGTCGAGGCATGAGGAAAGACTATACTCTTGTTCTAACTAGTGTGGAAACTAGTTTTTGAACTTACCAGTATCGTGACAAGATCTGGACGTACACCTGGACATACACAAGACCTCCAGATAACCACCTGATCGCACCCTGAAGGACGTAGGTATCCAGGCCCCTGACGTCTATTATCCAGACCCACAGGTGTGACCAGACCACCTGGCATCCCTCCCCCAGACCCGCTGACCTCTGACTGATAACTGTCCTGGACCCATCTTGGGCCAGTCAGTGTAGGACTGATGATTCTCAGGAATGTACTTTTTACCATAAAAATTGTTAACTTTTCTTTCTTCTTTGGAATGTTTCTGGGGTTTTGCCTAGCTGTGTTCTCAGGTTACACACTCTCAGACCCTTCAATAAATCTTCATCATTTGTTTCTAGCCACAACCCACAGACTCTTTTGAGTTCATTCAGCATTCTCTACATAAAACCCGTAGAAAAAGAAAAGAAATTGATTTTACTTGAGTGCATGTAATGCTTTTCATTAAGAGGGAGACAGTAAGTAGCAATAGTTGACCCAAACTGGTGTGTCTCTTTCTCTCTCTATTCCTTCCTTTCTTCTCTCTTCCTCTTTTTCTGTCTCTTTGTCTCTCACTTTCACCATTAATTAATGTTGGTACATGTGGGTTTTTCTTAAAGATTTTATTTATTATTTATTTTTAGAGAGGGAAGGGAGAGAGAAAGAGAGAGAGAGAGCGGGGGGAGAGAGAGAAACATCGATGTGCGGTTGCTGGGAGCCATGGCCTGCAGCCCAGGCATGTGCCCCAACTGGGAATTGAACCGGCGATGCCTGGTTTGCAGCCCGTGCTCAATCCACTGAGCTATGCCAGCCAAGGCACATGTGGGTTTTTTTAATTGTTATGTTGAGATAACATGTCAGTACCCATAGCTATTCGGTCCAAATTGCTGGCTTGTCTTATGGAACAAAATTAGTTCCCACCACCACCACCCAGAACGGGGCCACAGGTACAGTGGCCTCAGGGGATAATAGGAGGCTGCAAGGAGGTGTAGCAGTAAAGACAGAAGATTCCAGGAAACGAGCCCCAGTCTTGCAAGTCATCAGAAACTGTAAGCAGGTGTCTGGAATGGGGAAGTAGGCAGGTGAGGGCTGCTGGGGTGACGGCTCGTGTTGCTCAAACTCACGGTCCACGCAGCCAAGGGTCGATTGACCAGGAGGAGTAACAAAAAGACTGAGAAGACAGAAAAGTTCTCCTGGAAGCCAGGGAAACTTACCATCTTTGAGGTCAAGAGAGGCTGGTAAAAATCTGGAAGGGACTCAAGCGGCTCAGACTTTCACTGAGCAATAGCCTTCAGCCTCGCTGGTTTATGTTGCCCAGGTTAAAGCCAAGAACAGCTACGTCCCCCACGGTCATGTCCTCTGAACACGCCCACCCACACTGACATGCACTGTGCACACACATGCACACACATACACACACATGCACACACACACACCTGCGTGCACACGTACAGTAGTAAGTTGTTTTTTGTCTAGAGAGAGACTTGATTTGCTATACCTAGTAAACTTGGAACAGAGAACCGTTTTAATCTGAAAAATAAACTTCTAAAAAGCTCTTTATGGTTAGCAATTACATAACAAAAGTAATTGTTTTAGCTGTAAAAACAGAGCCCGTGGAAGCCGGCTGAGAGGCAGTACTTGTGTCCAAACCCTGCAGGTGGCGGTGGGTGGTGAATTCCACCGCCCTCCTCCGTGAAACTGCCGTGGACACTTCCGTCCTCGTCTGCCCTGCACTGTCTAATGATGGATGTGCTTCCTGTGGGTGCCTGTTTCCCTGGAGGGGTGGAGACGCAGGGACCTCGGCCCCCACCCACCGGAACAGGCACCGCCCCGAGGCCGCCCTTCCCACAGTGCCGGGCGGGGCAGGAGCAGGCTTGCCCTCGTCCCCATGAAAACACTACCATCATTAATGACGGCAGTACGAGAGCACACTGCGTTTCAGGCACTCACAACCGTGAACTGAGTTCTGGGCCACCCCGTGTGTGTTAAACATAGTGGCTGACTTCCCTTGAATTTCACCAGAGTTATCACAGAGACAGGGGTGGGAGAAAGGACTTCCCAGGCTTCTTAAGGCATGTTTGAAGAGCCCCGTCTCTCTCAGCCTCTGCTCCAGGGCTGGAGGGAGCACCAGGCCCCTGCTCAAGAGGATGTGGGAACGTGCCTCTCACCGCAGACTGCGCTGCTGGGGAGGAGCAGCCTGCTGCCGCCGGGCAAGGGCCGGGCTGGGCCGGAGGAGCTCGTGTTAGCCCTGACTGTGGCAACCCCTGGCAGTTTTTTTGGTGGCCTCTGAGGGTGGAGACGGGACGCCAGGCGACCTCAGCGGTGGCTTTGTGCTGTCGGGGGCCTGTGAGAAGAGAGCAGGTGGCAGGGCAGGGTCTCTCTGGGCGCCGCGTGTGGCTCCCCTCAGGAAACGGCCCGGGCACCTTGGCAGAAAACCTCAGCAGATGTCACGGAGGATCAGCATCCCCTCTTGAGCTATCTCAGGGCCCTGCTGCTCTGATCCTTTCCTGGTCCCCACTGGGTTCCCTTGAACTTTCTTTTCGAGGCTGATTTGAAACAGAGGGCGCAAGCTCGTTCAGCCAGTGCTGATGCTTGGGCAGCACGGCCCACCGTCCAAAGACTGTGTCACCCTGAACTCTCAAGGGGTACTGACCAGGTGGGGTTTGTGTGGCCTCCGTCTTTAAAGACCAACAGCCTGAGGGTCACCACCATGATACGAACCTAACCTTCGGACCTTCTCTTCGTGGTTCTCCTACCAGACGGCTTCTGCACAAACACAGCTGACTTTGCTGCGGCCTCCCACTGCTCACTGTGGATGATGAAGAGGTCCCATGTGACATTGCGGGTGTTTTTCAAACCAGTTCTGCTCCAAGGTTTTGACTTCTTGGTGCCGATGGAATGGTGGTAGGAAACACAGGATGTAGATCGTATAGAACAACAGAATGGTCCCGAAACCACTTCTTTTTGTTATTCTATTTTATATAGTTTTCCAGCAATTTTTTAAAAGATTTTATTTATTTATTTTTAGAGAGGGAAGGGAGGGAGAAAGAGAGAGAAACATCAATGTGCGGTTGCTGGGGGTTATGGCCTGCAACCCAGGCATGTGCCCTGACTGGGAATCGAACCTGCGACACTTTGGTTCGCAGCCTGAGCTCAATTCACTGAACTACACCAGCCAGGGCTGTTTTCCTGCAAATTTAACTTACGTTTGCTTAGGATATAATTCGCTTAGCCTGCATTAACTACGTATACCAAATTGGAGAAGAGTTATTTACATGTTGACTAATGCACATTGAGAACAGTTTTCATAAATACATTACTAATGGCTTATTTGAATTTTAGCGTAATATTTAATGCACACACACCATAATACAATATAAGTCCTTCCATTTTTTTCCTATACCTTCAACTCTGTCGCGGCAAAGAGAGCTTAATTTCATCTCTTACTTCTTGTGGTTATTTTATTTTCACATAGAAATATAGTATGAAGCACCCAAAGAAAATCACTTTGCCAAAAACACGACATTTGAAATAAAAATGTCTGATGGTAGAGACAGTTGCTGTTCAGCACGGGATAAACACAATAGAGATATTACACTGCCTCTTTTCCAGCCTCCGTGTCCCTCTGAACACACACACACACACACACACACACACACACACACGTCTGGGCTGTGAGTTCCTTCTCTGTGCTCGACAAGAAGTCAGAAACCGAAAGTGTACGTTGCACATGGAGTGGGGTGGGGGAGGGGGTATGAGGCCATCTGTGGGGTTTTCTAGAGACTTCCTTCCCAGCATGTGAAAAGTTCTGTGTGAAGTAAACGGCCCAGAGGAAGGCTTCCACCAGTGAAGCAGGGCAGGTGGTAGCTGCTACTCAATGCAATGGGTGTCCACGGGTTGAGCCGAGGAAAGTACGGGTTAGACCTTGGAAATGCAGGGCCAGGGGAGATTCCACAAACAGAGCTGGGTGGTAGTTTGAAGCCTCACCCTACGTGTTAGGGTGACATGAGACCCTCCCCCTAACTTCCTCTATTCCCGTTCTACCTCTTCTCCTTGTAACCTTTGGAGAAAACGCCTTCACTGTTGAGTAATTGGGGTGAAAACTAGAACCACCTCACACCCCTTCCTTCACGGTTTCTCCCTTACGAGTCACAGCAACAAGACTCCGCCTTGCGAGGAGCGGTTTCCGCTCACCTTTGTCACTGTGTCACCTTTGGCTCCTTACTGCGGGTCGCACCTTTTCTTATTAAAATTATGATGTTTGACATTTCAAGCTTTTCATGGTGTATCTCCTGTTCTTAGCACGTAGCCACCCTTTTCCCACGGCCCCTCACCTTTCCAAGGGGCTTCATGGTTTCTGCTACTCTGGGTCTTCACTCCCCTTTCATTCACGCATTCCTGCATTTTACTCTGAGACGGCTGGTGACTCCTTACAGAGGTGCTAGTTCTAGTATGTGGCCCTTTGCCACTATCTAGTTTAAAGTTTGTGCTTTATTAAGGTCGCTTATTCCAGAGTACAAATGATCTCAACACTTCTCCACCTCCACCCACCAAAAAACAAAAAACAAAAACATGTATGATTGTATAGTTAGCAAAAAATGCTGGAGTTTGGTATTATACACTTATTGCTAATTTTATTATTAGAACTATTAATCATTTTAAAATAAAACTGTACATACAATATCTCATTTGTCTCAAAGTGTGGTTATTTATTTTTTTAAAGATTTTATTTATTTATTTTTAGAAAGGGAAGGGAGGGAGAAAGAGAGAGAGAGAAATATCAATGTGCGGTTGCTGGGTGTCATGGCCTACCACCCAGGCATGTACCCTGACTGGGAATGGAACCTGCGACACCTTGGTTCACAGCCTGCACTCAATCCACTAAAGCATGGTTATTTTTACAGAAGGGCAAACTGAATGCGAGCATGCCGTAGAAAGGAGAACTAAACACAGGTTTTCTGACTCTAAATTCTGGGTTTGCCCAAACACACCATAGAAATCATCACTTTTTTTCTCGTCTAGTTACTATTTTGAGTTTGAATTCTCAGCTCACGCACAAAAGTTTTAACAGTTTTCTTCTGATCCCAAAAGTTTTCCATTAGCCCTAGGCATTGACCTCCTGTCCAACAATGCCTAGTCATTGCAGGTGACGTGTTAGCAGTTGTGTCCTGCCCCTGGTGCTGCTCCTGGCACATCTGCCATGAGCAAGGGGACAGAGTCCGGCATAGGGGACCTAGGGCTCTGAGTCCGAACATTCTGATTTACTTAGAGGCATCGGAGGCAATCTGGACAGGGAACAGAAACTAAGGGAAGACGGTCTTGCTTGCTGCTCTGATGTTTGGTCTGTGTGCGTTGCTGCAGGGGTGGCATGTTTAGGCAGGCGGCTACATCAGGTCTCTTTCCCCCAAACTATTCCGTAGAGTCAGAGGCATGAGTCACCCAACTGGCAGTTCATCGGCCTGGGGCACCGTTCTGGTTCAACCATTGGCGCCTGGCATGCTTTATTACTAACCTGGCTTTAGCTTAAGACTCCTGACCAGAGAGAGGCTGAAGGGTGTGAGCCAATATAACTAGGGAATGGGACTATGATTTGGGGAGTTCCGTGGGAAAAATCAGATCGATGTCAATGTATTCATACAAAATAAGCTTTTCTGTCTAGATGATGGACAAGCCAAAAAAAATATGTGTTACCTCTATGGTAGAATCAAAGAACTGAAATACAAAATGAAACCCAAATTCCTTTCTGTTCTATAATTTTCTAAGATGAAGTGGTTTTTTTTAAAGAATAACAATACCACAGAGATTTGCCTATTGTTTTAAAATAATTTTTCTTCACCCTGGCTGGCGTAGCTCAGTGGATTGAGCTCGGGCTGTGAACCAAAGTGTCGCAGGTTCAATTCCCAGTCAGGGTACATCCCTGGGTTGCAGGCCATGACCCCCAGCAACGACACATTGATGTTTCTCTCTCTCTTTCTCCCTCCCTTGCCTCTCTAAAAATAAATAAATAAAACCTTTAAAAAATAATTTTCCTTTTAATGAAACATTGCAATCATGATGAGACACCAGTTCACACCCAAGAGGATGGCTATTGTCAAAAACCAAAAAGTAACAAGTGTTGGCAAGGACACGGAGACATTGAACCACAGGCAGTGATGTAAGGAGAGTAAAATGGTGCAGGCACAACGGCTGCTGTGGAAAACAGTGCAGTGAGTCCCCAAAAGACTGAGAGTAGAGTCACCACAGGACCCAGCAATCCCACTTCTGAACATACGCCAAAGGAAGCAGGGTCTCGAATCCATGTTTATATGCCCGCGTCTGTAGCAGCATGACTCTCAGTAGCCAAAAGCTGGAAGCAACCCAAGTGTGGTCAATGGAGACATGGAAAAAAACCCCCCCAAAATGTGTTACATACATGGCATGGAACACTATCTGTCTTAAAAAGGAAGGGAATTCTGATACATGCCCCAACATGGATGAACCTTGGAGACAAGGTTGATGCTAAGGGAAACCCGCCCGTCACAAGAGGACAAACGCTGTATGGTCCCCCTTATCCGAGCTGCCTCGAGTGGTCACACTCATAGGGACAGAGGGTAGGGTGGTGGGTGCAGGGACTGAGGGGCAGCGGGGAGAGGAGGTGGGCTTTCCCGGGCACAGAGTCCCCGCTGGGCACAGAGAAAACACTCTCCGTGCGAAGGTGGCGGTGGCCGCACGATGCAAATGTGCGTAAGGCCACAGAACTGTACACTTGGGATGATTTAAAAGGCAGATTCTTATGTTACATAAATTTGACCACAATAAAAACATTTAGGAAAAAGAGTTAACCAGCATTTGGAGAATTGTTAAGTTAAATGAAAACTTTTTATACATAACACAATTGCTTCAGTGTTTTTTTTTCCCTTTGTCTAAGTGGGAGCGCTTGGAAGAGACAATGGAAGGGACTCGAGAGGGAGCAGAAAGTGGCATTTCAGTGAGTCATGCTTATATGTGGACACTTTATGGTCCAGCAAAATTTTTATTTTATTCAAAACAGTTTTTAAAGCTTGTAAAACATTGTAAATGACTTAAGTGTGGCTGGCATGTAACAATGGGCCAATGCCGACGTTCTCACATGCGTAAAAACGATGAATGAAAATACTTGAGAGGTACAGGCGCGCCTCACTGGCTGAAGTGAGTTCTGGCCCGAGGAGGGCAAACGAGGAGTTCTGAGAGGTCTCTTGAGGGGGAGACAGGGCGGCAGAGGGTGTGGCGGGGTCGTCCTTCGGGGACGCTTTCCCAGCTGCCCGTGCTCCGTGGCCCAGCCCCTCCCGCCAGCCCTCCCGGGCTTCTCCATGGAGCATGCGGCCCCGCCAGCCCGGCTGCTGCAGGGAGGGCGGGCATCTCGTGGGGCATTGCCCATGGTGAAGAAACCCTGGGTCTGCTGGGGTCCTGGGTCTCTCTTGCTCTGATCCTCACGTCTTTATCGATCGTCTCCAACTAACAATGTGGAAGAAATTTAACTGCAAGGACTGGGTTTTTTCAGGGCTACTCTGACTCAGCACGGGGTGGTGAACGGGGTTGGGGTGCAGGTGTTAATGACTTCATACGTTTTCTCTCTATCTCCTACACTTACTAAGTGGGCTGAATGGTAGCCCCCTAAAAAGATAAGCCCATGTCTCTAAATCTATGACTGTGATCTTATTTGGAAAAGGGCTTTTGCAGATGCAATTAAGGATCTCATGAGGAGATCATCCTGGATTTCCCTAAATCTAATGACAAATGTCCCTATAAGATACACAAGACAAGGTAGGAGAGGACAAAGTCCTGTGAAGACAGAGACAGAGACGGAGATTGGAATGATGCCAGCCACCATGCTGGACCCACCAACCGCTGGAGGAAGTGAGGAATGGCTTCTCCCCCAGAGCGTTTGGAGGAAGCCGGCTCTCTCAACACCCTGAGTTCAGAATTCTGCCTCTGGAACATTGCTGTTGTCCTAAGCCACCGAATTTGTGGTCACCTGTTTACAGCAACCACAGGAGACGAGTACCCCGACTCTCGCAAAGGTCCACAGTGCTTTTGTGTTGTCTTTCTATGAATGTTGGAGCACCTGCATGGATGAGGTTTAGGATGAAGGGCCGAAAAATCTTGTTGCATGATCACCTTCTCTGGGTGGCCCTGCTGGGGTCACCCCCGGCTTGGAAGGGCAGAGTGGGGAACTAGTCACATGCAGCAGGAGGGCTCTGGTGGCACCAAATCTGCTCTCAGCAGGTCAGGGACTGGTCTGACCAACACCGTGGCATCAGCGGAACAAATATTATTAATCAGCACACACTGAATTTGCACAGCTCAGTAGGTTTTGCTGGTTTCCTGTCTGTCTACAGAGGCTGGTTAGCAGAGGCAGAGACTACCAGGACAAGCCCTGAACCCTCCAAATCCATCAGGGAAAGCCCAGACCAACTTCTGCTGGGGGTTCTCATTCCGGCCCAAACACAACACTTGGTTGTTCCTGGAGGCTGATCCCGAGGGAATGCCAACCCTCACTTTTTATTAGTTGGCAACTGTGTAAATGAATGCTTGGACATGCTGGACCCTGGGCTTTGATAAAAAGAAAGGCAATCAGCCCTGGCTGGCATAGCTCAGTGGACTGAGTGCGGGCTGCGAACCAAAGTGTCACAGGTTCGATCCCATTCAGGGTACGTGCCTGGGTAGCAGGCCATGACCCCCAGCAGCGGCACATTGATGTTTCTCTCTCTCTCTCTCCCTTCCCTCTCTAAAAAATAATAATAAAAATTTTTTTTTAAAAAGAAAGGCAATCAAAATGGGCCTTAAAAGTAGACATTTTAATGGAAAGCCTTCCCTTTAAACCCAGTGTTTCAGAAAGAAAGAAAAATCCCCAAACACCAGTGAATTCAAGCTCTTCCTTTTACAGGAAGGGAACACGGGTCAGTTGTTAGGTAGGCTAGGGCAGTAAACTACGGCGAGAGCGGGGGGGAGACCTGCCTCACCCACTGACTCAGCAGTTCCGAGCCTGGTCCTGTGAGATTGCTGGGTGTTCCGAACATCACAGGCAGGGAGGATGGCGCAGGAGGAGGGGCATCCTTGAGGCTCTGTGCTGGAAAAGGGAACCTCTGTAGCGATTTCACTAAGACAAGAGCCTTCACTAGCTGAGAAAGAATCCTTTGCCAGCGGTACGTTATTCCCCAAGGTTTAGAAGGGGGAGGAGAGGAGGTGGAGCCCAGAAACTGACTAAAGTATATAATCCTTGAACCCCAGTAGTTGGCACATCAGATTAGATGAGCACCCACTTGTCGCCTTGGCTTAAGTGTACAGATCGAACTCACTAACAGACTCACTCACAACTTCATTCCTCCATATGCGGGGCATTCAGACTAGCCGGGGGCCTGCTTGCAGCTCTTTGCACCCATATGGGTGTCATAAGTAAATTTGCTATCCCATTTCTGCTACGCGTGTTCGTCTCTCCCTTGAATTTGTCTCTTGTGAGTGAGGCAAGAACCGAGGGACAAGCTCGAGGGAGGGGGCCATCCCCTGACTCTGGTATCTCCCCCGTAGCAAAGTGGGCTGTCCAAAGTCACACAGCTATTAGTGGCAGGACTTGAATCTGGGTCCTTGTATATCCACTGGGCTTCCCACCATCCTGTGCGGCGTGACCTGAGAGGGGGCGGGGCCACGGTATCCAGGGCAAACTTTCTCTCAAACACCGTCCAGTGTCAGCAGGGGCATTGCCGGTTGCCTCTTGCAGTCGGAGCTCACAGAAAACCATGAAGAAGTTAACTCTTCGCCCCACTTTGCAGATACAGAAACCAAAGCAGGGGGCAGTTCAGTAATTCACCCAAGAAACCAAGCTGTCGAGTGGCAGGGCCCCTGGTCAAACTCAGATCTTCATTCGGAGCCACTGTTTTTTTTAACCACAGCCCCTGGGACCGCAGCCTAAACCAGGCCAACGGGCCACCATCTTACCCCCCCCCCCCCCCCCCCCCCCCCCCCCCCCCCCCCCCCCCCCCCCCCCCCCCCCCCCCCCCCCCCCCCCCCCCCCCCCCCCCCCCCCCCCCCCCCCCCCCCCCCCCCCCCCCCCCCCCCCCCCCCCCCCCCCCCCCCCCCCCCCCCCCCCCCCCCCCCCCCCCCCCCCCGCACTCTTGTTCTTGGAATGGTCACCCAGAGGCGGCCCCTGCTGACACATCGGACAAGTGAAATATGCTGTCTACTGCCCCTGAACTCTGCCTCTTGTTAACACGGGACACCTACCAACGGCGGAAACATGATTTTTAAGGCACATGAAGACTAGCCAAAGTTTCAAAGCAATCGCCTGCGTTTGCATTCGGACCACTAGGTGTCAGTGTGACCGCCCCATGGGCAGCCGTCACTTTCTGGGATGAGGCGCTTTTCCAGAAACCAGCTCTCCAGAGCTCGGCGTGCAGGAAACGGGCCTCTGGATTTAGGCAGGAGCTGGGGAGCATTGGAAACCCAATGGCCACTTAAACACATGGGGAGGCATGACAAGCAGGCAGCGTGGGTGTGAGCCTTTAAAATAAATTCCCAAGAGAAACGAACCCCTCCCAGGCTTTGCTGTTGCAGCAGAAGACTGACGTCTCCAGGGTGTCTGCTCATTACAGCGCAATTCCTTTGACGTTCCTGATCACCTTTAATCCCCTAAAGATGTGGTTTTTATTGGAAAACACAGCCTCCTCCTCCTCCCTCGCCTATCACTTAGCATTAATTTCTTGGGGCATTATAATACTTAGAGTCTGTGCCTCACCTTCTAGGTGCAGGAGCACTGGTCCGCACGGCGCCTCTCCCGACAGGGCCTCAGCAGGGGCACGGAAGCACAGTCCTGACTTTGCCTTGTGCTCACGTGCCCATCGATCTCCCTACCCAGAAGAATCTCTCTCTGATGACAAAATATTTAAACGGCAAATATCAACAATCTATTATCACACAGGAACGCACGGTAAAGGTATGAATTTTATACTCACAACAGCTATATGAGGTTAGTACTAGGATTATCTTCACTATTTTAGTGGAGGAAACTGAGGCCCAGAGAGGTTAAGTGGCTCACCCAAAGTCACACAGCCGATAGGGGCAGAGTGAGAGGCTCCTCCTCTTCTTTTCATTACCTCTCTATCAGTTTAGTTAAAAGGTGGGGAGGGGAGGGGCCTTATGAATTCTTTAGAAGAGGTGGCAATTTATACAGAGGGCCAAAGGCTCTCACCCCTTTTACAGGATCTGTAGCCCTCTGTCATGCTGGTTTCCCAGCATTCCTTCTGAGAAGGCAGGGTTGATGGCGGCTAGCCCCCCTCTCTAGTCTGTGTAGAAATTCTGCATGAAACCCCAGCCCCTAGATCTTAAGGTCTGGCAGGAAACTGAAATTTGCCCCTTCTCATCAAAAAGGATGGATGCGCACACGCTTGTTAAGAGCGGGATGAAGTAAATTGTACCCAATAGGATGATGTGTCTGGTTTCGGGGCAAGACTTCATTTGATCCCAGCGGCACCAGAGGTTGGACCAGGAACATATGAGCAGCACTACCCAGTTGCAAAAGAGAAGGTGACACACTTTTATCTGCTTGTCACCCTGGCTGGGTTTGCATGTCCGCTGTCCACCTCTTGCGCTGTTCCCCAATAGAACGTGCCTTTCTGTCAGTCTATGCTGCCAGAATTTGGAGTGTACCTTTTCTTGCTGTAAAAAAAAAAGGCACATCTGTCTGAAAGAAGAAACCTGGGCACAGTTGTTACCTGACTCCAGTAGAATGAGGTGGGGGCAGGGCCTTGTTTAATGGGTCTTCCTGGGCCCAGGGGCTGGGCGCCCCCTCCCCTGTGGCTGTTGTGGTGCTCTCAGCACACAGAATGCAGGGACTGTGGCACTTTCTGATGCCTGGCCGGGGAGATGTCCAGGGGAATGGCTGGGGGACCCTCCCCTCCCTCCTCCAACTAGAATGACCTGGACGAGAAAAGCTCTGTTATGCCCTCAGGATATTGAGCAAGAAGGAAGAGAAAGAGG